>NC_137107.1:23585239-24922739 GCF_949357685.1 Gobio gobio
AAGGTATCTCAGGAGACGAGGAAGTGAAGCTAACATTAGATTCGGACGTGCCTTGATGCCTTCCTACCTTGAAATGTGTCCTCCGAAGGCAGCATTTTCCAGGTTTCGGACGCAGCCATAGACTGGCCACACATTTAAAGATTTTAAACCTGATTCGAGGTTTGTCACAAACTGTGTTTTGTCCAAAAAATTCTCAATTATATGGTGTCATTATGATTATTTAACTTCTCCCAATCGAGTCGGAGCACCCCTGATCTCAAATCATAAATATAAAACATGTTTGATATTTGAATTATGACTGATCAGGCTGCCTCTGACTGGATGCCGGCAATAACCAATGAGAGCGAGCAAGCTTCGCCAACCGGATGTTGTATGCTTTTAGTTCAAACATGACAGCTACAAAGTGGAGTATAGACAAAGAAGTTGTACAACTGTGGCAACAGTACGATAACAATTAATATCCAACTCACCTCCAGCTCGCGCTGCAAACTGTATAAGCCGCATTGATAGCGTCTTCCCAAACAAGACTTAATTTTCTCAGTTTCTGTTTTTCGCTGCAAAAACTGTGCACGCCAGGAGAGCCAGCTGACGACGTCGATGGCACTCCATATTTGTTGTTGTTTCTGAAATTTCTGTGAAATCACGTGTCTGTGAAATTCCCCCTGTGAAATCGCTACTACAGTCGGCAGGTATGTGGTCTCCCGGTCTGGCTGAATCGTGTAGTGTGTGTGCGTTCGGAGGATTATAATCTTAAACGTTGGTTCAAACTATTTTTAAATCTGTGGTCTCCCAGTTTTAAAACCGTCTAGTGCAGGGGTTTTCAAACTGGGGTCCGGGGAACCCCTGGGGTCATCCAGAAGGTTCTAAGGGGTCCCCAGAAAATTTCAGAGCATAAAAAGACAAAGCAAAAATGGATAAAATCTACTCTGTTTCATTTCTGAATGTTTCTCTCCTTTCTTGCCGTATACATACTTTCTAGAATTGTATATGTTTGCTTTGTATCTTTAGTGAGTTTTTCTTTCTATAGTCCCCTTTATATTGCTCACTGGGGTTGTAAGGCAGTATTCTTAACGCAGTACGTACGCTGCTTGCATACATTTATTCTGAAAGTTGCTTATACAAATCAGTTTTAATTGAAAATGTTCTTCTTCAAGTTTATAAATACAACATATTGTTTCCCAACTTAAATTGGCTATACTCAATGTTGGATTTATAATGTCATACTTACTATTTATCTAACCGTTTAAATGTTTTTTCGTACATAAAAATAGATGGATTTTAGGAAGGGGGTCCCTCATAAAGGTTCATCATATTTTGGGGGTCCTTGGCATCATAAAGTTTGAAAACCCCTGGTCTAGTGTGTCCAAAGCCTGCCTTACCCAAACTTGTCAACAAGGTTACTTTATGCAAATACGAATTAGCAGGTAGTTGCTGAATCGCAGTTGTTTCATATATGAGATGAGGACATGGCTAAACCCAGCACGTCCAGTGCAAGTAGGCTTTGACTATTTCATTTTACTTTACATTTTTTTATTTATCTGTTATATTGAAGAGACCTTTTTGAGGGATGTTGGTTTACTTATGCTCTTTTTGAGCACTTGAGCTTAACTGACTTGACTTAACTTCAGAAAATAAACATGATTGACAAATCATCTGTTTCTTGTTTTTAACTGGTATGTCTCTTAGGTGTTGAGGATTAGGTCATCTTTGAGCCTACATTCATCATGGTAAAATACTTAAAGTACTGTTAAAATCAAATACGCTAGCCCCACAGACAAGGTTTAAGCCTAGTCCCAGACTAAAATGCATGTTTGAGCTGTTTTAACTGAAAGCAGTTAAAACAGTTGTCTTCTTGTTTTATCTCAAGAAGCACGCCAGTAATGTTTATAAAAGCTACTTAAATGCCCTAATTGAACTATAATTCTGGCTTAATCTAAGCCCTGTCTGTGAAACCGGGCCAAAGACTTTTACTCAATTGGTGACTTGTAATTTGTAATGGATTAATTTTCGCTGTAAAGTATCTGTACTTTTACTCAAGTATGATTTTTAGTTCTCTTTACCCCTCTGTAATTTTGTTCCACCAGCTTCACCAAATTTGCGTTTGGTCGGCCAAGTAGTCCTGCCCCAAGCACACACCACTGAATGTTGTGCTGCACAAAAGTGTTGGCTGGTTAGCATTGGCGAATTAGCCAAAAAGCATCGTTCTCCATTGCTAGCCGTTTGAAAGTAGCCATGTATTCTGGTGGGTTTCTTTTAAGCTTCAGCTGTAAAGTGTGATTTGTGGGGTTGCAATCAAGATGTAGATGTAAGATATAGGCAGACATATTTTTGTATGCCAGCCCAGAATTTAGCATCGCCCTGATTGATTTTTCCATTGGCTTTTTGCAGAAAATGAGCTTCGTGACCAACAAAAGTTCATGGTTATTTACCCATTTTGTGTATCATGATAATCTTCACAAATGAACACAACTTTTATCAATTTTGAAACCTAAATACAGTTGCCAGAAGTAAAAAGCTGGGCTATAAATTAACTACACATCGGTCAAATGACTTCAGTGTCACCACCACTAAGCTTCCGACAACTCTTTCCATCTTTATTTAAAAAAACCTTTTCCCTGAATGTTTGAGTAGAATAGTTTGCAAGAGCGCAAGGCTGTGAAAGCGGACTAGTGAGTAGATGATTTTTCTGCTTCATGATGATGTTTAATGTCCCTGACAATCTCTGTTGTCCCATAAAGAAAAAGCGTTAAAAAAACCTACAAGGGGGGTATTTCTGCTGTATTTTATGTCATAGAATAAAACGTGAAAATATCTTGCGCTTGTCTTAACCAAAGACCTTATTTTTAAGGCATTCAACCATGAAAAACCTATTGACTTCAGAACAATGGAGCTAGAATAGGGATATATCACTGTTCCCTACATTACTCCACTGATATAGTCAACTGAATGAGTGAGTGAGTGAATTCGGACAGCGTGTATGTATTATCTAGCTGTTGAGTGTGCATTGGCTGTGAATGAGTGCACTCAATGTCCAATACTATGGTTATAAAGAGCTGTCCCCTCAAATAGTGCGCCGTATAAGGTTATATGGGTCAATTTTGGACACAACCATAGTCATCGCCTTGGTGTCTGACGTGCACTTTTTTGCTAGATATTTAATAAAGAAACATTCTGCTGTATTTTACTTTAATCCAAACAGCCATACCTTACCATACCTGAATGAGGCATTACAAGTCATGTAGAAACAAATCGAACTTTTAAGGTGAAATCCAAAATGTTTGGGGACAAGACAAATGTACGAAAAGTGACCTGTACACATTTCTCCAAGACTCAAGAAATCGAGATGCCATCCGCTGTGGCACAGTCAACATTGACAGTGGTTGATTCGAAACACTATTCAGGCAATGTGCATACAAAACCTTGGCTTGGTTTAGACATTATAAACATTGATTCAAGTGTGCACAATTACAACAATCACTTTTCCAAACAGGGGGGAAGGGGAGGGGCTTGACATCATGACAACTTTTCATTCCACTGCAATTCACTGTACACTGTCATTCCGTTTGCATCAGCCAGTGACATCATCAAAGAGGGCTGCCTAAAAACACTAAATTTTGACACTTAGAAATTAAAGGTAACATGTAAAATGACGGAGGACTGTTATGTCGCTGGATGGAAGGGAGCATGTTACAAACACACGGGTTAGGGGGTAAAATGCCACATGAACATCTTCAGTCTCTTTGAGCCATTTGAACCATTTCTCATGTCTGCCTTGCCATTTTTGGTTTTGGATTGGTTGATGTTTTTCCTCGGGCATATGTGTCAGTTCAACATGCTCCTCAGTGCTACATGAAGTGCATCTGGAAAAAAGGCATCTTATTATCACAGATCACATGCAGAGGTACGTACAGAAGAAAAGCCTTTAATGTAACAAGATAGGACGCTCTTGGGCGGGAGTACCTGAGCTCCAGGGATTGGGGTGAAAGGATTGGTGGTGCGGAGGATGGGCTGGTTATATATCACAGGCTGGGGAGCCATCAAGGGCATAGACCCCATCTGCCCCACAGGAGGAGGAATCTACAGAGCGGCGAAAAGTTCAGCATGAGTGTCGTTGGAAGAAATTAATACTTTTATTCGTCAATGATGCATTAAAGGGTTAGTTCACCCAAAAATGAAAATTAGCCCATGATTTACTCACCCTCAAGCCATCCTAGGTGTATATGACTTTCTTCTTTCAGACGAATACAATCAGAGTTATTTAAAAATGTCCTGGCTAATCCAATCTTTATAATGGCAGCCCAAAATTTGAAGTCCAAAAAAGTGCATCCATCCATCAAACGTACTCCACACGGCTCCGAGGTGGAAGCTAGATATTGACTTTTTAAAGTTTTAATTATGGATAGTTTTCTTACACAAACGCATGGCTTCGCTTCAGAAGGCCTTTATTAACCCCCCGGAGCCGTGTGGAGCAGTTATATGATGGATAGATGCACTTTTATGGACTTCAAAAACGAAACACCAATTCACTGCCATTATAAAGCTTGGATTAGCAAGGACATTTTTAATATAACTCCGATTGTGTTCATCTGAAAGAAGAATGTTATATACACCAAGGATGACTTGAGGGTGAGTAAATTATGGGCTAATTTTCATTTTTGGGTTAGCTAACCCTTCAAATTGATCGAAAGTGGCAGACATTTATAACATTTCTATTTAGAAATGCAGCTCTTTTGAACGAGTTGAGGCATAGCTAATTATATTGAATGTAAAAGAAAAAAAAATGGGGTGCTTCATGATAATCGTGACATAGCTTGGTGGGATTCTCAAATCAAAGGCTGATGCGCTGTCTGATGCATGCTTTTTGAGTGAAGCATGCAGAGAATTTCATTATTATAATGATCAAATATTTATTTTTTATTTTACAGTACAACAGGAGCGTGCGGGCCTTATAAGCTGCGAATGCTCTGCATACCCAAGCCATTCGTGGACTTGTTTGAGGTGTACCATAAAGCTTACATGATAACATTTTGGTAATAAGAGTATGATAATAGTAAGAAGGCGGGGAGGGAGCTAGAGATGAGGAGCGGCTGGTCTCCTCCTGAATCTCTGCAAAAGTGGCTGCAGCTCACACATGAGGTGGAGGTGCAGTACTACAACATTAAGAAACAGAATGCGGAAAAACAGCTCATTGTGGCTAAAGAAGGGGTAAGATGTTCACACACTCACAAAATGACAAGCTTTAACTGAATATTAAATCTGTTTTGCTTGTTCAGCTAGCTTAGCATCCAGGTATTGCTGTTAACTGTGAATTTGTGACCACCATAACAGGCAGAAAAGATCAAGAAGAAGTGAGGAACTCTTTTTGGGATGTTCCAGTTGGCCCACAGCCCTTCACTGGACGATGTCGATCACAAAATCTTGTCAGCAAGGTAAGTCGCCATTTTGAGGAAGCCATTTTATGCAATGTACATGGTAACCTATACTCTTCAAAATAAAGGTTCCACAAGAGGGGGGGTGGGGGGGTTACAGCGGTGACATAGCCCCGTTTCCACAAAAATTATCCGGAACAATTTGTACCACAAAGTTTTTTTACAGGAACATTTTTTCCCCCCAGACCTGCAACTGTCTGCGTTTCCACTGCGGTCTAAAGTACCGTGAAGATTAGGCAAATTAGTACAGAGACGTGGGACTGCGCGCGACTGTTCCTCCCAGTCAGCGACAGACAGGAATCACTTTTGCGCGATACTGTCTGCAACAATAACAAGTATGGAGGAGATGCAAGCAGCGCTGCTTTTGCTGGTTATGTATTGGTTTACTAAAGATGTAATTAACAAAACGGCGGAAAAGAGACGAGCACTGATACTAAAGCGTATTCTGAGAGCTCGTAAAGCTAGATTTAAAATAAGACAACGTATGTTATTATCAGCTATTACGGACATTGACCGTGCGATTGCTGAGACGAACGCGCGCCATCGGACAGAAAGAGCAAGACTGATATTTACTGAACGCAGAACAGACCTCACAAGACTTTTAAAATTGCCGGTTGAAATAAAATGCTGCGTGAGCTCAACCAATCAGCATGTTCAGCGCTCAAGTCCCACCCCCGAAAGTTCCTGAACTTTGAACAAGTACTACCTCGCAAGCAGGGCCGTTTGGAGGGGACAATATATTTACCCAGAACTTCATTTGACCCTGGTTCCTGCGGTCGAAACACACAGAGTACCACCCCAAAGTTCCTAGTTCCTGGGGAAAGTTCCTGCGGTTGAAACGCGGCTATATACACCTAGGATGACTTGAGGGTGAGTAAAGTATTTTCATTTTTGTGTGAACTATCCCTTTAAAACATACTACAACAGCTACTACTAATAATTATTATTATTGAAATCAGCGAATGTGTTGCTAAATTATTGAAATATTAACTTAAAATCTCTGAGTAAATCTCTGAGTCTAAGGGGTTCAGGGGGTCCCTGCCTCAAAAAGTCCTGACAAAAATGTATCAGGGTTTCCACAAAATAATAATAATAAGAAATGTTTTTCTCATTGAAAAACAATAAGAACATGATGAGAAAACATCTGACATGATGAGAAACACATACCATCCCATACACAGGCACTTGGGGGGTTGTCATCGGAAATGCAACCGGAGCTGGTGCCTGAGACAGATGGAAAAAATGTCAGAATTAAGTGTGCAGAAAAATCTGTAACTGGTTTATTTTGATAGTTCTTTGAATTTTGTTGATTAAATCATGTTTATGTACAAGCAGGACTTACATAGCCAGTATAAATCATTCCATTCTGTATCATTACAAAAACATGCAGAAGAGAGAAAGACAAAGACATTACTGACAATCACAGAAATTATTTCATGTTGTATGTAGTGCACAGGCCGTCGCTTGGATTTGGAATCACATACATTTTGTATTCAAACATATTGAATGAAAGAAGCAGATTGAAATTTTCTAACAAGCGCATGCCTTGAACAATGAGTCAATTTTCATACCATCTGTGGCATCGGTATGGGAGCAGGGGCCAGGTGTGTGTGGCTCCAGGGTGCCGTCCCATTCATGGCTTTAGACTGCCAGTGAGAACCTCCAGAAGCTTTCTTCTCCAAATGAGTCCACTGAACTTCTGGCCTAAAAAAAAACGCACTTCATACATTATGTAAGACTGTAGCTGTACTTCACATTGCAAAAATGATTGTTCATGTTGTCAATAAAACATACTTTTTGGCCGGGGGTCCTCCAAAATGTAAATCTATGACAAATAAAACATGCATTATGAGCGCAGGTATCACAGTCTGTAGTTTAATGTTTAATTGCCATAGAAACAAAACAAAAAAAAGAGACAAGTGAAAGACTCACTGCCCACAAGATTGGCCAAGGACGAATCCAGATCATTAGTAAGTAATTTTCCTCCATTGTAGAGCTGTGTGCCTTGACTTTGGACCTGCGAGGAGAGGGTGGGCTTCAAAAGTGGCCCTACGGGTAAGCCAATCTGGAAGATAAAAACAAGGAAACAAGGCAATTATTTTTCAATTTTAAAGCGGAGAAAAAAAAATCAGCTCAATATGCACAGACAAATATAAAGGGCAGGGTATCAATTTCTCAATTTAGATTTGATGCAATGCAGGGAAGTATTTTAAACCGATAACTCATCTTTTTCAACTATTCATTAAAAGAAGTCATAAGAGTCGTTTGTACCTAGAATGGGGCAACACCAGTCGCACTGTTAGTTTTTGATACTCTGATAAGAGTATTGGGTTGATAAGAGTCATTTATCCACGAATCGGACGACACTGGTCATGCTGTTTTTGATTCACTAAAAAGAACTTGTTCATAAGAGTCATTTGTTTGTGATTTGGACTACACTGGTTGGGCTTTATGTTTTTGATTCACTAAAAAGAACTGGTTCATAAGAGTCATTTGTTTGTGATTTGAACTACACTGGTTGGGCTGTCTGTTTTTGATTCACTAAAAATAACTGGTACATAAGAGTAATTTGTTTGTGAATCGGACTACACAGGTTGGGCTGTATGATTTTGATTCCCTAAAAAGAACTGGTTCATAAGAGTCATTTATTTGTTAATCAAACTACACTGGTTGGGCTGTATGATTTTGATTCCCTAAAAAGAACTGGTTCATTAGAGTCATTTATTCATAAATCAGACTACACTGGTTGGGCTGTATGTTTTGATTCACTAAAAAGAACTGGTTCATAAGAGTCATTTATTCATAAATCAGACTACACTGGTTGTGCTGTATATTTTGATTCACTAAAAAGAACTGGTTCATAAGAATCCTATATTCGTGAATCAGACTACACTGGTTGGGCTGTATGTTTTGATTCACTAAAAAGAACTGGTTCATAAGAGTCATTTGTTTGTGAATCGGACTACATTGGTCACACTGAATAATTTTGATTCACTAAAAAGTACTGGTTCATAAGAATCCTTTTCTCGTGAATCAGACTACAATGGTTGGGCTGTATGTTTTTGATTCACTAAAAAGAACTAGTTCATAAGAATCCTTTATTCATGAATCAGACTACAATGGTTGGGCTGTATGTTTTGATTCACTAAAAAGAACTGGTTCATAAGAATCCTTTATTCGTGAATCAGACTACAATGGTTGGGCTGTATGTTTTGATTCACTAAAAAGAACTGGTTCATAAGAATCCTTTATTCATGAATCAGACTACAATGGTTGGGCTGTATGTTTTGATTCACTAAAAATAACTGGTTCATAAGAATCCTTTATTCATGAATCAGACTACACTGGTTGGGCTGTATGTTTTGATTCACTAAAAAGAACTGGTTCATAAGAATCCTTTATTCATGAATCAGACTACACTGGTTGGGCTGTATGTTTTGATTCACTAAAAAGAACTGGTTCATAATAATCCTTTATTCATGAATCAGACTACACTGGTTGGGCTGTATGTTTTGATTCACTAAAAAGAACTGGTTCATAATAATCCTTTATTCATGAATCAGACTACACTGGTTGGGCTGTATGTTTTTGATTCACTAAAAATAACTGGTTCATAAGAATCCTTTATTCATGAATCAGACTACACTGGTTGGGCTGTATGTTTTGATTCACTAAAAAGAACTGGTTCATAAATATCCTTTATTCATGAATCAGACTACACTGGTTGGGCTGTATGTTCTTAAATCACTAAAAAGAACTAGTTCATAAGAATCCTTTATTCATGAATCAGACTACAATGGTTGGGCTGTATGTTTTGATTCACTAAAAAGAACTGGTTCATAAGAATCCTTTATTCGTGAATCAGACTACACTGGTTGGGCTGTATGTTTTGATTCACTAAAAAGAACTGGTTCATAAGAATCCTTTATTCATGAATCAGACTACAATGGTTGGGCTGTATGTTTTGATTCACTAAAAAGAACTGGTTCATAAGAATCCTTTATTCATGAATCAGACTACACTGGTTGGGCTGTATGTTTTTGATTCACTAAAAATAACTGGTTCATAAGAATCCTTTATTCATGAATCAGACTACACTGGTTGGGCTGTATGTTTTGATTCACTAAAAAGAACTGGTTCATAAATATCCTTTATTCATGAATCAGACTACACTGGTTGGGCTGTATGTTCTTAAATCACTAAAAATAACTGGTTCAAAAGAATCATTTATTCATGAATCGGACTACACTGGTTGGCTGTATGTTTTGATTCACTAAAAAGAACTGGTTCATAAGAATCCTTTATTCATGAATCAGACTACACTGGTTGGGCTGTATGTTTTGATTCACTAAAAAGAACTGGTTCATAAGAATCCTTTATTCATGAATCAGACTACACTGGTTGGGCTGTATGTTCTTAAATCACTAAAAATAACTGGTTCAAAAGAATCCTTTATTCATGAATCGGACTACACTGGTTGGCTGTATGTTTTGATTCACTAAAAATAACTGGTTCATAAGAGTCATTTGTTTGTAATTTGGACTACACTGGTTGGCTGTATGTTTTTGATTCACTAAAAAGAACTGGTTCATAAGAGTCATTTGTTTGTGAATCGGACTACATTGGTCACACTGTATGATTTTGATTCCCTAAAAAGAACTGGTTCATAAGAGTCATTTATTTATGAATCAAACTACACTGGTTGGGCTGTATGATTTTGATTTCCTAAAAAGAACTGGGGCCCGTTCTTCATACCTCGCTAACTCAGTTAGCTGGATTTGATTGTTGACGATTTGGCATGATCTTGGATTGTTTGGTTCTTCGAAGCTCATCCTGGACTTGCTGTCATAGTAACAGGTCCGTAAGCTTACACCTGCTCATGAGCAGGCTTATTTCATGTAAACAGGATTAGATTGCATCTTGAGGTGATACTTAAAATCTGTCCCAGCCACTGCTACTTTATTACAAGAGTTCATTACTGAACCCGGGCAATAATATTAATTTTAAATAATATTAAAGCTGCGAGCAGCGATGACGGGCCCAAGCCGGTGGCACCGCCACGCCGGTGGCATCAGCATAACTGTGCACGGCAGGCAATATGCATTTAAACAGGATAATTTTTTTAAATCGCTCGAATATGTCACATTTACCGCAGCAGCTGGTGCCACTATCACCACAAGCCACACCCATGATGTCATTTAAATGTAGATGATTTTTAATGTCATGGGATGAAATAGATCTCTTTCAAATATGTGAAAAGTTATCTTTTCCTGCTCAAAATGTTATAAGTCCAGAAGGCCAGTATTTAATTCAAGGTATTTGTATAGTTCTTTTTTTACTTATTCACAAGTGATAGTTATTTGTGATAGTCTATGATATGAAAGGGGTAAATTATCATCATCAAGAGAGAAAGGCACACACACAAACTCACAGGGTGAGAGAGAGACCCCACACACACACACCCAGGGTGAGCCTGAGAGTGAGGGGGGAGGGGAAGGACTGAGAGAGAGGCAATCTGCACATTGAACAAGATTCACAAGATTTTAACAACAAAAAGAAATAAAATCTAAATGGTGGGAGAAAGTTTTTTTTTACTTCAATCTCTGAAAACATTATTTTGAATATATTTGAAATCACAGATGTTGGGTGATGAGAATTGTAACTCAAATATAATTTAGAAAACTAGTCCTGTCTGAATAGTGATATGTCAGTGAGATCAGCTCGGGCGCGCACACCGTCTATGGGTGATGTCACGTATTTTGCGAAATGCGCAGTTAGGTGATGTGTCGCCCTCCACACGTTGCGAAACAGACTCCGAAATGGGGAAATGTAAATTTGCGGACTCCTGGTTGGAGTAGGATGAGTTTAAACAATGACCGCAGGGTTTTTCTATGGTTTTTCCTGCATAGCGGCCGCCTCCGTCACATTTCGTGCCACCTCCGTCTGTCGACAAAACTCAAGACAGGCAGTCACTTGCTCAGATTAGGCATGTCGTGGTAATTAAATAATCATCAGAAATATATATTGTCACATGATCTTTCAGCAATCATTATTAGTATTTTATGATTTGCTAGTACAAAGTCATCTAAAGCCATTCCATAGCTGAATGTCTTTCCTCCGCTGTAGCTGTCCATCATTCTCCGTTCAGCATTCAAACTGCGTGTCGTGTTTGGTTACAGTCAGTCAGCTGCTCGGTAAAGCTCACTCCAAGATGATATATTCCCGTTATAATACTTGATAAGCAGATAAAATAATTTATCTTCCTGGAGTTTATCTAGCGGTTTCTGAACGATGTTGTGCTCCCTACCCGGGTGACAACACAAGGCATCACACGCACAATAACCGGAATTTAAAACTGTGAAGAAACCGACCGATATACATAGTAGACTAGGATTTGTGCGCTCAACGCTCATCGTCTCTTTATGCCGTGAACTTTTTAATGTGCACTCGCGCTGCACTGCACCCTCTGACTCCATGTTGCTTTAAGCGCATCATTCTGCACCCGGGATGCGCATAAGCGCATTGTGCCGCGCTTTCATATATTTTCATAGTTTTGTGCACTTAAAGATGATTAAAAAAAATCTTGTTCTCACGTATCTATCATATATTTGTTGCCCCTTTACAGAGCTGCACATTACGTTTACAATAAACTATAAATCTTGAAATGTTATATTATTTGTGTAGGCCCATATAATTATTTACATTCATATATAAATTAAATATAAATAGTTTTTTTTATAAATGTATTTAATAAGAACACAAAGTAATTTGTACCTTTTCATTAACATTTTTAGATTTTATAAAATTAGTCCAGAGATGTTTTTTCAAGAATTACTTTTTGTAATTGCAAATTTTTTTAACTATCCACTCACCTAATTTAATATATATTTTTGTTATAGCTTATGATTATATATTTTTATTTTATTGCTCAACAGTAGTTCTCATCGCCGATGAGGTCTTTAAATATTTTGAGAAGGTCTTAAAAAAGTCTTAAAAAGGTATTAAAATTTACTTCAGGATTCCTGCATATACCCTGCATATGCATCATATGTGATCTTGGCAAACACAGCACATGACATTTTTATTTAAAATTAGAAAGTTTTAAATTAGTTAAATTAGATTAGTTAAATTAGAAAGTTGTCCGGCTCGAAGAGAACAATATATGTACGGGGACACATGAAATGTCTACAAATGTATGTCCTCAGAAATCACAGAAGCACACACACACACACACACACACACACACACACACACACACACACACACACACACACACACACACACACACACACACACACACACACACACACACCACACACAGAGAGAGAGAGAGAGAGAGAGAGAGAGAGAGAAACAAGGTTTTTTTTTATCCTGCTTCAAAACTACGACAATGCTGCCATCGTGTGTTCATTGAGGGAAGGGCAGCACACATTCCCCTTTTTTGTCCTTATTTAATCCCTCGGCATGGCAACACCGTTTGAGATATCCAAAATCCGTTCGCATTTTAGCATCTTCCGTATCTTTGTTTCATGTTGACCGAGTTTGGTGGAGATTGAATAAATCGCCTACGAGGAGAACGTAAAAACTCAGAGCCTGAATTACACCAATATTCACGTTCAAACCAAAATATCTGACTTCCTGTTGGTCGGAGCTAATGACTGTAAATTAGAAAGTTGTCCGGCTCGATGAGGTCAATATATATACTGAGTTTGGTGATTGTAGATGAAACGAAGCCCTTCACTTTTGTCAAAAGGTGGCGCTATAGAGCCCCTCATCCCCACCCGTTTCTGAGGCTTTGCCCATGTGTACTGACTAACATCTCTGATGTGTGTGTTAAGTTTCATGCAATTTCAAGCATGCTAAGAGTCTCAAAAACAGCCAAAGACATTATTAAGCTTTGACACGTTGCCATGGCAACAGTATTGGAAATTTCAGAAATCCATTCATATGTCTATATCTGCCATGTTTTCACATTATACTGATGAAGTTTGAAGTCAATCGGGTCAAAATAAGACAGTGATTTAAAGCATTTTTAAAAAAAAGTGACACACTTCCTGCTGCCAGTTGGTGGCGCTATAACTTTGACTCACAAACGTCATATCCTTGCGATCGGCTTCCTACAACAAACACACAGCTGAAGTTTCATCCAAATCAGTCAATGTTTGCACAAGTTATAACACACTTCCTGTTTCCCTTTTCTCGCCATAAATTCGTTGCTTCGCCACGGCCAAACCGATTGAGATATCAAAAATCCGCTCGCAATTTAGCATCCTGAATATCTTGTCTTAATGCTGACCGAGTTTGGCAATGATCGAAACAATTGCCTCGGAGGAGTATATTAAATTCCAGAGCATGCGTTTTCCGAACAACCCAAAATAGCTCACTTCCTGTTGGGCGAAGTTTATGACTATGAGTGCGGAAGTTGTTTGCCCCGATGAGATCTATATGTGTACCGAGTTTCATACATATACGTGCAAGTGTGTTTGATATATAGACCAAATTTTAATAGGGGGCGCTGTCGAGCCCCCCTGCCACGCCCGGGTATCAGCTTCAGCCCGGCCCTGATGGCCGCAGATTCTGACGTATCTGCAAAGTTTCAAGAGTTTTTGAGCATGGTAAGGGCCCCAAAAGTGCCCGAGAAGTCGATAAAATAATAATAATAATTAAAGCTGCGAGCAGCGATGACGGGCCCAAGCCGGTGGCACCGCCACGCCGGTGGCATCAGCTTAACTGTGCACGGCAGGCAATATGCATTTAAACAGGAGAATATTTTAGAATCGCTCGAATATGCCACATTTACCGCAGCAACTGGTGCCACTATCACCACAAGCCACACCCATGATGTAATTTAAATCTAGATTAATTTTAATATCATAGGATAAAATAAATAAAAGTTATATTTTCCTGCTCAAAATTTTGTAAGTCCAGAAGGCCAGTATTTAATTCAAGGTGTTTGTAGTTCTTTTTTACTTATTCACACTAAAGTAGGGATGAAACGGTATGGAAATTTAACATCACGATTATAGTGACCCAAATTATCACGGTTATCAATATTATCACGGTTTTGTTCAAACAAGATGAAAGTGTTCAAAAAGAACAGATGCACACACTTAAAACATTTCAACAAGTTTTATATTTGAAATTAAACAAACAACAAATAACTAAAGCAGCTCTAAGCACTTTTTTAAGCTAGATTCTGTGGGATTTCTTTACTTAATGGCCGTCGTCAATAGCAACGCATAACGCATAAATAATAATAATTTGTCGTAAATATAATCTCTAATATTATCTCTGTAAATATATTCTCAATAAATATTCTCATCAGTGTTCAGCTACGATGCATTTAAATCAAGCATATTTTGTGTTAGAGCCCAAACAGTATCCAAGTGAAATAATGCATATCCATATTTCCATATGATTTGACAGTTTATTTTATTAAATATCAAAATGTGTGCATCATACCTGACACCTAGATGAACACTTTACAGTCAGTTTTATGACTGTCATTCTCTTTAAATGCTAGTGAAGTTTGGTAACGTTATACACGTTTCAATGTTGTATGTAACTTTGCAGACGGTCCCTAACTTCGCCAGCGTTATGCCAGTCATATCAGATGCGCTGTGGTTCTGCTGTGTTTTTTTTAAACCATTTTACCTAAATCACCAAAATAATAAATGTTATATTTACCCATGGCCTTCCCTGTTATACAGAAATGTAATAGTTATCAAACCTTCCTTAACTGCATAAATAATAAATGAAATATAGATGAATCATCATTAAAGCTACAATTTTCTCTGTTCCCGTTGTTCTTTGATGAACATTAATGACAGGCATCATCAGTGCTCCTGTCACTTTAAGAACAGCCGTGGATCTCACGCGCTGTCCCGCGCATCTCATTTCCTCACAACTCTTTAAGTTCATTTAAGACGTTATTTAACTAATTTAAGACTCGAATATGAGAATACTCACAATCCTCTGTGTTATTGTTTGTTCAAGAGCAAAAGAGAACTCGATGTGAGCAGGAAACTGACGCGAGTCTATCTATGCGTCGAGTGTGTGTGTGTGTGTGTGTGTGTGTGTGTGTGTGTGTGTGTGTCAGTGTCCCTTGATTAGCTGACATGAGACGCATCCACACAGATAGGACACTGACACACACACACACACACACACACACACACACACACACACACACACACACACACACACACACACACACACACACACACACACACACAGCATACCAGCATAGCCATACAGTTTAAGTTCACCTACACTTTATATTAATAAAAAGGTTTACAGTGCAAATACTGTTGTTGCATATACTGTGCATAAAATTTGAAAACATTTGCAAAAAACACCACTGTATCATTAAATTTTTTTTAAACCTTTAAGTAACCATTTTTTAAACATCTATAAACATTACATAGATAGACGGACCAGATATTCCTAACACTTTGGGAATACTTAAGGGTTACTAGTTGTTTTGTAAACTGTCTATAAACATTATCTGGATGGTTATTATAAAGTTGCAACCGATGACTATAATACCTTGTTAAATAGTTAATAAACAGTACCAGTAAAACGTGGGCAGTACCAGTAAAACATGTAAACAGTACCAGTCAAACATGTGGGTTGTCCTGATACTGTACTTCAAAATGTAACAGTGTAAAAATTGCCACAGAATAAAGTAATTGTTCAAGATCTATTGGTAACTCATAAAAATAATGTCATATTTGCATAAACTGTCACTACCGTATATATCCCGACACTAGCACATTAAGATAAGCTATGAAAAAAATCATGTTCCTCTGCCTCTTTCTGGTTAAATAATGTTTATAATAATTGTTAATATAGCATGCTATATTAACTATTCCAGGTTATTTATGCATAGCATAAATAATAGTTAGTATAGCATGCTATGCCACTTTCATCAAAACCTATTACAAAGCTATAGCAATCTCATGTCATTCCGTCTTTTCGAAAAAAAAGTTGCACTAACTGTTCGTTACAAGCAGCATTTGCCGTCAGGCAGGTAACGATAGCTAACATAAACATATTTTTGCTAGCCTACCTGCTGCAAACTTACACCATTTTTGTACAAGACAAGTAGAGCTATTTTATCCAGTGTAATTTATCACATACCACTATCTTGTTTTTTCTTATCCTCCTCTTCCTTTCTCTATTTTCTTTTCTGGCTTCCTGAAGCATAAAATTCCGCTTAAAATCCGAAGATTTTGTATTTTGCCGCAGCAGAGATCGCGTGGTTGGCTGGCTGCTGTCAGCGACTACTGAGAGGGGCCCCTTAAGGGGGATCCCGATAACAGTGTCATTGCACTTTACTGCATTGACTATCAATGGGGCGCTCACACAGTTTGTCGTTTCATTTTATTCTTAACCTGTCGCTGTCTTGGGGCCCCAGGCCAGCTCGAGGCCCCAAGCAATTGCTTGGTTAGCCTGCCTTGTCGCGACGGGCCTGCACACACACACACACACACACACACACACACACACACACACACACACACACACACACACACACACACACACACACACACACACACACACACACACACACACACAGAAAGAGAGTTTAAAAAATAACACAACACTGCCACCCTTTAGTGAGGGGAGGGCAGACAGAGAATAAATATTCAGAAGAAATATATTAAATAAAATAAATATATTGATCTGAAAAATAGTATGATTATTTTAAAGCTATTTGGTTACATTTTAATAAAACATTGTTTTAGTATGTTTTTAAACACACACACATACACGTTGTAATACCAGTGTAATACCCATGTCATTATACAAATTTGTGTCCTCATAAATCACAAACAAGAGAGAGAGAGAGAGAGAGAGAGAGAGAGAGAGAAACAAGTTTTTTTTTTATCCTGCTTCAAAACTAATACAATGCTGCCATCTTGTGTTCATTGAGGGGAGAGCAGCAGACAGAGAATTTCTGTTCCCCTTTTTTGTCCTTATTTAATCCCTCGCCATGGAAACACCGTTTGAGATATCCAATATCCGTTCACATTTTAGCATCTTCAGTATCTTTGTTTCATGTTGACCGAGTTTGGTGGAGATTGAATAAAACGCCTACGAGGAGAACGTAAAAACTCAGACCCCGATTTAACCAAAAATTTACCTTCAAACCAAAATATCTGACTTCCTGTTGGTCGGAGCTAATGACTGTAAATTAGAAAGTTGTCCGGCTCGATGAGGTCAATATATATACTGAGTTTGGTGATTGTAGATGAAACGAAGCCCTTCACTTTTGTCAAAAGGTGGCGCTAGAGAGCCCCTCATCCCCGCCCGTTTCTGAGGCTTTGTCCATGTGTACTGACTGACATCTCTGATGTGTGTGTTGAGTTTCAAGCAGTTTCAAGCAATTTCAAGCATGCTAAGAGCCTCAGAACAGCCAAAAGATTATTAAACTTTGACACGTTGCCATGGCAACAGTATTTGAAATTTCAGGAATCCATTTCATACGTCTCTATCTCTCATGTTTTCACATTATACTGATGAAGTTTGAAGTAAATGGGGTGAAAATAAGATGGTGATTCAAAGCATTTTTGAAAGTGACACACTTCCTGCTGCCAGTTGGTGGCGCTATAACTTTGACTCACAAAAGTCATATCCATGTGATCGGCCTCTTACAACAAACACACAGCTGAAGTTTCATCCAAATCAGTCAATGTTTGCACAAGTTATAACACACTTCCTGTTTCCCTTTTCTCGCCATAAATTCGTTGCTTCGCCACGGCCACACCATTTGAGATATCAAAAATCCGCTCGCAATTTAGCATCCTGGATATGTTCTCTTCATGCTGACCGAGTTTGGCGATGATCGAAACAATGGCCTCGGAGGAGTATATTAAATTCCAGAGCATGGGTTTTCCGAACAACCGATTATAGCTCACTTCCTGTTGGGCTGACGCATAACTATGAGCACGAAAGTTGTTTGGCCCGATGAGGTCTATATGTGTACCGAGTTTCATACATGTACGTGCAAGTGTGTTTGATATATGGACCAAGTTTTCAGACCCCACTTAAGGGGGCGCTGTCGAGCCCCCCTGCCACGCCCGGGTACCAGCTTCAGCCCGGCTCTGATGGCCGCGCATTCCGACGCCTGTGCGAAGTTTCAAGAGTTTTCGAGCATGTTAAGTGCCCCAAAAGTACCCGAGAAGTCGAAAAAAAAAAAAAAAAAAAAAAAAAAAAAAAAAAAAAAGAATTAAAGCTGCGAGCAGCGATGACGGGCCCAAGCCGGTGGCACCGCCACGCCGGTGGCATCAGCTTAACTGTGCACGGCAGGCAATATGCATTTAAACAGGAGAATATTTTAGAATCGCTCGAATATGCCACATTTACCGCAGCAACTGGTGCCACTATCACCACAAGCCACACCCATGATGTAATTTAAATCTAGATTAATTTTAATATCATAGGATAAAATAAATAAAAGTTATATTTTCCTGCTCAAAATTTTGTAAGTCCAGAAGGCCAGTATTTAATTCAAGGTGTTTGTAGTTCTTTTTTACTTATTCACACTAAAGTAGGGATGAAACGGTATGGAAATTTAACATCACGATTATAGTGACCCAAATTATCACGGTTATCAATATTATCACGGTTTTGTTCAAACAAGATGAAAGTGTTCAAAAAGAACAGATGCACACACTTAAAACATTTCAACAAGTTTTATATTTGAAATTAAACAAACAACAAATAACTAAAGCAGCTCTAAGCACTTTTTTAAGCTAGATTCTGTGGGATTTCTTTACTTAATGGCCGTCGTCAATAGCAACGCATAACGCATAAATAATAATAATTTGTCGTAAATATAATCTCTAATATTATCTCTGTAAATATATTCTCAATAAATATTCTCATCAGTGTTCAGCTACGATGCATTTAAATCAAGCATATTTTGTGTTAGAGCCCAAACAGTATCCAAGTGAAATAATGCATATCCATATTTCCATATGATTTGACAGTTTATTTTATTAAATATCAAAATGTGTGCATCATACCTGACACCTAGATGAACACTTTACAGTCAGTTTTATGACTGTCATTCTCTTTAAATGCTAGTGAAGTTTGGTAACGTTATACACGTTTCAATGTTGTATGTAACTTTGCAGACGGTCCCTAACTTCGCCAGCGTTATGCCAGTCATATCAGATGCGCTGTGGTTCTGCTGTGTTTTTTTTAAACCATTTTACCTAAATCACCAAAATAATAAATGTTATATTTACCCATGGCCTTCCCTGTTATACAGAAATGTAATAGTTATCAAACCTTCCTTAACTGCATAAATAATAAATGAAATATAGATGAATCATCATTAAAGCTACAATTTTCTCTGTTCCCGTTGTTCTTTGATGAACATTAATGACAGGCATCATCAGTGCTCCTGTCACTTTAAGAACAGCCGTGGATCTCACGCGCTGTCCCGCGCATCTCATTTCCTCACAACTCTTTAAGTTCATTTAAGACGTTATTTAACTAATTTAAGACTCGAATATGAGAATACTCAAAATCCTCTGTGTTATTGTTTGTTCAAGAGCAAAAGAGAACTCGATGTGAGCAGGAAACTGACGCGAGTCTATCTATGCGTCGAGTGTGTGTGTGTGTGTGTGTGTGTGTGTGTGTGTGTGTGTGTGTGTGTGTGTGTGTCAGTGTCCCTTGATTAGCTGACATGAGACGCATCCACACAGATAGGACACTGACACACACACACACACACACACACACACACACACACACACACACACACACACACACACACACACACACACACAGCATACCAGCATAGCCATACAGTTTAAGTTCACCTACACTTTATATTAATAAAAAGGTTTACAGTGCAAATACTGTTGTTGCATATACTGTGCATAAAATTTGAAAACATTTGCAAAAAACACCACTGTATCATTAATTTTTTTTTAAACCTTTAAGTAACCATTTTTTAAACATCTATAAACATTACTTTTACATAGATAGACGGACCAGATATTCCTAACACTTTGGGAATACTTAAGGGTTACTAGTTGTTTTGTAAACTGTCTATAAACATTATCTGGATGGTTATTATAAAGTTGCAACCGATGACTATAATACCTTGTTAAATAGTTAATAAACAGTACCAGTAAAACGTGGGCAGTACCAGTAAAACATGTAAACAGTACCAGTCAAACATGTGGGTTGTCCTGATACTGTACTTCAAAATGTAACAGTGTAAAAATTGCCACAGAATAAAGTAATTGTTCAAGATCTATTGGTAACTCATAAAAATAATGTCATATTTGCATAAACTGTCTACTACCGTATATATCCCGACACTAGCACATTAAGATAAGCTATGAAAAAAATCATGTTCCTCTGCCTCTTTCTGGTTAAATAATGTTTATAATAATTGTTAATATAGCATGCTATATTAACTATTCCAGGTTATTTATGCATAGCATAAATAATAGTTAGTAGAGCATGCTATGCCACTTTCATCAAAACCTATTACAAAGCTATAGCAATCTCATGTCATTCCGTCTTTTCGAAAAAAAAGTTGCACTAACTGTTCGTTACAAGCAGCATTTGCCGTCAGGCAGGTAACGATAGCTAACATAAACATATTTTTGCTAGCCTACCTGCTGCAAACTTACACTTTTTTTGTACAAGACAAGTAGAGCTATTTTATCCAGTGTAATTTATCACATACCACTATCTTGTTTTTTCTTATCCTCCTCTTCCTTTCTCTATTTTCTTTTCTGGCTTCCTGAAGCATAAAATTCCGCTTAAAATCCGAAGATTTTGTATTTTGCCGCAGCAGAGATCGCGTGGTTGGCTGGCTGCTGTCAGCGACTTCTGAGAGGGGCCCCTTAAGGGGGATCCCGATAGCAGTGTCATTGCACTTTACTGCATTGACTATCAATGGGGCGCTCACACAGTTTGTCGTTTCATTTTATTCTTAACCTGTCGCTGTCTTGGGGCCCCAGGCCAGCTCGAGGCCCCAAGCAATTGCTTGGTTTGCCTGCCTTGTCGCGACGGGCCTGCACACACACACACACACACACACACACACACACACACACACACACACACACACACACACACACACACACACACACACACACACACACACACAGAAAGAGAGTTTAAAAAATAACACAACACTGCCACCCTTTAGTGAGGGGAGGGCAGACAGAGAATAAATATTCAGAAGAAATATATTAAATAAAATAAATATATTGATCTGAAAAATAGTATGATTATTTTAAAGCTATTTGGTTACATTTTAATAAAACATTGTTTTAGTATGTTTTTAAACACACACACATACACGTTGTAATACCAGTGTAATACCCATGTCATTATACAAATTTGTGTCCTCATGAATCACAAACAAGAGAGAGAGAGAGAGAGAGAGAGAGAGAGAAACAAGTTTTTTTTTTATCCTGCTTCAAAACTAATACAATGCTGCCATCTTGTGTTCATTGAGGGGAGAGCAGCAGACAGAGAATTTCTGTTCCCCTTTTTTGTCCTTATTTAATCCCTCGCCATGGAAACACCGTTTGAGATATCCAATATCCGTTCACATTTTAGCATCTTCAGTATCTTTGTTTCATGTTGACCGAGTTTGGTGGAGATTGAATAAAACGCCTACGAGGAGAACGTAAAAACTCAGACCCCGATTTAACCAAAAATTTACCTTCAAACCAAAATATCTGACTTCCTGTTGGTCGGAGCTAATGACTGTAAATTAGAAAGTTGTCCGGCTCGATGAGATCAATATATATACTGAGTTTGGTGATTGTAGATGAAACGAAGCCCTTCACTTTTGTCAAAAGGTGGCGCTAGAGAGCCCCTCATCCCCGCCCGTTTCTGAGGCTTTGTCCATGTGTACTGACTGACATCTCTGATGTGTGTGTTGAGTTTCAAGCAGTTTCAAGCAATTTCAAGCATGCTAAGAGCCTCAGAACAGCCAAAAGATTATTAAACTTTGACACGTTGCCATGGCAACAGTATTTGAAATTTCAGGAATCCATTTCATACGTCTCTATCTCTCATGTTTTCACATTATACTGATGAAGTTTGAAGTAAATGGGGTGAAAATAAGATGGTGATTCAAAGCATTTTTGAAAGTGACACACTTCCTGCTGCCAGTTGGTGGCGCTATAACTTTGACTCACAAAAGTCATATCCATGTGATCGGCCTCTTACAACAAACACACAGCTGAAGTTTCATCCAAATCAGTCAATGTTTGCACAAGTTATAACACACTTCCTGTTTCCCTTTTCTCGCCATAAATTCGTTGCTTCGCCACGGCCACACCATTTGAGATATCAAAAATCCGCTCGCAATTTAGCATCCTGGATATGTTCTCTTCATGCTGACCGAGTTTGGCGATGATCGAAACAATGGCCTCGGAGGAGTATATTAAATTCCAGAGCATGGGTTTTCCGAACAACCGATTATAGCTCACTTCCTGTTGGGCTGACGCATAACTATGAGCACGAAAGTTGTTTGGCCCGATGAGGTCTATATGTGTACCGAGTTTCATACATGTACGTGCAAGTGTGTTTGATATATGGACCAAGTTTTCAGACCCCACTTAAGGGGGCGCTGTCGAGCCCCCCTGCCACGCCCGGGTACCAGCTTCAGCCCGGCTCTGATGGCCGCGCATTCCGACGCCTGTGCGAAGTTTCAAGAGTTTTCGAGCATGTTAAGTGCCCCAAAAGTACCCGAGAAGTCGAAAAAAAAAAAAAAAAAAAAAAAAAAAAAAAAAACAAAGAATAATCTGAGGAAGAACAATAGGGCTCTGCGCCCTTTCAGGGCTTGGGCCCTAATAATCTGAGGAAGAACAATAGGGCTCTGCGCCCTTTCAGGGCTTGGGCCCTAATTAAAGCTGCGAGCAGCGATGACGGGCCCAAGCCGGTGGCACCGCCACGCCGGTGGCATCAGCATAACTGTGCACGGCAGGCAATATGCATTTAAACAGGATAATTTTTTTAAATCGCTCGAATATGTCACATTAACCGCAGCAGCTGGTGCCACTATCACCACAAGCCACACCCATGATGTCATTTAAATGTAGATGATTTTTAATGTCATGGGATGAAATAGATCTCTTTCAAATATGTGAAAAGTTATCTTTTCCTGCTCAAAATGTTATAAGTCCAGAAGGCCAGTATTTAATTCAAGGTATTTGTATAGTTCTTTTTTTACTTATTCACAAGTGATAGTTATTTGTGATAGTCTATGATATGAAAGGGGTAAATTATCATCATCAAGAGAGAAAGGCACACACACAAACTCACAGGGTGAGAGAGAGACCCCACACACACACACACACACCCAGGGTGAGCCTGAGAGTGAGGGGGGAGGGGAAGGACTGAGAGAGAGGCAATCTGCACATTGAACAAGATTCACAAGATTTTAACAACAAAAAGAAATAAAATCTAAATGGTGGGAGAAAGTTTTTTTTTACTTCAATCTCTGAAAACATTATTTTGAATATATTTGAAATCACAGATGTTGGGTGATGAGAATTGTAACTCAAATATAATTTAGAAAACTAGTCCTGTCTGAATAGTGATATGTCAGTGAGATCAGCTCGGGCGCGCACACCGTCTATGGGTGATGTCACGTATTTTGCGAAATGCGCAGTTAGGTGATGTGTCGCCCTCCACACGTTGCGAAACAGACTCCGAAATGGGGAAATGTAAATTTGCGGACTCCTGGTTGGAGTAGGATGAGTTTAAACAATGACCGCAGGGTTTTTCTATGGTTTTTCCTGCATAGCGGCCGCCTCCGTCACATTTCGTGCCACCTCCGTCTGTCGACAAAACTCAAGACAGGCAGTCACTTGCTCAGATTAGGCATGTCGTGGTAATTAAATAATCATCAGAAATATATATTGTCACATGATCTTTCAGCAATCATTATTAGTATTTTATGATTTGCTAGTACAAAGTCATCTAAAGCCATTCCATAGCTGAATGTCTTTCCTCCGCTGTAGCTGTCAATCATTCTCCGTTCAGCATTCAAACTGCGCGTCGTGTTTGGTTACAGTCAGTCAGCTGCTCGGTAAAGCTCACTCCAAGATGATATATTCCCGTTATAATACTTGATAAGCAGATAAAATAATTTATCTTCCTGGAGTTTATCTAGCGGTTTCTGAACGATGTTGTGCTCCCTACCCGGGTGACAACACAAGGCATCACACGCACAATAACCGGAATTTAAAACTGTGAAGAAACCGACCGATATACATAGTAGACTAGGATTTGTGCGCTCAACGCTCATCGTCTCTTTATGCCGTGAACTTTTTAATGTGCACTCGCGCTGCACTGCACCCTCTGACTCCATGTTGCTTTAAGCGCATCATTCTGCACCCGGGATGCGCATAAGCGCATTGTGCCGCGCTTTCATATATTTTCATAGTTTTGTGCACTTAAAGATGATTAAAAAAAATCTTGTTCTCACGTATCTATCATATATTTGTTGCCCCTTTACAGAGCTGCACATTACGTTTACAATAAACTATAAATCTTGAAATGTTATATTATTTGTGTAGGCCCATATAATTATTTACATTCATATATAAATTAAATATAAATAGTTTTTTTTATAAATGTATTTAATAAGAACACAAAGTAATTTGTACCTTTTCATTAACATTTTTAGATTTTATAAAATTAGTCCAGAGATGTTTTTTCAAGAATTACTTTTTGTAATTGCAAATTTTTTTAACTATCCACTCACCTAATTTAATATATATTTTTGTTATAGCTTATGATTATATATTTTTATTTTATTGCTCAACAGTAGTTCTCATCGCCGATGAGGTCTTTAAATATTTTGAGAAGGTCTTAAAAAAGTCTTAAAAAGGTATTAAAATTTACTTCAGGATTCCTGCATATACCCTGCATATGCATCATATGTGATCTTGGCAAACACAGCACATGACATTTTTATTTAAAATTAGAAAGTTTTAAATTAGTTAAATTAGATTAGTTAAATTAGAAAGTTGTCCGGCTCGAAGAGAACAATATATGTACGGGGACACATGAAATGTCTACAAATGTATGTCCTCAGAAATCACAGAAGCACACACACACACACACACACACACACACACACACACACACACACACACACACACACACACACACACACACACACACACACACCACACACAGAGAGAGAGAGAGAGAGAGAGAGAGAGAGAGAGAGAAACAAGGTTTTTTTTTATCCTGCTTCAAAACTACGACAATGCTGCCATCGTGTGTTCATTGAGGGAAGGGCAGCACACATTCCCCTTTTTTGTCCTTATTTAATCCCTTGCCATGGAAACACCGTTTGAGATATCCAATATCCGTTCACATTTTAGCATCTTCAGTATCTTTGTTTCATGTTGACCGAGTTTGGTGGAGATTGAATAAATCGCCTACGAGGAGAACGTAAAAACTCAGACCCCGATTTAACCAAAAATTTACCTTCAAACCAAAATATCTGACTTCCTGTTGGTCGGAGCTAATGACTGTAAATTAGAAAGTTGTCCGGCTCGATGAGGTCAATATATATACTGAGTTTGGTGATTGTAGATGAAACGAAGCCCTTCACTTTTGTCAAAAGGTGGCGCTAGAGAGCCCCTCATCCCCGCCCGTTTCTGAGGCTTTGCCCATGTGTACTGACTGACATCTCTGATGTGTGTGTTGAGTTTCAAGCAGTTTCAAGCAATTTCAAGCATGCTAAGAGCCTCAGAACAGCCAAAAGATTATTAAACTTTGACACGTTGCCATGGCAACAGTATTTGAAATTTCAGGAATCCATTTCATACGTCTCTATCTGTCATGTTTTCACATTATACTGATGAAGTTTGAAATAAATCTGGTGAAAATAAGATGGTGATTCAAAGCATTTTTGAAAGTGACACACTTCCTCCTGCCAGTTGGTGGCGCTATAACTTTGACTCACAAAAGTCATATCCATGTGATCGGCTTCTTATAACAAACACACAGCTGAAGTTTCATCCAAACCAGTCAATGTTTGCACAAGTTATAACACACTTCCTGTTTCCCTTTTCTCGCCATAAATTCGTTGCATCGCCACGGCCAGACTTTTCGAGATATCAAAAATCCGCTCGCAATTTAGCATCCTGAATATGTTCACGTAATGCTGACCGAGTTTGGCAATGATCGAAACAATGGCCTCGGAGGAGTATATTAAATTCCAGAGCATGCGTTTTCCGAACAACCCATAATAACTCACTTCCTGTTGGGCTGACACATAACTATGAGCACGAAAGTTGTTCGGCCCGATGAGGTCTATATGTGTACCGAGTTTCATACATGTACGTGCAAGTGTGTTTGATATATGGACCAAGTTTTCAGACCCCACTTTAGGGGGCGCTGTCGAGCCCCCCTGCCACGCCCGGGTACCAGCTTCAGCCCGGCTCTGATGGCCGCGCATTCCGACGCCTGTGCGAAGTTTCAAGAGTTTTCGAGCATGTTAAGTGCCCCAAAAGTACCCGAGAAGTCGAAAAAAAAAAAAAAAAAAAAAAAAAAAAAAAAAACAAAGAATAATCTGAGGAAGAACAATAGGGCTCTGCGCCCTTTCAGGGCTTGGGCCCTAATAATCTGAGGAAGAACAATAGGGCTCTGCGCCCTTTCAGGGCTTGGGCCCTAATAATAAGAAACAGAGGAAGAACAATAGGGCTCTGCGCCCTTTCAGGGCTTGGGCCCTAAATATAAAAATTTTATATTGTATATGTATATGAGAATGTATAATACTATAGACACAGCCACTTGATTGAGCGATTTATTTGTGATGGAATATTACTTTATATAATTTTATTTTTATTGGTTTACACACATGTTGTACAGTTAATCTGAGCCGTGCATTAAGTGATCATGGATATTATGGGATGGCTTGATGCAGCGCAAGAGAGGATAATTTGATCTTGACCCATAAGAAACTTGAATACTGTCACGTTACAAATCCTAAATTAAAAATTAAATTACAACATTGAAATAAAAATGTAAAGGGTGTACAAATACTGTATAAAATCGTGAATATAAATAACTGGTGTTAAAAAAAAAAAAACATTTATCATTTATCTATTATAACTTTTATGTTGGTTTGGTCGTTTGGCTGTTTCCTTATAAAGGTTCAGAAATTCGTGGGGGTTTTTTGTGTAATTTGTCAAGTTTTTTGCCAGGTGGCTTTTTAATTATATGATGTCATTACGTTGCTGTCTTGACGCCAGCCAATCGCTGCATTGCTGATCGTGGTTTCGAGTATCGATGCATCTGCCCTCTTCAGGGAAAAAAAGAACGCTCAGTGTTTTAGATCATTTAATCCAGATATTTTAATCCAATCCGCAAATTCGTTTTAAGAACCAAATTAGCCAGAGATCAGTTATCACGATTAAAAGATGATTTGACAGATCCCAATCTGTCAAATCATCTTAGATGTATTAAGCGAGGTACCAAGAACGGGCCCCTGGTTTATAAGAGTCATTTATTCATGAATCAGACTACACTGGTTGGGCTGTATGTTTTTGATTCACTTAAAAGAACTGGTTCAAAAACTGGTGTGTTTTTGGGGTGGAATTATCTGTTTTTCTGATTCAGTTTGAAAACGT
The DNA here is from genome assembly GCF_949357685.1 of Gobio gobio. Lineage (NCBI taxonomy): Eukaryota > Metazoa > Chordata > Actinopteri > Cypriniformes > Gobionidae > Gobio > Gobio gobio. The sequence continues at coordinate 23,613,318 of NC_137107.1, forward strand.
ATTCTTGCAATTTATTCGATGTCGCTACAGGTCCAAAAATTACACACTTCTAAAAGTCAATGAACTCAATATAAAAATTTGTAAAATACTCACATGGTTGAGTCCCAAACAAGTGGAGAATGTGCCATATAATAAAGAATTTAAGAAGAGCAAGATTAAAATTGTATCAAAGAGGAATGCTAAAACACTCAGAACATAGAAATAGTAAAATGGACCAGTTTAATTACCTCCCCAGCTGTTGTTAGTGGCTGGCAGGGTGGTTGTCTGAGCAGGGGTGCTGGAATTGTGTTGGAGATCAAAATGGTCATTGGAGAAGTTGTGCACACTATTCAGGAGAATGGGGAAGGTACAATTAAACCTTGTAACGGGCACAACAATCACTTATTTGGATAAATGCATTTACTAAGTGAATAAATGCAAATATAGCAATACAGAGCAATGGTATTTCATATAGAAGTGCCACTACACTAGAAACACTCCAGAACACGGCCTCATGTACCCGTTTGTGATGGTTAGATCAGGTGGACTGGACAGAAGCTCGGTGGCACCGCTGCTGGTGCAGCTACTGTTGGCACTGCCCACAGACTGCCCGCTGGGGGATACTGTTGGGGTCTGCATGCCAATGTCTTTGAGCTGAACAGCCTGCAGAGCAGAAATAACAGCATAAACCCACAACATTGATGCTGACAGTTTCAGAGAACATGTAATTGTTTGGATAAACAAATGCGGAAAGGGAGGACTTTTCATTCTGTTGTGAAGTCTGTGCTTATTAGCAAGTTGACAGAGAAATGATGTGACAAATGAATTAGATTTCTTACCTTTGCAGGCTGTAGTCTGTCACCCTCCACCTCCCTATGAATGCAAAAAGAGAATGATTTACTGGAACGTCTGATTGCAGCGGATACACAAACGAACAAATCAATTGCGCCATTTAGGCAAGTTTTAGATTATGAGGATCTGTGAAAACCTTACTGTAGGAACCACAATCTCCATGACAACGTTGATTATGAGCAGAAATGTCATGCCCATTCAAACTGGCACCTGATTTTTGAGCCAAGTGGATTTTGAATGCAGCTTCAAATGACCTCTTAGCTGAGCTTACTCAATTAAAAAAACAATAATTTTGCAGTAAAGTCGAGTATATTGTATATTTTTTTACATTTTGAGTGTATTGCTGTTTGTTATATGTTGAATTCATGTTTGTAAAAAAGAAGTTTCGGAGCGTGACGTCATATCACGAACGTTGCGACCAATATAGCGGACATGAATTACACGTAGCAGATCTATACAGGTGGAGCTGGGGAAGGAGGAGGGTATCTGAAATAACTGCACTACAACTGCTACAATAAATACTGATTGAAGCCTGAGCAGCGAGCTCATTGGCTACTGATACAGCAGGAACCAATCAGCTGTTCCCTATAGAGAATTAAGGTTAAGCCTATATCACCCTGCGCATTCTAGAGTTTCATGACAGAACTTTCGAAATATCTTCAATTTCTGATTAAAAATTGATTTCGAGATTTGTTTGTGTCTAAAATGTCTGTGGTGTTACAGACCGGAGATTTAATTGGGAGACTTTTTTTCTGTAATAAAGAGAATACTTCATTAAAATAATTACATTTTTAAAAGACAAAAAGTAGCACAATTAACATAATATTTCTTATTTATTTTTTCTCTTTTTTTAAGCAGCAAAGCATAAAACAAGAGAGGACATATTTATACCCTCACAACTATGTGTCAAGGTCTTTTACATTTTAAAACGTACGAGATATTTTGAAATCTTTATGAAAAGGCAAGTTTAGTTCATGTCAAATGGATTACTTCAATATTAATAATTAAAATAAATGAATTAAGATTTAAGTGTATTCAAGGTGTAAGGAAAGTATTTTTGCACACAACTTAAAATAAATAAAAAAGTGGATTTCAAAGAGGGGGGACTTCAGATGACTTTAAATTTAAGTTTTAATTCATTTTTAAAGTGTGTTTTCTAGACCTGGAAAAGTCATGTAAATTAATAAAATCTTAAAACTCCACTGGCATTTTTATAACGAATATACATTTTTCTAGTTGTGTTAGAAGTATAAATTGTGAGTAAAACATATTTTAAAAATATTGTTGAGGAAAATGAGTTGTTTCTAATTATTACAAATAATTATAAACAATGATTAAGAGTGATTCAATCAAAATATTGGATGAGAATGGTATAAAGAATGTTCTTTTTTAAATGTATAAAATCAGCATGAATACAAAGAGTACAATCTTGGCAGTTGCATATAAACTAGATTCTCCTTTTGATCATTCCTGACGGTTGTATTTGTCAATGACCCTTATACAGAATCCCAGCATATATTCAAGTACCTGCTGACAGTAGAGGCCTCTTTCATTTTCTTGCCCTCCAGAGAAGCCAGATGTTGTTCCAGAGCTTCTAAGAGACTGTTGGGAGCCTGGTGGTGAGGTCAAGAAGGGATGAGGCAACACAGGTTTTAGGCAACACAATAAAATGGTTAAAAGTAGCAGCAAAAAATGATCAAAACAAAACACACACACACTCAAACATTTGCATACTTCTAACTATGTATCGTTAAATAAGGAATTGATATATGTATATTCTACTGTTCTGTATTTTATTCTTTCTCTCACACACTCATACCTTCACACACACAAAGGCTGCGTAACTAAGAGAACCTAATAGTGGTTATGAGTCTCTGAAAACAAAGGGGAAACACAACAGAAGTAATTCAAGTGGAAAGGGCTTAAGCTTAAAAGCTACACATGCAAAACAATATCTGTTTCCCATGCAAGTTCTCCGACAGGCCGTTTAAAACCTGCGAGATCAACTGAGATCACTCGAGGAAGAATTACTACTATGAAAAACAGAAAGCAGACTGACCTACAAGGAGATTGTTCTAATCATGCACAGGATATAAACACACATACTGCACAGGTATCAAATGCCACAGCGGAACCTGCTAATCTTTGGATTCCACTTGGATTTCTTGGAAGTAAATCAGGGGTAAAATTATAGCTATGCCGCTTTTAGTGCTGATTGCAATGTCTGCATCGACATTTTGATAGAATCCCAAACACTTGGAAGCCAAAGCAGGTTAACCGAAGAAAGGCAAACATTGAGTGAGACCAGACCACGCTGCCAGGATTTTATGCTTGTATTGCACTTTCATTCCAAAAAAGAGCAACGTCAATTGAATCGAAATGTCGGCCGAAAGGATTCGGCACGCGGGCATGTGCGTCTGTCCTTATACAACATTTGCCTTTGGGCCATGAGCTGTGTCCGGTGTGCATGCCAATTCAGAGGAGGAAATTTCATGAATAACAAAAGAGCAGATTTCTCAGACGTGTAATTTGAAGGAAGACACAATAGAGGGAGCGTTCTACTGAGAAATCTGAAACATATGCAACGAAACAACACACTATTAAAGGAGAGATAAACAAGGAAGAGAAGTTAAGACAAGGGTACTACAGGAGCAGGAGTATACAAAAGGCCGTGATTGATATCTATCTTACAGACAAGAAAAGGCACTTAAAATAGGACTTAGGAAATAAGCCTAATCAATGGTGCTAATGATAGAGTACTTGAGAATAGAACGCAGGCCTTCTGAATACTGCTTCAGCTTAAGTAAACAAGGCACTCCTTCCAATAAAATGTTTTGTTGACATGGTTGAAGTACCACTTTGTAGTGTGCCAGCCCAACACCTTCAGGAGTCCCTGTCCAATGTAAATGAAAATGTCAAATATGCCAAATGGTGGCAAACTGAAGGGGGACGTCTATGCCCGGCACCCCGGCAGAATTGTTAAGAGACGCAGGAAAAAAGCAGGTCTATATTTGGCAGGCAGCGCTGCCGACTATAAAACTTTGCGAGGTGCCAGGCAGAATTTAGTCCCCAGCTCCAGTTTTAAGGCATTCTTTTTATTTGTGCACATTCACTGTTCTTCCCAAGAAGCTATCCAAGCAGAAGACCCTACCAGTACAGAGATATATGGCAAAGGTGAGTGCTTACAGGTTAGGAGATGTCTTTGTTTAGCGAGCCCGTGCCCGCGACGTCAGACTGGCCACATACAGCGTGGCAGAGATCATGGCACAAGCACCGTTTAGCCATATATCAATCTGTGTAAAAGCCGCCTTTCCGCTGTCTCTGACAAACGACAGACCGGAAGTCATTCATTCCCAGTGGAAAATTGGGACTGGATTGGAGCTTCGGTAGAGTTGAACAATTTCAGCTTCCGCGATCAGACTGCATGCAACGGTTGTCGTGTATTCCAATCAAACTATCAGCACGACGGGAGGACTATCAGGATTTTTTTTAAGCAGTGGAACAAGATTTGTGGATAAACAATTGTTCCTTGTGAATAAGCGGAGGGTAAATGCTGTTGTGTCAGAGACAGCGAAAACGCGGCTTTTGTAAGTACAAGCAGTCAAATTTCTCATGGGTAAATGCCAGTAAGAAATGGCTTGAGGGGCAAGCACTAAGCTTTAATGAGACCTTAACTGACTTTTCATTACTGATCAAATGTGGCTATAATCAAGGCAACGGCTATCAGAGATAGCACCTGTACAAATTCACATAGACTATAGCTTTGGTACCCATTTACCTCTGGCGACAACAGAAAATGCAAAACAGCACATCTGATTCCTTGGGAGTGCGCGGGTATGGAGTAAGTTTCTTGAGGCCCCTATCCTAAAAGTCTGATAGATGAGGGGGAAATCAAAAGAAATCAGGGCTGGGGATGATGGTCTATGGGGTGAGGGCGTGAATGAGAGATCAGGGTGAAGCCACATGAGAGAAACTGAGATGAAATGCACCACTAACCTGTGAGAGATCTGGGATGTCAACCTGATCAATTCCAACTTGCTGTGACACAAAAGAAAAGGAAGGGAGGGAGAACGGAAAACAAAACGTGAAACCAAACGGTAAAAAGAGAAAACCGAGGTACGTGGAGAAGGGAGAAAGAAGAATTAAGAAAAAGAGCCATTACTCCATGCAGTGTGTATGAGAACCAAAAAAGAGAGTATGGACGACTGGATGTTACACACACACACAGACATTGAGGTTCTGGAGGTGGCGTAGATGATGAGTGAGAAGACACTTGTAGGTCAATGGTGAGATATTTACATGACTAGGTGAGAAACATCCAAAAGAAACACACAACTAATGTTGACTTTGGAAAAAAGACAAGAAAAACAAATGGCATACACACATTGTTATACAAAGAAAGAAATGTGCTCTTAAAGTCAACTTTAGTCAGTTTTTGGATAGCACTTCACCCTTTTCCTGAAGAGTCATATTATTCAGCCAGAAAGCAAAAGAAGGATTTAAATAAAGAGAGAGAAGAGAAGAAACCAAACAAAAAACTCAAGAAGGATGTGCTTAGCATTTTTCCCCATGTATGCCTCCATACACATCAAAATAATGGGCTTTACAGACAAAATTAAACAGCTAAGTTCCAACCATCACACCGGCACAGTTGTCAAAAATATCCATATATTCGTTCGTCTTCTCTACAGTAGCAAAGCTTTATCTTTGCCGCTTATCTTATCGTGTCATTTATGCAATTGCTCATCCAAAATTGACAACTGTGCCTGTATCCAAACGGCAAAACAAAGGTTCAACTCATCGTTTGCACATTTAAAGGACTGTCGTTGCAATCGTGTCATAGCTCTGTTCTTGCTGTTGTTGAGAGGGACAGATAGATAGAGAGACTTTCTGCTAAGGCATGCAGTGCAGGCACCAGAACAGGCAGCATGAGGGGGGACCTCTGATACAGGTTCTTGGACCAAAAGGCAAGAGGGACACTTAGCAAATAAGGGCCTGAATAAGATGAGCCCAACCATCCCATGCATGGATTAGATCTGGAGATGTTTTACCTCTGCCACCTTGAGAAACTCTGAGAGCTTGGTCATCCTGATAAGAAACTTCTTGTATATTTCCAGCGCCTCTTTGCATTGATTCTTCTTCATATTAAAATATTTCTCTTTGAAGTGAAGAAAAAGTTCATTCAGCAAGTTGCATTTCTCTTGGAAGTACAAAAGATATTTTTAATACACATAATATATATATATATATATAAAAGCTGCTGTGACCAACAACGTTTGCTACTGAATGACTGAAAGTACATCTTCGCTCTGAGGTGAATGTATTACCTAGCAGATTAATGACACCCTCATTGTAAGCAGCAAAGATGCGGATAGAGTCCTTGAAGAGCAGCGTGAAGGCACAATTGATCACCCCATTGGTCAGTTCATTAGAGCTGGCCTGCAGGGAAGCACAAAATCACAAATGTAATCAAAACATGAGCCTTTAAATGCCAGCTTGCTGTTTCTCTGCATTCCTACTAGGCGTCTATAAATCATCAAGCAATCTCAAGCTTCCAAAATCCTCCTGCTGTTGGTACAAAAGCCACATCTGAAGCACCACAAAGGGTACAAGGGTTGTATCTCAGTAGCTGTAAGGGTTTGATTGCACAAATTTGTGTTTTCTCAAGCAGGGGTTTTGTAAAACCACACTGGTATACAGTCAACATGATACAGGGATTTTCATTCGAATTATGTTTTCCCAACAGGAATGTTTTTCATAAATGTCAGGTTAGGGAATTTTGTCTGAGTGTTTTTATGTGCTTTAAATATTTTTTTAATTCAAAATATTTTCCTAAATGTTCTATTTTATATTAAAAGCTTGGGGTTGGTTATAATATTTGTTTTGTTTTTGAAAGTCTCTTATGCCCACCAAGGCTGCATTTATTTGACAGTAAACAGTAATATTGTGAGCTATTATTACAATTTAAAATAACTGTTATAAATATTAATATATTTAAAAAGGTATTATTATTATTCCTGTGATGGCAAATCTGAATTTTCAGTGTTACACGAACCTTCAGAAATCATTCTAATATGCTGATTTGGTGCTCAATTTTAAGCTATTTAATATTTTTGTGGAAATCATGATACATTTTTTTTCATGTAATTTACTGTCACTTCTGAGCAATTTAATGCATTTAACCGTCACGGTTAACTATAGACCCGAAATAATCACCCACTTCTAGCCAAAATAACCTTGAATTTGGATACATGTCATTTTTGCCAAAATAACTTGCGAGATATATGAGATTCCATCATGTAAGCAAAGTCAACAGTGATTACAAGGTGTTTGGTTTCATTTCTTTGGTTAGACATCTATTACATTTTCACTGACAGCCCAAATTTTGTTTCAGCCTAGACGTCAGGACTGTGTTTGGACGGCTATTAGACTTTTTTTAAACGCAAAATTGCTTGCTGGGTAAGTGCCCCTATTATGCTATTTTAAAGGTTCCTCATTTAGTTTAGTTCTCCTACAACAGGTTTACATGCATCAAAGTTCAAAAAACACTTTCATTTTTTCAGAATATGCATTGCACATCACCACATTGTTCAATGATTCTCAAACGACTCGTTACGCGAGCCTACTCTGCTCTGATTGGCCAGACGGCCCAGTCTGTTACAATTGGTCTGCTTACAGCACGTGTTTCGGACGCTAAATGCTCATTACCATAACTGAACCTCAGCTCTGGAGGCTTCCTCAGGCCTCAGCGATTGCACACACTGTAAAGACAGTAGCGATGGCGTCGATTTTACCATATCAATCCGAGCACGAATCAGATGCTGAAACATTGGAAGAACTAGTTACTCAACCCGAACCTCCATCGCAAGGACGACTTGAGCAGGACGTTTCTCAGTGATGCGCTACTCAGTTTGAGGTACATTATGAGATGTTGCAACTGTAATCAACATCAACAAAACGATGTGTATATTTCTAATTTATTTAATGGTGCATACGTTAGCCAAGCACTAACGTGAATGACTGATGTAACTTAGAGTTTGTAAAACAAATCTTGCTCCATCCTTTATTTTTACTCAAAGTAGTAAGAACAACGGACAATCTTCATTAATAGACACATTTTTAAGTAATAGTGGCCCACAACTTTGCAAAACTATTTCAGTAAGACAGTAATAATGTAAGTTAGCCGGTTAGCTGGCGACCTACACAATATAAAACTATGTCGGTTATTTTGAACACCTAGTAGAAAATATATACATCAATGATTATTCATAGTTACAGGTTGTGATTCTGAGGAGCAAGCTTTTCCAAATAATCTGGGTACTGACCCATCTTTCAAGAGCGTTTTGCGAATCCTGGTCAAGTTGCTCACGGGGATTTTTTATTTTGGGAGACTTTATTTATCGGGCAATTTCGACTTTACAACTTTGTAGAACGTTTACATTCACAAACAGCTGTATTACACACTGCATGAAAGGGAATATTCGATATATAGGCCTATATATATTTTATAAAAATGTATTACTGCTGAAAAGTCTATAATAGGCTGTTTGAAGACATTATTCCCATTGTGATCTTACCCCCAGACACTTTGACAACATGCCCTGTAATTAGGAACATATGTGTTTTTAAAAATGACAGCCTTTTTAAATTCAGTGTGTAAAATGGCAGAAAAGGTAGGCCAGATGTGAGACAGAGGCTGAGAAACGGTAGATAGTAATCAGTAGTCATAACTCCACTATTCTACTGAAAAAAATCATGCATTCGATTTGTTTTATTCCAACACAATGTTCCCTTTTAGATCTGGAAACTGTATTCTGTACCTCAAAGTCCAGAAGAGCGTCCAGCTGATTCTGAATGATAGGTAGAGTCTTCATCAGCTTTTCTATGCTCATGGTGCGCATCACTCCATCAGTCCTGTGCAGAACATATTGATGGTGCGAGGTTACACATAGTGGAAACCGAAAGCTGTGACCAGAGACAACTGGTACACCTTCAAAGGCTGCCGTTTCAAATGTCGCCATTTGTCTTATTTGTCTTATTATGGACTATTTCCCCAGAGCGGATGTCTCACCCTCTTTTCATCTTGGTGAAATCAACTGCAACGAGTCTGTAGGACAGAGCCCTCTCGGTCAGATACCTGCTGTAGCGTCTAATGTAGATGGACATATCGTAACCTAGAAGAGACAGTTCAATAATACAATGCTTTACACATCTGGTCCATGAATGCACTTCCAACGAAGTATTAACCGTAAAACATACCTTGTAATGCGCCTTTATCTACGAAGTTATTCAAGTTAAAGAGTGTGCTTCTTGATGCAAGGTACTGGATAAACCTCTGGATGATGAAACGTAAGACACAGACAAGCAAGTGCAGGGTGATCAATAAAGCAAACTGAGTAGAATAATAACAATAAAAACCTTCCAAAAGAGTATAAAAACAAGAAATGTTGTGCTTCGCAGCTACCCGAAAGATTTAATACTTCACAAATCTGACAGAATTGTCCTGGCGAGTACTGTTACATTGATTTTGTGACACACTACGGTCCACTGAGAAACTGACAAGAACAAGACGAATTCAACCAGTGACTCTTACCTCATTGCCGTACATCATAAGGTGGTGTGTAGTAATGAGAGCTTTAAAGACCACCACCCAGCTTTGATTCGCTGTCCTCTCAAACAATGTGTCAGCCAAGTGAGGTATATTCACGTTCAGCTCATTGGTGCAGTGCATTAGATCTGTGCAAAACAGGGCGGGAACAATGAATGTACATGATCCAGAACAATTACATTGAGGTTGAAAAAGTATGTGGACCTACTTATTAGATGATATACACTACCAGTTCATAAGTTTGGGGTCAGAAAGAAATGACAAAGATTTATATTTCAAATATATGCTTTCTATTCATTTTTATCACATTTGTAAAGAAATATTAAGCAGCGCAACTGTTTTCAACATAGATCATAATAATAAATGTTTCTTGAACACCAAAACAGCAAGTTGGCAATTTCTGAAGGATCATGTGACACTGAAGACTGGAGGAATGATGCTGAAAATGCAGCTTCGCATCACAGGAATTCACTACATTTTAAAACTCAAATAGAAAACGGTTCTTTTAAATTAAAATAATAATATTTCACAATGTCACAGTTTTTACTGAATTTTTGATCAACTAAATGCAGCCCCTGTTGAGCATAAGGGACTTCAAAAACATTAGGAAATCTTACCGACCACAAATTTTTGAATGTAGAAAAACAAATATACACTCTGTAAAAATAGGGCACAATGTACTATATTAATTGGACAGAATTTTCCGTATTTATTTTTTTACAGGGGTTTTACCTTTATTTCGATTTCGATTGCGAACTTCATTGCGTTGTGTTTTAGGGTCAACGGAAATGTCTGTAAAATTACTGGAAAATGTCCTGGTCATTTTCTGCCAGTACATTATACATTTTTTATGGATTTTTTTACAGTGTATATACTGTATATATTTGATGCATTTGAAAAACAATAAATATGGAACAGGTGCATAAAATCAAGAAAAGTTGTCGGATTTACTCGGGTGTACCAATGCCCCTGGGGGTCCATAAAGAAATTATGTATGAGTGAGTCTTGTGAATAGCCTACACAAAGCCCAGACCTGAACCCTTTTGAACACCTTTCGGATGAATTGGAAAGCTGACTATGATTCAGAGATGCTCTTCTGGGAGCAAATCCATGCATTCATGTTCCAACATCTAGTGTAAAGCCTTCCCAGAACCCGCTGCTAACACCAAACCAAATGTTCAAAGAACAGGGTGTTTTGCTCAGGTGTCCACATACTTCCGGCCACGTATAGGTAATCGTTCTATAGTTTTGTACAATTTAACCAACAAATTTGGCAAATATGAATTCAAAAGACATTCCCTCCAATGTTTGTCTGTTGTCTACTTCAGTGGTTCATAATTATATCAAGGTAAACTGCCAGAAATGCGATGTTTCACCGTAATAGAACAATCCGTAGTGATGGCGGTCTGCTATCTAACATGACATTGCTTGAATAGCGGTTACTCAAAAGTTACACTTGATTTCTCCCTAATTAACTGATGATAAAAGCTGTGTCAGTGAATGCTAGCACATATTCAGAGAACACCTGCTACCTTTATTACTTTGAAGGAGCCATGGCAGTTTATTAGATCTGCAGGCTGCTTTCTTTATGTCCCCCCACAGGACATCTGCTCTGGACTCATTAACAGACAGTTTAATTGATAATCTGCCCCATTAATCAACTACACTTAGTTATTATTAGTGAACTGAAAAAAATAAAAAATAAAAGTGACCTATAAAGGAAGGTGAACCTCACATTTTGTGCGATGTGTCCATCCATACTGCTGGGTATGATTAAATAAAACTCACAACTGACCGCAAATATCAGTCATACCATGCCAAGATTAGCAATAGTATTTCCATTTCTGATTCAAATCTATCTTCGTCATTGTGACTCATATCTGTAGATAGGCTAAAAATATCTACAATGTCATATTTTTTTGTTGTTGCGTTAACCTACAAATGTCTACTTTAACAGATGCAACACAGCATATATGTTCAGATAAAACAGATTAAGGTGATGCAATATGAAACACCTAAGCTACAAGCATCACTGCATTGATACTGCTGTCACCTTCAATGACTCAGACTAGGATAGCAAACACTGCAAGTCAACAATGGACAAATAGCCACAACACCATTCAAATTGAAAACAGGAATAAAGGTTTAAGCCACGAGTAATTTGCACCTACGCAAGCGAACGCTCATCATGCTATGCCCTTGACATTGTGTGTTTCCTATAAGGAACCAGCCATACAATGATTCGTACACGTTGTCTAGCCTATAGCCTACATGAGACTCTGCATAATTATTTAATAAGCATCTAGTTGTGATATCTCAGATGGGGCATGCATAGAATCCGAATTGAAATGTATTTCGATGTAAAAAAAATAAAAAATAAAACATAAATAAATAAATAAAGTCATGAGGTCCCTGTCGTATGCAAATTGGTCAGTGTGTCAATCACGCATTCTAATCAGCGTTACGGCCGTTCGGGACCGTGAACGTGCCACGGTGACCTTCAGTTCATTGATGAAATGATCTCTATAATGGCTGTCAAGAAATGGGCTAATTTACAGTAATCATAGGTTAGGTTGTAGCTAAATAACAGCAAACGATCGGCCAGCAAATAGTGAATCTAAATGGAAGCCGGAGCACAGTGCAAAACACAACGGGTGACATTTCGCTGCGTTTTTTGTGTTGGTTTTTTTTATCCGCTTTAACCTACAATCAAGGTGCTTCTTCTTGGGCGCGCTGACTTCGTGCGTAGTGGCCTTGCACACGGCTTTGCTGATGGCAGATCCGGTCATGCTGTGCTGAGCCGCGGCGATCCGGTCCGTGATGGACTGTCCCGACATATTACGATTTTCAATAAATCGTCTCTCAAACAGATCTATTCACTGCAGGGGTGTGTGGGAGCCCGCTCCGTGGGTTGAGTCGGTCTTGCGGAGAGCGCTACCCTGATACGAACCGGACACGGGCGAGGATGCTCTGACATTCAGATAACGGCAATCACCGCGCGCTGAAATGATGACAATATAATGACAGATCGTTATTTAAATAGGCCTACCCGTTCAGCACGCGCAAAAAAGGACACTATGTTACTCGCTAGCCTCCGGTGTTGCCGGTTAACCATGTAATTGCTGTTCAAACGAAAGCTGACTACGAACGAAAACGGAGCAAAACCGGTTCAAACTGAGCGTTATTGATGTCTAGCCGCGGAAAATCTCGCCCTGTTTCATTGCACGAGCGAAGTAGGTGCATCACGGAATTTGATACCAAGCATCATTTCCCAAATTCCTTCAGCGCGCTTTCGCGTTATATAAATGCACGCGCTAGGCTACTGAGAATATGAAACAGGCTATTCTATGGATCTTATCCCAGTCAAACAGTTGCAGCGGTGGTCCTAAATGTGAAAATTCAGCATCTCGTCGATGACATCTTTGATGAAGCAACAATTCCAATTTCCTATAGTTAACAGTCGGACGCTCCGCGCAAAATGGCAGTATCAGAATCAGGTGACTGGAGAGGGGGGCGATTGGCCTGTGTCAGAATATCTGGGGTGGGCACCTTAAGGTGGAATTTCCGCACTGCTTTAAACCCCCCTCTGTACATACATAAGAATGCATCAGACGGCCATTTCAGAGTCTTTAATGGTGCGTCTTGCTTCTTTTCATTGCACAACCCTGGATTGCGCAGGACTACAATAACACATTCAAGAGCTTACATGGAGGAAAAATACTGCATGCTTTATTTTTAATGCAAGAGGTTGCAGGATAACATTCCTTCATACTGGAGCTGTGCACCTATTAAGCCATTCTGTGTGCACAAATAACAGTTTTTAACTGAATCAGAGGCCACATTTGAATAAATACTACACGCTTTACAAAGTGTCCAAGAAATACATATTTGACCTAGACTTGTGTGATAAAATAGTTGACACCTGGCTAAAATCGCAGGGCGTTCACCTGTAAACAGAACACTGATGAGTCAAATGGTTCAAATTGAAGCGGCACCAACACGGTGTCTAATTATGTGAGATTTCACGCCACACATAATCAGCACAATCCTTTTTTCACAGTCCCCGCCATTTTGTTGCATTTCTTGTCTCTCCAAGAAGAATCTTGAAATGAATCATTAAATGGCTGAGTCCTCTTAAATCTATAACATACTGCTATATATTTTCATTTCTTTCTCACTGACTTTCATCCTCCTGCATTTAAGATTTGGCACACGCCGTACATTTGCCTCGGACCCGTTCTTTGGTGTTGTTGTTGTACCCGGGGAGGGCCACCACATCTGGGTCTGTGTTGCTGATGATGTTCTCCTCGTGGGCTAAAATGTGATCCACCAGACATTTAGCTGCCGCCTCGATGTTTGTGTTCTCCTTCGGTGGGCATAAAATGAAACACAGAGAATATGAGTGTCATTCAGGCAATAAGATCACAAAGCATAACCCTGAATTACAGTCACATGCATGGAATATATACATCACCGTTTAAAGGTTTGGGGTCAGTGAGATTTTTAAATGCATTTGAAAGAAGTCTCTTACTATTAAATACTATTGTGAAATATTATTATAATTCATAATTTTTTTAATGTAATTTATTTGATGGCAAAGCTGAATTTTCAGCATCATAACTCTCTACAGTGTCACATGATCCTTCAGAAATCATGCTAATATGCTGAAAACTGATCATTATTTTCAGGATTCTGTGGTGAATAGAAATGTATTTGAAATAAGGTTTTGAAAGATTAAAGCGTTTTTTGTAAGATTATAAATGTCTTTACTGTCAAAATCAGTTTAATGCATCCTTGCTAAATAAAAGTATTCATTTTCTTTAAAATCTTACTGACCCCAAACTAAAGAAATAACTGGATATGCCATTTATGTATTACTATCACATGCATACCTCATTACAGCCATTTTGTCACTTACATTTAATATAGCACATGCACATTTTTTGGCCAGTCCATATGTTACAGAAAGTACTGTCTATTCAGATCATGTGACATTTACCCGAGGATGAATGCAACAATTGTTATGGCATAAATTTGAATGCAACTCTAAAGGGCCATTCACACTAAGAACGATAAAGATATATTTCTAAAAACTGTTTTCACAAAGAAAATCTGGGATTTTTTTCCCCAGAAGATGACAGATTGGCAGCCAATCAGAATCCATCCTGCTTTAAGAGCTCGAGCAGAACAAACAGAACGATATGTTCCGCTGGTGTGGATGTTAATACAGTTATCGTTCATGGTGTGAAGCCAGTTTATGTTTGAAAATATATAGGCAAGGCAGTTGTAAATGGCTTTGTAGAAATTAAAGTTGTTTCAAAAAATTTTATTGTGATGTAAAAATCTAAAGTACACTCTCATAATGTGATTAAAGGTCATCCAGAGTTAAAATGTTTCAGACATTCGGGTGGTAAGCCATTTATTCCAGGAACCACTTTATAGCCCCATCTGCCTTATGGACATCATTCCCCTTTCACACAACTGTGTAACTCATTAAAGTGGGCCTGTAGATGGTAAACAAAGGCCTTACTGCTAATGAGCACAATGCATTCTTGCTGTATTTGTTCTAAATGCATACACATACACTGCTCCTGATTGTGTATTTCTACATCTGTGAAACTAGAGCAGAACCAATGGATGAACACAACACCCATAAAACTACTCCTGATTGTGTATTTATTTACGAGTAGGTTTACTCGTATAGTATGGTCAGATGCTCTTGCTTATCACAAAATGTACCCCTCACCTTTGCAGAGGTCTCAAACCAGCCCACAAATCCATTCTCTTTGCAGAACGTATCAAGCTTTGGAATCTGGGAACGCAGCCCCTCGCGTGATTGGTCAGACTTGTTGGCTAGAAGCACAGCTGGGACAGGTTTGCCATTGCTGAGAGTGACCTTTATGTCTAGGTCGTCTTTCCATTTCTGCACCGCATCAAACGTGGAGGCTCTGGTCACGTCAAATACTACGAGGGCTCCCACGGCCTCCCGATAGTAAACCCTCGTCATGTTCCCATAGCGCTCCTGTCCTATGACAAATGTGGGATGGCAAATTGGAGGTCAAACATCATTCGGACATAAATAGCATCGTGTTTTTAATCATTGAGTGTGTTATTCTTATAATAAATCCTACAGTCTAAGAGCTAATGCATTTATCTTAACTCTCTCTCTCTCTCTCTCTCTCTCTCTCTCTGTGTCTGTGTGTGTGTGTGTGTGTGTGTGTGTGTGTGTGTGTGTGTGTGTGTGTGTGTGTGTGTGTGTGTGTGTGTGTGTGTGTGTGTGTGTGTGTGTGTGTGTGTGTGTGTGTGGCCTCAAACTCTCATGTGACTTTAGCACGAGTATGAGACTAGCTGAGATTAACACAAGACATTCCTTCACATTCACACAAGACAAAACAGTGGGAAGAGATTTCAGAGAGGCAATAGCATACTTATAATAAGTATGAACATTCAAAATAACTATATTGACTGTTGACTAATAACTAACTTTTGTCTAATATAGCATATTAGCTACTTAAATGCCTTTTGACCAGCACCCAAAATAATTCATGTAGCATCTTATAAATTAAAGAAATATAGTGGGTTAAAAAAAAGTTTAAACATAAGAAATTGAACATTAAACATATTAATGGGATGACGTAGGCCTACCTGCTATATCCCATAACTGCAGCCGGACCACCGTCTGATTGTCCCAGTGAAGGACTTTAAGAGCAAAATCCACTCCAATAGTCGCGCGATAATGTTGAGAAAATAGCTGATGAACGTATCGCTTGATTATTGACGTTTTTCCAACTCCGAGGTCTCCGATGACCAGAACTTTGAACAAATGTTCTTTCTGCATGGTGACTTAAAAAAAAAAAAAGCTAATAAAAACCCGGATCATAAACGAACTGACCTATTTTTTGTACAGTTTGTAGCACATGACTGCTTATCCAATGATCATTGTTGACGGATTACAGTTTGTAAGAGGCACGCGCTCTTTAAAAGTTTATATAATGCTCAAAAGTTAGGTCAAACCGCTGTCATGTTAGCCTACTTCGAAACGGTGCTCGTCCTTCCTAATATACACTAGCACACAAGCACAGCTGTGTGTTACACGCTTTACCTTCCCATTTAGTTCCACAAATGAGAAAAAAAAAATATATATAAAAAAAAAATAATAATAATAATAACAAGAATATAACTGTATAATGATTAAAGTGTTTTCTCCAAAGAACAGAACTGGTAAAAGCAACGGATGAACTCAGCTTCTTCAGATACTGTCAGTGATGATGGAACGCCACGCCCATTAATCAGGCTGCCTGCGTCATAGCCACGCCCAATCTAAAATGGTTTAAAATGTATTTATTTATATTTTTTAGCCCTTCGAGGGAAAATAATTAGTAATAATAATGTATTTTATACTTTAAAATTTGTATATTTTAAAGATATACCAGACGTGTGGGTTGCAACATTTTCCAATGCATATCCAGACCAGGCGGGTACCAATAATATTTTGTTTGTAAGTTTTTATTTACATGATTGTAGATTATTTTTCTATTTTAGTGTATGCTGCTTCGATTTATTGTGTTTGTCTTTAACAATGCCAGTTTGTTATTTGAAGAGGTTTGCACACTCGCATAAGCTGTCTGTTTTTATTGTTTTAGTGTAAACCCTACACAACTATGGTTTATGCATATGTTTCCAATTTACTTTTCAATTAAAATGCTTCTATTTATTTTCAACTGAAATTATGCGTACAATGAAATGAAAAGTGGAAGATATGACAAAAATAGCTCAAAAGAAATCCTCATATTTTACCCTGATCTCACAATATACTTTGAAACCCTTTCAAACATGAGATCACAAAACAAAAGCTTATAAAACAAGAACATTTTTTTTTTACATTTAGCCTACATTTTTAACACACATAGGCATATGTTCATTTTATATTTTAGTTGTTGTTGTTGTTATAATCTGTTTTTACATACTCCGAACTGTACCACATTGCCTTTTATCTGTCTTGTATTTTTTATTTTTTTGCATTGTAATTGTATGTAATTAAACTAAAGAAAAAGAAAAAGGAATAAGGTGGAAGCAGACGTGATGGAAAATATGAATTATTTTGAACAAGTACATAAGTAACAGCAGAGATTTGAGACACTGCTAGTGCTGCGTCGCTCTAGCAGTTATTACGGTAATGGTACTGATGAGGGATGAGTCAGGCTATATGATGCTGATGATACTGCCATTTCATCAGCACATTTTCACAAACATCTCTTTATCCCTAATCATGAGATTGACAATATGAATTTACAAAGAATTTATGGGCATTCTGAAAGTAACAGGTCTTAATGCAAACGCCACCAGACGATTATGGTCATTCGTTTGGTCGTTTAGTGCATATTCAAAGCGCGACTAGTTGCACATTTATCCTCACACACATTCGGGTGTGCTTGGATGCCTTGCCGGGGAACGTCACGGTGCTACACGCTTTCTGACGGAAAGACAGCGAGGAATATGGGGCTTGCCATCCGCAGACATTAAGACGCATAACCAAGGTAATAACTGCACAAAAGATACAATAATATGCATTCACAGAGCGATTTCTCTAAACAAGTGCGATGCTAAACTCATAGGCCTGCAAGCATGCTTTAGCTAGCTTGAGGGACGTTAGCAAGAGGCGCGATGTTGTTATGAAATTAATTAGCCTATCGTTCGGTTACTAAAGATGTGTTAAACAATTAATTATTCATTATGAAATCATAGGCCTATTATTTATATCAAAATGTCATTTAAAAATACAGGTCTGATAGCTACTCATACAGCCACTGAAAAAATATTTAATTAGCCTAGGCTACATTTTGAGTTCAATAAGGCTATACATTTTGCAAAAATAATTCCGATGTATAAATGTATTGAATACTTTGGACTTCCATACAAATGAATGGTCACGCATCATATATGTAATAAGGTAATTGTACATAACACCTATTTGAATGATACTCATCCATTTAAAGATGGAGGCTCAGCTGTTAGTCTATTCTAGTGCTCATCTACATGATCTGATCCTCAAAAAATGATAATGTCTTTCAGTTGAATAAAACAAAAATTTAAATTCAAGGATAAGTTAATTTAGGCAGAATTTTAAATTTTGGTTGAACTATCCCTCCAATTAAGTACATGGTAAGGTTTACTCAGTAATCTGTCATTTTCTCTGACAACATACTGTTATTTTTTGACAGATAAAATAAGATATGGAAGCTATATGGCTGTACCAGTTCCGGCTGATTGTCATTGGCGACTCGACGGTGGGGAAGTCTTGTTTGATCAGACGCTTCACAGAAGGACGTTTTGCACAGGTGTCTGATCCTACTGTTGGTGTAGACTTCTTCTCCCGTCTGGTGGAGATTGAACCAGGCAAACGCATCAAGCTTCAGATCTGGGACACGGCCGGCCAAGAGAGATTCAGGTACATCTGGTGGTATTTGATCACATTTACATGTCGCTATCGCAGCATGCACTGCCTAATTGTTTAACGAAATCAAAATGGGAGATTTGTGGCTTTTAGTCTATATGTTTGTTAGCTTTGAGGCTATTTATATGTTAGTGTACAACACTGGTAAATATATATATATATATATATATATATATATATATATATATATATATATATATATATATAATATATATATATATATATATATATATATTGGATAAATGCATTTAAAATGTACAGTCTTCCTCTTGCAGTGAAACAAACCAAAATATTGATGACTCATCTTGCACTAAACAAAATTTTGACCAATCAAATACTCTCACAAATGAGAATGCCCCTCCTCTTGCAACCAACCTGCTAACAAAAAAATACTGGCTTTTTTTAAGGCACAAACTATTTATCTCCTTTCCAAACTTCCTTTTTTCATTAGGAAACATCTTATTGCTTAAGAAGGATGTTCATTTTGGGATTTTTGTTGGAATGGCCTTCCATGCCAGTTTTTTATGTGCAGGTTTTTATGTGTATGTTTTCAAATTTCGCTTAGAAAATAAGGGAAGAACCTCTTTCTGTAGTTGGTCAAATTTCTATATTAGATATGGGGCCTCATTTATAAAATTGTAAAATTTGATACTAAATAAAGTAGATTTCATCCTATGTCAAAAGCGAGGATCAAATTAGGATTTATAAAGGCAAAACTGACATGAAAATGTGCTTATGCGTACGGCAACTGAAGAGCATGCAAACAAACATTTTGCACTCATATACCAATAAAATAATCCAACATTGTTTATTAAAACAAAAAAGATAAAATATTAAAGATAAATAGACAATCACAATATACATAAATATTTTGTGCAAATGAGTAGCTGCTTTGTGATAAACCACTGAAATTATATATATATATATATACACACACAAACTTCCCGGCCAAAAAAAAAGGTCACTGTTTGAATTTAAATAGGCAAATGCTTAAGAGTCTATGATTGGATCATTATTGCAGTGATTATTACATTTGTAGCATGTTATATGTTTGGCTACAGTTCTCCTAACCCTAATTGATGGAGTGTGTAGCTTTTCATTTCTTAAACAACCATGTAGGAAAGAAGACACATCATGGCCATATTCCAGAATGACAAAGTCAAGATTCGTCTGGCTCAAATAGTGAAAGAATGGTTGGGAGGGAGCTTTAAGAATCATTTCCACACATGAATTGGCACCTCTGAGTCCAGACCTTAAAGGGTTAGTTCACCCAAAAATGAAAATTCTGTCATTAATGACTTACCCTCATGTCGTTCGACACCCGTAAGACCTCCGTTCATCTTCGGAACACAAATGAAGATATTTTAGATGAAATCCGATGGCTCAGAAAGGCCTCCATTGGCACAATGTACTTTACACTCTCAAGACCCATAAAAGGTACTAAAGACATTGTTACAAAGTCCATCTCACTACAGTGGTTCTACAATAATGTTATGAAGCGACGAGAATAGTTTTTGTGTGCAAAAAACCCCTAAATAACAAATTATATAGTGATGACCAATTTCAAAACACAGCATCATGAAGCTTCGAAGCGTTATGAATCAGCGAGTCGAATCATGATTCGGATCGCGTGTCAAACCGCCAAACTGCTGAAATCATGTGACTTTGGCGATTCAAACCGCTGAATCGACTCACTGATTCATAACGCTTTGAAGCTTCATGATGCAGTGTTTTGAAATTGGTCATCACAATATAATTTGTTATTTAGATTTTTTTTGCGGACAAAAACTATTCTCGTCGCTTCATAACATTATTGTAGAACCACTGTAGTGAGATGGACTTTGTAACGACGTCTTTAGTACCTTTTATGGGTCTTGAGAGTGTAAAGTGCATTGTGCCAATCGAGGCCTTTCTGAGCCATCGGATTTCAACTAAAATATCTTCATTTGTGTTCCGAAGATGAACGGAGGTCTTACGGGTGTCGAACGACATGAGGGTAAGTCATTAATGACAGAATTTTCATTTTTGGGTGAACTAACCCTTTAAATTCATTGAAAGTCTTTGGGATGTGCTGGAGGAGACTTTACAGAGCCTGGTTCAATCACAGCACATTTTGTATTTCGGAAGGAGGGGCTTCGTCGAAATCGGCGTGTTCGAGTCAGACTGGGGAGAGAGGGGTGTATTTTGAACAATCAAGCATAAAAACATATTCTAGTAGTATACCCCGAAAACAAAATCAAGACCTCGTAAAAGGACATAAGATTACACCTTTAAGCATTTGCCTATTTAAATCCAAACAGGGACTTTTTTTGTGGCCAGGCAGTGTATACATACACACATATATGTAAGCTGTAAGCTTCCCGTTGATGAATGGTTTGTTAGGACAGGACAATATTTGGCCGAGATACAACAATTTGAAAATCCGGAATGTGAGGGTGCAAAACAATATTGAGAAAATCTCCTTCAAAGTTGTCCAAATGAAGTCCTTAACAATGCATATTACGACTAATAATAATACATTTTTGATATATTTACAGTAGGAGACTTACAAAATATCTTCATGGAACATTATCTTTACTTAATATCCTAATGATTTTTGGCATAAAAGAAAAATCTACAATTTTGACCCATACAATGTATGGTTGGCTACTGCCACAAATATACCCGTGTGACTTATGACTGGTTTTGTGGTCCAGGGTCACAAATGCTTGCCCTTGATGATGAGTGCCATATTTCTTCAGAATCATAAAAGGATATTTGTGGGTGTTCTGTAGGTGGGGTTGATGTGCTTGTTCTGCCAGGTTTATGTTTAGTTCTGTTCAGTTTGATTAAGTTTTTGGGTGTTTACACAACACCGTTATTGACTAAAAACTGATAACATTTTATGCGTTTTTGAGGGATCATTTTGACAACAAAAAGTTGTTCAGTTTTTAGTACATTGTTGTCATGTAAACATACCCTTAGTTTGGTTGTCCCGGTCCCCCTTTTCTTGTGTTCTAGTTTCTTGTTAGTTTCCATAGTCACTCATCTGTTTTCCAAGTTTCTTTCTAATTAGTTACTCACCTGTTTCAGTTTCTGTTGATTATCTTCCCCTGCGTAGTAAGTCCTTAGTTTAGTTCTGTTCTTTGTCCTTGTATTGTTTATGTATGAGATGCTACACTATCCTGTGATATCTGAATTAAAAGTCTGCTTCTAATATATCCCTTCTTCTGTTCATCATTGCCTTGAACGTGACATGTTCACATTGCACTTGAATGTAAGGTTTATTTATAAAGTGATTTGCTTCATAAATCGTTCATACTAACATTTTGGAAATTGTCAAATGTTCACATTTAGGATCATTCTACTCGCATCTTTATAAAAGATACCCATATTCTCAGTGGAAAAATATAATCCACTCATTCTGCCCATAACCAGAATTTCTCAGATTGTCTTTCCATCGTGTATATTTAATATACTATTCCACTTATTTCTGGAATTTCAGGCTGTAACCATTTTCCTCTAATAGCTTTCTAACAGGTTATCAGCAGAATTCCCATCAAATATTTCCGTCCTAGTTTTAATGTTTTTTAATAAATCAATTTATAATGTAAATGTATAATGTAATGTGCAACGTGTTCCCCCACTTGTCTGATATCGTCTGCTCTTCTCCTCTGTATGTGATCTAGATCTATCACAAGGGCTTATTATCGTAATTCAGTGGGTGGCCTTTTGCTTTTCGACATCACCAACCGGCGCTCCTTCCAAAATGTCCACGAGTGGCTGGAGGAAGCGCGCAGTCACGTGCAGCCGCACAGCATCGTCTTCTTACTGGTCGGCCACAAGTGCGACCTGGAGCAGCAGCGGCAGGTGAGCCAGCAGGAGGCCGAGAAACTGGCAGCCGCTTACGGCATGCGCTATGTGGAGACCTCGGCCCGCGACGCCATAAATGTAGAGAGGGCTTTCACGGAGCTGACTCGGGATATCTTCGAGCTGGTCAAATCCGGTGACATCACCATACAGGAGGGCTGGGAGGGCGTCAAGAGTGGTTTCGTGCCCAACGTGGTGCATTCATCAGAGGAGGTGACCAAGAGCGACCGCCGCTGCCTCTGTTGATCAAGTGACTCCTGACGGCGTATCAAGCTCCTTCACCGCAAAACCAGTGCTGTCGATCTCCCTCAGCTTGACATTCCCACTACTGCAGCCCCACAAATACTCTCGTCCCCGAAATCAATGTTTTCTGCTTTCATAGTTACGTCGAATAAAGTTCTTATTCAATTCAAATAATGACTTAAAGATAAGCAAATGTGAATTAACTGGAGCTTTGGCGAGTCTTCTCGGTCCACCTGGGAAGATGGAACTTGGAGAACTGAGTTGTGAGAACTGTTTGAGGAAAAGATCGCAAAACACACTGATCCTTTGGAACAAAGACAGACCCAATAGTTACACCAAAAGTTTAGCCAGTAATGATGGATCTTTTGAGAGCATGTACAGGAGGACCGCACCAATCCAAACATCCCATTGGACTAAAAAGCCCCTAATGTGTTCACTGAAGATACTCTTTAGTATGAAGAATAATAATAATTTCCTGTAATTCCTTTTTTTTTTTTTAAAGAAATGAATAATGTTATTCATCAACGATGCATTAAATTGATCAAAGGTCACAGTGAAGACAGATTTCAATTTCAAATAAATGCTTTTTTTAACATCCTATTCATCCAAAAATCCAGAAAAACTACATCATGGTTTCCGCTCAAATATTTAGCAGCACGACTGTTTAAACAATGGTAATAATAAGAAATATTTCTTGAGCAGCAAATCATCATATTAGAATGATTTCTGATGGATCATGTGACACTGAGGACTCAATAATGAGGCTGATAATTCAGCGTTGCCACCACAGGAATAAATTACAGTTTAAAATATATTCAAATACAATATTTTGTTTATTTCACAATTTTATATGTATTTTTGATCAATTAAATGCAGCCTTGGTGAGCATGAGACTTCTCATTGACCCCAAACTTTTGATTGGTTGTTTATGTGGGACATCTGATTTCAAGAATTAAATGGTAGGTGGAGAAATTCTGTTATGATGTTATTGTTATTATGGTCAAAATTCATTGCCCGACAAGGAAGATGACAGATTTCACCAACAGAGGTCATAACAACAGGGAATGTGGCAAGTTATTCTTTCCTTTAGGATGCACCCTCATGATTTTAAATTAAATGTAATCAATCAATATGTAAATTTGATGACTAAATAAAAGTAAAGCATTTCTAATTTCTGATATCTATGGAAGTTTGTTTCCGCAACAGAATAAAAAATACTTTTTTTTTCAATTGCGAGTGTACATATATGCGTGTATGATATAAACTCGCAAGTTATAAAGTCTTGACATATAAACATGCAACTCTTAAGAAAAAAAAGTCGCAATTTTCCTCAGAATTGGACTTTATAACTCGCAATTGTGAGATAAAAAGTCGCAATTATCTTTTCAAATGTTTTATTCTGTGGCGGAAACAAGCTTCCATAGATATAATCTTTAAACCTTCCAGAAAACATGCAATTATAGAGAGCCACGTTTCAGTTTCCCGCCTTTTTCTCATCTGAAGTGGATCATGATTAGACTGGCTCCGCCCTCCTATGTACTTCCTCTCAATTTTCATTTTCCTTCAGTACTCCGTCTGGGATTGCGGTATATTCTCTGGTTTTCTCCAGTCAAATTTGTACTGGTCCAATCAGCGAACAGAGGGAGTGGCTGAGAACGATGACGTTAGCGATTGGTTATGGCAGTTCCAGAGTGGCTCTGGGCCGATCCAATAGTTTTAAACTTCAACACAGTACCCGCCTTCAAGGAAGTTTACGCTTGTCAATGGAGAGTGGCCAGGCTCTCTGTACAAATGAAATGTACGAGAGTCTGGTAGGACCAGGCTAGGTCATGATATCCCTAGACATTTTCCCAGGGACTTTACCAACATACTTGTTTGTAAAGCACTGATAAATCATGTCCCTATTTTTTTTCTGGTTAACGTTAGGTTCTTATGGAAGCTTGTTTCCGCCACAAAATAAAACATTTTATCGCGAGTTTACATCTCGTAATTCTGACTTCTTTTCTCAGAATCGTGTAATATAAAGCTGCAATTACGAGTAGTCAGAATTGCAAGATATAAACTCGCAATTGTGACTTTTTCCCCTCGCAGTTATGACTTTAATAACGCGCAATTACGAGTTTATATCACACAATTCTGACTCTATAATTCTGAGAAGTCAGAATTGCAAGATAAAAAGTCGCAATTACCTTTTTTATTCTGTGGTGGAAACAAGCTTCCATAGGTTCTTCTTAGTGAAGTTCACTCTTTCATAGTAGGCTAGCTGCTGAGAAAATGTACTTTTTTTGACTCACAGACTAATACAATGTCATTTAGCCGACTGAAATGACTATCAACTGTGTATTTATTGATCCTGTGGGAGAGATGAGATGAACTATCAATAAAATGTGACACAAAAGATTTTGTGTCTAAAAACGATTTCCTTTTGCTTTAAAGCCACAATGAACAGCCTCAGTTGTTTTGTGAAACATTTTATTTAAAAAAAAACATTATGAGAATATTTATAATACAGCTCATTTTCTTTGTACATGGCATGATTATTTACAGTTTTTAAAAAAAAAACAAGGACAAACAAAATATATAAATTCATATAACTGATAAACAAACACGGCAAGTGTAGCTCAAAGGCAAATGACTTGGTCTATGTTGATATCTACCAACTATCTTTGAAACTTCAGGCACTGACATCTCCGAATATGAATCAAAACTGTAATGCCTGGGATCAGACACCGATGCATTTACATGCTAAATGTTACATGTCTGGTACGTGTAAACTAAACAATTTTCAGTTGATTGTGAAACACAAATATAATAGTAAAGCTATACAAAAAAATATGCTTAAGTCAGAATGTTAATATATTAAAGACAAAACATGGGTTTACAAATAGTGGTTTGAAACTACTTCTATTCTAAACCTCCTCTGATTATCTGAATACACTTAGGTTACACAAAATGTTTTTGCACAACCAACCAAAAAAAAGGGAGCTGAATTTCAGCATCCCGAATGGACAAAATATTCATACTATAATATATCAAAAAAGGTATGATGGGAGCACAAAATAATTGACAAGTAAACTAGTATTACACTACATTACAAAGTCTCTACAATAAAGAATAATAAAAATAGATAAAGGTACATGAGCTCAACAGCCAAGCTGCCAAGGACAAGTTTCAATGGAAACTAAAACCAAAACATAACAAATCTGGTGAAAAATATTGACACTAATTTCTCAAGTATCTACAGATATGAAAGAAAGGCCTGTTTCTTTAGGTCTTCAGTCTTCAGGCAATGTTATTATTACTACTGC
Organism: Gobio gobio; assembly: GCF_949357685.1. Lineage (NCBI taxonomy): Eukaryota > Metazoa > Chordata > Actinopteri > Cypriniformes > Gobionidae > Gobio > Gobio gobio. Next base: position 23,639,611 of record NC_137107.1, read on the forward strand.
TCAAAATAAAATATCATTATGGGATGTCCTTCAAACAATACAAGTAGCTTTCAGAATCTTTCAAGTCGCTGCGGTTTCTATCAAAGTACTAGTTGGTAAGGATAACCATAGATACTCTAAAATTCAGAAGTTTGAAGATTTTTGTATGTTTATGAAAAGAAAGAAGTCTCTTATTTGATCACAAATTGTGAAAAATGATTATAATTCAAAAGAACTGTTTTCTATTTGAATATATTTTATTCCTGTGACACAAAGCTGAATTTTCAGCATCATTACTCCAATCTTCAGTGTCACATGATCCTTCGGAAATCATTCTAATATGCTGATTTGATGCTGAAGAAACTTTCTTATTATTATCGATGTTGAAAACGGTTGTGCTGCTTAATATTTCTGTGTAAAAGGTGACATTATTGTCAGGATTTGAAAAGAAATATCAAAAGAAACATTTGTAACATTATAAATGTATTTACTGTCACTTTCAATTTTAATGCATGTTGCAGAATAAAAGTGCTAATTTCTTCCTCTTCAAATAAAAAGAATAATACGGAACCCCAACGTTTGAACGGTAGTGTAAGTAGTTTTGGCAGAAACAGCAGTTTTCATAAGCATCGTCTGGAAATACAATAGCGGTTATACAGTTTTCTTCAGTAAAATGATCAAGTTTAAGGAAGTTGTATGGATGGGTAAACTATACATGTTCATATAAAATTTCTCTTTTCAAAAAATAATTTAGTATTTTGTAAAACTGAACATTTTCTGGCGCAACCTCATTTGGCCCATTCAAAACTCGCACACACACACACTTTTTAAACAAAATCTCATTTTATACCCAATATCATTATCCCAACATCCAGTAGGGCTAAAACCACACTGTCATTCTTAGGAAATGGAAAAAAAATTCTATCCACGCACTCTTTTAGTCAAAAACTCTCATACACATGGGATTTTAGCCATGCCAAAAATGCTTAAAAAGCTCTTCAGGTTTTTTTCAGTTTCAATTCTTCAATTATTCTATCTGACAGTAACCAATGACCACAAATACTGTGTAACGGTTTCACATTCTGCACGGTGAACACTAGGGGTCCCTGTTGTAATTCACAACCTCGTACTGAAAATCCAGAAGGCAGGAGGAGACCATTTTGGATTCAGAATCCAAATGCTTTAGAGCACAAACCATGTGCTTGGAGCTCGATCACGAAAACAAAATACCCTGTACACTGTCAGCTCATTGTCCGCCAGACAATATGGCCATTACAGTACTAGTGATTACAGCAGCAGCCCCAGGGACATTTAAACCAGCATCTACAGTACTGACACGCCAACGCCACACGCGACCCCTAACGGAAAACTCTTTTCTAAGAGGAACCAGATAATTTTTTGAGAGGAAGAGATATCCTTTTTTTCCAATTGAGATATTTGGGGCAGTCTCTTCAATAAATGAGCCATGATTTTCACAACAAATCTGCAGACTTATACGAATATTTGTAGGACAGTATGCCCGTCGTTCTCTCTCCTCATCAAGGGGAAATTCCCTCCACTTCGCTCTCCTCAACGCCTAGATATATGGGGCTTTTGTTCTGAAGGGCTGGCTCGTATTTTCGAAGTGAGCTGTTCATGGCCTCGGTACTGTTCCAGATACCATAGCCAAAGTAGATTAAGAAACCTGGGAATGGACATGAGAGAAAAAATGGGAGGTTTGGAATGAAGGAAACAAACAGGGCGCTATCGCAGCCACAAGCTAAATGAACAGATGTACTCACCGATGCCCATCCACACGCTGAAGCGGCACCAGGTGGCCATGTCCAGCTGCATCATGAGATAGATGTTGACAAAGATACTGAACAGAGGCAGCCAAGGTAACAGTGGCACCTGCACATAGAAAGATTTAGAATTAAGAGACAGTTCACCCAAAAATGATTTATTCACCTCTTTGGAACACAAATGAAGATATTTTCATGAAATCTGAGCGATTTCTGTCTCTCCATTGACAGTTACGCAACTGACACTTTGACGCTTCCAAAATTTCTGAAGAGACACAATCGCTTTATATACTGAACAGACTTAATTTAGGCTTTTATTCACATAGAAAGATCAAACCATACATCAGTTGTGGTAAACGGAAGCTCATGCTTGCTTGGCCTGCAAGAACCAATGAGGTTCATTCTCATGTGTTACGCAACGCGTTTGAGCTTCAGCAAGAACCAATGAGGTTCATTCTCATGTGTTACGCAGCGCGTTTGAGCTTCAGCAAGAACCAATGAGGTTCATTCTCGTGTTACACAGCACATTTGAGCTTCAGCAAGAACCAATGAGGTTAATTCTCGTGTGTAATGCAGCACGTTTGAGCTTCAGCAAATCCAATGAGGTTCATTTTCGTGTTACGTAGCACGTTTGAGCTTCCGAAAGAACCAATGAGGTTTGTTCTCGCACGTCAAACAGGTTCAGTTGAGCTGAATTAAATCTGTTCATCATATAAAGCAATCCAGTCTCTTTAGGAAAAATTTGGACTAAACCGCTCGATTCATACTCATTCATTTTACTATCTTTTTATGAACCTTTTGAAGCATCAAAGTGGTAGTTGCATAGATTCAATGGAGGGACAGAAAGTGCTCAGATTTCATTAAAAATATCTTCAGATGTGTTTCTAAGATTAGTGATGCACCGATCATGATTTTACATGGCCGATTCCGATACCGATTTTTTTTCAATAAAACTGGCCAATTCCGATACCGATTTCCGGTTTATTTATTTTTTATTTTTTTACACAATAAAAGAACTAAAGTATACATGAACAAGATGTTTATTTGGTATTTAACTGGCTAAATTGGCTTTTGGCTAATGAAAACAAGTCCGCAATCTGAAATTAACGGGAAATTGAATTGGAAATTAAAAGGCTGAAAGGTGAAATTAAAGGCAACAACTGCATATTCTGCAATCCAAACAAATATGTTACTTAAATCAGCATTTGTTTTTAAATTCAGTGTAAAGAAAAAAAGTCTTTACCAGTGAAATTAAATAAAACCAAAGTATATAATTGTTCCAAAATGTTAAATCAAATCATTTTTAGTGCAACGAAAAAAACTAAGATGCTACAGCAGGTGCTTTTTAAATCAAATCAAGTCAATGTAATTTTAAGGTAAAATAAAAATGATCATCCTATACAGAACTGATAGTATTTAATTTCAAAAGTGCATGCATGTTCTTCTTTAGGCTACAAAAAGAAGTATTTCGGCTTTGTCACAAGTTAGTCTGTTTCGTTCTCCGATCCAACACGTGAGAAGCTGAGCTGAACAAACGCTCACTATCTACGCTTGTGCAGGGCGCGGAGAGATAAGCTCGCGCAGGAAAGCGGCTCTTCATTCCCTTCCCCCAGTTCTCCAGTTTCCGTTTGTAACACACAAGTGACATGTGACATGTTTGTGTTCGCGAATGATTGCAATATAGGCGTATGTGCACGTGGGCGCACTTCCGGAAAAAACGGCAGAAAACCGGCCGGTTGCCCATCGCGCGCCAGAAGCAAAAACCGGCCGGTTCCGGTTTTTGGCCGGTCAACCGGTGCATCCCTATCTAAGATAAATGAAAATCTTATGGGTTTGGAATGACATGAGAGCGAGTAATTCATAATTTTTGGATGAACTAACCCTTTGAGGCTGGAGTACACAACACAACTTTTTAAAATCTGAACAGATGTCTGATCAAATCTGAACACCAGGCATCATACATTTGCCGACTTTGTAAATGTATGAAAAATGGCATTATACACTAGGATTACACACTACTTTCCCGTCATTTCAAACACAACAAACTCGCACATAAACATGACAAATGCTTTATAAAATGTGTTGTACATTCGGCTCAAAATATCAAACATGTTTGATATCGTCCGACTGGATGGAGTCAAGTCTGAAGCTAGAAAATTGGAGTCAAAAAGTTGTGTAGTGTATTACAGCCTTTAATGTGGGGCAAGTATTTGGTGTTCTGCTGAGGAAAGAGAGTAATACAGGTTTTGAAAGACATGAGGGTGAATAAATGCTGACACAACCCTCATTTTTGACTGAACTCTCCCTTTCAGTCGGAGTATTTGTGTTCTAATAGCACATTTCCTTTTACGTCACTTCAGTGCTTACATTCAAGCCAGGGCAAAGATTTATTGCATAATAAAAAGGCAAATCCAATAACGAGGACATCTGGTACCTTGAAGGTGAGAGCTTCCTTGCTCTCAGGCTGCCTCCAGATCACAATGACACACAGGATGCACAGAAGGACCAGAATGACACAAATCATCACCCACACAATCTCGAGATTCCCGATGGCTTCCAGACGCAGAGCCAAAACCATACACAGCGCGGTGATCAGCCCAGCTATGCAGACAAGAGGATATTGGAATTAGTCCATAATCAGCTGATTCCAGATCAGCCAAATCATTGCCAACTACAACACTGAATCAGATAAATACAAATAACACAGACACAAATGTAGAACCAGGTCTATGTAGAGTTTAAATACACTGCAGTTCAAAGATTTGGGTATTTTTTTATGTTCTTGCAAAAAAAGTCTCTTTTGCTCATCAAGGCTGGATGTATTTGATAAAAGAGTCAAACTAATGAACGAATTGAATATTACAATTTAAAATAACAGTTTTCAGTTATATTTCATTTGATAGCAAAGCTGAAATTTTAATCAGAAATCATTGTTATATGCTTATTTGGGGTTTAAGGAAAGAAATCTTGTTGAGATTGTTGAAAACTCAATGTTGTAAACTCTTTTTGTGTAATCCATGATACATTTTTCCTGAATTCTTTGATGAATAAAAAAAGTTCAAAAGAACAGCATTTATTTGAAATAGAAATCTTTGTGTGTAAACCCATGTTTTGTCTTATATATATATATATATATATATATATATATATATATTTCTGACCACAAACTTTTAAATGGTAGTGTTTATTTCTAGCACAAATTCACACACCAGAGATGCACAATAAGTCTCTACCGTATCGGTTTTCGAGCAATATTACAGTTTTTTTGCATGCTCAATTCCTGCATTTTTACATTTAGATTATTTAATGGTTACACCTTATTTAAGGGGACGTAGTTACATAGTACTTACTCTATAGTAAGTAAATGTAGTTAATTAATATTACTTAGTATTTACTAGAGTTACAGTTAGGGTTTGGTTTAGGGTTAGTTACTTGTAGGTATTCATAATTTACTGTTATTACTGTAGTAAGTACATGTAGTAATGTGTAACTAAGTCACCTTAAAATAAAGTGTTACCTGTTTGTAATTTTTCGCTCACATGTTAATATTTACAAAAACGCTAAAAATTTAATAACACTTAAATGTTATCTTTAGCAAATATCAAATTATGTACATTATAATGCTGTGATGCTTCAATCCACTTGTAGCTTATAAAACAACGGTTTTTAAGTTTTAATTTTTTTACTATCTCATACTTTTATAACTATATATTTTAACCTTATTATTTTTGGGTCAACTATACCTTTAATAATAGCTAGATTCATCAAGAAGTGGCAAGCAAAATCTTCACTCACAGATAACAGCAGTTGTGCCGTAGACAATAGTTCCGGACATTTCGGTTGGCGAGTCCTTGGAGGGAACCAGGAGGAGTTTCAGAGAGAATTTCTCTTTGCGGGGACTGTCATCCGGCTCTATGCCATATTCATCTCCACTGTCTCCACATACGGCAACTTTCTCACCACCGACCAGTTCCACCAGTTTCTCAGTCTGACTGGAAGAGCTTAGGTTGCCTGGCTGATATCTAGAGACATAAAGATTGCGTCAAATTCCATACTTGACCTGACATCAAACCCACAACATGACGCACTGTTACGTATAGTAATATTCAAATGTTTGGAGTCAGCAAGATTTTTTTTTAATAAAAAGAAGAACATATTAAACTAATCAAGTGACAATCAAAGATTACCATTTCAAAAAATGCTTTCTAATCATCACAGAAAAAAAAAAGAAATCACAGTTTCTACCAAAAATATTAAGCAGCACTGTTTTCAACATTGATAATAATGAGAAATGCTTCTAGAGCACCGAATTAGCATATTAGAATGATTTCTGCTGAAAATTCATCTTTCAACACAGGATTAAATTGCATAAAACAGAAAAAAGTCATTTTATAACTAGTATTTTTTATTTTATAACTATAATATAACTATTATAACTAGAAAAGAGTAATGTAAAAATAAAATAATGAAAACTTTTGGATTTGACATTATACATTTTTTTTACAATATGGCCTCTCTAAAAACTTTAGTCAGTATATAGTAGTAGACCAATTGTTTAGTATTTGTGGTGCAGGTTTTAACCGCGTACCTGAGAATGAGGACACACACGGCCACCAGAGAGTATGCAAGCAATGTCCCTATGGACATGAGGTCAACCAATGCAGCCAAATCAAACAGAAACGCCATGAGAGCTAAAAGAAGACAAAACAAACAAGTTTGAAATCTTATCCAGCCATAACAAATATTGCATATTATCCACCACCTTTCAAGTCAAACACCACATCCTAACTAGATGCAACGTGATAAAAGCTATTTCTACCATGTAAATCTGAGTTTTTGGCAACAACACATTCTTCTCACACATTTCTGCAGCATTGCACAGGGTGGTCCCGTCCACACTGAAATCTCATTGGTCCAAAATCCACATACAAATATGTTCTGATTGGCTGTTGTTGTGCTGCATCTCTTAACAAAAATTATGAGACGCCTGTAATTTGTGCAAATTTAGGACATGTTGTAACACAAACAAATCAAGAACGTTGCTCACATGCCACTATTCCAGACACAACAGTCGCCAGCAGTGGAGTTTTGGTTCTCTTGTTCATCCTGGAAAGGGAACGGAAGAGCAGCCCGTCCTCAGCCATAGCGTAGATCACTCGAGGCATGGGGAACATGGAGCCCAACAAACTAAGATAATAATAAATAAATAAAAAAGATTCAGATAAATGGAAAATGTTGAACGAAAACATAAAGACAAACAGAAAAGTCCTTGAGTTACCTTGTCGAGAGGGCACAGAGTGAACCCACAGCTACAATATAGCGTGCCGGTGCCCATCCCACATAACTGAAGGCCTCGGGCAGGGGACTCTGGGTGTTGAGTTTGTAATAGGGCATCATGAGCGTAAGAGCAGCTGACACGCCAAAGTAAGCGAAGAAGCAAATGAGCAGAGAGGCTACAATGCCAACGGGGATGGAGCGCATTGGGTTCTTGGCTTCCTCACCTACCGGAAAATATAAGGTTAAAGCAAATCACATACTTTTATGACTCACCTCGCAGATGGTAAAACAAAATGTTCTGCAATCAGTATTCGTGCTCTATAACTGCGACATTTATGAGACGTACTTGTTGTAGCAATGCAATCAAAGCCAACAAAGGCGTAGAAACAGGTGGCTGCACCAGATAAGATGCCACTGAAGCCGAACGGAGCGAAACCTCCACTTCCAAATATGCGTTCTACCCGTCTGTGAGAACAAAGAAATTTGTCAAATCTTGCACAAGAAAAATCACATTATCCACCTCACAACTGTAAGAGATCCTCATTTGCTCCACTTTAAAAGCAGCTTGTGGATCAAACATTGAGCTGGATTTTTTTCATGTCAAACTTACTCTGGTTCGGTGATATTCGTATCATTGACAAAGTCTTCATATGTGAGGTTCCAGTTTGCTGTGTTGCCCTTGACAAAGCCAGAGATGATGACAAAGCCCAGCACAATCAGGTTGATCCCAGTGAAGATCTTGTTCACCAGAGCAGACTCACTTACACCAAAAGCAAGCAGCCCTGAGGAGTAAATTGCATATTTTTATATTGTTTGCATATTCATGGCAATCAAAAAAATTATGATTACAATATCACATCAATACATTGTTTACGATAATTTAACAATTTTGTCTTAAAGAAGATCAGTATACAAAAATATACATATATACCAATAACAACTTGTGGTATAATATGGTATATTAATATATACCATAACTACATATAATCTTTCCATTTAAATGTGATAGAAATTCTAAAATTATTCCAGGAGAAACCTTTTTAAAAAGGTCCATGAATACATTGTATTGTCTAATATCATTTAAAAATTGACATTTTATTTAAACATGTTTTACACTCAAGAAATTCTTACAAAAGTCACAAACCGGTTTAGTAAAGTGCACATAAAAAAATGTCTTATTTTACTCACATGTATACAAGTACAAAGATTAGACTAATCTAACTGTATTATTCATTATAAATGTTCATTGGGTCACCATTATTATTTTAATTAAGATTTTATTTTTTATTTAAAATGCATTAACTGATAAAAATGAATATATATTTTGGTTATCTGCGAATATTAGAGATTTGTTAAATATCAAATTATGCCTGCAGATTTCCATTTTTTCCAGTTATTTTTTTCATCATCTAACGTTAATTTAAAGTTAGTATTTAACACTTTAACTTAATAATCTTTTATCTTTAATTTAATAATAAAAATTTATTAATAATACATTTATTCTTTAGCCAATCTCCAAATGAAATATCCATATTGTTGTGATATCTGAATTATCTTTTAGCATTTAAAACAATTGATTTTTTTATTTATTTATTCACACAAAATAGTAAACTTATTGGTTATCGGCTATGAAATATTGTTTTTGGCTTATAGGTTTTAGCCAGAATTTTAATATCGGTGGATCCCTAATCATAATTATTATATCTTGTTTATAAAACGTTAACATCTTAAGTGTATTGTTTATCTCTACTTTTCTGGTAGTTAAATCAAGAGGAGCAGAGTTAATGTTGAAAATCCTTACTTGTTCAAATGCCTCATTTAAATGATGATTTCTGTTTTTGAATTTCTCACCAGTCAGTAGCAGGATGAGAATGAGGGCAAATAGGTCCGGATATTCCGCAAGAACCTTCCCAGGAACCTTCATGGCCATGGATGCCCTGAAGAAGATAGAGATCTTCTGCTCGATTAAGTTATCGAACGTAGAGCTCCAAGCTCGTGCCACACTAGCTGTCCCTGAAAACAAGAACCAGCTTTTATATTTCAGTTACAGTGGATTTCTTGAAAAAATGATCATCAACTAGTACAATACACTTACCTATAACATAAGAGAGGATGAGGTTCCAACCGGTGATGAAGGCCCAGATTTCTCCCACTGTTACGTAGCTGTACAAGTAAGCAGACCCTGTCTTAGGGACTCGTGCACCGAATTCTGCATAGCACAGTCCAGCCAGCATGGAGGAAAGTGCGGCCACAAGGAAACATAAGACGATAGCAGGACCTGCCTTCTCTCTCGCAACCTCCCCAGCCAGCACATACACTCCAGCACCAAGCGTGGAGCCCACGCCGAGTGCCACCAGATCAAGAGTGGACAGACACCTAGCGAACCGCGTTTCCTCCACAGAGCAGTCCAGAGCACGACGGCGCAGCAGCGCATGTCCAAAAGAGGCGATTTTGTCCACCATGGTTAATGCAGAATGAGGTGAAAAATCTGGTGAGGTTCTTGGTTGTGCTGGTCCTTAGAAGCTCTCGCTACTTATATGTCTGAAAGAGCACATAAAACAGGAAGGAAGAATTAGAAACATTTGGGTGTGTGAGAGTCGTTGCATAAGGCAGTGTGCCTAGGTTTGATCTAACCGGTCAGGACATAGTGTATTTTTTTAACTGAACTTTACCCGGTTCTTCAACACCTTATTGCCAAATTTCATTCTCAGAATTCTTAGCGCATAAGTAATTATAAAGCTGCCCAGAATTCTCATAGGATTGTCTCCAGATTTATACCCTCTAATTAAATAGTTGGTTACGGTAAGATTTAAAAATGGAATCTATTACACACTTATACAGTAAAGAAGTATTCCTGGAGGAAAGGTCAGGCAACAAACTTCATGATATGAATGTGGGAGTTTTGTCCTCAACCAAGGGCACAAAAATTGACAATTTACATTAATTTGTCCATATATATCACACACACACACACACACACACACACACACACACACACACACACACACACACACACACACACACACACACACACACACACACACACACACACACACACACACACACACACACACACACACACACACACACACACACACACACACACACACACACACCTTATTATTATCAATGTTAAAGGTCCCATGGCATGAAATTTTCATTTTATGAGGTTTTTCAACATTAATATGAGTAAATATAATAATTCCCCTAGCCTGAATATTGTCCCCAAGTGGATAGAAATGTTGATCGGTGTAAACCCGAGTTCTGGCTGTCTTTCTCTGCCTTTGAGAAAATGACAGGCCAGACGAGCCAATCCTGAAGTCTCCTGGTTTGACGTCCAAGCAGGAACGGTTACCTCCCTTTCCTCCACCCAGAGAATCTGGCACGCCCATGCAAACGCTCGAGAGATCATTGCTTGTGAACGAGTGAACGCTGGCAGTTTCTCAGTGTTTGGATGTACAAATGAAAACAGAAGTCCTTTTTCAGTTCCTTCTGATCTGTGATCAGTGATTCAGAACCCACAGTGACACGGGTGTCACAAACACTGGTGATTTTCTGAAATGGTCTTTTTAAATCAATATCCCTACATTTAAACTCAGAAAGTCCCTAAGTGACATATAAGGAACACCCAGGTTCAGTAAAGTGACAATTTGTGATTTTTTTGTTGCCATGGCAACATTTCCAAAATGGTGGCCTGTCTGGTTAGCACGTTGCAGTGCCAGCAATTTTTTTAAATGCTTGTTTTTGTTACTAAAAGGTATGTTTCAACCCATGCAACAATTCTAACATTTTAATACACTTAACCTGATTTTAATACATTTCTTAAACAAATTGATATAAAACAAGTTACGAAAATATTGTGGTGACATGGCTGTTAACCTTACAACAGTGGTGACATATATGTCACATTGGGCTGTTAACCTTACAACAGTGGTGACATATATGTCACATTGGGCTGTTAACCTTACAACAGTTGGTGGAATTTTGATGTGATGTATTTGTCATATTGAGAAAAATATTATTGCTTCCCGTGGGCCCACCACTCACGGGAGGGACCGTAAGGGGCCGGTGCAAAGCGAATCGGGCAGCAGTCGAAGGCGGGGGCCTAGACGACCCGATCCCTGGACACGGAAACTGGCTCTTGGGACATGGAATGTCACCTCGCTGGCGGGGAAAGAGCCTGAGCTTGTGCGTGAGGTTGAGAGGTTCCGACTAGAGATAGTCAGAATCACCTCCACCCACGGCTTGGGCTCTGGAACCACACTTCTCGAGAGGGGATGGACTCTTCACCACTCTGGAGTTGCCCATGGTGAGAGGTGGCGGGCTGGTGTGGGTTTGCTTATAGCCCCCCAGCTCTGCCGCCATGTGTTGGAGTTTACCCCGGTGAACGAGAGGGTCGTTTCCCTGCGGCTTCGGCTCGGGGATAGGTCTCTCACTGTTGTGTGTGCCTACGGGCCAAACAGCAGTGCAGAGTACCCGACCTTCTTGGTGTCCCTGGGAGGGGTGCTGGAGAGTGCTCCGACTGGGGACTCCGTCGTTCTACTGGGGGACTTCAACGCCCACGTGGGCAATGACAGTGAAACCTGGAGGGGCGTGATTGGGAGGAACGGCCCCCCTGATCTGAACCCGAGTGGTGTTCAGTTATTGGACTTCTGTGCTAGTTACAGTTTGTCCATAACGAACACCATGTTCAAGCATAAGGGTGTCCATCAGTGCACATGGCACCAGGACACCCTAGGTCGTAGGTCAATGATCGACTTCGTGGTCGTTTCATCTGACCTGCGGCCGTATGTCTTGGACACTCGGGTGAAGAGAGGGGCGGAGCTGTCAACTGATCACCACCTGGTGGTGAGTTGGATCCGATGGCAGGGGAGGAAGCTGGATAGACTCGGTAGACCCAAACGTACTGTGAGGGTCTGCTGGGAACGTTTGGCTGAGTCTCCTGTCAGAGAGATCTTCAACTCCTGCCTCCGGCAGAGCTTCGACCGGATCCCGAGGGAGGCTGGAGATATTGAGTCCGAGTGGACCATGTTCTCCACCTCCATTGTCAAAGCGGCTGCTCGGAGCTGTGGACGCAAGGTCTCCGGTGCCTGTCGAGGCGGCAATCCCCGAACCCGGTGGTGGACACCGGAAGTAAGGGATGCCGTCAAGCTGAAGAAGGAGTCCTATCGGGCCTGGCTGGCTTGTGGGACTCCTGAGGCAGCTGACAGGTACCGGCAGGCTAAACGGACTGCAGCCCGGGTGGTTGTGGAGGCAAAAACTCGGGCCTGGGAGGAGTTCGGTGAGGCCATGGAAAAGGACTATCGGCTGGCCTCGAAGAGATTCTGGCAAACCGTCCGGCGCCTCAGGAGGGGGAAGCAGTGCCCTACCAACGCTGTTTACAGTGGCGATGGGCGGCTGTTGACCTCAACTGGGGATGTTGTCGGACGGTGGAAGGAATACTTCGAGGATCTCCTCAATCCCGCCGTCACGTCTTCCATTGAGGAAGCAGAGGCTGGGGGCTCAGAGGAGGACTCGTCCATCACCCAAGCTGAAGTCACCGAGGTGGTCAAGAAACTCCTCGGTGGCAAGGCACCGGGGGTGGATGAGATCCGCCCTGAGTACCTCAAGTCTCTGGATGTTGTGGGGCTGTCTTGGCTGACACGCCTCTGCAGCATCGCGTGGCGGTCGGGGACAGTGCCTCTGGGATGGCAGACCAGGGTGGTGGTTCCTCTTTTTAAAAAGGGGGACCGGAGGGTGTGTTCCAACTATAGGGGGATCACACTTCTCAGCCTCCCCGGGAAAGTCTATGCCAGGGTACTGGAGAGGAGAATTCGGCCGATAGTTGAACCTCGGATTCAGGAGGAACAGTGTGGTTTTCGTTCTGGTCGTGGAACACTGGACCAGCTCTATACCCTCTACAGGGTGCTGGAGGGTTCATGGGAGTTTGCCCAACCAGTCCACATTTGTTTTGTGGATTTGGAGAAGGCATTCGACTGTGTCCCTCGCGGCGTCCTGTGGAGGGTGCTGGGGGAATATGGGGTCCGGGGTCCTTTGCTGAGGGCTGTCCGGTCCCTGTATGACCGAAGCAGGAGTTTGGTCCGCATTGCCGGCAGTAAGTCAGACTTGTTCCCGGTGCATGTTGGACTCCGGCAGGGCTGCCCTTTGTCGCCGGTTCTGTTCATAATTTTTATGGACAGAATTTCTAGGCGCAGCCAAGGGCCAGAGGGTGTCAGGTTTGGGGACCACACGGTTTCGTCTCTGCTCTTTGCGGATGACGTTGTCGTGTTGGCCCCTTCTAACCAGGACCTTCAGCATGCACTGGGACGGTTTGCAGCCGAGTGTGAAGCGGCTGGGATGGGGATCAGCACCTCCAAATCCGAGGCCATGGTCCTCAGTCGGAAAAGGGTGGCTTGCCCTCTTCAGGTTGGTGGAGAGTTCCTGCCTCAAGTGGAGGAGTTCAAGTATCTAGGGGTCTTGTTCACGAGTGAGGGGAGGATGGAACGGGAGATTGACAGACGGATCGGTGCAGCTTCTGCAGTAATGCGGTCGATGTACCGGTCTGTCGTGGTGAAGAAAGAGCTAAGCCGTAAGGCGAAGCTCTCGATTTACCGGTCAATCTACGTTCCTACTCTCACCTATGGTCATGAGCTTTGGGTCATGACCGAAAGGACAAGATCCCGGATACAGGCAGCCGAAATGAGCTTTCTCCGCAGGGTGGCTGGGCGCTCCCTTAGAGATAGGGTGAGAAGCTCAGTCACTCGGGAGGAACTCGGAGTAGAGCCGCTGCTCCTCCACATCGAGAGGGGACAGCTGAGGTGGCTCGGGCATCTGTTCCGGATGCCTCCTGAACGCCTTCCCGGGAAGGTGTTTCGGGCATGTCCAACCCGGAGGAGGCCCCGGGGAAGACCAAGGGCACGCTGGAGGGACTATGTCTCCCGGCTGGCCTTGGAACGCCTCGGTGTCCCCCCGGAAGAGCTAGAGGAAGTGTCTAGGGAGAGGGAAGTCTGGGCATCTCTGCTTAGACTGCTGCCCCCGCGACCCGGCCCCGGATAAGCGGAAGAAGATGGATGGATGGATGGAGAAAAATATTAATGAGCTGCTCAATTAATTTAGCTGATTCAAGTATTTTTTTAGTGTTTTATACTTTCTCTATGTGTTATATAAAATCTGGGACTCAGAAAAATGTTAACAGCACTGTTTGAAAAAATGGAAATATTGATTGGTATTGATCTGCGCATGATCTGCACCAAATGCCAGGAAATCATGCATACTTGGGAAAATGACAAAATGGCATACCATGGTGGCTGACAATATGTCACGCAACTGTTTTCAGACTCTACTAGCATGTCTACATTTCACTGACAACAATGATTCTTAAAATCAACAAGCAGGGCATAAGTGTTGGAAGATCCGTCCATGGCTTGATATGTTTTGTTAATAATTTTGAATAATACGCATCATTTTGATATATGTTGTGGAAAAGAAACAAAACAAATTATAAAATGTTTTTTTTTTACTGAGAAATAAATGCCTAATGTAACATATGTAACATAAAAAATGTATCATAAGCGTACATTTTTGTAACATTACAGATCTTTCACAAGGAGGGGTTGTATTTCAAAAACAACTGCAGAAACATGTTAGAAGTGGTCCATTAAGCCTGTTTTAGATGCCCCATATTTTTCCTAAAAGCATAAATTGGTCTGGGTTCTTATGGGTTAAAACACATACTGTACAAACTGTATATTATATCCCCTTACACTAACCCTACCTCTAAACCTACCCATTACACAAAACTTTCTGCATTTTTACATTTTCAAAAAAACCTCATTCTGTGATTTATAAGCTTGTTTCCTCATTGGGACCTCAATTTATGTCCCCACAGTGACACGAGTCCCCATGAGTCTGTGTGCAATCAGGTTGTCCCCAAGTCCCCACCGGGATAGAAAAACAGGAACACACGAACACACACACACAGAAAAAAACTGTTTTTACAGTGAAGAATTACACTACTCGTAATCCTGAAATGGCTTGGATCTACCCATTAGATGTTAGCGTAGAATAAAAAAACCATGACAAAAGAGCTCAGCAGAGAAACTCCCTTTCTCACAAAGAACTGCAAAATGTAATTCTGTGATCCAAAGCTCAGAACTCTTTATTAAGTAGATCCACATCTGCAACCACGTCTGCTGTAAAAGCGCGCAGTCAATCCGTACAAAGTCAAAGTCAGCTTTACAATAAAATGCATGCACTTTAAAGGTGTGGTCACATTTATTGATCTGCAATAATCCAGTGATTTCAATAGGAATCCCCACGATTGGGAATTTTGCGGGAACAGCCGCAAAGAGATTTTGCAACAGGTTCAAGCTTGGTTTGGAAGTGACTTCTGTAAGTAGTGATTCACTACACTATTGACAATAGACAATGGACCTTTGATGGACCTTGAAATGAAATCCTTCTTAAATTATTAAATTGTCATTGTATTCTTTAGACTTCTGCTCGACTACACAAAAACTTGTTTTATCTCAATTCAAACCACATGTAAACTGACTGTTGCACTCTACCGACAAGATCCACAATGTTCTGTGTGAACCCTTCGGTATCTTATTGCCCCGTTTACTCCTTATCAGAGCCGTCTGATTCCAAAGCACTCCTGCTGCATCATGTTACATGGTCATGTTTATGTCTGAGCCAGCAGTAGTACTGTAGAACACTGTTGATGTTTCAAGCAGTTCTTTACCTAGGTAATCATTCTTAGTGGTGACGTTTACAGTGATGTCTAACAGAAATGATTTGGAAACACAAGCACGAACAAGGTCACAACATAACCTTGAGTTGCAGCAACAGCTATCAAAACCAAACTCTGATGCAATGACAGTGAAGAAAATTGGAACATGGAGTGCTCTGTCGATTCAAAATGTTCTTACATTTTGCACAAACTACCATGACGATTGGACTTCCCGTCTCACGGCGGAGATCAATTACTTAACATGTATAAAAATACTTGTCACAAACAACAAAACTAGAACAATGAAATCGCTAAAAAAGGCTTCATGAAAGTTGTGTAAATGCTCGCAAAGAACCCTGTGTCTTGGATCAAAGACAGGTTGGACAAAGAGGACAGAGGAGGGGGGGAAAACAAAAACATCCCTGTAATTCACTGTACAATAGAGGGGCTGAAATAGACTCTTTTTATCTATACGGTGGTTTGTTTCACTTGGCACAGCAGCTGGCAAGATTCTTAGCCGGTTGAATCGAGCTCAGTCCAGGCAGGAGCTCAGAACTTTAAGCCACTGTTGTGGTCTTACACAAAACACACAATGGCTGCTTTCTCTTTCACTACTCGCTGCTTTTTGTTATCATGAAATGAATATACGTATATAGCATATTAATGTGGCACTGATATATCTAGCTGTTGAGTAAGCCTGAAATTATGTTATCCTTTGTTCCAGGTTGGAGCAGTTGTGGAGGTTATAGGGTGCACCGATATCAGTTGCCTTGAAAATGTTCCCTACCAGGAGATTCTTTTTGGGCCGTATACAGTGCACACACATCCACGATAGGCCACAGCGAGGGCGGCTATACTAATCTCTTTCTTGTGGTCTCCACGAGGATGGCTGGGTGACACGTAGGCGAAATTAAATCTGTAAGGCTTTTGATCTGGCCATGAGAAATTCATGAATGCCATGACGTCTGTTATCCTGAGGAAACTGGCACACCAGCGAGACCTAGACATTTCATTGTAACATTTTGATTTGGCTACACTTGACGTGGGTAAATGAAATATAAGAATATTTCCATAATACAAAAACAACAAAACAACACCTAATGTAATTAATGTAATAGTTTCCATAGTACAGAACCTGTACACCAAGACAAATTCCTTGTACAATAAAACCTGATTCTGATATTCTAGTTTAAAACACACGTGGCAAGTTCTTAAAAGTGTACTCTGTATGCAGGTTTTATAAGGTTTTGCTAAAATTCATACCATTTTCAAGAAAAATTGAAACTTAAATGTCATGTGGTGTAACCATCAAAAAGAAATTAGTAAATTGACCTTTCCAGTTTTATTATAGTATTGTTTATATACAATTATAGTATTTACAAATATTTTGAATTAGCTTTTAATATTTTACATTTATTTTGTGCACACACTGTATAATGCATTTTTTATTTATGTTAAGTTGGACCACATGACATTGATTTAATGGACAAACGTTTTGGAAATATTAATAAGCCGTTGTTAAAATATTGTTTTCTAAGAAATAATAAGACTATGCCAGAAATGCAGTGATACAACTAACAAGACTTTGCAATGAATGACTGAGGGTGCTTTCACACTTGGTTCGATTGCCTGGACCAAACCCGAGTTCGATTGCTCCCCCCTCCCCGTGCCCCCGCTGGACTGTGTTCATATTATATTATTTGGTTCTGAACCGGGGTGCGTTTGCGTCATCAAAGCAGCAGCTGTTTACCCGGTTGCTTAGAAACGACAGCGAGCGTGAAGGCGGCGAAATGCATAGTGTTGCTCACCTCACTTTTATATTTTCGTTTTTTAACTGTTGGTTTTGTTTCTAAAGCTTCAGTACATAATGGCACTTGCGTCTATATGCCGCAAATGTACTGCAAATGCTCTAAAAAACGCTGAAGATGAGCAGAAATGAGATTTACAGCTCTCTGCTTGCAGTATGTCAGTCATGCTCGTCAGGAAAATGAGTGAAACACACATTTTTATCAAATCATATGTCATTAATAGAGGTTCACGTCCGCGATTTAGTACGATTGCGTTCACATCAGCAGCGAACTGTACCGGAGTTCACATGAACCGTACCCCAGACCACCCTTTTTAAGTGGACTCTGTTACGGTTCGCGGGTGCGCACCCGAGTCCGCGTTCACATCATCCAAACGTAGCGAACTCTGACATCAATCGAACCCGGGTGCGCACCAAAACTGCTAGTGTGAAAGCACCCTGAGATAACCAGGTTTATATAGGGTGAGGTAAACAGGGTAATGAGACACAGGTGCATGTAATTAGGGATGATGAGGAGCAGTGAGTTATGGGAAATGTGGTTTGTGATGGAGTGACAGTCTGGGGTGGAGTGCCCTCTGGTGGTAACCACGGGGCACTCTCACAGGTGATCGTGACACATACATAACATGCATACCGGTACATACATAACATGCATACCATACATACATAACTCCTGGCCAAAAAATTTTGGTTTTTAAATACATTATTGCATGATTCTTGTGTTTCTAGCATGTTATATGTTTGGCATCAGTTTTTCTAACCCTTATTGATGGAGTGTGTAACTTTCATTTCTTAATCACATTGGAAGGCACATCATGCCCATTTTCCAGGATGACAATTTCAAGATGCAAAAAATGTTAAAAAAATGTATGTGATGTTTTTCCACAAAGAGCTGCATCATTTTTTGGTCAAGAGTCCAGCACTCTGTAAAGTCTCCTCCAGCACATCCCAAAGACTTTCAATGAATTTAAGGTCTGGAATGATTCTTCATGCTCCCTCCCAACCATTCTTTCACAATTTGAGCCTCATGCATCTTGACATATGAACTGAATTTTTATGTACTTTTAAAGGGGTCACATTATGGTTCTAAAAAGAACATAATTTTGTGTATTTGGTTTAATGCAACGGGTTTACAAGGTTTTAGGTTAAAAAACAAAAGTCATTATTTTACACATACTGTACATTATTGTTACTCCTCTATGCCCCTCCTTTCTGAAACGCGTCAATTTTTACAAAGCTCTTCTTTCTGAAAACCACGGTGTGCTTTGATTGGCCAGTGATCCAGTGCATTGTGATTGGCCCGAATACCTTAAGCATGTGACGGAAATGTCACGGCCCTTACCATATTTGGAACATCAGCTACCAAAGCAAAGCAATACTGACAGATGATAATGTCGGTCCTACCTTATCAGTTCAAGCCCGAATCTGATCCGGATATCAGATTGGTAAGTTTGCATTTGTTATCGTAGAAACGCCCTGTACTATCCCAGCTGCTAGAAACAGTCCTCAGAAAAATACGCAGCACACAGTCGAATATTTGGGTTGTACTGTTCTAGAACAGAGTTGTAACTAAAACTTAACCACTATTTCCTAATTGTCCCCTCCTTTGGAAAACTAAACAAAGTGGTTTAGCTTTCGCAACGAAAAACTGCGTCAACATGGCGGCAACAATACTACAGCGAGAATATACATTTGGGCGGTGTTAAGAAACTCTGCTCCCACAAACTGACGTAGAGATGTGGGGGTGTGTTTGAACGAAGCATTCTAGGAAGATGTGGCTGAGCCTTACATTTTACAAAGAATATCTCTTTGGGTTTGAGACTTTGAGCTTTGTAACCTTGCAGATCTTATACATGCACAAACAGCTACATAACACACTAAAGAGAAAGGAAAACAAGAAATCGCATCATATGACCCCTTTAAACAGATCAATAGTTAGGGCAAAAAACGTGAAATGCCATTGCCCCACTTACGTTTGTAACACAGATGTGCAGGCTAGTAGGTCAATGAATGCACAGGGCAGACTTAGACGTGAAGGAACAGCACTCATCGTGTCTATTAAGGGTTTATGCAACCCATACATGAGTGTGAGATGCTAGTGTTTTGAAGTGACTCACTGGGCTTTTCTCAAAATAAATACCTCAATGGACTCTAAGAGGCTTACATAAAGACCCGTTAACCGGTTAACCTTCTTAACAGGAGAGTAAGGACTTCTATTGGTTTACATTAGGTGTTGTTGTTGTTTTGGTTCTCTTTTCCGCGGAACGGATTTTGTACTGCTGCAACTCAGTAAATGTGTTTGCCCAATATTTAAACTTTCAAAACAAACCCCGCTAACCCCCTGAAGGTTTAATCCGTGCAATTTCCCTAAAACAATGAAATTGGGCATTTATTACCATTTGCCACTGATGTTACGTTTGACTCTTTGAGAGACATTAAAGGCCTATTCAGTCTTATTACGGTTACTCCTCATGACGGAATTTGAAAAATCCTTGTAGGAACAACCCTTCTCAGGCTCATATCCTTACTAAATCAGGGTCACTATTACTTCTTGATCATTCAAATAACCCTTAAATTTAATTTAACAGACTGATAAGACCTACAAGCATGAAATGATATCTGCGTGTAAATGGACATTTCATAGTCTGCATGCAGTGCATATAAACACAGAACGGGAATATATATCTTCTCACACCAAACATCGAGATATGCCGCCGAGGAAGGAGATACAACAAAACTGTTTAAGGATCCACAGGATCCACTGGACACTGGTGCCATATTACAAGCAGAAACCAGCATGAGAGCTTCATTCTTTGAGACCTAAACTGCTCATGGTTATGAAAAGGACTTAGTCAGGCCTCAGGGTGGCACATGCCGCTGTGAATGAACCTGGCAACCTCTCAAATAGCTGGCTTAATGCCATCACACAGTCTCCTTTAGAGTTCCACAGACTGCAAAATACCAGCCAGAGAGGCTTTATCATACTAAACAAGTATGAGGTTTTCACTATTATGAGTGTAATCATTAACTGACAATTACCAATTTGTTCAACCAATGCTATTTGCAAGAAAATAATACTAATGTGTACGTGTATATAATATTAAGGTCGGAATGAATCAGAAGTTGCAATCGTCCTTAGTGAAATGGCATCTCGAACAAAAAATGTTGGGCGGGACTTGATTTTGTCTATCGGGAATTGAGTGGATGGATGGTTGTGGTTTACTATTGCTGTGATCTCATGTGAGTGACAGGTGTCCCCACCCTCGTCATCAGAGAAGAGATGTTGTTGCAAGATTAAAAGGGGTTGTATGTAATTTTTTTTGACTGTACTAAAGCACAAAAATACCATAATATGTTTGCAGATATTTAGGAATCATGCTAAGTTCACACTTGTTTCTCTGAAAAACAATGCTACAGCCAGTTATTCTACTTTGAAATGTGAAATGTGTACCCAATAGTATTTCGACACCCGGGTTGGAAGTTGGCGGAAAACTAGGAATGCTCCGATCAGCAATTTTTTTGCCTCTGATACCGATATCTGGGCTTCAGTATCGGCCGATACCGATCCGATACTAAAATAAAAAAAAAGGGCTGGATTACCTAATAAACAGTATGCCTCACTGTGTGGAAGATACTGGGATCATTCTTTTGTGAAAGGCATCAGGCAGGCTTGGCAAACATTACTTTCTTAAAGGGATAGTTCACCCAAAAATGAAAATTCTGTCATCGTTTACTCACCCTCAAGTTGTTCCAAAAATGTATGAGTTTCTTTGTTCTGCTGAACACAAAAGAAGATATTTTGAAGAATGATTGTAACAAAGCAGATAGAGCAACCATTGACTACCATAGTATTTTTTCCCTACTATGGTAGTCAATGGTTGCTCTATTCTGCTCTATCAGCAGAACAAAGAAACTCATACGGGTTTGGAACAACTTGAGGGTGAGTAAATGATGACAGAATTTTCATTTTTAAGTGAACTATCCCTTTAACTTTGTAAAATAAAATTACAAACAGACACAAATGTAGTGAATTATTTATTAAATAATTGTGCACCAGTGCCTTAATAGCTTTACTAGTAGACTCCATCCATGACTCATGACTTTATGTAATGCATTCATGAAAAGCAAGTAAATATATTTATAGATAAATATATACAATAAAATTATTTTAAATTTATAGTGCAGCTTTTTAAGAGGTAGCAATATGATAGATAGGACAGAACAAGAAAGGCTATTGCGCAAAAGTATTATAATATGAAAGGCTCAATGCTGTGCACAGGATGAGATGCTTGAAACAACATGGAGTCACAGCGTGCAGCGCTCCGTCCGCATTGAAGTTCAAAACACAAAGGGAGAGATATTGATGTGTAATGTTGTAATATACTGTATCTATGCAATAGTTTATTGAACCTTTCTTTTAGGAGTTTTACATTTTAGTTACTGTGCGCGTGAAGAACAATTATAGCGCTCTCTACTCCAGTGTTGAGTGTGATCTAACAGACACCCGGGAGAAAGTAACATGAATTAGAAACCGCAATAAACTTCAGCAAGATAATGTCCTTTTATGCAAAACCATATACCTTTTATCTACAGCTCAAGTATAATAATAATGGGAACACTGAATCATCTTGGAGAGAGTTATCATGTTAACTGTCGTAACCGAACGAGACACAGTTTTAATGCTGAATGGAGAATGACCTCACATTAAACTACCTCACAGAAAACTTAATGGTGCTTTTTAATGTTTTTGTGCCTTTTGTGGGGCTTAACAATAACAGAATATTATACGCACAATATAGGATTTGGATCGGTCTCCTCTGACCGAAACCCGATCCGTCAAAAATGGCAGTATCGGAGCCGAGACCCGATCTGAGTATCGGATCAGAGCATCCCTACGGAAAACACTGTATATTGTAGCCACGGAAGCCAGCAAACAAACTAGGTCAGAGATAGCTGATTCTACCCGTCCTAAAAAGCCCCAGCATCGATCTAAAAAGCTTTATGTCCAGGGGCATATTAATAAATCAACTCATCAACTTACAATGCAAGGCAAGGTATCACTTTCCATTTTCGTTTGCATTCGTTCTTGTTGTGTCCTCAATCTGGCAAACATTGTGAGCATCAAGTCTGTGGAGGAGGGGGTGGGAGAAACAACCCCTTCCAATATTTTGAATTTGGACTGCAGTACCCATTTCAACCACTAGTCAATATTACATACTGCACCTTTAAAGATTACAATGGCACATGCATTTTAAAAAGCAATAATGACGTGCGCAGAAAAATATTTTATAATAAACTGCAATATTCCATTAAATGTATGGATTCTTGCACAGCAAGCCACCACTGTCTAGCACTTTTTCCCTCATAATCTGGGATCAGAAAATATGAAAAGTTGATTTGCACTTTTCTTAGTTTTCTTCTTAACTGATTACACTGGTCCACAGCAAAAATGCTTCTGAAATAAATGTGGTCAAACTACACTAAATCTGGGTCACTGAGAACGGAAATTATGTGTAATATTTGCTCAAGTTATCAAGATATGAGTCAGTATATGACTTGGGGATAGGTGAGAATAAAGGGAAAAGATCCCAATTTAAACCAGAAATTGCTCAAATACATCTTTGACTGGATCTATGAATACATCTGGGTTTGGACACTACTTGCTTTGAATGATGCAATCTGAAGCTGGTATTGCATCATACATGATATGAATCGCATCATATTATACCTAGAAATCATGGATGATGCAATCATAACGCGTACATCATTTTGCTGAACAAATTTCCCTATATCAGCTGCAGAAATCATAGGGGTGCAAAACTCAATTGGCAAGCCATAGCCCTGCAGAGTTTAGTTCCAACCCAGCTCCCACACACATACCTGTAGTTTTGCACCCCTTTCAGAGTCATGCTCTCTTATTTGTCAGTGTAAATTTCTGTTTTGCCAAAGAGAGCAGAGATGCCCTTGTGCATTTGTTGCACTTGTGTGAACAGATGAAGCCCATCAATGTTTGCAGGCTATTGCTAGACAGTCACAAAAGATGCAATGTCAATGAATACAAGAGACAAGCCAAGAAACGCAGAGTAGACACTGAACATGACTAAAGTAAGTACCTAATAGTTTTTTGCCTTTAGTTTCATAATTAATTTGATTTATATAACCCTTTTGCTGATTTTTAAAGTGTTACCTAAACAGGACAGGTACTATCTACACAATATACATAGACGTGAAATGTAAAAAAAACTTGGATATCTAGGAAACAGTAGCCAATAAGTGGTTTTAATAGTCAGATTTGAATTCAGCACATCAAAATACATAATGAATAGCACATTTGATCTCTGACGCAGATGACTTCTAAAAAATGGTAGACCAGTGTTATTGCTATTGTAATATTAGGACTACCGATGTTGGCTAGTCTCTAAAGAATAGAACCCATATATATATATATATGCATGTATATATATTAAAGAAAAATTTGCTAATATAAATATATATATATGTAAATACTTCTTAAATATATACGTATATGTATGTGCGTATTCAAATATACATAATTATACACAGTACATATATATTATGCAAACACAAACTTTTATTTGGGATGTGATTAATCGTTTGACAGCCCTAGTGATAATATTATATTCATAGGATTCATTAAAATAATGTGTTATTTAAGTATTATATATGCATATAAGCGGTTATCTGAAAATGGATTTTGTTTAGAAGGGTAACGTTATACAATTATTTTAATAGATCACCTAGAAATAATATGACAACACAAACAAAATACAATAAAACGTCACGGGATGAAGAAGGTACCCTTGTGACATAATATTCAAACAGCATCATTTGTTCGGTGTGAGATCTGTCTAGTCTGAACTGGTACCAGTCAGGCAGTTCTGGGCTGATGCAACTGTTACAACAGATAAAAGTAGGGTACAACTTCCGGTCAGTGACGTCGAGCTTGGCGTGTCTAATAACGATGAGCGGGAACTCGTGTGAATGAATGAAAACACGACGCATAGAGACTAAACGCGAAACAAATCTAACTTATAGAAAATGTAGGGAACAAAAACAAGACATATTATACATTTAAATAAACAATTTGAATAACACTTAAATGAGAGGTGTTCTTTCTTCCCAGAGCCATTGGCTCTAGTTCTTCCTAGCTCGCGACGGCAAACATATTTAACTTCTCCAAATAATAATCCTGCAAAATATCAGAACACGAGAAGGGCGAATGGTTGTGACCAACGTAATTTGGGGTATGTCATTAAATGTAAATTTTATAATAAGAACTATAATTAATCAGTTGTAGGATATACACTATTTGCAAACATAATTACATGCAGGCCTATTTCGTATTAATCGGATATACTATGAATTAGTATATTGACAATTGATGCACATAAATCATTTGTTCCTTGTTCTGTTGACGAGAGTGCACTAGCCCAATGTACATTCTAAAAATATATAGATATAATTTTTTTTACCATTATACGTTTAATAAATGCATGCAAATATTGCAGGCTCGTGTTAATGTGGGGTCAGTAGGTTGATTTGTGAAAATTTGACATGCACGAGTTCGATTGCATCAGATATTTTACCGTATATAACGTTAGTGGATCCACTCTGCACCGTGGAGTCAAGATGGACTAAAACGATCTTCTAGTTTTTTTAAAAGCCTAACATATGTGTCTAATATATTCAAAAAGAGTGAAAGGTTGAAAAGTTACCTCTTGGTATGTGATGTGAAGGTGCCGATAAGTTCAGTGTGCTGTATTTACCTCGCCTGGCTGCGTCGTGCGTGCAAGTGCTCAATGCTCATCCCAGCTTCTACGTTAAGACGCTGTCATCGATGACGTAGGGATAAACAAACGCACCGCGTTGTTCCGCCCATCCGCTGAAGTAACCAATCAGCTTTGAGGGCGTTTCCATTCACAGTCTATACAGTATAGTATTACAGTAAATGAGTCACTTTCAGATCGACAAAACTACGGAAAACACACAAAACCATTAGAACTAGTAAATAAAGAACTTGCCAAAGCAGTTTCTACATTTAAGTATTGATGAAATATAAGTCAGTTAAGATTTTATCAATAGGCAAATGATGCTTTAATCTTTTTCTCAGGATCCTATAGTGGACCAAATGTCGAGTTTTCGATCTTTTAGATGCCACGGACCATGAAATATGCCTGATGTGAGGACATTTAAAGATATATACTGCGAAAAATAAAAGTATATTATAAATATGTGTAAAATTGTATTTTTAAATAATTTTCTCTGAATTAAGTTCACACAACCTGAAACTTGTCACCTGGAAATCTCAATTGAATTCAGCGGTAACTTTGAAACAACTACAAAAATCAGATTAGATAAGATTCAACTTTATTGTCAGAGCCACTCACTTTAAATTGAATCTAATCTTAGCTGTTGTATCAAAGCTGCGACTGGACTCAGTTCCAGGTGACAAGTTTCAGGGTGTGTCCCAGTCCTTGAGAGTCATTTATGGACTGTATAGGCTAAACTAGATGTTAACCAAAAAAATACCTAATGATATCAAAATGAGAATTACTTTGAGCATAACCAAACCGAAAGAGCATGCAGTATCAAAGCAACCTTGTGTGCACTATATTAGATATATATATGTCTTTATTTCCACAACCATATTTATTTACTTATAGAGAAAATCAGGTCCTGGTGATCTCATGGGTTGATACTGTCCTAGCCCAGCAGGTTTAGTATGGTATCCGCTTTAGCTTTGCTGTTAAATAAAATAAACTTTAATGTGGGATCTCATTCTGTGGTGTAGTGTATGGGAGAAGGTTCTGCTAGTGTTATGAAATTAATCTCCTCCCGTCGGCCTTGATAAAGTTCAGATTGCTCTCCTAAGCAGGGGGCCCATTATCCGCAGAAACAGACTTAATCAGAAACTTTTCCAAGAAATGAACTTGGACCTTGTAGGGGTTTTTTTTCCCCTTTTGCGAGCCGAATTGAACGTGCATATGTTCAACAAACTAAGGAAACATGTGGATCTACCTTTTATTAAATGTAATATAATAAACATGGTCAGTTTTGTTGGTTCCCGTCCAGACAAAATGTCTGGTGCATATCCTCGATTCTTGTTTAATCTTTTTCCATCCCGTCAAGTTGACTGAACCATCATAAAACAATGGTAACCCGTGGAAACCAGGTCACGGCCTTGCATTCTGTGATCTCATCCACTGCAGTTTCAGAGTTAACAAAGCACTTGTAATCTCACTTCTGTCCATTTGGCTGCTTCTTTTAGCATGTTTTCATAGGGAGGGTTAAAGTCTGTGCATCAAAGAAAGCTTTGTGGTCTTTGACATTGGTCAGTTTGTGTAGGCATCAAATATATCCCGTTTAGCTTCCACTTCATGGACTAATGCGTCAGTCATGCGTTATGCGCAAACTCATTTCCAAACTACTTCTCACAAAGTCAGACAGAGTATATTAAAGTGAATGGCAAGTGTTACTTAATGAATATGTATCCCTTTGCAGTGTTTGAGGGAATGGGTGATACTGAAAAAAACGACTTTAAATAAAGCAGTTGTGTAGCCTATAGCCTTATTCCTAAGGTTCGTCAATAGGCTATTACAATAAAACACTGCATGGTAATTACTACACATTACATTTTTGAACTTGTTTGTCCATGTGACTCACACCGCCAATTAGACTAAACTATTAGCATATATCCAAAAGTATCCAGGATCTAAATGAGGAACATATTAATCCTCTTAACACGCCTCTTCTCTAGTTGTAAGAACTAATGGTGTCAGTTTATCCACATTTACACAGCTTACATGACAGGCTCATTCATGTAGACTTTACCTGCCCGCCAACACTTTCCTTCCCCCCATGTCTAATCCAGGCTGATGGGAGCAATCCACGCAAGGGCAAGCGGGCCTGAAAACACAGTTGTAATCAATAGAATGGTCTTAAAGTAAACTGGGCACACCCAGAAACGAGTCTCTTGCTCACCAAGGCAAAACAGAAATATTGTAAAATATTATTATTACAATTTAAAGGAACTGTATTGACATGCTTAATTGATCAGAAGTGACAGTAAAGATATTTATAGTTTTGCAAAAGATTCCTGTTTCAAATAAATGCTGTTTTTTTATACTTTCTATACACTGATCAGGCATAACATTATGACCACTGACATCTATCTCTTCATCACGGCACCTGTTAGTGGGATATATTAGGCAGCAAGTGAACATTTTGTCCTCAAAGTTGATGTGTTAGAAGCAGGAAAAATGGGCAAGCTTAAGGATTTGGCAGGACTTGGCAGAAGTTTGACAAAGGACAAATTGTGATGGCTAGACGACTGGGTCAGAGCATCTCCAAAACTGCAGCTCTTGTGGGGTGTTCCTGGTCTGCAGTGGTCAGTATCTATCAAAAGTGGTCCAAGGAAGGAACAGTGGTAAACCGGCGACTGGGTCATGGGCGGCCAAGGCTCATTGATGCACGTGGGGAGCGAAGGCTGGCCCGTGTGGTCCGATCAAACAGACAAGCTAGTTAATGCTGGTTCTGATAGGAAGGTGTCAGAATACACAGTGCATCACAGTTTGTTGCGTATGGGGCTGCATAGCCGCAGACCAGTCAGCGTGGCCATGCTGACCCGTCCACCGTTTTGAGGAGCACAGCAACGAGTTTGAGGTGTTGACTTGGTCTCCAAATACCCAAGATCTCAATCCAATCGAGCATCTTTGGGATGTGCTGGACAAACAAGTCCGATACATGGAGGCCCCACCTCGCAACTTACAGGACTTAAAGGATCTGCTGCTAACATCTTGGTGCCAGATACCACAGCACACCTTCAGGGGTCTAGTGGAGTCCATGCCTCGATGGGTCAGGGCTGTTTTGGCACCAAAAGGGCCACCTTTTGGCAATATTAGGTCATAATGTTATGCCTGATCAGTGTAAATATCAAAGAATCTTTAAAAAATAATGTATCATAGTTTCCACAAATATATTAAGCAGCAAAAACTGTTTTCAACATATTTGAGCAGCATTGATTGATTTCTGAAGGATCATGTGACACTGAAGACTGGAGTAATGATGCTGAAAATTTAGCTTTACCATCACAGGAATAAATTCGATTTGAAAATATATTAAAATAGAAAACAGTTATTTTAAATTGTAATATTTCAGATTATTACCGTTTTATTGTATTTTGTTCAAACGAATGCAGCCCAAATTCAAAAACATAAATTCATAGGCTATAATTGTTAATTACATCTTTTGATCGGTAATATTATTTAAAATATTAATATAGTTTAGCAGTTCAATATAATATATAAAATATAACCGTGCAGGTTTCTTTCCAATGAAATTATGCTGATTGACGAAGTTTTCTCAAGCATGCAACATCTTTCTGCAGCGCTGCCACCTCGTGGTTACATTCAAGAAAATAGCCTTTTTCGTCCATTCAATGAATTACTATATTAAAACGACAGTTCAAATATGTCGAGGTGTGGATGTACACATCATGTATATATTATTACAAAGACTTACATTCGATTATCAAATATAA
Source organism: Gobio gobio (assembly GCF_949357685.1). Taxonomy (NCBI): domain Eukaryota; kingdom Metazoa; phylum Chordata; class Actinopteri; order Cypriniformes; family Gobionidae; genus Gobio; species Gobio gobio. The sequence goes on from NC_137107.1 coordinate 23,668,725, forward strand.
ATCATATGGTCTTATCGAACAGAATGAGAGAATACATTGAAGGAGACAGAGAGGGGTTTATTCATGGGTAGAAAGGATGGCTATCGGTTTAAAAATCAATTAGTGCCCTTTTCTTTACACACAGTCATGAAAATAACCAGAATGGAAAGAGCCAGAAAACAACAGAACTCATTTTAAGAGATGGCATATAGAAACATAATAGCAAATGTAACACGTGTTGTCATAATGGAATTCAGTTTTTCACAGTGATTGAATATATACATTCCCAAAGCTTGACTCGTTACACTGACACTAACCAAAGGAAAATACAAGTAAAATGTCCGCGAAAGCCTTGTTATAACATATTCTGTCAAAGTCAAAAGGATACAACTGAAATACGGAATGTAAAGGAAGACGTTGTCGAGAGGCAATCCGAGTTTTAATTTCTGAAGTGCTACATTTAACGAGTTAGCTTCATTAGAAAAAAAAATGGTTCTCTTGATTTGGGACGGAACTACTCAACTTTTCAACGTGACACTTTCTTTAGGATTGAAGTGGGTTGCTTCAAATCCAATTAATGTTAGACTTTGAATTTAGAATACACTGAGGAATGTCATAGTGGCCTGACCAAATTCTCCTCTTCGGTGGATTGCCTGAAAAGTTGAAGCTAGGAGTTTAAACCAGAATAAACAGTTGAAGCTAGGAGTTTAAACCAGAATAAACACGAAGCACAATTTTTCTTAAGTAAATTTATATTTATCTAAATATAAGCCCCCACAAAACAAAACAAAGTTTCTTTACTCAAAATGAGTGCATGAGGTAAATACAGCATTAAGATGAGTTCATCCTCAGGGTGAAATAGGTGTTGCAGTCTAGTTCTATCCGAGAACAGAAATATATACAGGATATCATGGACAGCAGCTGTGAAAGGCTTTGACTGATGTGCAGAAAAGAGCTGGTAGAGCAGATGGGTCCAGGACAGGGAGGGGTTTACCAAAACCTTTGGATCACAGGCCAAAAAACATACGGTTAGAGATCTTGACACAACAAATGCACTCTATGCTGGCTCCTTCATATTCTATTTTATTGATTGGATAATGTTAATAACAGTCAGAGTGTTGTCTGTGCAACACGGAATCACTTAAGAAACCAGAATTTGCAACACAAAGCATGCAAAATCAAAACATGCAGCCGACAGTAGTTTCCCATGACAAGCAGATGCAACATAAAAATTAGCAAAGCCACTGGATAGAAGACGACATTGAAATGAGTTTAAGTATGACAGCATTTCCCCCACAATATAACCAATTTGATCATTAGCATCCATGCAGGCATTGTTTCCCCACATCAGTTACAACATACTGAGAGTAAAAAAAACAAAACTTACTTTATTCACACCTAAAATGGAAGAGAGAATAAACAGAATAAGGGAAAAATGAAATGCTATAAAATCTCCAGCCGGTGTTCTCTATTTCGTTTTACTTTATTTACAGACAAAATGTCATAGGCACAAATTGATGAACACAGGAGATAACATAAATATAGTCATTCTGAGCAAAATGTCTGAACTTTGGCAGGACAACTTTTACACAGTTGGCACATATTTCGTCCTCTATTAGAGAGCCGTTTTTTAATCTTTCACACGATCGACATGTTCAGAACGCATCCTGGAGTTAAACCTGCACTCACATACTATACAGGTCTCATGCACTTATTATACCAAAAATAGGTACATTTGTTTATTAATTGCTTGGGAAAACTCCATATTGGCTAACAAAAGGACATATTACAGTACTTCAACTCGATAGCAGTTTTTAGAACACACCTTATGCCTATTATTGGGTAACGCATACTTAAAGGGATAGTTCACACAAAAGTGAACATTTTGTCATTAATTACTCACCCTCATGTCGTTCCAAACTCGCAAGATTTTCATTCATCTTCGGAACACAAATAAAGATCTTTTTGATGAAATCTGAGAGCTTTCGGTCCCCTCCACTCAAACATTCATAAAGAGATCGTAAAACTAATCCATACGAATTGAGCGGTTTAGTCCAAATTTTCTGAAGAGACTCAATCGCTTTATATGATGAACAGATTTAATTTAGGCTTTTATTCACATATAAACGTTCATCCTTGCACATATCATTTATGGACGCTCCAGCATGTTTGCTTGATGTGCAAGAATCAATGAGGTTTATTCTCATGTTACGCAGCAGGTTTGAGCTTTCACAAGGACCAATGACGTTCACTCTCGTGTTACGCAGCACATTTGAACTTCTGCAACCAATGAGGTTTGTTCTTGTGTGTCAAGCAGGTTCGGTTTAGCTTGTTTATGTCCACTGATCACTGTTTATATGTGAATAAAAGCCTAACTTAAATCTGTTCATCATATAAAGCGATCGTTTTACGATCTCTTTATGAACTTTCTGAAGCGTCAAACTAATTGCTTAGCTGTCAATGGAGGGACAGAAAGCTCTCAGATTTAATCAAAAAGATCTTAATTTTTGTTCCGAAGGCGGGTTTGGAATGACATGAGGGTGAGTAAATTATAACAGAATTTTCATTTTTGGGTGAACCAACCCTTAAACAGGCGTGATATATACTTGATTTTACTCTTTTTTTACTTATTTAAGCAACAGCATAAATCTTCCAACAGTCTCAACCACTTTTTTCCACATAAAATTGGAATTAAAAGGCTCTAATCTCTTCATAATCCATGTGGCTGAAAAAAAAATATCGAAGTCACAGAGTTAATCAGACTGAAATACAACATGCACATTTGTATAATATGGTAATTTAAATTGTATTTAAACGACGCATCGGACGGTTAAGGGAGCAACAAGCAACAGCACCAAGTTCCGTGTGTGAATCTTGAATACTGACTAGTATTTTACAGTACTGCTGATGGTCATGTGACTTCAAAAAGAAGTACGACTTAAAAAAAATATACGAGTTTGAAACACACCCCAGAAAATGTTTTGAGCTTGCTGCTGTCAGAACAGTGTAACGCTTTATATTTATGTCAATTTCTCTAATCAGCTGCAAATATCCGTCTCTCCCTTAATGTTGTGGTAAGTATTTGCGCTATTTGGAATGACAAACAATACACCTCGACTCTTGAACTTGAAAAGCACATGTTCTCTCAACAGATCGCCAGAGAGGACAAAGATATGAGCCAACCCTCTTCGCTTTACAGTGCTACAGCTTAATGTATAGTTATATAATGTATTCGCGCACGCACACACACACACTAACAAGTACATTGTATAGATAAAAGAAATACAATGTGTGTGTAAAGAGAAACTCTCAGACACCCGTACAAAACATGATCTGTTAAATAAAACCAAGTCCTGCACGGTTCATCACGAATCTAGATTTTGCTCGGTGTAAAAATAAACGTTAACTCTGCACTGTTTGCAGATGATCGGGTTTAGAAGCTGACAACCGAAGAAAGAAGACCCTCCCTCGTCCCAGTTTGGAAAACCCTACTGCCGTACTTTTCCTGGAATGTAGTTCCGGTCAATACTTTCGTCCTGCAGGAACATGTGAAGACAGCGTTCGTTCTGGGCCAAAGGATGACCTGCAATTCTGAAGAGGAACATGAGCACAGTATTTATGCATGCAATCCATGAAAAGTCTTTGACAGCAAGTGTGAAAAAAGAAAAGTTGTAATCATTTCAGACTCTCAAATATTATTTTGTGTCTTGTACTTTTATAATTTAGCAGTGTCCGTTGTGCATCATTTCGATGGCCAACCTGTTGATGAACTGTTCAAGCCCAGATCGTCTCTCCTCAATGAAGGACTCCTCAAAAATGCCCTCATCTCCACGGAAGGGGAGCTGTCTCTTCAATGCCTTTCCAGGCAATGGAGGCACAACAATCTAGGAGATATTTTCATACATTTTAAAATTATAAATTCATTTCTAAGGCCTCAGAATTATCACCACGATCAAAACTTTGCTGAAAAACCTGTTGCATACAATCTTCTATTTGCCTTCTGCCCTCTGATTTATACTTCATACTAGTGTTGTCAAAAATATCGATATATATCGATACTGAAATATCTGAAACAATACAATACTCATTTTTATTAGAGATGCTCCGATCAGCATTTTTGGGGCCGATCACCGATCACCAAGATCATGATCTGCCGATTGCCGATCACAGAATGGCAGGGGAATGGGAATCTTTTATCTATAATCTTGCAGAGTTTGCACCATTTGTAGAAATGAAACTAACTCTAAATTAACTGTATTGAGAAAAAAAACTGTAGAAATAGGCTAGAGTCAAGATCTTGAAGAACCACCAAGTGTTTATTCTAGAAAATGAGATAACTTAAGGCTACTGTAGGCCATCTTTCCCAAATAAATGTATATAATTATCTCACCTAAATATTTGATCATGCAGTGCATTTTTGTTTTTAAAGACAAATTTTCAGGTAGGTCTAACATTAGTATTGAGATAAGAAATACTAAAGTAATACTCAAATAAAGAAATACTCAAATGTAAATTTATATTGGTCTTCCCTGAATAAATTAAATTAGATTAATCCTTACACTTAAGGTTGCAAAAGTTAGTCATTCAAGAGCAGTGAGTGTCATAAAGGTTCATCAAACAACACAACGAGAAACTCAGAGACAGCAGCAGTTTATTCGACAGCTGTCACTTTAAGAGCGAACACGGATACGGTTACATGCAGTTGCACAAATGTTCACTTGCGAGTCACGACGGGGTTTACGTGCATACTCGTCAAGACGGTCATTTAGTACATACATTTGTGTGTATCTGACCATTTCAGCACAATTTGTTCTCGCAAGCTTTTTGTGAGATGGCCTGTGTGTGTGTGTGTGTGTGTGTGTGCGCGCGCGCTCACGGTCTGGAGAGCGCGCGAGTCCTGAGCGGTTTGAACACTGGCAAGACTTAAAAATAAATGCAAATGATAAACTTTAGTGACGATGCGACACTGCCTCGATTGTGCAAGTGGCAAATCCTGTCAACAGTGGCAAATCCTGTCAACTGTGCAGCTTGATTTTAGTGCAGATGCGATGATATGAAGCCATTTGAGCATTTTGAAAGGGAGAGAGAGCGCGCGCACGCGGTGATTCACTCGCGCTGTTTACTTACGCAGTCATTTGAAAACTTTCTGTGAGACTGAAGTTATTTAATATAGAAATATGAATTGTACCTCACCTTCAGCATTATAATTATTTTACCCGTGCTGGAAAGAGAATGAGACGGTGTCGCTGCATATCATGCCCTAGCTCTCACGGCAGGTGCGGGTTTTATGTGTCGTCAGCATGCGATCTGTTCATGAGATCGGCCTTTTTAGAGACCGCCGATCAATCATCCCAAAGCGATTATCGACCGATCGAGATCGGTTGCCGATCAATCCAAGTAGGGCTCGCTGCAGCCTGCGGTGGATATCCAACTCCGCCCACATCCAAGTGTGACGTCAGAACTCCCGCCCTGCAGCTAATTTCATTGGTTACAGTTACGGGTAGGTTTAGAGATCAGTGTTTGGTGTAGGCAATCAGTACTTAATTCGTTACAGTGACGGGTAGGTTAAGGGAAGAGTTTGGTGTAGGCAATCTTAATTCGTTACAGTGACGGTTAGGTTTAGGGAAAAGAGTTTGGTGTAGGCAATCAGTACTTAATTCGTTACAGTGACGGTTAGGTTTAGGGAAAAGAGTTTGGTGTAGGCAATCAGTACTTAATTCGTTACAGTGATGGGTAGGTTTAGGGATCAGTGTTTGGTGTAGAGGCAGTCTCTACTGTGATTGATATGACCAATAAAATCTTAAAAATCGGCTGCAGGGCGGCATTGGCCTGGCCTCTGACGTCACACTTGGATGTGGGCCGGGTTGGACATCCACCGCAGGCTGCAGCGAGCCCCTTCTCAATCAATCGGAGCACCCCTAATTTTTATACAGCATCGATACCAGCTGCGCTCTCCTCTACGACCGACAGCGAGTTGACACGCACCCGCCTCCTCTCATTCAGTCCGGTTAAACCTCTAAACACAGCAAACGCGTGTTCTGCTGGATTTTTCTTCATGACAGCATGTTAGTATTGGTGTGACCGGTCTGAATTCTGCGCGGGGTTGCACAAAGTTAATTCTACTAATTCCCGCTGATTTCGCACTCGCATCTGAAGCGCACACACATATCGTAATAAAGCCGCCTCTGACATACAAATGCAAAAATTAGCTAATTTTTCCAGCTTATTAATGGTCAAATACACTCAAAAAATGTCTCAATGCCCATCTTGGTGAGTATTAACGTAAACAGTCATAACCAGCTCACAGGACCAGTGTTTGGGATCCATGCATGCGTCTTAAAGGGACAGCAGTTATTTATTATTCAAACTACAAAAAGACAAACGATCACTTACTGATCTTGACTGACTAACGTGTGTAACTTAAATGGATTAATCTGCATTTCATGTTTTACAATGAAGATTATCCAATGTTATTTGATTACTTTGTAGTTGTTGTTTCTTTTTTTATTCAGTTTCTTACCTGAATACTAGACCTACCTGAAAAAATAAAGCAGTCCATTTCATTTGTATCTTTATTCTATTATATTTATTTGTGCTATTGTATGTAATTTGTTTATTTGTTCTCATTTTATTACTTTACTCGTCTTTTTAAATTCAATTTGAAATCAAGCTTCCTTGAGCTGTATGTAAGCTATTGCAACACAATTAGTTAGCAAATATTTGTGAGAATTTCAATGGTAATTGATCAATGTTTATATATGAGAAAAAGCTTTATCATATGAAGTGATCTCTTCAGAATAAATGTTTAATTGCCTAGACTTTCAATAAACGGACAAAATAATTAATTATATTAAAAATATCTATTTGACAGTATATGCAGCGTTTCCCTGAGGTATCGAATATTGATACTTTTTTAGGTATCGTATCGAAGATAGAAATTCCAGTATCGTGACAACACTACTTCATACTTTTAAGGAAAAGACCTTTTAAAAAGACCTTTTACTTCTAAATGCTAAATATGTCCACCTTCAGATCTTGGTACATACATACCTTTTTTCTGTGAAATCTTAAAGGCTTCTGAGGAATGCTTATTTGTACATCTCTCATTCACTGCATTGTATTATAGGTTTTTCCCCTCACAATTAAAACTACTGAGCTTTGATCATAAAACTAAGGGGCAGATTTACTAACAGCTTGCTCTAGCGCAAACTATCTTTTGGCGTTAAAAAACTAGCGTCAGGATTTACTAAATACACGCAGTGGAAAAATTAGCGGTGTGGACATGTTTTTTTTGCATATTACATAGGAGTTTCCCTTTCAGACGCAAAATTTATGGGATGAGAGTATATAAATGAATCACGCAAGGTGATTTACGCTAGTCAATTTACTGGTATTTGTGCCCTTATTTATTGCCCAAATAAAGCATGTCTTAAAATAGACACTAATTTACGCTGCTCTTGATAGATAGTGTTGGTCATTATGGAAATGATTTGGCTGCGCCTGTGTTCTTTAATTTGTGTGACGTCAGTAGATCATGTGCTGAACTTTCCACTCCCATCGTCACTTTTTTGGAATTGCACTCTCGTTAATTTGCAGCGTTTATTAAATTTGGCCCTAATCATGTAAATATCATCTTACTAATGGTACATTTACATGACAACGATATGCTTAAAACAGAAGTTTTTCCCTTACAGACGACACGACACCATTGTCAAAACGAATCCACGAAAACAACTAAAAACGCTGTATTCTGCTGCCAGGCCATTAGATGGCGATGAAACACTATAGACTGAACATATAATGACATCGTTTTCAGAGAGTTTTGTTTTTGTTGTTTACATGGAGACAGTTTTCAAAAACGTGCACATTGAAACCCGTTTTCCAAAGTTATCATTTTCAGGCACCCAAAATGCATTGTGTAAATGAATGGCCAAAACGCTTTTTTTTATTTAATTTTTTTACGTTTTTTAGCAGCCCCTGGCACATTTTGTCAGGATTGCCAGGTTTGCACAACAAAACCCACCCAATTACTACTCAAAACTAGCCCAATCGTGTTTCAGGGGGGTCCCCTGGAAAAATGCCTCCCGGGGGTAAAATCTGTGGGGTTTTTAGCGAGGTTCCCCCGTTGAAATTCACGTTTCTGGGGCTAAATATCACATTATTGGGGTTGCTTCAACAGCGGACATGAAAAACAGCTGGACTTGGCTACACTGCACATTATTGAGAGATGTCTAATGACAACTGATCCTTATATACATTTTACGCAACTAGTCTGCTATACAGATCTCATTGATTTACATTACAAGCAAGCAGAATTTCATCTTGTTCTTTGACCATATAAACATTAGCAACTGAGCCAAATGGCATATTTTTGCTCAATTTGGGGTTCTGAATAAAATATTTTTTTCCCCTTGAGTGTGAGCTCTATATTGTAATAGATCATACTATATGAACCATAAAAGACTGATGTATCATATTATACAGAAGTTTTTATTTTTTTTAATCTAATTTTATTAATATTTTGTCAATATTATTGTTCAATAATAGTTGTTTTCTGACTTCCCATGCAGGACTTTACAGTACATGAAGTCTCTTAAAAGCTTTTTTATTAAGGAAAACATTTTTCATATCTGCACAGAACATGTAAAGACAGCATTTTTTCAGTATGTGTAATTTATGGTGCAATGGGTTTCCTGCAAGAGCTCCAGGATGTCATACCTTGCTGTCTCTTTCCAGCTCATTCTTCAACCACTCGAAGTCGCTGTATCTTCGTCTGACACACGACTCCTTCAGTTTAAAAATGGGAAGATTTGTCTGGATTTCATCGGAGAAAGCAGAATAAGTCACATGATTATTAAATAATATATAGATATGTTAGCTGGGTAACTTATACGATGCAGAAGATTCTCGAACACATAATTTGACAAATATTATCAAACCGATACAATGAAGCATTTGTAAGAGTAAAGCATCCACAGGTTTATCTTAATGGCTTAGATGAAAGATAACCAACTCGCCAGAGATTGTTGATTGGTGACAGAGTAGCAACAACAGCTAAATTAGCTCAATCTCTACCCGCCAAATTCCTTAAATCCCGCTTGTTTTTTGGATCAAAACCTTGCAGTTCATAAAATCAAAAAGCTTTGATAGGGTAAAGACTCTTTCGCGTCGAATGAGGCGTTAGTTAGCATGTTAGCGCGCAGGCTAACTAGGCCGAACCGAGCCGCAGTCTCTGACATACACATACACATTCATTCACTGGGCCAGCCTACCCTCATCCGGACTTCATAAGTGGTGAAGCGGTTGCGGCCGACTCCTATAGTCTGCGGGTCGTACACATCGATTTCCAGAAAGTTGCTGGGAGGGCCGTAGGCGTCCGTCAGGTCCTGCGGTTTGGAGTTTAACCGGCGAGTATCGGCCACTGTGGGTTCGGACATTTTTGATGGACTTCTTTCAGACTAACTACGTCGAGGTGTAGTCTAGGGCACGTACGGATGAGATGGTTTTGATTAAGACATTAAATCGATAGAGGTTAAAATTAGGCTAGGTACTTCTGCGAATCTAAAACTTGAATCTGTCCAGTTCAGCAACACCACAGGAAATCCTGCGTTTCTCCCTGATGCGATGATATGTGCAGCAGTTTGGGACACCTACTTCATGATCCAACCTTCATCACCCAGCTAGCCAATAGAAGTTCTGTTTTATGATGACTGACAGGTAATTGACCTATAAGATTCGAGAATACTGTGAGGGGGGTGGGCTCTTCAGGGTTCCATAGAATTTCATGACTGGAAAGGTGTGGATTGATAAAAAATGTCTGGATTTTAAAATTATATTTTGCTCAGATTGCCCTTTTTAATCCCCTTAAAAATATTAGTACACTTTACCGTGTTCTGTTTATCATATTTCGCCGATTTCAGTGTTGTGGCAGACCACATAGGTTACTCGTGATGAATAGAAAATGTTTATGAATGGATGGATGAATGAATGAATAATTGAATGAAGCATTTATATAGAGCTTTTTTTATGTAGGCCTACTACTAACAGACTACGTAAGTATTAGTATTTTTATATGGCTAATTGGCTAACCTGCTTCAAAACATGTAAAAGAACCAAAATTATAGCGTACATTGATAATTTAAGAAGAACATGTAGGCTACCTTTATCTGACCCCTGTTTGTGTTTTAAACATTATTTAGTTTTTAAATGTATTTTTCACACCACCAAAACACACAAGTGTAGTGGTGTGTGAAAGTCTTGGGTAAATACTCCAGACGCTTAACACACAGCGCTTAACAGGTAATATACAAAATATAAATATACACAGTACAAACATATACAGAATGTACACAGAACAAAATATACACAATAAATGATTTCTACAATACAATAGGCTACATATAAACATAGGCCCACACACATTATACAAACTATACACAATACAGAATATATCTTAGCCCAATGTACACACAATGTGGAGTATATAATGCAGAGTATACACATAATAGTATAAATATAATATTATTAATATTTTGAAAGATTTTATTTTGATATTTTTCCATTTTGAAAATTTCCATTTTTAAAATAGGCTATGAATACTAGTATAGCTTCAGTTTTAGTTATATTTTGTAGGCATACGTAAGTTAAATAAAATTTGTTTTTGTTTTTTCAGTTACCGTTTATTTTATTTAAAATAGTGATAAAAAAGAAAAGAAAAAAGTTTTAGTTAACTATAATAACCCTGCCATAAACTTGGAAAGTTATAGAAACTTAATTTTAACGAAGTATGTTTAAATATCATTTTTTTTCATAATTTTGTTATACAGCACATTTTGGATTTTGGTCAAAGACACAAAAATGAATGAAAGCCAAGTGCATCTTTTTATAAAACGACTACTAAGAGTAAAAATTTGCTTACGTTAGCTAAATTATCATTATGTGTTCTGCATTGTTCTTTTCTGAAATGATCTTTCATATATTTGTTTCACTCTTTTATGGTTGCAAAAAATATAGAGATGACATGTTTATGATATACAGCTTTGTATACGATATACAACATGTATTAGCAATATGCTCAATGTCATCAGAATACACACGAGAAAAGAAGAGTTAACAATGATTAGATGAAAACTGAAAAATAAGAGAAGATAGAGAAAAAGAACATGATGGAAAGATATTAATCTATACATCAATTACAATGTAGGAAATTCCTTACAAATTGAAGACGTTCTTGCTTTCTTATTTACTGAAGATTCTTTCAAAAAGACAGAACAATTGTTTTGTTGTTGGTAAACTTACATTTATGGATATAAAATTGGAATGGAAATAACATTTTATAATAAAAAAAAGTATTAGGCTATTTTTAGTAGGGTCAGAATCAAAGTATCCAAAAACAATGTTTTTAAATGTTATGGATATATCTTTCTGGATAATATGTCAATATTTTTTTCGATATGTTTCACTCGTAGGCCACCGTGTTTTGATATTTAAATCTGTATAAAGAAAGACCTCTACCTCTGGAGGGTGCTAAACATTAGCATCAGCCACTATATCTCAGTAACCATATTGATGTTCTCAATCCTGTGTGTTCTGTGTTAGATTAACTGAGACTTGTTACAGCACTTGCATACTGTAGCCTCTGACTGTTGTAGTTGCTTCTATTGCTCTCATTTGTAAGTCGCTTTGGATAAAAGCGTCTGCTAAATGACTAAATGTAAATGTAAATGTAAATGTAAATGATGTTACATCCAAACCATCATGGATGATTACATTTGACCCTGAGCCCTTAACCAATTTTATATGACTGTCCTACATTGTGTGTGTTTTATATGACAGTAAGCATAAGACCAAATACCAGCTGAAAGACGTTGTTTGCCACTAGGAACTAGTCGTTAACCTGACGAGCGCTAGGGCCCGGATTAGTAGTGATTTGGAGTGGTCTGCACGCGCCCCTGTCAAAAGTGTAGTGTTGGCCACACGCGCGCTGCATAAGATGCTGGTGTACATTACAGTGAGCGGCTGCTGAAGCGTGTTAACGGAGTACTCAAGAAAAGTGTTCGCTTCGTCATGGAGATCACCGACTCCACTTGTAAGTCTGACATTTTATTCATACTAAAATAGCCTTACAGTTACAGTCTTCTAAATTAGTTATAAGGCAATATTTTAGCTTTTAAACATTACTAAGTCCTCCGCACCTTTTCTGTCTACCTGGAAGGTGAATCAGATGCTAGGCTATACCATTATTCTCTGATCTTTATCGGGATAAAAAGGAAACCTCATCAACACACTTGCACAGTTTGTTGGTGATGCAATAGATGGCCAATATCATAATGAATGAATAAACTATATGTGTCAAACTTGGGCTATTTGAACTACACGAAATGTATGTTTTCCCCCCTTTAATGACCACAAGTGTAAACAATGATTTCATTAGGCTAACTACTTTGGCATTAAAGCAATTTCAATTATAACCATTTTAATATAGATTTTAGCGGATGTAACATTTATCAAACTATTAAACTATTAAACTTGCTATATGTCCCCAGGATATGTCAATCTTGTTACAATCATAACTCCCCATTATTCAACAGATGTACATTTCCATAAAAAGCATAATGACATCATAATGACATCATCACCCTATCAGCATGTGAACCCTTCATGTAGGGGAATAGTCAATCCTGTTGTCATAATTTTGTACGGTAAATAAAACTATACATTTTAAAAAAATTCGGTATTAACTCTTACTTGCATACTTTGTCTATGTATAACATATTAAACAAGTTCACGTGTAAAAAATAAATCACCTTTTTAAAGCCAATTTGTGGAATGTCCCTTAGATAGACTGAACTTAATATTGTTGCTCTCATTTCTTTTGTTTTCCTCCAAATTACAATTTATTAAATGCCCAAATGTACACGTCCAGTGCAAGGAAATCATGATGTTTAACAAGAATCATAACTGTACATTTTAACACATTATATTTATATTGAATCAAAAGTGCAAGGTCTTTCACAGCCAGTGTTGCAAAACATATAAAAATATCTCTCATTCTCTCATCCTGTATTCTTCATGTCCCTAACTTTCCATTGACCCAGCTATCAGCTCCTTCATCCTGCTGTTCTGAGCTGGTTGAAGGCCAGTTCAGCATGATGGCTATTCATGATCTGAAAGAAGACTTCCTAGCCTCTCATGCAGGAAATCCGCTTGAGAATGTGTTCAACTCTGAGTTTGTTTGCATGGATGCCAGGAAAAAACAGCCCATTAGCTACTTGTTGCTGTTTTTAGTCATGGTGGGATTTGGAAATGCCCTTTTTATGTGTGTAATTGTTTCTTGTGGGGAGCGTTAGTGAGTTTAGACATGTAGGTGAAACTTATTCCTTTATACATTACCTTATTTTATGAAAACCAGTTTGCTGTTTTGCATTTTAGTGTTTTATGTACTCTACCATTCAAAAGTTTGAGGTTGGTAGCATATTTGTATGTTTTTGAAAGAAGTCTCTTATGCTCACCAAAATACAGTAAAAATAGGAATATTGTGAAATATTATTACAATTTAAAATAACTTTCTATTCTAATAAATTTTAAGATATCTGTCACATGATCCTTCACAAATCATTCTAATATGCTGATTTGGCTCTCAAGAAGCATTTCTTATTATTATCAACAGGGCTTGATATTAACTTTTTTGGTTACTAGCCACTCAGCATTTTCACTGACCTCAATTTTGTCATCGATACCATGGGGAAAACTGCCATATATATATATTATACTATCTCATAATTTGGCAGCAGGTATGTTAGGCTGCTGTCACTTTAAGACCTGACTCATGGATCCATTATACTGTTACACATTCGTTTTCTTTCTCAAATGTTTACCTTCACTTAACACATAACTGACTGTTCACGTGAATACTCGACAAGACCGGCATTTTGACATTATTTTGTGTGTATTTCACTGTTTAAGTGCAATAAGCACCAAAAAAGAACTAAATTTAGTACTGAGTGAGAGGTGGCTTTATGTGCGCACACTTTGGGTGTGAGTAAAATTTTGTGCAATAAGAGCAATCCCATGTCGAAATTCAGGCCCCGTAACAACAACAATATTCACCCGAAGCAAATGAAACGAGGTGGGTTTGTGTGTCAACTCGCTGTCGGAGAGATGAGAGAGCGAGAAAGCGCAGCTGGTATTGTGTATCTATTCTGCGGAAAATTAGCATTGGAAGCATTTCATATTTCAGTATCAATATTCTGTATTTTGACTTGGGCTCTTTAACGATTAATTGTGACCAATCGCATCCAAAATAAAAAGGTGTATTTACATAATACATCTGTGTGTGCTGTGTATAATTATTATGGATATTTGAATACACATGCATGTATATTTTTTATATATTTTTGCAATTAGATACTGTAAATATATATATATATATATATATATATATATATATATATATATATATATATATATATATATATATATATATATATATATATATATATATATATATATATATATTCTTAAATATACACATGCATGTGTGTGTATTTATATATGCATAATAATTATACACAGCACACACAGATATGTTGTAGACACAAACTTTTATTTTGGATGCGATTAGTCGCGATTAATCGTTAAACAGCCCTAATTTTGACAACAATACATTGCACTTAGTTTATTATTTCAGATGCATTTTTAAAAGACTACAATTGAAAAAATGTAGTCTATATATTATACATAAAATTCAACCCGCCAAAGTGAGCGAGTTGGCACGCGTTAATGTCAAGCCCTGATTATCAATGTTGAAAACAGTTGTGCTGCTTAATATTTTCATTATACATTTTTCTTACTGACCCCGAACTTTTGTACGGTAGTGTAAAATAATGGTTTGTTTTTCCTAATTGCTACTTAATTCACAGACAAATTGATTCACGGCAATTCTAGAAGATATATGACAATATGCTTTGATGCAAGTCAAGACTCTGAAAGATGGGAGTGGGGGGCGGGGGGTCTAAAATGCACCGATTCCTCCAGTTCCTTATGCACATGGCTTACATCTATAAATACCCATGGCCAAATAGACAAAGGCTTCTCTCTTCTGCAGCTTGCGAGGCTGATGGGTCCACATAGGCCTGACACTGTCTCTCACTCCAGCATTCCTCTGACTGAGCGCAGCCGTCAAGGGCGGCTCTTGTCTGTAGTGAAATCACACAGGGTTATTACGATACAGAGGGGCCGGAAAAGGTCTTTGTGTGCGACCCTGTGGGCCCTTCCACACTTGTGTCCTCAAAGAGTAGAAATCAAAGCCAGTCATCACAGGGCTTGATGTGGATGACCAATGTATTAACCCTTAATGAAAGGAGGTCAGGCTGAGGCCCGGGATAAAGCTGGAAGAGCTTTTCCTAATCAACCTTACTCAATCCCATTAGTCATGCAAAATAGTAGCCAAGATATAGGTAGGAGCATGTCTGAAAGATAAGAATTTCAAGAAAGTCAGTGGGGTCTAAAACATTTTCCCAAATATTTTCTTTTGCATTCCACAGTATAAAAGATAGTCATACAGTTTTGATACAACATAAGGGAAAGTCAGTCATCGGTATTTGAAGGATAATAATTCCAAACTGTCCAATCTTCCACCAGAGGCTCATATCAGTTTTGTTATTGTTAACTAAAACTATATATATATATATATATATATATATATATTTTTTTTTTAAATAAAGCTAAAATAAAATATAAATATTAAACAAAAAACAGAAACTGAAAAAAACTTAAATGAAAATGAAACAAACTAAAATTGAAATAAATAAATACAAATATAAAACAACAAAAACAATTGACAAAAGTGCTAAATTATTTTAAATTAAATCTGAAAAATATTAAAATAAATTTTCATAAAGTTATTAATAAATAATATAGAAATAATACTAAAATAACACTGGATTTAAACCGTTAATTAAGTAGCTGATGAGACTGAAATAATGGTGATAATGTTGGTGTCTCTCTAAAGAAAGGTCACCTGAATGACCTTTTTCTGTATGCAATTCTAATGTCTAATGGCAGTTGCATTGCTTTGCTTGCCTTTTTAAAAATGCTAATTTCATCCAAATCAATCACACTAAATCACAGATTTCTCATGCAACAATCAAAGAATAAGTTGCATAGTGAAAGATTAGGATTGTGTCAAAAAAAAGGTCATGGCAGGTTTCACAGCCGGGGTTGTTGTTGGGGAGAATGTACAAATGCAACTCTCATGACTGCGTGCCTTAAGTCTTATGACTGCAGTGTAGAAACAGAGAAGACGGTGCAAAATCTAGCAAAAGACTGCTCTGTTCCTTCACTATAAACCCCTTCTGGTTATGAACGGACAGTTCTCCTGTTCGTTTTGATATACTTTCTTTGTGCTGATGAGCAGGTTAGTCCTCTGGTGTCTGCCGACTGGCATTCACTTTATCTTGCATAATCCAACTGCATAATACTTGGTTGCATATGTCAACTAGACTCTTCTCCAAGTGATATCCTCCAAATGTTTTATGTCAGTACCTGTCATCCCTGTGGTTTACAGAATCGGAAATATAGCATTATCCTCCAACCAGAAAACAACTTTTGGAATGGAAAGATGTTTGTAGGACTGTAAATGAAACCTCTCAAATTTCAGTGGTCGCACAGTGCATGAAGTAAACAATCATAAAACTTGTATATAATATAAATGTATATCGCAAAATATGAATACAAGTCAGCATCAGAGCTGGAACGAATCAATCAACCAACCAACCTATCTGTCTGTCTAGATTATGTTACTATGGTATACTGGAAAGCAATGATAAGCATTCAGAGGTTTGACTGTATTCACTGTAAAGTCAATATTTACAGTGTTGACCCTTCTTCTTCATAACCTCTACAATTCGCTCTGTCATGCTGGATATCAGCTTCTGGGCCAAATCCTGACTGATGGCGATCCATTCTTGCCTTATTTGTACTCAGAGTTGATCACAATTTGTGGCTTGTCCACTTGCCTTTTGAGGATTAACCACGTTCTCAATGGGATTACGATCTGGGGAGTTGCCTGGCCACGGATACAAAATATCAATGAAATGATCTCCGAGACACTTCATTATCACTCTTGCCTTGTGACATGGTGCTCCATCATGCTGGAAAACCCACAGATTATCACCAAATTGCTCCTAGGTCGATGGGAGAAGTTGGTTTTGCAGGACGGTTTGATTCCATTCTTTATTCATGACTGCGGTTTTGGGCAGAATTGCGAGAGAGCCAACTCCCTAGGAAGAAAAGCAACCCCACACATGGATGGTCTCAGGATGCTTCATTGTTGGCACGACACAGGACTCATGGTAGCGTTTACCTTTCTTCTCCAGACAATCGATTTTCCAGATGTCTCAAACAGTCGGAAGGGAGGTGAATCAGAGAAAATAAGTTTGCACCAGTCTTCGGCTCTCCAATCCCTGTACTTCCTGCAGAATTTCAGTATATAATAATAATAATAACAATCTTTATTTTATATAGCGCCTTTAAAAAGAGAACCTCAAAGCGCTTTACAAGCATAGACAGATAAAAAGCACAAGATACATATAACAACAAAAAAAAAGATCACATAAAAGCCATTCTGAAAAAATGTGTTTTAAGAGCAGATTTCAAAACAGTAAGAGAATCCGCCTGTCTGATCATCATTGGAAGAGAATTCCAGAGTTTAGGTGCACAAGTGGAGAAGTATGTCCTTGAAGTTTTTCTGGCAGAGAAGTGGCTTCTTTGCTGCCATTCTTGACAGAAGGTCGTCGTTGTCCAAAAGTCTTGGCCTCGCTGTGTGTGCAGATGCACTCAAAACCACCTGCTGCCAATATTGAGCAAGCTCTGCTCTGCTGGTGACATAAATACATAGCTGACACCTAAGGAGGATGCAGTCCTGATGCTTGCTGGATACTCTGGGACGTCCTAAAGCCTTCCTCACTGGAGTTGAAAATCTCTCCTTGAAGTTCTTGATCCAGTAAATGGTTCTTTCAGGTGCAATATTCATTGGCTTGTTAGGCCATTTTGATGCATGTCTTTCTTTGGAGGTAACCAATAGTCATTGCTAACACAAGAACACAATGAT
This sequence comes from Gobio gobio, assembly GCF_949357685.1. Lineage (NCBI taxonomy): Eukaryota > Metazoa > Chordata > Actinopteri > Cypriniformes > Gobionidae > Gobio > Gobio gobio. Next base: position 23,686,816 of record NC_137107.1, read on the forward strand.
TGGAAAACTTTTATTATCAAATCATGTCTGTCTATTTGTCCATCCATCCATCCATCCATCATTTGCCTGTCTAGTATCCATCTATCCGTCTGTGTGTCTGTCTGTTTATCTATCTTTCATTATCTCTGTTCATAAGGCCTATTAGCCTAAAAAACCCAAAATGTTCTAACAAGATTTCTTATTTAACATCGATTTTCTACTTAAACTGCAGTTGATAACTTTATTTGAATTGGAATTTAATTCTGAATGGTGTCCAACCCTCCTCAGCATGTGTTCAGACAACCACAATGTACTGCAACTTGTTGTAGGAGGATTTTTCCCCATGCCATTAAGCCATCAATAACCATGTGGTCATCCTCAAAGCCTTCATCCTTTCCCTTTCAATTATGTGGCCTGTTGATCCTCTGTAATTGACCCCACCCAGCACGCTGTCATCCACTAAAATAGTGAGTTTTAAATTATAGCCATCTCGCCCTTATATCCATGTGGCCTCCGTGTGACCTTGACTGGTGTTCATCAAAGCCTCTTCTATGTATCAGCCCTGCTTGTGTGTCCTGTGGAACTATGGCACGTGACGTCCACCCACCCTGAATCAGACAGCTGATAAGCTTTTTTAAGGATTGTGTGGTCACGGCATTCTGCATATGATGCTTGTCGGAGCTGAGCCCTCATTCCTCACTGTTGCAGGAGAAACCCAACATGGTCTGTGGATAAGACCTCTAAACAGGCACAGATGGTGCGTGTTGTAGATATGTAGTGTGCTATGATTTTTGTAGTGTTTTGTTGGAACCGGTCCAGATGGGAGGGTCCGGAGCTGAGAGAGAGAGTGTGCTTGTTAGTGAAGGACGGATGGTATGTCATTTTTGGGGGTGTGTGGAGGAGAGGAATAGGAAGCAGAAGGTTAGGGATGATAGAAACTGCTGTCGTCAGCCCAGACAGGAAGCTACAGCTGCAGGACATATCCCCTTACCCACAATGCCCTTGCCTCAAGACCGTACAGCTGCTTTCCCTAGAATTTGTTTTGCAAGTGTTAGTGTGTATGCGATTGTGTTCAGTGATGTATTTGGGTGAATGAATGTTTGCACTGCATTTCTGAATGCTACGCACTGCATTGTCCTCTTTTCCTCAAAGGTGATGTCATTGTGTAATTTTGGACCTCACAATGCCACATTGTCTAGCTACTTTGCCGAGCCACTCAAAAGTTCAGTTGGAATGTTGTTTAAAAATGTGCCCAGTCTATACAAAGAAAGTTCTTCTTTCCAATCTTTTTTAATAGAAGTTGCTATATTGCAGATTTCCAGTATAAAATGGTTGGTGGTATACATACTCACATAATATTTAATTTAAGGAAACAAAACATCTGAATATATGAATTGGTTCCGGTTGAATGTATAGTGGTATAATGGAAGTTTTGGGGTTTATTCTTGAAAGACCTATACCCATATTGAAGAACCCATTACCCTACACTCTAAAAAAAAAAGGCTCGTAATCATAGGGGAACATTTTTTAGTGCTATATAGCACCAATTTTGGTGCTTCAGTGGTTCTTCAGCGGTTCTTCAGAGGTGCTATATAGCACCTTAGTCAAAGAACCGGTGAAGAACCTCTGAAGAACCGCTGAAGCACCTCTGAAGAACTGCTGAAGAACCACTGAAGCACCCTAATTGGTGCTATATAGCACTAAAAAAGTTCCCCTATGATTACGAGCCAAGAACCATTTTTGGTGCAATATAGAACCTTTTTTTTTAGAGTGTATATATCGACTAATATAACTAATATTTGTTGATGAGTGAGGTCTTTGTTTTCAGTTGGTCATTATTTCGTCACTTTAAGGTTAAATTCGATATGTCTTTGGTCTGTGAGAGTCAGCAGACACTATAGATGCATTCAAAAAGCCACTCAAGCAGTCAGATGGGGTTCAACAATCTCACATTCCCACACATTACACACGCGATCCACCACAGCAAAAACAGGCAAGCCTTCAGAATAGTTGTAACAGAGCTGACTGTGCTTAGTTCCACAAACTTGACCCAGTTTCCAGAGAGAAACATGGCCAGAAGAAGACACAGAGGAACAGAGGGTGTTGTGTGGGAATTTAAGTCGCTCGGAAAAGGGACGGGTCACTCCCTCGCCCGTGTCAATGAGTGCACACCCAGACAATGGCCCTCTCGAGAGCTGCAGCCCTGGAGTTGTGATTGTGCCTCTCTCAGTACAATAACAGAGTCATCCTACTCTCTGCTCTCTGAGTTTCCGCCTCCTACTCTTCTTCCGCCCCTCTCTTTTTCTCGTTTCCCCTTACGGACATACACATATTCACCTTTCCTCCTTTTTGGGAGAGAGAAAAACTCTTAGGAGTTTACTGGCCATTAAGCCAACTCAGTGAAAGACAACTAAAAGATAACTTATCGCTGGCTGTGTTTAAAGTCGGCATGGAAGTAAACGGAAGTTACGATAGTCTTACTGTTATGACAAATGAGTGAAACGACTTCTCGAACAAGCAAAATGTAGGGTGGGACTTGTTTTTTCGTCATCGGGAATTGATTGGATGGTTGTGGCTCGGACAGGTGCCCCCCCACCCCCCACCCCCCACCCTCCCATCATCAGACCAGAGAAGAGAAGAGATGTTGCTTCAAGAGGGAGTGGAAGTTATTTGTATCAAAGATTACAAGGACATATGAATTTAAAAAATAATGATGTGCACATATTTATAATAAATACTGCAATATTTAAAAAAAAAACCTGGAATTGCCCAAATTTGGATTTCGTGGTGACATTAAGAATGACGCCTTTTTGAGATCTAGCACTCTTAAGATTCAGAGGCGAAATTGTGTTTGTTTTTGACTTGAGGAAGAAAGGATGACAGGTTTATGACTATTGAATACAGTTGAATTTTCATTGTAAAAGCTAACTTAAATTGTATATAACTGCCAGTTCCTGTTTGGATTTAAATAGGCGAAATATTCTATGATTGGATCATTATTGCAGTGATTATTATGTTTCTAGCATGTTATATGTTTGGCAACAGTTCTTCTAACCCTAATTGATGGAGTGTGTACACTCTAAAAAAAATGTTCTATATGGCACCAAAAATGGTGCTTGGCTCTTGGTGCTTGGCTCGTAATAATAGGGGAACCTTTTTAAGTGCTATATAGCACCAATTTTGGTGCTTCAGCGGTTCTTCAGAGGTTCTTCACCGGTTCTTTGACTAAGGTGCTATATAGCACCGCTAACTAAGGTGCTATGCTACCATATACAGAACATGAAAAGTGGTTCCTCTATGATTACGACGAAGAACCATTTTTGGTGCCATATAGAACCTTTTTTTTTTTTTAGAGTGTAGCTTTTTATTACTTAAACAACCATAGGAAGACACATCATGGCCATGTTCCAGGATGATGTCAAGATTCGTCAGGCTCAAATTGTGAAAAAAAAATGGTTGGGAGAGAGCATTAAGAATAATTTTCACATGAATTGGCACCTCTGAGTCCAGACCTTAAATTCATTGAAAGTATTTGGGATGTGCTCGACTCTTGCATTGTCAATACAAGATCTTGACCAAAAATGTTTGCACATCTTGATGGAAATAACATCACAACATTTATTTCCATCAAGAGATGCATCAATATTTGGTTAATATTGCATCAATATATATTTAAAAATGTAAATTGTAATAGTTTAATATTTTGATATATACACTTGCGTGTATTTAGCTAAGAAAGTAGCTACATGGATTAAGGTTAAGTTTAGGGGTAGGTTCAGGGATAGTACCTAGTTATTACCCAGTTATTGTAATTAATAATAAGTATATAATAAGTACAAAGTATGTACATGGGAAACAGGACTGTAAAATCAAGTGCTACCAAAAATCCTCCTCAGCACTTTGCAGCACAGTTTTGCTTTTGTCTGAAAATGGTTGGTTTCTCATGTCCTTCAGCTGTCAGTGAGTAATTCAGTGGTTTGCTTTCTTTATCTCTGTCAGCTCTGTGTTTGTGCTCTGCTGACAGAACAGCAAAGGCATTTGGAAATTATTGTGAATTATACAGTTTCTCCTCTGTTGACAATCAACCAGGGCTGTTTCTCCCAAAAGCATTGAAGCCCTAAGTAGGTCCATTGCCACCAATGGACTCTACAATCAACTAGCTCACGGTGCTTAAAAAACAAAGCCCAGGAAGGTTCTTGTCCTGATCTGATTTCTGTTAAATATCTTAGCACTAGGGGTAGGCGATATGACTAAAATCTTATATCACAATATAATACATTTTATTTCAAGATAAAGATATATATCACAATATAGTTATTTTTGCTTTAAATAAACTTTTTGATATAACAATTCAATTAAAATTTCATAAATCTAAAATACTAGTTTAACTATCAAAAGTAAAATCATGCTCACTGAAGACAAGTAAACAGTCAGTGATAAAAAAGGAAAAAAAGAAAATAAAGCAATAGGACAAAAAACTACAATAGAGCAAAAACACAAATGAAATAGACCTACCCGAAAAACTTTAAGCACAATGTGACGAGCAGGATGAGCGAGAGCCGTGAGAGAGCGACACGAGGCCGGTGAGTAATTGGATGATGAGTGCCAGCTGCGCGTCACATCGGTCTCGGATCTCTCACGGAGGAGCTTGGACGCATAAAAGGAGGAGCGACGACAGGAAAGTACGAGAGAGGACCAGGCCTGGAGTTTACGTTGTGTTTTATTTACATTTTGTTATGTGTGTGCGCGGCAGTCGTCCGTGAGGGGCTTTTACTTTCAGTTTGTTTATTTATTTATTTATTAAAGTCTTGTTTCAATGTTCGCCGGTTCCCGCCTCCTTCCCATAACAACAAACTTCATTACATTGGTGCGAACCCCGGAAGGAAGGAGAGACATGTCGTCGGAGAGCCCTCACTGCTCACGGTGCTGAGGAGGTCAGGCAGCGGGGATGAAAGAAGTCCGCGAGGGGCTGCCCAAGGCGGTGGTGCTGGAGCGAGTGAAGACCTGGTGGGACGGAGAGCTCGCTGCCGTGCCCCTGGGTCAAGGTGGGGTGGCTGCCTTCCTAGAGGGAGCAGAGGAGTCGCCGGCGTTCGCCGTGGGCCGGAGCCTGCTTCCATCCGTCATGACAGGGAGGAGCAGGGAGCGTGGGACTCGCTGCCGGCTGCCCTCAACAGGAGGAGCCACCACCGGCCGCCAGGGGGCAGAGGAGGATCGAGTCATCCACCTAGTGTCCAGCAGTACCATCACATGGCACCGAGAGGAAGAGCCTCTTGGCTGGCTGAGGACCAAGGGGGTAATCCAGCAACCCAGAAAGCATACCTTTCAAAGAGGCAGCCATTGCTAACCAAGTCATCACCTGCTGTTAGCATCCCATTGACTCCCATTCATTTTGGCGTCACTTTGACAGCGAATAACTTTACATCTGAGGCGTTTAAAGACTCCATTTGTCCATTGTTTATTTCTAAAGAAACACAAAAATGTATAAAAGGCTCCATTACCTTGTATCTTACACTATCGCCCAGTAAAAGTTGTTTTTGTAAAAATAGGCTAACAATTGCGTCATAACCACGCAAGAAGCTCGCAGGCAATCTTTTACTGTCAATGAGGCAATCGGGGGGAAGTGGAGGCATAAAGACCGATAAAGTCAAGGGAGAAGCATGGGGAGAAGCCCACAGAGAGCCAAAAGCAACGGGACAAAATATTTCAACAAAGTGATTCAGATTTCACTTTGCACAACTACTAGAAGACTTACAACTGTCAGACTGGTTGCTCATGTCACATGTACGTCGTCAAGCTCAGTCTGAGGCTGCGCAGTACGCTCAGCCATCAGGAAGTGAGTGCTTCTAATTGACTTCACTTTTCCCCTTCGAAGCCTATGGGGTCGCTGTGTCCATTTCTTTTACTGTCTATGCTGTGGACCGAGCGGCAGTGTGTCAAGGAACCGGACCACCCCCAGGTGTTGCGGCTGCCAAGACTTGCCCCGGGGGGAGTAGAGGGCAGTTATTAATATTTACGTTTACTTAAGACGTAAACAACTTTGTTTATGAAGAAACTTGCAAAGATGGGCATTTTGACATATAAGTGCATGTATTTGACTGTTCAATCCCAGTAAGGCGCTAAAATGAACTGAAATCAGTGGTTTAGTTTTCACTTTTATTTTTTAGCAGTATGTTTGTATAATGTGGTGCTTACATTTGTTGGTTCATTTGACTGTTTCTCTTGCATTATCTTACAAAGGGTTTTATTTTTTTAAAAGAGGGTTTTTGTTAAATGACTCACTGAAGAGCAAATTTGTACAGCCCTCTAAGTAAATATGCTGACACAAGTTCTCTTACAGTCTTTCATTGATGTTCTCTATTCCTCTCTGTGCTGTGTAAAATTTAGAAGTAATGAGTAATGCTAGTTTAATGTTGAATGTTTGCAGCATAATTATTTTTAATCAGCTTTTAATTGCACTATTTTTAATCACTATTTATATTAACAGTAGTGTGTAACATGGACTTTTACATACCAAGAAATATCCAATGAACAGGATGATTCTCAAAATAGAATTGCGAACGCAGAAAAGATCCGTTATTTTGAATTCCCCCTGTTTGCATAGCGGTTTGCGACCCTCACTTCAAAGCAGCGTTTGTTTTTGGAGCGGTGAGGGTCTAGAAAAGAAACATCATGAGCTATGCAACAGGTTTTTTGATCTGGTCTAGAAAGATAGAAAAAACGCTGTCAGGGCAGAAGCAAAAGAAAGGTCACATATTGCAGTAATTACTTTTGGCCAAGAATAATAATTCCTGGATCAGCAAAGCTAAATGAGTGGAAGGTATAGCCTTGAAAAAGGGACTTTTCCTCTCCCATCCCTCTCTTCAGTCCGGGTGTGGTGTGAAGTGCTTACATGTGAAAGATGTGTGACTCTGATCTGTTTTGAGAAAGAGATTTAATTCTTTTTGGAATGATCAGAGGGATGCATACACTGTAAAAAAAAACAAAAAAACCCCAGCTGTCATTTTGTCAGACGAACTCTATTTTAAATGTTGAATCTTGAAAGAACTATTGAATTTAGAAAAGGTTGGCATTGCACAAAATAATTAAAGGGGTCCTATTATGACCCTTTTTACAAGATGTAAAATAAATCTCTGATGTCCACAGAGTAAATACCCCAAATAATTTTTTTATAGCATGTTAAAATTGTCCCTTTTTGAGGGCGAGCGGAAAATGTGTGTGTCCCTCTAAATGCAAATGAGCTGCCCCCTTTCAAGAAGAGGGCGGAGCTTCAAGAGCTTGTGTTAGCAACTCCGATTACGCAGACACGCACTTAAAAGTTTTAGTTTGCCGAAAAACAGTAGGTCATTTGCCCTGGAATTTTTTACTGAGGTTGTGTGAGAAAAACACAGACATGGCAGATTTGGACAGAATTAAAACCACAAAGCACATTTCGTCCTCCGTTAAAAAACGAGTCCTGTCCGAATAGGGCTTATGAAAGTTTTATGTCACTATTATGAAATGTTAATACAAAATGCAAGCTTATTGAATTTGTGTAACGTGTATATTCTGTTATGGTCTCTTTTGGTTTCATTTCTTACTCTGTTCTGTTTCCGTTTCCCTGAGTTCCTAGTTAAAATAGTTTCATTGGAATATCTCTTTCTAAAACTTTATTAATTTCCCTTTTAACCCCCTGCCAATACACTTGTATTTTGGGACATTCGTAGAATATATGCACACCATCCCTCCAGCATTGTGATAATGGCAAAAGTACTGTCAAATTTGGCAACCACCAGTGGAACCCTAAAAGAATCTAATTTTCATTTTCCAATCAAATTCCTTCCACATTTGGCTGCTGATAATCTTGTGACAGCCAGCACATATATTTATTCACATCTCGTCCTCTGTTACAGTATTTAACTTAAGCCCGGTTTCCACCGAAATTACCCAGAACAATTTGTACCAGGAACACCATAACATCATTAACAAAGCGGCGGAAAAGAGACACTGATACTAAAACGTATTCTGAAAGCTCGTAAAGCTAGATTTAAAATAAGACAACGTAGGTTATTATCAGCTATTACAGACATTGACCGTGAGATGGCTGAGACGAACGCGCGCCATAGGACAGAAAGAGCAAGACTGATATTTACTGAACGCAGAACGAACCTCTCAAAAGACTTTTAAAAATGCCGGTTGAAATAAAATGCTGCGTGAGCTCAACCAATCAGCATGTTCAGCGCCAGAGTCCCACCCCCGAAAGTTCCTGAACTTTGAAAAAGTACTACCTAGCGAGCAGGGACTTTCGGAGGGGGAAATATTTACCCAGAGGGTAAATTGGAGAGGCCGGAAATATTTTTGATCCTGCATTAACTTCCCATAAATATGTGCTATATGATTTTTTTAGTAGGTAGATCATGTTCGATAATATTGATAAAATAGTTTTCAATATTTTGTTGGAGATCTTTTTTTGATCTTTAATGTTTATGAATTGTAATATAATGTTGTAATTGTAAATATCTAAAGAAATCATTAGATCTCAGTGTAAATCACATAATTGAGAAAAAGATCTTGTGGTTTCTCCATCAAAAATTTGATTAATTATCTTTAAACCACTCTCTTCCCATCTACTAAAGGCACTATCCCATATAGAAGGGAGAAAATCTGGGTTACCTTTAATAGGTATTGCACGTGATAAGGTTATTACTCCTCTAAACTTTTTTTGTTTTGTGGACCAAATTTTGACAGTATGCTGTATCCATATATTTGTTTTCTTCACTCTTTTCTGTGCTTGCAAGTCCATGAATGGCAGAACTGTCAAAGAGACTCCAGGAAGTGAATTCTGTTCAATATTAACCCATTCTGCCTCTTTATCGATGCCAAGCAGCCTTAGCCCTAAACTGAGCAGCCCAATATAGTATCTAAGATTAGGAAGGTTCAAACCTCCCCTGTCTTTATTTGACATAAGTATTTTAAGTCTTATTCTTGGTCTTTTATTTTGCCAAATAAACTCTGAAATCTATTTTTCTAGTTTATTAAATGCTGAGACTAGAACCAAAACAGGAAGAGATTGAAATAGGAAAAGAAGCCTCTGTAGTATATTCATTTTCACTGTTTCAATCCTTCCCAACATGGAAAGAGGTAGTACCTCCCATCTCGCCAAGTCTTTTTTATGATCTCAAAAAGCTGTGTGTAGTTAGCCAAGTATAAACGTGATGCCATGGCATGGGTGTAAGAATAACACCAGATATCTGAAACCCTAAGACCATCGAAAAGATACTTCATTATCTAACTTAGTGGGCCAATGTCCTGAAATCAGTCTGGTATCGTTAATGTTTTACGTGGTTATGTTATTCAGTTTTGGTTATCTCCACCGTGTTTTATTTTGGATATATCATTATAGACTCTTTTGTTTTACTACTTCGTTGTGCGCATCATTATAGCCACTGTGACAATTTGGATCCATAAGTTAAAACATTATTATTTTTTGAGTTCACAGAACTTATTATGTTATGTTTGAACAACTTTAATTGTAAAGTTTATACAACAGTTTTTCCACAAGTTGAATATCCTTAAGATGTATAAAGATCCATTCTGTTTAAGTGTTTCTGCTATATTGTCCTACAGAGCTGCCCTGTTCATCGTTCTCAAAGTGCAATCTAACATACATAGTCATATGATTAGTCTTGTGTATGTCACAGTTTTACCGAAATGGCTCCATGCAGGTGACCTTGATCAAACTGGATCTCCCAGAATGCAGTGGCATGTCAAGACAGAAGAATGAGGAAATGTGAGGATAGAAACTGAAACTGCAAAATTATTTAACCACTTTGAACATAAAAAGTATTGAAAATAACAGGACACACAGTCACTTGAATGAGCACAGAAAAGCTAATTTTAGAAAAATACAATTAATGTCTGACAATAAAAACTGCCGGGAGTTCACTTTTATAGAGTTTTAACCAGTTAGAAAATCTTAAGTTGTGAAAACTTTTTTTTTAATTATTATTATTGCTAAAATAATGACATTATTTTAAAGAATTAATTAATAATTAATTACATGATAAATAATTATTCTAAACTTTTTTCCCTGAGCTCTTTGAGACCCCAAACATAAGAAATGGTTAATTTTTGGACTTGTTATTACATGTTATTGTGAAATTGTATTTATTATCAGTTCCCATAACATTGTGAAAACTGTCTTAAAGGGTTAGTTCACCCAAAAATGAAATTTCTTCCATTAATGACTCACCCCAATGTTGTTCCACACCTGTAAGTCCTCCGTTCATCCTCGGAACACAGTTTAAGATATTTTAGATTTAGTCCGAGGGCTTTCAGTCCTTTGAATGTAAGTGTATGCACACTTTGCTGTCCACATCCAGAAAGGTAATGAAAACATCATCAAAGTAGTCCATATGTGACATCATTTGGTTAGTTAGACTCTTTTGAAGCGTCGACAATATATTTTGGTCCAAAAATAACAATAACAAAAACTAAGACTTTATTAAGCATTGTCTTCTCTTCCGGCTTTGTTTGAATCCGCGTTCACGACGCCACAGTGACGCTGCTGACGTAAGACGCTGTGACGTGTTATCTGGTTATCTTTGGCGATTAGGGCATCCGGGACATGCACACTTACCTTTTTTTTTTTAATATAGCAATACAAACAATGTAGAACAGCTTGTTTACAGCGTGCGTCTCCCTCAGACTACAAACGAAGCTCTGTCGCACCAGATAACACGTCACAGCGTCTTACGTCAGCAGCGTCACTGTGGCGTCGTGAACGTGGATTCAAACAAAGCCGGAAGAGAAGACAATGCTTAATAAAGTCTTAGTTTTTGTTATTTTTGGACCAAAATGTATTGTCGACGCTTCAAAAGAGTCTAACTAACCAAATGATGTCACATATGAAGTACTTTGATGATGTTTTCATTACCTTTCTGGACGTGGACAGCAAAGTGTGCATACACTTACATTCAAAGGACTGAAAGCCCTCGGACTAAATCTAAAATATCTTAAACTGTGTTCCGAGGATGAACGGAGGTACAACATTGGGGTGAGTCATTAATGGAAGAAATTTCATTTTTGGGTGAACTAACCCTTTAAGAGAACACAAGTATTAAATCACCAGTAAATGTTACTCATAATTTTAAAACCAGCGTGTAACTGTACATTTCAGGTCTGGAATTCAAGCTTTTCCACAGGTTTCCTTCTTTAAATTAATAATGAGACATATTATCCGCACCTATAGACAACCAATGCTGTAGTATTGTTGAAGTGAATTCCAATTCCAAGACTTTCTAAAAATGTCATTTCTCTGTAGGGGGTTTCTTGTTTCCTGTGTTTGTTAGGCCATTCATAACACTGCAGCTATTGTTCACCGTACACAGATTTGGAAGAGCACTCCCATAAGAAATCAATTCAGGTCATACCCCTTTTCTTTGCTTGTTTATTGCATTAAACCTTTGGGATATCATGTTTGGCATTTTGGCAAGGTTTCTTCAACAAACAGCCAAAGAAATCAGATGTCCAACAGCTGAGTCCTCCAGATGGATTTTTAAAAGGTCAAATGGACTGAATGAAAATGCCCAGTAACAAAGGTTGCGTGTGTATTTTAGACCATCTGATGAATATAAATGCAATGGGGTCCAAAAGTCTAAGACCATTAGTGATTGTCATCTTCTGCAAACATGGTCACTGATCCTGTCCTTCTCTCGACTCTCTGTGCAGGTATGGAGCACCTGGTGAAGGAGCTGAGTTTGCTTCTCAAGCTGCTGGAGAACGAGAGCGTGAGTTCAGCCACCGCAGAGAAGATGAGCGTGGTCAGGAACTTGGTCAAACAGCTGCAGCCATCTGGTGAGACTGAACAGCAAATACATAACAGCTGAGCTCAATCTATTGGCCACGGCCACACTGAAGGGATTCACATGCTAATAATTATAGCAATGTATAGGTGTTTTTGACTATTTTTAAAAATTAGTCACAAAAAATGTTATCCTAAAAATTATAGGAATAAAGTATTTATTATGTAATGAATAATTGGCCATGAGCTGTTGAGTTATTGGAAAAATAATGCACACCCGAGGTGGTGCAGTAATGCACTATTTTTCAATAATTCAACGGCCCGGAGTCAATTATTCCGCTTATACGGTTACCACGTTTGTCAGGTTTTTGTCCCTAAAACGTTCTTGTGTGCAGGACGAATTTCTTACGCATCTATTCCCAAGCCTCCGTTTGCTAATTCCAAAACGTAATTTTAGAGCTAGTAACAAAGGATTCAGCTTTTGATGGCAGACTATTTTACTGATAAAATCGTCAGAGCAGCGCTAATAACACATTTCTGTCCGAGTGTGTGTCTGTGTCTAGGAGAAAAAGATTATGTGCTTTTCCATAATAACTAATAAATGCATAATACATAATAGAACGTAATTTTGTGGCAAAAACAATTTGTCATTTTTATCCTATTCTTAACTATTTATTCGCTTGATCAGTGTTGCTGTAGGTTTTGGTTCTTTTGCTGTTGTCGGCTGTAAATAACATTTGAAATAACTGAAATCATTTGGTGAAGTGATATGGAACTGTAATGCGGTCATGACCTGCCTGGAACTACTTTAGCCGTGCTTTTCCCTGAAAATAATTGCACACCTTAGAACGTTCGTCAACCAATCAGATTCAAGCATTCGACAGCCCTGTAGTATAAGATTGTCTTATCGAAGTTCTATGTTGAATTGTATGTAAGAATTTATTTATAAAGGGTAAATAACACTTGTAAAGTTGCACTTTTATTTATTTTATAGTGAATGGATCTGACTTCATATACATGAACACCTCTCTCTATGGAAATGGTACCAGCTTTGTTGAATCGTTGTTTGAAGAATTTGGTGAGTTAATTAAATTCAAGTATTTAAATTCAGTATTTAAATAGCAGTGTTTTGCAAACTGCTAAACAGTGCCTAAAACATTGTAATATATAAATACTTGTTGTAGGTGCTGCAAAAAATATAAAAAAAAAAACAATGGCAGCTTTGTTAGTTATAATCATTTCCCCTGGGTGTCTTATGAATTGCATGTGTTGTAATTGTTCAGTTTTGATGTTTGTTCTCAGATTGTGACCTGCAGGATCTCAGGGACTCGCCTGAAGAGATGAAAGATGTGGAGCAAGAGGAGGCGTCCAAGCACTTGCCCACAAAATCGGTACCAGAATACCTGACAAATCCAAATATATACACACACTATCGTTCAAAAAATACTTCTATTCGGCAAGGACGCACTAAATTGAAGTGTCAGTATGTTATAAAAGATTTCTATTTCAAATCAGTACTGTTATCCTGAATAATAGGTTTCACAGTTTCCACAAACATATTAAGCAACACAACGATCAACATTGATAATAAAAATAAATGTTTCTTGAGCAGCAAATGGAAAAAAAAGGATCATGTGACACTGAAGACTGACCTAATGCAGTGAAACTAAACATAACCCTGACAATTTCATTTAAGCATGCAAAATTGATTATGGTTTGGTTATTGGTTTTGTTTTGTCAGAGTCCCACAGACACACCTCCTCCTCCCCCCCTTCCTACCACACCTCCTCCTGATGATTATTATGAAGAAGCTGCCCCGCTCGGACCGGGCACAGCGCCCCAGTATATAACTACACGCAGTAAGTGCAAACACATTCAAGCCTAAGATGGCACAGTAACAGCCAGTTATGAAACCTAACACAGTATACTTATTTACCAGACAATTCCAGCCCTCCAAACTCAATAGAGGATGCTTATTATGAAGATGCTGACAACAATTACCCGACAACTCGTCTGAACGGGGCCAGCAAAAACTCTTGTAAGGAACATGTGTTGTTTTTCATGCTTGTGCATACCAAATGTTCCAAATTTCTGTGGAGTTTTAATAGTTGTTAATGTCAGCAGACAATGATTCAGATGCACTCAGCAGTTCTTATGAGTCCTACGATGAAGAGGATGAGGAAGCTAAAAGCAGAGAAAGGACGCATCAGTGGCCCTCAGAGGAGAGTCCATTGGGCCAAATGAAAGACTGCCGCAAATGCGCTTCCTGCTGCGCAAGAAGCGCTTCGGTCAGTGGGCTAAGCAGCTAACAATCATCCGCGAGAACAGACTTCAGGTGAATCGCACTGGGACTGAGACAATCTATTATTGAAAACATCTGGCTATTAGAAATGTATTATTAATTTGCCAAGCTCTAAACTCAGCATTTATTCTCCACAGTGCTTCAAGAATCCCAAAGATCGCTGTCCACACGTTGACCTGCCCCTGAATCTCTGCAATGTCATCTATGTGCCTAAAGATGGACGCCGCAAGAAGCACGAGCTTCGTTTCTCCATGCCGGGAGGAGAGGCTCTAGTGCTGGCTGTGCAGAGCAAAGAACAGGCCGAAAGCTGGCTCAAGGTGCTTCACTGCAAAATATAACATTAAATTATGGCTATTTACAAATTATATAAATTAATCAATTGTCTTGGAATATTGATTTCATTTGAAATTATTATTATTATTATTATTATTATTATTAATTATGTGAGAAGATAGAGACAAAAACATAAAACATCCAGGGTTCCCATAGCGTGGAAATACCAGGGAATTTTAAAATCATGATTTCTAGACATGAAATTAATGAAGTTCATTGAAAGTCATGGAAATGTTATAGTTTATTCTCAACAGTGTTATTTTAGTATGATTTACTGATAGTATATTATTTATTAATAGTTCTAATTAGAGATTAGATGTTTTTAGATTTTTTTAGAATTTTTGATATATTCAGTTTTTATTTTATTTTAAGTTTTAGTAAATTTGCCATGAGCTTTTATCATGTTTATTCATTTTTATTTTCTATTTAACTTTCATTATTTTTATTTCAGTTCAAATTGTAATATTTCAGCTTCAACTTATTGTTTTTTCAGTTAGTTCCCAAGGCAATTTTTCTCAATTTCATTAAAGTTTTTCACCTAATATTTAGATGTTATTTTATTTCAGCTTAATTTCAATTCATGACAATTATTTTTAGTAGTTTTAGATGTCATTTTTGTTAATAGGTTAACACTGTTGCTCAACTCTAAAATATTTATTTAGCTTGAAATTGGTCTTTAAAAGTGCAATATCTATGAAATTAATAAAAAATAAAAAAAAAGTGTTATCCTGAATGACAGAAAAAGTCATAAAAATGAATTAGTGTTAAACACTATGCAAAAATATTTAGCCAAATAAGAATCAATGATAAATCACACAAAACAGGTCAGTGTATACCAGTCATGCATGTTAACTTATTGACTTAAATACTTTTCTATGGAAGCTTTGTTTGATATAAACTTGAAATTATGTGAAAAAAAAAGTCAGAATTGTGAGATAAAAATTCGCAATTACCTTCTGGCAGAAACAAGCTTCCACTGTTTTCAGACTTTAAAGAGTGTCATAGATCAGATTAAAAGGGTCATGTATTGAGAAATCAAACTTTCCTTGATCTTTTGACATGTAAGGGGTCATTATACTATAACAACATCCTGTAAGTTTTAGATCTCAAAACGTACTTGTTAGTCCAGAACAAAGGAACATGTGACATATACAAACAAACTGAAAGTCCAGTCAAACTGATCTAAATGTGACTGAATGTGACAGTGAGTAACCGTGTTAATTATACTGCCTAATCTGTGATCAGTGATTTCTGACAAGTAATGATTCATGTACAGTCAGATGTTCTTTATTCTCTCAAAATCATTTATTGCTGTTTATGCGTCACCAAATCAAGCCAGTGACTAAATGATCAACTTCACATTGTTTCTCTTAGTAGCATGAAAATAATATTTTATTTAAATTGTGATTAAATTGTATAAAGAAAGCGATCAAAGAACCCTCACTTTATAATCTCTGGAGCTTTCAATCACACAGCGCGAGTTTATCAGTGACTGGGTTTTCGCCAAAACTCCTGTTATAATCAATGATGCTGTCTACACTGCACAATGGATCTCTTATTTACATCGTGATTGCACTGTTAGTTATGATGAAAGCATTCGTGAGAGTGCAGAAATTGAGTTGCAATGATGAGATCGTTGCATTCATGTGCTCAACAGCCATGTCTGTCATCGGCTACAATGCTCATCGCTAGTTAAGCCTCGTTTATACTTTCGTCCTGGCTCCGCGGCGTGAGCCTCCACTGACTGCGCGCCCACCTCCCCAAATGGACGTGGCATTTACACATGACGCGTTCGCCGTTGTACGAATCTTTGAATCAACAAAGGGCTATTCTGAGTAATTGTTCTATAAACCAGAAGGAAACAGCGGTGAAAAGTAAGATACACACGTGACAATGTTTATTTTACTACAACACTAATACAACACTTCAAAAGAATCATGTAAAACCCAGTAAACCTTGAAATTATTACTTGTGACATTAGAACAAAATGCATGGATATGAGAACATGTATGTATACAACTAAATTAACGATCTCTTATACATTTTCTAATTTCACTAAATATTTTCATGTAGTTTAGTGAACATTTTTATTAAACGTGGACCCTTATGTTCATTAAAAAGGCTTAATATGGTATTGTAGGCACATTTTGTAAATGTAAGCAACTAATCTAGATGCGCAAACTAGGTGCCGGTGTGATGAGACGTACATGCTCGGCTAGATTCGCCTCGAAGTCTTGCATCTTCGGATGCAGAGCCGTGCGGAAAGTTACAAAAAATGTTGCACACACCAGTCTCGCACTACTAATGCGCACTACTGCCCATTTTGCGATTGACATCATTTTTGCCGTGCGCAAGCTTGGTTTATATGTGTGGGCGCGTCGCATATAAACCAAGCTTTAATCTCCACAGCTGTAATAGTAAAAATGTAGTGAAAGTTTTCAAGAGAGTTCCTCATGTAATACTTATTACATATGCAAAGATGTTAGCCAATCACAGCAGTGGGTCTCATAGCAGATACGCCCCTTTAAATAGAGCATTTAAATCAGGGTGCTAAAATCAGGGTAGAAAATTACCTTTTGTTTTTAAATGATGACAATTTTTGATGTTAGCATCATATATAAATACATAAATGCACCTCAGGAAACAAAATAATAAAAACAATGCAGTTCATGACCCTGGTAAAAATAAATAAATAAACAATATATATATATATATATGTTTTTTAGCTACATGACTCTCTTCTTTTAAAATTGTGTAGGTCATTCAGGAAGTGAGCAACCTGACAAACAACATTAATGGAAAAGAGATTTCCTCCTCTCCAATGATATTGCGAAAACAAGAGCTGGATAAGGTGAGTCTGAATGGATTACTAGCCTCCAGTAGCCCAGAGGACTCTAAACACCTAAACTATAATTGATTACAATGTTGAAATGAACATAACCAGTGTGGTGATCCCTATAATTGTTATGAATGTTTCCTGGTCACTACAGATGATGTCATCAGATAAACATACTTCTGATTCTGACAGCGCAGCCAATGGCGACGTTACCCGCGAGATCTGTGAGAACGGTACGGACATTAACGATTCTTTGCTTAGTGAATGCTTTTGGGGTCAGAGTCGGTTTTCCAGGTGCAGCACGTTTCCTCTTGTTAGTTCTGTGATGTCACTCTGAAACAATGGCATTAGGAACTCAGGAAGGATATAGCCGCTCTCTGCAGTACTTCCTGTGTCTTTGATGTGTCCTGAGGTTAAAGTTTGTCCCTTTTAGAATGTCACATCCTTTTTTCCTTATTTTTTAGGTTTTGTATTGGCATGCACATTAAATTGGTATCATATCAGAAAATTACCCCATGATTTACTCATCCTCAAGTCATCCTAGGTGTATATGACATTCTTCTTTCAGACGAACACAATCGGAGTTATATTAAAAAATGTCCTTGCTCTTCCAAGCTTTATAATGGCAGTGAATGGCTGTTTCTGTTTGGAAATCCATAAAAGTGCATCTATCCATCATAAAAGTGCTCCACACGGTTAATAAAGGCCTTCTGAAGCGAAGCCATGCGTTTGTGCGCGTATGACAGTTAGCAGAAATTAAACATTACAGTTTGTACATTTTTAAATATGGATATTTTTCTTACACAAACGCATGGCTTCGCTTCAGAAGGTCTTTATTAACCCCCGGAGCTGTGTGGAGCACTTTTATGGTTGATGGATGCACTTTAATGGACTTCAAAACAGAAACAGCCATTCATTAAAAAGCTTGGATTAGCCAGGACATATTTTAATATATCTCCGATTGTATTCGTCTCTTGTATCCTAAGAGAATATCATATACTCTTAAGATGACTTGAGGGTGAGTAAATCATGGGCTAATTTTCATTTTTGGGTGAACTATCTCTTTAATAACACACACCCATAGTTTTGTAATGTTTACTACTTTTAGTGTTATGGATGGATCCTGATTTAAAGCATGTATAAAAACACTTGAAAACTCAGTGTTGCAAGCAACAGCCATACACTGCTGGGGTTCTTTTTTTTTTTTTCAACGAAGCATTGCCAACAGAAGAAGTCAAAGACATTTAGATGTAAATAGAATCCAAACATGTGTTTTGTGTCTTGTCCTTGCACTCTATGCATCCTCTTATGAAGCTTCCTGTGCTTTTTCCTGTAGGAAAGGGCAAGAAAGGGACATTCTCTGAGCTGACTGGATCTATGAGTCGAGCTGCTGGCAGGAAAATCAACCGCATCATCAGTTTCTCCAAGAAGAAGCCGCCTCTGCCGGGCGAAACCAACACGCTTTGCCACCTGGATGACAATCCCCGCTGTGGTGAGGAGACATACATCCCTTTGCGATTAGCTGTTGATCTTTTTCATCTGTTGAGACTTTCCTGCAAGTCCCTGATGGATTTTTCTCTTCCTAGGTTACTTGAATGTCCTGGTGAATCAGTGTTGGAAGGAGCGCTGGTGTTGTGTGAGGAATGGGACTTTATATTTCCATAAGGACAGAGGGGATATTCACACCCATGTTAGCTCTTTAGTCCTCCATGGTGTTGACGTCTTACCCGGTCTTGGGCCCAAACATCCTTTTGCCTTCCGTATCATGCGAGCGAGCACAGAAGTGGCCGCCCTGGAGGTAAAAAAATGTATCTCTGTAACATTTTAAGGTCTTTCATTGAGAAAATATGGGTAATTTTGTAATATGATAAACCTCAGGCGAGCTGTTCTGTGGAGATGGGCCGCTGGCTGGGGGTTTTGTTGGCTGAAGCAGGCAGCTCCACCACCCCTGAGGCACTGCATTATGACTATGTGGATGTGGACACCATCAGCAGCATCCAGAACGCAGCACGACACTCTTTTCTGTGAGTAGAATTGAGTATATTTAGACTGTTTATGTTGGGATGTGTATAGAAATTTTAGTATTTGAATGCTAATTCTATTAAATTCTCATGCCTTAGGTGGGCGACCACTTCCAGCAGCACATCCACAGACCCACGGACTTACGACGAAGTTCCCTATGAAAGCGTGTTGGTAAGGTGCTAAGATTAATTTTTTTTTTTTTTTTTATGGGTCACACTTTAGATTCTCACTATTAAAGGGATAGTTCACCAAAAAATGAAAATTATCCCATGATTTACTCACCCTCAAGTCATCCTAGGTGTATATGACATTCTTCTTTCAGACATTACAATCGGAGTTATATTAAAAAATGTCCTGGCTCTTCCAAGCTTTATAATGGCAGTAAATGGCAGGCCAAAATTTGAAGCCCCAAAAATGCATCCATCCATTATAAAAGTAATCCATACAGCTAATAAAGGCCTTCTGAAGCGAATCGATGGGTTTTTGAAAGAATGTTATAAAGTTAAATATCTAGCTTCCCGCGGACCGCCTTACATATTCAACTTACGAAAAAAGCATAACTGGCACAACAATGACGTTGGGCGTGATTTTGAACTGCGAGATGCGTTACACTTTCTACAGGACATTTTTTTTATATAACGAATGTATTTGTCTGAAAGAAGAATGTCATATATACCTAGGATGGCTTGAGGGTGAGTAAATTATGGGATCATGTTCATTTTTGGGTGAACTATCCCTTTAACTAACTATTAACTACGGCCTTTGCCTCAATAAACTCCTAATTACTGCTTATTAATAGTTAGTTAGGTAGTTGTTCAGTTTAGGTATTGGGTTGGATAAGGGATGTAGAATAAGGTTATGCAGAATAAGGCATTAATATGTGCTTTATAAGTACTAATAAACAGCCAATATCTTTGTTATATGCATGCTAATAAGCAACTGGTTAATAGTGAGAATTGGATCCTAAACTAAAGTGTTACCAAAAAAAATTGTGTTGTTTGGTTAAATCGAGCCTCTCAGCAACAATGTTTCTATTTTAAAATAAACGTGGTTCTTTTGAGCTTTCTAATCATCAGAGAATCCTGAAAAAATGGAAATGTTTACACAAAAATATTAAGCAGCACAACTGTTTAACGTTGATAATAATAAGAAATGTTTCTTGAGCAGCAAATCAGCATATTAGAATGATTTCTGATGGATCAGGTGACACTAAAGACTGGAGTAATGATGCTGAAAAGTCAGCTTTGCCATCACAGGAATAAATTAAATTTTAAAATATATTTAAATATAAAACAGTTATTTTAAATTGTAATAATAATTCACAATATACAGTTTTTACTGTATTTTTGTGAGAAAAGACTTCATTCACAAACATTTGAATGAAACCTTTGGACATTAGTGTACTAATGGACACTACTTTGGACATCTTGTGTTCATGATCAAATATCATAACAGAAACTCATAGTATTTTCTGTGTGGGAGGTTACTTAGAGCTGTATATGGCTATTGAAAAGCATGTTTCTGCCCATATGGGTGTTGTTTCTGCAGTTCAGCAAGAATAACCACCGTTCTCTCTGAGAGTTTTAGTTCATTTTTCATGGACTTGGCAGCAACAACCACTTCTTCCTTTGTTGGGTGGTAATGTTGTGCAACTGTCTTTGCTGTCTAGTCAGCTACAAATCTTCTGTCATTGTAAGCATGTTCCTTTATAAAAAGGAACCTTTTTAGAAAATCCTTAAATAAGCACATTGTGTATAATGCCTAAATAAATACTGTCATACTGAAACCCAAGAAGTTTGAATGTTTACAAAAGCTTTGTTTTCACACAAACTGTAATTACTCCTAACCCCCCCCCCCTCTTTTCCACCAGCAGGTAGATGAGAATCAGTCAAAACTGAAGCGTTATTCCTCTATGTCCAGTGTGGATACAGCCACGGGTGACACACAGATCACAGTGAAACGACACGGTTCCTGTAAGTTTGTTTTCATTGGAAAATCACTTTTTTGGCTGACTTTTGAGCATCATCTGTACAAACACAATCATTGCCTCATTTACTGATTAAATTCTCTTGAATTGCCATTTATGACCAATTCTGCCTTGTTTTTGTGTTGTAGCTGTGAATCACTACGGTAAATATGGAAAGACGAGGGCGGAAGAAGATGCACGGCGGTATCTCAATGAGAAAGAGAAGCTAGAGAAAGAAAAAGAAGAAATCAGGAAGAGCCTGCTGTCACTGCGCTCAGAAAAGAGGGTGGTGAAGGAAGGGCTGAAAAACGCAACAGGTGAAGACTTGAAGACTGAAAGAGAATTGACTTATCCCAGTGTTAATCCAAAACATGCAAGGTGGTTTGTTACCATTTTTGAAGTATTTGGCGCCACCTGTTGACAATATCTTCAAGTTATACAAGCTGTTCATTTAATGTGCCTCTATTATACCATTTTTAAGACTCCTATTTTTGTTTTGGAGGTCACCTACAATAAGTTTACATGCATCCAAGGTCAAAAAACACTTACATTTTCTCATAATATACATTGCAGCACAGTGTCTGAAATATTTCCTAGAGCCTACTCTGCAATCGCTTACTTCTCTACCAGTGTTGCCAAGTCCGCAACACCATTAATGTTATATTTAGCCCCAGGAATGCACATTTTAGCAGGGAAACCCTGCCAAAAAATGCAGATTTTACCGGGGGCCCCCCTGAAATGCGATTGGTCTAGTTTTGGGCTAGTTTGAGAAAAAATGTGGACGGGTTTTGTTGTGAAAACCTGGCAAACCTGTTCTCTACGTTGTAGTAAGCGAAAAACAGTAAATGACAAAAGGAGTAATTCACAATACCCTTAAAAGTGTAGGCAAAATGTACCCGGATGACCCGGATTACATGCCTTTTTAGCAATCGCAAAGTAATTACTTATTCAAAATAAGTAATTACTCCAGAGAGTAATGCGATTTCGGATGCAGACCACGTGTCAGAAACAAAACGTCCATTACCATATCTGAATTTTAGCTCTGGAGGCTTCCTCAGTGCTTTTATACACAGTGATACAAACAGTAATGATGCCATAGGTTTTACCATATGAATTCGAGCCTGAGTCCTCATCCTTTGGAAGTGCATGCTAAGGAAGTGCATTTCGATAACGTGAACTAAACTCTTCTAGGCATCAGCTACAACTACAGTGTTTGAGGGTGGGTCAAGGGACATGAAAGTCAGGTGACGATAGTTCATAGTTTCATAGTTCTCTAAAGGTGACGAAAATCCCGAACCTTTACAGAACATTAGGGACGTTCCTAAAACGTCCTCTTTTGGTTATGAAAGTGCTGTGGTTCGTGTACACATGTTCGTGTGAATCAATGTACACTGGGCTGCTTTGCAAATGAGGGTCGGTAAAACACAGGATTTGCACAAAAGTTGCTTCAATACCAACTGATTGATCAATACCAACTGTAATTGTAAATACTGCATGTTATATTTTGTGAATGTGCTTGTTAGGACGCTATACAGTTGCTAAAGTTACCATTGTCTCTGTATTCACAGAGATCAGAGCTATGAAATTAGTTTTAGTTTTAAGAAGTAATAAAAGTGCGCTTCTGAATTGTACAGGCGGTGAGCATTTACAGGGTAAAAATACAAACTCTGGTCTCTGTGAATTCAGTAAGAGACAATGGTAGCCACATTAGCACATTCAGAAAGGCGATTTGCAAACACACGCTATAAAGTGCAGTACTTAAATGTTCTGGATATGAAGTTGGATCACAAAAAGTTGGTATTGATCCATCTTTGAGAGAAAATTTTTGTGAAAAATCATGGGTTTTACTGTATACGTTCTGGGAACGTTACCAGACGTTACCAGCATTACCTTGACACCAGCTGGGATGTTCTGAGAACGTTCTGGGAACATCAAATTTCCAAATTAACTCCACATCATGACGCTCTTGGAACGTTCTGGGAACATTACTAGGCGACATCCTTGACACCAACGGGGACGTTCTGGGAACGTAACATTTCTAGCGGCGTAGGCTGGTATTACACATATTTGTTACAGACCTATGTAGGTTTGTGCGGAAAGTAAGGCTGGAATTACAGAATCGAGATTTGTTCTTTAAAATGTGCAGACCTTTCACATTCACAGCTTTATAACACACTACATGGAAGGTACCATATTATCCGATAAAGCATAATAGGGGCACTTTAATGTTATTTGTTTTGTACATATGTGCAACAGATAAACAGCAGAAAGCCATTGAGCAGCATCTGGCCCAGCTGGAGGAAAGCTGCCGTCAGAAGGAAGCTGAGCGAGTGGACCTGGAATTGCAACTCACGGAGGTGAAAGAGAAACTTAAGAAGTCTCTGACTGGAGGAATTCTGGGGGCACCTGTGGAAAGCAAACCCATCATTAAAGTACATGCATTCTTGACTCTAAATATGTTTTTCCTTCAAAGTAAACGGAATTTACATTAAAAAATTATTTTGTATATTAATACCTGTAGGTTCCAGTTAAAAAAAAGGAACATATTTACAATGATGGCACTGTGCCGGTCAACTGTGCATCTGAAATGAAAAAACGTCCCCTGTCCATCTATGCGTCCACCAAAGGAAATGTCATGCAGAAAGCCAAGGTATATGATTGAACTAATCTCTAATATTATATAGATTAAATGAAACATTCCAAACTGATGCTTGATGCTGATGCTGTTTAATACTGTTCTTCTAAATGTTATGTTATGTTTAGGAATGGGAGTCAAAGAAAGTGATGTAATTATAGTGCTGTCATCAAGAGAGTCTGAGGATCTTGGTTCCAATGTGTTACGTGAAAGGAAAGATTTCATCCGTGATCCTGGCTGTCCACTACACTACACTTATGCACAGGACAGTTGATCATGTATTAGATGGTAGTCTGTATGTAAATAAAGATGAATGTTAAATAAAACTTGCATGAGGATGGCAAGGATAAGGGAATGTTCAGGAAGCAGTGTTTTATAAACATCTATTTGTTTAATATAAATGTTAAAAAAGGAGCCTGAATTCTGTGAAATTGTGTCATTTCACTTCTTACTGTATAATGCCACAGGATACTGATGTGGTCTTCCTGCTGATTTGTTTATGCAGTTAATATCTCCCTTTTTTATATATTATTTGAAACTGAGCTGAGTTCAAAGGATTTCTCTCTTTTTTTAAATACTAGGGCACTTAATTTACCAGATTTATTTATTTCTACTATGTACATAAAACCAGTTTAAAGAAAACAATCATTGTTTTTTTGTTTTTCTCTCTGCAATATCTTGATAACTGTAATAAACGTGTTTTCAAAAATGGCTTTGTTGGAGTTCTGTTTATAGAAGCAAATGTTTTTTACATTTTAATGGTGGATAACATCAAGTACAATATGCTTTGCTTCTGAAATCTGTGAATTAATTAATTGACCATTTATCAAGCATATCCAGGGTTGTCAACTGGGGATCCATGAAGTTACTGCACTGCAGGGGTCCATGGATTGAGTTTTCCTTAAAATACATTCTACATCTTTTTTTTTTCAATGTGGTTATGTGGAGTGTTGATATTATTAATGTTTTTGTATACTGTGGTACGAATAAAATCGACCACGTTATATTAGGGGATCTCTGAGTTGGATGTGGGTCTGGTCTGTCTGGGTGGGTGGTCCTTGCCTGGGGCACAAAAGAATTAAAACCCCTGAAGCAGAGTAGCCTATTGTGTTTAATAAAGGATTCAGTCAGTCAAATGGAGTACCGAAGAAAAAACAACAACCCCTGTCTGATTTAATGGCTTTACGATAAGATATAATTGACTGTATATGTAGGATTTTACTTTTTGCAGCACCAGTAAAGCGAGATTCAGAGTTGTTTAAGTGAATCGACTCGCTTAGTGAATTCTGAACAGTGACTCGTCGAGCAGGTCACGCGCGCACGTCCCCCACATACGCTACTGAGGAAATGGCCGTACGCTTTCTGACCGCAACGAGAAGATATCCCATCGATTTGTGCGGGTTAACACCAAGGGCGGTCACCAGGTAAAACATGATTTAAAGAGTAATATTGAGACAAATGTACAAATAATACGAGAAAATATGTATTTTTCTCACATTATTGCCAGTTTAAAGTGTTGTGGAGGAAGCGTCGCTGCTACCCGGCTAGCGAGAGCGTTAACGGTTTAGCGGGACTCAAACCTCAATGCGACCAGTAAATACAAACCAAATTTTTTTAAATTTGTTCAGAAACGACGAACACGTCGACCATTTGTCATTTTTTTTATTTAAATTGTGTTTTCAAGTTGTTTAGCTAGAGTACGTTTCTCCATCAATCACACCTGTCAGCTTTAATATCACACCTGTCTCTCTTTTTTTTTTTAACTTTAAAACGTTTTGTCCTTCTAACGGGCAATGAAATGTAACAATGCTTCTATAATCTGTATTGCAATAGTGTCTGATATAACGTTAAGTTAGTAATTACACCGGCAATGGGTTTTTATTTTCTATTTCAAGGTTTGTTTAATGTTTTCATAACTTTACTTTCCCTTGAGTAATCATCAATCCTACGGATCATTTACTTTCACAACTATTCATGTAAAACGGATTAACGTTAAACGTGTAATTACTCGTAATGATGAATTACTCGTAATGATGAATGGTTTTATTGCATTCCTGTGGATTCTCTTTGTTCACGACACATACCGACACAACCCCCCATTGTCCCAATAAACTTTAGCCAACTTTGATCTTTTGGATCAAATTGAACCCACATTAAAAATTCAAGAATTTGTTTAGGATACAATAGGTATAGGACGCATATTAAGATTTATAATCCCAAAATCCCCTGTCCCAAAGTTTTATTTATGATTTTTTTTTTTAAATGTATTTAATATTTATTAATACCATTTGTGTACAACAAAATATTGAATAGCTTGAAATGAATGATTGATAGAACTGATAAAGTGTATGTATATATTGTAGTTGTACCACCTGACTGGGAAAGTGTACCACCAGCATGCCCATACTTTAAATTGACTTAAAATATTTTGGGGTCAAAAATAAATAAATGATTTGTTGTTTCATGTAATATTACTTTGCCGATCAGATCTCTTTATGCTGAAAGAAACATGTAACATAAGCATTGCACTATTGTGTTCAGCATAAAACTGAATACCATAGTCTTTTAACTGTGGTGTAAAAGAGGGATTTTGATCGGATATACAGGCTTTAGAAGCCACCTAATATAAAATACATTTTACATTTAGATGCAGTGATCATGCTGAGGAATTTTCTTTTCTTTCCTCCAGGTCCGTTGTAGGGCTCTTCAGCACTGCGGCGGAACATCGTAGTGCTGGTGACGACTGCCAAGGTGACGATGGAGATGACGACCACTGTCATTCTGTGACACATTTCAGGACGTTGGAGTTGAGAGCTAGAAAACTGGAAGAGCAGGTTCATGACCTTACAGTAAGTTCACATTCTAGTTTTATTTTATTTTATTTAATTCCGTCCTCCCGAGTGATTAAACAAAAACACAGACGCTAAACAAAAACAGGACACGGCTGACTAAATATGATTAAAAGTAGAGATGCACCGATTGATCGGCCAGGGATCGTAATTGGCCGTTTTTTTGCGTGATCAGCCTGATCGGTGATCGGCCGATCCGTCTCACGTGTCTCCGATTTTGAGCCGATCCGTCTACATGCGGCTGTGAGCACGAGCGCAGCGTTGACGTCAGAGCCACACTCGCGCTCACAGCCGCATGCAAACACTAGAAGACACTAATTATGCCATTTGTAAAACTTGTAAGGTTAAAATAAACCACGGGGGAACTACCTGGAAAGCACACAACACTACAAACCTAATAATTAGACACTTAAAACTCCATCACCCCGTGGAACATGCCCAGTTTGAAGAAGGTAACGTTAGTAAAGGTAAAACGGCTAAAGCTGGCCAGAGCTCAGAGCCAACCACAGGTCTGCAGCCTCTCCCATCTTTACTTGGTATAAGCAGCGAAAAGACCAAAGCAATTACAAAGAAATTATGGACTTCATGGTGCTGGATGATCAGCCGAAAGCATAAACCGTCACTTCATGAGAATTTACCGTTTCATTTGAGAGAAATGTCATATCATGAACACACACACTCAAGGGCAAAGGCAACCCATCAAAATAAAAGTTCGGTTTAAAAGAATTCATCTTCCAGAATCTGGCAGTACGTTTTGGGAGTTCATTTTTAGTCCATCTCTGCAAAACGGACTTCAGGATGGACTAAAATGAACTCCCAAAACGTACTGCCAGATTCTGGAAGATGAATTCTTCAAACAGTGGTACTAGAGGATGTGGTGCTGGTCCTTCAAGAGTCACTCTCAACCTATCTGTCCATAAAGCCTATAAAAAAACCTTCTTCATGTATTTTACAACACTTCAGCTTGTGATTCTTATCTAGTGGGGGTCATTTTTTAGGATTCTTTACCTAACTGAAGTCTCTGAGATCCTGACACCTTGCACTTCTGGAGACTCCAGGTAGGTTGCAGCTCTGGAAAATGGTGGCGCTGGAGACTAAAGGGTTCCTGATGGTTTCACCCTTAATTCTTCACCTTAATTCTTAATTCTTTTGCAGTTAACAGGTGTCTTTTCTGTTCAAAAACCACCTGTTTTTGTCAGATCCTGCTGACCCAACGAGCATTTCACTGTCCAATGGTCACGCCTTAACTGCAATGTCTAGTATTGCATTAGTATTGCATCCTTCTCATGGGCATTTAATACTTTTTGACTTTTCAGTCTGAGTTAAATCTCTTTTTTGGCTCAATTTCTCTGTAAAAGAAAACATGCCTAATAATTCTGCACACCTGAATATAAGGTGATTTTCATTTCCAGCCTTCATGAACAATTATATATCACTTATACATTATTAATTACTAAATCAATAGTAGTTATTAGGATTACTGTGGTTTGGAATTGGTCAAATGTGCCTGGAAAAAAAATATGATCAGAAAATCAACGTGCCTCATAATTCTGCACTCCCTGTATATATATATTAGCTATAGCTTTGGTACCGAGTACCATAACATTTTTATGGTATTGGTACCGCCTACTGGAATTTTGGTACTGTGACACCCCTAGCTTGCAACATTTATTACCCAAATTACTGAACTATTATTTGGAGGAGTATTGTACACTTCAGGTTTGTTCATTCATAGGATCTTTTGTACTTTAGTACAAAAGAGAAAAAGGTCAATTTATAATGTTTTGTTTCATAATGCAACTAGGGATGTGACGGTGAGGAAATTTTCCCGCCGGCGGAGGCTTTTAAATCACTAATTCTATCTAACCGAAAGTAACATGCACACGACCGCTCTGAACTGAAAATGCGCCAGTGCCCACACACCGTGAATGACAGCTCGGCTGTAAATGCGCGCTCTGTGAGGCCATGGGTGCGTCTCAGTTCCCTAGTTCAGTAGTCAGGGCACTGATCAAGCATTGATCAGTCTATGATTGAAATGCACGCCATGAATGAATAACAGTTCGTCCGTGAAGCCTTGTTTATACTCGATGCGCCCGCATGAGCGCGAGGGTGCGCGCGGCAAAAATAAATGCGCGCAGTCAGCGTAGCGCGGAGGCTCTCACTGCGGAGCCAGGCAAAAGTAAACAATGCGCGCTCTGTGCGGCCGTGCACATTTTACTTTCGGTTTTGAATTGGCGCCAATTCAGCTGCAGGTTGCTTGAATTGTGGGTTCATTAGCCTATTATTTTTAATGAAAAACACAACAACAAAACAAATGACAAACGCTTTTGCGTTTCGCTTTGAAACCAAATCTTCCGCGATCATCTCAGTCAGCTATTAAACAGATACGTTCAGTTTTTATTTGTATTGTCTGTTCTCTAACTGAACTAAATTATTTTATTACTATAAGAAAATCAAAAAGACGGTGGGCGGTGCCACGGTGGGCAAGTGATGTAACCGATGTTGAGTCTGGACACCGGTAACACCGGCAACACCGACTATCGTAGCAAGCCTAAAAGCAACTAATTTTTAGTTATTTGTTATTTCTACTTCTTTCCAGGCACAGAACACTTATTTTTTGAGAGTTGTTTAAGTGAGAGCAGATCCTGTTGTAATGTTTAATAATTTATTTTAGAATAAAACAGTGGATTTTTGTTTGTATATGCTGTGAATTATAGTTCTTAGAAATAAAATCGGAATCTGCAAAAATCGGTATCGGCCGATCTCATTAACAAAAAATCGGAATCGGCCAAGAAAATTGCAATCGGTGCATCTCTAATAAAAAGTCCTGTCAAAAGTACTTTTTAGTTTATCATATTTAGTCAACCATGTCCTGTTTTTGTTTGGTCAAGTTTTATTCTACTAACCCCTGGTTTCACAGACAAGGCTTAACTGTGCGTTCACACCGCCACCGGCGAGAGCGTCAAAGTGGCCGGAAGTCATTAATTTTCAATGGGAGATGGCGGTGAGAACGGCGCGGCGTGTCTTGGACGATTTGGGCGTTGAGAAGAGTTGAAATCACCTCAACTTTATGGTAATGAGCTATGACGCGGTTCGGTGGCAACCAATCGGAATGTAGTAGTGCTCCGCTTGAGAGTATCCCAGAGAACGCAGTCCTGGAAACTTTGGTTCCGACCACATTAGTTCCCAAGCAAAATGGAGGAGTGGTTGATCATTGCGGTGGCGGGTTTAATAAGAAGGTGCGCAACACTATCAGGGTGGTCAAAAATTGTCTTTGGTGGTGGCTGACAGACATGGCCATCCACTCACACATGCGCACACAGTAAAAAGTACTCTACCCACGTGATCTGCGAGCGCAATACTGACAATACATTTTAAAAATGCAAAGAAACGGTTAGTAATTTTGCTTATCTTATTTTGATATCTCATATTATGTATGATCTCTTACATTGATGTTTGTTTCTTTTGTTCCTCCTTTTTTTTCCACTATTTACAGATAATTGTTTTAGTATATAATCATATCAATATTAAAAAGTAGCACCAAAGTAGCTATATAGCACCTCTGAAGAACCGCTGAAGAACCACTGAAGCACCAAAATTGGTGCTATATAGCACTAAAAAAGGTTCCCCTATGATTACGAGCCAAGAACCATTTTTGGTGCCATATAGAACCATTTTTTCTTAGAGTGTAGCTAACAACAACGTTGTTCTAGTTTCACCTCACTCCAGTCTATAAATTATTTTAGGCTATTTATTTTACTACACATTGTCAATAGAAACAAGCTGAAATAGGCCTACTGTGGATAATTTAAACTAATTTTTACTATTTACCTATGCTAAATTGGGTAAGCACACTAGTGTTCTCATTTCAGATGTGTTCTGAGTAAATGATTAAACTGATTCGGGAGTTCAGTGTTGGACAGATCAGATGTTTTAACCAGTCGTTAAAATGATTTGGTTCAAAGGAGTCATTAGGTTGCGAATCGGACATTAGCAGACGCGTTGTGTGCGAATCCCGTCTGTTAGAACATTGCGAAAGATTTGTCAACACACAGAAAACACTTCATTACTGGACAGGATTTGTTTCCCGTTTACTGAAAGTATGTTTTATGTCAGCTGGTCAGAGAAGAGTCCACATTTTTTGAGCGCAATTCACAGCCAGCGGTAATTCAAGGTAAAAATTGTCTGAATGTGTCACGTACAACATGGATTCGGTCTTCCGACCTTTTTATTAATATGTGATATATGAGAGAGCTAAGACGGTGCTTGTTTTGAAGACCCAGAGAGTGCGCACAGGGAGGAGCTCTCTGATCGTTCTCTCTGTCACTCAGTTACAAACGCAGGAGTCATCTATTCTACATCACTATAGAGTGCCGAAGTAATGACGTCACTTTGTAGGCCAAAACGCGGAAGTGAGTTAGCATTTTAGCCCTATGGGTTCCCTCGCCCTAAAGTCTATGGGTTTTTTGAATGGGTTTTTGCTAAATCGCCTGAAATAAGGTCTGTGGTTAACAAAGCCTCTATATATTTTCACGTTTTAATCTATGACATAAAACACACTAGTTATAACCTGCTTGTGATTTTTTAAGACTTTATTGTGTCTTAAAAACGATGGTTGCTAACAAGTTGCTAAAAGGGACTACATCCTTTGGCGGGGACTTTAGACGTCATCGTGACAAACAGGCAATCTCTCACTAGCCCGCATTTCAGCCTAAGAATGAAGAACTTATGTGGCGTGAATAAATCGCGCTATTCGCGCAAAGTTGGATGCTTGAACATTTGGAGTTTACTCTTCACATGTTTGTCTCGTTGAGAAATGGCTGACATGGGCTGTGTTTACACATCTTTTTGTGTTAAAATCTACTGTTAATGTGTGACAACTTAGTTTTAAGACTTTTTCAGTCGATAATGTAGTTGTTTAAAGCTCAAATCTGGTTTATTTATAAGAAGAGGGCCTATTTAAACATTTTATCTGGTGTTATCGGAGTTGGAAGCTCCAGTGAGTCAGCGGCGATCAGCGCTTGTTTAGCCGGCGAGAGTTGACTTTCCTCGGCTAGTCCTTCTGCCGTCTGCCGCTGGCTCTGATGTCTCTGTGGCGTCTCCAGCTATAATTAGTCTTGTGGAGATTTAACGGCTCATATTTGCTCTCATGGATCTATAATTTGTTCCCTGGCAAATCGTTTAGGCTGAGTGCAAAGATAAGTTTCATTACTTGTTTATTTTTAGGCTATAACTGTACGTTACCATTGTAAGTTAGCCGACTAGCACTGACTTTGAATGTTTGACTGAATTGTTTGCTTTATTTCATGTGTAGCTTATTATACGTTTTGTATTATTGATCATACGTAAACTTGCATTTAACAAAAAGAGACTGGGTTATGTTTCATGTCATTTAATGTTATCACAGTGATAATCATATTGTCTGAAAAAACATTAACAAAAGATAAATCTCAGAGAGGCACGCATAAACAAAATTAGTTTCTAACATTTTTGGAAAAAACGAATGGGCAATATTTCTCATGAAAAAGTGGATAAGTGTTCATACACAGCGCAGATCATAATGAGCGAGCGTGCTTTTAAATAAAGTTTGAGGAAGCTTGATGATGACGTTGATCCGCGACCATGGTGTGCTGTAGTCCGTTTATAGCCTACCGTTAGCATTTTATATCTGACGGCTTTATTTGGGCTTCAAAATGTATACATTTTGGATTAACTTGTAAAGATTATCTTGGTAGACAAAACGTGTAAGGGTCATTACTCTTTGTTGAACACAGATCTTATTTTTTGCGATTTTCCAAAAGTCTATGGGGAAAATGAATGGCTTTTTGATCGAGGGAACCAATGCACCGCTAACTTCCGGGTTGGCCTACAAAGTGACATCATTACTTCGGCACTCTATAACTCCTCAAATTAGGCTTTGGCGGAACAAAAATTAGTTTTGGCGGCCGCCAAAAAAAATTCAATGCAGGAAAAACCCTGACTATTTATAGGCAACATTTTCAGAGAGAGCGTGCGCACATGGTTGCCAGGTTATAACGATTAAGTAAAACACCGGAGAGAAAATGTATACTTCTCTGATTGGGGGATTTAAACTTTTGACATCTGGCAACCGCAAACATGAAAGCTCATAGAGGCTTGTCTGTAATATTGTCCCCTTTTTTTTCGACAAAATCGAAGAGAGATTTTGGTTAAGTTTTTTTTTTATTTATTTTTTTACTACATTTTAGTCTCGTCTTTTTGCATGTTGATATAGTCAGTTATTGTTTAAAGACGTTTGCGTCGTCTTGTCTTAGTCATGGGGGAATTCAAATGCTTTCTCACTGGATCTCCCAGCGCTGTTTAGTAACGGTGTCGTGTGATCGAGATCGGCCCATGTATGAGCTCGCGCTGCGATGTCTAATATTGCTCCGAGCTGATAAACGGTCCGCTTTCGTTTAGTTTGCCGTCCGATGTTTCTCATATGTAACAGAAATGGCAGCTCTTATCAGTTGGGCACCGCGGTAGTCGCACCAGTCCGACCTCCAACCAAATTCAGGCGCACCAGCAGGAAAAAAGGTTGCAAAATGCGACCACTTAGTCGCAGTCTGGAGCCCTTTTGCCATCAGGTTTAATCAACGTAGTATCTGCAGTTTGGTTGTTTTTTTCCTTTTTGCTTTTGGCAATTGTTAATCAAACTCTTTTCACAGGAGAGATACAAACGAGCCCAAGCTGACTCGGACAATGTTAGAAGAAGGACACAGAAATTTGTTGAGGATGCCAAAATATTTGGTAATCTACTTTTAATTGAGCTACACATATTGCTGATAGGTGTTCACATTGCATTGTTCTAGCAGTATTGTATTAAACGTTATGCTCCTCCTGCAGGGATTCAGAGTTTCTGCCGTGACATTGTGGAGGTGGCAGACCTGTTGGAGAAGAGCGCAGAAGTTGAGGAGAGGGATGGAGTGCAGCAGCTGACACAATACCTGACACACATACAGGGGCGGCTGCAGGGCGTCTTCACCAAGCATGGACTGGAGAAGATGAGCCCTGTGGGAGCCGCCTACGACCCTTATCAGCATGAAATAGTCTGTCATACTCCAGCAGAGGGAGTGGAGCCCGGCACCATAGCTGTGGTGAAGCAAGACGGTTACATGCTGCATGGACGTACCATCCGCCATGCCCATGTGGGTATTGCTGTGAAGACACAGGAGCAGTGACAGGGCCTTGGTTCAGTCCTCTCTTGCTTATTTTTTTTTACACTTTTATTATGTTCTTACATCTCTAGACAACTAGACATTTGACTTACTCTTTGAAGTTATGGTTATTTATATGTATTTGTAAATGTTGCACTGTTTTTCTAACCTGTAATCTACACAGATTAATTAGGCATTGTAATTTGTGTTTTAGTTTGTTTTTGTTTTGAACCCCGATTTACAGAATGTCCAATGCCCATTTAATGTTCGGAAAGATTAATTATTGCTTTGTGTGCGTTAAAGGCAATGTAATAAGAATCGTGGTGTTAAATTGACCCGGAAAAATGCACTTTACACCCTTGTTGTGGTGGTTTCTGTAAGTGATTAATAGTTGACAGTAATGACTTCTATTAGAAAGTTACTACCACTTTATAATAAGGTTCTATATGTTTAACAATAGTTAATGAAGTAGGCATCATGAAACAGTCATGTTTACAGTGATCATTTAAAAATATACTATTCATTCTACTTCATGTGAGTTCATAATGCATCATTTTAATGTTAAAGGATGGTTCACCCTAAAATGAAAATTCTGTAATTTACTCACTCTTTAAGTTGTTCCGAACCTGTATGAGTTTTTTTCTGCTGAACACAAAAGAAGACATTTTGAAGAATGTTGGTAACCAGACTGCTGATGGGCCCCATTGACTTCTATTGTATTTTTTCCACTACTGTTTAGTTTCCTGTATTCTTCAAAATATCTTCTGTATTCAGCAGAAGAAAGAAATTCATAGAGAGAGAGTGAGTAAATTATAATTTTCATTTTGTGGTGAACTATCCCTTTAACGCAATATTAATAAATGCAGTAAAAGTGTTGGTTAGTTAATGGTAACTATTGACCATTATTGTAATGTTCCCAGGAAGTCATTGGCTGTTGTTGAATGTGTCGAGGAAGTGTTATAGACCACCATTACCCAAAAACAAATGCTAAAGTTTTCTCTTTTCGAGGGGAGAAATGCACATGAGATGTATATGTGTCCAAAGTGGAATTGATCAATGTTATTTGGGAGATAACTTTAACAAAAATATTTATATGTATTTATTTTGCTTGTAATATTTTGCCCCGATAGTTTACTTTTTTTGTAACTGAGAAGAAACTGTAAGCTATTTTCATTTAAACAAGTTTTTACAGATGTATCCTTTGTAAATGTTGAAAACGATTAGGTTTGAGTGTATGTGTGCGAGGCCGAGGTGTTGTCTGAATAAAATCTCATCATTTGTTCATTCTGTGCACTAGGGGTCAGTGTTTTCAATCTAACTCACAGTACATAACGCCGAAATAGTGTGGAGAAAAAACACCGGAAACGCGTTCAGATTCACTGCACGTGTGGTCTGTCCTCCAACACAAAATTACCCTGAAGCTAATCTCTTAGTTTAAACTTTCACATATTTTAGCGAAAAATGACAAAGGTAAAGAAGGAGAAAACCGTTGAGGAGGAGACCGGGGGAACAGAGAAATCATATCAAGAATTAATAGCTAATATAAATCCCATCGCAAACCCTCTTGCATCGCGTAAACTAAGCAAAAAGCTCTACAAATGCGTCAAGAAAGGTAAAGTTTTGTTTTCCTCCCACTCATGATAATCGTTAAATATTACACCCTTGAGTCTGAATAAAAGTATACTAAATATGGTTGTATTTTTATTGTTTAAGAGACAGGCACGTGGTTGTAGACAGTTATTCATTATAAATGCTATCCATTGTTTTTCACAGCTGCTAAAGTCAAACAGATCCGACGAGGAGTAAAAGAGGTACAGAAGTTCATCAACAAAGGGGAGACTGGGTAAGATGGTTTCTTTTCCTCATGTTTTAGCATCATGGTCACTGGCCCACACTAAAGTTTGTTATTTTAACGCTATTTTCTCTCATCTTTCAGTATTGTGATATTTGCTGGAGACACTCTTCCCATCGAGGTGTATTGTCACTTACCAATCATGTGTGAAGACCGAAACATGCCTTATGCTTATGTTCCATCTAAAGTTGTAAGTTTAGAAGTGTATATAATATTATATTTGCCTTTCCAAATCAAATTTAAAGTACAGAGTGACAATACTCCTATGTTTGGTTTCCTCTTTCTATAGGATTTGGGCTCTTCAGCTGGATCCAAACGGCCCACCTGTGTTATCATGGTCAAACCGCATGATGAATATAAAGAAGCCTATGATGAGTGTCTGGAGGAAGTCACATCTCTGCCTAAACCAATCTGAGGACACTTCATATTCAATCATTTTATAATCATATTAAATGTCAAATGGTTGTGGGTGACTTTTTGCATGGGGTAAGTGTACACCAGTGCATCTGTAAAGTCATTTATAGACTGAACCCAATTCTTTTTGGACTTCTTCATTTGTAGAAAGGAGCACAAATGTATGATCGCCGTTAACATGATTTTGTTTTAAGGAAGCTTTGGTTTATGTCACTATGGAGCTTTATTCAGCCTTTTGTTTTACTCAATATTTGACACTGTTGATCTTTGTAATGCTTTCTGTATTGATTGGTTTTCTTTCAGATTTTTATAACTGCTTGATTGATTTTGATTTTGGGGCAGTGGACCTCAGAGATATTGAAATAAACCTTTTTTTTTGTACTGTTCTTTTCTCATCTGTTTCTTTGGATACATACTATTTTAGGTGTTTATAAGCCAATGCTGCTTAACATCGAAGAATCATCAATATGAAATTATAGAATGTATTCAGCATGGCATGCCATATATATGCATTCTGGATGAATACATCTGATTTATTGGTCTTATTCAATTCACATTTGTTTGTAAAGCGCTTTTCACAATGCACCATTTCAAAGCAGCTTTACAGATAATGCACGTGTCTACATTACAATTTAGAGTAATTAGCTATCAGAGGCTTTTGTGTACATGTCCATAGGTCAGCCATGTACAGTTCTAAGATGATACAAATCATGCAGTTAGCCAATATGCATTCAACCTATGTATTCTATCCAAGAACAAAATTTGATTAAAACAATCAGTAAGGCATCAGTAAATGATTATAGAAAGTTTAAGACACATTTGAGTAATTCTGAGAACGTATAAAGTTGGTGTGAAATCAAATTGTTAAAAATTATTAAACCCACAAAAGTAAAATTGTGGAGAATATTTTATTCTTTGTAACTTTCAATAAACGCTGCCTGTAAGTGCTTAGAAGCTTCTGTTACCTCTATACTGCAATGTTGGCCAATTCCTTGCTTGAAAAAGCGTCCATATCACTGATAATCTTTGGTTTTAATGTTATCACTGCTTTCTATGACTGATCCCTGAATCAGGCTTAAGTAGATTTGGATGTATACTTTGGGATGGCTGTCCTTCAGGAAAGTCCATTGATCATCAAGCTTCAGTCTCTGCACCGAAGCCATCACCATCTTTGCCAAAATGGCTTGATACTTCGAAGAATTCATGATGTACTTCATACAGTCAAGATTTTAACTTTCTGCAACAGCAAAGCACCTCCATAACAAGCCTTCATATTTGACTATGGAGATGATGTTCTTCTGCTCATAACCAGTGCTTTAAGTGGGCCGGTACGCGCCGGTAGGCCTACTCAGTACCGCCACTTCCAAATATAGCTCTTGAGCGTACCGCCACCTCTCCGTGCGCCCAGAACGTGCTTTTAGCTTACCGGTACGCTCATTTGCGAGCAGAGACTACATTACCCATACACCCTTGAGTTTTACAAGTGAAAAGCGCATGCGTCGCTTTTGCCGCTGTCAGTGTCAACAACTCAAAGTGGTCCGGAGAGGGTGTGTGAAACGCCACGTGAGACTGGGTTGGAAACGCGCAACCATAGCTGCTCGTTTAAAATCTATGGTTAAAATACAAAGCACTTGTGCCGCGGACGAGGACGAGAGTGGCACCACTTCTACCGATGACAACAGCCGCATGTTGTAGCTGGGTCGTTCCTGTTATACAGTGACTTTTCTGTCTTTATGATTTACTTACTCATATTTTCTATAAAATGAGTCACATAAGAAATGGCTTAAATTATAAATGTAGGTCTTCTTTATCACTTAAACAGATATAATATGTATTAAAAAATACTATTTTGTATTTTGCACACCTTTTTATTGATAAATGCATTAAATTTTATCATGTCCTCAGTGCAAAGTAATCAACTTCCACAAGAACTATAAACCATGAAATGATGAAAATCTCAAAATATTTTTAGATTATGTTATAGAATAGGCTAAAATACCTCTAGTTATACATAGAAATCATGTGAAACAAAATTTTTTTTTTTTTTTTTTTTACAATTGTCTTCATTTACTGTGTCCCTGAAGTCATCTTCCACCCTGTTAGTATGTTTTTCTCGACTTCCAAAAAAGACCACAATTTCATTGAGACAATTTTCAGGAAATTACATAATTAGTTTTTCCTGCTGGAATTCAACCATACAAAATGAAGTAAGCTTCAACTCTCACCTCTACCTTTTTTTTTTAGTTTTTGAAATGTTATCCTGCTTGTCCCACTCTTAAAGTTCCACCCTGTTAGGCTCTGTTATGAAGAATGTTTGTCCGGTCAAAAAAATGTTAAAACATATCTGACATAGTTATAAAAGTTCTGTTTATCTGTAAAAGGTTAGTTAGCTAAACGTTGATCCCTCAAAGAGCTACGGCTAACTCTTAAAATTTTCCACCCTGTTGATTCCGCCCTGTTAGATCTATAAACCTAACAGGGTGGAGATTCTAATAGAATAAATCGTATTTTGTGTATATTGCAAATTCTATAAACACATATATGCATATATAAATATTATATATAAAACCATGTTATATAGGTGCAGTGCCACACATTACTGATGGCAAATCATGCAGGACAATGACGGAAAACTAATTTTTAAATAATAATTTGACAGCAACGTTAAATGTTTTGCATACTTATGTTTCATTTTGGGAGGTGAGGATCATTAAAAGCATATACAATATATGTTTTTAAACACATTTTTTTATTATTTACCATCCTGTTGGCAAAAATGGGTACAAAAAGTACCTGTTCTTAATAATCAAGACATTCTATTCATCAATAATAGTTTTGTTATTGTTTCAAGAATTAAAAAAAAAAATACCACGATGGCATAAGGGACATATACTATCCAAGAAAAACTTGTTATTGTTTAACATTTACATGATTAACATTTTGTGATAACTATGTATATGTCCCTAACAGGGTGGAACACCTTCACGGCCCGTGTCTGAACAATGAATCTACCCATAATTATAATTTTTTTAGTCCCTGAGCTTGACCAATATGTATAACATACAATATGTATAGCTTGACCAACTAGTTAAACATGTCACCATTTTGGTAGAATGCTAAAAACATGAAAATCATGTACTTTTTTTTCAAACATTTATGAAGCCAAAATGTTACCGCATACCAGGAATGACCCAGCTATAGTTTCTAACTGTGTTGCTATTTGATTAGAAAAAAGAAAGAAAAAAGTTAACATTGGCCTGCATGGTAGCCTAATGAGGTGCCGTCAATGGTCTTGCTTTGTAAATAAACCCTTATTGTAACAAATTATATATTTACACAATTACAAGAACTATATGTAAGTTCTAAGGCTGAGAACAAGTTAGAAAGAGCTTTAAAATACGGACCTTCTTGAATTATTGACTAAACAATCCCTCCATAACCACGCCCCCAACAAAGCCCCGACCCCTCTGGTGAGTACCGGCACTTTATTTTTTCCACTTAAAGCACTGCTCATAACCTTTGCCTTTTTTGCACCAGACATACTGCTGATCCATGGGTCCAAATAGTTCCAGTGTGGTCATATCACTCCATAAAACATTCTTCCAGAACTCCACGGGTCAAACCAAACAAATTTTTGTATTTTCAAGTCAGCCTTTTATGTTCTTCTTGGGCAAGAGTGGCATTCGGCAAGATGTCCCAACATGAAGGCCATGCTTGTCAGTGTTCTTCTTATACTCAGCATTGAAATGTATTTTTTCCTCCTTTCATCGGGTCATCTTGCAAGTCTTTGGCAGTAAATTGAAGGTTTGCTCTGATCAAACATTTTATTCCCCTCAATTATAGTTTTTCTTCAAAGCCATCAATGGTTTTCTGGTACAACACATTTTAAACTTCTGAATATTGCTGCCAGCTGAGTCTAAGAACTTTTACCGTTTTGGAAATTGTCTTGTAGACAGACTTTTTTTAATGTAATAAAACAATTTGTTCTCTATTGCTTTTGTGAGAGCACTTTTGACTTGGCCGTATTTGCAACTCAACTTTAGCACATGCATGAGCTAAATGTATGTAGCCTATGTGTTACAGCACAAGCTATTTCAGTTTTGTTATAGAGTTTCTAAAGGCTTTATTGTGTTTTAACAAAATGTTGTATCATAAATAGCCCACGTGACTTAAAAACAGCAGCGTTGAATAGGGGTTGAATAAGGGGCTGTATTACAAAAAAATCCTGTGACTCAAAAGCATTACATTAAATATTGACATTATCACTTTTAATTTGCCACTAAACTGTTATAGATACTTCTTTTTTTTTTACTCTATCTTTAGAAAAGCCTACATGGGGTTGAATAATTTTGATTGCAACTGTACTTCCAACGGACTATCAACGTTGACATCACACTGTAATGGTCTATATATAAAAAGCTTGTTTATTAATAAAGATTTTACAAAATAAAAAGATATGGAAACATCCAAACAATCTAAATTTGCATTTAAAAAAATAAAAATAAACAACCCAATATAATAATAGCAGTGTCTTTTTCCCCAACAGTAGATGACATGGTATATTATTAATAAAAAGGTATTTCAAATGTAACATACACTCATGTGCGGAACAACAAAGATTTGCACGACGAGAAATATGCCCTTACATGAACCAATAAACTGCCCAACAAGTACATAAAGTATAAAGGACTGAGACAGTTTGAGAAACCAATATATAAAGTCGTCCGTGACGCAGAACTTGATAAAGTATACAACATGTTCCTGACCTGGATCAACATCGTTTTTGATCTTGGTACGACATCCAATCAACCAATCAGATTTGGGGGACACGTTTACCGTTTATAACCAGGGTTAGGTGTTTTTACTTCAGTGTTATTCACCTATCATTTCACTCTGAATTTAGGGATTAATTATGGGTAGGGTTAGGTTCAGGGGTAGAAATATGGTTATGGGTGAATTTTCGGTCAGGAAAGTTTTTCCAGAATCAACAAAATTAGCACGTGTCGTGCGCAACAGTGGTTCTGGCAACAGCCATTTGCGTGTCCACGTGGTGGCAGTATTGTCCTTCCAGAAACTTTCCTTCCGGTAGAAATGCCTCTCTTAGTAACCAACTATCAAGCCTGTACACATTCCTTACTAAAAATCATTGTACTGTGGGCTTTATTTGATATCAAAACTTGAAAAACATCACTCATCGTTCTGATATATTTACACAAAGCTCCTGACTGAAATGGAATATGGCCATAAGTAGAGTAGGGCCTCTTTGTTTGATGAGGCAACACAGTGTCTGTTAGGTGTTGAAACAGACTCCACTGTGAATCTCTGTCATTTCTCTTGCCCCAGATTCCTGGTTCTTGTTTAGTCTGTGTTGACATCTTAAATATTTAATACCGAAATGCTCTTACTCCCATGATGTTTGTTGTTTTTTGGCACATTTTACTCCCAAATCATGTATATAAGCACAAGAGAGGGGGTTCAGTCCATCCATTTCTTAAAACCAGAGAACAGGACAGGACTGCAGGCACAAGCATGGAAGACATGGATAATACAAATTATTTTGCTTCACATTTCATCATTGTATTGGATTACACAAGATTTTCTTGTCTCTTGAGGGACCAAGACCACAGTTAGTCCACCAGTTATGAGGTACTGTACATGGAGGAACTTATGTGCTGGAAGAACAACAACAATAACTACGGACATTTTTTTTGTTACAGTCATTATGGGAAATGCAAAGGAATTATTTTTGGATGTTTGGTTTTGATTTCTGAGATTCTCATTGATGAGCGCATTATAATAAGTCTACGTTTGTGAAATTGGACACAGGGATTGGCTAATGCAGTGGTTCCCAATCCCAACCCTGGTCCCGGAGGACCGTCAGCACTGCAGACGTCCGAAATCACATACTCTCTTGCAGGGCCGTGCAGAGAGTTCCTCAGGGGCAGGGGCTCAAATGTAAAAAAGGGACAATATGTAAATATATATATATATATATACTTATGCTCATCAAGCCTGCATTTAATTAATCAAAAATACAGAAAAAACAGTAGCCTAATATTGTGAAATATTATTACATTAAGTTCTTTTTAACTTTTTATTAATCAAAGAATCTTGAAAAGAGTATCACAGTTTCCATCATTGACATTAAATCCTCATATTAGAATGATTTCTGAATGATCATGTGACACTGAAGAGTGGAGTAATGATGCTGAAAATCCAGCTGTGATCACAGGAATAAATTATATTTTAAATCATTTTAAAATAGAAAATCATTATTTTAATAATATTTCACAATATTGCTGTTTTTTAGCAAATAAATGCAGGCTTGATGAACATAAGAGACTTCTTTCATAATGCTGCATAATATAAAAAAATGGTAATATAATAAAGTCCTTTCACGTCACCATTTCGCCAGCCACTTCACATAGGCCTGTAGGTTCCGGTGGCACTTGGGTTTTGTTAACTTTGATAGTTTCATGAAATAGTAAATGGTGTATCAATATACAAGTGAATTTAACACTTACCATCAATGCAACTTTTGCTGCTGCATGGTTTTGTGCAGATTTGTTTGTTGTCAGTTAAAATCCATTTTGTCAGTGATGCAATTAATAAAATGAGACAAACCGCAGGAAATCGTTCCACAAACGTCTGTCCATGTAATTTTCAACCGATTTATGAATAAGAACAGAAAATTACCGCTCCACTTCACATCGCCCAATGGGATTTGAACTTGCTTTGCCAGATCACGATTGGTTGGTATATACATGACAAACGGGCATTGGTGAATTGTGTAATACTTTAAAATATATAGATTTGTAATTAAATCAACACATTAGCTCTGATTATGGATGAAAAACAAAATATTGGTTTACTTTTTTCCCATGAGGCCACACACTCTGTGAAAGGACCATATTTAGCTGTTTCCGAACAGTGGAAAATCAGCAGTCAATCAAAACGCAGGCATCCCATAGCAACGCCTCAACAGAAATTGTCCGACTTTTTAGCCGTTCGTTACTATTGTATACATTGTCGTGTTATAATAATCACATTTATTTAGTTTTATTGACCACGATATTATCATTGATATTTGTCTGGGAGGGGCACTTTTGGTTCATTTTGAAAAAGGGCAGGGGCTCGAGCACCCAAAGCCCCCCCCCCCTCTGCACTAAAAAAGTACATTCTATATAGTATGAGTGTGTATGAATGTAATCCAGACATACTACATCTGCCATGCTGTCATTATCATGTGACCTACCAGCATCAGTT
Source organism: Gobio gobio (assembly GCF_949357685.1). Classification (NCBI taxonomy): domain Eukaryota; kingdom Metazoa; phylum Chordata; class Actinopteri; order Cypriniformes; family Gobionidae; genus Gobio; species Gobio gobio. The sequence goes on from NC_137107.1 coordinate 23,730,224, forward strand.
AGTACAACACTTCACTGCCATTCACAAATCCTCTCCCGTGGCCTCATGGGATAGTAAAGTGTCCATTGTATAGACCTTATGAAAGAGAGAAACAAGCGCACAGCCATCTTTAGTATTTTGTGTTTAAACTTCCATTTTTGCGGTAACTCTGTATATTTCTATGGCATCCCTGTCGTGAAGTGGAGAGCAAACAAAAGTTATCATGAGCAGTGTAATGTTTGACGCAGATGTGATTCCAAATGTCAGTGTAATGTGTAAGATCTTTCCATTATGCTGTGGAAATACAAACCGGAAGACTGTAAGGTCTATAGACCAATTTGGAGTCGATATCAAGGTTTCATTTGCAGCTGCACGTACATTGCAGTGGCAGAAAAACAGTGGTAACAAGTGGAGGAAAATGGACAAAATCCACAGAATAAGAGAAAAATGACTCAGAATCGGATTGCAAAAAAGATGGTCTTCATATATAGAATATGAATTCTATAAATATTCTATGTCTTATACAGTTGTCGAAGACACTCTGTGATGCCAAGTCAAGTGTGCCGCACAAGTTCTGAAAAGTAAAGCCAAAACATTTCGATTGCCACCAGGTGTCTGGTCCCAGTATAAGTCATAAACTCTTTCCATGTAATCTAATGGGACATGAGACTAAACAATCAAATTACACTTCAAATATTTTTTTTTAATTTTTAATTTTTTTTTACAAATATGGTTTCTGTCATTTTAGGTAATCACACTGATGTACGTTCAAGTATTCAGTTTTGTGAAATATGTTTGGTTTTAGTTATTAAGTTGATGTTATTAAAACGGGGATGTGATGTCATGATTGACAGTGACAGCTTCTCTGAGGGAAGTAGTCACTGAGGCGCAACCCTCTTTTTTCTGGATTTTCGGGAGGAAATTGGAGCTTTAACTTTAATTTCTACATTTCCATAACTGTTTATTTATAATGAGTTGTTCTGCAGTAAACAAACTGTACAAACCGATTCTGTGGGAGTGTGGGCGGGGCCCTGATACCGCAGCTCACTACTGCGCTGACTTAGGTCCCGAATCATCAAGATGCCAGCGCCATCATTTAGGACATTTGCGGCTTCAATGGAAGAGAGTGAAGGTGCGTCGTCCATCTTTTAAAAAAAACTAAAAAAAATTTTTCAGTCTATGAGCTAAAAACAGACATTTATGGTTGCAAAAAATTGGTGATTTCAAACAGACTGGACTGATTAAACCTGCTATGATTAGTCCGCTATTAAAGCATGGATTTGATGTAAACAATATATCTACATAATATTTACGTTCATAGAGGCATGGTAGCTTTACAGTTACAGCATGAAATAATATTTAACAACGTTTTATTCAGGTAGCATTTAAACATAACATTTTTAGGCACTTCTTTTTATCTCACATTTCTGACATTTTCTTGCAATTGCAAAGTTGATATCACAATTTTGAGGGGGAAAAAAGTCACAACTGGGGGGTATAAACCTGCTATTCTGAAGGGAAAAAGTAAATTCTGAATTAAAAAATGTTTAGATATAAACTCTAAATGACCTTTTTATTGTTTTTTATTAAGTGGCTTCCATACAGAGTGCTACTGCAGAATTGTAATTTTCTGCCACCAGGAAAATGTCACATCTGTTTGCAAACACCCAAATGGTCTATACACACTTTAGAATCCCGCCGGAAGTCTCACATTTTGTGAGTGTAAACTCTAGAAATAGATAAATACAAAACTAATGTTTAAGAGCAAACATGTTGAAGATTAGATGATAAGCTGTATTCCCACAAAAGCAGTTTATTCAGCATAGTGAAAACTCTCCGCCATTGACATCCATTAAAAAAAGAATGGCTCCCTAACTAAACACACCGGATTCAACTAATCGACTCCCAAGACCTCAGATCGCAGATTAGAGAGACATCAAAAATGTGCAGTGTTGGGATACTCCAGGTCCAGGTTGGGAACCACTGTGATAATAAATTGTTCTTAATGGATGAAAAGATGGGTGGCACAGAAACTGCATTAATGGATAAAGAAAAGATGTGACAAGGACATGCAAATGTCCTTCCTGTAAGTCACATTCCAGGCCACGTGTTCTCCTATTTACTCCCAACAGCGGGACAGGGTCTGACATGAGTCACCTGTGTCCAGGGGGATGGTGACACAGCCAGAGCCATGAGTTTACCAAACAAGCCTTAAAGTTCAGCCATGTTTTAGTGTACACACTTAAAAGTGTGGTCAATGTTTAATATGGGCGAAGGAGGAAAAACAAACCGAAGGAATGGAAAAAAACAAGTAATTAATGCTTTAGTCATAGAGATGTGATATTGTTTGCCTGCATTGTACCATCACTAGTTGTTCTTTCCAAGGTAAGCATCACTGATTGCTATTTGAACAAATCCTGATGCATAAGTATTAAAATTTGGCACAAAACTCAACTCGCACTGTTTGTGCTACAGACACAAGTGATACCTCAAATCCTGAGTGTCAGAGTAATTTCCACATGGATGGCAGGACCCAAGGTTTCCCAGCAGAAAATTGCCCAAAGCATCACACTGCCTCCGCCGGCTTGGCTTTTTCTCATAGTGCATCCTGGTGCCATGTGTTCCCCAGGTAAGCAACGCACACACACCCGGCCATCCACGTGATGTAAAAGAAAACGTGATTCATCAGACCAGGCCATCCTCTGCCATTGCTCCGTGGTCCAGTTCTGATGCTCACATGCCCACTGTCACATGCCCATACGCAACAAACTGCGATGCACTGTGTATTCTGACACCTTTCTATCAGAACCAGCATTAACTTCTTGAGCAATTTGAGCTACAGTAGCTCGTCTGTTTTGATCGGACCAAACGGGCCAGCCTTCGCTCCTCACGTGCATCAATGAGACTTGGCCTCCCATGACCCTGTTGCCGGTTCACCACTGTTCCTACTTTGGACCACTTTTGATAGATACTGACCACTGCAGAACGGGAACACCCCACAAGAGCTCTGACCCAGTCGTCTAGCCATCACAATTTGGCCATTGCCATTTGCCTCAATGTCAAACTATTACTCTGCATAGAAAAAAAAGGCACTTTCATTGTGAGACAGCAACAATTGGAGGATGGAGAAAACCAATCTACAGTTGGTTTTCTTCCACACACTTGTCTATCATTTCGTGTTTTTCTTTATCTCCCACTCATATCTTCATACTTTTTCTTTTTTTTGTTCTCCTACCATTTCTCTGTTGACATGTTTAACGTACCAAGTTGGCTGTTTGAGGTGGAAATGCAGGAGGATGCAGGTTCTGGCTCAACTACTTTTCTCGGTATCTTAGCCGAAATGTCTTTTCCAGGGCTTGGCACTTTCCTTGCACATGTTTAGGGTATCAACAATGCACCTGCCGCCTGCCGTCCCCTCTGGAACAGCAGCACGCGCCACCGTGACACCCCCTCACCTCTCCTATTTCACCCTAATTCACCCTGCCGGCTATAACCGGTTCATGTCTTATATCATTCTATAAATCAACACCTCGGACTCATTGCTGTCTGTACAACTGTAGCATTACTGGAACTCCAGTTCTCCACATGTTCTTGTGTGGCCCATCATCACCTTCCCCTCTCTCTAAAGAGTGGGACAGTTTCTATTCCAGACAGGTGCTGCTGGTGATAAAGCAGGTGTAGCAGGAGATTTACTGATTTCATCGTATTCTGTTGAGCAATAATTCTGAGCCTGGGGCATGAGACAGGTAAACCCTCCGACCGCCTGCACCCACTGACTCTTTCCATTGAGGACTGACAGCAAGAGTAATGCCCCTGTCAGCACCTTATAGAAAGGAGGAGAAACTTCATAAATTTTGCTGTCTGGCCTATTCCATGACATTAAGATAGAAACGACATTGCCAGTTGTTCAGTTTCCCAATTAATATATGTAGGCCTACACTACCATTCAAAATGTTGGGGTTGTTAAGACTTTTTATGGTATTGAAAGAAGTCTCTTTTGCTCACCAAGGCTGTGTAAAAACAGGAATATTGTTCAAATTTGATTCCAATTTAAAATAAGTGTTTTTTACAAAATGTAATTTATTCCTGTTTTGACAAAGCTGACTTTTCGTCAGGAATTAATCCAGAAATATGCTTATTGGTGCTCAAGAAATATTTCTTACTATTATCAAAATTGAAAACAATTAGTATTCCACAATATTTTGCGGAAATCATGTCTCTACTGTCACTTTTGATCAATTTAATGCATCCTTGCTCAGGGACGGATTGACAATCTGAGCGTTCTGGAAAAGTCCAGAACGGCCGTCGGCAAAAAAAAAAAAAAAAAAGTCTAATAACGCAATATGAACAGCCAACAGCAGGGGCACTAATACGATCACTTATATGCTGATATGTGCAAAAAAACCTACTCGTTTTAACCGAATTTGCACGGGTGTCACGGCTCGGTGCATGAATTTACACGGAGAATACACGATATAAAAATAAATAAAACTTGCGCGAAAATTAATGTAATGCGGAACTACTGTTAGAGAGAGACGTGATGTGTGTGTGTGTGTGTGTGTGTGTGTGTGTGTGTGTGTGTGTGTGTGTGTGAGAGAGAGAGAGGTGCGGGCGCGATGCCGCGATCGAACAGTGGAAACATAAAAACAATACATAGCCTACTTCATTTTGTCATTCAAACTGCAAAGTGTTGCTTATATTTGTGTACACTCGCAATAAAACAAAACCATTATTATGGGAAGCCGTTCAGGAAATAATACATGTGTATTGTTTGAATATGGATTGGTTTACTGGTTGAATGTATGGTTTAATTACAAACACACTGGTTTATAATACATTGGTCTGATCAAGTGTACATGGCTTTGCTCCTTTATACACTGGTTTTTTCAAGTAAACATTGGGCTCCTCAAATATGCAATGGTTTCCTCAACTACATATTGGTTTCTTCAGTTATATATTGGTTTGTGTATATATATTGTTTTGTTCAACTATATATTGGTTTATACATCGGTTGGCTCGGTTATACATTGGTTTTCTCGACTATATATTGGTTTGTTCAACTATATATTGGTTTGTTCAACTATATATTGGTTTGTATATATCGGTTTGTTCAACTATATATCGGTTTGTTCAACTATGTATTGGTTTGATCAAATATATCGGTTTGTTCAACTATGTATTGGTTTGATCAACTATATATCGGTTTGTTCAACTATGTATTGGTTTGATCAACTATATATTGGTTTGTATATATCGGTTTGTTCAACTATATATCGGTTTGATCAACTATATATTGGTTTGATCAACTATATATTGGTTTGTATATATCGGTTTGTTCAACTATATATTGGTTTGATCAACTATATATCGGTTTGATCAAATATATATCGGTTTGTTCAACTATGTATTGGTTTAGATACATTAAAGTTTGTTAATTTATACATTGGTTTGTTGAAATACATGTTTTTGGCTCAAATTTGTATTGGTAAGGACAAATTGGTTTGCTGGTGAGTTGATGGGGTTGTCACAATTGTTTTCTACATGTCAAAATATTATTTTATTACTATTACCAAAAGAGTGTATAGAGTGCACATTATTTGCTTTAAAAATATACACTCCTTAAAATATGAATTCATGCAAAGTGTATTTCCTATAATGATTTCTTTGTTACTCATGTGAAATTGTGGGGGTATTTCATAGACTGAGTTACAACCCAAATCAGAAAAAGTTGGGACAGTATGGAAAACACATATATATAATAAAAAAAAGAAGTGATTTCTAAATTTACTTTGACCTGTATTTCATTGCAGACAATGTGAGCACAAAATATTTAATGTTTTGTCTGGTCAACTTCATGTCATTTGTAAATATGCATCCTTTCCTGTCATTCAGACCTGCAACACATTTCAAAAAAAGTTGGGACAGAATCAATTTAGGGCTAGTAATGAGGTAAAATGGTTAAATAATGATGTGATTTGAAACAGGTGATGTCAACATTGGTGATTGTAATTATGATTTGGTACAAAAGCAGCATCCAAGAAAGGTCTAATCCTTTAGGAGCAAAGATGGGCCGAGGATCGCCAGTTTGCCAACAAATACGTGAGAAAATTATTGAAATGTTTAAAAACAATGTTCCTCAAAGAAAGATAGGAAGAGATTTGTATATTTCACATTCAACAGTGCATAACATAATTAAAAGATTCAAGGAATCTGGAGGAATTTCAGTGCGTAAAGGACAAGGGCGCAAGCCTAAGCTGAACAACCGTGATCTCCGATCCCTCAGGCGGCACTGCATCAAGAATCGTCATCATCTAGAAGCCATATCACCACATGGGCTCAGGACTACTTTGGCAAACCTTTGTCAAGTACCACATTACGTAGTTACATCCACAAATGCCAGTTAAAACTGTACTGTGCCAAAAGGAAGCCCTATGTTAACAGTGTCCAGAAGCGCCGTCGACTTCTCTGGGCTCGGAGGCATCTGGGATGGACCATCACACAGTGGAAACGTGTACTGTGGTCAGATGAAGCAGTATTTCAGGTATTTTTTGGGAGGAATGGATGCCGTGTGCTCCGGACCAAAGAAGAAAAGGATCATCCAGACTGTTACCAGCAACAAGTCCTAAAGCCAGGGTCTGTCATGGTATGGGGTTGTGTCAGTGCCCTTGGCAAAGGTAACTTGCGCTTCTGTGAAGGCTCCATTAATGCTGAAAAGTACATTTGGAGCTTTTGGAGCATAATATGCTGCCTTCAAGAAGACATCTTTTCCAGGAACGTCCATGCATATTTGAACAAGACAATGCAAAAGCACATTCTGCACACATTCTGCAGTCCTGGCTGCGGAGGAAGAGGGTTCGGGTACTTGACTGGCCTGCCTCAGTCCCGACCTGTCTCCAATAGAGAATGTGGACAACGAAGACCCCGAACTGTTGCCCACCTTAAGACTTGTTTGCAGGAAGAATGGGACAAAATTACACCTGAAACACTTCATCACTTGGTATCTTCCTAAACGTCCTTTAAGTGTTGTGAAAAGGAATGGCAACATTACAAAGTGGTAAATGCTTTACTGGCCCAACTTTTTTTTAAATGTGTTGCAGGTCTGAATGACAGGAAAGGATGCATATTTACTAATGACATGAAGTTGACCAGACAAAACATGACATATTTTGTGTTCATATTGTCTGCAATGAAATACAAGTCAAAGTAAATTTAGAAATCACTTCTTTTTTTTTTTTTTGCGTTTTCTATACTGTCCCAACTTTTTCTGATTTGGGTTGTCAGACACAGGACGAGTGTGTGTTGCTCATGAAGACACAGAATGAGCCTCTGGTAAATCAGACACAGGACGAGTGTGTGTTGCTCATGAAGACACAGAATGAGCCTCTGGTAAATCAGACACAGGACGAGTGTGTGTTGCTCATGAAGACACAGGTTGAGCCTCTGGTAAATCAGACACAGGACGAGTGTGTGTTGCTCATGAAGACACAGGTTGAGCCTCTGGTCAATCAGACACAGGACGAGTGTGTGTTGTTCATGAAGACACAGGTTGAGCCTCTGGTAAATCAGACACAGGACGAGTGTGTGTTGTTCATGAAGACACAGGTTGAGCCTCTGGTCAATCAGACACAGGACGAGTGTGTGTTGTTCATGAAGACACAGGTTGAGCCTCTGGTAAATCAGACACAGGACGAGTGTGTGTTGCTCATGAAGACACAGGTTGAGCCTCTGGTCAATCAGACACAGGACGAGTGTGTGTTGTTCATGAAGACACAGGTTGAGCCTCTGGTAAATCAGACACAGGACGAGTGTGTGTTGCTCATGAAGACACAGGTTGAGCCTCTGGTAAATCAGACACAGGACGAGTGTGTGTTGCTTGGGAATACACCGGCTGAATCTCTGCTGTTGCACACCATGACCCCACATTTTGCACCTGTAATTTGGGTTGGGGTGGGAAGATAAATAATGTAAATAATTAATAAATTGAATAAATAATGTGTCTTATGGAATGATAATCCGGACGATATTTAAGGAATTGTATTTGCAATTTACACAAACACGTGATTTGCCATTTGGATTTTCTTTTCCGTGTGTGCAACATGTCAAATAGAAATTTAGAAAACAGAATAAAAAAATAGCCAAATTTCAAATAGAAACGCAAAGTCCGTTTGCAATTGCATTTCCAATGTCTTATGAGTTATGACCCTGCCATTTTGAAATAGCAATAGAAAAATCACCCATTTGCTATTTTACTTCCTCCGCGTCCTGCCACAACCCGCACAAAACTCAAATGGAACCCCAATTTTCTATTGCTTTTTCAAAATGGCAGGGTCATAACTCATAAGACATTGGAAATGCAATTGCAAACGGACTTTGCGTTTTTGAAATTTGGCAGACATGTTGCATACACGGAAAACAAAATCCAAACGCAATGGCAAATCAAACGTTTGTGTTTCCATTATGTCACAGCGTATGTGTTCACAAATTGAAAATGTAATTTCAAATACAATTTGAAAATTCCTTTTAAATATTTTCCGGAATATCATAGAAATCGCAAAGACACAGGTGTAATCACAGGGTTCCCACAATCATAGAGAGCCTGTAAATATCAAGTCATTTTAAAATTGTATGAAAATGTTAATCCTAGAATGCATGAACCAGACAACATACATGAATGCATAAAAGGGGTTAACATTCAACCAGACAATGCTAATCACATGTAAGACAGTCATGCATGATAACATTTCTTCCTTTTTTTTACACCCCAAATAGATCCTGAATACAAAATAATAATAATAATGAATACATTCATTATTACTATATAAAGTTATCTATAAATAAGTTGTGTCTCTGGCCGAATGTAAATGGTTCTTTGAGTGAAGATCCTTTTTAGTATGCAACCACTTAGTGACTGATTGGAAGCAAGTCTTGGTTGTACCAGTCTGTTATTTCAATGCTATTTGTAGTAAACAATAAATAAATCATAATAATAATAATTCACCAGTAGTCTTGTATTTGTATATGAATGTACATGAAATGTCATCTTAATGTTTAATGCTGCTACACAGTAACATATGTTTATTGTGATCAGCAATACATATCCTGAACCACACAATTTCTGTGCAAAACTCTCCTTGATCACTTCAATTACTCTTTCCTCATCTCATGAAATGTGGAACTCGAGCAGAAATGATATGTCCTTCATCAAACAGAATGGCTTTTGTGCCTCTTCTGGGGACAGTACCAAATCTGGGACCAGGGAGGAGGACAAGCTCCTTCATAAATGTGGGACTTTCTCGTGCTGGCCTCCTTACAGCTGATGCTGAAGAGCTAAGAAGACAATTATATATCAATATGTAAAAGTTTAGGCACCTTTTACCAAAAAAAAAAAAAAAAAAACTTTTACCAACTAAGATATCCTGTTTTGTTTTTTGTTTTCTCAGAGATAGAAAACCCATTTTAGAAATCGCCTTTTGCACCAAAAAAACGTAAGGCGTTAGTCACTTGAAGAATGACCATAATGCTCCGTGACGGCTCGTTGGCCTCTGTAATGTTGGTCGCAATTCGTCAACTTACTGCAAAATCATGCGTCATGGAAGTCTGTAATTATTTACGATTATTTTATCATCAAAGATCAAATTTGGACATCCTCTGGGTCCTCCAAAAGTCTCTCCACCGTCAAACATCGCTGCTCTACGTCTTGTATAATTATTAGGGGTTCAAGCACGAAGTGCTGAAACACCTATTGTAATTGTAACTTTTCCCATGATGCATCATTCTCCATCTAAAACTAATCGGGCAGACCAAACCGTAAGTCGTAGAGACATGAAACTTTTAGGTCTGGTAGTACTCACAACGACTACCAGCGTCACCGAGGCACGCCCCGATTGGCCTGACGGGGGCGCTACAGTGAGCAAAAGTGCCCTTCAGGCGCCAATTTCGAGAAATTTTGGGTTTTTTGAAAAACCTACTTTTGTGAACTACTCCCATAATTTTTCCCTGATTGGAACCAAACCACTGTATAAATGTTTTTTGGAGAGAGCATATTAATAATTATAAAAAACAAATAAATTTTTCGATTCATGGTCGCTAAGGGGAATGAAAAATTTCAATGTGTCGGGGGCCACTTTTACTAAAATGACTATAACTTGTGAACAGAACAAGATATTTTCAAAATTCACAAAACCACCACAGGAAATATGATAACATAGGTTAATAGCTAAACAATTACATCCAAATGTCAAAACTATGATAGGAAGTGAAATCTAATCAATGTTGCCTATTATTAATTTTAATACTCTCATAAATATACTGAAAGTGTCTTTAACGGGGTGTCCAATCCTGCTCCTTTTTTCCTGCTCCAAGTTTAGCTCCAACCCCAATTCAACACACCTGTACCAGCTGATCAAAGTCTTACTAGGCATGCTAGAAACTTTCAGACAATAAAAAAAACTAACAAAAAATTCCTTATAGTAAATTGGCTCTAAAGGGTATTCTTTTATATCCATGATCTTACTTTATTTATTTATTTAGATCCCCATTAGCCAATACCTAGGCAGTGGCTACTCTTCCTGAGGTCCCAACAAGTAAAAAATACACCAACAACAATAAAGTCAATGAAACATACATTTGAGCCAAAAACATGTATTTCGACAAACCAATGTATAAATTAACAAACTTTAATGTATCTAAACCAATACATAGTTGAACAAACCGATATATAGTTGAACAAACCGATATATACAAACCAATATATAGTTGATCAAACCAATAAATAGTTGATCAAACCGATATATAGTTGAACAAACCGATATACAGTATAGTTGAACAAACCGATATATAGTTGAACAAACCGATATATAGTTGAACAAACCGATATATACAAACCAATATATAGTTGATCAAACCAATGCATAGTTGAACAAACCCATATATAGTTGATCAAACCAATACATAGTTGATTAAACCGATATATACAAACCAATATATAGTTGAACAAACCAATATATAGTTGATCAAACCAATGCATAGTTTATCAAACCAATATATAGTTGATCAAACCAATACATAGTTGATTAAACCGATATATACAAACCAATATATAGTTGAACAAACCGATATATACAAACCAACATATAGTTGATCAAACCAATACATAGTTGAACAAACCGATATATCGTTGAACAAACCAATATATAGCTGATCAAACCAATATATAGTTGATCAAACCAATATATAGTTGATTAAACCGATATATACAAACCAATATATAGTTGAACAAACCAATATATAGTTGAACAAACCGATATATACAAACCAATATATAGTTGAACAAACCAATATATAGTTGAACAAACCGATATATACAAACCAATATATAGTTGATAAAACAATACATAGTTGATTAAACCGATATATACAAACCAATATATAGTTGAACAAACCAATATATAGTTGAACAAACCGATATATACAAACCAATATATAGTTGAACAAACCAATACATAGTTGAACAAACCGATATATACAAACCAATATATAGTTGATCAAACCAATATATAGTTGATCAAACCAATATATAGTTGAACAAACCAATATATAGTTGAACAAACCAATATATAGTTGAACAAACCGATATATACAAACCAATATATAGTTGATCAAACCAATATATAGTTGAACAAACCAATATATAGTTGATCAAACCAATATATAGTTGAACAAACCAATATATAGTTGAACAAACCGATATATACAAACCAATATATAGTTGAACAAACCAATATATAGTTGAACAAACCAATATATAGTTGAACAAACCGATATATACAAACCAATATATAGTTGAACAAACCAATATATAGTTGAACAAACCGATATATACAAACCAATATATAGTTGATCAAACCAATATATAGTTGATCAAACCAATATATAGTTGAACAAACCAATATATAGTTGATCAAACCAATATATAGTTGATCAAACCAATATATAGTTGATCAAACCAATATATAGTTGATCAAACGGATATATAGTTGATGAAACGGATATATAGTTGAACAAACCAATATATAGTTGAACAAACCAATATATAGTTGAACAAACCAATATATAGTCGAGAAAACCAATGTATAACCGAGCCAACCGATGTATAAACCAATATATAGTTGAACAAAACAATATATATACACAAACCAATATATAACTGAAGAAACCAATATGTAGTTGAGGAAACCATTGCATATTTGAGGAGCCCAATGTTTACTTGAAAAAACCAGTGTATAAAGGAGCAAAGCCATGTACACTTGATCAGACCAATGTATTATAAACCAGTGTGTTTGTAATTAAACCATACATTCAACCAGTAAACCAATCCATATTCAAACAATACACATGTATTATTTCCTGAACGGCTTCCCATACTTTGTGCTTTTGTCAAACTGTAACCTACAACTGTCATCTAACCAAAATCTCTCTCTCTCTCTCTCTCTCTCTCTCTCTCTCTCTCTCTCTCTCTCTCTCTCTCTCTCTCTCTCTCTCTCTCTCTCTCTCTCACACTCACTCACACACTCTCACACACACACACACACACACACACACACACACACACACACACACACACACACACACACACACACACACACACACACACACACACACACACACACACACACACACACACACACACACACACACACAGTTTAAAAGCAAATAATATGTAGGCCTATCTAACCCCATATAAACCCATCTGTGGGTGTCATCTTTTGGACATTCATCATCGTATTGCATTGGTTTTCATTTCTTTCATTCACTTTGTTGTATATGAGAGGTTGTTGTGAGCTCACATTTTCTGGTGGAATGAAGACTAAGGGATTGAATTAAACGGGAAAACATCATGCATTGCTACCACTGTAAACATGCTAACATACAAGGAAGGGGCTAAATAATTGACTACATTTTTGTTTAACCAAAAAAATCCTAGTTTGCGCTTTCTGTCTGTCTTCCATCAGAGTGCAGTTTTTCCTTGTCTTGTCCGTCCCTGTCCTTGCTGAATAAGCGTATTAATGTCTTTGAAAAAACAAATCTTACTGACCCCAAACTTTTCAGTGGTTGCGTATATGTAGTCAATTTACAATTTTCATATATAGGCCTATTATATATTATGTTGTATTATATTATATTTTTATTATTATTTTATATATTTTATTATTTCCAATTCTAAACAAAATTATATTTATAATCAATATAGATTATACAAATCTAGTAATATAAAATAAAACAATTATATAATATATATCTATATAAAAATAAAATAATGTTAATGTCTATTAATATTTAAATAAAAAAATATATTGTCTTAGTGTTAAAATCTTGAGATACTACAGTGAAATGTATTATATTTATTAACAAGTCAACAATCTCAGTGACTCTTCAAGTTAAAAACTTGGGTCATAAGGGATTTGTGCAACAACAACAAAAATGAGTCTAAGACAGTGCTTGAGTAGAAAACTATTAAAGGGGTTGTCTGTCAGGCTTAATTGCTCATTGTAGAGGCCAAAATATTTACATAAAAAGAGAAGAGACATGGACATATAATAGAAAGATCAGAGGGCAGTGAATTATAATGCTTGAATGGTTCGAAGCATATCGTTTAGAGTTGGCTTTTAACACAGAGATGTCATGTCAGGCTTAAGATCACAAACTCTTTAAGATCATCATAAAAAGCAGCAGCTTGACCTCTATTTGCATAACAGTGACATTTTTGTTTGTGTTCCAAAGCTTTTGTTTGTGTGAGTGTGTGTGTGTGTATCAGGTTATTGGGGTGTCAGTGGGCCATCAGGACAGCCTTGGGGCGACCGAGGGCCTGTGGCGACATGTTCTCCACCTCTGACAGCTTTGCAGTTCATAAACTCCTGTCAACCCTGTCATCCAATTCACACTTGAGTGCACCATGCACGCCCATTTGGAGATCAGTGCTGAAATCTAACGGGTCTAACAAGAGAAAGCCACCAGTGATAAATGAGAAACCTCTAGCGACAAGCATCTATTGAACTGATAAAGCATCCATTTGACGCGACCAGAAGCTCACTATACGATACTGAATGTTCCAAGAGCAATTAAAAACAAATCAATATCACTTATCTGTTTGTTTTGTCATTCTCTTAAAAAAAAACAAAAAAACGTTCAAGCCACCCCTCATAAATGCCTGGGATTTTATGGAAATACTTCATGCAGACATGCAAAACATAGCTCCTCTCTTTTAAATTTTAAACGAAATGCATTTCAAAGCTATAGTGAGTTTATGGTTTTGGATGTTAGGCGAATGGCACACGGCCAGATGTGTGCCTGTGAACGACAAACGGGTGGAGATGATGATGCTCTGATTTATCTGTAGCCACAGGCTTTAACAGAAGAGCCCAGTTCTCCATTATAGGAATCTAGGAGGGAAAAACAGTGTTAACGGATGTAAATGCGTGTCTGGGATCCCGCTTGGCTTGTAACTCAAGGTTCTGACACTCGTTCTTTTGTACTTTATGACTTGATGAAATGAAAATGGAAATGAGTAGCTGCACAAAGACCAATGTTTGCATGTCCACCTGCACAGACTTGTAAAGATCCCATAAGGAATCATTTGGATAGCATTTGGAATAAGAGTCTCGTTTATGTTTCTCCAGCCTTCCCCACCCAATATTCCAGTGTCACGTTTCACAGACAGTTAGGAGATCTGAATTATAATCCTTACGGAGATGATAAGAAGCTCTTCTTTGCGCTTCGACGGTGTGATTTTGCATAATTCTTTTTTCGTTTGGTTGTGAACATTTACTGATATACAAATCTGTTGACGCACAGTAAACCTAATCCTTTGGCCAGACGATGACAGGCCGGGATTCACGAAGACTGTCGCCGAAAGCGTCTGAAGGTGTGAGAGTTTGTGTTTGTTTTACCCGGTCTCTCTCAGGTGTCCTGAGGGAAACCCGTGGGACTGGTGCTGTTCTATAGGGGTTGAGAGCTGGGTTATAGGGGTCCGACAAGCAATCAACGAAAATGAGGCATGCTGGGGCAGGACATGAGCCACAGTCAGAGCTTTCTCTTTCTTCGTGTTATCTAGGACTGATGTTCAATCCAGCGCCTTACACAATCATCTGCTTTAAGAATAAACGCTCTTTGTAGTTTCGCTTGCACATTTCCTTCCTTGTAGGAACCACAGCTTTAGAAAGAGATTTTTCATTTTATTTCAAAATGTAACGATGGCTCGTTCCTCATTTTATAAACTCCTATAATGTTAAATGTTTTTTTTTTAATTACAAATAGTGTACAAATTTAGAAATGCTGTATAAGAGGGACTGCTTAGGTTTAACTTTTTTGGTTTATTTTATGTCATGTAGCTTTGGTATTTTATGAGCTTTTGTTAAAATGATTGTTACATTTTTTTATGAATGTTTATGGGGTACATCAGATGAAAATTAGTGTAACATGATATACAGTGAGGAGAATAAGTATTTGAACACCCTGCTATTTTGCAAGTTCTCCCACTTAGAAATCATGGAGGGGTCTGAAATTGTCATCGTAGGTGCATGTCCACTGTGAGAGACATAATCTAAAAAAATAAATAATCCAGAAATCCCAATGTATGATTTTTTAACTATTTATTTGTATGATACAGCTGCAAATAAGTATTTGAACACCTGAGAAAATCAATGTTAATATTTGTTAGTTTCCTGTAGTTTTTCACCAGGTTTGCACACACTGCAGGAGGGATTTTGGCCCACTCCTCCACACAGATCTTCTCTAGATCAGTCAGGTTTCTGGCCTGTCGCTGAGAAACACGGAGTTTGAGCTCCCTCCAAAGATTCTCTATTGGGTTTAGGTCTGGAGACGGGCTAGGCCACGCCAGAACCTTGATATGCTTCTTACAGAGCCACTCCTTGGTTATCCTGGCTGTGTGCTTCGGGTCATTGTCATGTTGGAAGACCCAGCCTCGACCCATCTTCAATGCTCTAACTGAGGGAAGGAGGTTGTTCCCCAAAATCTCGCAATACATGGCCCTGGTCATCCTCTCCTTAATACAGTGCAGTCGCCCTGTCCCATGTGCAGAAAAACACCCCCAAAGCATGATGTTACCGCCCCCATGCTTCACAGTAGGGATGGTGTTCTTGGGATGGTACTCATCATTCTTCTTCCTCCAAACACGTTTAGTGGAATTATGACCAAAAAGTTCTATTTTGGTCTCATCTGACCACATGACTTTCTCCCATGACTCCTCTGGATCATCCAAATGGTCATTGGCAAACTTAAGACGGGCCTGGACAAGTGCTGGTTTAAGCAGGGGAACCTTCCGTGCCATGCATGATTTCAAACCATGCCGTCTTAGTGTATTACCAACAGTAACCTTGGAAACGGTGGTCTCAGCTCTTTTCAGGTTATTGAACAGCTCCTCCCGTGTAGTTCTGGGCTGATTTCTCACCTTTCTTAAGGCCAATTTATACTTCTGCGTCGAGTGAACGCAGAAGGTACGGCGTACCATACGCATAGACGCGTTGGATACGCCGTAGCCTACGCCGTAGCCTACGCCGTACCCTGACGCGCACCTCTCCAAAAATGTAACAACGCGTCAATTCTACGCGGACCGCAAGCGCTGTGATTGGTCTGCCAGAACCCCTACCTCAGGTCAATAAATAAATACAAAATCTGCGATAGGAGTGTGTGTGTGTGTCCAGAAATGGGATGATAGTTCCTTATGTCTGCTATAACACAATATTTTGTAGTCCAGCGATTCTTTATGGTAGTAAATAAATACATAGATCCGCTGAGTATAGTTTATTTATTTTCTCATTAAAACCAAAGATGTTAATCAGTAATTGTATATCAAGAACAGGGACACATTAAGGTATATTTCGTGAATGAAGTCTCCGCAACAGTAATCGATTGCTCGAGCCACCGCTAGTGAAAACAGCGGCCACGAGCTCTGCATGATTTCACAAACACATTCCAGCGCCAGATCGCCTTATTTAACTCTACTAATCAACTAGAGATGCTTAATTTGTATTAGATACAACAACTCAAGCTGCAAGAAAAGCCGCTCTCTCACTGCTGCTGATATTCCGACATGAATGTACAGATTCTACACAAGCTGCTTCTTCTTTAGCTGTTGTCTTGATTACACCAACATGCCCGAGGACACTGCCTACTAGCGTCTGCATGTGTAATTGCACATTGACGCGGACAATAGCGCAGAAGTATAAATGCTCACGACGGCGTCGGCTACGCGCGTAGCCTACGCCGTACACTCGACGCAGAAGTATAAATTGGCCTTTAGGATCATTGAGACCCCACGAGGTGAGATCTTGCATGGAGCTCCAATCCGAGGGAGATTGACAGTCATGTTTAGCTTCTTCCATTTTCTAATGATTGCTCCAACAGTGGACCTTTTTTCACCAAGCTGCTTGGCAATTTCCCCGTAGCCCTTTCCAGCCTTGTGGAGGTGTACAAGTTTGTCTCTAGTGTCTTTGGACAGTTCTTTGGTCTTGGCCATGTTAGTAGTTGGATTCTTACTGATTGTATGGGGTGGACAGGTGACTTAATGCAGCTAACGACCTCAAACAGGTGCATCTAATTTAGGATGATAAATGGAGTGGAAGTGGACATTTTAAAGGCAGACTAACAGGTCTTTGAGGGTCAGAATTCTAGCTGATAGACAGGTGTTCAAATACTTATTTGCAGCTGTATCATACAAATAAATAGTTAAAAAAGCATACATTGTGATTTCTGGATTATTATTTTTTTAGATTATGTCTCTCACAGTGGACATGCACCTACGATGACAATTTCAGACCCCTCCATGATTTCTAAGTGGGAGAACTTGCAAAATAGCAGTGGTGAGTGCTCAAATACTTGTTTTCCTCACTGTATATATGATGATTATTGTGTCTTTAAATAAATACATAAATAAATGTGTTTTTTGTACTGTATTCAATTTTATTATTTTATTTAAAATAATCTTTTGGTACAAGTGCCATGAGCATTCTTACTTTTAAAATATTGAACGTACATTCAATAATTGAATGTAATTTTCTTTGGCAGGGGTTCAGACAGAAAATCAAGCTCATCCTTCTCCATTCCAGCACCTATTTTCCCTCCATATTTACATGCAAATTACCACTGTAATTATTTTAAAAGAGAATCTGGAATACAAGCCATGTCAGACAGACAGTGAGAACTGCCTGTTCCTTATGCTAAATCAAGCACACACACACACACACACCTATTCCATAGACACAATTATTTTTATACTACAAAAACTATATCCTTTTCCCCTTATTTTGTTGGGTCCTCACAATGTGCGGTTTATCAGGTATGCACACACACACACACACACTCACACACATTGTCCTTAGGCAACTCATGCATTGGATTGCTGTGACACGTGAAAACCGTCATGGTGAATGTAACAGTTTTGCACAGACATGAGCTGTAACTGAATGTTGAAGTGCGCTCATCAATAAACATGACATTTTCCAAGAATTACTGGGGGTTTCTGCTATTTTGCTCAGAATAAGGAACGACAAGCAGCCTGCTGAATGTGACAGAAACCATCTCAGATAATGAATGAGCAATAGAAACCATGCAAAGCTCCCTGAATACAAACAGTTCAACTCCATATTCAATCACAAACAGTCAAAACACATGTCTTAGACATGCTCAATGACATAATGCCAAGAATAAATCCTAATTGTTTATTGTTCTTACATTTAAATTAAGCTAAAAGAGTGATTTTTTTACAAAAAAACATTAATACTTTTACAGTTTTTTTCAATTGTTTACACGCAATTTTGAAAACAGAGTTATTTTTGTCAAAATATAATCACAATTATCCAAACACCACACTCAATTAGCAAAATTCCTAGATTGTTTGCAAAATGACACACTTCAGTCAAAACATACACACTTCAGTCAAAACATATACACATATTTGTGAAAATGCTATTTGTTTTCATTTAACCAACACAGTCATCAATGATCATACACTATTGCAGCCAGTTTCACACTGCTGTGATAAATAAAAAACACATTTGTAAAAAAAAAAAAATAGATTTTTAGCCAGACATTCTTACTGTATGTAAGAGATCATTTAGGTGACAAAAAATAGTGAGAAACTCACAACATTATTCATGATTTGTTTTGAGATAGGAGAATGTAGACAAATACTGTAGGCCTACTATAACCTCACTGCACTGCACAACACTTGATGCTGCAGACTGAATATTTCAAGTATTTATTTCAATACTTACTAAGAGTATTTCTTACCATAATCAGTTACAGTAATCAACCAACAATGAAATCAATAAAACAAATAAAATCTGTAGACAAATAAAAAGCATGATGTACATAAACTTTTACTCTGAAGAAAAACTACTGTAAAAGCCTGAGTGCTACGTTTTCAACAAATGTGTGCTTCCACACCTGGTGGATGTGATTATCCAATTCGTTCATTAGTGTGGTCATTGGCAATCCGGGGCTTTGTAATGACAAGGAAGTAACCTCACAATCCTTATCTCTGTCTAAGGTGTGAAAATGTGTGTAGAGTTTTACAAATCACTGTGTGTAATGTTTTGCAAAAAGGGTGAAGCAGACCTTGTGTGTAATGTTGTGCAAATCTGTGGAGGTGTTTTGCTCATTGGAGTAGAATTTTGCAAATTGTGTGGAAATTTCTATTTTAGTGTGTAAACAATCGTAAAAAACTGTATTTACCAAGAATGCATTAAATTGGTCAAAAGTAACAGTAAAGATAGTTACAACACATTTCAAATAAAATGCTCTTTTGAGCTTTCTGTTTATCAAAGAATTCTGAAAAAAAAGCACAACTGTTTCTTCAGCTTTAAATCAGCATATTAGAATAATTTCTGAAGGATCATGTGACATTGAAGACTGGAGTAATGATGCTGAAAATTCAGCTTTGCTTTCAGGAATAAATTACAGAACAGAAAACACTTGTTGCTTAAATCGATTTTCCTTCCTTCGCTCTTCCAGCTGCAGAATGTTTCTTCCACTGACCATGGACATCTCCTCAGGAACATCTGCTCAGATGATACAACAGGTTTTCTCCACACACCTGCACTTGATGGGGCTGTAGGGCATTTTTAATCAAGTTGTCTTAGTCTATCTCCCCATCAGGCCTTGTGTTTACAAGCAACACTGGCCCATTGATGTGGCATGTGTCAGTAAACAGTAGGCACACTTACAGCGTCGTTGGACAAGGGACAGCTCTTTGGATCTCAATAGAATAGCCCCCTCAACAAGGCCAGACAGCATTGAAGCTATTGTGTGTGTGCATGGAGATGAAGGAACGTGTATGAAGGCAGGGCGAGGTTTCTAGGGTCTGCAGATCTGTGTGTGTGTGTGTGTGAGCGGCACATGCCAGGTTTATCAGCCGATCTGTGATGTTCTGGTGATCACGAGGTCTCTGTTGTCATGCACAGACGCCAAGACTGAGATGTTAACTTTAAGTGGATTTAAATGAGCAGGGCAGCAAAATTTAACTGACAGAGATATTTCAAGTTAACTGCAGTCAATGGCATAATGTTTGTATGAAATCTGAATAATTCCATCAAATATGTCAGAATACTAAAATATACAAAGCTTTCAAAAATGCCCACAGTAAGTAAAAGCCGCATATCTCTCAGCACATGACAGATATAGCAATTACATTTTTATTGGTTAATTGAACTATATGCAACATAAACAGTATTTTTACAGTATCACTTACATTAAGCCACAGGCAATCCGATCTAGATCAGCGCAGGAGACAGCAGCCCAGGCACCTGGCTATAAACACACAGCACACTCTGTGTTGATAGATTCAATCGATTAGATCAAAGTGACACATCTATGTAGAGTCAATTTGTTGTAGGGAGACAGTGAATCGTGTGTTTTGACAATAAACACTTGAGGAATCGAGGGCTGGAGGGAGGGACTGGATGTTACAGGCAGACATGATTGGCATATCTGTACATCAGTGTGTCCTATGTTGTCATGCGCTGCCGCAGGGCCATAAATCTTGACCATTTACACTGGTAAAATAGGGTATTCATTCAAGTTGTGAGCATCATTATGGTTCATTATTAGATTATTGCTTAATAGTGGGATAGGCCTATATACTTAAAATATCATTTAAATACAAATCAAACTCCTAATGTTACAAACTTTTGTCTTGCTGTGTGTAGAAACACAAAAATGCTTCCCACATGGAAAGAACCTATATAAACATATAGGTTTTGAAATAGGTTTTTAATATATGTGACATACATAAAATTGGCCATTTTCCTATATTATATGTACATATATGCACATATATGTACATATATGTGTACATATATATGTGCATACATATACCTATATAGGTACATATAAGCACGTATATATGTGTGCATATATGCACATATATGTTCACCTATATGTTCACCTATATGTGCACCTATTCAGCCATATTCATCTAGAAACTGCATTAAGACCATACAGAAAACTTTGCATTGCATTTGGTGGATGTAACGGTGAATGTGTGGATGTGTATGAGCTGTAATGTGAATCTGGAAGTGACTTGAAATTGGAAAAAAGGCTTGATTGACAAAATAAAAATTAAAAATTTGTTATACATTTCCTTCTTTTCCACTATCTTCATACAAGAAAGAATCGACCTTGTAAATGTTTCAGGAAAACGTGTAGACATAGCTTTCCATCTCCTCTCACCTAACTGCCATAGTTAAATTCCATTACATGCCAATTACATGGGATACCAATTTCACGTGTTCGCACATACATAAGTTCTTGCATAATTTTTTTTTAGTTAGTTCTTAGTTATTGCATTGATAATAGATAATATGAGCCAGGCGTCATGTATGACAGTTGCCAAAGTGAGATATGAGCAACAAAATGACCAGATCCTGCCATGAGCTATATAGGAGACATATATTGTATGTATAGGGCTTATATGTGGATATAAAGACGCAATACAGGAGACCTGGCCTGTATATGCACCTCAATTTTGCCTAAATGTGGCATATATACGCATATATGTGGCATATATATTATCATATATGTGCATATATGCTGTATATATGCAGCATATATGTGCATATAAACAGCATATAGGTTTCATAAATGTGCCTATCCTCATATAGGTTCCTTCCATGTGGGTTCAAAATAATTTTTTTCAGCTTACATTAAATCTAAACTTGAAAATAAAATTGAATGAAAAGTACACTGTTTCCCCCCTCCCTCCATTTTAATATGTTAAAGCCATATCAGACTCTAATATGGGGTGAATAAAGATTGAATATACACACACATATTGCCAAAAGTTTTGGGATGCCTGCCTTTACATGCACATGAACTTTAATGACATCCCATTCTTAATCCGTAGGGTTTAAAGGATTAGTTCACTCACTGTAATAAAAAGAAAAGTTGACATCTTAAAATTGTAAGGCAACTTGCTGCACAGCTTTTTTGAGTTTACCCAACTTTTAAACAAAGTAGTTCACTTAACTCAATTAACTGAGTAAGGTCACATGTCTCCCAATTTAAGATTTTTTGTTCAGGTGATTGAGTTTTTATAGTTTTGTTTATTTTGTGTTTATTTATTTTTTATTTGTTGATGTCACCGTCATGGTGATCAGTGTTTTCTTTAGTTGGGCAGTTTGATGACTTTTTAATGTTAGTGTTTCTCTGGCTGCTATAACTGAGTTTGCTATGCAAGAAAAGCAAGAGAAAACACAATCTGATGCTGTCAGCTGCTCGATGATAAGAATATAATCCTTATAATGGTTTAATTTACTGCTTTTATGACTGCGTTTAATATGAGCAATATACTATTTACTTTGTTTTATTGTGATTCTAGATAAGATCCAGCACTGTTTTAATCGGAAAAGCTGAATAAGGTTTAAAACCTCCTGTGAGATTCAGTCAGAATTCAGAATCAGAATCAGGCTATGAATCTCAACAATGATGACATGCTTCATGCCGCAATGCATTCTGGGAGCCATGGATGAGTTTTGCATGATGCACCCAGAATGCATTGTTCACTTGTTGCAACTTGTATGCTTGTTAACTTGCATTTACAAATCGAATGTACAAGGTTAGTCCAACGATTGTTGAACCAACTTCTTTTCACTGGTTAAGCCAACTTTTTTTCATTTAATTGTGCAGTTAACTAAAACATTAGTCAATATTTTTGTGAGTTGGATTTTTTACAGTGCTTCAAAATGGAAATGTCGTGATATTTTACTCACCCCCATCTCATCAAAGATGTTCATGTCTTTCTTTCTTCAGTCGAAAAGAAATTATGTTTTTTGAGGAAAACATTCCAGGATTTCTCTGCCCATCATAGACTTCCATGGCAACCAAAATGTTGAAGGTCCAAATCAATGAAGGGCTTCAGAGGCTCTGCGTGATCCCAGATGAGGAATAGGGTCTTATCTAGTGAAACGATCATCATTTTCAAAAAAATTTTTTTTAAATGAATATAAAACTTCATTTCTTTTCGACTGAAGAAATAAAGACATGAACATCCTGGATGAGATGGGGGTGAGTAAAATATCAGGAAATTTTCATTTTGTAGTGAATTAATCCTTTAATATGGCGTTGGCCCACCCTTTGCAGCCATAAACGCTTCAGCTCTTCTGGGAAGGCTTTCCACAAGGTCTATGAGTGTGTTTATGGGAATTTTTGACCATTCTTCTAGAAGCGCATTTGTGAGGTCAGGCACTGATGTTGGACTAGAAGGTCTGGCTCGCAGTCTCATCTATAATTCATCCCAAAGGTGTTCTATCAGGTTGAGGTCAGGACTCCGTGCAGGCCAGTCGAGTTTCTTCACACCAAACTCGCTCATCCATGTCTTTATGGACCTTGCTTTGTGCACTGGTGTGCAGTCATGTTGGAACAGGAAGGGGCCATCCCCAAACTGTTCCCACAAAGTTGGGAGCGTGAAATTATCCAAAATGTCTAGGTATGCTGAAGCATTAAGAGTTCCTTTCACTGGAACTAAGGGGCCAAGCCCAACCCCTGAAAAACAACCCCACACCATAATCCCCCAACACCAAACTTTACACTTGGCACAATGCAGTCAGGCAAGTACTGTTCTCCTGGCAACCGCCAAACCCAGACTCATCCATTGGATTGCCAGACAGAGAAGCGTGATTCGTAACTCCAGAGAACACGTCTCTACTGAGTTCAGTGGCAGCTTGCTTTAGACCACTGCATTCGACACTTTGCATTGCACTTGGTGATGCAAGGCTTGGCTGCTGCTGCTCGGCCATGGAAACCCATTCCATGAAGCTCTCTACGCACTGTTCTTGAGCTAATCTGAAGGCCACATGAAGTCTTCTGTACATTGTGCTCTGTGATTTTATGTGGCCTACCCTAATTGCTTCCACTTTGTTGTAACAGTTGACCGTGGAATATTTAGTAGTGAGGAAATTCCACAAATGGACTTATTACGGAGTTGGAGTTGGTGGTCCAGTGGGTGAAACCATGGAACTGATATGCAGAAGGTTGCTGGTTCGATCCCAGTGGTCACCACCAGTGTGTCCTTGAGCAAGGCACTTTACACCATGTTGCTCCAGGGGGATTGTCCCTGTGTAATAAGTGCAGTGTAAGTCGCTTTGGATAAAAGCGTCTGCCAAATGCATAAATGTAAATGTAAATGTAAATTACACAGGTGGCAACCTATCTGAGAACCATGCTTGAATTCACTGAGCTCCTGAGAGTGACCTATTCTTTCACAAATGTTTGTAGAAGCAGTCTGCATGCGGTGCTTGATTTTATACACCCTTGGCCATGGAATTGATTGGAACACCTGAATTCAATTATTTTTACCCAACACTTTTGGCAATATATTGTATAGATAGGATACTCTCTACAGGGTGAACGATGATGGAAAATGTAAGAATTTGCAGGGCCTGGAGGATTTTTCTGAAGAACATTGGGCAGTTTAACTGCAGGACAAACAAGGAACTCAAGAACAACCATCACAAAACAATAAAACAGTTGTAGATCATCCAGGTAACAACACACAATATTGAGATTCAATGGTTCATAAACTTTTGAAGGGGGTCATTTTTATAAATTCAGCTGTTTTTTTTGTCTTGTGGACTAAATGTAAATATCTTTTATGTAAAATATCTTATTCAGGACAGTACTAAATAAAAAAGATTTTTATATTTTATTTTGTATGATCACATTTTCACAGATTCTGCATGGGTTGTGTAAAAAGACTTACATTAATCCCAAAGGTTGGTTTGTCCATATTTGACCCAAACAAACAAGCATTTTTAGTGATGGAAGCAAGAATATCTGAGCCCTTTTTGTGCAAATATAATTGGGCATTTTTATCCCTCCATACTCTAAAAAAAAAAGGTTCTATATGGCACCAAAAATGGTTCTTCGTCGTAATCATAGAGGAACCACTTTTGGAGCTATATAGCACCATCTCTTAACATGTTCTGTACATGGTACCGGTGCTATATAGCACCTTAGTTAGTGGTGCTATATAGTCAAAGAACCGGTGAAGAACCTCTGAAGAACCGCTGAAGAACCTCTGAAGAACCGCTGAAGCACCAAAATTGGTGCTATATAGCACTTAAAAAGGTTCCCCTATTACGAGCCAAGAACCATTTTGGTGCCATATAGAACCTTTTTTTAAAAGTGTATATTTATGTAGCCTGTTTGACAGGTTTGTATTTATTTTATTTTATACAGATACTAAGAATGCTTCAATTTGGCATTTTTAAAATATTGTGTATTTTCATTAAATTGATTTATCAGCATCAGTCAAGTTAATAGGAAAAATTGAAATATTAACATTAGAATGTGTTGCAATGGAAGCAAGAACATCCAAAGACCTTTTGGTACAAACCTCTCTACAAATTATTTGATTAGTGACCCAGTACAGAATCTTATACATCTTACACTTCTTCACTGCATATTCTTCAAACTCTTAAAATGTACTGTTTATTTCGAAGTCTCAGATTTTCGCTGAGGTCAGAGACTTTTAACCCCTCTGTATTGTGTAGGGGGAGGTAAGAGGATGGAACAGGTTTAGGGAACTGAAAGGTGAAACCCTGCTGAAACCAGCAGTGAACAGCTGACTCACTTCTCTCAAATCTAAAGGAATGATCTTCCTATTTCACATCAGTGTTTTATTTTCTGCCATACCTACAAATGCCTCATCCAAATGAGCCAATGGAAGCAGAGCATTGCAGTTTCCCTCTGTTTGGTATGAGGGAGCGGGCTGAAAGACGATTCCCACGGCTGTAATTAGTCAGCAGGTAACCTCAGCATTTCTGTGCTTATTTGAATTCTTTCATGAGCACTGGGAGTGGGGACAGAACACTCATGTAAACCAACTGGTCCAAACTGCTTAAATTTACTATTCAAATTTGCTTTCTTTTTATCTGCACTCCCAAATCTTGCATTTAAGAAAACACACACCAAGCAGTGCGTCACATACTCTATGTGATCTATATTCTGCTTTTTAGTCAATGCCAATCTATAAATTCACTGCCTGAGGGAATAAACGAGTTGGTTGTTTTGCAAGATATAACGTATAATATGTCACAGCACAATCAGTCCCATTCAAATCAGTCCATTCATGATGAAGTCAAGCTAACCTTTCGGCAGTATTTAGCTCAATGAACAGGACTAATGGCATATTGTTACCACAAAAATAATTGTAAAAGTTTCTATAAACGTTTAAATACTCAGGGCCCTATTTTAACGATCTAAGCGCATGGTCTAAAGTGCACTACGCAGGAGGACTTAGGGCGTGTCCGAATCCACTTTTGCTAGTTTAACGACGGGAAAAATGGTCGGCGAGCCCAACATATGGTCTAAAATGGTTGTCCCTATTCTCTTAATCGGTCATGGGTGTGTTTTGGGCGTAACACACAATAAATCAATCAGATTCAATCCTCCCTTTCCCTTTAAAAGCCATTTGCTCTCATGCCATGACAGATTTGCTGTTCACACGGCAAAATTTGTAAGCGGAAAAACTGAACGCTTCTCCAGAGAGGAATCTTTTTATTTTTAATATTTAAACATTTTTATGTGCTGCTGCGTGTCCCTGTGTGTGTTATAAGCAAAGTTTAGGCGCATTGTGCACCCGGCTATAGGTTCATATTACTAGCATGTTCTTTAAATAACACAAAAAATATTGTGTGCCTGAACACACCCCGTTTTCTGACAAGCACACTCATGGGCGAACAGATGGGTGTAAATGCATTTGCTTTTTAAAGAATGTGGCGCAGGACGTGAAAATGATAACTGCATCAGGCTGAAACTAGCAAAAAACACTTGTGTCGCGCCTGGCGCCACATTGCACCAGGTGCATGCAGGCCCCTCAGTGTTTCAATACACTGTGAACCCGAATAAGTTGGCAAAACTCAAAAAATATTTAAGTAAACAGAACTGGCAGATTTTTACTTTGTGCTCATAAATTGAAATATTTTAGTAAGCTAATTCATAGATTTAACTTTAAATTATCATGTAATCTCAACTTAAATATTTTAGCAGTGGAAACTTGGCTTACCTTTAAGGTGCTCTAAGCAATGTCACGCGTTTTTTAGGCCAAAACATTTTTTGTCACATACAGCAAACATCTCCACGCTATCCGCTAGCTGGCAGTCCCCTGAACACACTGTAAAAAAACGCGGTCTCTGTAGTCCGCGTTAGCTCCACAAACGTGGGCAGTCTGGACAACGAAGTATAACAAACAGTGCTCCAGCCAATAGCCGACAAGAATAAACCTTTTGTGGAGCTTACGCGGACCACATAGACCGCGGTTTTTTTTACAGTGTGTTCAGGGGACAGGCAGCTAGCGGATAGCGAGGAGATGTTTGCTGTATTTGACAAAAAATGTTTGGCCTAAAAAACATGTGACATTTAACTAGCTAATTCAATATATGCTAACTTGCTAATTGGTAACACACTGATTTGATAGCATTAGCATAGCATAACAACTGCAGAATGAGTATGCTATTATAATACAGTTACAATATTGAGCTATTCTCAAACCAAGCTCATGCTCCACTCGTCACCATGATGGTAACCCTCCCAAAAAAACACCACAGAAACTATTCTAAATTAGCATAGCAAAACAGTAAAGACAACTACCCCCCCCCCAATAAATAAATAAATAAATACAACAACAACAACAACAAAAAAATAAAAAAAACACAAAAAAAAACTTAATTTTAGCTTTTACTCTCGAGTGCCACAGCAAAGCATGCTGGGAAATAGAACAATTTATTTTCTTTAAATTTTAAATTTTTAAAAGTTAGTCTTAATTACAAGAAACAAGGTGGTAAAACTCAGATTACTTCAGAAAATGTGTCAGTTTTGAGAACTCAAAAGAAAAAGAAAGTTCTAAATGATCATAAAAGTTAATTTGATTGAGTAATCAAATAATTTGCTAATTTACAAAAAAATCAGCTAATTTGTTTAATTAAGTTTACCCTACTCAAACCAATTAATTATTTTGAGCGTTAGCATTTACAGTGTAATATAGCCACAAGACGTAAGTGATTTAAGTCTGGAGAAACATTACATTTGATGTAAATTTAACTTTGCTGCGATGACAGCATAATGCAAAATCCTAAAAGAATTGTAAAAATTAAAAATTAAAATTAAAAATTAAAAAACTCCAATTTACTTCAATTTTTCAAGTGCCTCAACGTAATGATAGTGGAAATTCATTTTTGTGTTAATGCTGTGGATCAAGTTTAACTTGCATTAAACTAGGGAAATTCTTTTTTTTACCAGATATATGTTTGCAAATAAATGACTTGGCTGCATGATTTCAACAAAGATCTGTAGTCTTGTGAGGAATATTGTGTTTCATCTGAGTAGCTGTTTAACCAAAGATTTTGAGACCCTGAGGAACAAGTTTTGTTTCATATAACTTTTTTTGTCCCTCTGGCTGTCAAACCAGTCTTTTCCTCTCGATTAGGGTTTGTTGTTTAACGGTTCCTCTAGCTGTATTCCCCCTCACCTTTCTTTTACTTTGGGTCAGTGGCTGTAATGACAGACTGCAGGTAGTTTTGACAACTGAGGTGACAATCACATGTTGGTCTCTAGGCTTGAAGTGTTCTTGCCTTTTCACACATTAGGCATTTGTGTTTATTGTCCCTTTCGCAGTCTTTTCTCTTGCCTGACCTCCTCTTTAGTGTGGATCAGATTGAATGGACTTAAGTCAGCCAAAAGCACTGATAATTACGTCTTGCTCTCTTGCTGCAAATGATGGCTGTTTCTTCTTGTGTTTAAGGCATGTTGTTTAACGGTTCCTTTGGTGATCTCCCTCCCTACGTCTCCTTTATGTGGGATGGATCACTAACTCTATTGGCAGATAGCAGGTAGATCTAACTTTGACTCAGCCTAAGCGTTGATGTTCACATCTTGATAAGCATGAATCCGACTGAAATATAGGTGAAAGTTTTGTGATGCATCTCTGCCGTTGTATTGAACATTCAGGAAATGTATTCTTTCTTTCTCCATTTCATGGTTTTAATTTAGCTTTTGGTTCAGTCTTTAATTTATAATGGAAAATGTTCCGCTCATTGTTATGTAATGCAACTGAAATATAGGTGAAAGGGACTTAAAGGGACAGTTCACTTAAAAAGCAAACAAACCTGTCATCCTTTACTCATCCTTATGTTGTTATAAGCCTGTATGACTTTGTTCTGTGAAACATAAAGGAAGATATGTTGAAGAATATTTAATCTGTTTTTGTCCATATAATGAATTGCAATGGGTTCCAAAACAACACTGAACCCCATTGACTCTCATGGAATGGAAAAAAAGAAAACAAAGCTTTTTCTATTGTGTTCAGCAGAAGAAAGAAAGTCCAGATTTGAAAATACATGATCGTTTTTTTTGTTGGTTTTTTTTAGCATTATTTCTTAATACTTTATATTTTAGTATTAGTTTAAGAATTTTGTTATGTGTTTTTTATTTTATTTATTTGTATACAGTTTATCAGTTTTGATAACTTCAGTGCTTCCACTTATTTCATTTCAGTTAGTTCATGCCAAAGCAAGACTTCTATTTTTGGTAACACTTTACAATAAGGTCTCATTTGTTTATGCATTAACTAACATGAACTAACCATGAGCAAATTTGTTACTGTATTTGTTAATGTTAATTAATAAAAATACAGTCCTTCATTGTTTGTTTATGTTCATTCACAGTGCATTTACTAATGTTAACAAATACAACTTTTGATTTTACTTATAGTAAATGCTGAAATTAGCATTAAAGATTAATAAATGCTGTAGAAATGCGTTTCATTATTAGTTCATGTTAACTAATTTCAACTAATGAAACCTTATTTTAAAGTGTTGCCCTATTTTTCTTAAGTTTAAGATTTTATACAATAACAGCACATTTTGGGTGAACTTTCCCTATGACTATAAATATGATAGCAATAAGGATGGTATAGCAATTGTGAATATGCATGTTTATTTAGGCAAATACAGTATATATTACAATCACAAAATATATAATTCAAACAACACAAATACAAAATATAGAACAATGGACAAATTCATATTCATGCCAAAAGTCAGTGCATTTATGCATGTTCCAGGCTTCAATTTTACAGAATTAATATGTGTTGCAAAAACAAAACAAAAACCACAACGGTACTGGGAGCAGTAGCCCAGGGCGATTAGTGTTGTCTTTTAGCTGCAACATGAATTAAATGATGTCAGCAAGTCTGAGTCTGAGAATAGCGTGTGAGAGAGCGTTCACACAACTGTCAGATAGAGGGAATCTCCTCCGTGTCCACTCGGACCTGCTGAACCAGGCACTGCGGTGGGAAGTTGGCTCACGATGCAGGCCGACCGCTCCCTCAAGTGCCTGCGGCCACAGTTCATACCTGATGGTGCTATGACCAGTGCTACACCTCTGTTCCCTCCCGTGGATACAGCAAGTCAGAGGAGCCCAGCACTGGATAGAGCTGGCTGGTGTACTGGTTGAGCATAGTGTCATTATAGCTGTCTGTGTATGGAGCGGGTGAAGTGGAGATGTTGGATGCGACAGGGGGAGGGATGTGGGTTTCCCATTGCGGCACGGTTGCGCTCGGCGAGTACGAGTCATACGCCCCAGTCGGAGAAGATCTTTGGCTCAAAGGCAATGCCAGGGGAGATGGGAGAAGAGCCTCTCTTGAGCCTGAAGCCACATCACCCATTTGACTTAGGAAGCCTTTGAGACACGGTGTCAGGTCTGTGGAGACTGGAGAGTTCCCTCTCTCGGACGTGTCGCTGGGCTCCTTAGGACTTGATAGAGCAGAGTCCGACCCAGAATAGCCTTTACCCTCGTCTTCGGCCAAAGAGTCAGACTTTCTCTTCCTTTTGCGACGGAAGTTGCCATTATCGAACATCTTCTCACAGTTTGGGTCAAGGGTCCAATAGTTGCCTTTACCTGTTCAACAGAAGTAACTTTATGTTATTTTGGCAGTTAAAAATGAACTTAAACTTAACTAAAACCCAAGCAGTTACACTAAAAGAAGAAGTTTGAGCATGTTCTAACCTGGATCGGTGTCATCTCTGGGCACTTTCATGAAGCAGTCGTTGAGCGAGAGATTATGCCGGATTGAGTTCTGCCAGCTGGCTTTGCTCTTGTTGTAGAAGGGGAAGTTGTCAGCCACATACTGATAGATCTGGCTAAGAGTGAGACGGCGGCTTGGGGCTCCGTGTATTGCCATCGCAATGAGTGCTGAGTAAGAGTATGGGGGCCGCACGAGTTTCATCAGATCTTCTTGGGAAGGCAGGGAGAACCAGCTGATGCTGCCGTCTGAGCCTCCGATTCCACCTGCAGCCATGTAGGGCTTCGTCATCCCGTAGTGCTGAGGCCCTCCGCTGAGACAGGGAGCCGGATTGAGCCCGGGCCCGTTGAACCACAGGTAAGGGTTGGAGGTCTGTCCGGCGTATTCTCCGAAATCGTACGCGGACGGCAGGGTTTGCTGTGGACTAGGCACAGACTGAGTGCTGTAGTAGTTGTCACCATACAGGCTGAACTCTTGGGACTCCTGCCCCATGCTGTGGAACTGGGGTGAAAGGGCTTGTGGAACAAATGACGTCATGCTTTCCTCCCTTTTCCCCTTCTGTTTGTTCTGTCGTTCTGGGAGAAATTACCTACTACTGTTCTGCTGCCTCTCTCTCACACAGGTGGATTGGTCAGGTGCATCACAACCTGACACCTGTCTCACCTGAAGTATTTATACAAGTTTTGTAACACCCTCTCTGCTCTGATTGGCTGTCACGGTCATACCTCAGCCCTCATTTGTTTGGGGGCGGGGGTGGCACCTCGGGGAATGGATGGGTGGTTAGATATATCAGTGAAATATCTTAAGTTTCATGAGTCACTCATGGGTTGATTCACTTAAATTCCTTAAATTAAAATAACTTTCATATCATTATATCACAAAACAAAAACTTGTGTATGTCACATAGCAAACATGTTGAATTTAGATATATTGGAACAGTTCTGGATCAGTTTCAAATGTGCACAATTTACCACAATTCAACTAATCATAGCATATTTAACACTACAATACAAGCAGAGATTATTGTGTTTTAATAAGCTATTAAAGTAAAAGGGGTAGAAAATTATTTGGTAGATAAAAAAAAAAATAAGTAGCCTAATTAAATCAATCGTGTCCAATTTGCTGACAAGGTTGCTGTGGCATTATAAACATCATGCCTTAGGCTTGGTTCATTTGTTTACATTTCACTTGAGATAATGCGATTTCAATTTGAGCCATTGGGTCTCAAACGTAATTTACATTCTTAAACAGTGCACGCGCACCACCCATTCCTCCACACGCAGTGACTCCCTGCCGTGTCGGAGCCGTGGCCTGATCGCGCGAGATTAATTGTTTAGTCTGACTTTGTAGTCTGTTTTATTTAACCGTCTGATCCGTTTTTCCAGCTATAGTGGCCAGATGATTAAAACCTGTTTTTGAAGTTACATCAAAACCGCAATGAGTGAGTAGGCCTGCCTTTTACCTTTAACGCGCGCTCATATTTAACGTAAATCGGCTAATTTTCGCGGGCGAAAAGGAATCCAACTCCCGAGGACGAAAAAGTTCCACACACCGATTTCGCTCATTTTCTAGTTGGTCCCGTGACGTCTAAAATATTTACCATCATGTTTTCACTTTATTTTAAGTTGTATTTGTTACACTGCTATTTAAGTAGCCTACTGAGTAATATTAAATAAATACATGTAGCCTACATCTGTTGCTTTTTCCTATAGGGTTTGGTTCAGGGTTAGTTGCATGTAGGCCTAGTTATACATAATTTATAGTTATTACTATTTTAACTACATGTAACATATGTAACAATGACACTGCAAGTGTAGTTACACTTTTTTTAAGGTGTCAGCGTTACAGTGTAATTATATATTTAAATACTGAGTGATATTAATTAACTGTTAAAAGTTATGGTCGGATTAGGGTTTGGTTTAGGGTTAGTTGTGTGTAATTATGCATTATTTACTGTTATTTCTATGTACATGTAACGTGTTATAAGGAGGTCACTGTAAAATAAAGTGTTACCGTAAGTGTTGCTGCCACTTCAATTGCAGTCTGCCCTAACTTGACTCTCAAAGCAGATTATTTGGGGGAAAAGGGAAATTGGCAAAGATCACTTTGTCTTTTTTTTATTTTTTATTAATATTGGCTGTTATCCAGAACCCATTTAACAAACAAAAGCACCCATGAATCCGACAGTCTTCCCCAAACAGCATTATTATTGTAACCTGTTGTTTTGAGGTTTCATTCCTAAGTAATGTAACCGAATCCCCTTTTGTACACCGATGTGTTGTAAACTCGGAGACAGTTTGATAGACGTGAGATCATTTAGGGGAAACTGTGTCCTGCACTTCACCTTGAGTCTTCAAATTATTAATGGCAGGTGAACAGAAAGATTTCACAGAAAGAAACGCCCAAACACGAATCCTTGTTGACAGTGCCATTAATCCTCAATGAGTTCCTCACACTTGTAGAATTATAATCTTTATTGTCTTGTCAATATACATTTCATATTTCATGATCACACTAATTTAACAACAACTAAACGGGACATCCTGGAAAATTTCAAACTAAAAAGTAACCAGACTGATTAGTTGGAGAAATAACTATAACGGTGAAAAAAATATTGATAAAGTAGGCTACTCTTTTAGTTTATATGGACATATGTTCAGTACTATGCAATGTGCAGCTATGCATTTAAAAACTTTACAATATTTTATAGACCATCAGAGACATTTTTACACACACCTGAGAGTTTTTGACAGTTATGAATTGTGTTGATTTGAAGAAGTTGAGTTAGGGAAAAAAAAAATGCAATCATGAAATGAAAAAGCAAAAGTAGTTACTGTGAATTAGTCATGTAGAATACATGTTTAATATCGAGCTGGATAAATCAGAGCACACTGGTTCTGTTGGCCTGATTCTCGGTTCTTAGCATCAATAAGAAGGAGCGGCATGTGTTTGTGCTGGTTAATAATGTCGGCGACCCGCTCAAAAGTCTGCCAAAGACAATGAACAGTGTTACAAGCGTTGCTCATTAAGCATGTAGCTATGATTGAAGACATACAAAACAACAACAGTTACCTCTGAGGCTTTCATCCCAGTGCCTAGCATGAAGCCATCTCGGAGTCTGCGGATCTGAATATTGTAAACTTTGTCCTGGTACAGGACCACGAGTGTGTAAGGCTGGTTAGAGGATCGATTTGAGCTGTCTCGCACAAGGAACGTCCCATCCTAACAAGGGGGCAACATTTCAACAAATTACCTTTTTTTAACCTGAGAATGACATTTTTATTATACAATTTCAATGAGAGGTTAAGAGCACAAAGCCTCACCCTGTTAACTCTTCTCAGACAGCTCTCTGCCTCACCGCGGGTGATCTGACCCATATACCAAGCTGGATCCATGTCCTATAAATGGAGAAACAATGAGATATTAGGGCACGACTAATGAGAAATGTTTGCCTTTTAAACATTTCACAAAAGACCTAATAGTGACATGAGTAAAATGTGGCATCGAACAGGCTGTTATAACTAGCCTACACTGTAATAAAGCCACTGGCACCTTGGAGAAGTAAAAATACACTATAAACTAAAAAAAAAGGAATGTTTTGAATTCCTGGAGTAGCCTACGTTTTACAAGAAAATACTTTTGTTCGTGTTACTGTTAAATTCATGTTTAATTCAGTGTTACATACCTTTCTTTGTAATTATTTGTGAAATTTACAAGCAATTTCTGAGTGAAAATCGTTTCAAAATAGTTTTTTTTCCCCCAGTGAAAGTAGACTCAGTCATTCATGGAGCAGCTCAACGGAAATACAAGGGCGCCCTCTTCTGGTTGGTCTGTAGTGGTGTGATTGTTCGTCAGCAGCAGTGTTGCCAAGTTAATTTTTTGTTGCCAAAAATTGGGCTACTTTTACTCTGTTGCCGTGGGTAGTTTTTTGAGTCTATATTTTTACTGGGGGATCCTGGATTGGGCTGGTTTTGATTAACAGTTGGGCAGGTTGTTTTTTGGTGCACTGATGCAATGAACCATGTAAGGGAACAGGTTTTTATGAAAATGTTTTTTTTTTTTCCCTTCTAAAAATGAACATTGATTCACTTCATTACTTAATTTGTGTCAACTCCGTCAGACGCACAAAAAAGCATGCAGATTTAATGGAATCCATCCAAAAACAGTGTAAAGTCTTCAGTTATGTAATATTGGTATTCAGTAAAGGAGCTAAGTCATAAAATAGTACATTCTCTTATATATTACCAATTCAATGATGTTTTAACATTTTTACACAATAAACTGAACAAAGAATAACAAATTTCTTTCAAAATGAACAAAAACCTTAAATACTGACAGTGTTGACAAAGGTCCAGCTGGGGCTAAATATACAGTATCTATATATGTAAATAGAATAATGAAACAACATTAGAAGAATTCCTCATATGCATATGCAAAAATATTAAATCACATTATACAGACTTTTTGAGAGCACTTGTCAACCATCAGACATCATTAATTTGAAAAATTAATTTCAAATTAATTTGCGGTGACGGAGTTGACATGTTAAAGCTGTGGCCGCAGAAACTTCAATATTGCTTGTTTAAAATATAAAAAAAATTATAACTTCCAGGACTATTTGTCCTATACATAGGGAAGTCTTCAGTGTTAAAGCTGCCCATGACACTGCCTGATTTATTCAGAATTATAAGTTTTACACTTTGACCTCATGCTGAGGACAGGTTAACCTACATATGTTTTAAGTATAGTTAAATAATTAAAGCATAAGCAATGAATGCCCCTAGTATACAAATTTCCTTTAGATTTATCTTTTTAAGTATTTTTATTTTGTTGAAATTCTTACTTTTGAACATAAATAGGGCTTTTGTGTTTAGGACATGTTTTGTCCCTTATCTCAAGAATCAGTTTGTGCTGACCTGGCAACCCTAGTCAGCAGCTGAAGCATTTCAAAGTACTGTACCTGCATGCCGCCCATGTCTGTTTGTTGTGGTGGCACTGCTCTCGCACTTCTCCGGTGATCGTTCATTGCTTTTATTATACAACATAACGGGTGTAATTAGTTATTTTCATTGACTAAATATAGTAAGACAAATCAAACTAGTGTAATGCGTGCTTACCCTCCTGCAGTTTTGCTGGTAGTGATCGGCTGGGGCTAACACTGTGTGAAATGGGACAGAAAAATAGTCAAATATAATGGAGGATCTGCACTTTTTTCAGTATTAATTTGGCAGCATGTTCTTAAGTAATATCAAATCTGACCACCCACAGCAGTGTTCTCAATTGAATACACACTTGTCTGTTTGAAAGGCCTGTCCGTGGGTTCCTGGTGGTCTTGGTGAAGGATTCCTGGCGTGCAGTGGAAATGTGTTGGAGCTGTGCCTGGCAGCTGTAAAACCGTGAGTATTCAAACATTGGGCTTTTGTGCTTTCTTTACTAATTATTTATTGGTGTTAAAGCTGGCTCTCTTATCAAAATATGCAAATACACAAAATAAGAAAATGACTTACTGTCATCGTGAAACTGTTGAAGAGAAAAAACAGTAACATTAAGTGAGTGAATTGCAAAACGATTAGGCCTACGTGTGTGTGTGTGTGTGTGTGTGTGTGTGTGTGTGTGCGTGCGTGCTTATTGTGATTACCTCGTTTCTGTGGTCAAGATTCCTGTTGGAAAAAGAAATACAGGTTACATTGGCAGCTCTGTGAATAGAATGGTGTAGCTTTAAATTCTTGAACCTGACCTGTTTTGAGAGTAGCCTGGCGTAACTGAGGAGGCACTTCTGCGCACCCCTGGTGGAGGAAGTGAGGGTTTGGGAATCCTTATTGGGTCTCCTGGCAACTCCACTGCAGGGAGTCTGAGAGGAGCAGCATTAATGCTGTAGGATAAAAAGCATATGACATCCTGAAAAATGGATAACAAACCTATCATACTTTAATGACATAACAGAGATTTATAGTAATTGCCCTGACCGCTGCTATGAATGTGATTTCAGCAAGTAGAACATGTTCCTGGAACAACATTCCAATCAACCAATCAGATTTGAGGGACACGTTTAGGCTTAAAACAAGGGTTAGACCAGGGGTCTCAAACTCATTTTACCTGGGGACTGCTGGAGGTAGACTCTGGGTCAGGCTGGGCCGCATCAAGTATTACACATAAAAAGTGTTTCAAGTATTCCAAAAAAAAGTAGCACAACTGATCCAATCTTCTCAATCTTTATTATTAACAGTTCTTCAACATGAATCTTTCTTCTGAACATGAACTGTTCCTCTGAATTTGAACTAAATATAGCCTATAGAAATTAAATCATGTAATATGAAATAATGAATGATTTTAATTTTATTTTAAATAATAGTCCCGATATTCTTCGCATGAGTGAGTGAATAAATACATAGATCCGCGAAAATGTTCAAATTCCCTAGTGGTCTGGTGGTAGAATTTTTGTCCACCGTGTCAAAGGTTCCGGCTTCTAATCCGCTCTCATGTAGTTTTTCTTCATTATAATCAAAGATGTTCATCAATGATTGTATAATAAGACCATGGACACGTTTGCATTTTGTTTTGTGATTTCACCGGAAACAATAGAGTCTTTCTCAGCAACGGCATTAAGCGATAGATTGACGCACTCGTCTGTGTGTGAAGACTGCGCAGTGTGCACGAGCCAAAAGAGAATGTAAACTCCGCCTACTTTGATTTGATTGGCCATCTCAATCATTTTGACATTGACAAACGCTGTTAGACCACTTTCGTTTCAACTGTGTGATCAGCTTCGTTCGTCTGTTCCTGTCAATCAAGCGGTGTCAACCAATTATACTGCATGAGGGAGGGGCGAGCCAACTCTCTCTCTCTCTCTCCCTCTCTCTCTCCCTCTCACACACACACATACACACAAAGGAGGCAGCAAGCGTGGCAAGTGGCAAGCGCTGCACACGCAACGACTCAGCAAAAAGGTGCTTTTCAGAGCAACGCGCAGGCCGCACTAACACTAAACTTTGATATCAAGAAGGGGGCCACAAAATATCATCCTGCGGGCCGCGAGTTTGAGACCCCTGGGTTAGACACTTCTACCCATTCTTATACATCTATCATTTCCCTCTGATTTTAGGGATAAATTATGGGCAGGGTTAGATTTAGGGGTAGAGATAG
Organism: Gobio gobio; assembly: GCF_949357685.1. Classification (NCBI taxonomy): domain Eukaryota; kingdom Metazoa; phylum Chordata; class Actinopteri; order Cypriniformes; family Gobionidae; genus Gobio; species Gobio gobio. The sequence goes on from NC_137107.1 coordinate 23,768,937, forward strand.
GGTAAAAGGGATAGTTCATCCAAAAACGAAAATGTTACGTTTTTCTGCTTACCCCAAAGGCATCCAAGATGTAGGTGTCTTTGTTTCTTCAGTAGAAAACAAATTAAGATTTTTAACTCCAACAGTTGCAGTGTGATAGTCGTATAATGCATGTCTATGGGGTCCAATTCTATTAAAAAAACATGCACAGACAACTTCAAATTAAGCCCTGCGTCTCGTGATGACACATTGATGTCTTAAGACACGAAACGATCGGTTTCTGCGAGAAACCAAGCAGTATTTATGCTATTATTTCACCTATTATCAGATGAATGTCATCAGCTCTCCAGACCGCCATAACTTCCTGTGAATTAGGTCAAAATACTGGCGCTGTCATAGATATATACATAGATGCCTCATTAGTGCCTGCGCGGATCGGTCGAATGAGAAATCTACGTATATATTTCTATGATCGTGCCGGTATTTTGACCTTATTCGCAGGAAGTTATGGCGGTCTGGAGAGCTGATGACATTCGTCTGATAATAGGTGAAATAATAGCATAAATACCGTTCGGTTTCTTGCAGAAACCGATCGTTTCGTGTCTTAAGACATCAATGTGTCGTCATGAGACGCAGGGTTTAATTTGAAGTTGTCTGTGCATGTTTTTTTTACTCTAATAGAATTGGACCCCATTCACATGCATTATACGACTGACAGACGGCAACGGTTGGAGTTAAAAATCTTCATTTGTGTTCTACTGAAGAAACAAAGACACCTACATCTTGGATGCCCTGGGGGTAAGCAGAAAAACATCAAATTTTCATTTTTGGGTGAACTATCCCTTTAAGACTATGTTTTTGGACAGGAATGTTGTTCCAGGATCAACAAAAGATGGAACATGCCGTATGACCTATAAATACATAATACCTATGCATGTATATGTATAAATGTATACATATACATGTATGTAAATGTATAATAAAATGTCTAAATACCTATACATTTATATAAATATAAATGTAGCATATTCTATGTACACAGATGTAATTGATGTCATTCAGTAATTTCATTGTGATCATGCTATAAAGTAAACAAACCAATAAGAGATAAATAGTAGTTACTATTAATAAATAGTCAATTATGACACTAAATATTGTCATACTAAAGCTGCACATGCAGTACTATTAAACAAAAGTTAACTAAATTAAATCACTGTACCTTCTTGGCGGTAGGACAGCCTGCAGAAAAAATAAATGATTAGAGAACCATCACAGAACCATTTATCACAGAGATATTAAAATATAAAATTATTGTTTTTAGTCAAAATGGAACTTTGAAATAGACTATATTTTAGGGGGTAAAGGTAATTTATATTTCAAGCATATAGTGGAATAATAATAACATCATTGGCATTAATTATTATGTTGTTAGTAATAATAATTCTAATTATATATATATGATGCTAAATATTTATTGATTAATATACCTAATAATGATATGTTTATTGATTCATAAAACATCAGACAAATCAAACTTACTCTGTCAAGCGAGCTAGTGCCCCTTCCACCTGTGAAGACACAAATAGTTTAAAGGTTGATAAAGCATACAACCCTTTATTAGAAAGAAATAGTCAAAGACCTTTTAGCCTTTATGATTTGCTTTAAAGCACTAAGAAATAAGTGTGTGAGTGGCAGTGACCTGCTACAGGTGGAGGAGGGTGGCTTCGGTCCAGAGTTCCTGGCTTTTTGCTGCGGTCTACAGCAGGTGCTACAGGAACACGGGACGGTAGAAATCACATATAGAAAAGGGGGATAAATTCAATAACATCACACCAGGGACATCACTAGGATTGGAAGACAGGGGGGGGGGCTTAGCCCCCAGGGTATTTGTAACTTGCGTTTGCAAAATCTTTGCAATCACATCTAGAGCTACACTTAACAACCAGTCAAGAAAACCAAGATGTTAACAAGTAAAACGTGACAGACATATCCTCTTCTTCCATTTCTACTCTGTTAAAGAAAAGTTAGTGTAATGTTAGCTTTTAGACAAATCAAAGCTGCATGGGGGAATTTTATTAGGTCAGACTTTGCTCCTGATGAGTTACTATAAGCAATGACTTAAATGGTATCTGTCTGCTCATGTAAATGTATGATAAAGTAATAGCATACTATATCTAATTCCTCTCTATATAAGATAAGTTGTCCACAGAATGCTATTTAATTACACAGAGCCGCATGTATTCAACCCATTTTTGAGCCAAAATACAAATATACAGCTAAACCTGAACCTAAATTGAGCTAAACCTATACAAATACCACAGCTGTACAATTTTCACACCCTATACTAAATTTACCTTATACAATAGCCTACTCATCTGACACACACACACACACACACACTCATGAAGCAGAAAACATAAAATTATTTAATATTTGAATCACAGCTTATAGTGTTTTGACATCGACAACCCAAGTGCATTTTACCTCAAACTTGCGACTAGTTAACTTTCTAAAGTAGCAATCGCTTCTCGGGTCGACATTAACACACTGACAAAATTATATTCTGAATTAAAAATATTTTTATACCACTTTTTAATGTGTGATTGTGTAAAGGTGTTCACGAGATATCAACCTTTCGCGAACTTGCTTTCAACGTCGAACACTCGTTCATGAAGACGCCGGTGTGCACGGAAGGGAGGGGCTGTGTGTGTGTGTGTGTGTGTGTGTGTGTGTGGGGGGCGCGCGTGTGTTTTAGAGAGAGCGTGAGTGAGAGCCGCAGGGAAAGGAAATGCAGCTGAACGTTATTTGCTCTATGAAAAACATTGATAAAGACGAAAACTAAGGACATTTAATCTATAATTTTATTTTAGTTAGTTTGGCCAAACACACATTACAGTTTTGGTTAGTTATCGTTTATTTGTAATGCCTCGTTTTTATTTTTATTTCAGTTAACGACAACCCACCTAGTTTACGTTTTACGTTACGTTTACTTGCAGTAGTGCTCCGGTCTGCAACGCTCTGAAAGCTGCCACAGTTCACACCAATGCAACGAGACGCGGTGCATCATCTTGATAGCACAACGACTCTTTGTACTTCTGTCCAACTTCCGACTTTTCTGCTATTTTTTTGTAGCTGGATATATATCATTTGTTGCGTCTAAATATGAATGATACGGTTATTGATAAATCAAATTGTTATTGTTGTTCTTATTATCATTTAGGGGGGCTTAGGAACATTTTGGGGTAGCTTCAGCCCCCCCTAAAATAGGCCTAACGACGTCCCTGCATCACACCCAGATTAGCTTTCACTGAGAATAAATATACTCTCTTAAGCCCAAAGTATACTTCACTCTTGACGCGTATGCGATGGTCAGTGCACATTTTGTCATCAGAGGAGTATGCGTGTACTGTACTGTACTATACGCACACTGCCGGATTTGTTGTACTTTGTATGACCAGGTCGCACATGCGCATTACATTTTTTTGCAGTATTTACATGGGTTGTAACTCATTGCGAGAGAGAGTGCTCAAAACTGCGCATATGCATGCCTGTGTACACGTAGGAGTCAAAAGAAGTATACTTTTCAAGGCTGTGCTTTCTACTGTGTGCATAAAAAAAATTAAGCATACTTTGGGCTTTACCTGGGGGTCTTTTTAGGGGCCGCTCTTCTCTCAGATGTAGTCCAACCTACAGAATATAAAGAGTTTATTGCAAAGAAGATTCAAAAAATTTAAATTAGAGATAAAGTGGGACACATAATATTTGGAAATAGGAAGGACTCACATTTTGCCGCTCCACAGGAGGGAGAGAGGGTCCGGGGCCCGGGCGCTCCGGAGGCACAGGCGGTTGGCTTCTGCTCACTCCACGTGTGCGGTTATTATCTGATAAATCAAGGAATCCCATCATGACTTTTCCAAAGGACTGAGACAGCAATAGGATGGAAAAGTGTCCACTTTTGCGTACCAATATAATCACTGTTTTCCATGGGTTTAGCGGGACAGATCTGGGCCGCGTCTTCTTTAGGCTCACATGGAGGAGGCTCATAGCCATTATCACTGTCTGACCCCTCCTCCGGGGACTCATAGTCTCCACCGCTAGCATCACCATCTTCTGAATTATTATCCTCGGTAGGATCCTCGTAGTCGTCTTCACTGTCCTTAATGAGGAAAGAATATATGCGTTCTGCCTGTCAGATGTGATGCTGATCACTTCAAAACACTTTAAGACACAAATAAGAGACTTACAAACTCTTCAGGGTCCCACGCTTGATCCTCATATTGGTCAACTGAAAATAGTAAGAGCAGGCAACTTCTAGACAATGTCTTTAAAAGCAAACTTGTAGCATTGGATATATTCTACTTTAAATCATACCTGCTGGTTGTGGGAAGCTGGGAACTGGTTGTGATGGCCTGTTAAAAATCAATAAGGATAATTAGTCGCATATACTGACAGTAGATGCACTATATGGTCATTTATTCACCCTCATGTGGTTCCAAACCTGAAAGACTTTTTATTTAAAAAAATGTATCAGTTATTGTTTTTTCTTTGTACATAATGAAAGTCAATGAGGTCCCCTTTGACTTTCAATGTAAAAGCAAAAAAAAAAAGAGTTTCTCAAATAACATTCTCCTTTTATGTTCAGCAGAAGAAAGGGTTTGGAACCACATGAGAGTGAGTAAATGATGACATAATGATACATTTTATGTGAACTAACCCATTAAAAAAAAATATGTTTATTCAGCAAGGATGCATTAAATTGATCAAAACAATAAAAGACATTTATAATGTTGCAAAATTATTTCTATTTTTAAAAATGCTGTTCTTTTGAAATTTCTATTCATAAAAGAAACCTGGAAAAAAATGTAGGCAGCACAACTGCTTTCAAAATTGATGTTAAATGTTTCTTGAGAAGCAAATCAGCATATTAATATGATTTCTGAAGGATCATGTGACAACGAAGACTGGAGTAATGATGCTGAAAAATTAGCTTTGACATCACAGCAATAAATTACATTTTAAAATATATTAAAATAGAAAACAGTTAGTCTAAATTGTAATAATATTTCTGTTTTCACTGTTTTTGATCAAATAAATGCAGCCTTGGTGAGCGTATAAGAGACTTCAAAAACATTAAACATAACCCCAAACTTTTAACAGTAGAGTATATGGTAGAGTACTGGCCTTATTGCTGGAATCGGTGAAAAGAATCTTTTCTTCTCTTTGTTGATTTCCTGACAAATCTTGGAGATAAGCCTGCAAATATTAGGAAACACCAGTTTCAAATCCTCAAAGTGTAACTAACACTGCTGGCATGTTATTGATTAGTAGGCATTTTATGTGTAAGAACAGCATGTAATTATTGCGTTATGTATAATGTCTGAGAGTTCAGCTCAGGCAGGCAGGATGTGGTAACAGAAACATAATTTTTCTGGCCTATTTTCTGTGCACTTGACACTGCTTACTAAATTAACAACAATCATATTACCATGAAGTCACTGTGATGTATCTAATGCAAAAATTAGGGGAAAAATCAATAACATCTGCTTATTTAAGTTTTATTGAGGTGTGGGGGGCTTCAAACATTTAGCACCAAACATGCTTTACAAAAGAATTTCTGCATCAACGCGATGGTTCCTGCCACATCTGCTTCTCTGGTTTATCTTTCCTGTGCAGTGTTTCCTCTAAGTCACTATGTCATCGATGGTGTTCTTGCACGTTTCTACCTGTTTGTGCACTGTTAATCTGTACAATACTTTTACTTACTGCACAATACATTTTTAAATAAAGAAATAGTGTCTTTGAATACTGTGGATATGATAAATTACACTTTATGCCAAATAAATTCTAAAGTTGTCTAAAGTATTAGCGATTTACCCAGACTAAGAAAAACAAACAAACACACACAAAATAAGCAGAAAAAAATACACAGTCAGTACTTACGGCGCATGAAGCTTGGGGAACTTTTGAAGGTCATTTTCAGTCATACTCTAAAATAAAAATACAGCCTGATTTTATTTATATTATATATATATATATATATATATATATATATATATATATATATATATATATATATATATATATATTAGTGCTGTCACATTGATTAATCACATCAAACATATAGTTTTTGTTTGCTTAATATATGTATACTATGTGTGTGTGTGTGTATACAGTGTATATATATATATATACACACACACACACACACACACACACACACACACACACACACACACACACACACACACACACACACACACACACACACACACACACACACACACATGTTGGGTTTTCATGTTTTATGGGGACTTTCCATAGGCGTAATGGTTTTTATACTGTACATACCGTATATTCTATCCCCCTACACTGCCCCTACCCCTAAACCTAACCCTCACAGGAGACATTCTGCAATTTTACATTTTCAAAAAACATCACTTAGTCTGATTTATAAGATGTTTTCCTCATGGGGACCTAAAAATGTCCCCACAAGGATGAGGATTTCGGATATTGCTATCTTTGTGGGGACATCTTGTCCCCATAACGTGATGATTACCAGTCCACACACACACACACACACACACACACACACACACACACACACACACACACACACACACACACACACACACACACACACACACACACACACACACACACACACACACACACACACACACACACACACACACACTCACACACTCACACACACTCTATAGTTTAGAAAATGGTAATAAAATAGGACAAGAACTGTGTCAGAACAAATTAATCTTAATAATGTCAGATAACTTTGATGAAGGTATGTAATGGTTTAACAATCGACCAATCAGCTGTCAGCTGTTAAATTTAAGTACACAATTAGATAATACCAGTTTAGGTCAAACAAGTACCAAGCAATGCTAACTTTTGTTCAGTCTGTGGTGTAAAAGGTAGCATTAGCAATTAAAGAAAAAACACTTAAGCGAAACATGGTCAGGTCAAAGTTTCTGAAAAATTTCGAATAGTTCAAATTTTTATCAATTTTTTAGAAGACTTTTTGGGTATAGTATGTCACAGTTTACTTTATTTTGCTATTGTCACTTACATAAATGAACTATACCTGTTCCATAATCGATATATATAAATTATTTAACTCTTGAGTGATTATGAGTTCTAACATTTCTTGGTAGTTTTAGATTCTAATAACAGCAGTTCCTGAATTGTTGGATCAAGGGAAACAATGATGCCACATTGAGTCAGACCACAAACTTGTAAAGGGAAATTTTGGTTTGGGCTCCTTAAAGAACATAACTATTTACACAATTTTACAAATAGTTAAAAAAAAAAAAACACATAAAATAAAATCACACTGCATAGGACGAGAAATGTACGAAATTTTGATGATATACAAAATTATGACGCATATTAGAATGATCTCTAAAGGACCATGTGACACTGAAGACTGGAGTAATGGCATTATTTTAAATTGTAATACTTATTTTTAAAAACACTGAAAAGTGTAGAAAAAAGGCTGAAAATGGTTATTTCTGTTTTCTAATGCAAAAGTTAGGTTGTGACTCAGCAAAACCAGTGTCCGAATTCTAAATGGTACATACCAGGAACCTTTGTCCACTGATGTTATGTCGTGTTATGACCTTATCACATCCAGTTAGATTCCGCTAAAGATAATGAAAAGGAAATGATGTCAGTTGAATATACAGGATCGCACACATATACACATATCTCCTATGAATAAACAAATTAAATATTTAATATCAAATATAAGTCTATAAAAGTACATTCAATGCTATTTTAGTTTCATTGGTGCTACTTCTACTTCTCCCATTTATCAATTTTTAAATGGCATTAAATGTGTGCTTACGGTCTATAGAATAAACATTTTAATAATGCGTCGATTACAACAGATATATATCTTTTTCAATTTCAATTCATGTGATTTGACATTGAAAGATGAAAAGAGAAAGCAACTTACTTTCCTCAGAAAGTCTGCTAACCGTTGTGAATCCCAGCTCAGAACCTCCGATTTGGATGGAATACTGTCAAAACTCATTATTCCAAATGTACTACACTTGCTTATGAATATCAAATCTAAGATGTCTTTAAGCATTGAAAAAAAAATGTGCCACTCTCACAGCGAGTTCACACTGTGTCTGACGCTATGCCCACCGAGAACACGAGGAGACTGGTGTCAAATCAAGAAAAATCAATCAAAGAAAAAACAACAAAAAATAGACAATTTGATAGTTTCAAATGTAGGCGGGGAAGATTTACTATTACTAAAATTCTACCAACATTTTCAAAAAATACTAAAAACCCAACACCCCGGATTCGCCTGAGCGCTGTATGAAAAGAAAGAATGACATCCACTTCCCCATAGACTTCCTGTTAATGATTGTTGTGACAAATAGGGGAAGTACAGCCCCTTCATGAAAAAAACAAGATATTTCTTTATATATATCATAATTCATCCTCACCCACTCAGATTGATGTAGGCTAGACTATAAATATTTGGACACTACCAAACAATGTTATTTATTTGGCCTCATGTTTTTTTTAAACCGGCCTGTTCCACGTCATTTGATTAAAAAAATATGGTTTGGAATTTTGATAAATAACTTTTAACAATTTAAACTTTTTAAACAATGAACCTTTGCCGGTCACAGTGCAAAATCACTGTATGAGCAGTACACTTGCTATCATGACTGCTTAATTTGCAAGCAGAAATGATAACACATGCACATGGACAGCTAAGTTTACAACACAAATGACATGTGCATTTTGATTGATAATTACCAGCTATTTGTATCATATTAATTTAACCATAAATGTATACCATCTTTTTTTTTTTGACAATTGCACTTTTTTTTTTAAGAATACCGGTTAAATTGCGCAAGTTTTGTAAGCTTCATTTCAAAATAAGCACCCAAATTGTTTTGTGGGAAATTACGAAATACCTAATTTGCAAAAAGAACGTTTTTTTTTTTTTTTGCTGATTGTGACCTGCAAACAAGATGTCTGGTTCAGTCCCTGAACTGCATTTAACACCCACAGCTGGAAACTATGAGTTGCAAGCTTTCAGTTGCTCCTGTTCTTGGGTCTTTCATGGAAATATCTCCGTAAATCTCTCTTCCATCACTGAATATCTACTTTGATGAAGCTGTAATGTGTATTTGATTCACAAACCTGTAAACGGATGTTCAGATAGTTATATTACATTCATTTGATGTCATACAACCAAACACATACAATACCCCTGCCTTGTCACACAGTTATTTCCATTTCCTGGCTGCTTAGGCAGTAGAGGCTGGTAAAGTGGGTGTATTAAAATCTTTTTGGGTTCTTGATTCGAGGTAATGTCATTCTGTTGTTTATACGTCAGTGATGTTTAAAGGTTCTCCCACGCTGAATTCAGCTGTAACCTAACTTGAATTTATTTTAGTGGAAACTATCATTTGCAATGGCTCTTTAGACACTCTTTCTTTTGGCCATTATTGCTGATTTTAAATTATTTGAGCATTTTGTGACTGATGGTTAAGATTGTTTATAACTCAGTGACAGTCTATGGTCTCACGTTTGTCTTTGAGATCACAAACCCGTCATTGGTGCTCAGTTTTTCCTCATTTCTGATAAAACTGACATGCAATATTTCCTCTTTAACTGTGCACAATGGCAATGTTGCATTTATAGGCAAATGAAAGGCCTGAAGCCTTTGGCCACGTCACCTTATGTCTCTGAATCTGAACTATAAGGCCACACAGCTGAGCTGCTTCCCTTTATGAATAGACATTTTGGTCTTTGTTGGAATATTTATCTTTTAAATTGACAAGATATATTTTTCATTGACAAGGTCTACGAGACATCATTTTGAATGTCAAATGCTGACTGTTGATTTAAGTTTTTTTTCCCCCACTTGCAATAGTAAATTCATGGGACCCAATAGCCCCATCAGGTGGTGATTTACTATATAAATCAATATAAAACTTTTCCTTCACTTTAGTTTTGGTAATTAGTCCCCAGAATTATTATTGTGTTTAATTGTTAATAACAGTATTTACAGATCCTCTTAAATGTATTTAATGTATGAATGCATCTACTTGAAATGTACTGTGTTTGCTTACATAAGGTTAATTAATATTCTGCTGATATCATAAAAACAAATTGCTGTTACAAAAGAAGTGTATGCAAGTATATTATATACACTCACCTAAAGGATTATTAGGAACACTTGTTCAATTTCTCATTAATGCAATTATCTAATCAACCAATCACATGGCAGTTGCTTCAATGCATTTAGGGTGTGGTCCTGGTCAAGACAATCTCCTGAACTTCAAACTGAATTTCAGAATGGGAAAGAAAGGTGATTTAAGCAATTTTGAGCGTGGCATGGTTGTTGGTGCCAGACGGGCCGGTCTGAGTATTTCACAATCTGCTCAGTTACTGGGATTTTCACGCACAACCATTTCTAGGGTTTACAAAGAATGGTGTGAAAAGGGAAAAACATCCCGTATGCGGCAGTCCTGTGGGCATAAATGCCTTGTTGATGCTAGAGGTCAGAGGAGAATGGGCCGACTGATTCAAGCTGATAGAAGAGCAACTTTGACTGAAATAACCACTCGTTACAATCGAGGTATGCAGCAAAGCATTTGTGAAGCCACAACACGCACAACCTTGATTCAAGATTCAAGATTCAAGAGTTTTATTTGTCACATACACAGTTATATACACAATATACAACTGGCAGTGAAATGTAAACAGGTCCGCTCCATGGACAGTGCAAATAACAGTTACAAGAACACAAGGGGAAATTAAAATAGAAATAGAATAAAATTAGAATAAAAAGTATTATTCTATTTCTATTTTAATTTCCCCTTGAGGCGGATGAGCTACAACAGCAGAAGACCCCACCGGGTACCACTCATCTCCACTACAAATAGTAAAAAGAGGCTACAATTTGCACGAGCTCACCAAAATTGGACAGTTGAAGACTGGAAAAATGTTGCCTGGTCTGATGAGTCTCGATTTCTGTTGAGACATTCAGATGGTAGAGAATTTGGCGTAAACAGAATGAGAACATGGATCCATCATGCCTTGTTACCACTGTGCAGGCTGGTGGTGGTGGTGTAATGGTGTGGGGGATGCTTTCTTGGTACACTTTAGGCCCCTCAGTGCCAATTGGGCATCGTTTAAATGCCACGGCCTACCTGAGCATTGTTTCTGACCATGTCCATCCCTTTATGACCACCATGTACCCATCCTCTGACGGCTACTTCCAGCAGGATAATGCACCATGTCACAAAGCTCGAATCATTTCAAATTGGTTTCTTGAACATGACAATGAGTTCACTGTACTAAAATGGCCCCCACAGTCACCAGATCTCAACCCAATAGAGCATCTTTGGGATGTGGTGGAACGGGAGCTTCGTGTCCTGGATGTACATTTTCAACCTGTCTCTTGCCCAAGCAGCTGTACCTTCATGCTTTAAACGCACTTCCATTGTGCCAGTGCCAAAACACTCTAACCCGAGGTGCCCTAATGACTTCCGCCCTGTAGCACTCACACCCATCGTCATGAAGTGCTTTGAGCGGCTGGTCCTGGAACACCTAAAAGACTCTCTACCATCCACATTGGACTCGCACCAGTTTGCCTACCGCAGCAATAGGAGCACAGAGGATGCCGTTTCCATGGCACTGCACTCTGTGCTCACTCACCTGGACAATAAAAACACTTACGCACGTATGCTGTTTGTTGACTTCAGCTCAGCATTCAACACTGTCATCCCATCCAAGTTAATCGCCAAACTTGGAGACCTGGGCATCAACACTTCAATGTGCAACTGGATTTTGGACTTCCTAACTGACAGACCCCAGAATGTTCGTTCAGGATTCACCTGCTCCACATCCATCACTCTTAACACTGGTGTACCACAGGGCTGTGTGCTAAGTCCGTTTCTCTACTCCCTCTTCACCGCCGACTGCAAGCCTGTGTATGGATCTAATTCTATCATCAAGTTTGCGGACGACACTACGGTGATTGGGCTCATCAGCAACAACGATGAGACTGCCTATAGGGAGGAGATCCAGCACCTGGCCACATGGTGTACAGAAAATAACCTGCTCCTCAACACCACCAAAACGAAGGAGCTCATCGTGGACTTCAGGAAGGAGTCAAGAGGCACACACAACACCATCCACATCAATGGAATGGCTGTTGAACGTGTCTCCAGTTTCAAGTTCCTGGGGATCCACATCTCGGCGGACATGTCGTGGACGACCAACACCTCCAGCTTGGTCAAGAAGGCTCACCAGCGCCTCTTCTTCCTGAGGACACTGAGGAAGAATCAGCTCTCCTCGGCTATCCTGGTGAACTTCTATCGCTGCGCAATAGAAAGCATCCTGACCAACTGTGTGGCAGTGTGGTATGGGAGCTGCTCTGTTGCGGAGCGCAAGGCACTGCAGCGGGTGGTGAAAACTGCCCAGCGCATCACAGGGACTCCACTGCCTGCCATCGAGCACATCCAGAGGAAACGCTGCCTGCATCGAGCTCGCAGCATCCTCAAGGATTCCTCTCACCCAGCCCACAGACTGTTTTCTCTCCTGCCCTCCGGCAGGCGTTTCAGGATCCACCGGACCAGGACCAGGAGACTAAAGAACAGTTTTTTCCCCAGAGCTGTCTCCTTACTGAACTCAAACCCCCGTTGATCTACTTCCCTCATATACTGATAACTCTCCTACCTCACATCTGCCTTCACTTTGTTATTTGCACTACCGACTGTTTATTACAGTAACAACTGTTTACTTATGCATTTTGCACTACCACACCGTAACTGGATGATGCTCATTTGCACTGCCGACTGTTATTTACAGTACCAACTGTTTACATTTGTATTTTGCACCGTACTTCTAACTGTAATATGCAATCACTTTCCACTGCACTTTTACACTTTTTTTCGGATAGCTTTTGTCCATAATTTATTGCACTACCTTAATCCACTGCCATATTCCTCATTTTAGCCTAACATATCATTGTATACCTCTATCTGTAAAATTCTGTTTATAGTAATAGCCATCTGTATATTATATTATATTCATAGTACATTTCCACCTGTAAATTCTGTTTATAGTAATAACCATCTGTATATTATTGACTGTACATATGACTGTACCATCTCTCTATTTATAGATATATTTATATATATTCAGTACATATCCATGTCCTGCACTTATGCAAACGTTGTATATCCTGCACTTGCTGCTATTGCACTTCTGGTTAGACCTAAACTGCATTTCGTTGCCTTGTACTTGTACTTGTGTAATGACAATAAAGTTGAATCTAATCTAATCTAATCTAATCTCACAAATCTCCATCAACTGCAAGATGCTATCCTATCAATATGGGCCAACATTTCTAAAGAATGCTTTCAGCACCTTGTTGAATCAATGCCACGTAGAATTAAGGCAGTTCTGAAGGCGAAAGGGGGTCAAACACAGTATTAGTATGGTGTTCCTAATAATCCTTTAGGTGAGTGTATATATAACTGGTTAAAAGTTTGGAAACATTACTATTTTCAGTGTTTTTAAAAATAAGTATTACAATTTAAAATAATGCCATTACTCCAGTCTTCAGTGTCACATGGTCCTTTAGAGATCATTCTAATATGCTGATTTATTATCAATGTTGGAAACAGTTGTGCTGCTTAATATTTTTTATAACCCATGATACAAGACTCTGGGATTCTTTGATTGATAATAACCGAGTATCAAATCAGCATATTAGAATGATTTCTGAAGGATCATGGGATACCGAAGATTGGAGTAATGATGCAGAAAATTCAGCTTTGCATCACAAAATATATATATATATATTTTAAAGTATATTAAAATAGAAAACCATTATTTTAAATTGTAATATTTTACAATATTACTGTACAATAAACTTGTTTTTTTCTGTATTTTTGATCAAATTAATGCAGGCTTGATAAGAGACTAGACAGGAGCATAAAAGACTTCTTTCAAAAACATTAAAAATAGTAATATTTCCAAACTTTTGACCAGTATTAACTAACTAACATACACACACACTTTTTGTAACATTACCATTTTTTATGATTGTTAGACAAAGTTTTAATGTAAAATAACCACAAATCACAATCTATCATTCTCCTTATAATAATTTTTTTTTTAAAGCAACGCACTTCCCTACACAGACTCTACAAAGACATTAAAGAATGGAAGCATGAAGTCTTGACTTCAAAAAAAGGTGATGTTTTAATTTTAACTTTTTCCGTTTCATTGTGCGGAAAGGGTAAAATGGTTACTTCAGACACAACTCATAAAAACATATATGCATAATGCAGCCCTATTTACACAATGAACTTACAACAAAAACTGAATTATTATAACAAAGATTAATTTAGAGTGATGGAGTTGATGTTCTATGATGAAGGGCCAAAAACAGGTTAACCTACTATAGGTTTTTACCTTGTGTTGAATCAATCTGGAGGATTTAACAGAGTGTGTAATAAAAAGCTGTCTAGTCCAGTGAAGGAATATTGAAGTTCTTGAAAATGTTCATACAATTCAGGGAAACCCATTCAGAGAAGGCCTTGGTGAGAAAACTTTTGAAACTAGTGATCAGTGGCCTTTTTTCGAGGATCCAAAACCTGAGAATCCCATCACAGCAGCCATTTCGTCGTCATCTTCAAAGTTGAGGTCTTCTTCTGCCTTTCTTTTCTTTTCCTTTTGTTTCTCTTTTCTGTAGGCTTTTGCTTTCTCCTCCTTAACAACAGAATAAAAAACAACAATACAGGACAACAAGTTATAAATTCAAAGTACGTACTGATATACTCTTGCCAGAAAAAAAAGTTGAAATTTGGTCTTGGGTTTATGGTTACCAGTTACCAACATAAGTTACAGAAAACATGCATTTCGCAATTTCATAATCATGAGTTAAGATGCACCGGATTTCAAGACACTTATTTGCATGTCACCTGTCAGTAAATTAAATGATGATTCAGTTTCAACACTGACCTCCTCTCGCAACTCCTTCATTCGTTCCTCAAAATCATACTCCTTCTGCTTTTCCTCCATCTTTTTCTTGTTCACTTCAAAGCGTTTTTTAACTTGGTCCAGTGAAGAACGCTCTACACGCATGGACATCCCCAGGTTTCTCTGATCTATGAATTGGCAAAATAAATGTACTGAATTAGAAAATGTTACTGGCCAAGTGTGCTTACAAAGACTTTGACTTCTACAGAAATACAACAGCTAGACAAGGAATTAAAAGGGTAACATGTACAGAATAATAATAAAAAATGTATACAAAGATACATTAAGTACGTACAGATAGTATAAATATTCATTTAAATATTGCATATAGGGATTTGTACAGGTGCAGAGTACAAATAGGAATTTACATATTGCATTCAGTGAAGCTGTATAAAATACAAGAAAAGAACAAAGACATCAATACTTACGTTTTTTACCATTAATATGATCTAAGAAGTTTATGGAATCTTTTACTACACAATCGCACACATTGCAGTAGTACCTGAGAGAAAAACAAATGTTGACAAATATTATTAATTGACAAATACACAAGAGTGCAACAGTTGGGTTCCAGAAGTAAAAACTCCATTAATTCTCCATAGGGAAATTGATTTTTTTAATGATGACTTATTAACCTTTAAAGACAGCCCTGCTGTGAGCTACGAGGTTGTTAATCGATAGTATTTGCTTCTGTTGAAGCTGTCAGCCCACATTATTTCAGCTTAGATTTAACATGATTGTGTTAAACAGCTGAATTTGTGGTGAAAAACTACATTTCCCATGATGCTGTACAGAAAATTCCACCAATCAGCAAGTCCAAACAAGAAAAACACAAAATATATATTTTTTTTAGCTCTGCCCACTCCCATGAAGCACTGCAAATGACGTAATCAAGCCGGTCTCCTACACTCTCAAAATATATTCGCATTTTGCAATAATCTTAAAAATATATATTTTTTAGAAGGTGCAGTGTGTAGTATATATGAGAATCTATTGACAGAAATGCCATATAATATACATAACTATGTTTTCAGTGGTGTTTAAAGAGCTTACATAATGAACCGTTATGTTTTTATTACCTTAGAATGAGCCATTTCTATCTACATACACTGCGGGTCCCCTTACAGTGAAATCACCATTTTGCATCATGTTTCTACAGTGGCCCTAAATGGACAAACTTCTCTACAGAGTGCTAGTCAATCTCTGTGGTCCCTGATGATGACATCTTTGTCCTGTGTCTGCTCCCGTAGCTTCTCTATGTGCTTCGAAAGGGCAGGGTGAGCGGTTGGTGATTGCAATTCACAACCTCACTGCCAGATGCCGCTAAAATTCACACACCGCACCTTTAATTAAGACTTTTTTGAAATCCCTATGGGAAAAATGAATGGAAAAAATACTTCCGGAACCAACCCCGCTGAAAAAGTGGGCTGGCGCTGTTGCACAGCAACAGAAATAGCAGAATGCCCAGCCAATGAAAAAAAAACAACAATCTGGGCAACCTGTTTCAACACAGCTATGGTTTCCATCAACCTATTTTTATGTAAATCTTGTTATATTGCATAAAATGCTGCACGGAAACACCAAGATGTGCAAAATGTTGAAAATTGTGCATAAAAAACCCTCGTTTCATCTGCGCACTCTGAGGTGCAAGTAATTTATGCCATTCACCGATTGCAGATATTTTGCACTGATTTCCCATGAAGTGACGATTTTGTTCTTTTCGAAACATGGGGAATCGAAACTGCTTTATTCTCAAATGTTTCACGCAATATTCCAATTTTATCCAATGGATGGAAAAATAGCCAGTGATCACTTTTTCATGAACTCATATTGACATTGTCATTCTACAGTCAATTGTACAGCAGATACCCACCCTCCCATCTCAGCCTGTGGTGTGGTCTTTGTGATGACAATGGTCTTCCCCAGTTTTGACTCCAGATCCACTTTATAATCTCTGTGGCGGAGAAGCTCCCGTTTGACGGGGGGCACAGGCTTGCCTGGAGAATGAAAAAACAAAGGATGACATTGGAAATACTGCCATAAACTATTTAATTGGATTAAATCATAACGTGATCATTTCAGTATCTGGGTATATTTGACTCTGTACTTCACAAACTCAGGGTTTATTGGGACACTTTTTGCCATTGAGATGACTTGGAAAAAGTGTCCCAATAAACCTGAATAAATGTTGAAAGGTAACAACGTTGTATTTGCTTACCATCTTTTTTATCTCTCTCTTCCGTGATTCGTTTCTGTGCCAGCTGTTCGTATTCATCTTTGTCCCATTTGCGTCGAAAATCATTCTTAGACTACAAAAGCAAGCAGAAGATATTATAAACATGTTAAGCAAGGGAATAATATCAGCTGTATTCATTCAACCGCATAGTTGTGCACAAGATCGAATATTAATAAAAACCCACACGACCATATTGATAGTTTGACCAAAAATACTAGAGATGTTAGATTACAAAACCTCTAATAATCAAAATACATCTATGTTTTTGTTAGTGTAATGACAAAACAAAACCATCTGGCGTCACGGATAGTTTTAATCTTCCACGGATAGTTTTGATCTTCTACTACAGTATACAACGTTATACACTTTTAAAGATATGAGTTTAAGAACCGAATTCCCGCATAAATTATGTCAAAAGAACGCGGATAGGTTGCAATTCTAAACAAAGAAAGAAATCAAAACAAGTAGCAAATTTCTCACCCCACTGCCAGACGCCATTTTGCTATCGTGATGCCGTAAAGAGTGCGTGGCTGTCGTAAACTAGTGCTGCTGTGCTATTTCAAAAGTGTCTGTCACTGACAAAAAGGAAAGAAAAACATTAATTACAATAATCGTTGGCTAAACACGTTTTATATTTTATTCAGTTTAACGTTTTCACCCTTTTTTACGAATTGTTTTACTGTTTACATTTGCTGGTTCGATTGTGACAGCTTACTCCATATACATACCGCTACAAAAGTTAAATTAACTGTTTGTTTTTATTTGCGAAAAAGCTGAGCATTTTCCATAGTTGTGTGTTGCTGTTGTTATGAAGACTTTAAGGTATGTTTCAAAACAGAGAAAACTGACAATTTGATCCTTGGGAACGAACAGAAACTGTACACTAGGCATTTTAATAATAAAAGCGCAATTATTTTGCATACGAACGCGTTATTACATTATGATATTATGAATAATTTATTCAGATTATTTTTTTTAAATGATTACTAGCCTTACCTGTCTCATTTGTACAGCCCCGCCCCCTGTACACCTGTCGCTGATAAAAAGCTTTGTCAAACGCTGTGTGTTGTGTGGCTGTAGCCAAAATCATGACAACACGCATAGAAAGCCTTCTTCAAAGCCCCTTTGAGTCGCGGTTGTATGTGTTCAAAATTCTGCTTGTTCATTTTAAAATATAATCATGTGTTTCTGTAGCGTATATGGGGACGCTGTATTTTCTCTGTTTTGTATTTTAGAGGTCTGCCCCTTCACTTGTGGCCCACAGACGTTGCCCAAGACTTAAAGACTAAAACACACTCTCTTCCATGTAGCCCAGAACCTTGGCTTCTCCCAGGCTGCAGTACAGTGTATGATAGTCTTGTCAGGTAAATATCTATAGATTGAGGAACATGGTAAGTTCTCTTAAGTTTTTGCTACAAATTGCAAAAGTGACTAATGTTGTTTTGTGAACTGTGAAATCCCCTCCTAGCTGCTCTAAAACCCCACAGTCAGCTTCACATAATGGAGAAAAGACTTCAGCTGTTCAAAAGCCTCGCAGGTCTGTTAAGCCATTTTTAGTTGTGTGTGTGTGTGTGTGGGATTATGGTGGCTGTTTTAGTGTGGAAGTTTTGTCTCATACCACTATTTTAAAGCGTGGCATTTAACTTGTTTCTTCCCTTTTCAGGTCCTCCATACTTGAGCGGTGCATCCTGAAGATGTCTACAGCTAGTGTTGCTGTTGGAACAGAAGATGTAGATGGGATCAGGAGGTCTGGCAAATATCTCTTAGTGTAGTTAGTATAAGTAACAAATATATTTATATGTAACTTCTTTATATATACACGCACAGTTTTTAATAGAGAAACTTTACTACTAATTTATAAGTATCTGTTTATTTGGCTGATTAAATGACCAAAACTCATTCTCTAGGTCACCATCAGGGGTACAGTGGTGCCCCCACAATGCTGACCCGTCACATTTCGAGACTAATGAGGCAGTTTTGAAGCGCAGGCAAAAACAGATTCAGTATGGGAAGAATACCTGTGGCTACCAGAACTATGAGGATCAGGTTCCAAAGTGAGAATTTGTGGAAGTTATTAAGTTGCAAACTGGTAATTTCCATTTCTCGTGATTGTATTGAAAGCGTAACTAACCTTTCTGGGTATTATGTCGTTTCATTGTCCAGGCGTTTACGTGTCCCAGGGATTCATCCTTCCACTCCAAACAAATACCGTAAATATAGTCGCAGATCTTGGGATATGCAAGTCCGGCTCTGGCGGCGAGCGCTTCATGCATGGGACCCACCATCTGCCTCCCAGAAAAACATGGAAGGACAAGACCCTGTTGATCAGTTGTGAGTCTTCAAATACATTTGAAATGTTTTATTTTATCTGATTCTATTAATTTGCAAGTTTTGACTCCTTAGGCAGAGCTTACTTGAGGAGATGAATACAGAGCTGTGCGAAGCCAGCGACAAGGAGGGCACAAAGTGGGAAATGTCGGTAGACTCTATTTTTTCCCAACCTTCTGAGCTCTCAACCGATGGTCCTTGGGTGTCTTCTAATGCTTCTCAGGTCAGACCTAAATATTCAGTATTTGAAGTGGAATACTCAATGTCTAATTTTGTGTAAGTGTCTTCTGTGTCTAATACGCTGCACCTCTCTGCAAATGTAAGAAGTCAAAGTATGTTTAAAGAGACAATGTCTGTTTGTAAAGTACAGATGGTTTCAGTGCTAATTGGGATTATTCTGTCCAGATTGGAGTCCCATGCCACCAGAGCCAAACCTCTCAGCTTGGATTGGGCTATACCTTTAGTAGTCACCTAACAGCACAGGAAAACGTCCTAGGATGGTTGCGATTTCTCCTTGAGACTGACCACAACCGAAACCAGGCGCCTCTGCTGCATGAAGAGCCTTTCTGGAGATTTACGTAGTGTCTCGTCAAATCATGTGAATGGTCTGCACAGATCAGGTGCAAAGCTTATACCAGCAGTGTTAGATGTTAGAATTACACTTTAGAATCACTGTCTCCTAGTTCAGTATGTAGTGCACAATGTATTTTGTAATCAAGGCATCCTCTTTAGATGAATGTTTAAATGTTGTACACTTCCAAGTACCTGTTATTGCTACTTTGTTCCTCACTTTCTAATTTCCATTTATTTAATCTCGTCCTTCTAAAGCACAGGTTCATTTTGTTCTTAACACTACATTTCCCTCCTGTTTGTCACGTCACTGTTTTTCTAAAAACAGGAAGTTTAGAAGTTTTATTTATTTTATTTTTTGTGTGGACCTCCTATGAATGAAAGCAAAACTAATAAAGATGTGGACTGGCAATAGCGGACTCTGCATATGTCACTAACTAGTTTGCTACACTTTCTACAGACCATTTTAAAAGGGTAGTTCACCCAAAAATGAGAATTCTAATGTACTCGCCCCTTAAATTGTTTCAAACCTGTATATTTCTTTGTTCCGCTGTACACAAAGGAAGATATTTGAAAGAATGTTTGTAACCAAGCAGATCTCACTACCATAGTAGGAAAAAAGTACTATGGTAGTTAAAGTGAGATCTGCTTGGTTACAAACGTAAATGACAGAATTTTCATTTTTGGGTGAACTATCCTTTTAAGGTTCTACTGCACAATGTTCTCTTTATTTGAAAGCGTAACTTATACCTCTCTTGTTAGAATAGTTATGCTTTTATCCATTTTAAGGGTATGTTTACATGACGACAATTAACTAAAAATTAGAGTTTTTCATTTTAGATTTCTCATACAAACGACACCATTGTCAAAACTATCCCCATTCTCACAAAGACATCGCGAAAATGACTAAAAACATTGTATTATGCTGCCAGGCCAGTAGTTGGTGGTCAATTTGTAAATGACACTTAACGTATAGGCTGAACACGTGATGTGCATGCAAATGTCACCGTTTTCACAAATTTGTGTTTTTGTAGTTTACACGGAGACTATAACGGTATCGTTTTCTAAAACTTGCACGCTGAAACCTGCTTTCAAAAGTTTGCGTTTTCAGGATTTATACGTTTGAATTTAAAACCATGTGTAAACGGCCCCTTAATCTCACATCTTAAAGTATCTTTGCTCAAATAATTGCACCTTTTTAAGCAAAAACTATTAGGCCCTACATGAGCAATGCAATTTTGAGTGGGTATGTTAGCACTTAGTTGTTAATGTCGAAGTTAGTTGAACACTTCATGGCGACTATCTTAGGCCTGTAATAGTTTGCCATTTTATCTTGTGAATAATCTGATATAAATTTTATTTTCAGGATATTGCATATCCTTCCTGCAAATAAGCCTTCAATTAGATGGGGAGTATTCACAAATAATGAAAATCCCTTTATAGAGTTCACTACAATTCCCATAATTCCGAGAGTCGTATTATTCTCAGGTTCGGCTCAGTCCAAAGAGAGTCGAGTCTGTATTGTTTGGCACCTCCGAGCTTTATATCGTCCATTTATTCATCTAATAATATTTGCTAGTTCTCATACAGCTCCTTGCAGGCGTTTGTCTGAAAGCAGTTGTAAGCTGAACCCGAGACCGTATGCCCTGAATGTTATTTACAAATTCCTCCATAGAAGGGACGCACTTATTTTCCCTAGTGGGCGACGTTGAGAAGACAGTCTGTATCGACCAAGCGTGCAAATGCAGACCAATCCACAATTCTACACGATCCTTTAAATCATCTATCGGTCTTCGCGTATGACCCAGCATGTTATTTTAACGATATGTTTTTGTTAAACCGAGCAGTCGAGAATTGTATACAGGTATATTTCCAGGCCAAAGGGGGGACAGTGTATTAGACAAGCAAGCCGACCAGCTTTAGCTTGTTGTACCGATTTGGCTGAATCTCTCGGTTGCGAGCAACATACAAGGCCTGGGGTTTTATCGACTGCTCACGGTTGATTCAAGGTAAGCCATTATCGTCGAAAATCATCAGTGCATCCTCGTTGAAATGTTGTATTCTTCATATAATATGTAGTTTTGCTGCAGTCAGGCTCATTGTGCATGGCTTAACAGCTAGAAATTGGCTCGTGGGGCAGAATTGCATTTCATAAACGCGTGTAAACAAATCTGCAGCACATGGCAGGAATGCAGTAATTTGCTTTTGCAGATTGGCGAACAGAACGTACCGTATGAAACGGAAAGACAGTCTAAACCTTTATTTCTTTAATAGGCCTGTTTACAGCTCCGCGTTAGCTATAGCCCGGCTCGGCTGTTCCTGATTGGCTTGACATGTAACATGTTATTTTTAATCATCATGAAATGAATGGGGTTTTATAAAATGCGAAATCTAGAATTAGAGTTTGGGGTTTTAATGTGTTATACGCTAGCGTAAGCTGCAAAATCAAGCAAACTGCAAATAGAGTACAACCGGTGCACGCGATATGAAACCGCTTTCTGTTTCCTAATGTCGACCAATGCTTATTTATAGTCTCGATTCATTCGCTTGCCTTCGGCGTGCAAAAATCAATATACTCTTAATGTGTATGCATGCTCAGAATGGCTAAACTTGGCTAATGCCCCGTGCAAACCTCACGCTTCAGTAATGTAACCCAGTGGCCTACCCCGACCTTCAGCGCGATTTTATTCTATTTTGTTCATGGCGATGCGTATACATGAAATGTATACATTTATATATACACACATATTTTTTATTTCTGCAAATGAATTGAAGCGTAGACGAATGATATGTTGTGCTACATGTCACGCTTAATGTGCTTATAATGGAGATGACAGGCAGGCTCCCCCTCCCCCCTCCATCAGCCGCGACCGCTCTGCGCGTTACCAAGGCAACGGCAGAACCGAACCCGACTATCCTCGTGACCACCATGATACGTCACTACTAGCGACGTTTCTTCATTTATTTACACTGTTTTTGTTTACACTTTTTTTCCACAGACATCCCTAGTACTCATTTTCGTCCCCGGACCCCAGTTAAAAAAGTATTAAGGACCTATTAATAGGATTGGTACTGACACAAATTTCCTCGATTCAATTCGATATACAGCTCAAATTAAGAGACCACTTAAAGAGATAGTTCACCCAAAAATGAAAATTACAGCCCATGATTTACTAACCCTCAAGTCATCCTAGGTGTATATTACATTCTTCATTTGTTTTACATTCTTACATTTTCAGACAAATACAATCAGAGTTATATAAAAAATGTCCTGTCTCTTCTAAGCTTTATATGGCACTGACTGTTGGTTCATTATTGAAGTCCATACAAGTGCATCTGTCCATCATAAAACTGCTCCACACGGCTTTGGGGTGGGTGTTAATAAAGGCCTTTCTGAAGCGATGCGTTTGTGTAAGAAAAACATCCATATTTAAAACTTTATAAAGTTAATTATCTAGCTTCTGGTGAATCGCCTTCCGTATTCAACGTACGGGAAAGGTGTAGCGCCTCTCGCAGTTCAAAATGCTTTCGCTACATCTGACGAGCGTAACTGGTGTGCAGTGTCGTCAGACGTAGCGTAAGCATTTTGAACTGCGAGTTTTATGACGGACAGATGCACTTTATGGACTTCAAAAATGACCCAACAGTCACTTCCATTATAAAGCTTGGAAGAACCAGGACATTTTTAATATAACCCTGATTGTGTTCGTCTGAAAGAAGAATGTCATATACACCTAGGATGACTTGAGGGTGAGTAAATCATGGGCCAATTTTCATTTTTGGGTGAAGTAACCCTTAAACATTGATTTCTCAATGTTTTTTTTTCCAGAGCTGTATATCAGATACAGTACATGGCAAATTTTCTCAAGAAAAACTAAAAACTAATCAGGGAGTCAGTTGTTACAACATTATTATAGACTATTGAAGGTTAATATTAACTGAGTTGTATATCAACATTTAAATTACACTCAATGAATTTTCTAAATAATAATAGTCGTAATACTAACTTTATAATGACATAATAATGTTTCTACTCCAATTCATCAACATTTAAATGGTGGCTGTCATAACTTGATGGATTTTTTTAAAAACAAACATTAAATACTGAAGAACAGTAAAAAAAAAAATATTATGAATGTGTGATATGGTGCATATATTTAGCAAAATGCTCCTCTAGATAGTCTTTTTTTTTAAATTAATTTTTTTACCCGAATAACGAGTTTAGTCATTGAATGGCTTTTCTGAGGTAAATATAACGTGATATTGTTACAAGCTGTTTTATTGACGTATTTCCGCTGTTGAAATTAGATTAAATGAAATGAGATTTCATGAGACGTGATATGGGTTTCGTGATATCTGCTGATGTTCATTCATGTTTATTTCCTGCTGTAACTAGTAGTACAGCTGAAGAGATGATCAGTTCATGTGCACTTCTCGCTTCGCTTGATCTGAGGTGGCGATCTGTTATGCCCCATTAAAGAGTGCCAAAATGGTATTTATTGTTTAAATTTCTTAATAAAATGGACGGAATTTGAAATCTGAGACTTTCATATCAAACGTCTCAAAGCTTATTGCGATTTATTGTATGGGAGGCGCGTTACAATGTCCTGTTGATTCATCAACTGAAAACGACTGCAGTATCAATACTTAGGATTTTTTACTTAGCCCTAGGGCTGCTCGATTATGGAAAAAATCATAATCACGATTATTTTGGTCAAAATTGAAATCACGATTATGTAACACGATTATTTCACATGACTTTGGGAATGTGTTGTATTTATTAAAAATACACCTTTCAACAATTCAATTGAAATTGTAACATTTGTTGTACTTTTTGAACTATTAAAATAAATAATATAACATATATTCAAATCAAAGTATAAAAGTATTCACATAAAAATGATAATCACAAATAAATAAGATCAACAATATGGTTCGGCTAGATATGCTTTTCAGGTACGTCTAACATTAGTTTTCAGGTACAGAAATGTATCAAATGTAAGGTAGCATTGCATATTTGAGTGCATAAATTAAAGATGAATCCTATTAAACTTACAAAAGCTATTCAATCCGGATCGGATATGCGTCGTCTTTCTCGACTGTATAAAGTTCACTTAAGGCATATACAGACTATGTCTGCTAGGATACTCATCAAGATGGACATGTTGACATACGTTTTGTGTGAGTTTGTCCGTTCAAGAGCAAGACTTGAAAGAGAACTCAATATTTGCGCGCTGTGAGACGTGTGCGCGCTCTCGGATGAGTGGACAGAGACACATTTTCTCACAGCGCGCGCGGCTTCTCATTCGCGTCTTCTGGCACAAAACCCGGGTGACGACGGTGAAAACGACTGGTCATATTCAAACATACGGCAGCACTCGCATGCATTGAACAAAGTTTACAAAGAGAGAATTATTTGAAAAATATGAGGGGAAAAAAGGACGTTTACACGGCACCCCTGCTCTCGTCAGTTTTTGTTTCTTTATTAGATTGTCATAGGTCACTCTGTGTTTAATTTTCAAGTGGTAAAACAAATTCGTGATGTTCCCTTGCGTTGCAGCCACTACCATGTAGCAAATCTTGCACGTAGCATGTTTCTGCTCGTCGTCTGATTCCTCGAAGCCAAACTGTTCCCAGACAACGGAGTTGGTTTTGCCTTTTTTGCTCCCCAAACGCTGCTGTAACTGCCCTCCTTCTGCCATCTTTACTCGCGCCGAGTTTTTAAATTCTGCACACGAGACTCCCGATCTGAGAAAGTTTGTGGCTTCGGGAGGGGCGGATGAGCGCGTGCGCGTTTCATTCAGAACGCAAGGCAAAATAATCGTTTTTTCTCGATTGTACTATTTTGGTGATCGTTGGGAGGCAAAATCGAAATCGAAATCGAAATTCGATTAATTGCACAGCCCTACTTAGCCCTACTTATTAATAACATGCACTAGTATCTGTACATCAGTACAGTCATGTTGGACGATGGGTTTTTAATGCTTCGTGTCCCAGTGAGCACAGACAGGGAAGGATGTGTTCTTAGGAGTTCCCACAGTGGCATCAGGCCAGAGGAACAGCCGGTTCCTTGACTGTGCAGCTTTCCCAGACACCTGTCACCAAGCAGCCCCTATTCATGTGTGCTGTAATGGGAGACCACTAGCAGACTGGGCCTGTGCCCTGCAGGGTTACAGTCCTTAGCGCCTTTAGAAAGCGAGAACTTCAATCACTTTTGTCTAATTAAAATAGAATCTGACAATACTTCAAAAGAGAAATATAACTTGAGTTTAGCACAAGAATATTCAAATAATGATAAAAAATGCGGTCATATTCTGTTCCTTTATGTGTCTCACACACATTAGCATGAATGCCCTATAAAGCCAGTATTACAATTTATAGAAATCTGAAGAGGAAAATTCTTTTTTTGGGTATAATTTCTTTTGCGAGCATATTTTCCAGTGTTGTTTTGTTAAATTAAAATGCATGCAAGTCAGTCACCAGAAATTCCTGGTTTGTTTCAGTGTAAAAGTGTGATGTCAGCAATTTAGTATTAAGGACTTATTAATCAAAGGGAATATTATATGTGCACTCACTGTAGGCAATGCATAGTTAATGAAGATGGCTCATACCTGCTTTATA
This sequence comes from Gobio gobio, assembly GCF_949357685.1. Lineage (NCBI taxonomy): Eukaryota > Metazoa > Chordata > Actinopteri > Cypriniformes > Gobionidae > Gobio > Gobio gobio. The sequence continues at coordinate 23,795,716 of NC_137107.1, forward strand.
AAGGGGACTGTTTGTACTATGAAAGTAATGAAGGTGAAAGTATAGTTTTTTTTTTTTTCCATTTCATTCCGGACTCATGGTGTGTTTAATGATTTTTCAGGAAGGAGATGGCTAGTGCTGTTTGATTATTCCATTTAGCGTCTTTTGCTGTTGGTAAAGCCTTTTAAATATATTTAATCAGGGAAAGACTCCATTTTAACCTAAAATAAAATTAAGGAATACATTTTTTTCTGTGTGTGCTTTTGCAAAATTTAGTTGCACAGGAAGGGCTCTTATCAAGGATTTATACTCTTCCTTGCAAACGTGACAAAGTGTTACAACTCTAGATTTATCATTTTTGAATGGGACACGACGAAATGTAAAAGCATTTTCTTTCAGAGTAGATCAGGAATACGTTGTAGTTTTGCTAATTGTAATATTCTTTACACTTTCAGCTGCTAAGTAACTTGAGAGACTGGCACGAGACCCTGCAATTGTGGAACATTTACTATCAACTTTTGTTTAAACATTTTTCATGTTCCACCATTTTGTATTTTCCTTAGGGCTGTGATGGTGCAAGTTTTTTCTTACCACCACGGTTGGTGGTTATGGACCAACTACCAGCAGACCTAAATAAAATGCATTTTGAAATAAAAAATTATAAATGAGGCTCAAACATCCATTTCGTAACAAACGTGCATGTTTATTTTCGCACTTCCATCAGTGAAAAAACACACTACAGCCTGCAAAACATTGAAATCAATATCAGTAAATTATGGTAACCTAAATAATATAAGTTAGTAGGGGTGTGACGAGACACTTATCTCACGAGACGAGACTATATTGGGTCTAAGAGAATGAGACAAGACGAGATTTTTACATAGCATTTTTAAGAAATCCTCACTGATGAAATGCATGACTAGAAAAAATTATTTGCAGGTGCATTTGAAATGTTTTAACTCATCATCTTGTAAAGAATGTAATTTCAGTTCTACTTTCTGAGTATGAATTATCATATGCAGTAAAAGACAACAAGCACTGTAAAGGTTTTGCCAAAAACTCAACTGACTGGCTTCTTTCTTGTTTGATTGTCTCTTCAGACCTTAGCACATGAGGTTATTTTGACCTATTAACAGAACTCCTTCCCACAAATTGATCAGTGATCATTAAGTGCAAACAATAACCATAATACCATAATCAAAGTACTCAATGGTCAAAGTGCAAACAGTGGTAACGTATTGAAATCGCGTTTGAATGCGTGCTCCCATTTACTTTTGCTTTCAATTTCACGGCGAATTGTGGTGGTGCTGAATGCACATTTTAAAATATAAGTCTGACGCTTCTGCTGCGCAACAAATCCTCCACCACGGTCCAGTCCACTATCATGTAACACACACTCATAACACACACTCAATGTCTTCTCGTTACGTGATCAGTGCTGCGCACTATGTACGACGCAAACAGCTTGTGTTGGATGAGCTGATGGCATTGAAGCGACTGTTATCCACCTGAATTAAATTAAAGTTTTTATTTCTATAAAAAGAAAAACTAGAGTGGAGGTGTAATGTAAACGTAGCGTTGGCATATTCTATCCTAACTTCACCCTCACACTCCGTCATGACCAGGTCATGACAATATGACACGAGACAGCGTTTTTTACCTCGTTCGAGAAATCTCGTCACTGTTTAGTCTCGCAAGATCTTGTGGCATGAGATCTTGTCACACCCCTAAAAGTTAAGGATTACAATAAAAAAACATCTGTTTTATATTTCCCCACAAAGATAAATGTCTCATATTTGCTGCTCTGTGCTTTGAGAGACCATCACTGCGTCCGAAATCGCATACTGAGTCAAATCGATTTTGAATGTACTTTGGGTAGTATGAATGAAATTCGGAATTCCGACCTACCAGCAGTTGTGCTGCACTGCCATTCATAAATCCTCTCATGGGATAGTAAATTGTCCATTGAATGCCCACCTCAGAATATCACTGGAAGTAGTCTAATATCTTGATGTCTTCGACGTGTGTGAAGTGTGCTTTACAAATAAAGCCGACGTGCCTTACCAAGTCTAATAACAAGCACAAATTGTTTTACAAGTAAAAAGGAATCTCATCTCCAGCGTTTTTATACTTAACCACAGTAAAGGATTGCAGTGTAGTAATTCAAATTGAACGAAAGAAAGAAACATTTATATTATAATCCTGTGAGCGAAGACGTAAGCAAAGATTTGCGAAAAGCGATTCCATGTCCAGTGGAATATTGTTACATTTGTGGAAAATGGGGAAACCAGATCGCAAAACCGAATACAAAGCCGACAAATGGCTTACATTTATGGGCTTGTGTACCTCTCATGCTGCACAAATCCAAATGTTTCCATGGCTGCAATGTAACATTTAATTGCGTTAATTAAAACATATTTCTTTTGTAAACAAAACTTTGTGCTTCACACGTGTCGTAATATTCACTTAAAACAGCATTTGCATACTAAACAAATTGTGGTGCTCTATCATAGCGGTGGGGTGATTGTCAAGTTCACCGGCACATCCTAATTGTCCTGAACAACAAAATCTGTCATTTAGCTTTCAGATACATTTTATTTATTTTATTTTTATTTATTTATTTTAGGGGTCGTAACAAAGACTATAGATATAGAAAGACAGTTCACTCCTATTTCTTATGAATGGACAAAACTGCAAAGTGCAATATGGTGGAATAGTCCTGCCTTCTAAAGTAAAAGAGCCAATCGCTGATTGGTAAAGTCACTCCGGTTCCCATAGAAACCTAAGACTCTCCTCAAGTATAGGTCTCTGCAGGATAGTAATAGGAGTTACTAGATCAGTGGGCAAGGCTATAAACAGAGGGCATTTTTCACTGCGTTACCTGAATTGCCCACGTCACAGTGTAGGTAGGGTTTAGGGATCATTTTCATTGCATGGTTTATAAACACCCACAAGTTTAGAAACGACCACTTTCCTTGCGCTTATGACTGCAAATGCTCATTGGCTTGTTTAGCCTAAAAAAGCTTTTTAACTCTATTTGAGCATAAGAAACAACATTTATGGGACTGTTCATGTCAGATTTTGTTGCTGATTTGAAATATGTTATTTCATTGTGAGATTCCAGAATTCCTCCATTCAAATAGATGGGACTTGGTCTGTATGTCCGAAATAGCTGCCCGGAGGCGTTGCAAATATGGCCGTTGTGTAAACAGACTTTCCTCGATAGGGACTTTGGTCATAATCATGAGGAATCACATTTTCCTGTTCATGGCAACATACTGTAATTTAAAAGCATCTGAAGAAAAAGCCATCTAATTTTAAAGGGTATAAGGAAATGGTCGTAAGGAAATACAATCGTAATGTTTTTAACAAAATAAACGTGAATAATATTGTATGTTATTTATTTTATCATAAGCATATCTAATTATTTATCTGACTTCTGTGACCCAGGTGAGGACGTCATCATGGTTCCTGAGTAAGACCGAGCGAGCAGCGTGTCCTGGATGTTTGGTGGACAGTGCTTCAGTTTTATCTAGTGCACATCAGCCTCTTATCCCACCTTTCCTTCCTCCTCCAATTTGCCATGCCATGGTTTCGTTAAATGTTAATCAACAACGTTGTCCCAGCATCAACAACGACCACTGGACAGCAAACTGGTAAAGCTTGTGTTTTAGATCTCAGCACAATATGATTTAATTCACATTTAAGATGTGTAGGTTCTGTCAAGCTCTTCAGAATATCTGCCTGTTAATGCAATTCCTCTTTTTTTTTTCCTTCTCCTTCTTTCAGTCTCTACTTCATTGTCAGAGCCCCGAAACCAGCCGGCCCACAGATGGATTGATGCCTGGTATGTAACTTATTTGACCTCTCTTGAGTATCTGGAGCATTGATCTATCACTTTGAATAGCTCCTTAATTTGAAGTGCAGTTTCTTGGTTATTCAAGAGTTTCAAGTGAACGTAACAAACGTATAAAAACCATAAATATAACATTCATTGGTTTTCTAAAGAATAGCTTGCACAAATGTATGGTGAACCTTGTAATTACAGCATAAAAACGTTTGGGATCAGTACTTTTTTTTTTGTGGAAAAACATTACTTTCATATCAAAATTGACAGTCAAGACTTACATTGTTACAAAATAAATGCATTTTCTAAGTATCCTGAAGAATTTTTTTTTGGTTTCCACAAATATTTTAAGCATTTTATAACATAAACATTGATATTTCAACATTAATAATAATAAGAAATGTTTTTTGAGCAGCAAATCGGCATATTAGAATGACTTCTGAAGGATCATGTGACACTGAAGACTGACGTAATGATGCTGAAAATTCAGCTTTGACATCACAGGAATAAATACAATTTTACAATATATTAAAATGGAAAACAGTCCAATATTGTTGTTTTGGTTGTATATTTGATCAAATAACTACAGCCTTGTGAGCATAAGAGAAAAAAAAAAATCACGTTTGAACAATATACAGGAAGTCACAACATCATTATACAAATGCATATCAAATGTATGGTGTGTATTGTGTACATGTTAAAACATGCATAAACATAGTAGAAAACATTTACCATACTGCAGTAAAAGGTGCAGGTTGAGATTTTGCTATACAAATATGCCATACAATATGCTATACTTCACAAATGAGCACAACCTTTATGTGTTTTGAAATCCAAATACAGTTCCCAGAAGTAAAAAAGCTCAACGTAGCATATAAACACAATACACCACTGTCTCGTGACTTCAACGTCACCACCATTAAGCTTCCGACACTTTTTCAGTCTTTACTTAAAAAACATTCTACCCTGAAAGTTGGAATAGTTTGCAAGAGCACACGTATAAACACAATGAGGCTGTAAAAGCAGACCAGTAAGTAAATGAGTTTACCTGTACGGTGTAATGATAGTACTGTAGTACCATTTAGCTACATGGTAGCAATCTGCCACACTGCTACACTGTGTGATATTTTCTCCCATCTAGCGGTGAAAATGTATATGACCATCCAGTGAATATTAGTTTCTGTTCCTCTCAATTCCGATTTCGTTTTAACTCCTACGGTGGCCGATTTAGTCCAATATTAACATGGCTTCCAGTTCGACCTCGGTGCCATAGAGTGTTAAAACGCGAAAGGCGAAGCTTGAATTTACGGGTATGTCCCTCTTTGGCTAATGTACTTTCAAGATGGAGGGGCAACATGGCGACCCGCATTTGAACCCCTCACCCGTATGTATTTTCAATGGCATATTATAAACTTACGAGAATACTTTATTACTTGAAAGAAGTAAATATACATTAATGAGCACATATTTTTGAAAGAACTAAGTGTTTTTAGCTAAGAATAAACAAAAAAAGTTACACAGTGTAGCTTTAAGACAAGTAAAAGTGTTTAAAAATTGATAAGGGGGTATTACTGATGTATTTTATGTCGTAATAATGTCTAGCTGTAAAGTGATGCTGAGGAGCGCAGAAGTGTATTCACTCATACAACCATTTCTGATCTCTTTCAGAGAGCAGTTACTGGCAGCTCTGCCCTCCTTCGAAGGCCAGCCTGCAGGGGGTGCTCAGCTCCAGCTTCCCCCCCGGCCCCGTGCCCCTGGGTCCTCCAGAAAGCCACCTGCCGGAGGGGGATGCCCTGAACCGTCCGCTCGCCCCTAGCACCTCTGTGACGGACCTGTCTTTTCCCGGGCCTCCCCCTCCCCCCCCGCCACCCCCCAAACGCCACTGTCGTTCGCTGTCTGTACCAGAGGACCTTTCACGCTGCCGGTACACCTGGCGGCCAAGCGCCTCCAAGGTCTGGACACCAGTGAACCGGCGATGCCACAGTGGAGGGGGCGCGGGGGGGCCGTGTCCACTGCGTGCCCCCAGCTCCTCGTTAAACTCCTCGCTGCATTCTTCTTCCAGCCCCACCTTTTTCAGCCTGGCCCTCTCCCCAGATTCCCCACTGCCGTGGACTTTCCCCTGGGACCCGAGTGACGGTGCCGGAGGCGGCGCCTGCTGCTGCTTCTTCCCCTCGCCATCCTCATGCTCCTCTTCTCCCTCGCCGCTCCACCCGCCGCCTCCGCCACAGAGGCGCTTTTCCCTCTCTCCTGTCCTCATCCGAGAAGCTGCCGCCCAGTTCCTGCCGCCACCTCCGGTGCCCCCACAAATCACGTCTCACCCTCCGGCGGTGCCGGCCTCGCCCTCGTCCGCCTGCAGCACTCCGTCTTCGGTGCGCCGTGCTCTTCCTCCTCAACTTCCACGGTGCCATTCTCAGCCCTGCGACCTTCTCCTGCTCAAACCTGGCCTAAAGCGCCGCAGGGACCCGGACAGACCATGCGCACGGCCTGTGCTAGACTTCGCCAAAATGACACAGGTATGCGTTAGCTATTGCTTACAGTTACTACAGCTACTGTTACTAAAATATCTGATTTTGAAATGGCACGTCTGACAGGAATGTTTTTTCTGAGGAGGAAAAGGAGACTGTACAGAAAAAGAGACATTACAAAATGTGACTGCAAATAGCGTGTAACTCCTGTTCCCAAGCTCTAAATTCAGACCTTACAGAATCGACTTCAACTGACAAATTGTTTCGTTTAAAAATATTATAAGCCTTATCAGCTTGGCTTAATTGGGTGCTGTAACATATGCCCAGTAATCTTTATTAAAAGGTGTGTGCTAGCTAGCTATTGTAGCTTATAGGGGTGGGTGATATGGCCAAAATCTTATATCACAACATGAGTAATTTTGTGTCATAATATAGTTATTTTTGTTTTTTATGATAGGCATATACAAAAGTTATAACATTTTCAATATCATAATTTTTATGACCATTTTCAATATAATTTAAAAAAACCTAATACTAAAAAAGTCAAGCTTAGAGCAAAGAAAACAAACTACTGTAGAACAAAGACACAAATGAAATAGACCTACCTGAAAAAGCACAAGAAATAATTAATGGGTCTTCACTAATGTAAGCGTTAGTTCAGCTCACAGCAGAAACAACATATGGCATCCGTGCATGGAACCTAAAACTCTTAACAATATATGATTGTGTCCCAAAAGGTAGCGGGGCAATCTTAGAATTTACACTTATGTTTTGCTGTCACTAAACTGAAGTAACATTGTTATTTATCCCTTAATTTTCAGACTCGAAGCACAGACCCTCTTAGTTATATGGAACGTGGCAGATTGGCCTGTGGGGGTGACGTCTGTATGGGCCTTGAGCCTTTTTTTGGAGACTTCAGAGGCTCATGTTCACCAGCTGAAGGCCTGGGTAGGACAAGTATTGGGCCGTTAAGTGAAAGTGACGAGGAGGAGGAGAGAGAAGAGGAGGACCCTGAAGAGCGTGACGGAGGACAAACTAGTGTGTTTGAAAGGGATTGTACTGAACTAGATATCACTCTCATTGAGGAGAACTGAAAGTTATCCGGGGAAGATCTCCTTTCCCCCCCTCACCTCCACCGCCAGCATTCAGCTCTGCACCACCTGCTACCTTACACTGGCAGGCCTCTCAGGAACCCTGCTGCCCTCGCACGAGGCGCGCAGGCGTAGACGCCCATTAATGAAGACATGCCGACTACTATCATATGCAGGCAGTCACAGACGCTGACCCATCAACATTGTACATTCCAGAATGAGTTGCTGAGACAGTCTGAAGGATGCAAATATTTCAAAAAGGTTTTATGTGTATCGGACGTCCTCTTAGAATTCATCTTCAAATGGACAGAACAGAACCGGAGGCGAACAGCTTCCCGCTTCTTTCTTTTCTCGTCTTTCCTCTCGACTTGTTTTGATAGTAAGAATAGACTTTCTTGGATGACGGTTATAAATATCAGTGTTTTGTTCAGTTGAAATATAAAAGGGCAGTATGACATAGCAGTATTTACTCTGCAGACCTTTATACTTCCTGACGAAGGTCCATCTAATTCAACATAAGCCTTAAGATGCCTGTTTTTTTTCTTCCTCTTAATCAAAAGATTCCTCAAGGAAATTAATTGTGTACTGTAGCTGTTGTTCTGTTTTTTTTTCTTCTTTTTTTTCTGCAGACTCTTTTTTTTTTTTTTATCTGTACAATGCATTCCTCTAAACTGAAATGTGTATACATTTATTAATGCACTGTATTTGGGACATTTAGAAAGAAACAATGAAAGCAACCACTGTATTCTGAAGGCACATTGTTATACTGTATTGTACAGCGAGTATTTGTTCAAATAAGTTGTGTAAAGATGGTAGCTTGAAGGTTGGAGACAGGCTATTTCTGTCATTTAGAGATTTTTTTTTTATTGTATGTGTGATCAATTCAGACTCAGTTTATGTAAAAATAAAGTTTATTTGAAATTACAGCGAGTTGACATACTAAGCCGAATGAGTTGTGTAAAACTGGAATAATTAACATAACGATAGCAAAATTATAGGATTTTTTTCAAGATGCAAGATTTTGTTGCATTCTCCCTCATTTAAAATTAATCTTTGCTGTTTATTTGCACAATGGCAATATAACATAAATGCAACTGAGTGAAAATATCCTCCTGGTTCACGAGTTCACACTTGCATATCATTTATGGAGAGTAAATTTTAATGCGTATTTGGCCCGAACCTAGAGTACCCCCAGTGTATGTAAGTGGTTCGAACTAAAAGTGTGGAGAAAGGGTGGTGGAGGGATGCTGTTAGACTGTCAACGAATGGAGGTAAGACTGCTGCGTATATATACCTCTTGTTGATTAGCTGAGTGCTCTCCACTTGTGTCAATTATCTGAACGTGCTCCTCCCGAACTTTGTTAATAAAACATCACGTTATAAAATGGAATGTCACATGCCTTTTGACGGTAAATTTCCCACTGAGGTACGTTGTATGGCATGCAAGTTGAAACCCTTTGTTTAGTGGACGGTTTGTAAGTCTTTAGTCTACAGTTTCAGTGATATCACATATTTTTCAGTTCACATTGCGCTTTTTACAATGCAAATTGTTTTAAAGCAGCTTTACAGAAAATGCATGTTTCTACGTTACAATTAAGAGTAATCTGTTCTCAGAGGTGACTGTGTCAAAGTAATGTCCATTTACCACAACTGTACAGTTCAAAGATAATACAGATCATACGGTTAGCGAAACAATGAGCACTTAAAAGCAATTACACATTGTGATCATAGTGATTACAACATATGGAAAATTGGGTCGTTTTGTATGTTGATTTGGTTGTAGTTTCTTATAAACATATCGGCCACCAACCCAGTTTTATTTCCTTTTCAAATCCTGTTTTTACTCAAATTTGACTGTTATCACACGCTGATACTTTGAGCTTCAAATAGTTAATGGAGGGTCACATAGTATAACTCCTCTTTGAGATGTTACTTATCTGGTATTATTATTTACCTGGTCAAACTGGTAAAATTAGATACTTAACCTCTGTAGAACTGAAGCATAATCGGAATAATTCACATTATTATTATATTATTATAAGTTTTCCCAATAAAATAACACATTTTGTGATTATTTTCACAAACACTGTGGTTTAATGTGGCACACAGGTATACTATTTTCCTGGAGCAATCACACCAGTGACAAAAACACTGGGGCCGTGAAAGGATCTTCTGATGCAGTCAAGTCAAAAACTTCTTTAACCAGAGCGGCTTTGGGAGGAATCTCTGTGACCAGGGAGGTTCAGAGAGGAGCTCTGGGACTGGAGCAGCCTTAGACACCAGCTCTGGTTGGTGAAAAGGGTGTCCTGGGACTTTCAAGTCAGGAATCTCTGTGGGGCCTCAGAAGATTCTGGAGCAGCAGTGACAGGAACCTTATGGCCTTCACTGGCATTTCTGGAGTGGCCCGACAGGATTTCTGTGCCCAAGGCGGGGGAGAAAGTGAGCTCTGTGGCCATGAGTGAAATCTGATGCATCCCTGACGGATCTCTGGAACACCGGATGCAAGGAACAGGAACCTCTAAGGTGGCAGTGCAAGGAACTTGTGAGACGGCTTGACAGGGACCTCTGGACAGCTGAGTGTGACTCCATTACTAAAATATGATTGGATGGTGTAGTACATAACTAACTTAACTAAAACTAAATAAACCATTTGCCAAACACATCCCTAGGCGAGTAGATCCGCAAGACGCTAGACTACTGCCTCAAGCCAAGGCGCCAGACGCAACCAAGGCCTGCCAGCCCCACAAGACGCTAAGGCTGGAGGGATGGAAAGGCTAACTTAACTAACTTAAACTAAACGAACTATTTACAATATATACACATCCCTAGACGAGTAGTTCCGCAAGACGCTAGAACTACTGCCTCAAGCCAAGGCGCCAGACGCAACCAAGGCCTGCCAGCCCCGCAAGACGCTAAGGCTGGAGGGATGGAAAGACTAACTTAAACTAAACGAACTATTTACAATATGTACATATCCCTAGACGAGTAGATCCGCAAGACGCTAGACCTACTGCCTCAAGCCAAGGCGCCAGACGCAACCAAGGCCTGCCAGCCCCGCAAGGCGCTAAGGCTGGAGGGATGAAGTGGCCACTGATGTCAGCCCGCCAGACGCAAGGCTGACCCTCTTCATGACCTACACGGGGATCTGAAACATAATTAGAAATTGTACAAATTAGACAAACATTTTTCATAAGGTATACAAATACAACTTGTCATCTGCAATGGATGAGGATTGACTATATGAAGCAGTTGAAGCAGGTATTGAAAGGAAGCTGATTTCTATATTCAGATAATCAATCCCAACAAACAAAAAGACAAGAAAAAACAACAACAACAACAAGAGAATGTCAATATATCTTCAAACTCATTTAACTTCTCTTAGACTCAGTACCTTGAACCAGTTCTGGGAGAGCATCTCGTCCAGATGAAGCCTCTGCTCTGGCTTGCTCTTCAGGCAACCCCGGATAAAACTGCAGCAATCTGTGCAGAAAGATGGAGAGATGTCTTATTATTACCTTCAACTTTACACTTGTTCTCTAAGCTGTAAAACTGCGGGAGAATCCTGCATCATCCATAAGAACATATTCTATAAAGCCACTGTTTTCTCTCTTTTACATGTTTAAGAGTTCCATTGTCCTTCTGTGTTGTAATGAAATTCTCACCATCTGAGAAGCCCGGCTGGAACCAGACACCAGCATCCATCAGATTTATATTGCTGCTATCCGGGAATGTGCTGGTTATCATGGCAAACAGCAGCACCCCCAGCGACCACACTGTTGCCTCCTTCCCATGGTACTCGCCCTTCTCAAAGTACTCCGGAGGGCAGTACCTTCTGGTTCCTGGAGGAAAGAGTTTGTCACGTGTCAAAGTTTGCTTTACCACTGCATGTTTTTTTACTTTACTCTGACTGAAATGGCATTTAATTTTAGTCAACAAAAACAATTTTATGCTGAGAATGTTGTTAGTGCATTGTTAATATCTCGCTGTGTCTCATCTGATTAAGACATGGTGTAACTGGACACTTGAGTTTAAGTCCCTAACTATAAGTTTGAAAGATACATACCAGAGTAAGTTTCGTAGGATGAGGCTTTCAGGAGGTCCCCACAGCCGAAATCAATTAACTTGACCTCCAGGGTCTTCGTGTTGACCAGGAGGTTCGGCATCTTGATGTCCCGGTGGAAGACCCCCCGGGAGCAGCAGACGGCAGCAGCGCCAATCACCTGACACATAAAATGACGTGCCAACACCTCGCTGAAGAGTCTGCCGTGATGCTTCCAAAAACGGTGCATGTTCATGCAGGACAATGGGCGCTCCAAGACCATGACGTACTCGTTGGGACGGTCCTGCCAGTCCAGTAGCTTTATGATGTGGCGACAGCTGGGGCCTTCATTGGCCTTGGCTGTCAGGGCCACCTCAAGAGGAACTGGTCTGGGATGGTCAGGCTAGAAGACAGACAATTTTCATGATACTCAGATGGAAGTGGTTTCTCAAATGAGGATTTTGAGTCTGTTTATCTATTGAAATATTTGTGATTTACATTCATCTAAAATGTTATAAATTGCAAACAGTGATTAAGAGGAGATGATATAGACAGCGCAGTCTACTTACAAGGTGGATGTAAGGCGTGTTCTTTGTCTTTGCTGTGACTTTCACAGCAACCTGAAGGCCATCCTTACAACGGATCCCTTTAAAAACAGTGGCGAATCCTCCTTTCCCCATCTTCTTGCCGATAGTGTATTTCCAGAAAATGTGGTCTATTAAAAAATCATTATAATTATTTTTTATTTTTGTATTGTTTAATAAAGCAGTGTGCTACAGTGTGGCATATTTATTCTAAATGCTGTTAAAAATATTTGAACATTGTTTCTAATTCTCATATAATTAATATACTTTGAATGACTTTTAATCAAATATTAATTGAGAAATAGGGTAAACGTACCTATTAAGCTCACCAAAGTCTACATTGAGACATTTTAGTGCACAGGGTATTGGTTTCAGTACAATAAGTTATGTTAAAATAAAATATTAATCTCTCACACAATAATATTTTATTTATTTATTTATTTTAAATGACAAAAGCATTTCAATTAAGATGTAGGCTACATCATTAAATGCAAAAAGTCTGGCTGTGCTTAATGGGTACGTTTGGGGGAAAAAACTAAAAGAAATGTTACAGCTGCATTATTTAAAACATAAACTTTCGTTTATACATATACACCTTAAATAATATATTGTGCGTGTTTTATTTTGGGTTATGACAGTAAACTCACCCTCGATCCTCATGATCTCATCACAGTCCAGCTGTCTCAGCAGATGTGGTGAAATCTCACCCACTGACAGACCGGCTAGACTGTCCTGATCTTGAGGCCGGAGGTCCTCCACTTGCTGGTCCTCGGCAGTAGCAGGGGAGACTTCAGGACTACTGGAAGGAGGTTCCTGATGATCATTGTCCTCTGCAGTATATATGACGTCCTGTACTAGAGAAGTCTGACCTAAAGAGGAATATCAACCAAAAGCTTGTTTTAATCAAATAATATCAATAAAATATTGATACACATACATATGCCCTTTTCATTTTGGAGAATCATTTGGTTTCTTGACAGATTAATCTTCAAACTATGGTTCATCTATTTATCACATGTCTTGGAAAATAAGTCATTGATCTGCATTTGTATTTATGATTGTAATAAGGCATATATAAATATTGTGTGTAAATGATAAAGAGACTTTTTGATGTTTTGCTTGTCATTTACCATCAGTACAGCTCCTGGATGGGGGTTCATCAGTGTCCTCTTCCACCTCACCCTGCTCCACCTGCTGCTCACCCTGAGCGTTGGTGGATTCGGGACGAGACAAACAAAATAAAGAGGAAACAAACTTTCGAAACCTCCTCTTTTTCTGCCTCTTCTTCTTTGTCTTGTCCTCCCCTCTCTCCTGCCCGTCTCCCTCACCGGTAACCACAGGCGTCTCGTCAGGACGAGGATGGTGCTCCGCCTTGTGGTCGGTGGGTGTCAGTGGCGTACAGGGATTTACCCCGTGCACACACTCACCTCCTCCCTCCGGGTTCACTTTACGAAATTGTCGCTGTCCCATAATGAACACGATAAAACGCTATCAACAACTGCAAACACACGGTGAACACTGCTGATAACACAACTCCTTACTCGCTACAAAGTGAACAGGTGAATTTCATGCTTTATATAGTCCCGCGCCAACGTTCTATTCGTTCTATTCTATTCTCGCCTCCGAACATCACTTTTTAAAATTTCATATTTTCATATATTGTTTCACCATTTTTTATTTATTAATCTTTGTGTGATTCAAAATGTATAATAGGCCTTATTGCATAAATTAATATGTTGTTATTGTTGTTATTAGGCCTAATATTATTATTACAGGTTTCATTTTAAACGTTTAATAGGGCACAACTTTTAATGTAGGCCTAATAATTTTGTATAGCTAGGAAGCATTAAGGCATGTTTAATTTGTGCAATGGCTCCCAAAATATTTGCCCACGGATGTAGACACTCAATAGGAAACTTGTGTGATCTTGACTTTACACATTCACTAATTGGTTAAAAGTAAATGCAAGAATGAATGGCTCAGAGAAGTGAAGTTAGTTTCTGGGAACAATGAGAATCTGTTTGCAGATAATGCAATGGCATACATTTTAAGTGTGGCTGAACTCAGCAAATACTTTTTGAGGCCACCGAATGACATGTAAAACACAAAAATGTACTCTTGTATGAATGCATTCCAGGATGTATTTACCCAAAAGCCATTATAAAAATATAATGATAGCCTATTTGGAATTATAGAATGAATGAATGAGGCATTAACCTATAGCGCTTTTTACTAGGCTACTGTATACAAGAAGTGTTTTGCAATCATATCGGTGGTCTCCCCTCATCCACCACCAGTGTTAGTTATTATCCTTTTATGTTTTAGTGTTTGAAACCAACATATGAAACCACTACTAAAAAAACTAGAAACTAGAAAGTAATTTGTCTAATTGAACTTTTTGTCTCAAAGTCTGATAGTTAGTGAGATATTGCCCTTGCGACATCTTTACTCATTTTGGTTTTGGTAAATAATTAACATTTAATGTTTCAAAGCTTTCTGGATACTCTTCATCATTGATCCTCCGGGCTGTTTGTGGCTCTTCCCTACAAAAACTGACTAAAAGCCATTATAATGTAAATTGAGGAAAGTATGCCATCATGTGGTGAAAAGTACTCTTACAATGCAGATCATAACTGCATGCAGTGGCACAGCGGTTGAAAGGGCAGCTAACTCAAATACAATAAACCCTTGTGCTGTGTTGAAAATGCATTAGGCTACCTAATTTGGTGTTCCCGTTCAAAAATGGCCAGCCTTTTACTTGTAAATCTCTCAATTATATTATCACCAAATATTGGGTTAAATCTTTTTGCCAACTTGATTCCTTCACAGATTTTCTATTTCTTTTTGACTGAGCATAGGTCTCAGTGATCTGAGCTTATGCACCTCAGTGTTTGAGTGAAAAAGTTCACAATTAGGCCTATTGTTACAAAAAGAAATACAAAACCTGTCCTAATTGAAAGAAAACAAGTTGATAAAAAGATTTATTCCAAAAAATGCCAATAACATAGCATATTGAGAGATTTATAAGCAATTTTATTCACCACAGATGTAACAAGGTCAAACCATCCAGCCCCCACCCTAAAAAAGATTATTTTTTGGAAGTTGTTATACCCTCCCTGTGTGAGCAAAGTCATTAAGTTTAAATCCAATGTGACAACAACAACAAACAAATGAACAAAATCACTAGTAAATATTCCAGATGTATTTTTTTATTATTATTTGAAATGTTATATGTGAAGGAACAAAAAACATTTTTCATACTTAAAGGGATACTTTATACAAAAATGAAAGTTGTCATTATCTACCGGCACTTACAAAATACACATTTTGAGAATGTGACCACCAGTTCCACTAATTTGTGATTGAACAATCCCTTTCTCAAAACAAAAACTGAATAATATTCAAGACTGTGTAACCCAATTTGTATATGAGTAACGACGAGAATCAGGTGGTTTTTGTTTTCTATTCCAGGGTGTAGATGTTCTCCTCCACTGGTCTTCTTGTGCGTATTTCATATATAATGTGTCGGGGCTCCTTTGAGAAACTGAAGTTCAAAACACAGCAATCATTGTGATTACACTGCATTTCAAAGAGCATTATAGTATTCTCGAAGTGAATCACATACTTACCACCCACTGTCAAATGCTTTCCCATAAACGCCACCTGAATCAGAAAATACATATTTCCTTGTATGATGTACATCGCAATTTAACTAACTCATCATAGGAATGTCATTAAACAAATGTTTTGTAGATTCATAGCTATACGTACGTTTGAAGGTCAAAAGGGCCAGTGCTCCCAAGAGGAGCAGTAGCAGACTGAGAGACAGAGACAGCACCGGGATGTTTATCTGTAGTGTGATCCGAGAGATCGGCTCTTCCATCTTTAAATCACAAAGTCAGAAGGGTTTCATCATTTTAAGTTACATGGTTTAAATTCAGTTAAAAATGTTCCTTTGTTCCCTGTCTGGTATTGACAATGACTTAGTTAATGTGGTTGTGTTTATTTTCCTGCAATCTACTAAGTTTTCCATTGTGGATTTATTAATTAAAGACTCATTTGTTTTCATCTACTTTGTTCTGCGCATCATCGTAGGCTTGTAGCCACCACTGTTACAGAATGCCAGACCCACAAATTGAGTAGTTATGGACATACTAGCTGTCCAGCTGCTCTGCCTGGAGTAAGAGCAGCAATCTCTTGAGGACCACACCCGAGGATTCCTACAACTGCCGTGCTAAACAGATTTTCCGGACAGCTCTCCGCACCTTTTATTTTACCAGCTTGAATGCAGAAACCAAAGCAGGCCTGCCCGGTGTCAGTCCTTGGGGGAAATCCACCGCGTTTGTGGAGTGGATGATGGGGAATAACAGATCACAAGCCCCACTCCAGATTCAGAGTCCAGCCCACCACTGCATGGAGCGAATGCCTGAGCCCACAACAGACAGTGAGCCTGAGCCTGCCGCAATTCATGAGCCAGCTAAGAGGACTGAGCAAACCATACCCACGGAACCTGAGCTACATGTAGAATCTGGCCAGGCTCCCGCATCCCTCTGGCTCTGCCTTGGTCAGACGTCTCTCTGCCAGCTCCACAGACTTTCTGAGCTGTCCACTGCGCTCGTCTCTCTATCCCTTCTGCTCCGTTTCCCTCCAGCTCCACCTCAGTCCCACAGGCTACGCCTCAGTCCTCTGGCACCCTGGCTCCACCTCGGACTCTCGTCGTTGCAGCTAGGCCTCGGTCTCCAGGGCCATCAATGTCGCAGCGGCTCATCGGCTCTTCAGCTCTACCTGGGTCTGTGTTGTCAACATAGACTGTAAAAAAATATGGACGTAGTGTCCGTGACGTCACCCATAGGATTCTGATGAGCCGTTCTGAAGCGTAAAGTATGAACGAGATGGCTGTTGCCATCTTGACAACGCGTCATCGCGCGTCACTCCCGGATAACAGAAAATGGGCAAAAGGGCGGGACGTGGGCGGAGCTGAAGTGACGCGATGACTAACAGACAGCAGATAAATGGCTATCCACCTGTCACTCGAAGTGGCCACGCCCTTAATTATGCAGAACTTTAAGGCTTTATATAATGTAAACGAATGAGTTATAAAAAAAATTCACCCCCCTCACAGTTGTCATGAAGGGCAAAATGAGCCGTATAGACCAAAACCACAATTTGTACCAGGCTGAAAACATGTTTTAATCTGCTGTAAAGTTGGCCATTTTAACATGGGGCTCAATGAGATTCTGCTCCCTTCTGGAGCCTGTCCCTAGCGGCTAGTCGATGAATTGCAGTATATGCCACTTCCATATTGGCTTCAAAAGAAACTGCGGGAGGTTGCCGCTTGTTTGTCAACCAAGACTCCACCATGGCTCCTCCCTCCCCTGCATGACTACACTTGCTCCTGGCTCCTCCCCCTGGTTTCTCCTGCCACCAACTTGTTTCATGATCTTTGCCAGCCCCTCATACACCTCCAGAGCCCCCACCCTCCCTGCTCTGTTGGACTGTTGTCAGTTTAGGAACGCACTTTTCCGGGTTTGTTTCTGTTCTCCCTGATTACTCCACATGTTTTTAAGCCCTGAGATTTCCTTTGTTCCCTGCCTGGTATTGACAATGTCTTAATGTGGTTGGGTTTATTCTCCTGCGATCTTCTGAGTTTTCCATTGTGGATTTATTCATCAAAGGCTCTTTCACGAGTTCACACTTACATCAAATTAAATAGAGTAAATATAATGCGTATTTGGCGTGCTGTCCGGGGGAGGGCTCCGGGCTCGGAATTTTGCCCGAACCCAGAGTACCCCCCAAAATGCAAAAACAGAGGACAGCCACCAACCAACCCCCCCCCCCCCCCCCCGCTTTTACGACATCCAATGGGAGGCCAATGCTCACTGTATCAGATGAAAAAAAAACCTACCGGCCGAAAATGAGGAGCAGCATGGTTTGGAACGACTGGTCGGGAAGGCTTTTACAACATCCAATGGGAGGCCAATGCTCACTGTATCAGATGGAAAAACCCTACCGGCCGATAATGAGGAGCGGCAACTGGTCGGGAAGGCTTTTACAACATCCAATGGGAGGCCAATGCTCGCTGTATCAGATGGAAAAACCCTACCGGCCAACAAATGAGAAGCAGCATGGTCAGGAACTACCTGGCCGTGAGGACCCGTGTTGCCTCTGACGGGAGCTCATAGCACCTGGCGGAACGGGCCCTACTGGCTGGTAAGTGTGGAGCAGACAGAATTTGGGGTGACCGATCGGGAAGGCCTTTGCGTCATCCAATGGGAGGCCAATGCTCGCTGTATTGGACGGGGAATAAAAGCCCTACCGGTCGAAAAAGAGGAGCACATGATTTATTCCGCCCAACCAGAGGGACACCCTACTGGCTGTAAACGGAGGGCGCGTTGTTTGAAACGGCCGGTCGGGAAGGCTCAGGCCGCATCTGGCGGGGAGATCAATACTCGTGACGACAGACAGGTGAGCCCTACTGACCGATAGACGGGGCGACACAATTTAAAAAGAAACGACTGACCGAGGGGGCCCACCCAGCCTCCACCAGGAGCATTTTCTGGCTTCAGGGGAGTGGGTCCTATCGGCTGACGGCACGGTAAAGGAGAATTGGAACACCCGGCCAGAAAGCTCTCGCCGACATCAGATGGGAGCTCAATACTCGCTGTATCAGATGGGTAAGCTTCGCTGGCGGACAGGTGGAGGGTAAAGCATGCAAGTTCGCCCAGGAGAGCTTTTGCAGCATCCGAAAGGTTATCAATACTCGCGGTTTCGGGTAGCCTCGCTGGGCGGCGGAAGGCAAAATGGATAGACATAGACCTGGAGAGCTCTGTGGTGTCCGAAAGGAGATCAATACTCACGGTATCGGACAAGCAAGCCTCGTTGGATAGAAAGAGAAAAAGATTGATAGCGACTTGGAGGGTCCTCGCGGCATCCGATGGGAGAACAATTCTCAAGGCATCGGAAAGGCATCCTCGCTAGTCAGGGAAAGAAAAAGATGGAAGCTGGCCTGGAAGGCTTCCACGCATCCGACGGAAATCAGCTCAAAGTGTCGGATGAGTGAGCCTCGCCAGATGAAAAATAGGGAAAAGGAAATAGCCACTATCCAGGAGAACTCTTGCAGTGTTCGACAGGAGATCAAGACTCGCTGTGTTGAACAGGTGAGCCTCGCTAGATGGAAAAAAGAGAAAGATAGGATAGGGTTTTTATAAGGGTTGTTATTTAATAAGGGTTTGGTAAGCTTTCTTGGTGTGGTATCGGTCGGTCCTAATGTAGCTTTGAAAAGCGTGAGAAGACCATCTCCCGAGAGCTTGGATCTGCTGCTGGGAGAGTCCTTTTTGCGCTGCAGTTGTTGCCGCCCCAATGCGGAAGGAGTGGCTAGAAAAGTTTTGCGCTGAGATGCCTGTTTGCTGGAGAACAGATTTGAGCTGCTTTTGGAACCAGAATCGTGTGATGGGTTTGTTAGAGGAGTCTACAAAGAGGGGTTCAGACAGAGATTTAGCCTGAAATCTCCTCATTTGGAGGTATGCAAGAACAGTTTGGAATGGTTGAATTGGGGAGGAGATGTTGAAAATGTAGACTAAATGGCCTTTTTTAACTTGGTCTGTCTTGCTTCGCTTGATTAAGTATGATATGGTTTCATCGTCAAGTACTGATAAGTCTGAAACAGTGGGGTGGACTTTGTGGTCGAATTTGGAGGTGATTGCGATTTCTGAGCATCTAAGAAAGCCTAAGAAAGCCAAGATAAACATGGTATCCAGAGTGCGGGCTGTGTCAAGGGGTTGATATCCTGTACGAAGGGTATGAATGCATTTTGTGAGTAAATCTAGAGTTATGGGTTGTCTACTGTCAGGGCGGGTGGGTTGTGATCGCTGAATTCCTTTGATCAGGAGGGAGGTTTGGGAGTTTTTGATCTCCGGAGATGAAGTGCCATAAATTAATTTGTGGAAAAATTGAACACCGCTCAGGTAGCCTTTGATGGACTCAACTTGGAAACTCTTAATATTGTTGAGATAGGAGATAAAAGAGGTAATTGAGAGGAGAGAAAAATCAGGGAACTGCAAGCTATATGAGAAGTGGAAAGCTTTAAAACATCTCCAAGCTGTCACATATGATTGGATTGTTCTGGGGGAAACTGCTTGGAGGATACTGTTGAGTGATGCATCCAAGAGGGGTTTTAGCGGGTGATTTATGGAAATATCAGTTCTGAATAGTGAGGTACTGGAGTTGGGAAAATATCCGCCTCTGGAGCCAATGTCCTGAATTTCTGAAACAGAAAACGAGACAGAGAGTCAGCAATTAGGTTTTCGGACCCTGGGACATGTTTTGCAGTAATAATAAATTGATCACAAGCAGAGATCCAGATGAGACGTCTTAGAAAGGGCATTAGAGCAGGTGAATGAGAGCGGCCTTTATTAATGCACTGGACTGTTGCCTCGTTATCGCAGTGCACAAATATGCTACTAGCCATCCATTCTTTCCCCCACAAAAAGCCGCGACTACAAGAGGGTAAAGCTCAAACAGAGCTGAGGACTGTAGCATATCTTGGAACTGTGGTGGCCATGGAGACGCGAACCAGCGTCCTTGATAGAATCCCCCAAAGCCGATTGAAGAGGCTGCGTCTGTGAAAAGTTGGATGTCAACAGGGGAAGAAACGAGATTGTTATAGAAAAGACAAGCCGTTCCACTGGTTTAGGAATGTTATCCATAGCCTAAGTTTGTCGCGACACGCCGTGGTTATTGGAATTTGGTCCTCCAGCGCGTGAACCGAAGATGCAAGTGAGAGAAGATGTGAGATGAAAGGGCGGCCTTGCGGAATGATGCGCATTGCGAAATTTAAGTGACCTAGCAGTGATAGGAGTTTGTGTTTAGAACGGTGGGAGTCACCTAGAAAAGTAGGTGCGATGAGAATGATCCGATCCATTTTCTCGATAGTATGTCGAAAATCTTGGGGCTGCTTTTACAACCGAACGGCGAAGTAGAATTTCTAACACATTGTGGAAATATGTTTTCATCATTTCAAGTTCATCTTATCACTGTATGAGGATGTGATTGACTATTTATGATTGAAGTATTTATTTATTTTATTTTTATTTATTTATTGAGGACACATTCACAGTTCAAATAATACACACATATTAAAAAGAACAATTGCTGGAAAAGTGCACTTACACACTGTAATTGTCTTACACACTATATTTAACAGGTATTGCCTGTTGTTTGTAAATGAAAAAGTTATAGTGCTTTATCCAAAATAATTAAATAATGATAGCAAAAACAAGGTGCAAAGCAGTTTTAGACAGAGGTTAAGTTACCATATGCAGCTTGACTGTCTCTTATAATAGGTTTTAATTTAGAAGAACACTCTGCCTAACTTTGTTAGGACTCCATTGTATTTAATTTGTAAACAAGGTGATAAAGATAAAAATGATGGAGCCTAATCAAACTACAGCAAAGGTGAAGCAAGCGACTCCTTTTGAATCGCTCTAGCGGTTCTCGAATCTCAATTTCGTTCTCGTTGTTGAGTCAAGAATCGGTTGCTGCGGTTTTCGGATCAGCAGTACACTGAACCGAGAACTGTTTATTTCGGACATGTCCGATTGAGAACCAATGAGCTGATGATACTGAGCGACTGACTGCACGGCGAGTCTCTCTGAACCGAACGAACATCAGCTGATATGAGCGCGTGTCTGTGAAACGACTCCGACATGAAGGAGAAGAAAATCTGGCGAACCGTATTTATTTAATTACAAAAACATAGTAAGTGGATCGTGGTTTCTGCACTGATGAAAACTGATTTATTGATTTTATAACTGTAAAGATCGTTTGCAACACTGCATTTGTTTGGATGCTTTAGGTGTAAAACTTTGTAATAAACTATCAGATTATGATGATATTTTATCTGACTGATGTTATGATTACTGACTTTATATATTTTAATGTGTAAAGTGTGTTTATCCAGCCCGCAATAGACATGACGTAATTACGTCCTTGTGAAATGACGTCATTACGTTTGAGCGCAAAAGAACTGGTGAACCGATTTTGATCCGGTTCATTGGACGAACTGTCCGAAAGAACCGGTTCGCGGAAAAGAACCAAACTTCCTATCACAACCGGGCAGGGAAGGGAAGGGTTAATCTTAGAACATAACACAGTAGCATGTGCTATAGACCTGCCGACTGCACGCGAAATATTCCTGCAGCCTAGAACATCCTGCTGTGGAGGTCCGTGTCGAGAGCGACCCAGTAAGCGCACTGGTTCCACTGGGTTAGCCGCACGGCACACTTCTCAGAGAAGAGTTTGTGGTATGTGTAAAAATGACCTCCTCCATAGGACAGCGCGAGCTCGGCTATGATTGCCAGATAATCATTCAGCTCGCGGCGCCTTTGGGGGAAAACTGAACATATGATGTCCGTGAAACGGAAAAAAGCAATCGAAAATTCAGGAAAAGAAAGTAAGCGGGATGAATGTGGGTTGGTTTTTTTTTAAAGTGACTGAAAAGTCCCCGCAGTCTATTTGACGGTTTATGTCTGACACAGGAAACAGAGAGAGTGATGACAAATCAATGTCCAAACCTGCCAGGATCTGTGCCCTGTTTTGGGCCACTGGAGGCAGCTCAGAGGAAACAGCGTTAGCTGGGACAGGCATCGGTGTTGCTGTGAGGAGAGAGAATGAAGATTTAGTTTGCAGTTGGCGGTTGGAAGAGAGAGGAACCGGGGCTGCGTCTGGAGCTTGGAAGGAAAAAATGTTAGGGGCATGAGAAAGAGAAGGATGCATCTGAGACGTATGCTCTTGTGCTGCTGGTAGAGGTAGCCCTGCGTTTGCTGGAGCTGCAGGCCACTGAAAAGAATGAGTGTTAGTAAATTGTTGATAACTTGGAGCTTGGACCGCTAGCAAGCTCGCGCTAGCATCTGCGGTGGGAGCTGGAGGCCACTGAAAATGCAAAGGATTAGGAACTGGAGGAGGAATGAGCTGAGAGGCTGAGAGGAGACCTGTGGGCCCAGCCCCAAACATCTCTGCGCCTGTAGAAGTCCATGCTAAGAAACAGTCAACGACAGGAAGGTAAATCGGCTGTCTATATACACCTCCTATCGTTGATTTTTTTTTAATGAGCTCCTCTTGTGTTCAATTAGGTTTAATTATCTGGGTCTGCTCCACTTAACAGTTTTAATTTCCTGAATGTGTTCCTCCCGAAATTTGTTTATAAAACATCAATTTGCTCATCATTATAGCCACCCCAGTTACAACAAATGTCTTTACTGTAATTTTTAATTGATTTAATGCATCCTTGCTGAATAAAATGATTAACTTTTGTATAGATAGATTAATTGATTAGATAGATTGAGTACCGTAAGAATAATGTCCATGTTTCATATACTGTGTTTGAGCACCAGTAACTCACCATAGCCCCAGATTGCACACGAGTGACATTCTGCCAGGAAATGTCAGGTAATGATGAATCTGCTCCTCTGGACTGATCTGACAGTGATTGAAATTATTTGAAATTACAGCGAGTTGACATACTAAGCCGAATGAGTTGTGTAAAACTGGAATAATTAACATAACGATAGCAAAATTATAGGATTTTTTTCAAGATGCAAGATTTTGTTGCATTCTCCCTCATTTAAAATTAATCTTTGCTGTTTATTTGCACAATGGCAATATAACATAAATGCAACTGAGTGAAAATATCCTCCTGGTTCACGAGTTCACACTTGCATATCATTTATGGAGAGTAAATTTTAATGCGTATTTGGCCCGAACCTAGAGTACCCCCAGTGTATGTAAGTGGTTCGAACTAAAAGTGTGGAGAAAGGGTGGTGGAGGGATGCTGTTAGACTGTCAACGAATGGAGGTAAGACTGCTGCGTATATATACCTCTTGTTGATTAGCTGAGTGCTCTCCACTTGTGTCAATTATCTGAACGTGCTCCTCCCGAACTTTGTTAATAAAACATCACGTTATAAAATGGAATGTCACATGCCTTTTGACGGTAAATTTCCCACTGAGGTACGTTGTATGGCATGCAAGTTGAAACCCTTTGTTTAGTGGACGGTTTGTAAGTCTTTAGTCTACAGTTTCAGTGATATCACATATTTTTCAGTTCACATTGCGCTTTTTACAATGCAAATTGTTTTAAAGCAGCTTTACAGAAAATGCATGTTTCTACGTTACAATTAAGAGTAATCTGTTCTCAGAGGTGACTGTGTCAAAGTAATGTCCATTTACCACAACTGTACAGTTCAAAGATAATACAGATCATACGGTTAGCGAAACAATGAGCACTTAAAAGCAATTACACATTGTGATCATAGTGATTACAACATATGGAAAATTGGGTCGTTTTGTATGTTGATTTGGTTGTAGTTTCTTATAAACATATCGGCCACCAACCCAGTTTTATTTCCTTTTCAAATCCTGTTTTTACTCAAATTTGACTGTTATCACACGCTGATACTTTGAGCTTCAAATAGTTAATGGAGGGTCACATAGTATAACTCCTCTTTGAGATGTTACTTATCTGGTATTATTATTTACCTGGTCAAACTGGTAAAATTAGATACTTAACCTCTGTAGAACTGAAGCATAATCGGAATAATTCACATTATTATTATATTATTATAAGTTTTCCCAATAAAAGAACACATTTTGTGATTATTTTCACAAACACTGTGGTTTAATGTGGCACACAGGTATACTATTTTCCTGGAGCAATCACACCAGTGACAAAAACACTGGGGCCGTGAAAGGATCTTCTGATGCAGTCAAGTCAAAAACTTCTTTAACCAGAGCGGCTTTGGGAGGAATCTCTGTGACCAGGGAGGTTCAGAGAGGAGCTCTGGGACTGGAGCAGCCTTAGACACCAGCTCTGGTTGGTGAAAAGGGTGTCCTGGGACTTTCAAGTCAGGAATCTCTGTGGGGCCTCAGAAGATTCTGGAGCAGCAGTGACAGGAACCTTATGGCCTTCACTGGCATTTCTGGAGTGGCCCGACAGGATTTCTGTGCCCAAGGCGGGGGAGAAAGTGAGCTCTGTGGCCATGAGTGAAATCTGATGCATCCCTGACGGATCTCTGGAACACCGGATGCAAGGAACAGGAACCTCTAAGGTGGCAGTGCAAGGAACTTGTGAGACGGCTTGACAGGGACCTCTGGACAGCTGAGTGTGACTCCATTACTAAAATATGATTGGATGGTGTAGTACATAACTAACTTAACTAAAACTAAATAAACCATTTGCCAAACACATCCCTAGGCGAGTAGATCCGCAAGACGCTAGACTACTGCCTCAAGCCAAGGCGCCAGACGCAACCAAGGCCTGCCAGCCCCACAAGACGCTAAGGCTGGAGGGATGGAAAGGCTAACTTAACTAACTTAAACTAAACGAACTATTTACAATATATACACATCCCTAGACGAGTAGTTCCGCAAGACGCTAGAACTACTGCCTCAAGCCAAGGCGCCAGACGCAACCAAGGCCTGCCAGCCCCGCAAGATGCTAAGGCTGGAGGGATGGAAAGACTAACTTAAACTAAACGAACTATTTACAATATGTACATATCCCTAGACGAGTAGATCCGCAAGACGCTAGACCTACTGCCTCAAGCCAAGGCGCCAGACGCAACCAAGGCCTGCCAGCCCCGCAAGGCGCTAAGGCTGGAGGGATGAAGTGGCCACTGATGTCAGCCCGCCAGACGCAAGGCTGACCCTCTTCATGACCTACACGGGGATCTGAAACATAATTAGAAATTGTACAAATTAGACAAACATTTTTCATAAGGTATACAAATACAACTTGTCATCTGCAATGGATGAGGATTGACTATATGAAGCAGTTGAAGCAGGTATTGAAAGGAAGCTGATTTCTATATTCAGATAATCAATCCCAACAAACAAAAAGACAAGAAAAAACAACAACAACAACAAGAGAATGTCAATATATCTTCAAACTCATTTAACTTCTCTTAGACTCAGTACCTTGAACCAGTTCTGGGAGAGCATCTCGTCCAGATGAAGCCTCTGCTCTGGCTCGCTCTTCAGGCAACCCCGGATAAAACTGCAGCAATCTGTGCAGAAAGATGGAGAGATGTCTTATTATTACCTTCAACTTTACACTTGTTCTCTAAGCTGTAAAACTGCGGGAGAATCCTGCATCATCCATAAGAACATATTCTATAAAGCCACTGTTTTCTCTCTTTTACATGTTTAAGAGTTCCATTGTCCTTCTGTGTTGTAATGAAATTCTCACCATCTGAGAAGCCCGGCTGGAACCAGACACCAGCATCCATCAGATTTATATTGCTGCTATCCGGGAATGTGCTGGTTATCATGGCAAACAGCAGCACCCCCAGCGACCACACTGTTGCCTCCTTCCCATGGTACTCGCCCTTCTCAAAGTACTCCGGAGGGCAGTACCTTCTGGTTCCTGGAGGAAAGAGTTTGTCACGTGTCAAAGTTTGCTTTACCACTGCATGTTTTTTTACTTTACTCTGACTGAAATGGCATTTAATTTTAGTCAACAAAAACAATTTTATGCTGAGAATGTTGTTAGTGCATTGTTAATATCTCGCTGTGTCTCATCTGATTAAGACATGGTGTAACTGGACACTTGAGTTTAAGTCCCTAACTATAAGTTTGAAAGATACATACCAGAGTAAGTTTCGTAGGATGAGGCTTTCAGGAGGTCCCCACAGCCGAAATCAATTAACTTGACCTCCAGGGTCTTCGTGTTGACCAGGAGGTTCGGCATCTTGATGTCCCGGTGGAAGACCCCCCGGGAGCAGCAGACGGCAGCAGCGCCAATCACCTGACACATAAAATGACGTGCCAACACCTCGCTGAAGAGTCTGCCGTGATGCTTCCAAAAACGGTGCATGTTCATGCAGGACAATGGGCGCTCCAAGACCATGACGTACTCGTTGGGACGGTCCTGCCAGTCCAGTAGCTTTATGATGTGGCGACAGCTGGGGCCTTCATTGGCCTTGGCTGTCAGGGCCACCTCAAGAGGAACTGGTCTGGGATGGTCAGGCTAGAAGACAGACAATTTTCATGATACTCAGATGGAAGTGGTTTCTCAAATGAGGATTTTGAGTCTGTTTATCTATTGAAATATTTGTGATTTACATTCATCTAAAATGTTATAAATTGCAAACAGTGATTAAGAGGAGATGATATAGACAGCGCAGTCTACTTACAAGGTGGATGTAAGGCGTGTTCTTTGTCTTTGCTGTGACTTTCACAGCAACCTGAAGGCCATCCTTACAACGGATCCCTTTAAAAACAGTGGCGAATCCTCCTTTCCCCATCTTCTTGCCGATAGTGTATTTCCAGAAAATGTGGTCTATTAAAAAATCATTATAATTATTTTTTATTTTTGTATTGTTTAATAAAGCAGTGTGCTACAGTGTGGCATATTTATTCTAAATGCTGTTAAAAATATTTGAACATTGTTTCTAATTCTCATATAATTAATATACTTTGAATGACTTTTAATCAAATATTAATTGAGAAATAGGGTAAACGTACCTATTAAGCTCACCAAAGTCTACATTGAGACATTTTAGTGCACAGGGTATTGGTTTCAGTACAATAAGTTATGTTAAAATAAAATATTAATCTCTCACACAATAATATTTTATTTATTTATTTATTTTAAATGACAAAAGCATTTCAATTAAGATGTAGGCTACATCATTAAATGCAAAAAGTCTGGCTGTGCTTAATGGGTACGTTTGGGGGAAAAAACTAAAAGAAATGTTACAGCTGCATTATTTAAAACATAAACTTTCGTTTATACATATACACCTTAAATAATATATTGTGCGTGTTTTATTTTGGGTTATGACAGTAAACTCACCCTCGATCCTCATGATCTCATCACAGTCCAGCTGTCTCAGCAGATGTGGTGAAATCTCACCCACTGACAGACCGGCTAGACTGTCCTGATCTTGAGGCCGGAGGTCCTCCACTTGCTGGTCCTCGGCAGTAGCAGGGGAGACTTCAGGACTACTGGAAGGAGGTTCCTGATGATCATTGTCCTCTGCAGTATATATGACGTCCTGTACTAGAGAAGTCTGACCTAAAGAGGAATATCAACCAAAAGCTTGTTTTAATCAAATAATATCAATAAAATATTGATACACATACATATGCCCTTTTCATTTTGGAGAATCATTTGGTTTCTTGACAGATTAATCTTCAAACTATGGTTCATCTATTTATCACATGTCTTGGAAAATAAGTCATTGATCTGCATTTGTATTTATGATTGTAATAAGGCATATATAAATATTGTGTGTAAATGATAAAGAGACTTTTTGATGTTTTGCTTGTCATTTACCATCAGTACAGCTCCTGGATGGGGGTTCATCAGTGTCCTCTTCCACCTCACCCTGCTCCACCTGCTGCTCACCCTGAGCGTTGGTGGATTCGGGACGAGACAAACAAAATAAAGAGGAAACAAACTTTCGAAACCTCCTCTTTTTCTGCCTCTTCTTCTTTGTCTTGTCCTCCCCTCTCTCCTGCCCGTCTCCCTCACCGGTAACCACAGGCGTCTCGTCAGGACGAGGATGGTGCTCCGCCTTGTGGTCGGTGGGTGTCAGTGGCGTACAGGGATTTACCCCGTGCACACACTCACCTCCTCCCTCCGGGTTCACTTTACGAAATTGTCGCTGTCCCATAATGAACACGATAAAACGCTATCAACAACTGCAAACACACGGTGAACACTGCTGATAACACAACTCCTTACTCGCTACAAAGTGAACAGGTGAATTTCATGCTTTATATAGTCCCGCGCCAACGTTCTATTCGTTCTATTCTATTCTCGCCTCCGAACATCACTTTTTAAAATTTCATATTTTCATATATTGTTTCACCATTTTTTATTTATTAATCTTTGTGTGATTCAAAATGTATAATAGGCCTTATTGCATAAATTAATATGTTGTTATTGTTGTTATTAGGCCTAATATTATTATTACAGGTTTCATTTTAAACGTTTAATAGGGCACAACTTTTAATGTAGGCCTAATAATTTTGTATAGCTAGGAAGCATTAAGGCATGTTTAATTTGTGCAATGGCTCCCAAAATATTTGCCCACGGATGTAGACACTCAATAGGAAACTTGTGTGATCTTGACTTTACACATTCACTAATTGGTTAAAAGTAAATGCAAGAATGAATGGCTCAGAGAAGTGAAGTTAGTTTCTGGGAACAATGAGAATCTGTTTGCAGATAATGCAATGGCATACATTTTAAGTGTGGCTGAACTCAGCAAATACTTTTTGAGGCCACCGAATGACATGTAAAACACAAAAATGTACTCTTGTATGAATGCATTCCAGGATGTATTTACCCAAAAGCCATTATAAAAATATAATGATAGCCTATTTGGAATTATAGAATGAATGAATGAGGCATTAACCTATAGCGCTTTTTACTAGGCTACTGTATACAAGAAGTGTTTTGCAATCATATCGGTGGTCTCCCCTCATCCACCACCAGTGTTAGTTATTATCCTTTTATGTTTTAGTGTTTGAAACCAACATATGAAACCACTACTAAAAAAACTAGAAACTAGAAAGTAATTTGTCTAATTGAACTTTTTGTCTCAAAGTCTGATAGTTAGTGAGATATTGCCCTTGCGACATCTTTACTCATTTTGGTTTTGGTAAATAATTAACATTTAATGTTTCAAAGCTTTCTGGATACTCTTCATCATTGATCCTCCGGGCTGTTTGTGGCTCTTCCCTACAAAAACTGACTAAAAGCCATTATAATGTAAATTGAGGAAAGTATGCCATCATGTGGTGAAAAGTACTCTTACAATGCAGATCATAACTGCATGCAGTGGCACAGCGGTTGAAAGGGCAGCTAACTCAAATACAATAAACCCTTGTGCTGTGTTGAAAATGCATTAGGCTACCTAATTTGGTGTTCCCGTTCAAAAATGGCCAGCCTTTTACTTGTAAATCTCTCAATTATATTATCACCAAATATTGGGTTAAATCTTTTTGCCAACTTGATTCCTTCACAGATTTTCTATTTCTTTTTGACTGAGCATAGGTTTCAGTGATCTGAGCTTATGCACCTCAGTGTTTGAGTGAAAAAGTTCACAATTAGGCCTATTGTTACAAAAAGAAATACAAAACCTGTCCTAATTGAAAGAAAACAAGTTGATAAAAAGATTTATTCCAAAAAATGCCAATAACATAGCATATTGAGAGATTTATAAGCAATTTTATTCACCACAGATGTAACAAGGTCAAACCATCCAGCCCCCACCCTAAAAAAGATTATTTTTTGGAAGTTGTTATACCCTCCCTGTGTGAGCAAAGTCATTAAGTTTAAATCCAATGTGACAACAACAACAAATGAACAAAATCACTAGTAAATATTCCAGATGTATTTTTTTATTATTATTTGAAATGTTATATGTGAAGGAACAAAAAACATTTTTCATACTTAAAGGGATACTTTATACAAAAATGAAAGTTGTCATTATCTACCGGCACTTACAAAATACACATTTTGAGAATGTGACCACCAGTTCCACTAATTTGTGATTGAACAATCCCTTTCTCAAAACAAAAACTGAATAATATTCAAGACTGTGTAACCCAATTTGTATATGAGTAACGACGAGAATCAGGTGGTTTTTGTTTTCTATTCCAGGGTGTAGATGTTCTCCTCCACTGGTCTTCTTGTGCGTATTTCATATATAATGTGTCGGGGCTCCTTTGAGAAACTGAAGTTCAAAACACAGCAATCATTGTGATTACACTGCATTTCAAAGAGCATTATAGTATTCTCGAAGTGAATCACATACTTACCACCCACTGTCAAATGCTTTCCCATAAACGCCACCTGAATCAGAAAATACATATTTCCTTGTATGATGTACATCGCAATTTAACTAACTCTTCATAGGAATGTCATTAAACAAATGTTTTGTAGATTCATAGCTATACGTACGTTTGAAGGTCAAAAGGGCCAGTGCTCCCAAGAGGAGCAGTAGCAGACTGAGAGACAGAGACAGCACCGGGATGTTTATCTGTAGTGTGATCCGAGAGATCGGCTCTTCCATCTTTAAATCACAAAGTCAGAAGGGTTTCATCATTTTAAGTTACATGGTTTAAATTCAGTTAAAAATGTTCCTTTGTTCCCTGTCTGGTATTGACAATGACTTAGTTAATGTGGTTGTGTTTATTTTCCTGCAATCTACTAAGTTTTCCATTGTGGATTTATTAATTAAAGACTCATTTGTTTTCATCTACTTTGTTCTGCGCATCATCGTAGGCTTGTAGCCACCACTGTTACAGAATGCCAGACCCACAAATTGAGTAGTTATGGACATACTAGCTGTCCAGCTGCTCTGCCTGGAGTAAGAGCAGCAATCTCTTGAGGACCACACCCGAGGATTCCTACAACTGCCGTGCTAAACAGATTTTCCGGACAGCTCTCCGCACCTTTTATTTTACCAGCTTGAATGCAGAAACCAAAGCAGGCCTGCCCGGTGTCAGTCCTTGGGGGAAATCCACCGCGTTTGTGGAGTGGATGATGGGGAATAACAGATCACAAGCCCCACTCCAGATTCAGAGTCCAGCCCACCACTGCATGGAGCGAATGCCTGAGCCCACAACAGACAGTGAGCCTGAGCCTGCCGCAATTCATGAGCCAGCTAAGAGGACTGAGCAAACCATACCCACGGAACCTGAGCTACATGTAGAATCTGGCCAGCCTCCCGCATCCCTCTGGCTCTGCCTTGGTCAGACGTCTCTCTGCCAGCTCCACAGACTTTCTGAGCTGTCCACTGCGCTCGTCTCTCTATCCCTTCTGCTCCGTTTCCCTCCAGCTCCACCTCAGTCCCACAGGCTACGCCTCAGTCCTCTGGCACCCTGGCTCCACCTCGGACTCTCGTCGTTGCAGCTAGGCCTCGGTCTCCAGGGCCATCAATGTCGCAGCGGCTCATCGGCTCTTCAGCTCTACCTGGGTCTGTGTTGTCAACATAGACTGTAAAAAAATATGGACGTAGTGTCCGTGACGTCACCCATAGGATTCTGATGAGCCGTTCTGAAGCGTAAAGTATGAACGAGATGGCTGTTGCCATCTTGACAACGCGTCATCGCGCGTCACTCCCGGATAACAGAAAATGGGCAAAAGGGCGGGACGTGGGCGGAGCTGAAGTGACGCGATGACTAACAGACAGCAGATAAATGGCTATCCACCTGTCACTCGAAGTGGCCACGCCCTTAATTATGCAGAACTTTAAGGCTTTATATAATGTAAACGAATGAGTTATAAAAAAAATTCACCCCCCTCACAGTTGTCATGAAGGGCAAAATGAGCCGTATAGACCAAAACCACAATTTGTACCAGGCTGAAAACATGTTTTAATCTGCTGTAAAGTTGGCCATTTTAACATGGGGCTCAATGAGATTCTGCTCCCTTCTGGAGCCTGTCCCTAGCGGCTAGTCGATGAATTGCAGTATATGCCACTTCCATATTGGCTTCAAAAGAAACTGCGGGAGGTTGCCGCTTGTTTGTCAACCAAGACTCCACCATGGCTCCTCCCTCCCCTGCATGACTACACTTGCTCCTGGCTCCTCCCCCTGGTTTCTCCTGCCACCAACTTGTTTCATGATCTTTGCCAGCCCCTCATACACCTCCAGAGCCCCCACCCTCCCTGCTCTGTTGGACTGTTGTCAGTTTAGGAACGCACTTTTCCGGGTTTGTTTCTGTTCTCCCTGATTACTCCACATGTTTTTAAGCCCTGAGATTTCCTTTGTTCCCTGCCTGGTATTGACAATGTCTTAATGTGGTTGGGTTTATTCTCCTGCGATCTTCTGAGTTTTCCATTGTGGATTTATTCATCAAAGGCTCTTTCACGAGTTCACACTTACATCAAATTAAATAGAGTAAATATAATGCGTATTTGGCGTGCTGTCCGGGGGAGGGCTCCGGGCTCGGAATTTTGCCCGAACCCAGAGTACCCCCCAAAATGCAAAAACAGAGGACAGCCACCAACCAACCCCCCCCCCCCCCCCGCTTTTACGACATCCAATGGGAGGCCAATGCTCACTGTATCAGATGAAAAAAAAACCTACCGGCCGAAAATGAGGAGCAGCATGGTTTGGAACGACTGGTCGGGAAGGCTTTTACAACATCCAATGGGAGGCCAATGCTCACTGTATCAGATGGAAAAACCCTACCGGCCGATAATGAGGAGCGGCAACTGGTCGGGAAGGCTTTTACAACATCCAATGGGAGGCCAATGCTCGCTGTATCAGATGGAAAAACCCTACCGGCCAACAAATGAGAAGCAGCATGGTCAGGAACTACCTGGCCGTGAGGACCCGTGTTGCCTCTGACGGGAGCTCATAGCACCTGGCGGAACGGGCCCTACTGGCTGGTAAGTGTGGAGCAGACAGAATTTGGGGTGACCGATCGGGAAGGCCTTTGCGTCATCCAATGGGAGGCCAATGCTCGCTGTATTGGACGGGGAATAAAAGCCCTACCGGTCGAAAAAGAGGAGCACATGATTTATTCCGCCCAACCAGAGGGACACCCTACTGGCTGTAAACGGAGGGCGCGTTGTTTGAAACGGCCGGTCGGGAAGGCTCAGGCCGCATCTGGCGGGGAGATCAATACTCGTGACGACAGACAGGTGAGCCCTACTGACCGATAGACGGGGCGACACAATTTAAAAAGAAACGACTGACCGAGGGGGCCCACCCAGCCTCCACCAGGAGCATTTTCTGGCTTCAGGGGAGTGGGTCCTATCGGCTGACGGCACGGTAAAGGAGAATTGGAACACCCGGCCAGAAAGCTCTCGCCGACATCAGATGGGAGCTCAATACTCGCTGTATCAGATGGGTAAGCTTCGCTGGCGGACAGGTGGAGGGTAAAGCATGCAAGTTCGCCCAGGAGAGCTTTTGCAGCATCCGAAAGGTTATCAATACTCGCGGTTTCGGGTAGCCTCGCTGGGCGGCGGAAGGCAAAATGGATAGACATAGACCTGGAGAGCTCTGTGGTGTCCGAAAGGAGATCAATACTCACGGTATCGGACAAGCAAGCCTCGTTGGATAGAAAGAGAAAAAGATTGATAGCGACTTGGAGGGTCCTCGCGGCATCCGATGGGAGAACAATTCTCAAGGCATCGGAAAGGCATCCTCGCTAGTCAGGGAAAGAAAAAGATGGAAGCTGGCCTGGAAGGCTTCCACGCATCCGACGGAAATCAGCTCAAAGTGTCGGATGAGTGAGCCTCGCCAGATGAAAAATAGGGAAAAGGAAATAGCCACTATCCAGGAGAACTCTTGCAGTGTTCGACAGGAGATCAAGACTCGCTGTGTTGAACAGGTGAGCCTCGCTAGATGGAAAAAAGAGAAAGATAGGATAGGGTTTTTATAAGGGTTGTTATTTAATAAGGGTTTGGTAAGCTTTCTTGGTGTGGTATCGGTCGGTCCTAATGTAGCTTTGAAAAGCGTGAGAAGACCATCTCCCGAGAGCTTGGATCTGCTGCTGGGAGAGTCCTTTTTGCGCTGCAGTTGTTGCCGCCCCAATGCGGAAGGAGTGGCTAGAAAAGTTTTGCGCTGAGATGCCTGTTTGCTGGAGAACAGATTTGAGCTGCTTTTGGAACCAGAATCGTGTGATGGGTTTGTTAGAGGAGTCTACAAAGAGGGGTTCAGACAGAGATTTAGCCTGAAATCTCCTCATTTGGAGGTATGCAAGAACAGTTTGGAATGGTTGAATTGGGGAGGAGATGTTGAAAATGTAGACTAAATGGCCTTTTTTAACTTGGTCTGTCTTGCTTCGCTTGATTAAGTATGATATGGTTTCATCGTCAAGTACTGATAAGTCTGAAACAGTGGGGTGGACTTTGTGGTCGAATTTGGAGGTGATTGCGATTTCTGAGCATCTAAGAAAGCCTAAGAAAGCCAAGATAAACATGGTATCCAGAGTGCGGGCTGTGTCAAGGGGTTGATATCCTGTACGAAGGGTATGAATGCATTTTGTGAGTAAATCTAGAGTTATGGGTTGTCTACTGTCAGGGCGGGTGGGTTGTGATCGCTGAATTCCTTTGATCAGGAGGGAGGTTTGGGAGTTTTTGATCTCCGGAGATGAAGTGCCATAAATTAATTTGTGGAAAAATTGAACACCGCTCAGGTAGCCTTTGATGGACTCAACTTGGAAACTCTTAATATTGTTGAGATAGGAGATAAAAGAGGTAATTGAGAGGAGAGAAAAATCAGGGAACTGCAAGCTATATGAGAAGTGGAAAGCTTTAAAACATCTCCAAGCTGTCACATATGATTGGATTGTTCTGGGGGAAACTGCTTGGAGGATACTGTTGAGTGATGCATCCAAGAGGGGTTTTAGCGGGTGATTTATGGAAATATCAGTTCTGAATAGTGAGGTACTGGAGTTGGGAAAATATCCGCCTCTGGAGCCAATGTCCTGAATTTCTGAAACAGAAAACGAGACAGAGAGTCAGCAATTAGGTTTTCGGACCCTGGGACATGTTTTGCAGTAATAATAAATTGATCACAAGCAGAGATCCAGATGAGACGTCTTAGAAAGGGCATTAGAGCAGGTGAATGAGAGCGGCCTTTATTAATGCACTGGACTGTTGCCTCGTTATCGCAGTGCACAAATATGCTACTAGCCATCCATTCTTTCCCCCACAAAAAGCCGCGACTACAAGAGGGTAAAGCTCAAACAGAGCTGAGGACTGTAGCATATCTTGGAACTGTGGTGGCCATGGAGACGCGAACCAGCGTCCTTGATAGAATCCCCCAAAGCCGATTGAAGAGGCTGCGTCTGTGAAAAGTTGGATGTCAACAGGGGAAGAAACGAGATTGTTATAGAAAAGACAAGCCGTTCCACTGGTTTAGGAATGTTATCCATAGCCTAAGTTTGTCGCGACACGCCGTGGTTATTGGAATTTGGTCCTCCAGCGCGTGAACCGAAGATGCAAGTGAGAGAAGATGTGAGATGAAAGGGCGGCCTTGCGGAATGATGCGCATTGCGAAATTTAAGTGACCTAGCAGTGATAGGAGTTTGTGTTTAGAACGGTGGGAGTCACCTAGAAAAGTAGGTGCGATGAGAATTATCCGATCCATTTTCTCGATAGTATGTCGAAAATCTTGGGGCTGCTTTTACAACCGAACGGCGAAGTAGAATTTCTAACACATTGTGGAAATATGTTTTCATCATTTCAAGTTCATCTTATCACTGTATGAGGATGTGATTGACTATTTATGATTGAAGTATTTATTTATTTTATTTTTATTTATTTATTGAGGACACATTCACAGTTCAAATAATACACACATATTAAAAAGAACAATTGCTGGAAAAGTGCACTTACACACTGTAATTGTCTTACACACTATATTTAACAGGTATTGCCTGTTGTTTGTAAATGAAAAAGTTATAGTGCTTTATCCAAAATAATTAAATAATGATAGCAAAAACAAGGTGCAAAGCAGTTTTAGACAGAGGTTAAGTTACCATATGCAGCTTGACTGTCTCTTATAATAGGTTTTAATTTAGAAGAACACTCTGCCTAACTTTGTTAGGACTCCATTGTATTTAATTTGTAAACAAGGTGATAAAGATAAAAATGATGGAGCCTAATCAAACTACAGCAAAGGTGAAGCAAGCGACTCCTTTTGAATCGCTCTAGCGGTTCTCGAATCTCAATTTCGTTCTCGTTGTTGAGTCAAGAATCGGTTGCTGCGGTTTTCGGATCAGCAGTACACTGAACCGAGAACTGTTTATTTCGGACATGTCCGATTGAGAACCAATGAGCTGATGATACTGAGCGACTGACTGCACGGCGAGTCTCTCTGAACCGAACGAACATCAGCTGATATGAGCGCGTGTCTGTGAAACGACTCCGACATGAAGGAGAAGAAAATCTGGCGAACCGTATTTATTTAATTACAAAAACATAGTAAGTGGATCGTGGTTTCTGCACTGATGAAAACTGATTTATTGATTTTATAACTGTAAAGATCGTTTGCAACACTGCATTTGTTTGGATGCTTTAGGTGTAAAACTTTGTAATAAACTATCAGATTATGATGATATTTTATCTGACTGATGTTATGATTACTGACTTTATATATTTTAATGTGTAAAGTGTGTTTATCCAGCCCGCAATAGACATGACGTAATTACGTCCTTGTGAAATGACGTCATTACGTTTGAGCGCAAAAGAACTGGTGAACCGATTTTGATCCGGTTCATTGGACGAACTGTCCGAAAGAACCGGTTCGCGGAAAAGAACCAAACTTCCTATCACAACCGGGCAGGGAAGGGAAGGGTTAATCTTAGAACATAACACAGTAGCATGTGCTATAGACCTGCCGACTGCACGCGAAATATTCCTGCAGCCTAGAACATCCTGCTGTGGAGGTCCGTGTCGAGAGCGACCCAGTAAGCGCACTGGTTCCACTGGGTTAGCCGCACGGCACACTTCTCAGAGAAGAGTTTGTGGTATGTGTAAAAATGACCTCCTCCATAGGACAACGCGAGCTCGGCTATGATTGCCAGATAATCATTCAGCTCGCGGCGCCTTTGGGGGAAAACTGAACATATGATGTCCGTGAAACGGAAAAAAGCAATCGAAAATTCAGGAAAAGAAAGTAAGCGGGATGAATGTGGGTTGGGTTTTTTTTAAAGTGACTGAAAAGTCCCCGCAGTCTATTTGACGGTTTATGTCTGACACAGGAAACAGAGAGAGTGATGACAAATCAATGTCCAAACCTGCCAGGATCTGTGCCCTGTTTTGGGCCACTGGAGGCAGCTCAGAGGAAACAGCGTTAGCTGGGACAGGC
This sequence comes from Gobio gobio, assembly GCF_949357685.1. Classification (NCBI taxonomy): domain Eukaryota; kingdom Metazoa; phylum Chordata; class Actinopteri; order Cypriniformes; family Gobionidae; genus Gobio; species Gobio gobio. Next base: position 23,833,560 of record NC_137107.1, read on the forward strand.
ATCGGTGTTGCTGTGAGGAGAGAGAATGAAGATTTAGTTTGCAGTTGGCGGTTGGAAGAGAGAGGAACCGGGGCTGCGTCTGGAGCTTGGAAGGAAAAAATGTTAGGGGCATGAGAAAGAGAAGGATGCATCTGAGACGTATGCTCTTGTGCTGCTGGTAGAGGTAGCCCTGCGTTTGCTGGAGCTGCAGGCCACTGAAAAGAATGAGTGTTAGTAAATTGTTGATAACTTGGAGCTTGGACCGCTAGCAAGCTCGCGCTAGCATCTGCGGTGGGAGCTGGAGGCCACTGAAAATGCAAAGGATTAGGAACTGGAGGAGGAATGAGCTGAGAGGCTGAGAGGAGACCTGTGGGCCCAGCCCCAAACATCTCTGCGCCTGTAGAAGTCCATGCTAAGAAACAGTCAACGACAGGAAGGTAAATCGGCTGTCTATATACACCTCCTATCGTTGATTTTTTTTTAATGAGCTCCTCTTGTGTTCAATTAGGTTTAATTATCTGGGTCTGCTCCACTTAACAGTTTTAATTTCCTGAATGTGTTCCTCCCGAAATTTGTTTATAAAACATCAATTTGCTCATCATTATAGCCACCCCAGTTACAACAAATGTCTTTACTGTAATTTTTAATTGATTTAATGCATCCTTGCTGAATAAAATGATTAACTTTTGTATAGATAGATTAATTGATTAGATAGATTGAGTACCGTAAGAATAATGTCCATGTTTCATATACTGTGTTTGAGCACCAGTAACTCACCATAGCCCCAGATTGCACACGAGTGACATTCTGCCAGGAAATGTCAGGTAATGATGAATCTGCTCCTCTGGACTGATCTGACAGTGATTGAAATTATTTGAAATTACAGCGAGTTGACATACTAAGCCGAATGAGTTGTGTAAAACTGGAATAATTAACATAACGATAGCAAAATTATAGGATTTTTTTCAAGATGCAAGATTTTGTTGCATTCTCCCTCATTTAAAATTAATCTTTGCTGTTTATTTGCACAATGGCAATATAACATAAATGCAACTGAGTGAAAATATCCTCCTGGTTCACGAGTTCACACTTGCATATCATTTATGGAGAGTAAATTTTAATGCGTATTTGGCCCGAACCTAGAGTACCCCCAGTGTATGTAAGTGGTTCGAACTAAAAGTGTGGAGAAAGGGTGGTGGAGGGATGCTGTTAGACTGTCAACGAATGGAGGTAAGACTGCTGCGTATATATACCTCTTGTTGATTAGCTGAGTGCTCTCCACTTGTGTCAATTATCTGAACGTGCTCCTCCCGAACTTTGTTAATAAAACATCACGTTATAAAATGGAATGTCACATGCCTTTTGACGGTAAATTTCCCACTGAGGTACGTTGTATGGCATGCAAGTTGAAACCCTTTGTTTAGTGGACGGTTTGTAAGTCTTTAGTCTACAGTTTCAGTGATATCACATATTTTTCAGTTCACATTGCGCTTTTTACAATGCAAATTGTTTTAAAGCAGCTTTACAGAAAATGCATGTTTCTACGTTACAATTAAGAGTAATCTGTTCTCAGAGGTGACTGTGTCAAAGTAATGTCCATTTACCACAACTGTACAGTTCAAAGATAATACAGATCATACGGTTAGCGAAACAATGAGCACTTAAAAGCAATTACACATTGTGATCATAGTGATTACAACATATGGAAAATTGGGTCGTTTTGTATGTTGATTTGGTTGTAGTTTCTTATAAACATATCGGCCACCAACCCAGTTTTATTTCCTTTTCAAATCCTGTTTTTACTCAAATTTGACTGTTATCACACGCTGATACTTTGAGCTTCAAATAGTTAATGGAGGGTCACATAGTATAACTCCTCTTTGAGATGTTACTTATCTGGTATTATTATTTACCTGGTCAAACTGGTAAAATTAGATACTTAACCTCTGTAGAACTGAAGCATAATCGGAATAATTCACATTATTATTATATTATTATAAGTTTTCCCAATAAAATAACACATTTTGTGATTATTTTCACAAACATTGTGGTTTAATGTGGCACACAAGTATACTATTTTCCTGGAGCAATCACACCAGTGACAAAAACACTGGGGCCGTGAAAGGATCTTCTGATGCAGTCAAGTCAAAAACTTCTTTAACCAGAGCGGCTTTGGGAGGAATCTCTGTGACCAGGGAGGTTCAGAGAGGAGCTCTGGGACTGGAGCAGCCTTAGACACCAGCTCTGGTTGGTGAAAAGGGTGTCCTGGGACTTTCAAGTCAGGAATCTCTGTGGGGCCTCAGAAGATTCTGGAGCAGCAGTGACAGGAACCTTATGGCCTTCACTGGCATTTCTGGAGTGGCCCGACAGGATTTCTGTGCCCAAGGCGGGGGAGAAAGTGAGCTCTGTGGCCATGAGTGAAATCTGATGCATCCCTGACGGATCTCTGGAACACCGGATGCAAGGAACAGGAACCTCTAAGGTGGCAGTGCAAGGAACTTGTGAGACGGCTTGACAGGGACCTCTGGACAGCTGAGTGTGACTCCATTACTAAAATATGATTGGATGGTGTAGTACATAACTAACTTAACTAAAACTAAATAAACCATTTGCCAAACACATCCCTAGGCGAGTAGATCCGCAAGACGCTAGACTACTGCCTCAAGCCAAGGCGCCAGACGCAACCAAGGCCTGCCAGCCCCACAAGACGCTAAGGCTGGAGGGATGGAAAGGCTAACTTAACTAACTTAAACTAAACGAACTATTTACAATATATACACATCCCTAGACGAGTAGTTCCGCAAGACGCTAGAACTACTGCCTCAAGCCAAGGCGCCAGACGCAACCAAGGCCTGCCAGCCCCGCAAGGCGCTAAGGCTGGAGGGATGGAAAGACTAACTTAAACTAAACGAACTATTTACAATATGTACATATCCCTAGACGAGTAGATCCGCAAGACGCTAGACCTACTGCCTCAAGCCAAGGCGCCAGACGCAACCAAGGCCTGCCAGCCCCGCAAGACGCTAAGGCTGGAGGGATGGAAAGACTAACTTAAACTAAACGAACTATTTACAATATGTACATATCCCTAGACGAGTAGATCCGCAAGACGCTAGACCTACTGCCTCAAGCCAAGGCGCCAGACGCAACCAAGGCCTGCCAGCCCCGCAAGGCGCTAAGGCTGGAGGGATGAAGTGGCCACTGATGTCAGCCCGCCAGACGCAAGGCTGACCCTCTTCATGACCTACACGGGGATCTGAAACATAATTAGAAATTGTACAAATTAGACAAACATTTTTCATAAGGTATACAAATACAACTTGTCATCTGCAATGGATGAGGATTGACTATATGAAGCAGTTGAAGCAGGTATTGAAAGGAAGCTGATTTCTATATTCAGATAATCAATCCCAACAAACAAAAAGACAAGAAAAAACAACAACAACAACAAGAGAATGTCAATATATCTTCAAACTCATTTAACTTCTCTTAGACTCAGTACCTTGAACCAGTTCTGGGAGAGCATCTCGTCCAGATGAAGCCTCTGCTCTGGCTCGCTCTTCAGGCAACCCCGGATAAAACTGCAGCAATCTGTGCAGAAAGATGGAGAGATGTCTTATTATTACCTTCAACTTTACACTTGTTCTCTAAGCTGTAAAACTGCGGGAGAATCCTGCATCATCCATAAGAACATATTCTATAAAGCCACTGTTTTCTCTCTTTTACATGTTTAAGAGTTCCATTGTCCTTCTGTGTTGTAATGAAATTCTCACCATCTGAGAAGCCCGGCTGGAACCAGACACCAGCATCCATCAGATTTATATTGCTGCTATCCGGGAATGTGCTGGTTATCATGGCAAACAGCAGCACCCCCAGCGACCACACTGTTGCCTCCTTCCCATGGTACTCGCCCTTCTCAAAGTACTCCGGAGGGCAGTACCTTCTGGTTCCTGGAGGAAAGAGTTTGTCACGTGTCAAAGTTTGCTTTACCACTGCATGTTTTTTTACTTTACTCTGACTGAAATGGCATTTAATTTTAGTCAACAAAAACAATTTTATGCTGAGAATGTTGTTAGTGCATTGTTAATATCTCGCTGTGTCTCATCTGATTAAGACATGGTGTAACTGGACACTTGAGTTTAAGTCCCTAACTATAAGTTTGAAAGATACATACCAGAGTAAGTTTCGTAGGATGAGGCTTTCAGGAGGTCCCCACAGCCGAAATCAATTAACTTGACCTCCAGGGTCTTCGTGTTGACCAGGAGGTTCGGCATCTTGATGTCCCGGTGGAAGACCCCCCGGGAGCAGCAGACGGCAGCAGCGCCAATCACCTGACACATAAAATGACGTGCCAACACCTCGCTGAAGAGTCTGCCGTGATGCTTCCAAAAACGGTGCATGTTCATGCAGGACAATGGGCGCTCCAAGACCATGACGTACTCGTTGGGACGGTCCTGCCAGTCCAGTAGCTTTATGATGTGGTGACAGCTGGGGCCTTCATTGGCCTTGGCTGTCAGGGCCACCTCAAGAGGAACTGGTCTGGGATGGTCAGGCTAGAAGACAGACAATTTTCATGATACTCAGATGGAAGTGGTTTCTCAAATGAGGATTTTGAGTCTGTTTATCTATTGAAATATTTGTGATTTACATTCATCTAAAATATTATAAATTGCAAACAGTGATTAAGAGGAGATGATATAGACAGCGCAGTCTACTTACAAGGTGGATGTAAGGCGTGTTCTTTGTCTTTGCTGTGACTTTCACAGCAACCTGAAGGCCATCCTTACAACGGATCCCTTTAAAAACAGTGGCGAATCCTCCTTTCCCCATCTTCTTGCCGATAGTGTATTTCCAGAAAATGTGGTCTATTAAAAAATCATTATAATTATTTTTTATTTTTGTATTGTTTAATAAAGCAGTGTGCTACAGTGTGGCATATTTATTCTAAATGCTGTTAAAAATATTTGAACATTGTTTCTAATTCTCATATAATTAATATACTTTGAATGACTTTTAATCAAATATTAATTGAGAAATAGGGTAAACGTACCTATTAAGCTCACCAAAGTCTACATTGAGACATTTTAGTGCACAGGGTATTGGTTTCAGTACAATAAGTTATGTTAAAATAAAATATTAATCTCTCACACAATAATATTTTATTTATTTATTTATTTTAAATGACAAAAGCATTTCAATTAAGATGTAGGCTACATCATTAAATGCAAAAAGTCTGGCTGTGCTTAATGGGTACGTTTGGGGGAAAAAACTAAAAGAAATGTTACAGCTGCATTATTTAAAACATAAACTTTCGTTTATACATATACACCTTAAATAATATATTGTGCGTGTTTTATTTTGGGTTATGACAGTAAACTCACCCTCGATCCTCATGATCTCATCACAGTCCAGCTGTCTCAGCAGATGTGGTGAAATCTCACCCACTGACAGACCGGCTAGACTGTCCTGATCTTGAGGCCGGAGGTCCTCCACTTGCTGGTCCTCGGCAGTAGCAGGGGAGACTTCAGGACTACTGAAAGGAGGTTCCTGATGATCATTGTCCTCTGCAGTATATATGACGTCCTGTACTAGAGAAGTCTGACCTAAAGAGGAATATCAACCAAAAGCTTGTTTTAATCAAATAATATCAATAAAATATTGATACACATACATATGCCCTTTTCATTTTGGAGAATCATTTGGTTTCTTGACAGATTAATCTTCAAACTATGGTTCATCTATTTATCACATGTCTTGGAAAATAAGTCATTGATCTGCATTTGTATTTATGATTGTAATAAGGCATATATAAATATTGTGTGTAAATGATAAAGAGACTTTTTGATGTTTTGCTTGTCATTTACCATCAGTACAGCTCCTGGATGGGGGTTCATCAGTGTCCTCTTCCACCTCACCCTGCTCCACCTGCTGCTCACCCTGAGCGTTGGTGGATTCGGGACGAGACAAACAAAATAAAGAGGAAACAAACTTTCGAAACCTCCTCTTTTTCTGCCTCTTCTTCTTTGTCTTGTCCTCCCCTCTCTCCTGCCCGTCTCCCTCACCGGTAACCACAGGCGTCTCGTCAGGACGAGGATGGTGCTCCGCCTTGTGGTCGGTGGGTGTCAGTGGCGTACAGGGATTTACCCCGTGCACACACTCACCTCCTCCCTCCGGGTTCACTTTACGAAATTGTCGCTGTCCCATAATGAACACGATAAAACGCTATCAACAACTGCAAACACACGGTGAACACTGCTGATAACACAACTCCTTACTCGCTACAAAGTGAACAGGTGAATTTCATGCTTTATATAGTCCCGCGCCAACGTTCTATTCGTTCTATTCTATTCTCGCCTCCGAACATCACTTTTTAAAATTTCATATTTTCATATATTGTTTCACCATTTTTTATTTATTAATCTTTGTGTGATTCAAAATGTATAATAGGCCTTATTGCATAAATTAATATGTTGTTATTGTTGTTATTAGGCCTAATATTATTATTACAGGTTTCATTTTAAACGTTTAATAGGGCACAACTTTTAATGTAGGCCTAATAATTTTGTATAGCTAGGAAGCATTAAGGCATGTTTAATTTGTGCAATGGCTCCCAAAATATTTGCCCACGGATGTAGACACTCAATAGGAAACTTGTGTGATCTTGACTTTACACATTCACTAATTGGTTAAAAGTAAATGCAAGAATGAATGGCTCAGAGAAGTGAAGTTAGTTTCTGGGAACAATGAGAATCTGTTTGCAGATAATGCAATGGCATACATTTTAAGTGTGGCTGAACTCAGCAAATACTTTTTGAGGCCACCGAATGACATGTAAAACACAAAAATGTACTCTTGTATGAATGCATTCCAGGATGTATTTACCCAAAAGCCATTATAAAAATATAATGATAGCCTATTTGGAATTATAGAATGAATGAATGAGGCATTAACCTATAGCGCTTTTTACTAGGCTACTGTATACAAGAAGTGTTTTGCAATCATATCGGTGGTCTCCCCTCATCCACCACCAGTGTTAGTTATTATCCTTTTATGTTTTAGTGTTTGAAACCAACATATGAAACCACTACTAAAAAAACTAGAAACTAGAAAGTAATTTGTCTAATTGAACTTTTTGTCTCAAAGTCTGATAGTTAGTGAGATATTGCCCTTGCGACATCTTTACTCATTTTGGTTTTGGTAAATAATTAACATTTAATGTTTCAAAGCTTTCTGGATACTCTTCATCATTGATCCTCCGGGCTGTTTGTGGCTCTTCCCTACAAAAACTGACTAAAAGCCATTATAATGTAAATTGAGGAAAGTATGCCATCATGTGGTGAAAAGTACTCTTACAATGCAGATCATAACTGCATGCAGTGGCACAGCGGTTGAAAGGGCAGCTAACTCAAATACAATAAACCCTTGTGCTGTGTTGAAAATGCATTAGGCTACCTAATTTGGTGTTCCCGTTCAAAAATGGCCAGCCTTTTACTTGTAAATCTCTCAATTATATTATCACCAAATATTGGGTTAAATCTTTTTGCCAACTTGATTCCTTCACAGATTTTCTATTTCTTTTTGACTGAGCATAGGTTTCAGTGATCTGAGCTTATGCACCTCAGTGTTTGAGTGAAAAAGTTCACAATTAGGCCTATTGTTACAAAAAGAAATACAAAACCTGTCCTAATTGAAAGAAAACAAGTTGATAAAAAGATTTATTCCAAAAAATGCCAATAACATAGCATATTGAGAGATTTATAAGCAATTTTATTCACCACAGATGTAACAAGGTCAAACCATCCAGCCCCCACCCTAAAAAAGATTATTTTTTGGAAGTTGTTATACCCTCCCTGTGTGAGCAAAGTCATTAAGTTTAAATCCAATGTGACAACAACAACAAATGAACAAAATCACTAGTAAATATTCCAGATGTATTTTTTTATTATTATTTGAAATGTTATATGTGAAGGAACAAAAAACATTTTTCATACTTAAAGGGATACTTTATACAAAAATGAAAGTTGTCATTATCTACCGGCACTTACAAAATACACATTTTGAGAATGTGACCACCAGTTCCACTAATTTGTGATTGAACAATCCCTTTCTCAAAACAAAAACTGAATAATATTCAAGACTGTGTAACCCAATTTGTATATGAGTAACGACGAGAATCAGGTGGTTTTTGTTTTCTATTCCAGGGTGTAGATGTTCTCCTCCACTGGTCTTCTTGTGCGTATTTCATATATAATGTGTCGGGGCTCCTTTGAGAAACTGAAGTTCAAAACACAGCAATCATTGTGATTACACTGCATTTCAAAGAGCATTATAGTATTCTCGAAGTGAATCACATACTTACCACCCACTGTCAAATGCTTTCCCATAAACGCCACCTGAATCAGAAAATACATATTTCCTTGTATGATGTACATCGCAATTTAACTAACTCTTCATAGGAATGTCATTAAACAAATGTTTTGTAGATTCATAGCTATACGTACGTTTGAAGGTCAAAAGGGCCAGTGCTCCCAAGAGGAGCAGTAGCAGACTGAGAGACAGAGACAGCACCGGGATGTTTATCTGTAGTGTGATCCGAGAGATCGGCTCTTCCATCTTTAAATCACAAAGTCAGAAGGGTTTCATCATTTTAAGTTACATGGTTTAAATTCAGTTAAAAATGTTCCTTTGTTCCCTGTCTGGTATTGACAATGACTTAGTTAATGTGGTTGTGTTTATTTTCCTGCAATCTACTAAGTTTTCCATTGTGGATTTATTAATTAAAGACTCATTTGTTTTCATCTACTTTGTTCTGCGCATCATCGTAGGCTTGTAGCCACCACTGTTACAGAATGCCAGACCCACAAATTGAGTAGTTATGGACATACTAGCTGTCCAGCTGCTCTGCCTGGAGTAAGAGCAGCAATCTCTTGAGGACCACACCCGAGGATTCCTACAACTGCCGTGCTAAACAGATTTTCCGGACAGCTCTCCGCACCTTTTATTTTACCAGCTTGAATGCAGAAACCAAAGCAGGCCTGCCCGGTGTCAGTCCTTGGGGGAAATCCACCGCGTTTGTGGAGTGGATGATGGGGAATAACAGATCACAAGCCCCACTCCAGATTCAGAGTCCAGCCCACCACTGCATGGAGCGAATGCCTGAGCCCACAACAGACAGTGAGCCTGAGCCTGCCGCAATTCATGAGCCAGCTAAGAGGACTGAGCAAACCATACCCACGGAACCTGAGCTACATGTAGAATCTGGCCAGCCTCCCGCATCCCTCTGGCTCTGCCTTGGTCAGACGTCTCTCTGCCAGCTCCACAGACTTTCTGAGCTGTCCACTGCGCTCGTCTCTCTATCCCTTCTGCTCCGTTTCCCTCCAGCTCCACCTCAGTCCCACAGGCTACGCCTCAGTCCTCTGGCACCCTGGCTCCACCTCGGACTCTCGTCGTTGCAGCTAGGCCTCGGTCTCCAGGGCCATCAATGTCGCAGCGGCTCATCGGCTCTTCAGCTCTACCTGGGTCTGTGTTGTCAACATAGACTGTAAAAAAATATGGACGTAGTGTCCGTGACGTCACCCATAGGATTCTGATGAGCCGTTCTGAAGCGTAAAGTATGAACGAGATGGCTGTTGCCATCTTGACAACGCGTCATCGCGCGTCACTCCCGGATAACAGAAAATGGGCAAAAGGGCGGGACGTGGGCGGAGCTGAAGTGACGCGATGACTAACAGACAGCAGATAAATGGCTATCCACCTGTCACTCGAAGTGGCCACGCCCTTAATTATGCAGAACTTTAAGGCTTTATATAATGTAAACGAATGAGTTATAAAAAAAATTCACCCCCCTCACAGTTGTCATGAAGGGCAAAATGAGCCGTATAGACCAAAACCACAATTTGTACCAGGCTGAAAACATGTTTTAATCTGCTGTAAAGTTGGCCATTTTAACATGGGGCTCAATGAGATTCTGCTCCCTTCTGGAGCCTGTCCCTAGCGGCTAGTCGATGAATTGCAGTATATGCCACTTCCATATTGGCTTCAAAAGAAACTGCGGGAGGTTGCCGCTTGTTTGTCAACCAAGACTCCACCATGGCTCCTCCCTCCCCTGCATGACTACACTTGCTCCTGGCTCCTCCCCCTGGTTTCTCCTGCCACCAACTTGTTTCATGATCTTTGCCAGCCCCTCATACACCTCCAGAGCCCCCACCCTCCCTGCTCTGTTGGACTGTTGTCAGTTTAGGAACGCACTTTTCCGGGTTTGTTTCTGTTCTCCCTGATTACTCCACATGTTTTTAAGCCCTGAGATTTCCTTTGTTCCCTGCCTGGTATTGACAATGTCTTAATGTGGTTGGGTTTATTCTCCTGCGATCTTCTGAGTTTTCCATTGTGGATTTATTCATCAAAGGCTCTTTCACGAGTTCACACTTACATCAAATTAAATAGAGTAAATATAATGCGTATTTGGCGTGCTGTCCGGGGGAGGGCTCCGGGCTCGGAATTTTGCCCGAACCCAGAGTACCCCCCAAAATGCAAAAACAGAGGACAGCCACCAACCAACCCCCCCCCCCCCCCCCGCTTTTACGACATCCAATGGGAGGCCAATGCTCACTGTATCAGATGAAAAAAAAACCTACCGGCCGAAAATGAGGAGCAGCATGGTTTGGAACGACTGGTCGGGAAGGCTTTTACAACATCCAATGGGAGGCCAATGCTCACTGTATCAGATGGAAAAACCCTACCGGCCGATAATGAGGAGCGGCAACTGGTCGGGAAGGCTTTTACAACATCCAATGGGAGGCCAATGCTCGCTGTATCAGATGGAAAAACCCTACCGGCCAACAAATGAGAAGCAGCATGGTCAGGAACTACCTGGCCGTGAGGACCCGTGTTGCCTCTGACGGGAGCTCATAGCACCTGGCGGAACGGGCCCTACTGGCTGGTAAGTGTGGAGCAGACAGAATTTGGGGTGACCGATCGGGAAGGCCTTTGCGTCATCCAATGGGAGGCCAATGCTCGCTGTATTGGACGGGGAATAAAAGCCCTACCGGTCGAAAAAGAGGAGCACATGATTTATTCCGCCCAACCAGAGGGACACCCTACTGGCTGTAAACGGAGGGCGCGTTGTTTGAAACGGCCGGTCGGGAAGGCTCAGGCCGCATCTGGCGGGGAGATCAATACTCGTGACGACAGACAGGTGAGCCCTACTGACCGATAGACGGGGCGACACAATTTAAAAAGAAACGACTGACCGAGGGGGCCCACCCAGCCTCCACCAGGAGCATTTTCTGGCTTCAGGGGAGTGGGTCCTATCGGCTGACGGCACGGTAAAGGAGAATTGGAACACCCGGCCAGAAAGCTCTCGCCGACATCAGATGGGAGCTCAATACTCGCTGTATCAGATGGGTAAGCTTCGCTGGCGGACAGGTGGAGGGTAAAGCATGCAAGTTCGCCCAGGAGAGCTTTTGCAGCATCCGAAAGGTTATCAATACTCGCGGTTTCGGGTAGCCTCGCTGGGCGGCGGAAGGCAAAATGGATAGACATAGACCTGGAGAGCTCTGTGGTGTCCGAAAGGAGATCAATACTCACGGTATCGGACAAGCAAGCCTCGTTGGATAGAAAGAGAAAAAGATTGATAGCGACTTGGAGGGTCCTCGCGGCATCCGATGGGAGAACAATTCTCAAGGCATCGGAAAGGCATCCTCGCTAGTCAGGGAAAGAAAAAGATGGAAGCTGGCCTGGAAGGCTTCCACGCATCCGACGGAAATCAGCTCAAAGTGTCGGATGAGTGAGCCTCGCCAGATGAAAAATAGGGAAAAGGAAATAGCCACTATCCAGGAGAACTCTTGCAGTGTTCGACAGGAGATCAAGACTCGCTGTGTTGAACAGGTGAGCCTCGCTAGATGGAAAAAAGAGAAAGATAGGATAGGGTTTTTATAAGGGTTGTTATTTAATAAGGGTTTGGTAAGCTTTCTTGGTGTGGTATCGGTCGGTCCTAATGTAGCTTTGAAAAGCGTGAGAAGACCATCTCCCGAGAGCTTGGATCTGCTGCTGGGAGAGTCCTTTTTGCGCTGCAGTTGTTGCCGCCCCAATGCGGAAGGAGTGGCTAGAAAAGTTTTGCGCTGAGATGCCTGTTTGCTGGAGAACAGATTTGAGCTGCTTTTGGAACCAGAATCGTGTGATGGGTTTGTTAGAGGAGTCTACAAAGAGGGGTTCAGACAGAGATTTAGCCTGAAATCTCCTCATTTGGAGGTATGCAAGAACAGTTTGGAATGGTTGAATTGGGGAGGAGATGTTGAAAATGTAGACTAAATGGCCTTTTTTAACTTGGTCTGTCTTGCTTCGCTTGATTAAGTATGATATGGTTTCATCGTCAAGTACTGATAAGTCTGAAACAGTGGGGTGGACTTTGTGGTCGAATTTGGAGGTGATTGCGATTTCTGAGCATCTAAGAAAGCCTAAGAAAGCCAAGATAAACATGGTATCCAGAGTGCGGGCTGTGTCAAGGGGTTGATATCCTGTACGAAGGGTATGAATGCATTTTGTGAGTAAATCTAGAGTTATGGGTTGTCTACTGTCAGGGCGGGTGGGTTGTGATCGCTGAATTCCTTTGATCAGGAGGGAGGTTTGGGAGTTTTTGATCTCCGGAGATGAAGTGCCATAAATTAATTTGTGGAAAAATTGAACACCGCTCAGGTAGCCTTTGATGGACTCAACTTGGAAACTCTTAATATTGTTGAGATAGGAGATAAAAGAGGTAATTGAGAGGAGAGAAAAATCAGGGAACTGCAAGCTATATGAGAAGTGGAAAGCTTTAAAACATCTCCAAGCTGTCACATATGATTGGATTGTTCTGGGGGAAACTGCTTGGAGGATACTGTTGAGTGATGCATCCAAGAGGGGTTTTAGCGGGTGATTTATGGAAATATCAGTTCTGAATAGTGAGGTACTGGAGTTGGGAAAATATCCGCCTCTGGAGCCAATGTCCTGAATTTCTGAAACAGAAAACGAGACAGAGAGTCAGCAATTAGGTTTTCGGACCCTGGGACATGTTTTGCAGTAATAATAAATTGATCACAAGCAGAGATCCAGATGAGACGTCTTAGAAAGGGCATTAGAGCAGGTGAATGAGAGCGGCCTTTATTAATGCACTGGACTGTTGCCTCGTTATCGCAGTGCACAAATATGCTACTAGCCATCCATTCTTTCCCCCACAAAAAGCCGCGACTACAAGAGGGTAAAGCTCAAACAGAGCTGAGGACTGTAGCATATCTTGGAACTGTGGTGGCCATGGAGACGCGAACCAGCGTCCTTGATAGAATCCCCCAAAGCCGATTGAAGAGGCTGCGTCTGTGAAAAGTTGGATGTCAACAGGGGAAGAAACGAGATTGTTATAGAAAAGACAAGCCGTTCCACTGGTTTAGGAATGTTATCCATAGCCTAAGTTTGTCGCGACACGCCGTGGTTATTGGAATTTGGTCCTCCAGCGCGTGAACCGAAGATGCAAGTGAGAGAAGATGTGAGATGAAAGGGCGGCCTTGCGGAATGATGCGCATTGCGAAATTTAAGTGACCTAGCAGTGATAGGAGTTTGTGTTTAGAACGGTGGGAGTCACCTAGAAAAGTAGGTGCGATGAGAATGATCCGATCCATTTTCTCGATAGTATGTCGAAAATCTTGGGGCTGCTTTTACAACCGAACGGCGAAGTAGAATTTCTAACACATTGTGGAAATATGTTTTCATCATTTCAAGTTCATCTTATCACTGTATGAGGATGTGATTGACTATTTATGATTGAAGTATTTATTTATTTTATTTTTATTTATTTATTGAGGACACATTCACAGTTCAAATAATACACACATATTAAAAAGAACAATTGCTGGAAAAGTGCACTTACACACTGTAATTGTCTTACACACTATATTTAACAGGTATTGCCTGTTGTTTGTAAATGAAAAAGTTATAGTGCTTTATCCAAAATAATTAAATAATGATAGCAAAAACAAGGTGCAAAGCAGTTTTAGACAGAGGTTAAGTTACCATATGCAGCTTGACTGTCTCTTATAATAGGTTTTAATTTAGAAGAACACTCTGCCTAACTTTGTTAGGACTCCATTGTATTTAATTTGTAAACAAGGTGATAAAGATAAAAATGATGGAGCCTAATCAAACTACAGCAAAGGTGAAGCAAGCGACTCCTTTTGAATCGCTCTAGCGGTTCTCGAATCTCAATTTCGTTCTCGTTGTTGAGTCAAGAATCGGTTGCTGCGGTTTTCGGATCAGCAGTACACTGAACCGAGAACTGTTTATTTCGGACATGTCCGATTGAGAACCAATGAGCTGATGATACTGAGCGACTGACTGCACGGCGAGTCTCTCTGAACCGAACGAACATCAGCTGATATGAGCGCGTGTCTGTGAAACGACTCCGACATGAAGGAGAAGAAAATCTGGCGAACCGTATTTATTTAATTACAAAAACATAGTAAGTGGATCGTGGTTTCTGCACTGATGAAAACTGATTTATTGATTTTATAACTGTAAAGATCGTTTGCAACACTGCATTTGTTTGGATGCTTTAGGTGTAAAACTTTGTAATAAACTATCAGATTATGATGATATTTTATCTGACTGATGTTATGATTACTGACTTTATATATTTTAATGTGTAAAGTGTGTTTATCCAGCCCGCAATAGACATGACGTAATTACGTCCTTGTGAAATGACGTCATTACGTTTGAGCGCAAAAGAACTGGTGAACCGATTTTGATCCGGTTCATTGGACGAACTGTCCGAAAGAACCGGTTCGCGGAAAAGAACCAAACTTCCTATCACAACCGGGCAGGGAAGGGAAGGGTTAATCTTAGAACATAACACAGTAGCATGTGCTATAGACCTGCCGACTGCACGCGAAATATTCCTGCAGCCTAGAACATCCTGCTGTGGAGGTCCGTGTCGAGAGCGACCCAGTAAGCGCACTGGTTCCACTGGGTTAGCCGCACGGCACACTTCTCAGAGAAGAGTTTGTGGTATGTGTAAAAATGACCTCCTCCATAGGACAGCGCGAGCTCGGCTATGATTGCCAGATAATCATTCAGCTCGCGGCGCCTTTGGGGGAAAACTGAACATATGATGTCCGTGAAACGGAAAAAAGCAATCGAAAATTCAGGAAAAGAAAGTAAGCGGGATGAATGTGGGTTGGGTTTTTTTTAAAGTGACTGAAAAGTCCCCGCAGTCTATTTGACGGTTTATGTCTGACACAGGAAACAGAGAGAGTGATGACAAATCAATGTCCAAACCTGCCAGGATCTGTGCCCTGTTTTGGGCCACTGGAGGCAGCTCAGAGGAAACAGCGTTAGCTGGGACAGGCATCGGTGTTGCTGTGAGGAGAGAGAATGAAGATTTAGTTTGCAGTTGGCGGTTGGAAGAGAGAGGAACCGGGGCTGCGTCTGGAGCTTGGAAGGAAAAAATGTTAGGGGCATGAGAAAGAGAAGGATGCATCTGAGACGTATGCTCTTGTGCTGCTGGTAGAGGTAGCCCTGCGTTTGCTGGAGCTGCAGGCCACTGAAAAGAATGAGTGTTAGTAAATTGTTGATAACTTGGAGCTTGGACCGCTAGCAAGCTCGCGCTAGCATCTGCGGTGGGAGCTGGAGGCCACTGAAAATGCAAAGGATTAGGAACTGGAGGAGGAATGAGCTGAGAGGCTGAGAGGAGACCTGTGGGCCCAGCCCCAAACATCTCTGCGCCTGTAGAAGTCCATGCTAAGAAACAGTCAACGACAGGAAGGTAAATCGGCTGTCTATATACACCTCCTATCGTTGATTTTTTTTTAATGAGCTCCTCTTGTGTTCAATTAGGTTTAATTATCTGGGTCTGCTCCACTTAACAGTTTTAATTTCCTGAATGTGTTCCTCCCGAAATTTGTTTATAAAACATCAATTTGCTCATCATTATAGCCACCCCAGTTACAACAAATGTCTTTACTGTAATTTTTAATTGATTTAATGCATCCTTGCTGAATAAAATGATTAACTTTTGTATAGATAGATTAATTGATTAGATAGATTGAGTACCGTAAGAATAATGTCCATGTTTCATATACTGTGTTTGAGCACCAGTAACTCACCATAGCCCCAGATTGCACACGAGTGACATTCTGCCAGGAAATGTCAGGTAATGATGAATCTGCTCCTCTGGACTGATCTGACAGTGATTGAAATTATTTGAAATTACAGCGAGTTGACATACTAAGCCGAATGAGTTGTGTAAAACTGGAATAATTAACATAACGATAGCAAAATTATAGGATTTTTTTCAAGATGCAAGATTTTGTTGCATTCTCCCTCATTTAAAATTAATCTTTGCTGTTTATTTGCACAATGGCAATATAACATAAATGCAACTGAGTGAAAATATCCTCCTGGTTCACGAGTTCACACTTGCATATCATTTATGGAGAGTAAATTTTAATGCGTATTTGGCCCGAACCTAGAGTACCCCCAGTGTATGTAAGTGGTTCGAACTAAAAGTGTGGAGAAAGGGTGGTGGAGGGATGCTGTTAGACTGTCAACGAATGGAGGTAAGACTGCTGCGTATATATACCTCTTGTTGATTAGCTGAGTGCTCTCCACTTGTGTCAATTATCTGAACGTGCTCCTCCCGAACTTTGTTAATAAAACATCACGTTATAAAATGGAATGTCACATGCCTTTTGACGGTAAATTTCCCACTGAGGTACGTTGTATGGCATGCAAGTTGAAACCCTTTGTTTAGATTTTCAAGATTCAAGATTCAAGATTCAAGAGTTTTATTTGTCACATACACAGTTATATACACAATATACAACTGGCAGTGA
Source organism: Gobio gobio (assembly GCF_949357685.1). Taxonomy (NCBI): domain Eukaryota; kingdom Metazoa; phylum Chordata; class Actinopteri; order Cypriniformes; family Gobionidae; genus Gobio; species Gobio gobio. The sequence goes on from NC_137107.1 coordinate 23,850,395, forward strand.
AATGTAAACAGGTCCGCTCCATGGACAGTGCAAATAACAGTTACAAGAAATTAAAATAGAAATAGAATAAAATTAGAATAAAAAGTATTAACATAAGTAGAATTATAAATAAATCAAGTAAAAGATAAAAATAGGAAATAAGATAAAAATAAAAATATAAAAAAATATGTGGATATGATAAGTGAGATAAACTGTAGACTTAAAAATAAGTGGTTAACATAAAATATATAATATGTATATATAAAGAGGTATAATGTGCAAGGTTTATTACAGGTTGTTACGCAGTAACAATAGGAACGTAAAGTGCAGTGGACGGTTTGTAAGTCTTTAGTCTACAGTTTCAGTGATATCACATATTTTTCAGTTCACATTGCGCTTTTTACAATGCAAATTGTTTTAAAGCAGCTTTACAGAAAATGCATGTTTCTACGTTACAATTAAGAGTAATCTGTTCTCAGAGGTGACTGTGTCAAAGTAATGTCCATTTACCACAACTGTACAGTTCAAAGATAATACAGATCATACGGTTAGCGAAACAATGAGCACTTAAAAGCAATTACACATTGTGATCATAGTGATTACAACATATGGAAAATTGGGTCGTTTTGTATGTTGATTTGGTTGTAGTTTCTTATAAACATATCGGCCACCAACCCAGTTTTATTTCCTTTTCAAATCCTGTTTTTACTCAAATTTGACTGTTATCACACGCTGATACTTTGAGCTTCAAATAGTTAATGGAGGGTCACATAGTATAACTCCTCTTTGAGATGTTACTTATCTGGTATTATTATTTACCTGGTCAAACTGGTAAAATTAGATACTTAACCTCTGTAGAACTGAAGCATAATCGGAATAATTCACATTATTATTATATTATTATAAGTTTTCCCAATAAAAGAACACATTTTGTGATTATTTTCACAAACATTGTGGTTTAATGTGGCACACAGGTATACTATTTTCCTGGAGCAATCACACCAGTGACAAAAACACTGGGGCCGTGAAAGGATCTTCTGATGCAGTCAAGTCAAAAACTTCTTTAACCAGAGCGGCTTTGGGAGGAATCTCTGTGACCAGGGAGGTTCAGAGAGGAGCTCTGGGACTGGAGCAGCCTTAGACACCAGCTCTGGTTGGTGAAAAGGGTGTCCTGGGACTTTCAAGTCAGGAATCTCTGTGGGGCCTCAGAAGATTCTGGAGCAGCAGTGACAGGAACCTTATGGCCTTCACTGGCATTTCTGGAGTGGCCCGACAGGATTTCTGTGCCCAAGGCGGGGGAGAAAGTGAGCTCTGTGGCCATGAGTGAAATCTGATGCATCCCTGACGGATCTCTGGAACACCGGATGCAAGGAACAGGAACCTCTAAGGTGGCAGTGCAAGGAACTTGTGAGACGGCTTGACAGGGACCTCTGGACAGCTGAGTGTGACTCCATTACTAAAATATGATTGGATGGTGTAGTACATAACTAACTTAACTAAAACTAAATAAACCATTTGCCAAACACATCCCTAGGCGAGTAGATCCGCAAGACGCTAGACTACTGCCTCAAGCCAAGGCGCCAGACGCAACCAAGGCCTGCCAGCCCCACAAGACGCTAAGGCTGGAGGGATGGAAAGGCTAACTTAACTAACTTAAACTAAACGAACTATTTACAATATATACACATCCCTAGACGAGTAGTTCCGCAAGACGCTAGAACTACTGCCTCAAGCCAAGGCGCCAGACGCAACCAAGGCCTGCCAGCCCCGCAAGACGCTAAGGCTGGAGGGATGGAAAGACTAACTTAAACTAAACGAACTATTTACAATATGTACATATCCCTAGACGAGTAGATCCGCAAGACGCTAGACCTACTGCCTCAAGCCAAGGCGCCAGACGCAACCAAGGCCTGCCAGCCCCGCAAGGCGCTAAGGCTGGAGGGATGAAGTGGCCACTGATGTCAGCCCGCCAGACGCAAGGCTGACCCTCTTCATGACCTACACGGGGATCTGAAACATAATTAGAAATTGTACAAATTAGACAAACATTTTTCATAAGGTATACAAATACAACTTGTCATCTGCAATGGATGAGGATTGACTATATGAAGCAGTTGAAGCAGGTATTGAAAGGAAGCTGATTTCTATATTCAGATAATCAATCCCAACAAACAAAAAGACAAGAAAAAACAACAACAACAACAAGAGAATGTCAATATATCTTCAAACTCATTTAACTTCTCTTAGACTCAGTACCTTGAACCAGTTCTGGGAGAGCATCTCGTCCAGATGAAGCCTCTGCTCTGGCTTGCTCTTCAGGCAACCCCGGATAAAACTGCAGCAATCTGTGCAGAAAGATGGAGAGATGTCTTATTATTACCTTCAACTTTACACTTGTTCTCTAAGCTGTAAAACTGCGGGAGAATCCTGCATCATCCATAAGAACATATTCTATAAAGCCACTGTTTTCTCTCTTTTACATGTTTAAGAGTTCCATTGTCCTTCTGTGTTGTAATGAAATTCTCACCATCTGAGAAGCCCGGCTGGAACCAGACACCAGCATCCATCAGATTTATATTGCTGCTATCCGGGAATGTGCTGGTTATCATGGCAAACAGCAGCACCCCCAGCGACCACACTGTTGCCTCCTTCCCATGGTACTCGCCCTTCTCAAAGTACTCCGGAGGGCAGTACCTTCTGGTTCCTGGAGGAAAGAGTTTGTCACGTGTCAAAGTTTGCTTTACCACTGCATGTTTTTTTACTTTACTCTGACTGAAATGGCATTTAATTTTAGTCAACAAAAAAAAAATTTTATGCTGAGAATGTTGTTAGTGCATTGTTAATATCTCGCTGTGTCTCATCTGATTAAGACATGGTGTAACTGGACACTTGAGTTTAAGTCCCTAACTATAAGTTTGAAAGATACATACCAGAGTAAGTTTCGTAGGATGAGGCTTTCAGGAGGTCCCCACAGCCGAAATCAATTAACTTGACCTCCAGGGTCTTCGTGTTGACCAGGAGGTTCGGCATCTTGATGTCCCGGTGGAAGACCCCCCGGGAGCAGCAGACGGCAGCAGCGCCAATCACCTGACACATAAAATGACGTGCCAACACCTCGCTGAAGAGTCTGCCGTGATGCTTCCAAAAACGGTGCATGTTCATGCAGGACAATGGGCGCTCCAAGACCATGACGTACTCGTTGGGACGGTCCTGCCAGTCCAGTAGCTTTATGATGTGGTGACAGCTGGGGCCTTCATTGGCCTTGGCTGTCAGGGCCACCTCAAGAGGAACTGGTCTGGGATGGTCAGGCTAGAAGACAGACAATTTTCATGATACTCAGATGGAAGTGGTTTCTCAAATGAGGATTTTGAGTCTGTTTATCTATTGAAATATTTGTGATTTACATTCATCTAAAATATTATAAATTGCAAACAGTGATTAAGAGGAGATGATATAGACAGCGCAGTCTACTTACAAGGTGGATGTAAGGCGTGTTCTTTGTCTTTGCTGTGACTTTCACAGCAACCTGAAGGCCATCCTTACAACGGATCCCTTTAAAAACAGTGGCGAATCCTCCTTTCCCCATCTTCTTGCCGATAGTGTATTTCCAGAAAATGTGGTCTATTAAAAAATCATTATAATTATTTTTTATTTTTGTATTGTTTAATAAAGCAGTGTGCTACAGTGTGGCATATTTATTCTAAATGCTGTTAAAAATATTTGAACATTGTTTCTAATTCTCATATAATTAATATACTTTGAATGACTTTTAATCAAATATTAATTGAGAAATAGGGTAAACGTACCTATTAAGCTCACCAAAGTCTACATTGAGACATTTTAGTGCACAGGGTATTGGTTTCAGTACAATAAGTTATGTTAAAATAAAATATTAATCTCTCACACAATAATATTTTATTTATTTATTTATTTTAAATGACAAAAGCATTTCAATTAAGATGTAGGCTACATCATTAAATGCAAAAAGTCTGGCTGTGCTTAATGGGTACGTTTGGGGGAAAAAAACTAAAAGAAATGTTACAGCTGCATTATTTAAAACATAAACTTTCGTTTATACATATACACCTTAAATAATATATTGTGCGTGTTTTATTTTGGGTTATGACAGTAAACTCACCCTCGATCCTCATGATCTCATCACAGTCCAGCTGTCTCAGCAGATGTGGTGAAATCTCACCCACTGACAGACCGGCTAGACTGTCCTGATCTTGAGGCCGGAGGTCCTCCACTTGCTGGTCCTCGGCAGTAGCAGGGGAGACTTCAGGACTACTGGAAGGAGGTTCCTGATGATCATTGTCCTCTGCAGTATATATGACGTCCTGTACTAGAGAAGTCTGACCTAAAGAGGAATATCAACCAAAAACTTGTTTTAATCAAATAATATCAATAAAATATTGATACACATACATATGCCCTTTTCATTTTGGAGAATCATTTGGTTTCTTGACAGATTAATCTTCAAACTATGGTTCATCTATTTATCACATGTCTTGGAAAATAAGTCATTGATCTGCATTTGTATTTATGATTGTAATAAGGCATATATAAATATTGTGTGTAAATGATAAAGAGACTTTTTGATGTTTTGCTTGTCATTTACCATCAGTACAGCTCCTGGATGGGGGTTCATCAGTGTCCTCTTCCACCTCACCCTGCTCCACCTGCTGCTCACCCTGAGCGTTGGTGGATTCGGGACGAGACAAACAAAATAAAGAGGCAACAAACTTTCGAAACCTCCTCTTTTTCTGCCTCTTCTTCTTTGTCTTGTCCTCCCCTCTCTCCTGCCCGTCTCCCTCACCGGTAACCACAGGCGTCTCGTCAGGACGAGGATGGTGCTCCGCCTTGTGGTCGGTGGGTGTCAGTGGCGTACAGGGATTTACCCCGTGCACACACTCACCTCCTCCCTCCGGGTTCACTTTACGAAATTGTCGCTGTCCCATAATGAACACGATAAAACGCTATCAACAACTGCAAACACACGGTGAACACTGCTGATAACACAACTCCTTACTCGCTACAAAGTGAACAGGTGAATTTCATGCTTTATATAGTCCCGCGCCAACGTTCTATTCGTTCTATTCTATTCTCGCCTCCGAACATCACTTTTTAAAATTTCATATTTTCATATATTGTTTCACCATTTTTTATTTATTAATCTTTGTGTGATTCAAAATGTATAATAGGCCTTATTGCATAAATTAATATGTTGTTATTAGGCCTAATATTATTATTACAGGTTTCATTTTAAACGTTTAATAGGGCACAACTTTTAATGTAGGCCTAATAATTTTGTATAGCTAGGAAGCATTAAGGCATGTTTAATTTGTGCAATGGCTCCCAAAATATTTGCCCACGGATGTAGACACTCAATAGGAAACTTGTGTGATCTTGACTTTACACATTCACTAATTGGTTAAAAGTAAATGCAAGAATGAATGGCTCAGAGAAGTGAAGTTAGTTTCTGGGAACAATGAGAATCTGTTTGCAGATAATGCAATGGCATACATTTTAAGTGTGGCTGAACTCAGCAAATACTTTTTGAGGCCACCGAATGACATGTAAAACACAAAAATGTACTCTTGTATGAATGCATTCCAGGATGTATTTACCCAAAAGCCATTATAAAAATATAATGATAGCCTATTTGGAATTATAGAATGAATGAATGAGGCATTAACCTATAGCGCTTTTTACTAGGCTACTGTATACAAGAAGTGTTTTGCAATCATATCGGTGGTCTCCCCTCATCCACCACCAGTGTTAGTTATTATCCTTTTATGTTTTAGTGTTTGAAACCAACATATGAAACCACTACTAAAGAAAGTAATTTGTCTAATTGAACTTTTTGTCTCAAAGTCTTATAGTTAGTGAGATATTGCCCTTGCGACATCTTTACTCATTTTGGTTTTGGTAAATAATTAACATTTAATGTTTCAAAGCTTTCTGGATACTCTTCATCATTGATCCTCCGGGCTGTTTGTGGCTCTCCCCTACAAAAACTGACTAAAAGCCATTATAATGTAAATTGAGGAAAGTATGCCATCATGTGGTGAAAAGTACTCTTACAATGCAGATCATAACTGCATGCAGTGGCACAGCGGTTGAAAGGGCAGCTAACTCAAATACAATAAACCCTTGTGCTGTGTTGAAAATGCATTAGGCTACCTAATTTGGTGTTCCCGTTCAAAAATGGCCAGCCTTTTACTTGTAAATCTCTCAATTATATTATCACCAAATATTGGGTTAAATCTTTTTGCCAACTTGATTCCTTCACAGATTTTCTATTTCTTTTTGACTGAGCATAGGTCTCAGTGATCTGAGCTTATGCACCTCAGTGTTTGAGTGAAAAAGTTCACAATTAGGCCTATTGTTACAAAAAGAAATACAAAACCTGTCCTAATTGAAAGAAAACAAGTTGATAAAAAGATTTATTCCAAAAAATGCCAATAACATCGCATATTGAGAGATTTATAAGCAATTTTATTCACCACAGATGTAACAAGGTCAAACCATCCAAGCCCCCACCCTAAAAAAGATTATTTTTTGGAAGTTGTTATACCCTCCCTGTGTGAGCAAAGTCATTAAGTTTAAATCCAATGTGACAACAACAACAAACAAATGAACAAAATCACTAGTAAATATTCCAGATGTATTTTTTTATTATTATTTGAAATGTTATATGTGAAGGAACAAAAAACATTTTTCATACTTAAAGGGATACTTTATACAAAAATGAAAGTTGTCATTATCTACCGGCACTTACAAAATACACATTTTGAGAATGTGACCACCAGTTCCACTAATTTGTGATTGAACAATCCCTTTCTCAAAACAAAAACTGAATAATATTCAAGACTGTGTAACCCAATTTGTATATGAGTAACGACGAGAATCAGGTGGTTTTTGTTTTCTATTCCAGGGTGTAGATGTTCTCCTCCACTGGTCTTCTTGTGCGTATTTCATATATAATGTGTCGGGGCTCCTTTGAGAAACTGAAGTTCAAAACACAGCAATCATTGTGATTACACTGCATTTCAAAGAGCATTATAGTATTCTCGAAGTGAATCACATACTTACCACCCACTTTCAAATGCTTTCCCATAAACGCCACCTGAATCAGAAAATACATATTTCCTTGTATGATGTACATCGCAATTTAACTAACTCTTCATAGGAATGTCATTAAACAAATGTTTTGTAGATTCATAGCTATACGTACGTTTGAAGGTCAAAAGGGCCAGTGCTCCCAAGAGGAGCAGTAGCAGACTGAGAGACAGAGACAGCACCGGGATGTTTATCTGTAGTGTGATCCGAGAGATCGGCTCTTCCATCTTTAAATCACAAAGTCAGAAGGGTTTCATCATTTTAAGTTACATGGTTTAAATTCAGTTAAAAATGTTCCTTTGTTCCCTGTCTGGTATTGACAATGACTTAGTTAATGTGGTTGTGTTTATTTTCCTGCAATCTACTAAGTTTTCCATTGTGGATTTATTAATTAAAGACTCATTTGTTTTCATCTACTTTGTTCTGCGCATCATCGTAGGCTTGTAGCCACCACTGTTACAGAATGCCAGACCCACAAATTGAGTAGTTATGGACATACTAGCTGTCCAGCTGCTCTGCCTGGAGTAAGAGCAGCAATCTCTTGAGGACCACACCCGAGGATTCCTACAACTGCCGTGCTAAACAGATTTTCCGGACAGCTCTCCGCACCTTTTATTTTACCAGCTTGAATGCAGAAACCAAAGCAGGCCTGCCCGGTGTCAGTCCTTGGGGGAAATCCACCGCGTTTGTGGAGTGGATGATGGGGAATAACAGATCACAAGCCCCACTCCAGATTCAGAGTCCAGCCCACCACTGCATGGAGCGAATGCCTGAGCCCACAACAGACAGTGAGCCTGAGCCTGCCGCAATTCATGAGCCAGCTAAGAGGACTGAGCAAACCATACCCACGGAACCTGAGCTACATGTAGAATCTGGCCAGGCTCCCGCATCCCTCTGGCTCTGCCTTGGTCAGACGTCTCTCTGCCAGCTCCACAGACTTTCTGAGCTGTCCACTGCGCTCGTCTCTCTATCCCTTCTGCTCCGTTTCCCTCCAGCTCCACCTCAGTCCCACAGGCTACGCCTCAGTCCTCTGGCACCCTGGCTCCACCTCGGACTCTCGTCGTTGCAGCTAGGCCTCGGTCTCCAGGGCCATCAATGTCGCAGCGGCTCATCGGCTCTTCAGCTCTACCTGGGTCTGTGTTGTCAACATAGACTGTAAAAAAATATGGACGTAGTGTCCGTGACGTCACCCATAGGATTCTGATGAGCCGTTCTGAAGCGTAAAGTATGAACGAGATGGCTGTTGCCATCTTGACAACGCGTCATCGCGCGTCACTCCCGGATAACAGAAAATGGGCAAAAGGGCGGGACGTGGGCGGAGCTGAAGTGACGCGATGACTAACAGACAGCAGATAAATGGCTATCCACCTGTCACTCGAAGTGGCCACGCCCTTAATTATGCAGAACTTTAAGGCTTTATATAATGTAAACGAATGAGTTATAAAAAAATTCACCCCCCTCACAGTTGTCATGAAGGGCAAAATGAGCCGTATAGACCAAAACCACAATTTGTACCAGGCTGAAAACATGTTTTAATCTGCTGTAAAGTTGGCCATTTTAACATGGGGCTCAATGAGATTCTGCTCCCTTCTGGAGCCTGTCCCTAGCGGCTAGTCGATGAATTGCAGTATATGCCACTTCCATATTGGCTTCAAAAGAAACTGCGGGAGGTTGCCGCTTGTTTGTCAACCAAGACTCCACCATGGCTCCTCCCTCCCCTGCATGACTACACTTGCTCCTGGCTCCTCCCCCTGGTTTCTCCTGCCACCAACTTGTTTCATGATCTTTGCCAGCCCCTCATACACCTCCAGAGCCCCCACCCTCCCTGCTCTGTTGGACTGTTGTCAGTTTAGGAACGCACTTTTCCGGGTTTGTTTCTGTTCTCCCTGATTACTCCACATGTTTTTAAGCCCTGAGATTTCCTTTGTTCCCTGCCTGGTATTGACAATGTCTTAATGTGGTTGGGTTTATTCTCCTGCGATCTTCTGAGTTTTCCATTGTGGATTTATTCATCAAAGGCTCTTTCACGAGTTCACACTTACATCAAATTAAATAGAGTAAATATAATGCGTATTTGGCGTGCTGTCCGGGGGAGGGCTCCGGGCTCGGAATTTTGCCCGAACCCAGAGTACCCCCCAAAATGCAAAAACAGAGGACAGCCACCAACCAACCCCCCCCCCCCCCCCCCCGCTTTTACGACATCCAATGGGAGGCCAATGCTCACTGTATCAGATGAAAAAAAAACCTACCGGCCGAAAATGAGGAGCAGCATGGTTTGGAACGACTGGTCGGGAAGGCTTTTACAACATCCAATGGGAGGCCAATGCTCACTGTATCAGATGGAAAAACCCTACCGGCCGATAATGAGGAGCGGCAACTGGTCGGGAAGGCTTTTACAACATCCAATGGGAGGCCAATGCTCGCTGTATCAGATGGAAAAACCCTACCGGCCAACAAATGAGAAGCAGCATGGTCAGGAACTACCTGGCCGTGAGGACCCGTGTTGCCTCTGACGGGAGCTCATAGCACCTGGCGGAACGGGCCCTACTGGCTGGTAAGTGTGGAGCAGACAGAATTTGGGGTGACCGATCGGGAAGGCCTTTGCGTCATCCAATGGGAGGCCAATGCTCGCTGTATTGGACGGGGAATAAAAGCCCTACCGGTCGAAAAAGAGGAGCACATGATTTATTCCGCCCAACCAGAGGGACACCCTACTGGCTGTAAACGGAGGGCGCGTTGTTTGAAACGGCCGGTCGGGAAGGCTCAGGCCGCATCTGGCGGGGAGATCAATACTCGTGACGACAGACAGGTGAGCCCTACTGACCGATAGACGGGGCGACACAATTTAAAAAGAAACGACTGACCGAGGGGGCCCACCCAGCCTCCACCAGGAGCATTTTCTGGCTTCAGGGGAGTGGGTCCTATCGGCTGACGGCACGGTAAAGGAGAATTGGAACACCCGGCCAGAAAGCTCTCGCCGACATCAGATGGGAGCTCAATACTCGCTGTATCAGATGGGTAAGCTTCGCTGGCGGACAGGTGGAGGGTAAAGCATGCAAGTTCGCCCAGGAGAGCTTTTGCAGCATCCGAAAGGTTATCAATACTCGCGGTTTCGGGTAGCCTCGCTGGGCGGCGGAAGGCAAAATGGATAGACATAGACCTGGAGAGCTCTGTGGTGTCCGAAAGGAGATCAATACTCACGGTATCGGACAAGCAAGCCTCGTTGGATAGAAAGAGAAAAAGATTGATAGCGACTTGGAGGGTCCTCGCGGCATCCGATGGGAGAACAATTCTCAAGGCATCGGAAAGGCATCCTCGCTAGTCAGGGAAAGAAAAAGATGGAAGCTGGCCTGGAAGGCTTCCACGCATCCGACGGAAATCAGCTCAAAGTGTCGGATGAGTGAGCCTCGCCAGATGAAAAATAGGGAAAAGGAAATAGCCACTATCCAGGAGAACTCTTGCAGTGTTCGACAGGAGATCAAGACTCGCTGTGTTGAACAGGTGAGCCTCGCTAGATGGAAAAAAGAGAAAGATAGGATAGGGTTTTTATAAGGGTTGTTATTTAATAAGGGTTTGGTAAGCTTTCTTGGTGTGGTATCGGTCGGTCCTAATGTAGCTTTGAAAAGCGTGAGAAGACCATCTCCCGAGAGCTTGGATCTGCTGCTGGGAGAGTCCTTTTTGCGCTGCAGTTGTTGCCGCCCCAATGCGGAAGGAGTGGCTAGAAAAGTTTTGCGCTGAGATGCCTGTTTGCTGGAGAACAGATTTGAGCTGCTTTTGGAACCAGAATCGTGTGATGGGTTTGTTAGAGGAGTCTACAAAGAGGGGTTCAGACAGAGATTTAGCCTGAAATCTCCTCATTTGGAGGTATGCAAGAACAGTTTGGAATGGTTGAATTGGGGAGGAGATGTTGAAAATGTAGACTAAATGGCCTTTTTTAACTTGGTCAGTCTTGCTTCGCTTGATTAAGTATGATATGGTTTCATCGTCAAGTACTGATAAGTCTGAAACAGTGGGGTGGACTTTGTGGTCGAATTTGGAGGTGATTGCGATTTCTGAGCATCTAAGAAAGCCTAAGAAAGCCAAGATAAACATGGTATCCAGAGTGCGGGCTGTGTCAAGGGGTTGATATCCTGTACGAAGGGTATGAATGCATTTTGTGAGTAAATCTAGAGTTATGGGTTGTCTACTGTCAGGGCGGGTGGGTTGTGATCGCTGAATTCCTTTGATCAGGAGGGAGGTTTGGGAGTTTTTGATCTCCGGAGATGAAGTGCCATAAATTAATTTGTGGAAAAATTGAACACCGCTCAGGTAGCCTTTGATGGACTCAACTTGGAAACTCTTAATATTGTTGAGATAGGAGATAAAAGAGGTAATTGAGAGGAGAGAAAAATCAGGGAACTGCAAGCTATATGAGAAGTGGAAAGCTTTAAAACATCTCCAAGCTGTCACATATGATTGGATTGTTCTGGGGGAAACTGCTTGGAGGATACTGTTGAGTGATGCATCCAAGAGGGGTTTTAGCGGGTGATTTATGGAAATATCAGTTCTGAATAGTGAGGTACTGGAGTTGGGAAAATATCCGCCTCTGGAGCCAATGTCCTGAATTTCTGAAACAGAAAACGAGACAGAGAGTCAGCAATTAGGTTTTCGGACCCTGGGACATGTTTTGCAGTAATAATAAATTGATCACAAGCAGAGATCCAGATGAGACGTCTTAGAAAGGGCATTAGAGCAGGTGAATGAGAGCGGCCTTTATTAATGCACTGGACTGTTGCCTCGTTATCGCAGTGCACAAATATGCTACTAGCCATCCATTCTTTCCCCCACAAAAAGCCGCGACTACAAGAGGGTAAAGCTCAAACAGAGCTGAGGACTGTAGCATATCTTGGAACTGTGGTGGCCATGGAGACGCGAACCAGCGTCCTTGATAGAATCCCCCAAAGCCGATTGAAGAGGCTGCGTCTGTGAAAAGTTGGATGTCAACAGGGGAAGAAACGAGATTGTTATAGAAAAGACAAGCCGTTCCACTGGTTTAGGAATGTTATCCATAGCCTAAGTTTGTCGCGACACGCCGTGGTTATTGGAATTTGGTCCTCCAGCGCGTGAACCGAAGATGCAAGTGAGAGAAGATGTGAGATGAAAGGGCGGCCTTGCGGAATGATGCGCATTGCGAAATTTAAGTGACCTAGCAGTGATAGGAGTTTGTGTTTAGAACGGTGGGAGTCACCTAGAAAAGTAGGTGCGATGAGAATTATCCGATCCATTTTCTCGATAGTATGTCGAAAATCTTGGGGCTGCTTTTACAACCGAACGGCGAAGTAGAATTTCTAACACATTGTGGAAATATGTTTTCATCATTTCAAGTTCATCTTATCACTGTATGAGGATGTGATTGACTATTTATGATTGAAGTATTTATTTATTTTATTTTTATTTATTTATTGAGGACACATTCACAGTTCAAATAATACACACATATTAAAAAGAACAATTGCTGGAAAAGTGCACTTACACACTGTAATTGTCTTACACACTATATTTAACAGGTATTGCCTGTTGTTTGTAAATGAAAAAGTTATAGTGCTTTATCCAAAATAATTAAATAATGATAGCAAAAACAAGGTGCAAAGCAGTTTTAGACAGAGGTTAAGTTACCATATGCAGCTTGACTGTCTCTTATAATAGGTTTTAATTTAGAAGAACACTCTGCCTAACTTTGTTAGGACTCCATTGTATTTAATTTGTAAACAAGGTGATAAAGATAAAAATGATGGAGCCTAATCAAACTACAGCAAAGGTGAAGCAAGCGACTCCTTTTGAATCGCTCTAGCGGTTCTCGAATCTCAATTTCGTTCTCGTTGTTGAGTCAAGAATCGGTTGCTGCGGTTTTCGGATCAGCAGTACACTGAACCGAGAACTGTTTATTTCGGACATGTCCGATTGAGAACCAATGAGCTGATGATACTGAGCGACTGACTGCACGGCGAGTCTCTCTGAACCGAACGAACATCAGCTGATATGAGCGCGTGTCTGTGAAACGACTCCGACATGAATGAGAAGAAAATCTGGCGAACCGTATTTATTTAATTACAAAAACATAGTAAGTGGATCGTGGTTTCTGCACTGATGAAAACTGATTTATTGATTTTATAACTGTAAAGATCGTTTGCAACACTGCATTTGTTTGGATGCTTTAGGTGTAAAACTTTGTAATAAACTATCAGATTATGATGATATTTTATCTGACTGATGTTATGATTACTGACTTTATATATTTTAATGTGTAAAGTGTGTTTATCCAGCCCGCAATAGACATGACGTAATTACGTCCTTGTGAAATGACGTCATTACGTTTGAGCGCAAAAGAACTGGTGAACCGATTTTGATCCGGTTCATTGGACGAACTGTCCGAAAGAACCGGTTCGCGGAAAAGAACCAAACTTCCTATCACAACCGGGCAGGGAAGGGAAGGGTTAATCTTAGAACATAACACAGTAGCATGTGCTATAGACCTGCCGACTGCACGCGAAATATTCCTGCAGCCTAGAACATCCTGCTGTGGAGGTCCGTGTCGAGAGCGACCCAGTAAGCGCACTGGTTCCACTGGGTTAGCCGCACGGCACACTTCTCAGAGAAGAGTTTGTGGTATGTGTAAAAATGACCTCCTCCATAGGACAGCGCGAGCTCGGCTATGATTGCCAGATAATCATTCAGCTCGCGGCGCCTTTGGGGGAAAACTGAACATATGATGTCCGTGAAACGGAAAAAAGCAATCGAAAATTCAGGAAAAGAAAGTAAGCGGGATGAATGTGGGTTGGTTTTTTTTTAAAGTGACTGAAAAGTCCCCGCAGTCTATTTGACGGTTTATGTCTGACACAGGAAACAGAGAGAGTGATGACAAATCAATGTCCAAACCTGCCAGGATCTGTGCCCTGTTTTGGGCCACTGGAGGCAGCTCAGAGGAAACAGCGTTAGCTGGGACAGGCATCGGTGTTGCTGTGAGGAGAGAGAATGAAGATTTAGTTTGCAGTTGGCGGTTGGAAGAGAGAGGAACCGGGGCTGCGTCTGGAGCTTGGAAGGAAAAAATGTTAGGGGCATGAGAAAGAGAAGGATGCATCTGAGACGTATGCTCTTGTGCTGCTGGTAGAGGTAGCCCTGCGTTTGCTGGAGCTGCAGGCCACTGAAAAGAATGAGTGTTAGTAAATTGTTGATAACTTGGAGCTTGGACCGCTAGCAAGCTCGCGCTAGCATCTGCGGTGGGAGCTGGAGGCCACTGAAAATGCAAAGGATTAGGAACTGGAGGAGGAATGAGCTCAGAGGCTGAGAGGAGACCTGTGGGCCCAGCCCCAAACATCTCTGCGCCTGTAGAAGTCCATGCTAAGAAACAGTCAACGACAGGAAGGTAAATCGGCTGTCTATATACACCTCCTATCGTTGATTTTTTTTTAATGAGCTCCTCTTGTGTTCAATTAGGTTTAATTATCTGGGTCTGCTCCACTTAACAGTTTTAATTTCCTGAATGTGTTCCTCCCGAAATTTGTTTATAAAACATCAATTTGCTCATCATTATAGCCACCCCAGTTACAACAAATGTCTTTACTGTAATTTTTAATTGATTTAATGCATCCTTGCTGAATAAAATGATTAACTTTTGTATAGATAGATTAATTGATTAGATAGATTGAGTACCGTAAGAATAATGTCCATGTTTCATATACTGTGTTTGAGCACCAGTAACTCACCATAGCCCCAGATTGCACACGAGTGACATTCTGCCAGGAAATGTCAGGTAATGATGAATCTGCTCCTCTGGACTGATCTGACAGTGATTGAAATTATTTGAAATTACAGCGAGTTGACATACTAAGCCGAATGAGTTGTGTAAAACTGGAATAATTAACATAACGATAGCAAAATTATAGGATTTTTTTCAAGATGCAAGATTTTGTTGCATTCTCCCTCATTTAAAATTAATCTTTGCTGTTTATTTGCACAATGGCAATATAACATAAATGCAACTGAGTGAAAATATCCTCCTGGTTCACGAGTTCACACTTGCATATCATTTATGGAGAGTAAATTTTAATGCGTATTTGGCCCGAACCTAGAGTACCCCCAGTGTATGTAAGTGGTTCGAACTAAAAGTGTGGAGAAAGGGTGGTGGAGGGATGCTGTTAGACTGTCAACGAATGGAGGTAAGACTGCTGCGTATATATACCTCTTGTTGATTAGCTGAGTGCTCTCCACTTGTGTCAATTATCTGAACGTGCTCCTCCCGAACTTTGTTAATAAAACATCACGTTATAAAATGGAATGTCACATGCCTTTTGACGGTAAATTTCCCACTGAGGTACGTTGTATGGCATGCAAGTTGAAACCCTTTGTTTAGTGGACGGTTTGTAAGTCTTTAGTCTACAGTTTCAGTGATATCACATATTTTTCAGTTCACATTGCGCTTTTTACAATGCAAATTGTTTTAAAGCAGCTTTACAGAAAATGCATGTTTCTACGTTACAATTAAGAGTAATCTGTTCTCAGAGGTGACTGTGTCAAAGTAATGTCCATTTACCACAACTGTACAGTTCAAAGATAATACAGATCATACGGTTAGCGAAACAATGAGCACTTAAAAGCAATTACACATTGTGATCATAGTGATTACAACATATGGAAAATTGGGTCGTTTTGTATGTTGATTTGGTTGTAGTTTCTTATAAACATATCGGCCACCAACCCAGTTTTATTTCCTTTTCAAATCCTGTTTTTACTCAAATTTGACTGTTATCACACGCTGATACTTTGAGCTTCAAATAGTTAATGGAGGGTCACATAGTATAACTCCTCTTTGAGATGTTACTTATCTGGTATTATTATTTACCTGGTCAAACTGGTAAAATTAGATACTTAACCTCTGTAGAACTGAAGCATAATCGGAATAATTCACATTATTATTATATTATTATAAGTTTTCCCAATAAAATAACACATTTTGTGATTATTTTCACAAACACTGTGGTTTAATGTGGCACACAGGTATACTATTTTCCTGGAGCAATCACACCAGTGACAAAAACACTGGGGCCGTGAAAGGATCTTCTGATGCAGTCAAGTCAAAAACTTCTTTAACCAGAGCGGCTTTGGGAGGAATCTCAGTGACCAGGGAGGTTCAGAGAGGAGCTCTGGGACTGGAGCAGCCTTAGACACCAGCTCTGGTTGGTGAAAAGGGTGTCCTGGGACTTTCAAGTCAGGAATCTCTGTGGGGCCTCAGAAGATTCTGGAGCAGCAGTGACAGGAACCTTATGGCCTTCACTGGCATTTCTGGAGTGGCCCGACAGGATTTCTGTGCCCAAGGCGGGGGAGAAAGTGAGCTCTGTGGCCATGAGTGAAATCTGATGCATCCCTGACGGATCTCTGGAACACCGGATGCAAGGAACAGGAACCTCTAAGGTGGCAGTGCAAGGAACTTGTGAGACGGCTTGACAGGGACCTCTGGACAGCTGAGTGTGACTCCATTACTAAAATATGATTGGATGGTGTAGTACATAACTAACTTAACTAAAACTAAATAAACCATTTGCCAAACACATCCCTAGGCGAGTAGATCCGCAAGACGCTAGACTACTGCCTCAAGCCAAGGCGCCAGACGCAACCAAGGCCTGCCAGCCCCACAAGACGCTAAGGCTGGAGGGATGGAAAGGCTAACTTAACTAACTTAAACTAAACGAACTATTTACAATATATACACATCCCTAGACGAGTAGTTCCGCAAGACGCTAGAACTACTGCCTCAAGCCAAGGCGCCAGACGCAACCAAGGCCTGCCAGCCCCGCAAGACGCTAAGGCTGGAGGGATGGAAAGACTAACTTAAACTAAACGAACTATTTACAATATGTACATATCCCTAGACGAGTAGATCCGCAAGACGCTAGACCTACTGCCTCAAGCCAAGGCGCCAGACGCAACCAAGGCCTGCCAGCCCCGCAAGGCGCTAAGGCTGGAGGGATGAAGTGGCCACTGATGTCAGCCCGCCAGACGCAAGGCTGACCCTCTTCATGACCTACACGGGGATCTGAAACATAATT
Organism: Gobio gobio; assembly: GCF_949357685.1. NCBI lineage: Eukaryota > Metazoa > Chordata > Actinopteri > Cypriniformes > Gobionidae > Gobio > Gobio gobio. Next base: position 23,867,581 of record NC_137107.1, read on the forward strand.
AGAAATTGTACAAATTAGACAAACATTTTTCATAAGGTATACAAATACAACTTGTCATCTGCAATGGATGAGGATTGACTATATGAAGCAGTTGAAGCAGGTATTGAAAGGAAGCTGATTTCTATATTCAGATAATCAATCCCAACAAACAAAAAGACAAGAAAAAACAACAACAACAACAAGAGAATGTCAATATATCTTCAAACTCATTTGACTTCTCTTAGACTCAGTACCTTGAACCAGTTCTGGGAGAGCATCTCGTCCAGATGAAGCCTCTGCTCTGGCTTGCTCTTCAGGCAACCCCGGATAAAACTGCAGCAATCTGTGCAGAAAGATGGAGAGATGTCTTATTATTACCTTCAACTTTACACTTGTTCTCTAAGCTGTAAAACTGCGGGAGAATCCTGCATCATCCATAAGAACATATTCTATAAAGCCACTGTTTTCTCTCTTTTACATGTTTAAGAGTTCCATTGTCCTTCTGTGTTGTAATGAAATTCTCACCATCTGAGAAGCCCGGCTGGAACCAGACACCAGCATCCATCAGATTTATATTGCTGCTATCCGGGAATGTGCTGGTTATCATGGCAAACAGCAGCACCCCCAGCGACCACACTGTTGCCTCCTTCCCATGGTACTCGCCCTTCTCAAAGTACTCCGGAGGGCAGTACCTTCTGGTTCCTGGAGGAAAGAGTTTGTCACGTGTCAAAGTTTGCTTTACCACTGCATGTTTTTTTACTTTACTCTGACTGAAATGGCATTTAATTTTAGTCAACAAAAACAATTTTATGCTGAGAATGTTGTTAGTGCATTGTTAATATCTCGCTGTGTCTCATCTGATTAAGACATGGTGTAACTGGACACTTGAGTTTAAGTCCCTAACTATAAGTTTGAAAGATACATACCAGAGTAAGTTTCGTAGGATGAGGCTTTCAGGAGGTCCCCACAGCCGAAATCAATTAACTTGACCTCCAGGGTCTTCGTGTTGACCAGGAGGTTCGGCATCTTGATGTCCCGGTGGAAGACCCCCCGGGAGCAGCAGACGGCAGCAGCGCCAATCACCTGACACATAAAATGACGTGCCAACACCTCGCTGAAGAGTCTGCCGTGATGCTTCCAAAAACGGTGCATGTTCATGCAGGACAATGGGCGCTCCAAGACCATGACGTACTCGTTGGGACGGTCCTGCCAGTCCAGTAGCTTTATGATGTGGTGACAGCTGGGGCCTTCATTGGCCTTGGCTGTCAGGGCCACCTCAAGAGGAACTGGTCTGGGATGGTCAGGCTAGAAGACAGACAATTTTCATGATACTCAGATGGAAGTGGTTTCTCAAATGAGGATTTTGAGTCTGTTTATCTATTGAAATATTTGTGATTTACATTCATCTAAAATATTATAAATTGCAAACAGTGATTAAGAGGAGATGATATAGACAGCGCAGTCTACTTACAAGGTGGATGTAAGGCGTGTTCTTTGTCTTTGCTGTGACTTTCACAGCAACCTGAAGGCCATCCTTACAACGGATCCCTTTAAAAACAGTGGCGAATCCTCCTTTCCCCATCTTCTTGCCGATAGTGTATTTCCAGAAAATGTGGTCTATTAAAAAATCATTATAATTATTTTTTATTTTTGTATTGTTTAATAAAGCAGTGTGCTACAGTGTGGCATATTTATTCTAAATGCTGTTAAAAATATTTGAACATTGTTTCTAATTCTCATATAATTAATATACTTTGAATGACTTTTAATCAAATATTAATTGAGAAATAGGGTAAACGTACCTATTAAGCTCACCAAAGTCTACATTGAGACATTTTAGTGCACAGGGTATTGGTTTCAGTACAATAAGTTATGTTAAAATAAAATATTAATCTCTCACACAATAATATTTTATTTATTTATTTATTTTAAATGACAAAAGCATTTCAATTAAGATGTAGGCTACATCATTAAATGCAAAAAGTCTGGCTGTGCTTAATGGGTACGTTTGGGGGAAAAAACTAAAAGAAATGTTACAGCTGCATTATTTAAAACATAAACTTTCGTTTATACATACACACCTTAAATAATATATTGTGCGTGTTTTATTTTGGGTTATGACAGTAAACTCACCCTCGATCCTCATGATCTCATCACAGTCCAGCTGTCTCAGCAGATGTGGTGAAATCTCACCCACTGACAGACCGGCTAGACTGTCCTGATCTTGAGGCCGGAGGTCCTCCACTTGCTGGTCCTCGGCAGTAGCAGGGGAGACTTCAGGACTACTGGAAGGAGGTTCCTGATGATCATTGTCCTCTGCAGTATATATGACGTCCTGTACTAGAGAAGTCTGACCTAAAGAGGAATATCAACCAAAAGCTTGTTTTAATCAAATAATATCAATAAAATATTGATACACATACATATGCCCTTTTCATTTTGGAGAATCATTTGGTTTCTTGACAGATTAATCTTCAAACTATGGTTCATCTATTTATCACATGTCTTGGAAAATAAGTCATTGATCTGCATTTGTATTTATGATTGTAATAAGGCATATATAAATATTGTGTGTAAATGATAAAGAGACTTTTTGATGTTTTGCTTGTCATTTACCATCAGTACAGCTCCTGGATGGGGGTTCATCAGTGTCCTCTTCCACCTCACCCTGCTCCACCTGCTGCTCACCCTGAGCGTTGGTGGATTCGGGACGAGACAAACAAAATAAAGAGGCAACAAACTTTCGAAACCTCCTCTTTTTCTGCCTCTTCTTCTTTGTCTTGTCCTCCCCTCTCTCCTGCCCGTCTCCCTCACCGGTAACCACAGGCGTCTCGTCAGGACGAGGATGGTGCTCCGCCTTGTGGTCGGTGGGTGTCAGTGGCGTACAGGGATTTACCCCGTGCACACACTCACCTCCTCCCTCCGGGTTCACTTTACGAAATTGTCGCTGTCCCATAATGAACACGATAAAACGCTATCAACAACTGCAAACACACGGTGAACACTGCTGATAACACAACTCCTTACTCGCTACAAAGTGAACAGGTGAATTTCATGCTTTATATAGTCCCGCGCCAACGTTCTATTCGTTCTATTCTATTCTCGCCTCCGAACATCACTTTTTAAAATTTCATATTTTCATATATTGTTTCACCATTTTTTATTTATTAATCTTTGTGTGATTCAAAATGTATAATAGGCCTTATTGCATAAATTAATATGTTGTTATTGTTGTTATTAGGCCTAATATTATTATTACAGGTTTCATTTTAAACGTTTAATAGGGCACAACTTTTAATGTAGGCCTAATAATTTTGTATAGCTAGGAAGCATTAAGGCATGTTTAATTTGTGCAATGGCTCCCAAAATATTTGCCCACGGATGTAGACACTCAATAGGAAACTTGTGTGATCTTGACTTTACACATTCACTAATTGGTTAAAAGTAAATGCAAGAATGAATGGCTCAGAGAAGTGAAGTTAGTTTCTGGGAACAATGAGAATCTGTTTGCAGATAATGCAATGGCATACATTTTAAGTGTGGCTGAACTCAGCAAATACTTTTTGAGGCCACCGAATGACATGTAAAACACAAAAATGTACTCTTGTATGAATGCATTCCAGGATGTATTTACCCAAAAGCCATTATAAAAATATAATGATAGCCTATTTGGAATTATAGAATGAATGAATGAGGCATTAACCTATAGCGCTTTTTACTAGGCTACTGTATACAAGAAGTGTTTTGCAATCATATCGGTGGTCTCCCCTCATCCACCACCAGTGTTAGTTATTATCCTTTTATGTTTTAGTGTTTGAAACCAACATATGAAACCACTACTAAAGAAAGTAATTTGTCTAATTGAACTTTTTGTCTCAAAGTCTTATAGTTAGTGAGATATTGCCCTTGCGACATCTTTACTCATTTTGGTTTTGGTAAATAATTAACATTTAATGTTTCAAAGCTTTCTGGATACTCTTCATCATTGATCCTCCGGGCTGTTTGTGGCTCTCCCCTACAAAAACTGACTAAAAGCCATTATAATGTAAATTGAGGAAAGTATGCCATCATGTGGTGAAAAGTACTCTTACAATGCAGATCATAACTGCATGCAGTGGCACAGCGGTTGAAAGGGCAGCTAACTCAAATACAATAAACCCTTGTGCTGTGTTGAAAATGCATTAGGCTACCTAATTTGGTGTTCCCGTTCAAAAATGGCCAGCCTTTTACTTGTAAATCTCTCAATTATATTATCACCAAATATTGGGTTAAATCTTTTTGCCAACTTGATTCCTTCACAGATTTTCTATTTCTTTTTGACTGAGCATAGGTTTCAGTGATCTGAGCTTATGCACCTCAGTGTTTGAGTGAAAAAGTTCACAATTAGCCCTATAGTTACAAAAAGAAATACAAAACCTGTCCTAATTGAAAGAAAACAAGTTGATAAAAAGATTTATTCCAAAAAATGCCAATAACATAGCATATTGAGAGATTTATAAGCAATTTTATTCACCACAGATGTAACAAGGTCAAACCATCCAGCCCCCACCCTAAAAAAGATTATTTTTTGGAAGTTGTTATACCCTCCCTGTGTGAGCAAAGTCATTAAGTTTAAATCCAATGTGACAACAACAACAACAACAAACAAATTAACAAAATCACTAGTAAATATTCCAGATGTATTTTTTTATTATTATTTGAAATGTTATATGTGAAGGAACAAAAAACATTTTTCATACTTAAAGGGATACTTTATACAAAAATGAAAGTTGTCATTATCTACCGGCACTTACAAAATACACATTTTGAGAATGTGACCACCAGTTCCACTAATTTGTGATTGAACAATCCCTTTCTCAAAACAAAAACTGAATAATATTCAAGACTGTGTAACCCAATTTGTATATGAGTAACGACGAGAATCAGGTGGTTTTTGTTTTCTATTCCAGGGTGTAGATGTTCTCCTCCACTGGTCTTCTTGTGCGTATTTCATATATAATGTGTCGGGGCTCCTTTGAGAAACTGAAGTTCAAAACACAGCAATCATTGTGATTACACTGCATTTCAAAGAGCATTATAGTATTCTCGAAGTGAATCACATACTTACCACCCACTGTCAAATGCTTTCCCATAAACGCCACCTGAATCAGAAAATACATATTTCCTTGTATGATGTACATCGCAATTTAACTAACTCTTCATAGGAATGTCATTAAACAAATGTTTTGTAGATTCATAGCTATACGTACGTTTGAAGGTCAAAAGGGCCAGTGCTCCCAAGAGGAGCAGTAGCAGACTGAGAGACAGAGACAGCACCGGGATGTTTATCTGTAGTGTGATCCGAGAGATCGGCTCTTCCATCTTTAAATCACAAAGTCAGAAGGGTTTCATCATTTTAAGTTACATGGTTTAAATTCAGTTAAAAATGTTCCTTTGTTCACTGTCTGGTATTGACAATGACTTAGTTAATGTGGTTGTGTTTATTTTCCTGCAATCTACTAAGTTTTCCATTGTGGATTTATTAATTAAAGACTCATTTGTTTTCATCTACTTTGTTCTGCGCATCATCGTAGGCTTGTAGCCACCACTGTTACAGAATGCCAGACCCACAAATTGAGTAGTTATGGACATACTAGCTGTCCAGCTGCTCTGCCTGGAGTAAGAGCAGCAATCTCTTGAGGACCACACCCGAGGATTCCTACAACTGCCGTGCTAAACAGATTTTCCGGACAGCTCTCCGCACCTTTTATTTTACCAGCTTGAATGCAGAAACCAAAGCAGGCCTGCCCGGTGTCAGTCCTTGGGGGAAATCCACCGCGTTTGTGGAGTGGATGATGGGGAATAACAGATCACAAGCCCCACTCCAGATTCAGAGTCCAGCCCACCACTGCATGGAGCGAATGCCTGAGCCCACAACAGACAGTGAGCCTGAGCCTGCCGCAATTCATGAGCCAGCTAAGAGGACTGAGCAAACCATACCCACGGAACCTGAGCTACATGTAGAATCTGGCCAGCCTCCCGCATCCCTCTGGCTCTGCCTTGGTCAGACGTCTCTCTGCCAGCTCCACAGACTTTCTGAGCTGTCCACTGCGCTCGTCTCTCTATCCCTTCTGCTCCGTTTCCCTCCAGCTCCACCTCAGTCCCACAGGCTACGCCTCAGTCCTCTGGCACCCTGGCTCCACCTCGGACTCTCGTCGTTGCAGCTAGGCCTCGGTCTCCAGGGCCATCAATGTCGCAGCGGCTCATCGGCTCTTCAGCTCTACCTGGGTCTGTGTTGTCAACATAGACTGTAAAAAAATATCGACGTAGTGTCCGTGACGTCACCCATAGGATTCTGATGAGCCGTTCTGAAGCGTAAAGTATGAACGAGATGGCTGTTGCCATCTTGGCAACGCGTCATCGCGCGTCACTCCCGGATAACAGAAAATGGGCAAAAAGGCGGGACGTGGGCGGAGCTGAAGTGACGCGATGACTAACAGACAGCAGATAAATGGCTATCCACCTGTCACTCGAAGTGGCCACGCCCTTAATTATGCAGAACTTTAAGGCTTTATATAATGTAAACGAATGAGTTATAAAAAAATTCACCCCCCTCACAGTTGTCATGAAGGGTAAAATGAGCCGTATAGACCAAAACCACAATTTGTACCAGGCTGAAAACATGTTTTAATCTGCTGTAAAGTTGGCCATTTTAACATGGGGCTCAATGAGATTCTGCTCCCTTCTGGAGCCTGTCCCTAGCGGCTAGTCGATGAATTGCAGTATATGCCACTTCCATATTGGCTTCAAAAGAAACTGCGGGAGGTTGCCGCTTGGTTGTCAACCAAGACTCCACCATGGCTCCTCCCTCCCCTGCATGACTACACTTGCTCCTGGCTCCTCCCCCTGGTTTCTCCTGCCACCAACTTGTTTCATGATCTTTGCCAGCCCCTCATACACCTCCAGAGCCCCCACCCTCCCTGCTCTGTTGGACTGTTGTCAGTTTAGGAACGCACTTTTCCGGGTTTGTTTCTGTTCTCCCTGATTACTCCACATGTATTTAAGCCCTGAGATTTCCTTTGTTCCCTGCCTGGTATTGACAATGTCTTAATGTGGTTGGGTTTATTCTCCTGCGATCTTCTGAGTTTTCCATTGTGGATTTATTCATCAATGGCTCTTTTGCTCATCATTATAGCCACCCCAGTTACAACAAATGTCTTTACTGTAATTTTTAATTGATTTAATGCATCCTTGCTGAATAAAATGATTAACTTTTGTATAGATAGATTAATTGATTAGATAGATTGAGTACCGTAAGAATAATGTCCATGTTTCATATACTGTGTTTGAGCACCAGTAACTCACCATAGCCCCAGATTGCACACGAGTGACATTCTGCCAGGAAATGTCAGGTAATGATGAATCTGCTCCTCTGGACTGATCTGACAGTGATGACACTATGAAATTCAGAGTGAAACACAGGAAATTGCTTTTGCTGCTAATGCCAGTTGACGCGTGAGAAACATTATCTCTACCCACAAGGGTCTGTGACATTTGAGTTGCTGCACTATGTGGTCTCTAATGAACTGTTGTGCACAAATAGATATAAGGACTGAAATGCAACTAGTGATTCATCATATAATTGTGGTTTGTCTAAGGAAAAACTTGCATGACACTTACTGTGCAAATCAAGTATAAAACCGTTAAAAGCAGTCAGCAGAATTTTTTTTTTTTTAAGGCAAGTCAAAGGAAAAAACATTGTTTTTTCATGCACTGCTCAATTGTAATATTTTGGGCTATTTAAGGGTTTGTTCAATTACACATGACCTATTTACATCTGTAAAATTGAATGCAATACATATCTTTAAAGGCCATTTTCTCTTTTTTTTTCTCTTGCTCTGAGCAAGAAACCTCCATTTATTAGCACTTACATACACCAAACTTTACAGTTTTATTCCTCTCTATATTCTGAAGGTTTGTACAGAGGGTTTTTTCATCATGATTTCTATAACAATTGATTCCTAAAAATAGGGTCAATTTTTTTCTGGTTGTTGGCAGTATTTTCTAATTTATGGAGTGACTAAAAAATAGGTAACACTTTAGAATAATGGTCATTAGTTAACATTAGTTAACTACATTAGTTAACATGAACTAATAATGAACTGCACTTATAAAGCATTTATTTATCTTTGTTAATGTTAATTTCAACTTTTACTAATGCATTATTAAAATCTTGTTAACATTAGTTAATGCAGTGTGACCTAACATGAACAAACGATGAACAGCTGGATTTATATTAACTAAAGTTAACAAAGATGAACAAATACAGTAACAAATGTATTGCTCATGGTTAGTTAATACATTAACTAATGTTAACTAATGACCATTATTCTAAAGTGTTACCAAAAAATATATCCAAAATCACCTATGTCAAAACCTTTAATATGCCAACAAATTTTGATCCCGGCTTCATATCTGTTCTGGAGATTTATGCAAATTAGTGCATATTTAACTACATAATGCCTCATGTTTACGCATAACATTTCACATACTTTTAATACAAAACATTTATATATCTACCATGTTCATCTGTAGTGTCTTGCATGAACAATGCCCCTTACCTGTCTGTGTGTCCTGTGGTTCTGTAGTAATTGGGGTGGTGGTTGTTGGAGGGATGGTCGTTGGGGCTTCAGAAATGAACATACATGAAGATTTATTCAAATATGAAGCTCTCCAAATGTTGTCCAATTTTAAAGCATCTGTATGACTTGCCTTTCATGACCGTCAATGTGTAGGACACCTTCTTATCATTGAAATATCCTTCTATGTCCACTCTACAGCAGTACGGCCCACTGTCCGCCTTCTGTATTCTTTGGATCCCGAGGTCCATTTGTCCTGACAAAACGTCTCCAATGAGCCTGTACCTGTCGGAGACTTTGGAGATGACGCCATACTCATCTGTTTGCACTATGATGTCGTTGCACCAGAACGTTCCACAATCCCGTCCCCAGCAGACGTGGCTGAGGCCATGGTGTTTCACTGAGTAATGACATGGCAAAATCACTGTGCTGCCCTCCGTCACTTGAAACGCCAACACGGAGCACCTCTCAGCTGCAAGGCACAAAAATTAGCAACATTTCAGAGGTTTCTTTAGATATAAACGTGGATACAATGTATTAGTGCAGTGGATCTCAACCATTGTCCACAACAATATTTGAAATCACAATATTTGAAATCCCATCATGTTAATTTATATAGCATGTTATACAATAGATTGCTTTAAATCAAGCAGCTTTACCTTATTAAACATTAAAAACAATTTCAGTGTCTCGTTTCATTAGAAGTACAACTTCATTTTCTACTATAAATCAGCTCTCTAGTGTGTTCATGTTTTCATTCGCAGACGTCTGACGTCAACAGACTGAGAAATGAAACTATTTGGATGTGAAAGAGGCAGAACCTCTACCTATTACGTAATCGCCACAGACCAATGGTAGTACAAAAGTGTTTACCAGCCGTAGCAAACGTTTCCAGAAAGTTTGTTTTGGTAAGCTGTTTCTAACTACCAGAACGAACTCCAAACGAAGTTCATTTTGGCCTGATTTTGTTCGAAATGACATCACATCAGTTCGTTATTCGATTTAGCTTTTTTTCTACTATATTTTAATCTGTAGTGTACCCTTACTTTTTTCTTACATACCAGCACTTCTCACATTATTTCATAAGTATTTTTATCTTGTTTTGTTTTGCAGTAATCTGTCAAAAATTGCTAATGAGATTATAAAAATAAATGTCAGATTTTCTGAAAATTAATCTTCATATCTCATGCTTTTTTGTAAGTTTACCTTGACTAAAGAATTTCGATATTCTTACAAAAAAAAAGTGTAATTTTTTGCAGTGCATTTTCAGTTGTTGTTTTAGATCATTAATTATACTATAAGGTAAATCTCTCACAGCACATGCCTTACATAATTGTTAATTTTATAGTGCGTTTCTTGCCTGAAATGGTGAGGAGGAGGATCCAGCGAAGGACTGATAACCAGGGAGGAGCAGCCATTCCAGTGTGCTGTTCAGGCGACACTGCCTTGTGCTGGGCGGCACCAGGGATATGCAGAGGAGGACATGTGAAAGAGTGACTGTGTTCTCCAGCTCTGCGCCTGTGACATCTCCAAGAAGGACAGGGCCACTGACCCATCTGCAGGCCTCATCTGGAGGTGGAGTCATGCAGCAAATAATAGGGCAATTGTGTGATGGAGTTTTATCTGAATATCTTATCTTGTCTGTAAACAGGCTCCATGAATGAGTCGGTGGGCCTGCACACAGCACACGCCATGTCCATGGTGGCACGTGTGTTTGCTATTGGTGGTAAACAGTGTTCATGCAGTCACAGCTGGCTGATAAATAAACCAGCCAATTCTTCATCAGAGTCAAGGAATTGGCTGAATTATTATTGAACAAACATGGACACTATGAGTGAGACTAGCTGTAACCGCTAGAAGACTGTACAGGTAGTACTTAAATTGTAAAATATACGCCTAATGATTTTGTGATGTTGCTCCCCTTTCGAAAAAGATATACTTTCAGCCTACTCTACTTCTCAGCAATATACACTAAATTATAGGCTACTTGACTTATTGCCTACTGACAGAAAAAGTCTAAAGCTGCGTCCGAAATCGCGTAGCCTACTGTCTTGAGTATGTACTACATTTGAATTTGAACTTACTTGGCAACCATTAAAAAAGTATGTTCTATAGTATGATAGTACGTACGTACTACATCCGCCAGTTGCGTCGCTTCGCCTCCATTCATAAATCCTCTCCCATGGCCTCATGGGATAGTAAAGTGTCCATCGAATGAGCACTTCAGAATCTCGCCGGAAGTAGTAAGTCATCCAGACTTTTCGCCTACTGTTTTTTGCCGTACTTTTTTTCTCGCATACTATATAGTAGAGAAGTATTCGATTTAAATCACGATTTAAAGGGGCGTAAATCACGGGGGGGACAGGGCCCCCCCAATCTGAGGGCTGTCCCCCCCTAAAAACCATGCTGAGTATTGTAAATAATATAATGATATATAAATAAATGTGTAAGTAGTAAAACAATACAAAAGCAAACGGGACAAAAAATGCGTTTAAGTTTAGAAACATTTTGAGTCCCAAGTTTTGGTTTCAAAGCGAAATGTAAAAGTGCCTATTTAAGGGAGTGTGTCATTGTACTGTTTTCTTGCTGTGTTTTTCATTAAGAATAATAGGCTAATGAACCCATAATTCAAACAACCCGCCCTCGAATTGGCGCTAATTCTAAATCTAAGGTATATGCGCACGGCGCTCTGTCAGATCTGTGTTGGGTTTTGCTCAATATGATAATAAGTGGCAGATCAGAGGGCTTGCTGCAGTTGAATAGCTAAAGATCTGAATATCATAGTATAAAATACTATGTGGAGGATGCAAGATAATTTTATATAATATGACTGTGTGGTGAACCTTACTCATATTTAAACAACTATTGCTTTGTATTGTTGGTCAGATAAAATGACAGAGAAAAGAAAAACAGACATTAGATAACTTTTCAGTGCACCAAAACGCCAAATAAGCACAAATAGTTTTTTATTTTATTTTAATTAATTAATTTTTTTTGTGGTACACATATCCTTACAAGTACTATTTTGGCTGTATTATTTGTGTCCCCTTCAAAATTGCTCTTGAGAAATTTCATGTTTATCGCCCCCCCCAACTGTTAGATAAAATTTACGCCCCTGGATGCAGCGTAAGTATGTTTGGCCTATACTTGTACTCAATCTTTTGATAGAGATATAGGCCTACTTAAAAGTATAATTACGTATTCAGTATACTTGGCTTGTAGTTGCGTTTACTCTTTTGATTGAGTAACCCTAATCCTTTTTCCACATAGTTTTACATAGGCCTACTGTCTTATAAACTTATTTTGTGAAAATATTGATTTATAAAGAAAACAGATAGGCCTAAGTTCCTAATTCTGAGTATCTGAATTTTTTTGTTGGCTAGTCCACTGCGTACATAGGGATTTACTTCAAATCTACTTTACTCTTTGCCCGCCATTAATTTCCCCACTAGCCATGTTTTCACTATTATATGGCTGGGGGCGCAAAATAGTACATCTCCTGATCAAAGTGAAGAAGCAGAAACAAGTGATAGGCTGCGACCGAAAACCTAGGCCGCTGACTCGTTGCCTTGCTGCCTTATCATACAATGACAGAGCTGCCAACTCTCACGCATTGGCCGTGAGACACACGCATTTGATTGGTTTCACACGCTCACACGCCACACCCCCGATTTCTCACGCTGAAGTGCCAACCCGGTCTGTCTGTCAAATGCCTGAAAGATGAGTTTATCTATATATCTATATCTACATGTTGAGCCGATCATGCTTTCGGTGAGGGGGTTCAAGATAAATGGGAAAATAAATACGGTGTTGCGCGACCTAAAGCTACATTCCGTTTTGGGTTCTGACGAGCGAAGTGGAGCGCTGTGACGCTCAGAGGTGCGTTTCCCCAAAGTGTCGTTCGCTAACTATGGTCACAAGTTCCGTCATTATAAGCATAGTTAAACGAGTCGTGTTTCCCGAAACCATAGTTCCAACGAACGTTCGCAAACAGCATCGCAAAGTTGATTTGCATACATTTTGTTCTTGCACTGATGTTAAATGTGTAGCCATTTTGCACTGGGCAGCCAGTTTGAGATATAGGCTATATTTGAGTATTGTGTGTAATGATTCTGACAGTTTTTTCCATTGAAATGACTGGGGAAAAGTGTCCCAATAACCCTGAATGCCTATACTCTTTGAAATCATAATTACATTGCATTATGAAGCTTGAAACCCAAAATATTATAACATTCTTCAAGAACAATTATTCAGTTATTTGTAACAATCTCATTGTAAAAAAGAAGAAGAAAAAGAAACATGGTTTCAATGTAGCCAGCTACTTTTTGATAGTAACTTGTAGTGTAGCTATTTTCAAAAGGGTAGCTTGAATATAACTTAACTACTCAGTTTTTACTACAATGTTTTTTTAGATCAGCCACAGCAAAAAAGAACCACACAACAGACAGAAGAGCAACAGACAGGACAGACAGTTATTTTCCTTTTTCTTCCCTGTAAAAGTATGCAGTAGGTTGATGTATAATCAATTTGTTCTATTTAGACAAAACCATGCCTCTACATAGTGCTTTAAAATTGTGTGTGTGTGTGTGTGTGTGTGTGTGTGTCTATAGGATATACTGTATACAAAGCGTCATATAGATGCATTTTGTCTTAATAGAAATAATTAATTATCAACCTTATCTATCAAAGGCAAAAAAGAAATCAACAACAAAAACCAATACTACCCCATTCAAATGCTGATGCAGAGAGAGTGTTTTCTGTGATGTGTGTGTATATAGCTATTATATATATATATATATATATATATATATATATATATATATATATATATATATATATATATATATATATATATATATATATATATATAATATATATATATATATATTATAATATTATTATTTATTTTATTTTTTGTTGCAATTTTTGCTTTGTTCGCGGCAAAATTTTGGTTGGCCCCACCAAATCTCACTCTAAGTTTTTTTGAAAAGTTGGCAGCTCTGCAATGACTTGAGCGTTTGTGTATGAAGGTACCTCACGAAACTAATTTCGGACAGCAGTGTAACCGTTTAATGACCTAAAGCAAAATAGAGAGCTTTGGTGAGAACTAAACAAATATTCAATTACTACATTAGTAATTTCTCCTTAGAAATGACATCAGAAGTGGAAAATGATGTTAAAAAAAAACGTATATTTACACACAAACTGACCAGCAAACGCAACTTTTGGACGCCATCTTTTCCCCCCAGTTCAACTGTCACAGAATGGAACATACAGGATTGTGGGATATCAAAGGCAGCGAAGGATACATCTGTGCTGCCTTCAAAAATCGATCAGATGAAGGTATCTCAGGAGACAGGAAGTGAAGCTAACATCAGATTCGGACGTGCCTTCCTACCATGTGTCCGCCGAAGGCAGCATTTTCCAGGTTTCGGACGCGGCCATATAAGATTGCTTATACAAATGTAAGGTGCTTCAACAACTAATCAATAATAAATATAATCTAAACTAATTTGATTATCGACTGTCAACAGCGTTGTGCCCGGGAAACCATCAGCCAGTCAGGTCGCTTTACAGTAACGTTAGCCATTTCTATGGCATATGGAAAACAGCGGAGGACACAAGAGTGAGCAGTTTCGGGAAAGGTAACGTTAACTACATGATCCAAGATGTTCGAAACATGAGAGGGCTTTATATTTTTAAGCGTTTCAACCAAAAGCAAGTAAGTTAACTTTATTTACCGTGTTTTGACAGACGCGTGTGCTGTTTAATGCCTTTGACGTGTTTTCCTCAGCGCATAATTTATGGTAATATGTAGCTATATGCTAGAAAATCCCACGAGTATTTCCATTTAGCATATTCTAACGAACAAGTCTTGATAAACTGCACAATTTAGTTCAATGAACGAGCGCCGGTGAGCGCATGCGCGTCAAACAGACGGAGCGCAATCATTCTGACTAAAATACACAGTTTGCTAAAATAATTTTTGTTAGAAAAAATTAAGGCTTAAAAAAATATATGTAACAGAAGTTATCGTATTTACGAGAGCAGTAAATATAATGACACTGTTGGTATTGCCCATTAATGTAATGTATAATTACAAAATAATCGTTAGTTGCAGTTGCGAGCATATCAAAACTGTACTTTCTTGTATTTCAAATATATTCCCTTATCCATTGTAAATTCCATTAACAAAAATTTGTGGGCTACCTTTAAATATAGAAAAAGTATATTAGCATCTTATACTTGAAATTAAAGTTCTGTGTATTTTTTTTATAAAGTGTTCTTATTTTAAAAAATAAATTTAAAATTCTTTAAAATATATTTTAAACTAGCCTATATGCTCAAAATTAGCATTACTTGGGCATTTCTTTCAGAAAATATTAAAATGTATGACTAATGCATCAACACCCATTTTTCAATATATGCAGAGTACATCGCTCATTCTTGGGAATTCAGACCAGTCCAATCACGTGGCATCGCAGCCTGACCTTGATAAAATCCTGCTATTTGGAGGTAAGTGTGGATTGTAGCCTACCAGTTATTTCCCGTATCCGATCATTCAATTATTCTATCCAGTCTCACAAATGAAAAACGAACAGTGTTTCGTTTTGTTCTAACAAATGGAAAATGAGGTTTTGGCTTGATATCACCTTTTTTGTTTATGGTAGCGGTTTATGGCACATAGGTGACACTAAAACACTCTATTCATCTGGTTGGTCAAACTGCCCCGTCTTCATGATATTAATTCATAAAGAGTCGTATAGCCTACTGTATATGTTTGACTATGTACTGGAAACAATAAACATTTTTATTATTATAAAAATTATGAAAAAAAGTAAGCACATACAGTCTGCTTATTTCAAAATTTACAAATCTCTGTACAACATTAATACCTTTGAAAAAAACGCAGCATTTGTTAATCAGAAGAATGAGGTTTTTTTGTTATGGGGGACGGAAGTTTCCAAGGTGTGACTGATGAATGTTATTAGAGGTGTGAACCAGCAATGGAGGGGTAATATGAATTACAGATAACAGAACATTTTTATGAACAATCTTTACAATCTAGTTTCTATTTAATTAAGTTTTATGATCTTTCTGAACCCAAATTACCACTTCTAATTGCCAAAGACTCTGGTCATATGAAGGATATGAGAAACAGCTGTACCTACCAAAAACACATTTGTGGTAAATGAATCATTTAAACTTTGTTATCAGATTAGTTTTAATAGTGATATAGTGTTGCAGTTAGCCTCTAGATGTCAGAGAAAGGATAGAGCATTGATTTCTCTGATCAGCGATAGCTGTCACATTATTACAAACAATCCAACAGAAAACAGACTCCACACTGATCAACTTAAACGTTAATAGTAAATGTGAATTTGATGAGATATTAATGCCATTGTTCATATTCATTTTCGGTCTGTATTTGATAGATGTTTTCCACAGCCATCTCTCTGTTGTACAGGCCCACACTGCTGCCAGAGTTACTGTAGATGACCGAGTTCTCTGAGTTCTGGGTTCTGAACGAGGGAAAAATGATAAGAAACATTTTTTTTAGTGATCAGCGAATGCTCATGACATGATCAGGCCTCAATACAAACATAAAATGTGACCTAATGGAAGGATCATGCTCGTTTTTTGATGCTACCTGTGATATGTGTTGCATCTTTCACATCATTTACATTTTATTTAAATTATGCACAATATTATTGCCTAAAGAAAAAAAAAATACTCTATCATTCGAAAGACTAGGGTTGGAAGAGTTTTTAATGTTTTTGAAATAAGTCTCTTATGTTCACCAAGGCTGCATTTAATTGATCAAAAACAGTAATATTATGAAATATTATTACAATTTAAAATGACTGTTTTTATGTTTGAATATTAAAAAATGCACTTTATTCCTGTGATGGTAAAGCTGAATTCTCAGCATCATTACTCCAGTCTTCAGTGTCACATGATCCTTCAGAAATCATTCTAATATGCTGATTTGCTGCTCAAGAAACATTTATGAATATTATAAATGTGCTATGACCCCAACTTTTAAACACTACTGTTTAAAGTGAGTGGTTGTGTTTTTAAATAGGAACATTTTAGCATTTGGTCAGCATAAAACAATCTGTAAATTCCTATTTCAGTCAATTTTTTTATGCATCTGTTTTTAATCTTTGGAATTAATGTTTTTAATTATTTTAAATTAAGCCTTAGTAGCACTTGAAGGATTGACTTACATGTCTAACGCAGCTCTGGTTTTCTTCTTTTGCCTCCCTGAAAGTAGAAAACGACAATTTAATTTTATAAATAAACGCGACGAGAAAATATTGCAGTTCAATTTGAAAGTGTGAATTTGCATATTGGACTCACAAATCAGAATGCCAGTAATGACTATCAAAGCCAACAGTAACAGGAGAACAGGCACGATAACTGCATTTGCATTTACCTTTAAGAACAAATCAGTATCAAGATATGAAGTCATTTTTTCAAACCGTAATACATGTAAGGCTTTCTGTTATGGTGAAATACTCACACCATCTCTTTTATCCACAGAGGACGAATTAGGATACTTAACTGAGGTTCCTGCTTTAGAATGAAAAACACAATCAATCAGCATATTTGGAAATGCATACAAACGATTAAAAATAGCACAGATCATGTGCTGTGTTATACCGTATGTTGTGCTTGAGGTCCACGGTTCAATAGTGCTACTCTGGGGAGCATTTGAAGAACTGACAAATGAAGTATTCTCTCGTGTTTTGTTTGTTTCTAATAAAAAAGAGAGGATAAAGTCACATAATGTTTTTTTACTCTACCAATTTATGTCTTTAAAGAAAGCAGAGATCTTTAATGACTAAATATTTTTAAAACATGCAAACGCCAAAATCGCACCACTTGATCATTATTAATAATGATAAATTGCAGACAATGAAATGGTTATTAATGTAAATTAATATTTTTCTTCAGTCATTATAGATTCACTGCCAGGGTTAAAATCATAATACCTCCTGATGTTTCAGTGGTCTGTGATTCAGGGGTTATAAGCCCAGAACTAGTGGTTACCAAAGGCTCTTGTGTGGTTGGACCAGGTGCTTTGAAACAGGATGTAGAATTTTCCTTTTTTAATGTGCATGGGCTATCAGAAAACTGCTGACAGTACTGACTTTACACAGAAAGGATATAATCTGTGATGACTGAACGATGGTAAATAATGTCAAACTTGCCATCCGCCAAAACTACTTACTTATTTTTAGACTCGATTAACAGTATTGATCTGGTTTTGTGGGGTACGTTTTCATGATTCAGCCATGACAGATTACCAAAGACAGTATGAAAGCATATATATTCACATAGAAACACAAGCAAGTACCCTCTGTCATGGCAGTGGTGAATACTCCTGTGATTTCATGCTCAGATGTGCTGCTCGACAGGGATGTAGTTTCCCATGTTGTTGGAATAAGTGCTTTGAAGAAAGTGTATTTCAATGTAAAACTACTACTTTAAAAAAATGTAAAAAAAATCTCTACGCAATGTTTTTTTTAAATCTACTACACTACCGTTCAAAAGTTTGGAGTCCGTAAGATTTTTAAAAAATGTTTTTGAAAGAAGTCTCATATGCTCAAGACCGTTATATAGTGAAATATTATTATTATTATTATTTTAATTATCATTACTCAATTGTTCAGTGTCACATGATCCTGCTCACTAAATTTTTGCAATATTTTTTGTAAAAATTAAAATGTTTTTACTATCAAAAAAGTTTTTTACTTTTTTCTTATTATTTATTTAACTTTTATTCCTTTATTTAAAAATTTTAATCTTATTGACCCCAAACCAAAAAAAAAAAAAAAAAAAATTTGTAGTGACATTTATAGTTTTTTGACATTGGCTTTTCTTACCATCATCAACAATCAAGTGAACGTAATACATCTCATCATTAAACCATCCAGGCACATGTATGCGGCATCCATATTTGCCAGAGTCTGTTTTTCCAATGTTAAGGATTGTCAGGGACACGTCTCCACGCGGTATTTCTCCCACCATCTGGTATCTGAATGCTTTTTTCCTCACCACTTTATCCCCATCACTTCCAATAATTTCATCTCCACAACCCATATTGGGAATGTCACCTCTTATCCAGCATATTTCACATTTTCCATGGTATTTGCTGTCATATTTGCATGGCAAAGTGACACTCTCACCCTCGAAACTCTGTACGATGACGTCGCTGCATTTACAAACTGATAGAGAGAGACAGTGGTTTTATTGAAATACCCTTGAATTTGAAATTTAGATCATAAAAATATAATCTATATAATATCAAATAATCTATATTGAAATATTTAGTTAAATTAACAAACAAAAATACATATTATGTCATATTTTATCACAGTGTGCAAATTGTTCTAGATAATGTGGCCTCAAGGGTTACTGGAAAATTAAATATTACATATAACATAATATTTTAAAATATCAATATTAAAAACGTTAAAAATATATATTACATTTTACTCTTTGCCACAAATCTCAATATAAATGTTAAACTCACTTGTCAGATAACAAAGAATCCAGCATGTAAAGAACCAGCTGTGAAGATCAGTCATGATGAATAGGTTTCACTCTCCCTGAAAGCAATGATCAAGAAAACCTCATCTCTCTTATTACATTGTTGCTCTTTTCACGGAAGTCAACATGCACATGACACATTCTCAGCTTTTCTTGAATGTGCAATCAGACTTCTTTTTTTTTTTTTAAAGTTTCACTTCCATATATGGCCTTCTACTCTCTGGTCAACTTCAAATAACCGAAAGAGAGATTTGTTAGAACTGAGAACATAATAACATCTCCTTGTACTGGGAAAACACACGCTTCTACAAAACATCACATGCGAGTTTGTACCTTTTTTATTCATATTTTAAGGATCATTGGAACTTTGTTTGATGCGACTGCATTGAACACTAGAGGCCGCTACTGTACCATGCTGTTATGTGATAAATCAGATTTTGTTTCCAAACAAATGCTCAAACTTTAAGCCCACGTGGAGTTAGGAAGAAACATTCAGTAATTGATTTCTGAGACAGAGATGCATGACATATGATTAGTTATATTTTGTAAGCTTTTTACAAAAAGACTTGTAAGGCAAATGAAGATACAGGCTACAAACATATTACAATGAAAAAGTAAAACAACAGCAAAAACAACATATTGTAAATAAGTTATCTCAGATTTAGATTAATAATTGGTCAATTATTTTAGAATAGGCTATAAATATTAGGCACCGAGAACAAGCCCACAAAAAAAAAACACGTCACCATACATGTGGTCTATATACAGTCATAGTGACCTCGGATCTGAATATCACACCATATCCACATGTGGTTGTTGTTGGGCTGTGGAGAGCTCGCAGATTTTTAACTTCCCCTTTTGCTGGTGCGTTGTCTGCAGCGCAGTCCTGAGGCAGAGCATTCAAAGGGATGTGTTAATGCACAGTAAGCAAAACGGACCATGAGTCACCTCTTTCACTTCCACTCAGCAATGGAGACACATTCTGAGAGACAAATTTAACGCTCTGCAGCACGAGAATTCACAGAGGTTTCCACACAGCAAGTGTTTCGTGGTTCTTGTTCGTGCACTAAATAAAATGTACTTATATTTAGACTATACTGTTGGGTAAAGGTTTATTTCGGTAAATAAGACTTAAAGGGATAGTTCACCCAAAAATGAAAATTCGTCATTTTCTCACCCTCAAGTTGTTCCAAACCTGTATGAATTTCTTTCTTCTGCTGAACACAAAAGAGGATGTTTTGAAGAATGGACCCCATTGACTTCCATAGTATGGAAAAGATACTAAATCAACTGTTTGATTTCCAACATTCTTTAAAATATATATTTTTTGTGTTCAACACAAGAAAGAAACTCAAACAGGTGTGGAACAACATGAGGGTGAGTAAATGGTGACAGAACTTTCATTTTTAGGGTGAACTATCCCTTTAACCTGACAAGTTATTCATCCCTACTCATAACTACTCACCCTCATGTAGTTCCAAACCCGTAAGATTTAGTTCGGAACTAAAATTAAGATCTTTTTAATAAAATCAGAGAGTTTTGTCCCTCCATTGACAGCTACGCAACTACCACTTTAGAGCATAAGGCGTCATTAAAGTAATCCATGTGACTCCAGTGGTTTAACCTCAATTTTATGAAGCGACGCAAGAGCTTTGTTTATGCAAAAAAAACATAATTTACCACTTTATTTACAAAATATTCATCTCCAACGTGCATTCATGAGAGCACCTTGGCGCACACGTGTTGTGTTGATGCGAGAGCAGAGTGAACGTGCATTGGAGATTAATATTTTGTAAATGAAAGTGGTAAATTGTGTTTTTTTGCTTCATAAAATTGAGATTAAACCACATGGATTATTTTAATGATGTCTTCACTATCTTTCTAGGGCTTGAAAGTAGTAGTTGCGTAGCCATCAATGAAGGGACAGAAAGCTCTCATATTCATTTGTCTTCCAAAGATGAATGAAAGTTTTGGAATGACATGAGGGTAATTATGACAGAATATTCATTTTTGGGGTGAACTAACCCTTTAACAAAATACATTACAAGAAAATGAATGAATTATTCATTCATCAATTCTGTTGCTAGGATTTGCTGCACTGCCTCTAATTTAAGTTTATGTGGAATTAAAAGATAATGATTTTATTACAGTTGTGTTTTAATTACATTGATAATCACTATTGAGACCGAACAACAAATCTTAATAAAAAAGTAAGGCCTGGTTTCACAGACAGGGCTTAGAGATTAAGCCAGGATTAGGCTTTAGTTCAATTAGGACATTTAACATGCCTTAGAAAAAACATTACTGATGTGCATCTTAAGACAAAAAATGGCATTGACATGATGGTTAAAACAGCTCAAACATGCATTTTAGTCTGGGCGTTGTCTGTGAAACCGGGGGTAAATATTTTACAACACATTACAGTAATAAGAATTCCAAGCTAAAATATGCTTCGTTATGAAAACAATGTCTTCTTTCTTATCTTTTTTTTTGTTGGGATATTTAGAATTAAATGTGATCTGGACATGTTCATTAGAGGTTTCATGAGATTCACCTATTTTTGCTTCTTACAAGTATTTAATATTTCTCCAGATCTAGACCATGTACTTACTGAACAGAAGTGCGATGATTAAACCCGGGATAAAGACAATGGCTCCCACTTTTACAGTATTTATGACAAATGTTTCCATTGTTTCCTAAAATGACACATAACATGTATGTGATGCGTGAAACACCTTCAAATAAAATCAATATGCATATACATTTACATACACACATCACCAACAACACATTAAAGCCAAATTATAGACTGACCGCAAAAGCAGAACTGTTAATGTTTCTGTCAGACAGATGATTGCAATACCTCAGTATGGACCACTGCAATGGGTTCTTCTATGTAGATGTCAGTAATATCTGAAATGGATCAATATTTGCATTTACTATTGTCTGATATTGCCTCATATTTCTGAATCACTTCAATGTTTATTAAGTGTGGTTATGATTATATATTCATACCTGCAGTTATCTTTTCTGATATGATATAAAGCTCAGTAGTGAGTGTGGTAGGGTCTGGTATATAGTAGACTGTGTGTATAAAACAAAAATGGTTAGTCAGGGTTATTTTACCTCGTATGATGCATGCTTTTTGACCACTGGTGAAATTTTCAGCACATTGTGTTCCAACTATTATATTAGTTCTGGTAATTCATACTATATACAGTACATTATGGTTAATAATCCAGTAAATCAATGTATTGGCTAATAATAAATTATTGATTCCTTATTGAAATTATTGAATGGAAAAGGACAAAAAAGGATTTTATAGAAGTTAAAATACAGTAAAACAGTTCAAAAGAACAGCATTTATTGGAAATGGAAATCATGTCTTAATTGTCACTTTTGATACATTTAATGCATTCTTTCTGGATAAAAGTATTAAGTTCTTTGTCAGGACGTCAGGCAACCTGTGTTTACCATGTTCTTGGATGTACGGCCTCTGACTTCAGCCATAAAAGACAATATGCATGGTTAAACAGCTAGTTGCATTAGCATTTACCATTGTTTTACCCTGCTCAGATTAGAGCTGCGACCACCTGAGAAGCACTTCTGCAAAAGTAAATACTGAAAGGTTTTCATACCTTGCTTTTCCTGCTTTGCTGTTGCAGGGACCAGTTGTGTTCCTGAGATGACTCTCTTTGGATCCAGACCTTTTATGGAAGAACAGGAATACTATACATCATGTCTGGTAATAACCACATTGATAAAAAGATCAAATTGAGTGGTTACTCACCATTTCTGATAAAAAGATAAACATTGTAACTTATGTCATTGAAAGGTCCAGGGATCTCGATGCGGCACACGTACATCCCAGCATCCCTCGTTTGAGCAGCCCTTATGGTAAGTGAAACATCTCCTCGGTCGAGTCCACTGACCAAGCTGTATCTTTGTGACTCTCTGTAGTTTACTTGCAAGCCATCAGAGGAGATAACAGTGTTCTCACAGCTGAACCATGACTGATGTCGCCCCCAACAAACGTTCAGTAGGCCATTGGCATTAATGTCGTATTTACATGGGAGAGTAACTGTATCCCCAACCTGTCCAAACACCAAATTTGATGACTCGCTGCAGGCTACAGCACAAAAACAGAGAAGTATCAACACTTATATTATTATATAACATCGTATATAAGGCAACAAATTATTAGATTTCACATGCATTTTGCACATCTTTTTCCTTAAAAAGGTGCAACTTTCACTATGGGCTACATATCAAACTAATCAAATAAAGTTGAAGTGAAACATGGCAGAGAAAAAAAAGGGGGTATTTTTGTCTTGGTGGAAAAACAGCACAGGATATACAATAATACACACAAAAGAATACACAAAATATTTAGTAAAATATCTGAAAATCTTAAACCTTGTAAATTGTGTACGACCCATTTTATTTTTTGTATCCCTTAGGCATGTTTTCTCCTTGTAAGCATAACCTTTATTAAATGTTGCTAGAGTTATGCTTAAAATAAAAAATAAACTGGTAAAAGAGAGGTAAAACAAGACAAAAAAATACTGATACTATGTTTTGCACTGCACAGGAATAAAATATAGTACACAGTATTATACATTATAGCACTACTAAAATAAATATTATTTGTACTTACTTGCTACATGTATACTTGTTGAGATAAATAGAAAAACAATCATTTTCTTTGCCGTAGTACACTCACTAAGTCCCTAATCCATGTGTAAATGGCTCATATACTAAAAATACTTGAAAAGAACTTCTCTTTTCCATGACGTCTGTTTGCCAATAGGAATAACTTCAACATGCTATTGGTTCCAAAGCCAGACAGAGTATTTGTATTCTTGTTGTAATTGTGAATGTGATGTATTTTAATAGATATTGTTCAAAGGTTTGTGGTCAGTATGATAGAAGGTCCTGTTAAAAGAAATTAATACTTTTATTCAGCAAGGACTCAAGAAGCTAGAATTAAATTGATCAGTAAAGGCAAGTTACAAAAGATTTCAAACAAATCATTGATCAAATAAAGAGAACTCTTTCAAAAATATAGAAAAAGTCTTACCAACCCCAATCTTTTAAATATATAAGAGATAATCTTTAATGATAAAATATGTACTGTAACTTTAGTATTATTTAAAACCTGTTGGGAACATATCTCATGTGTCAGTTTGTGTACATGCATGAAAAGCATGTATTGATTATTAATGATTAATAAAAGATGGTTTGAAAATGAATTGTTAGCTGTCAATGCTTGGACTAAATGTGCAATCTTTATATTTCAATTTCCAACAAAGCAGCATTATTCTGTTACAGAAAACCCCCATATTTTCCCTTGCTGGTCAATAAAGTGTCTAATTCAACAAGATTTAAAAGAAATGCCATGGCCACAAAAGTACCCTCGTCAACTTCCTTTTAAGGAGGAATTTCTTCTTTTTTTTTACACTGACCGCTGACAGTTCCTGACAGGCCATTTCAAGTCTAGACAGTCATGTTTCCTTGAGACTGGTGGCTGTCATTAACCTCATTGCAAATTGCAAATTGCATTCGAAAAGGTTTCCGTCTTTCAGTGTCAGTAGCCACGTTTACATGCCCACTTTTTTTGTCATTCCGATTAAAATCATTCCGATTGAAAGATTCGGTGGACAGTTTACATGAGACGTTATCTAAACCGATCTGGTGTTTACATGTGCTTACTTTCAGTCGGAATCATTTTGTGACATGCGCACACAGTTTGTCTGCCGCATCAGATGCGTAACGTTAGTTTCGTTGATCAATAGTTCTGTGTTGGTAATTTTTATTTGATTTTTTATCGGACATGCAGTAGTTTAAACTAATTTGTTCTATACAATGGCTATTTCAACAGCTGTGAATGATGAATGCGGAATCAAAATTAATTAAATTCATTTATTTTGAAAAACACAAAATTAACTATAAAATGCACCCAAATTATTAATAAAAACATAGGATGTACGGTGAAACATGAATGAAAGCATTCAAGACGTGCTCCGCATCAGTACTAGTAGCCTACTAAACGCATATATTTCAGATGATTAAGGAAAGATATCATAATCACAAAGGTATAAATATTAACAAAAGTAATTAAAGTAGACTGTGGGTAATGTTACTTAACCTGATGCAGTTGTTTAACTTTTTTTTTTATATCTAACTTACGAGAAACAAAATGTCGACACGTCCTCTCCAGCAGCTTGAATGTTCCCCGTTGCAATGGCAACTCTCAACGGCCACCAGGACTTAAACAGTTTTATAAAAGCTATTTATTATTTGTTGTAAAGTGTAAGAATCACCTCAGAAAAATGTATTCTTCTGTCAGGCGCAGTTGAAGCCTAGGACAAACGCTGTCAAGATGAGATGGTGTAGCCAGACTGTCTGTGTCATTATTCCAACATCAAGTTCATAACATGTTACGAAATAAAAAGATTAATACCTCAGAAAAATTTACTTTCCTCTCTTGCCAACATTAACCTGGTGTGAGCACAACGCGCGCTCTTCAGTTGTGGAGGCGCGAGCGCTATATATCACGTCTCAGAAAGACGTGCACTCAAAGTAATCGGATCAGGTCGTTTACATGGTGGAATTTTTCGTTTGATCGATTCATGAAAAGGTTTATTCCACCCCTCTCAAACCGATTACAATTTCATTCTGTTTGGCCATTTTTATTCCGATTGAGCTGTTTATATGGAGCATTTTCATTCGGATTGGACTTTTAAACCGATTACAGTGCTCCATGTAAACGCACCTAATGTTTCTACAGATACATCATTACACCACTTCAAAATAGTCATGATATAATTCAGGCACGAACACAGCTTCAACTTGAAAATGTTCTCATTTTCTGATGTTCATCTTTCCAAGAACCCTCCTCTTCATACTCAAAGTCAAATGCAGTAAATCAAAAAAGAAAGCCATGGCATGGCATCATCAATCAGATACATAGCTGCAAAGTCATATGTTTTTACAGAGACTGGATGTCCAAGTCTATTAGCCTCCAATAAAAACACAGGCTAGCATTAAAATCATTACAATTAGACCAATAATATTAAATATACACACTTCACCATTAATTGGTGGTTGTTGTGGCTGGCTCTCAAAAAGGGGTGCAATATACTTTTCTAATTCTCAAATCTCACTTTTCACACTGAGATGACTCTCTTTGGATCCAGACCTTTTATGGATGAACAGGAATACTGTACATCATCATATCTGGGAATAATCACATTGATAAAAAAGATCAAATTGAGTGGTTACTCACCATTGCGAGCAGTTTGTGAGCAATTTATTTTCTGCCTTCTTCTCCTTATGGTGTCTACCGTACTCAATGGCAGCTCTTCCGTAAACGAACAGACGTTCTTGTATATTTGAGCGAATTAAGACTTGAATTTCTTGAATTTTACACAAAACAATTAAATATCTTGGATGTTGTTACGTGTATGCTCTGTGTTGTCTTGTTTTCACTACGTTTCCCATTATGCTTTGTGTTCTACCCATGATGACCTACTTTCCCTGTGTTAATTGATAACACAGAATGATAGTCATTCTGTTCCACCTGTGTTCCTTAATCACCTCATTAGTTCCTTTGTTTGCCCTGTACATTTGAACCCTGAGTTCTCACCAATTTTCTGTTTGTCCTCGTTAATATTAGAGTTTGGTTGTGTATTTCTATATTTTAATCCAAGTTTATGATTAAATACTGTTCCTGTGTATTCCTCTTCGTTGTGGGTTTTCCTTACCACACCAAAGCGTAACAGAAGGACGAACCAATACCAATCAGCATGGACTCACCTGCTGTACTACTGCTTTGCCTGGAGCAGGAGCAGAAAAGCCTCAAGACCCACACCAATAGATATCTAGACCTGGCGTGCCTCACCAACTTCCAGCACCAATCGCTGTGTGTCTACTTCCATGTAAGCCTGAATGTGGAAACGAAGGCACAGTGTGGGTTCTCGAGGATCACTCGCGAGTTTGTCGAGTGGGTGTTGGTGAATTGTGGATCAGCCTACACCATCGGCCCCGCTGAGGATAACATCGTCACCAGCCCCACTCCAAACAGACCAGCCATCCACCGACTGTGACCAGCATGATGGAGTTGCTTGAGCCCATCACAGACAGAGACTGGTCACCCGTGAGAGACGAGCCCATACTGAGGATAAGGATGGAGAGTTTCATCGCCTCAGAGCCCGGACCACCGACAGAGTCTGACGACCAGGTGCGTGAGCTGGCAACACCATGCATCGCAGAGGGAGTGTTAGTGGAGCTTAAGGGAATGGAGGAAGACACACCCGCTACCCTGCCACTGTGGATGCCATGGATAAAATCTCTGGAGGATATTTGCAGGAACTTATGGAGGTTTTCGATGAGGACCTTATTGACTGGTTTGGGGAAGTTAAACACAATGTCCCTGCATCTCCAGCGCCCTTTGTCTCTTCTGAATCCTCGCCCAGCCTCCCTCTCCCACCTCCACAATCAGCCAGTTCCTTGGCCCTGTCTCCTCTGGTATCCGTCAGCCCCTCTGCATCTCCTACACCATGTCCAGATCTGCCTCCAACCTCTTCGCCCATCACTCCACCTCGGCCTGTAGACACGTTGTCTCCACCTTGGCTCCTTCTTTCCTCACTTCCACCGGAAACCATCGGCCATACGGCCCCACCGGGCTCCCTTGTTCCTCCAGCTACGCCTTGGTCAGGCGTTGACCTGCCTACTCCTTCGGCTCCTTCTGGCTTCGCCTTCTCCACAGCTCCGTCTTCATCCTCGGTCCCATCAGTTCCACCTCTGTCCTCTGGTTCACCATTTCCACCTCAGACACTCGTCACCGCGGCTCCAAATCGGTCTCCAGTGCCGCGTGGGCTCATCAGCCTTTCCTTGTCTCCAGAGTCTCCATCTCCATCTCTGTCGCTCGTCCCCAGGGTGCATTACATCAAGTCATCTCCGCCCTGGGGCCTCGTCCTGGCTGGCCTCTGGCTCACCATCCGACTGTTCCCAGTTGGGAGTATGAAATTGTCCAAAATGTCTTGGTATCCTGAAGCATTAAGAGTTCCTCTCACTGGAATTAAGGGGCCAAGCCCAACCCCTGAAAAAAACCCCACACCATAACCCCCCCCCACCAAACTTTACACTTGGCATAATGCAGTCAGGCAAGTACCGTTCTCATGGCAACCGCCAAACCCAGACTCGTCCATCACAGGCCAGAAAACACGTCTCCACTGCTCTAGAGCCCAGTGACGGTGTACTTTACTCCGCTGTATCCAACGCTTTACATTGTACTTGATGATGTAAGGCTTGAATGCAGCTGCTCAGCCATGGAAACCCATTCCATGAAGCTCTCTACGCACTGTTCTTGAGCTAATATGATGGCCACATGAAGTTTAGAGGTCTAGCTATTAAATGCAGAAAGTTGGCGACTTCTGCACAAGGTGTGCCTCAGCATGCGCTGACCCCGTTCTGTGATTTTTTTTTTTACGTGGCCTACCACTTCGTGGCTGAGTTGCTGTTGTTCCCAATTGCTTCCACTTTGTTATAATAACACTAACTGTTGACCGTGGAATATTTAGTAGTGAGGAAATTTCACGAATGGATTTATTGCACAGGTGGCAACCTATCACGGTACCACACTTGAATTCACTGAGCTCCTGAGAGCGACCCATTCTTTCACTTTAATATATATGTATTCAACATTTTTAAGACATATGAGAGGTGGATGAAGTTGTTTCTTTAAATCATCATCCACATCAACTTCTTATCCTACTGAGCATTAACTAACCTTTGTTCTATTGAAGTATCAGTCTGGGTCTCAATTACACAAGGGCCGGGTTTCACAGACAGGGCTTAGACTAAAGGCCTGTACACACCGGGACGAATATCGCACGCGCTTATCGCCAGCGTTTTTCGTGACGTTTTTCGGCGCGTCTTTAGTGTTCACACCCAAGCGATCTTCACTGGCGATGCGCCGAGTGAACGTGCACATTCAGTAGATGCGCTCCCGGTACACAAGGTGGTGCTGCGGCACTTTACGCTTCTGACACTCGCTTGTCACACAGAAGAAGAAGAGAGACAGTATTTACGTGCTTGCCAAAACCACAGATATATTATGTCTATGGCCAAAACCATTCACACACTTTTTGCTAACTGGCAAGCAGCATTAGCAGCTCCTTCTTCTTTGTCTACTTACTACTTCTTCTTCGTATCAATGTGTGCTCGGCAAGACCGATTTTGTGCTTGAGCGCCACCCAGTCGCGTTTTACTGTAACTACAGCAGCTCCAGGCACGTGAACAAAAGCGCTGATCTCATTGGTCGGCCAGTTTTTAACGCGCCGCATCAAAATAAAAAAACAAACCCGAGGCGTTTTTTTTTTAAATGACGCTTTTACGCCTGGCGTTTTACGCGTCGGTGTGAACACTCACATTGGCGCCCATTGTTTAGTCACGAGGCGTTAAACGTCGGCGATAAACGCGCGCGAAAATCGTCCCGGTGTGAACAGGCCTTAAGCCAGGATAAGGCCTTAGATCAATTAGGACATTGAAGTAGCTTTTATAAACAAAACATTAGTGGTGTGCATCTTAAGACAAAATAATGGCAGTGACAGTGCTTTCAGTTAAAAAATTTCAAACATGTATTTTAGTCTAGGACTTGCTTAAGCCTTGTCTGTAAAACCGGGGGAAGATGTGCTAATCCCCCGTTCTTCTTAGACATCCTGGACTCTCACTGACAACCCATTTCTTGGCTTTAGGAAAATCGTCTCAGGTTACGAATGTAACCATTGTTCCCAGAGAACAGGGAACGAGACGCTGCGTCAGCTTCGACGCTACGGGGAACGCCTCCGGCGTGACAGGTGCCTGAAATCACATTGAATCACGTCAATTCCACTGACCGGCGACAGCCTCTGATGTCATCAAGGTGCGACCAGGAAGTATATAAGGGCGCCTTGCCAACATGACAGTATCTAATCGTCTGAAGGGACTGTTTTCGGCAGGCAGGCCCTGTGGCATGGCACAGCGACGCAGCGTCTCGTTCCCTGTTCTCAGGGAACAATGGTTACATTCGTAACCTGAGACGTTCCCTTTCGAAAGGGAACTCGCGCTGCGTCAGCTTCGACGCTACGGGGAACGATATACCAACGCCGCCATGCCGACGGGAGTGCATGCCCACTGGCAGTGACAACTGTCAAGACAAGCAAATCTTGCTGAAAAGCCTGAACCACTCCCCTTCTGGTCACGTTAGGCTGTCAGTGACAGCGCTCCCTACGGTCAAAGCCCAAGCTTATCGCCTGAGAAGGAAAACTTCACACGTATGAGTTCCTTCCCAGGCCTTGCTCAAAGGCCTGGAACCAACCCATTCGACTCAGAAGGGGTTCCTTTAAGGGAACGTGGCAAGGGAACTACGAGGGAACCCTATGCCAGTCACTATTCGGGAGATTATCACCGAATGCCACCAGGGAGACCTGACCAGGTGACCCAGTCTAGTATGGGACACGTAATACGGTCAACCCTGTCTGTACAGTACAGAGCCTCTGGTACTCGCCTCCGAAGAGACATCCCGCTAGGGTGCTGCAAGAAAGGGCAGCATCACCGACTAGCCGAACCTCAGGGACGGGTTATCCCGGAGAGCAGCGCTCAGCGAAGTGCTTTTCAAACCTTTGCTAGCGAGGGGCCGCTCGATCCTCGGATCTACCAAGCACTTATTTTAAAACGTGCTTAGGAGGCCAAAGGCCTTATAGGCTGAATATATCGGGAGGGGCCCCTCGGGACCTACCACCAATAGAACAGCCCCAGGAGGCTGTAAGCTCACAATAGACCCTCGTTTGAGAGGAGCTCATAAGCCTGCCCGGTAGGCAACCATGCCGTAGGCCTACTATGAAGGTCCCGTCCTGTCGGGACCACATAGCCGCAGTGACACTTCGTCGTGCTAGGGTAAGAACACCGCCTTCAGGTCTCGCAAACGGCCAGAGGCCGGTGCCTGATAGCGGGTAGCCACTAGCTGTCAGCAAAAAAGCCAGTTGTGTGTTCCCGCCTAGGGAACTCGTCCCCCAGGGAGGCCGAGAGAGGCCTCCACCTGGTAACCTGATAGACCGCTCGCGCATCCAAAGCAGCGCTCGTCCTCAGGAAGGCCAACGGGCCTGATACCTGATCGCAGTCGTGCTAGCCCTCGAGGTAGCTGGGAAGACCAGGGACTCGCTTAATCAGGAAGGCCAAGCGGACCTACCAACTGCAAGACATCGGGCACTCATAGCCAAACTGAGTGTGCTACTCATAGCGCCTCAAGCTCACCACAGCGGCTGGGGACCGGGAGCTCGCTTTCAGGGAGGTACCATGCCTACCACCTGATAGCAAAAAAAGTGCCACTTATAGCACTTTATGCACACCACAGCGGCCGGGGAGCCGGCCTCTGCTCATTGACTGGATTTATCCAGGAACCACGAGACCAGAGCGTGCCCTCAGAGGAGGCCACGTGGGCCTACTACTCCAAAGCGAATCCCCTCAGGGAAGCCCGTGCAGCTTTGCCTGATAGCAACCCATGCTACGATCCGTTACCAAAACTGGGGACCGGGGAACGATTCCAGGGAGGCGCAATGCCTCCACCTGGTAGCAGAGCATGCCGTCCGTCGTGCTTCGCACATCACGCTCATTACCACAGTGACTGGGAACCGGAACCGTGAGCTCATCGTCAGGGAGGCCACCATGCCTACCACCTGATAGCAGAAGCTGCTACTCATAGTACTTCATTTCCGGGAGTTTGCCTCCAGGGAGGTCACTCAGGGAGGCCGGATGAGGCCTACTACCTGCTAACACTCGTGCTAGCCATCCAGTGACTGAGGCCCAGGAACGCCATCCGCAGAGGAGGTCAAGTGGGCCTGCTTACCCCACAGCAGGCCCATAGGGAGGCCCAGTAGCGCCTACCACCTATTCAGCAGCTCGTACCAGCCGTCGAGGGACTTAATGCCTATGGTGCCCCCTCAGGGGAGACCAAACAGTGCCTGCTGACCACAGCAGGCTCTCAGGGAGGCCAAACAGGGCCTAACTCCTGAGCGAAGGAAACCCAGACTGGGAGCCTTACTCTAAGAATGCTGGCTGCTGCTACCTGGGCTGACGGCAGCTGTCTACTGCTGACGAAGGCCTGGAAAACCAGTTAACACCTGGGGACTCATCCCCAGGGCCAATGACGGGTCACTGCTGACGTCGACACCAGTGGAGAAGAGCCTCCGAGGCCCACTCGTGGGCCATAGTGTCGGGACTTTCCTGCAAGGAGGCCGGTTAGCGCCTACTACCTGTCCTGAAGTCCAACTGCCCAGACCGTCCAAGCTGGCCCCTCAGAGCCAGCTGGCTCCTATACCCGCACCTGGGGCTGGCTCCATCCCAGAGGCAGCTAGGGACAACCTGCTTCGTCGTGTCCTAGGGCCCCCAGGACGGCGCAGTCTCTTGGGCAGGGCCTACAAACATGGACCTAATCACATTGCCAACAGCAGTGTACTCAGCAGAAGTGCTCAGCAAAGACCCTCTAAAGCGAGGGGAGTACAGCTTACGTCACCTGCATCGGGGCGGCTGTCTTTCTTTCCATGCAGCGGCCAACCTTGATTGCGAGGGCGTCAGTCATTGGCAATGCTCGGGCCTCAGGGGAGCATCCGACCAGAACCATACCGACAGAAGGATTATCCGATGTTCTGCTCAACCCGGGCCCTAAAGGAGGTGAAGCAGAGACATAAAGCAAAGGAACAATATCACAGAAATGTGAAAAACCACCGGCCGTACCATCCTCCAGGAAGAGGCCGGGGGCCGCCAGCAGATGGCGGCCACCAAGCTCCGAAAGGCGGAAACAGCAGATAAAGTCTAACCGCAAACCGGCGAAAGACGCTTAATTCCACCCCACGACTACTGACAAAGTCGCTGTCTCCTGCAACATCCTCGTCTGCATTGCACGTGACCCCAGAACGCAGAGAAGGGGGCGGGCCTTGGCCTGACGACTCTGTAACAGAGGAGGCTGAAACAAGGATGCATAAACAACGCCATGTTTTTAAATGAAAAGACAGGCCAGGGGCGAACACCTTTATTAAAAGGGAAACGCCCCCATCCTTGACAAAGCCTAGGCCAAGTGGTGCGACATAAGTCCGCACTAGATCTACTCAGGGCCCGGGAAAGAAATATTATCACCTCTAAAAAAACCCTTTTTCAAAGCTCCGCAGAGCTGGGCGCAGATCTCACTACAGCTCGTGCATTAGCGCGTACCCGGTCTTCAGCTACTTTTCACTTTACGCTAGGAAAAAACACAGCTCACCCCTTACACTACAAGCCCTCAGGCGAGAGCGCGATTCAGTTACCCAAACAATGGGGAAAAAATATAGCACGGAGAGGCAACAAACTCTCTAGCAGAAAGTGAAGTATTCACACACAACCATCATAATGTTGCAAAGAAGATCGTTCTTAGCTTACTCACGGGGAGCTGCAGGCCCTGCGAAGATCCAGCGGCGATGCAAATTTCCCCAGAAAACCTCTCAGGCGAGCGAAGGTATAGGAGTTCTGAAAAACATAGTTTTGAAAATGTTTCACCCTCAGCGAGGGGACTCACCAATCGCTCCCAGCGGTGCTTCCAGCCAGCCATAGGCTAGTATCCGCCCGCCATCCTGAGGGGGGCGCTCTCACAACCAAGCCAGGCGGGCCGTCAGAATTCTTACATTTCTGCTCATCATAGGCCCACCGGCCTGATGTTAAAAGCGCCTGGGGAAACTTCTTCCAGAGGAAGGGAAAAAGGCAGCGTTCACCTGCGTCCCCTCGGGGGCGGAGTCCGCTGCCTACGCTGGTCCCGGTTGCCAGCTCCAGCTTCCTTCCTCCTTTTGAAGCGGGTGTCCCGCCTCCTCTGCGCCATAACCCTCCGTGGGGGCGCTCGAGAGGCAACACTGGTTCTCTGTTCCTGTCTCCAGTCCTCAGACTGGGACGGACCAGGGACACCCGACTGCCTGGGCGCGGTCCCGGACCTCCGCGGGATGCAGGTTTTAAATGCTGCCGAGCGCGTCCTCGCCTCCCTGAACTTATCCACCACCGCCTCTACGGAGGTGCCAAACAGTTCAGAGGGCGAGACCGGGGCATCGAGGAGAAAGGCTCTCTCTTTCCCCGCGATGTCCGCCAGGTTCAGCCACAGATGTCTCTCCGTGGCCACCATAGCCGCCATCGAGCGACCGATGGCGAAAGCTGTTTGCTTGGTGGCCCTAAGAGAGAGATCAGTGGTGCGACGCAACTCGGCCACCGCGTCAGGGGTTAGTCCCACCCCCTGATCGAGGTCCTTCAGCAGATCTGCCTGGTAGGCTTGTAACACTCCCATCGTGTGTAAAGCCGCCCCAGCATGACCCGCCGACATGTATGCCCTGCCGTTCAGACGTGATGTTGTCCTAAGGGGATCTGACGGCAGGGTGGGAGCCCTTAGTGTCGATGGCCGCCCGGAAGCGAGGTAGTTTGCAAACGCCTCGTCAACGGGCGGCAGCGACACATATCCAGCTTCCGGTAATCCCTCGACGTCAGCAAAATTAGCCCGCTGACGCCGATGGACTCGCGCTGAATAGGGCTTCTTCCATCCTCTCGCAATCTCATAATGGAGATCATGAAAGAATGGAAGACTCCCGAGAGCTGGCTGGTCATGGGCGGGGAGATAACGGTCATCCAGTCTACTTTGACGAACGTCATCTCCCCTAGCGCGCCGCCAAGGCAGCTGCAATCTGCCCACGGCGCGCTCCATAACCTCCACCAGCTCCCCATACATGGGACAAGGTGGTTGAGAAGCCTCAAACACTTCACTCGACTCCTCAACCATCCTCTGCTCCACTGGAAGAGCCACAGACGAGGAGGAGGAGCTTAGATCCTGCTCCGCCTCCAAAGTCTGCCCCTCGCGATCTGGCTCGTTGTCCACAAGCACTACACCAGTCTCTAGACGACGAGCCAGATCCAGCTGGGAGCCCCAGGATTGAAGGCGCCGCTCGGCCTCGGCGCGAGCGGGACCGCTCCCAGCTGCTGAAATCTCTCCCCTCGAGAAGAGAGCCAAACGAGAGCGGAGCGTTCTCAACGGAAAACGCTCGCAGTTCGCACAGGAGGCTCCCTCGAGAACCTCCCGTGCATGCTCTTCCCCCAGACAGTATACACAGAGCGTGTGAGTGTCGTCAGGTGTAAGATACCTGGTACACGGCTCTGCGCACCTGCGGAAGTGGCGCTGTTTCTCTGCACACTTCATATTGCTTGGTATTGCTTGACGTTTCAGGATCCAGGCAAAACAGTCACTGAAGACGAAGAGATACTGTCATGTTGGCAAGGCGCCCTTATATACTTCCTGGTCGCACCTTGATGACATCAGAGGCTGTCGCCGGTCAGTGGAATTGACGTGATTCAATGTGATTTCAGGCACCTGTCACGCCGGAGGCGTTCCCCGTAGCGTCGAAGCTGACGCAGCGCGAGTTCCCTTTCGAAAGGGAATCAGGGTTTTTTGTCCTGTTTTATTGCATGGCTGCTATTCAAAGATTTTCATGCTATCTGGCAGAAAACAAAAAAGAATCCTCTCTAACTCTACAAATCAAATCCATTTATCAAATGAAGACAACTACTTTTGAACAAAGACATCAGCTATGCTCATTTACAAAATCGAATTATTTGCAGTCCTGCCCAGTTGGCAGTTTTGTTCTGTTGGTTGTCTCTTTCAGGGCATTACTGTAATGCTGCTACTCTTTTTATTTTACTTGGGAGACAATTCCTCTAAATGATACTGCCAGCTTGGCCATTCGCTTGGCTGGAGGTCAATGCAATCTAAAAATCCTATATAATCAAAAAGGCACTTAAACAGCTGTTTAACTGTGGTGGCTGGAAGGGTAAACACATGGTTGTCCACGAGTGCATTTATTATTATCCTTTTTCATGGTGCTGGTAATTATTTTGCATAACCCCCAGTCATTTAAGAGCTCTCTTTTCATTTTCTGTAATTGCCAGTAGATCAGGAGAGTGCTCCACAAAACCACGAGGCAGACTATTTAAATGTTGTAGTCATTAATCACATTTTATGTAATATAACAGGATGAACTGATCATAATCAGTGCAACTATTGTTCTGAGAGTATTGTTCCAGTGGCATAACCCTGTAGTGCCAAGAAAAGTTGAACACAGACTCGCAGGGCAGCGTGTCGTAATTGTTTAATGTAATAACAGATGCAAGTAAACAGGTTTATTTCTAATCTTGTAGACATTGAATGCTTCATGCACCTTCTGCTTTCCTCTGAGAAAACAACCTAGTCAATATGTCTTAAATGCAGGCGCACTCTGGCGTGTGATTCAATTTCAGATCACCTCTTATCTGAGTTGACTGCAGGTTGACCACCATCCAGAATAACACTCACCTGCTGGGTAATTGCACTTTTCCAGAGGAACATTCCGCAGACAGGACAGGAGGTTTATTTAAGGCTGTAAATGCACGTAAGTGCAATATAAAAGTGGACACGGTACATGTGCTGTACAAGGCTTCAGGCATCTCTCTTTCCCTTTCATCTAACATAAGCAGATGCATGGGCTTATATATGACTTGTTTTACATATATCATTTTTTATATCCTATCTTAATAATAATGAGAGGCACCATTTGCTTATTTGTGGATACTCCGCACCTGTACACACTCGCGTTTTTGGTATTCAAGGCTTTAGTTATTGTCTTGTCATCCATTCAACAGCAGCATCCCACACTGTCAAGCACTATTAGGAATAAATAGATAAATAATAAATATATAATAAATATAAATAAATAAATATATTTATAATAAATAATAAATCTCCTTTATTTCTACAATTAATTAACTTTACATTAATTAATTATGTCCAGAACTTAAAAAATGAGTTCAGTCTCATGCTCAGGCTTCTTGTTTCTCTCAACTGAGCCTTTGTTTCTTTATTTGTAACTGTTTTGCATTTTGAATTTCTCACAATAGTGACTTTTTTTTCTATTTCACAAATACAAATATCTCAGTGTAATTTTAAACTTTATCGCTTTTTTTTCATTAATTTATTTGATTTTAATCAGTAAGCTGATTATAGTAGGGTGGTATACAATACAGCGATTAAAATATACTGTTAGAATATTGTTGCAATTTTAAACACTTGAAACAGGGTCACAACGGTAACATCAGTGTTAAGTGTGACCAAACAGAAACAATTTTTTTTTTTTTTTGTATACACTTCTGTGTGAAAACATATATTACAAAGCAAACCTATTATAGCAGTTTGGTCCTGCTGGACATTTAAAAAGCACTTCTCTAATCTATGTTAAAGGGTTAGTTCACCCAAAAATGAAAATTCTGTCATTAATTACTCACCCTTATGTCGTTCGACACAAGACCTCCGTTCATATTCGGAACACAAATGAAGATATTTTTGTTGAAAGCTGATGCTGAGAAAGGCTTCAGATAGGCCTCCATTGGCATTCAGTACATTTTCACTCCCAAGACCGATAAAAGGCACTTAAAACGTCGTTACAAAAATCTCACCACAGTGACTCTACAATAATCTTACGATGCGACGACATTAGTTTTTGTGCGCAAAAAAAAATCTAAATAACACCTTTATCCAACTTGTTATTGCCTTCCGGGTGTGCCTCCACGGCGCATGCGCGAGAATATGACGCAGATCCGGCGTTCGGACAGATGACCCAGAAGCGATTTGTTTACAATCAGAGGAAGATGCGCGTGTCTAAGCTTCTGGATTCTACATTGATCGTGCTTTAGGTCTCGGCATAGTTCTCAAAATGGGACTAAAGTGCGCATTTCATGGATTCCCGAACCCCGGCGCTACGTCATATTCTCGCGCATGCGCCGTGGAGGCACACACGGAAGGCAATAACAAGTTGGATAAAGGTGTTATTTTGATTTTTTTTTTTGCGCACAAAAACTATTGTCGTCGCATCGTAAGATTATTGTAGAGTCACTGTGGTGAGATGGACTTTGTAACGACGTTTTTAGTGCCTTTTATTGGTCTTGGGAGTGAAAATGTACTGAATGCCAATGGAGGCCTATCTGAAGCCTTTCTCAGCCATCAGCTTTCAACAAAAATATCTTCATTTGTGTTCCGAATATGAACGGAGGTCTTACAGGTGTCGAACGACATAAGGGTGAGTAATTAATGACAGAATTTTCATTTTTGGGTGAACTAACCCTTTAATTAGCCTATGGATCCTTAAACGAATCAAGAGCAGTCAATGTGAACTGACCTCATCCACATTTCTTTTGTTGATTGAACAATACTTAAACATTAACTTAGGTCTCCATTAAAAGCCCAATGTGTTTAATACAATACTGGGATACAAAATTGTATTAGTATCAATGGTGTTTACACCTGTAATGTGCTCTGTTATGTGCCCCATATATTTATGATATGCAGCTAATCTGCTGAACTAGACTTCAGCTGAATTTCCTTGGAAGATTGATATTTACATACAAGTGTGCTAATGATAAAATGTAATTCTGATGGATGGGAGCTTATACAACATTTTTTAAATATTTAATGCCTTTCAATAGACTTAAAGTTAAAAGTTATAGAATTTTGTCAGATTTTAGTGGTGAGTTTTTGTATTTAGCTTTGTAATCTGTACTTTCATGACAGTTTCCCTGGGAATACTTAATATATTATTATGGCAAATATTTTATGATAATAAATTGCTTAATTAGTTCGGCCTGAGAGTGTCTGTCAGTTGAACCCGGAAAAAATGTCAAATATTTCAAATATTCCAAGGGCCCCAAACAAACACATTGATCCGCCCCCAAAATGCATGAACACGCACGCAATGCAAGAGTGGATGTCACTTTATCATAGCTGAAGTGAAGCAAAATAATAATGTGAAGATGATGAACAAACGACACAGGAGTATATACAACCAAAAAGTTGGTTGTTAGTGGCCAGCAGCATACCAGCTCTAGACAAGCATTGATGCTCAAAACTGTCCTGTTACTATAGCTAACATTACAACAACAGCACATATTGGTTCTGTGAAACAAAGCAAAGCCAATGGTACTCACATATGGAGCAGAAATAACGGATCTTCCCGCTTAGGTCTCTCCAGTGCTGGAAAGCTTTTCAAATATTAATGCGGGTCCTATAAAGCTCTTGTCTTATCATCACCCTTCTTTTTCCAGTGATATTCCACTGAACTTTTCTCTTTTGTAATGTCTCTTAGCCATCTCTCTTTCTACAAATCTCCCTCTTGCACACCCTCTCTCCTCCCCCATCATGAGTGGACACGCCCCCTACTGCTGATTGGCTACAAGTTTGTTGTAGTGCTTGGTCTGACCTACTTTCAACAGTGTTTGTAAGAAATCGCTTACTGCACCATTAAGTGGTCATTTTTGGCAACTTGGGTTTGGAACGATTCCTGGTGTTCAACATGGATGCCATGATCATTCTCCCTTTGATGTCCCCTAAGTAGACATCATTTATGCCATTAAAAACACACTTGCAAGGCTAAACAGTAAGGAGTGATTCTTCTACTGTCAAATCTTGCCAGTAGTTCCGATTATTACACTATAAAAAAAATCAGGTCTCCAATTGAAAATTTTCTAGTGACCGATCACATCTGCATTTTTTAGTTGCAAATTGAATTTCTTGAATTTTAATTGAATTAAATTGCATCAATTGACAGAAATTCAATTTGGCCAACTGAAAAATTTAGATGTGATCGGTCACTAGAAAATGTTCAATTGGAGACCTGAATTTTCACTTTACCCACACAAAAAATCTGAGAAAAAGATTTTTGTTTTAGCAACGTGAAAGAAAATATGCAGCAAGCTGTAAATTAACATTATTCCCTTTATTTTTAACATAGGAGCAGGTGCGGCCATTTGTAACTTGAATGGGTCGAGGATTCCATGCAGGCTCTTCCACTTCCAGTTATTTTAGCTGTACAAAAACAGTTTGTTATGTTGCTTGATATTGCAATTTGTTATTTGTTATAATATTATTTTATTATCGTAATCATAAAGACACTAGCCTGACGTCGTCATACTCAATTCTAGTCAGAATAAGAGTCTGATACTGCTCCATTGGGCTGTGATTATGGGGGCGTGTTTCAACCGAACCAGGAAAGAAAATGCCTCTGCACTCAACCTACAACCAATCAGAGCAACGGAGCGACGCATAGTTATCAACAGAACTCAACTACACGCATGCTGGAAGAAGTAGATGAAGAAGATGAGTGTAAATGATCTTTGCCAGTGTTGTAAAAAAGAATTTAAGGATACACGCAGTACTTACCAACACAATCATCATTTCTGAGAGAAATAGTAAAGGTGAATGAATATACGAACAAGTTCTCCGTTTAGGATTTGAACGAATTCAACCCAAGCGCTCTTTGGTGACGTGGATGATTACGTTACTGTTGAGCATCTGTCCATCATCGTATAAAGCCCGCCCTGACAATTTGATTGGTCCGAACAGCTCTGGTTCGAGCATAGTTGCCCCACAACGGATCAAGTCCAGACCGAACTTCCCGACCTCAAATGTTGTGGGCGGCAGGGCGGGGCTAAGTTCGGCTGGCATCCAGGCTATAAATACACTGGTTTGTAGCGCAAATTATTTGACCATTTACTGCATTTTGTTATTCTTCAGTTATTTACCTATAGTGGCTAATGAATCCGTGCCCACACATTCACATAAGAAAACAGCTTACTTCTGCTTTGCAAGATAAGGTGGATAATGTGTAACTCCATGCATTCATTACTGGAAAACAATGACATAAAACATTACTGATCGGTTTGTAGTGTTGTGCACATTCTTACTGATGCTTTCAAGGCTATCACAAGTCATCATTATTACAAACATGGCAGACAATATTGATACAAATTTGCAGTGCACTTAATACTTTTACTTTTTTCATCCGATTATAAATCTGTGGGAGTTTAGTTCAAAGATTACAGTGTTCTGTGCCCTGTCAGCATCTTGTAAGAATGTCAGGCGTGGATATCCATATTTTACGACACAGATTGGTGCTGGATATTGAAACTCTGCCACATTTTTTAATGGATATAATTGACACAGATGCTACCATCCGGAGCAGTGTGCATTTTTCTCATTTAACAGGCCTCTGTACAGATTCTCTGTATGCTCAATGTGAGTAATTATTTTGGTTGAAGCAAACCTGTTGTTGTCCAATCGTGTCTTATACGCTTCACCAAACAGAATCCTAAATGAAACATTGAGCTCAATTTAACAGGCTGTTCTTGTCCTTAATCTTGAACATTGTGTATTCCTAAATGATGCCATGCTCCTGAATTAATTATGCTGTTCCTGGGAATTAGCTCTCACTGTGTTTTGCCAGAGGAGCAGCACCATGCAGTGCAGAGGTAGTTTATCCATTGATTTGGATCAAAAAGACCCGTTAGAAACACATTTAAGGGCAAAAATACATCTGACACAGCAACACATTTTGAACTCTGCACCATCAGTTTCGCTTCCTACTTGCACAACGGTCCCTACTCTTTTATTTTAGACTTCTACAAATTTTGACCTTTTGTGACCGTGGTATCATGTTGATATGTTCTTATACCTGTATTTAAAGTTGCAGGGGACTGAATCGAAAGCCATTGAATCAAAAGCATATGTGACAAATAAAAGTATGCAGATTATCTTACATATAACATATGCTTCTAATCTGCCTGGTTACATAGGCTATTGATTGCTCTGAACATTACACTCATGACCTCATAATTCAATTTACTATACATATCCTGGAGGGAGTATATAGCCTATAGGGCAGTGGTCCTTTTTTTGGATTTTCTTTTGGGACCCAAATTTTACATCAGACTTTATGGGCCAAGATGTAGGTCTACTAACAGCTTGCTTCAGCGCAAACCCTCTTTTGGCGTTAAAAACTACAGTCAGGATTTACTAAAGACACACAGTGAAAAATTAGCGCTGAAAAGGCGTGGATAGAGGTTTTTTTTTTTGCTGCTGACCTTATTGCATATATGCATTTGTAGGAGTTTTCCTTTCATACGCAAAATTTATGTGAGGAGAGTATTTAAATGAATCAT
This sequence comes from Gobio gobio, assembly GCF_949357685.1. Taxonomy (NCBI): domain Eukaryota; kingdom Metazoa; phylum Chordata; class Actinopteri; order Cypriniformes; family Gobionidae; genus Gobio; species Gobio gobio. The sequence goes on from NC_137107.1 coordinate 23,909,796, forward strand.
GCAAGTTGATTTACTAAGGTTTGTGCTTGTCAATTTACTGGTATTTGCGCCATTATTTACCAAAAAAAGCACGTCTTTAACTAGACGCTAACGGGTAGATTGCGTTGGACATTATGGAAATGATCCGGCTGCGTCTGTTTTCTTTACTTTGCATATAATTAGTAGATCACGCACAAAAATTTCCACTCCCATCTGAGCTTTTTAACTGCGCTCTCACGCCAATTTGCCCCGTTTATTAAATGGCCCCAAGTGTTGACTCAACACAGAACCAAAATTGTTTATTGTACAAAAACAAACAACATTTTGAAAATGTTGACTTTATTTCTCATAATTCCAAATGTATTCACTCATTGAGACATAAAGATTTACTATTTATAACATATAATTCATACATTTTATCTCACCATTACCTGCTCAAAAACACATTGTTCTTGGCATAAATCATGTTGATCCTGTGTGTATGCTTCATGAAGTATTACTAGCTTATACCAAGTGACAGATAAATATGTGCCAAAATTGTTTAATTAATTAAAGTTTGATTTAATTAAAAGTCAGAAAATCTGCTTTTGGTGTCAATAATAAAAGATACAGGAAACATTTTTCCCTCCCTTGTAAAGTTCGATAGGCCTGTTTATTTTACCATCATATACACTATTCCATTATATGGTTAGTTGCATTGTATTATTAATATTAATTTAATTCATTCATATTAATATACATTTTTTTTCAGTTATTCAATATTTTTTTCATTAACAGTCATAGCTGTCAACATTGAACATTGAAAATAAGGGAGATTTCCCGGAATCCATCCACAAAATATGTTTTTTTTTTTTTTTTTTACACGATTCTTACCCACAAACTTAAAAAAAAAAAAAGAGTTTATAACTACACATTTTGACTTTGGCCGTCAGCGTCCTGATCCATCATCACACATCACACTCATCTACTTTACTCTCCTTGAAGTTTACTTCCCGCTACTTTTTCCCTCTTCCTCCCGCCCGCTGCTGCAACTGTCTTCTTCGATAGAAGCCTAAGCCAGTGTTTCCCAAACTTTTTTCAGTCATGGCACCCTTTGAAAATGTTCTCCATTTTGTGGCACCCCCTATCATACATTACGCTAGGGGTGTAATGGTACAGATTGCTCACGGTTTGGTTTGTATCACGGTTTTAGGTTCACCGTTTCGGTACGGTTCAGTATTTGCTATGTTCAGGGAAAAAAGGACTACTGTCAAATAAAAATAAAGAAAATAATAAGAACAAATCATTTAAATACAAGCAGCAGCACAAATAAATGCTATCGAGCAAAGATACTAATAAAATAAACTATGCTTTTCAGGTTTTTCAGGTACGTCTAACATTAGTTTTCAGGTACAGAAACTGATCAAATGTAAAATAACATTGCATATTTGACTGTATAAATTAAATATTAATTCTATTAAACTTACAAAAGCTATTCAATCAAGAGCAGTGAGTGATGTCCTTGTCTTTTGTTGTTTGACATTAAACAGACAGCAGTAAAGGCTACTGCCCCTTTAAGACCTAATGCACGGATATGTGTCGTCTTTCTCGACTGTATAAAGTTTACTTTAGGCATATACAGACTATGTCTGCTAGAATACTCATCAAGATGGACATGTTGACATGCTCTTGAATGGACAAACTCACGCAAAAAGTAAGATTTGAAAGAGAACTCAATATTTGCGCGCTGTGAGACGTGTGCGCGCTTTCGGATGAGTGCACAGAGACAAATTTTCTCACAGCGCGCGCGACTTCTCATTTGCGTCTTCTGGCACTAAACCCGGGTGATGACGCCGAAAATGACTGGTCATATTCGAACATACGGCATGCAATGAACAAAGTTTACAAAGAGAGAATTATTTGAAAAATTTGAACAAAAAAAAACTAAAACATTTTTTTACACGGCATCCCTGCTCTCGTCAGACGGCACCCCGGTTGGGAAACACTGGCTTAAGCTACTGTCTGTGTACTGCCACCTGCTTGACTGGAGGTCTATCAACCCAAGAGCAAGCCACTTCCCAGACAGAGATAGTTGCGTGTTCTGAGTTAACACAATCAGAACGTAAAAATACGGGATATTTTACGGGAAAATACTAAATCGGGAAGACAGCGGGAAAAGAGCTAAAATACGTGAGAAACCCGGAAAAAACGGGAGGGTTGACAGCTCTGTTAACAGTATCCACCAGTTAAGAATCACCATGCCTTGCATGGTTTAACTGGATTGGGGTGGATAGTAAATACAACACAGATTTTTATGTTGAAATTAAATACCTCTGCCATGGTTAAATCGATTATACAATAAGGAGTTAAACGTTGGCTTTTAAATCGGTGGAATGCATGAGACTACATTTTTTGGGGCTTTTTTGCTGCCATTTCTTTTAGCATTCTGGATCCTAGAATTAGGTGTTGAAATTGTGACTATAGCATTCACATAACAAGAAGCCAATTATCACTTCCTGCATGTTTCATAATGTCTCAATGGATAACTGGCTGCGGCTGAACTTGGACACATGGACAACCTGGACCAGGCTGATAACAGGCTCACAGCTGCTACGTAAAACCTGCTTTGACAGTTATTGTGAGATTATGAATCTAGCCATAAATCTGTTCTGTTGTGTTCGAAAAAGATACATTCTGTTGTCGATTTGCACAAAGCCATTGAGATCACAACAAAAAGAAGAAAAAACACAAAAGAGCATCACCAAATCAATGGGTTGTCTGAAATGACATAAGACACTCTGTTTTGATCCGAGATGATGGTCTGTGTTTAATCTAAGCCAGTGAACCTAAAAGGAGAATACTGTAAGAGAACTCTGTTCTAGATGGATTAGCACCGCAAAGGGCACTTCTAATAGCTTCATTGACGTCGTATACAGTCAGAGTGCCCAGGGCTCCTACAGCAACCTCCTTTATCAGCCTAGCATGCCTGGAGAGTGGAGAGAGGTTCTGTCTGCAGGCCCTTGCTGGAGATATGAGTCATGACCATGTGCCAAAAACTGTGTCCCCACACACAGAGGAAATAGATTACTGAGGGACAAACACAAACCCTTGAGAGGTGGGTGTTGGGAAGAGAACAGGATGTAGTAGCAAGAGGAAAGACACACTGTAAACGCAAAAAAATTTAGTTACATCAAAATTTTGAAGCTACAGTTTCTCAATCGCTTTGGCACATTTTTCAAAAGTCTTAACATTCTCTACACTGTAATCTCAATTGTCACAACGGTTTGCTTGAACATCAGAACTCTCTAGCATGTCTGCAAAATGTAGTTACTCACCAAAAACATTTACAGTTTTTCTCAATCGATTTGGTACATTTCTCCAAACTCAGGTAACAGCTCTCAAAACAGTGAACACAGCAAACTAAACACACTCTTATGCTGGCGTAACCGTTAAGTATTCACTGCACAATGAAACAGCATTTTATTCTAGTAATGCATTTATTAAAATTCAATATTAACATCAAAACTAAAAGTGTGTTCTCGGATTTTATAACAAATTCAGCTGAAGATACACAAAGAAATGAAAATACATGTTTTTCATTAAATTCTTTAATGAGGAGTTCAGGTGTATAACAATAAGTTGTCACCACATATATATAGCAAATAAGTACATAAGTAAATAAAAAAAGTGATAAATGTACTGCATTCATTGAATCAATTATTTTATTGATCATGCCTCTCAATTACATCTGGCCAGAGAATTTCATCAACATCACAGAAAATATTTTCAAGAGTAATGCATCGTGGGAAAAAACGCCTTGAATGCTGTATACATCCTTGACATGCTTGTGCCCCAATAGCTCCACAGGCCTCTTCCATCGCTTGAAGAAGACTTACTTGGTTGTAAGGGTTTCGATCATGTACTTTCCATCTCCAAGAGGAGAAGAATTCCTCAATTGGATTCAGGAAAGGAGAATATGGTGGAAGAAACACCATCCTGAATTGTGGGTGATTCTCAAACCACTCGCACTAGTGCTGAATGGTGGAATTGGACATTGTCCCAAACAACTACAAAATTCCACACCATTTGCTCCTGATCACCCTGCGGAAAGAGGATTTCATTGAGGAGGTTTAAAAATATATATATATATATGTAGGAGCCTTGCTGTGTTGTATGGTCCAAAGACAGCATTGTGTGCCACAACACCAGTTGTAGAAATTGCTGCACAGAGAGTGATGTTGCCTCCTCGTTGTCCAGGGACATTGACTGTAGCATGATGGCCAATCACATTTCTCCCTCTTCTCCTTTTTTTTGAAGATTGAAGCCCGCTTCATCAATATACAGGTACTCATAATTAGGGTTGGGCATCGAGAACCGGTTCCAACTTGGAACCGTTTAAAAAATAACGATGCCATTGGAATCGTTTAGAAATTTTGTTTTCGATTCCGATCATCGGTTCCAAACGCGCAAGTTTTCGGAAGTGCTTGCCGCGCCCGTTTGTTCTGTTGCAGCCATGGAGCACGGTAAGCGGCGCTCAAAAGTGTGGCTTTATATCACTTTAAAAAAAAAAAAGCCTGGGTCGGCACAGTGCAACACATATGACAAACTTATTTCTTGCACGGGAGGATGCACTACAAATATGAGTGTAGCGTGTTTGATATGCTGCGCAGGTCTGTCCTCCTCGGGCAACCCTGTGCTAACCAACGTTATTAAAGGGATAGTTCACCCTGAAATGAAAATAAAGCCTTCTTTTACTTACCCTGATGTTGTCCCAGTGCCCTATGTCCTATGACATTTAAAATACTGTTCCTGCACACGCTCCTATGGCAGTGAATGGCGATCAGCTAAAACATTACACAAAACAAACAAATGTATCACGCAACGATACAGGGAGACGCGCGCCATATGGAAAGTGTTCAGGGGCACACTATAAGGTTTTGCCAGAAAGAAACCGTATTATTCAGTCAAAACACTGAGCTCGGCCGTTTTTCTGAGCGCGCTCCTCTGTGTGCACTATGAGCTGTCAGTAGGCGACGGTGCTCATGCCTACTATAATAACTTGCACTGTTGTCATTGCACCCACGATAAGCACACACACACACACACACATAACCATTTTGAGAAATCAAGCTCAATAGAAAAAAACGCAATTCTCATCTTTTCTATAACGTATATGATAAGAAATAATACTAATAATATAACCTCCTTAAGTGAATATTGTGTACCGGTTGTCATGACAATATTGCACGAGGCTACTGCGGCTTGGAGTGCGCACACACAGGAACACACGCCTTTGAACAACAGCTGGGTGAGTAAAAGATGGCTTTATTTTCATTTCAGGGTGAACTAACATTATCCCACCTCGTCATAATCAGGTAAGTGATTGTAGTGTAATAAAGCCCTTGACCAAATTGCGAATTGTGGTGAACAACAACGTTACTGAAATTATTTTTCCCCCTCGTAGATAAATGTAGCTATACGCAAATTGCCCACGCTAATAGCAGTCCTAATATGACTGCTGTTAATGCTATTGTTAAACCGGGACTCGGTGTGAAACTCCATTCACCTTTGCAGCAAAGCAAGTGAAAATGCCAGCGGAGAAAGTCCCAAAACTAAAACTTGTTATTGAATAAAAATACAATTTTCCTCTGTGAAATGAGCCTGTGACATGTTGTGACTCCACCCCTCAAAGAATCGGAATCGAGAATCGAAAAGAACCGGAATTGAAACTAAGAATCGGAATCAGAATCGTTCAAATCAAAACGATGCCCAACCCTACTCATAATGAGTTGCACTGCTATCCAACTCCAAGATTCTCTAGAGTAAAAAGAACACAAGGTAAAATAAAGTAAATTTGTGTTTTACAGTAATGGCATTGATTGCAGTCAATACTACTGTGAAATTGTTGCTGAAGTTTGAGTTCACACTTTGAAACAGCAGAATACATAGACATGACTAAATCTTTTCACATATAGTAGCATGGAATAGTTTATGGACACATACTTAAAATTCAGGAAAATATATATCTTTGAGTTGACAGTAAAATTGCAATAATTGGGTTGCACTTACTTGAACAAACTGGAATTGCAACTCCTTCACTCTAACGGAGTTCCTCTCAAAGGGCACTTTGTATACTTGCTTCATTCAGATAGCATTTCTTCTTAGAACACGGTCAATTGTGGAGAGACTGCATTGGTGGATATTGTGGAACAGTTGATGGTCCTGTTATTCTTTGCGGAATTTCTTTGAGGCGGAGGGTGTTGTTCTGGACACCATGTCAACAATGGCATGCTCCTGTTCAACTGAAAAAAAGTCTTGTTCGTCCACCTGAATGTTCTCTAACTTCAATTCTGAAAAAGGTTTGGGCAGGCAGGAACATTTACTGTAGAGATCTAGACCTATGTCAAACAAGACTACATGGACTCTCATTGTAAAAGTAGAATGATATAGTTACTTACCGGTTTTCCCTCTGAAATGTACGGATAATTGAAGTCACTGTGGATCTGTTTATATTGGGCTGAACTCTCTGGCCAGCTTCTCTCAGTGAGAGACCATGATTTATGACATGGTCAATAAGTGTGGCTCTGATTTCATTTGAAACACGCGTGTACCCTACCCTCATTCTACCTTTCCTCCCTCCTCTTACACCTTGGCCTCCTCTTTGCCCTCCTCTTCCTCCCTGTCCACCTCTTCTCATATTTTCTCTTTCCACTATACCATTGCCCTCCAATCTATCCATTTCTTCAATCTCTTTTCCTCTTCATACATCCTCAGCTCTTCTCACTCTTCCTCCTACATCTTCAGCTCTTCCTCCTTCATCTTCAGCTCTTCCTCCTACATCTTCAGCTCTTCTTTCTACATCTTCAGCTCTTCTTTCTCTTCTTTCTCTATCTCCTCTTCCTCTTCTCCCTCTACCCTGGCCACCACCTCTCACTCTTAAACCTCTTCTGTTTCCACTGCTCATACTTCTTTTTTTTTGTCTTACTGTATCTCCTCATTTGTCTTCTTTGTTCTTCTTCTCTTCCCCTTTTGTAGTTGTTGTAATTATGTAAGACAGCTGTGTGAACAATTAGGAAATTGGCTTTTTCTGTGTTGAGTGGATTACTAACTCATCAGATAACAATTTGGCGTTAATTGAAGCCACAAGGTGTGCAACTGACTATTTTACAATTCACAGAGTTTTGTTTGTTGTGTTTTGAAAATGGTACAAAAATGCTTGTGATCTTTGTGAAGAACAATGAAAAAGTTACAAATGTTTTTCCTGATATATTAAAGATTTGGTTGGCTGTATGAACTGCTGTGATAAAATTTTTGATTTTTGTGCACAGTGTTTTGAGAAAATTATGCATTTGATTTGTGATTTGTATGAAATGAAGGAGAATTTACTATCTGTTTAGGACAATTACAAAGTGTACTGATCACTGTGTTAACTGTTTTGAGAGCTGTTACCTGAGTTTGGAGAAATGTACCAAATCGATTGAGAAAAACTGTAATTCATGCTTCAAAACCAGTTATTGCCAGTCCGTAAATTGGCCAATGGCACCAAAATTAAAAGTGTTTTTGTCATCGTGTGAGCCAAATATGTCAAAATGTTTAGATGTTTTTTCACCATGGAAATATATACAAATTTCATTTAGTCTTTTTTTTTCTGTTGACACAACTGCTTTCTATTCTATACAAGAATGTCAGTTTTGTCTAGCTGAATGCTCTTGTGGATCACACTGAGCTCTTTAATCTAAATACAGATTCAAACAGTAGGTACAAATTGACTGGAAAAAGTCAATAATGTAGTACACAAAAAGAAAATGAACATTTTATACAGTACATTTACTTTTTTGAAGAAATGTGTTACATAAGCTTAAAATTCACAGTTGTTTGTTCATTTTTACACACTCTATTGTGCCTTTATCTAACACATACATATCTTCTTACAGTTTTTCTTGATTGCTTTGACCTGGTTAAAGAAACTAGGATCCACTTAGTTTTCATCCTCACTATCTCAGCAGAGCAGAAGACACGTCTTGCAAATGTGTTCACCCTTTCTCTTTGGATTAACACATTTTCCCCACCCTTTTGCAAAACAGTTAACACAGATGTCATTCAAGCAGTCCAAACTCCATTGTTTTAGCTATGGTAACCAAATAGAAACCATTTATTCCTAACTATTAGAAACTACCTAGATCAGTATGAAATCACTGAAGCACCTGTTTGACACTCCTTTACAAAAATCTTCAATTAGCAATCAGTCTGCAGGCCTTATAAAAAAAAAGGTGCCACGTCTGTGTTGTTCTTTACCAGCATGGATGGAGGAGGTCTAAGGCGGATGAGAGTGAGAGGAAGAGGGGTCAGAGGAAGAGGAGTCTGTGTGCGAGGTGGATGACATATTCCCCATTTTTAATCCCATAGAAGAGTTCTTCAGTGCTTGGAGGTGGAAGGTTTATGATCACCATCCCTATGAGCAAATGCCCTTGCTGAATGCAATGACTGCTGCTGCCCAAGAAATAGGTGCAGAGGAATGTCAAGGTTGGATAAGGCATGCAAGAAGATTTTTCCCTGGGTGCATTGCAAGAAAGGATATTGAATGTGATGTGGATGAGGCCATGTGGCCCCATCATCACGACAGAAGAGACTGAGTATCAGTAGTGGCTATGTCTTATACTCCAATAGACTTTCCTGTATTTTGGTTTACATGTATTCTCTGGAATATTTACAGTATTTCAGTTTTCAGACACGGTTTGAAATCAATAAAAAATTTTTTGTCCTTTGTGTACTGATTGACTGAAAGAGTTCATACACTTGTTTGCAAATTGTGTTGTTTGAAGGCAAAATTTGCTTTTGTTGCAAATTTTAAATGTTTTGGCGTGGTTACAGCCTTTTGCAAACAAAATTGTACCAACTCTTTTGCACATGTGCCAAAACAAATGCAATTTGCTTAAATCAATAAGAAATTCTAATCTGATTTGAACAAGAAACTAACTGTTTAGAGATCTGAACGTATTATTTTGAAAAAAAGTCAAAGTGATTGAGAAAAACTGTAAGAAACTCAATTCATACATTTAACTTAAAATGATCATGTAATCTCAACTGAAATATTTTTAGTAGTGGAAACGTGGCTAACTTTAACTGGCTAATAGTACATTCTAACATGCTAATTGGTAACACGATGCTTTGATAGTATTAGCATAGCATAACAATAGCTGAAGGAGTACGGCAATATATTACATTTTACATATACCTGTTCTCAAACAAAGCTCATGCTCCACTTCACACCCTCATAAAACCCCCAGATACAATAGAAACTCTTCTAAATTAGCCTAGCAAAACATTAAACACTACTAAATCTCCCACTTAACATTATTGCACAAAAAAATCATTATATATCACTTATTTTAGCATTTACGCTACCTTTTGAGTGTCATGGGAATGTCATGCTGTACTCAAAAAAATTACTTGTTGAATTTACTCAAAAAAGCAGCGTCAAGTGGTTTTTTGAGTAATTTTTACAAATAACAATTTAGTTATGAACAAAAGAAAGTCAAGTTGAAGCTGACAAAATTTTCTTTAAGTAAATACAGATCATTTGAATTTGTCACTGTTACATAATATTTATATGTGCAGTTTACTTATTAATGTTATGTTAAATTTATAAAAGTTTATTATGTTAGGTGAACACATTTATCAATTTAATTTACCTTATTAAATTAACTACTTGCTCAGCTCCACAAGTGTAAGTGGAAAACTATTAAATAACAACAAGCATATTTTTAGAAACAAAATGCAAAAATTACTTCATTGAGGGCAGGAAGTCCATCCAAGAAATGTGTGTATATAACTGCCCACAGCCTAAACACAGGCACCACTCATCTGTATAATGGTAACCACAAAATTACAGAAACTCCTCTAAGTGTCCAACATAACTGAACCTTAAACACTAACATAAACTAACAACATCTTTAAACATCAAACTGAATAAAACATTAAATAACACTTTCATCCCTAAATGTACTCTCCTAATGCAGTCCCTTGCAAAGCATGCTGGGAACTACAGATCCACTGCCTAGTTTGTTCGTTTCACTCAGCAATGTTAAGTTGACCGAACAAACACTTATTAATTAAAGCTGACAATACTCATTTTTAGTAGAAACAACTCAGTAAATTTAAGCTCACTTAGTTACATGAGTTTAAGTAATGTGAACAAGGATGATTTGAGTGCAACTAACAACAGTGAAAACTAATTTTTTTGAGTGAGAAATCCCTGCCCAGTTTCAGTTCAATTTAAAGCTGCAGTCTGTAAGTTTAACCCTCTTTGTCGCCATCTCTGTTTGAGCCCTGAAACTGCAGTGGAACAAAGTTCGTAGTCATGAGAAGAAGGAGGCGGGAACTGGCGAACATTTAACACTTTAATATATCAAAATAAACACAAAACCGAAAGTAAAAACAGCAGCCTCCTCACGGACGACTGTCACACACACATATAAAACATAAACAAAACACAACATAAAAGTCTGGCCTGGTCCTCTCTCGTACTTCACTGTCGTCGATCTTCCTTTTATGCATCCGATCTCCTCCATGAGACACGAAACTGATGCGGAGCACAGCTGGCACTCATTATCTCTCACGTCACCAGCCTTGCCCCGTTCTCACGGTCCCTCGGCCTCGACTGCTTGCCACAGCAGTTATTTGTGGAGTTATCTTCTTTACCTGGGTTGGGCATCGGCATGGCTCCTCAGCGTGGAAGAAGTGTCAATTTCGTGAACTCAAAAGAAAAAAAAGTTCTAAATACTCATAAAAGTTCATTTGATTGAACTAATTGGTTTAATTTAAGTTAACCCCTCTCAAACCAATTCATGATTTTGAGCATTAGGGTTTACAGTGAGATTGTCTGTAAGTCTCTCAGGGTGGGCCGTACAGTTGACACTAACAAAACGATCTAAATTCTAAATGTACCAGAGTAATACCCATGTTTTTTTTGTTTTTCTTCTTGAACAAGAAGAAATATTCTTACAAGACATTTTTTCATTTATATGGCACAAATACATGACGGTTATGACCAAATCATTGCAGTTTTCTTCAAAACCTCCTGTATGGTGGAAATCAATAACCGGTCATTCCAGTGATGTCATCGAGCGGTGTGATTACAGAGTGGGCTCCATCTTCAGACCCAGGGATAATTTATAGTATGCATTTCATGGCTCATAGTGATTTGTTGCTGATTGCAGAGTTGTTTTTATAGTCATTGTATGCTCAACAAGACTCTGCCAGACTCGCAAGAAGTCGTTCATCATGAGTCAGTGGTTAGAGGTCTCCATCGGAGCGGAACACGTGACTCATTTCATCACACGGGCAGAGATGACATTCCATCTCCGCTCGCATAGATTTATCTCAATACAGGGTGTGAGAGATCCTGTAGGAGATGAACCCGGATCAGTGGAATACTTGAAACACAGGGACTTTGAGTTATCAAAAATCAAAATTAATTTAGTATTATGTTAAATATATAATATTAGTATAATATTAAGCTTATTTATTTTTATTATACACATTCCTGGCCTTATTGTGAATGATTAATCTGTTCAGAGTTTTTCCTCAGTGCCTTTTTTGGGTCTCAGTCCATTAAAATTAAGAACTCCTTATTAATTTTAGCCACGTACAATTCACCAATGTCGGCCTCCTCCATTTGCAGGCTAATATTTTAAATCTAAAACACGAATTGGAAATGGCCTCCACCTTAAACAGTTCCTTTCAAGAAATTACTCAGCGCTTTTTCTGTCCTTTTTTGATTTCTAAGTATCATTTTGAAATGTATTACTCTTTTCATTGGTTATATTTAAAATTATAAGGTATATTGTTACCTAAAATAGTGTTTGCATATAGTGTTTTGAATAACCCTTATATATTTCGTCTTAACATTGTGAGCATTATAAGGAATTAATGACATGCTCTAGTTTTATACATTTCAAAACACCAAATAATAGACGGTGAGACAGATATATTATTAGATATAACATCATGAATTCATAACAATTGAGGTAAAAACCAAGAGTTACCGCAGTCATTTCAAACTGTTTGCTTGATGAAACTGAATAGGGATCAGATGTCAACAAATAAATGTTTTTAGGTGTCATATGAGAAATCAAATTTTCCTTTTCAACTCAGATTGTTTTACAAATCTATCACAAATGTGATACAAGCTCTGCAATGAGGCTGTTATTGAAGTATGGGGCAGTTAAAAACTATATTGGACATGACAGCAACCCTGTGTCGTTTGTCTTAGCTGTTGCTCATTTCACATGTAAAGGGGTCGTTTCTTAAAGGGGTCATAGAATGGTACATGCACTTTTACAAGTTGATTATACGGAAATGTGTGTTGGCAGTGCCTGTACACAACCATCCTATAATGATAAAAATACATCCAGTGTTTTTTTTTAATATCCTTATATATTTTCCCCTGTCTCAAATCGAGCCGTCTGACCGTGTGACGTTACACGGTGTACGCCCCCCCTACGATTGTTGATTGACAGCAGCGTTTCAACACAGACCCGCCCTGAGCGAGCTGTCATCAGTCCGCCAGTGTTGATACTCTGGAGCAGAATGGCGTCTAAGCGATTGTGGTGTTGTGTTTTATTAACCTTTATATTAATCTTTGCAAATCGCTTGCACGCTTCACGATGAATGAGGCTAAAGTTTACAGGGTAAGTTACATTACGGCATGCTTTCTGTGTATGACGTTCTCAATATAATTCATAATCCCACGTTTATAATGAACAACGCGTTATGTTTGTTATTACAAACTGTGTACTCGGGTGATAAAGTTAACGTGGTAACACTACACTAAGCTTACTTTTGTACATGGTTTATAACGGTGTCTGTTACTGATTAAGAAGTAATGTGGAAAAAAAATCTTATAACATAACATCAATCTGTCAATGAACTAACACATCAGTAAACACATAGCAACTATGCTACTCTGCCAGTACAAAGATAGATCAAAGTGACATGACGTTAACCAACCATTCAGAAACGTCCTGTTCGAACTTCGATGGGTTCGTCATCTGTTCCTGGTCCGACTCCGGTTCAACATGATAAGGTTGCTTAGATGTGTCCTCAGAGACTCCCGTTGCCATTATTTCTCGAAAATATACCCTCAAATGTTGTCAAGGCAACACTCCACGTGTGTTGTGGTGTTGTGTCGGGTCGAACCGAACGCCCCACAGAGAAGAGGGGGCGGGGTGAGCAAAGCTCATTATCATTTAAAGTCACATACACTGAAATGACTTGCTGAAAACTGAGTTGGTTTTGACCAGGTAAAATGAGTGTTTTCTTACAATACTAATGAGAATTTTTTATTAAAGTATATTACAAACTGTTCATTTAGACACTAAAGAATCATATTAACTTGTACAAAAATGTCATTCTATGACCCCTTTAAAAGGGCACAGCAGCAAAAAAAGAAGGAAAAAAGTCATTTAATTCTAAAGGTCAGAGAGAAGGTGGCACATGTTCATTAAAAATTTTGATTAAAATTAACTTAAGTAACATAAATGGACCTCAGGGGAAAAGGGATCAAAATAATGATAAAATACAATATATAACAAAATAATACAAATAAATAATTGTCAAGCGCTGTGTAGGCTAGTAAGCACACAATCACAAAGGATAACAAAAAAAGTATTTAAATTCCACTAGGAACACAGGAAAATTATAGGGGAAGAAGCACAGGAAATAACATAACATAACCAATAACATAAACTAACATAAACAATACTGGACAACGAAGCATGCAATGCGCAATTGCAAGAAAATAAGTTCAAATCTTGAGGTAAAAAGTCGCAATAACCTTTTTAATTTTTATCTGTGGCAGAAACAAACTTCCATAGAAACTGAGGGCTTAATGCCGCGTTCCAGGCAACACGTAACCCGTGTTTTTCCAACCTTCTACCCGTGAAAGTGCACTGGAACGGCAGTCAAACCCATGACTTCCCATCCGTGAACTCGCACTAGATCGATGTACGAGCTCTGACGTCACATAGGCCGCGAAACAACAATGGCAGCCCCTATGGATGCAGTGTTTATGGAAGTTGTACACGTTGTTTTACAAATAACGTAAAATAAAAGGTATAACAGCTTCTCTTGCCTTATGAGCTGTTTTTTCTTCTCCGTTTCCCTCAAATAAGCAAGAAGTAAGCACCTTTGGCGATAGAAATGATTGTAAATGAGCATAAGCTTTGTTTACATCTGGCTACCCCTATTCCTTGCACTCAGGCAGTTTGGCGTGACTTTGCCTGGAACGCTGCCATTTGTCTGTGATTTCGCAAAACGTGCCTAAAATCGTGAAAATGCGGCCTAAAATCGTAAGGCTTCCTTCAGACTGTCAGTCCAAATCCGATTTTTGTCATATCCGATTGAAATCCGTTCAGATTTAGCAAGTGTGAACAGCGAAATCCTTTTATTAATCCTTTTTGATCTACATTCATATGTGGTTTGATATCCCACATGTCTGATATGTATGCCACATAAAATGGAACCGTCAGACGCTGTTAAACGAAACATGCTGAAAGACGCTGCAGAAACAAAGTTGTGTTGTTACATTTTTGGCGGAAACGACAGCATGGAAAAAAGCCGTTTATACCAGCCTCCTACGGTTCTGCCACCGCATCAGAAGACGCAGTCGTCCAGCGTGGCGGCTACACAATGTCATGTTGTAAATAAGTCAACATCTGTATTGCAAACCCCTCCATTTTGCTGTTGTTGTTGTTTTTTACCTACCAAACCTACCTGCCATAGAAACCAATGCAGATATTCCGGAAAAACTAAACAAAAGGCATGGACACACAAATCGGATCTGAACAGTTGCGATACTGTCAGAAACCAATCAGCAGACTCTGCATCACGATCCACACAACGTTCAATCTCCCCAGAATTCTAATCACCCACACCTGTTCACAATCAGTAACCTCATCAACCAGCTCCATAAAACACTCACACTCACTGCAGTCTAGCGTCAAGCCTCCAACAGGAACTGACCATATTTCCTCTGTCTCTGTCTGTTAGAGAAAACCTTTGATTACTCTGTTCACTGAAAATACTCACCTGTGTATCACTAACCTCTGACTCTGCCTGTAATCCTCAGAAGAGCTGCTGTTGATCACTGATGTCCTAGCCACCAGCACTCATCCAAGGCTCATTGAAACCTCGGTTTCTCCCGCTGAACCCTCACCTTATCCTGTAAGAATTAAGGCCAGTGTTATCATTCTGGGATTGTATTCACGGAATATATGATTTGAAGAGTGTGCACCAACCTGTTGTGGATCCAGCATCTTATGTTCACTTAAATCCTCTCGTCTGGAAAAGACCATTCACATTCACAGATCTGAAGAGAAATACTCACCCGCTGTGGATCCTGTATTCCTATGTTTTGTTGCTCCGGGTTTTCCCCCCGAATCCCTTGCACCTACTATCCTAACATTCAATAAAGTTGTGTTATTTAACATCACCTCGATCTCTGAGTCCATCGTATCCTGACAGAAGGCTTGACCTTCTAAACTTCAAATCGATGGTATGGATATAACACAACCAACTCCCGCCGCTATTCCCATTCAATCTGCAAGCAATGCTACCGCTTCAGCAGCATCAGCTCCCGGTACTTCCGCAAACACTGCTCCCACGCTGGTGTGCTTGGCTAACTCCGCCTCCCGACTAGCGCCATTCTCCGGCCTGGCGGAGGACTGCAATGGATTCCTTTTGCAGTGTTCACTAGCTCTTGAAATACAAGCTCAGACATACCCCACTGATCGATCAAAGATCTCGTTTATAATTCAACATCTATCTGGATCAGCATTAAGATGGGCAGAGTCACTGTGGATGCAACAAACAGAAGTTACTACATCATTGCAGAGTTTTGTCAATCATTTCAAGGAGGTGTTTGGAC
The DNA here is from genome assembly GCF_949357685.1 of Gobio gobio. Lineage (NCBI taxonomy): Eukaryota > Metazoa > Chordata > Actinopteri > Cypriniformes > Gobionidae > Gobio > Gobio gobio. Next base: position 23,925,682 of record NC_137107.1, read on the forward strand.
AACCCATCAGTGATTCCTCCATTAGTGATAAATTATTGCAGCTCCGCCAGGGTAACAAATCTGTTTCAGAATATTCCATCGAATTCCGGACTCTAGCCTCTGCAAGTGGTTGGAATGAAAGAGCCCTTATCTCTGTGTTTCGTCGAGGCTTAAATCCTGCTCTCCGCCTACAACTCGCCATTTATGATGATAATCTAGGGCTAGAAAAATTCATACAACAAACCCTGCGCATTCATCAAAGATCACAGAGTTGTTATCACGATTCCCGATTATCCAATACACATTTCAATCGACCTCCATCTGACTCCACTTCTGAGAGTTCACCCGAAAAGATGCAGGTCGATGCTCATAGAATCTCCCTGGCTGAACGTACCCGAAGAAGAGAACTGAGGTTATGTCTATACTGCGGGACAGCAGGTCACTTTCTCAAAGAATGTCCAACTCGTCCACCTCGACTGATGGTGAGTTCAGTGCAAACTCTAATTCCAGTTTCAACACCTCTCACTATCCCAGTAATTCTGAAATCCCACAATCTCCAAGTCTCCACAGCTGCCATCATTGATTCCGGGTCAGCGGGGAACTTCGTATCAGGGAAGCTCTGTAAGAGACTCAAACTCCAGAGGATCAACACTCCAAAACCATACTCCATCCACGCTGTAACTGGCGAATTTATCAACAAGGGGTACGTTACCACTCAGACACCACCTATCACTTTGTACACTGATGACACTCACCAAGAAAGTTTCGAACCATTTATCCTGGAAAACAGTCAGATTGAGGTTATCTTAGGACGTCCATGGTTAATCCGTCATCAACCTGATATCAACTGGCAGACTGGCAAAATCAATAGATGGGGCTGTCAGTGTCTCCTTTCAGAAGAACATCACTCTGTTCAGACCAACTCCCAATCACCAAAAATCATTAGTCTGAGTTCCACTTCCATTGAAAGTCCCACAGAAAATGTATCTGTCACTTTTCCCCATTGTTACTCCTCGTTCTCTGACGTTTTCAATCCAGTTGCGGCCTCCAAGTTACCCCCACATCGACCCTGGGATTGCGCAATTAATCTGATTCCCGGAGAATCTGTTCCAAAGGGTCGTATCTATTCCCTGTCAATTCCTGAGCAAGAAGCCATGCGAGCGTACATTGACGAAGCCTTACAACAAGGTTACGTTCGTCCTTCCACTTCTCCCGCAGCTGCTAGCTTTTTCTTCGTATCCAAGAAGGATGGAGGTCTAAGACCCTGTATTGATTACAGAGCTTTAAATAAGATTACCACAAAGTTCAGTTATCCATTACCACTCATTCCTTCAGCTCTGGAGCAACTCCGAGAAGCCAAAATTTTCACCAAGCTGGATCTCCGAAGTGCTTATAATCAAGTTAGGATTCGAGAAGGGGATGAGTGGAAGACGGCATTCATAACTCCTGCAGGACACTATGAATACCTCGTCATGCCTTATGGCCTTGTAAACGCTCCTTCGGTCTTCCAGAGCTTCATGGACGAGGTATTCCGAGACTTCCTGGGGCACTTCATGTTGGTGTATATTGATGATATCTTAATTTTCTCCAAAAATCCAGTAGAACATCAACATCATGTCTCTTCAATACTCCAAAGACTTCGTGAATTCAATCTGTTTTTAAAGACTGAAAAGTGCACTTTCCATCAATCTCAGGTTGAATTCTTGGGTTACCAAATTAGTGAAAGAGGTGTGGAAATGGATAATAGGAAGACTGACGCCATCATGTCCTGGCCCACTCCTACTTCGATCAAAGAGCTCCAGAGATTTCTCGGCTTCGCTAATTTCTACAGAAGATTTATTCACGGGTACAGCATGTTAACAGCTCCTTTAACCTCTTTGCTGAAAGGCAAACCCAAGACCCTTCTATGGACCCCAGAGGCTGATCATACCTTTCACTCACTCAAGACTGCATTCACCACTGCTCCCCTACTTAAGCACCCAGATCCTGAAAAGGTGTTTATCGTTGAAGTCGATGCCTCTACCTCAGGTGTAGGAGCTGTCTTATCTCAATACTCTGAGAGCTCCTCCAAGCCCTTACCTTGTGCCTTCTTTTCAAAGAAGTTGTCCATTGCTGAAAGCAATTACGATATAGGTAATCGCGAACTTTTGGCAGTGAAACTTGCCTTAGAAGAGTGGAGGCACTGGTTGGAGGGAGCTAAGCACCCGTTCATTGTCTTCACTGACCATAAGAACCTCCAGTACCTAAAAGAAGCAAAACGACTTAATCCACGGCAAGCCAGATGGGCATTATTCTTCACTCGCTTCCATTTTAGAATTGCTTATCGTCCGGGCTCCAAGAATATCAGAGCAGATGCTCTTTCTCGTATCCATGCCCCTGAAGTTCCGATCGAAGAGCCAGAGACCATTCTACCAGAACAGATATTCGTCAACCCCATCCGATGGGACATCAATGAACAGTTACTTGAGCTATCTCAACAGCATCCTGGACCTCCAGAATGCCCTCCAGGAAAGATCTATGTGCCTCAAGAATTCCGCAATTCCTTAATTTTTTCGGCTCATTCATCAGTTGGCACAGGGCATCCAGGGGTACACAAGACATGTTCCACGCTCCAACTGCGGTATTGGTGGCCAAACATGCAGCAAGATATCACAACCTTTATCCAGGGATGTATTCCATGTGCCATGTCCAAGGTCCCAAGAAAACTTCCAGCCGGTAAACTGGTCCCACTCCCTGTTCCAAAACGACCCTGGTCCCATATCGGGGTTGACTTTGTCACCGATCTCCCAAACTCAGCCGGGAATACCTGTATCCTCGTTGCCATCGACCGGTTTTCAAAGGCTTGCAAATTAATCCCACTAAAGAGTCTCCCAACGGCCTTTGTCACGGCACAGTTATTAATGGAACACGTCTTCCGAAACTTTGGAATACCAGAAGACATTGTGTCCGATAGAGGTCCCCAATTTATCTCTCGGGTTTGGAGAGCATTCTTCAACCTAATGAATGTGACGGTAAGCCTCTCATCTGGTTATCATCCACAAACTAATGGACAAACTGAAAGGAAGATCCAGGATGTAAGCCGGTTTTTGCGTACATTCTGCCACTCCAATCAACACATCTGGAGTCAATACTTGATTTGGGCAGAGTACGCACAAAACTCTCTCAGACAGTCATCCACTCAACTCACACCTTTCCAATGTGTCCTGGGCTATCAACCTCCTTTGTTCCCATGGTCTGGAGAGCCATCTGAAGTACCTGCAGTCAATGAATGGTTTAGGGAGAGTGAAAATGTCTGGAATCAAGCCCATCAGCACCTACAACAAGCAGTTAATCGTCAACAACATTTTGCAGATGCTCATCGACGCCAAACTCCCGTTTATCAACCTGGACAATTGGTATGGCTTTCTACCAAAGATATGCGACTCCGGCAACCCTGCCGTAAACTTAGCCCGAAATACATCGGACCGTTCACCATTGTCAAGCAGATCAATCCGGTCACATATCAGCTTCAGCTCCCCACTCAGTATCGGATCCACCCTACCTTCCATGTTTCCCTTCTCAAACCTCATTACCCACCTGTACCTGGCTCCCCAACAGAACTGGCTCCCGGAGACGATCCTCCTATTCCACCTATAGAACCGGATCCCATCTATACGGTTAAAGAAGTGATGGACTCTCGACGTCGAAATGGTCAATTAGAGTATTTGATCGACTGGGAGGGATATGGACCGGAAGAGAGATGTTGGATACCTCGAAAGGATATCCTCGATCCTACTTTGCTCCTCGAATTCCATGCTCAGCATCCTGACAAACCGGCACCACGACCTAGAGGCAGACCTCCAAGACGTCGAGGTCTAAGGTCCGCTGGTGCGGACTCTAGAGGAGGGGGTAATGTCAGAAACCAATCAGCAGACTCTGCATCACGATCCACACAACGTTCAATCTCCCCAGAATTCTAATCACCCACACCTGTTCACAATCAGTAACCTCATCAACCAGCTCCATAAAACACTCACACTCACTGCAGTCTAGCGTCAAGCCTCCAACAGGAACTGACCATATTTCCTCTGTCTCTGTCTGTTAGAGAAAACCTTTGATTACTCTGTTCACTGAAAATACTCACCTGTGTATCACTAACCTCTGACTCTGCCTGTAATCCTCAGAAGAGCTGCTGTTGATCACTGATGTCCTAGCCACCAGCACTCATCCAAGGCTCATTGAAACCTCGGTTTCTCCCGCTGAACCCTCACCTTATCCTGTAAGAATTAAGGCCAGTGTTATCATTCTGGGATTGTATTCACGGAATATATGATTTGAAGAGTGTGCACCAACCTGTTGTGGATCCAGCATCTTATGTTCACTTAAATCCTCTCGTCTGGAAAAGACCATTCACATTCACAGATCTGAAGAGAAATACTCACCCGCTGTGGATCCTGTATTCCTATGTTTTGTTGCTCCGGGTTTTCCCCCCGAATCCCTTGCACCTACTATCCTAACATTCAATAAAGTTGTGTTATTTAACATCACCTCGATCTCTGAGTCCATCGTATCCTGACAGATACACAATGTGGACGTCAATAATTTTATTCGAATCGAATACACAAATAATCGTATTTGGACTGACAGTCTGAATGTAGCCAAACGGGAACAGGGAAAGCAGAACTAAAACACAATGAAACTAAACCAAAAACAGAACATACATGTTGCAATAATAGTATTTAATTAAAAATGAATAATACAAGTATTTAAAATAAATAAAACACAATATATAAAAGAGCCTGCCAAAGTTCCTGCCATTTTGTCCATTATGGCTCTGACTAGAAAGTTTTTTTGTTGTTGTTGGTTCCCTCCATATTTTCCAAATCCATTTATTTTTACTCGGATTCATTTATCAAAATGAATTTTAATGATTTGGCATTGAACTTTCTCTTCTTTTTTTTTCACGCCTTAACAAAGTTGCTTACTAGCCTATATTCAAACTAAACTTGTAGATCTTGCTGTGTTCAAGCTATTTTAGCCAGCAAAATAATTAGGTTTACTCGATATGATAATTGGATTGGAATCATGAAATAAATTAATAAATAAAATGAATATTTCCACACTTCTGTTGATTATGTAAAAGTCTGTTCATGTGTGAATGCTGACAGATAGATAGTGAGCCAGCAGGCAAACCCAGAACAACATGGGGGTGGCATACACTGCTGTCTATAAAAATGAATCCTCTGCGATTCGGACATTTACACCTCTTGTGAAAGTAAATCAGCCCGAGTGGGATGGAAAAAGTTGGCAGCAGGAAGTGCTGATTCAGTCCCCATTGACAGTTCCAATGACACCGCAGGTTCACGGCCCCTTGTGCAAAAAATCTCCACAGTTGAAGAGCTTCGGTGCTCTTGGAGCCGTGGCCCTAAAACCCTATAATACACACCTGCATCTCAATGCTGACATTCAAAAAAGGGTAATTAAAGTCCTATCAGAGAAAATCAGATACAGGCTAATGTATACACAGGAGAGTTTGCTTTTTATTGAGATTCAAGTGGAGATTCGCCTTGTGTATGTTAACACTTGGAGTAACATTGTTTTTTTAAACACTACTGTTATAAATCCTTCATAATGGCAAAGCTTAAGTGCATGACTATAAAAAGGATTGTGGGAAGAGGTCATGATTTAAAAAAAAAAGTTATTTTGAAGATTTCTTCTAATGGCCGCTGAACAGAAAAAGCCATGGCTATCCCATTACACAACGGCTCCATCTGTTGAATTGAGCTGAACACAGTGAGTCGTGCTTCATAAGTTCATGTAGATTACGCAGTGGGTTCTCAGTGTGGTCTCTTTAATTGGTTTACTGTGCTTAAAAGTAAAGCTGGGCAAACAGAAACCTGAACTTAAAAATGTGTTTCTAACCAAGGATTGCATAGAAAAAATGCTAAAAGACCAAAGCTTGGTCATTATGCTAATATCCATTTAAGCTACAACTTTTTTTTAAAGAAATTAGTGCTTTTATTCATCAAGAAAGCAAATTGTTCGAAACAGTACATTTATATTATTACACAAGATTTATATTTCGAAGAAATAGTCTTGATGGTTTCTTAAGGATCATGTGAAACTGAAGACTGGATTAATGGCTGATAAAAAAATCTGCTTTACCATGACAGGAATAAATTAGTTTAAAATGTTTAGAAATAGGTCTCTTATGCTCAATCAAGCCTGGATTTATTACAATTTAAAATAATGGTTTTCTATTTAAAGAAATTTCTCTCTTCATGTTATTGGGATTAAAGACGTTTTTGTTACCCTCATCTCCTTCGTCATGCGCTTTCTACAGCCTGATTGTAACAGTTACAAAAGATTTCTATTTTACATAAATGCTGTTCTTTTTATAAACTTTTTATTCATAAAAGAATCCTGACAAAAATAATAATAGGTTACAAAATTATAGGTTATAAAGCAGCACAACTGTTTCCAACATTGATGACAAATCAGCATATTATGATTTCTGAAGGATCATGTGACACTGAAGACTGGAGTAATCACTGTAAAAAAAACACTTTTTGCACGTTTTTTAAGTTTTTCTTACTTATTTGGATAAGTTATCTGAACTAATTAAATTTAGTAATGAAAACTTCCTCTTTAGTTTTCTGAACTTACATTTTCTAGTCAACATAACTTCACTTTAGTTTTCTGAACTTAAATTTGATAGTCATCATAACTTCACTTTAGTTGGTTGAAAAGCTGCTTTAATCAGTATTAATTGCATTACTATATTAATTTGTAAATTACATTTGATTTAGACTAAAATTATAGCAAATTAAAATCACAGCAACACATATTACATTTACACAATTACATTTATTACAAAAACAAACACCTAAAACAACCACTCAAAAAAGGGATCTCATGAAAGGAGTTCAAACAGTGTGGCAAAGGCATTTAGGACATCTTCTAGATCCAAAACCACAATCTCCCCTTCCAGTACCACAGCCACATCCACGACATCATCTGGGAAGGCACTATCATGTCTGATGTCCTCACTCACGGTCAAGATACCCTACATTTACCCCACGAACAGTGTCTCTCATTATCAGCTGGCTGAAAAAAATGAGATGAGAGAGAGAGAGATACAACTTTTAGGTGGTGCTGTCATAAAAAAAAGATTTATTCAAACATACATTAAAAACCGAAGAACAGGTAAAGTAAAAAATATAATAACTATGCAATATAGTAAATATACTGAGCAAAATGTTCTTCTCTAGAGTAGATTTTTCTAGCTGACTAATGAATTTTTGGACAGACTATCTTTTCTGAGGTAAATGTGACATGACATTGTTTAAAAGCAATTTATTGACGTTTATTAACGTCTGCGCAGTTGAAACACTGATTGTGCGATTACATGAGACGATACAGATTTCATACATTGTACTGTATCTTTCAACATATTCTCTGATGTTCACACATGTTTATTTCATGCTGTATCTAGTAAAGTGCAATATTCAAATGCAAAAAAGCAACGAAAACAACATTTAAAACCACTGTCATATTAAAGGGATAGTTCACCCAAAAATGAAAATTAGCCCATGATTTACTCACCCTCAAGCCATTCTAGGTGTATATGACTTTCTTCTTTCAGACGAATACAATCAGAGTTATATTAAAAAATGTCCAGGCAAATCCAAACATTATAAATGGCAGTGAATGGCAGCCCAAAATTTGAAGCCCAGAAAAAAGTGCATCTATCCATTAGAAAAGTAATCCAGACAGCTCGGGGGGTTAATAAATGCCTTCTAAAGGGAATCGATGGGTTTGTGTAAAAAAAAAAAAAAACATATTTAATACGTTATAAAGTAAAATATCTAGCTTTTGGCGGACCGCCTTCCGTATTCAACTTACGAAGAAAGTGTAACGCCTCTCGAAGTTCAAAATGTTTACGCTACGTCCGATGTCATCATCGCGCCAGGCGGTCCGCCAGAAGCTAGATATTTTACTTTATAACGTGTTAAATATGGATATTTTTCTTACACAAACCCATCGATTCACTTCAGAAGGCCTTTATTAACCCCCGGAGCCATGTGGATTACTTTTATAATGGATGGATACACTTTTTTTCCTGGGCCTTCAAATTTTGGGATGCCATTCACTGCCATTATAATGCTTTAGATTTTTTAATATAACTCTGATTGTATTCGTCTGGAAGACACCTAGGATGGCGTGTAATGGATGGAGTAAATCATGGGGTAATTTTCATTTTTGGGTGAACTTATCCTTTAAGAGTTATTTATTTTACCTGTATCGATTCAAACTCAAATTTAATCATTTTCAAGGATTTCCATGAAACTTACCTGAATCTGATGGCGATCTGAGAGAGAGACCATGCAGTGACGCAAGATGTAGTTTCATCCGATCCGTAAACCAGTTGAGTTTTTTGTCAAGGAGCAATGGGATCCTAAAAAATAAAATTTCATTAGGTTTATTGACAACATGTTGCTATGTTTACACTGTACAATGACTCATAATGTGATTTAATTAGGGCTGAGTATTTGACACATTTCGCAATTTAATTTGATTTCAATTCATAAGGTTAATATTTACCAGAAATTGCAGCAAATATAGTGAAACCGGTCTATCCTCCTCCAACCATTTGAACAGATAGACGGCGCAAGTTGTTGAGAGCTCCATGCAACTCTGTATTTCAACGGCTCTGGGAGCTCACAGCACAAAAAAATATCATTATAAAACAACATAACGTCATAAATACACTTTATAGATGAGGTTAAACACTTACTTTGAGTTCTCTTGGTTAAAAGTAAACTCCATGTCTGCACTGCACATCGAGTCATAAGAAATGTCCCCTGAGAGCAAAGTTTTGGCTCGTTTAAACACGCGCACAGCATATACATATTGCTATAAATCAATAAATTATAAAATACAAATGGTAAATGAGATAAAACATATACTTTAGGTGTTTCCCTGTAAAAAAAAATGTATCTTGTCTGTTTCCCTCGTCTGCTCCGGTGTGCGAGTCAAAGAAAATATCTCTGAGGAAAGTTTTAGGTGCGCACGGACACACACACATCACAGAGACCATCCTAAAACAATATAATGTTATGAACTTCATACTGTAAATTAGATATCTCGTTCTTTTGTGTAAGCTGAGATAACACTATCTCGATGTTAACCCTAAAGGCCTGTACACACCGGGACAAATATCGCGTGCGCTTATCGCCAGCGTTTTTCGTGACGTTTTTCCGCGCGTCTTGACTGTTCACACCCGAGCGATCTTCACTGGCGATGCGCAGAGTAAACGTGCACATTCAGTAGATGCGCTCCCGGTACACAAGGTGGTGCTGCGGCACTTTACGCTTCTGACACTCGCTTGTCACACAGAAGAAGAAGAAGAGAGACAGTATTTACGTGCTTGCCAAAACCACAGATATATTATGTCTATGGCCAAAACCATTCACACACTTTTTGCTAACTGGCAAGCAGCATTAGCAGCTCATCTTCTTCTTTGTCTACTTACTACTTCTTCGTCGTATCAATGTGTGCTCGGTAAGACCGATTTTTTGCTTGAGCGCCACCAAGTCGTGTTTTACTGTCACTTCAGCAGCTCCAGCCACGTGAACAAAAGCGATGCGCTCATTGGTCGGCCAGTTTTTAACGCGCCGCGTCAAAATAAAAAAACGAACCGAGGCGTTTTTTTTTAAATGATGCTTTTACGCCTGCCGTTTTGAGCGTCGGTGTGCACACTCATATTGGCGCCCATTGTTTAGTCACGAGGCATCAAACGACGGCGATAAACGCGCGCGAAAATCGTCCCAGTGTGAACAGGCCTTAACGTTACTCGTTTGCTCAGCATCACGAGTGAAAGAAAATGACGTCTGTCAATCCTGGGGGCGCGCGCGCGCACAGCAGGTGCATTTCCTGAATGTACGTAACTACACTCTCCACCAGAGGGCGCTGCTTTCACTAGCCGTGTTAATACAACACTTTAACTCTTTACTCCTTGACTCCTTGAATTAGGATTTTAGGTTTATATGGTGTGGTATGTATAAATAAGTTAAATAAATGTGTTCATATCTATATAATTAGAGTGTTTTATATAAATCAGCTGTAGCCTACATTGTAAATTAAATTTAGTTTACTGCAGTTAAAGAAATAGTATAAAGTATAATTGAAGTAAAGCCTGCAGAAAATCTAGAGCAGTTGTTTCAACTTATGTGTGTAAGTTAAAACAACTATTATACTTGTTCATTCAACAGAAAATCTAGTGCAGTTGTTTCAACATATGTTTTTGAGTTAAAACAACAATTATACTTGTTCACTTAACTTTCAATCTATTTGAGGACAAGAAAACTTAAAATGTCTTGTTGTCTGGACAATCTAGTTATCTCTACTGAAAAAAATTAGTTGAAATAACTAAATCGCTAAAATATTTTTTACAGTGATGATGCTGAAAATTCAGCTTTGCATCACATAAAAAATATAGATATTTTAAAGTAAATTAAAATAGAATACCATTATTTTAAATTGTAATAATATTTCACAATATCACAGATTTTTTTGTATTTTTGATCAAATAAATCCTTGAAGGGCAATACAAATTGCAATGCCAAACTTTTGACTAGTTTTTGATCAAATAAATGCAAATTTGGTGAGCAAGAGACTTCTTTCAAAAACATTAAAAAAAAATCTTACCATCCCTAAACCTTTGAACGGAAGTGTAGTATACAGTGGGGCAAAAATGTATTTAGTCAGCCACCAATTGTGCAAGTTCTCCCACTTAAAAAGATGAGAGAGGCCTGTAATTTCCATCATAGGTACACTTCAACTATGAGAGACAGAATGAGGGGAAAGAAATCCAGAAAATCACATTGTCTGATTTTTAAAGAATTTATGTGCAAATTATGGTGGAAAATAAGTATTTGGTCACCTACAAAAAAGCAAGATTTCTGGCTCTCACCGACCTGTAACTTCTGCTTTAAGAGGCTCCTCTGTCCTCCACTCGTTACCTGTATTAATGGCACCTGTTTGAACTCGTTATCAGTATAAAAGACACCTGTCCACAACCTCAAACAGTCAGACTCCAAACTCCACTATGGCCAAGACCAAAGAGCTGTCAGAGGACACCAGAAACAAAATTGTAGACCTGCACCAGGCTGGGAAGACTGAATCTGCATTAGATAAGCAGTTTGGTGTGAAGAAATCAACTGTGTTAGCAATGAATAGAAAATGGAAGAACAAAAGTATTGAGATGAACTTTTGTTATTGACCAAATACTTATTTTCCACCATAATTTGCAAATCAATTCTTTAAAAATCAGACAATGTGATTTTCTGGATTTTTTTTTTCTCATTCTGTCTCTCATAGTTGAAGTGTACCTATGATGAAAATTACAGGCCTCTCTCATATTTTTAAGTGGGAGAAATTGCACAGTTGGTGGCTGACTAAATACTTTTTTGCCCCAATGTATATCATAAAAATACCAATTCAGAGTTAGTTTTAGTTTTAGTTTAGACCATTACTTTATCATACTTGATTTTCTACATTGCTGAAACCCCTCCCATAAAGTAATCCGCCAGGCTCAGACATTTAATTTAAAACCACTTATTTATTTTAAAAGGATTTAATCATCACAATTCCCAAAGATTTCCCATGAAGGCGCTGTCTGTTTGTGAGTGAGGATGCTCTATCTTTAAAACAAATTAACCAAAACAGTGCACTATACTCTTTTCTGTCCTTAGCAACAGTAATGGAAAGTATATTTATGGGCTGGACAAAGCTGAAAAGCTCATTGAAAATATAAACAGAGTAATTAGAAATTGTGTTTTCCATACAGATCGTTCGTGGTTCCACCTGGCTGAGAGCCATGCCTGGGATTTATCCCATGGGAATTAGTAGAGCTGCTTCAGCCTTGTGGAGCTCAGAAGGGAGATGGTTCGATGGGAAGATGTGGTCCTGCTGGCCTGATTCTCATAGAAGCACAACATTTAAGTGTTCCTCTAGTAGCTGATCCATATCTGCTGCTCTTGACAGGGGACACATCTAGTTCATGTGGGATGATCCCTTTGATGAAAAACTGGCTCATAACAACTGCGGAGTATATACAGAGCTGTCAGCACTCATGAAACATTCCAGTTTTTCACTCTGCTTAATGAGTAGGCCTGTTTTATTTATTTCTTGTCCTCTAAATTTCCCTAAATGTTGTTTTTGGGATGGAGAGAGTAATCAAACACATTATCCCCCTTTCACAGACAAGGCTTAAGCTAGTCCCAGACTAAAATGCAATTGAGCTGTTTTAGCTGAAAGCAACTTGCACTGACATGTCTTAAAACATTTTGTCTTAAGATTCATACCAGTACAGTAATGTTTTTATCTAAGGAATGTTTATAAAAGCTACTTAAAAGATAGTTCACCCAAAAATGAAATTACCCCATGATTTACTCACCCTCAAGCCATCCAATGTGTATATGACATTCTTCTTTCAGACGAATACAATCGGAGTTACATTAAAAAATGTCTTGGCTCTTCCAAGCTTTATAATGGCAGTAAATGGCAGCCCAAAATTTGAATAAAAAAAAAGTGCATCCAAAAAAAGTGCATCCATTTATTATAAAAGTAATCCATACGGCTCCGGGGGGTTAATAAAGGCCTTCTGAAGCAAATCGATGTGTTTGTGAAAGAAAAATATCCATATTTAATACTGTATAAAGTCAAATATCTAGCTTCCGGCAGACCGCATTCTGTATCCAAAAGGTCAAAAGAAAAGTTCATAAGAAAATCATAAGTTATCTGTTAACATTAATTAATGCACTGTGAACTAACATGAACATTTTTATTAACTAACATTAACAAAGGTTAATAAATGCTGTAAAAATGTATAATTTGCTAGTTTTTATGTTAGTTAATGCATTAACTAATGTCAACAATTGAGACCTTAAAGGACAACTCCGGTGAAAAATGAACCTAGGGGTAATTAACACATGGTTGCAGAGTAGATCGTTCTCTGGGATGCGTTTCCATGAAAATCGAATGTAAAGAGTTTTATCTCTAAAAACAGATTAGCTTATAACGCTAGTATATGGGGCATAGAATAGGTCAAATTAAATCGCTAGTTAATACCACTAACAAGGCTCAAAATAGCCTCACACTAACACGGTAGCATAATGAGGGTCCCTACATGCAAACCGAAGCATTGAGAACTGTGTAAGTGAACAAACAGTTAAATAAGAAGATACTTTATAAAGACAGTACATTACGTGTATACAGACAGGAGCCATCTTGGAAAACTGTCTAAACAAGTCGAGCCGCGAACGCTGTGCTAAGTGATGAACTGTGACTTGGAATCTCATATGGTCCGTTGTTTCCGGAAGAAAGCACTGAACGCAACAGAGAAAATTAATAAATAAATAAAAAAAATGAACGCAACAGAGGCTAGTGCTTCCAAAGGATACACACTAAAGAGATGGAGGATTATTCAACCGTGGCTCGACTTGTCGAGACTGTTTTTCAAGATGGCTCCTGTCTGTATACGCTTAATGTACTGTCTACAGGCCTCTCTCATATTTTTAAGTGGGAGAACTTGCACAATTGGTGGCTGACTAAATACTTTTTTGCCCCGCTATATATATATATATATATATATATACAGTATATATGTATTTTGAATGATGGCCAAATGTATTTTGGTAACACTTTATTTTACAGTGTCCTTGTTACATATGTTACATGTGCTTACCATAGTTATTAAAGTAAATTATGCATAATTACATGCAACTAACCCTCAACCAAACCCTAATCCTACCCTAACCCTATAGTAAGTATATGTTGTTTAAATAATATTACTCTGTACTTAAATATATAATTACACTTTAACAATGACACCTTAAAATAAAGTGTTACTGTATTTTTTAAATCAACTTAGTCACTTGTACTTGCAAGTGTACTTGCGAGAGAAGCATCGAACATCAGGGAAAACAGCTAGTGTCCAGCTGTATTCAATAACGACATTTAATGCGAGTATAAATTGAGTAGTACTCCGCGGCAGCGGAAGCGGCAGCCCTCGTGTGAAGCCCTCCTCGTGTGAAGACCGAAGAGTGTAAAGACCATTCGACTCTACTCTGCGCGACTCCACTCGAGCAAGGACACCGACAAGGCACTTGAGTATAGCTATATATATATACTTTGTCCACTTTTGTGTTTTTGCTTGTTTTCATCTGCTAATTTCTCTGACCCGTATTCACAATGTGCTTCCAAATCTCTACTATTATCACACACACCCGTAAATCACGCTCTGTACATTTTAGACGCCGTAATCCTAATAATCTGCGTAGTGTACCCATTTCCTCTGCTACATTAATGTCCATTCCAATTGGTCTCTGGAATTGCCAGTCTGCTGTAAACAAAGCAGACTTTATTTCATCTATTTCCACTCATTCACATCTCAGTCTCATGGCTCTAACTGAAACCTGGATCAAACCAGAAGACACTGCCACTCCTGCGGCCCTCTCAAATAATTTCTCTTTTTCACACACCTCTCGCCAGATTGGGAGGGGCGGAGGTACTGGTCTGCTCATCTCAAAGGATTGGATATTTGAGCCCATCCCTTCTCTATCTGGCAACTGCTCATTTGAATCACACTCAATCACTGTCACTCACCCTGCTAAAATCCATGTTGTAGTTATTTATCGTCCTCCAGGTCAACTGGGTAACTTCCTGGAGGAATTGGATATGTTACTCTCTCACTTCCCTGAGGATGGCACTCCTCTGGTACTGCTCAGTGACTTCAACATTCACCTTGATAAACCCCAGGCTGCAGACTTCACCACTCTTCTGACCTCATTTGATCTTAAGCGAGTATCTACTACAGCTACTCATAAATCAGGTAACCATCTTGATCTTATCTACACACGCTACTGCTCCACAGACGTCACTTTAGTTACTCCTTTACACACCTCAGATCACTTTCTCATCACTCTTAACCTCCTACTAACTCCTAACACAACACACACTCCTCCGCTGATTACCTTTCGGCGTAATCTACGCTCACTCTCTCCCTCCCGTCTATCCACTATGGTTTCCTCCTCACTCCCTCCACCTGCTCAGTTCTCAGCACTGGACACTAACAGTGCTACTGACACTCTTTGCTCCACTCTTACATCTTGCTTAGACAACTTCTGTCCCGTTTCATCCAGGCCAGCCCGCACTAGGCTTGCTACGATAGTCGGTGTTGCCGGTGTTACCGGTGTCCAGACTCAACACCGGTTACATCACTTGCCCACCGTGGCACCGCCCACCGTCTTTTTGATTTTTTTATAGTAATAAAATAATTTAGTTCAGTTAGAGAACAGACAATACAAATAAAAACTGAACGTATCTGCTTAATAAAGCAGGATCCGACCGTGAGTCTCGGCAGCGGCAGGAGTCATTCATCAGATTTAAGAGTGAGGAGCTGACTGAGATGATCGCGGAAGGTTTGGTTTCAAAGCGAAACGTAAAAGCACCTATTTAAGGGAGTTTGTCATTTGTTTTGTTGTTGTGTTTTTCATTAAAAATAATAGACTAATGAACCCACAATTCAAGCAACCCGCAGCCGAATTGGCGCTAATTCAAAACCGAAAGTTAAATGTGCACGGCCGCACAGAGCGCGCATTGTTTACTTTCGCCTGGCTTCGCAGTGCGAGCCTCCGCTACGCTGACTGCGCGCATTTCTTTTTGCCGCGCGCACCCTCGCGCTCGTGCGGGCGCGTTGAGTATAAACGAGGCTTTACGGACGAACTGTTATTCATTCATGGCGTGCATCTCAATCATAGACTGATCAATGCTTGATCAGTGCCCTGACTTCTGAACTAGGGAACTGATTGAGACGCACCCATGGCTTCACAGAGCGCGCATTTACAGACGAGCTGTCATTCACGTGGGTGAATACGCAACACTGGCGCGTTTTCAGTTCAGAGCGGTCGTGTGCATGTTACTTTCGGTTAGATAGAATTAGTGATTTAAAAGCCTCCGCCGGTGATACCGGTATTACCGGTGTTGTCACACATCAATTAACCGGTGGGAAAATTTCCTCACCGTCACATCCCTAGCCCGCACCACTCCCTCTGCCCCCTGGCTGTCTGATGTTCTCCGCGAACATCGCTCTGGGCTCCGGGCGGCAGAGAGGAAGTGGCGCAAAACTAAAAACACTACTGACCTGACCCTGTATCAGTCTCTTCTCGCTTCTTTCTCTAGTAACGTCTCCACTGCTAAAACTACATACTATCACAACAAAATACACAACTGCTCTGACTCTCGTGCACTCTTCAGAACGTTCTCTTCGCTCCTCTGTCCTCCTCCCCCCCCTCCTTCATCAACTCTTACAGCTGATGACTTTGCATCATTTTTCACACAAAAAACCTCCTCCATCAGCAGCCAATTCTCCGCACCACAAACCGACACGCACATCTCAACAACCATAACACATACACTCCCCTCCTTCTCTCTGCTCTCTGAAGCTGAAGTCTCCAAACTCATCCTTTCCAACCACCCCACTACCTGTCCGCTTGACCCTATCCCCACTCACCTCCTTCAGGCCATTTCTTCTTCTGTTACTTCTGCACTCACTCACATTGTCAACACCTCTCTTCACACCGGGACTTTCCCCACAGCATTTAAGCAGGCTCGGGTAACCCCACTGCTTAAGAAACCCTCTCTGAACCCAGCACTTTTAGAAAACTACAGACCGGTATCCCTTCTGCCTTTCATTGCAAAGACACTCGAGCGAGTTGTTTTTAACCAGCTCTCTACGTTTCTTGAACAGAACAACCTCCTGGATATCAACCAATCAGGCTTCAAAAGCGGCCACTCAACTGAGACTGCCCTGCTCTCGGTTACGGAGGCACTGAGGCAGGCAAGAGCGGCTTCCAGATCCACAGTACTTATCTTACTGGATTTGTCTGCTGCTTTTGACACAGTTAACCACCAGATCCTCCTGTCAACTCTCATGAAGATGGGCATCTCAGGAACTGCTCTCCAGTGGTTCAAGTCTTACCTCTCAGGTAGGTCCTTCAGGGTGTCATGGAGAGGTGAAGTGTCTAAGTCACATCATCTAGCCACTGGAGTTCCACAGGGCTCAGTGCTTGGACCACTTCTCTTCTCCATCTACATGTCATCACTGGGATCGGTCATTCAGAAACATGGCTTTTCCTATCACTGCTATGCAGACGACACTCAACTCTACTTCTCATTTCAACCAGATGATCCCACGGTTGGTGTTCGTATTGCTGCCTGCCTAACAGACATTTCTGCCTGGATGAAGGAGCATCACCTGCAACTCAACCTTGCAAAGACTGAACTGCTTGTGGTCTCAGCCAACCCAGCACTTCATCACAATCTCTCCATTCAGCTAGGATCATCAACCATAACTCCGTCCAGGACAGCCAGGAATCTTGGAGTTGTGATCGATGATCAGCTAAAATTCACTGACCACATTACTGCAACAACCCGGTCCTGCAGATTTGCATTATACAACATTAGGAAGATTAGAGCCTTCCTATCTGAGCAGACCACACAACTCTTGGTCCAAGCTCTTGTTCTCTCCAGACTGGACTACTGTAATGCTCTTCTAGCAGGCCTTCCAGCATGCACTATCAAACCCTTGCAACTGATCCAGAATGCAGCGGCGAGGGTGATCTTTAACGAGCCGAAGAGAGCGCACGTCACGCCTCTCTTCATCAGACTCCACTGGCTACCAATAGCCGCTCGCATCAAATTCAAGGCACTGGTACTCGCCTTCAAAGCAACCACTGGCTCTGCACCAATTTACCTTAACTCGCTTGTTCAGACATACACACCCTCCAGGAGTTTGCGTTCTACCAGTGAACGACGCCTTGTGGTGCCATACCAGAGAGGCATGAAATCACTGTCACGGACCTTTTCCTGGACTGCCCCCACCTGGTGGAATGACCTGCCTATCTCAATTCGAGCAGCCGAGTCTGTAGCCATTTTCAAAAAACATCTAAAGACGCATCTCTTCCAGCAGCACCTGACCAATCAAGAATAGCACTTAACATTCTATTCATTTTTCTGTCTGTCTAATTTATTTAAAAAAAAAAAAAAAAAAAAAAAAAAAAAAATCCTGTGTGTTCTGTGTTAGATTAACTGAGACTTGTTACAGCACTTGCATACTGTAGCCTCTGACTGTTGTAGTTGCTTCTATTGCTCTCATTTGTAAGTCGCTTTGGATAAAAGCGTCTGCTAAATGACTAAATGTAAATGTCTAAATGTAAGTGTTATTAATAATAATAATAATAAAAATCAGGACTGAATTTAAAAACATTGTTAAAACATACCTTACGTTAAGTGTATTATCAGTATTATTATTATTAATAATAATAATGATAAACTGTAAGATATATATTTTATGTATCCAGTCTTGATGTTCATAATACAGTATGTGCGTAGTCATTTTGTGTGAGTGCTCATTCAGAGCTTTGAGAGCTTGTGAAAAGACTTCAGACTTCACAGTGTCCAGGGCTAATTAAGGGGTTATTCTTATCTCTCATGCATATTCAGGAGCTCTCATGGTTCATTCATTCAATTAGTCATTTTACATGCATTTTGAATGCATCCATTGATTAGCTTTGTTACTTCTTCCAAGTGCAATGTGTGCATCCAATATTACCAATTATCCTTAGATTTCTATTCATGTAAATATATGAATCAGTTAGTTTAAGAAATAAAAAAAGCAACCAACGTGGACAGATCATGCCGTTTCGCCTGGGTGCTATTGTTGTCACAGGTCATAATGAGGACGAATTAAGCTTATTAATCCAACTAAAACCTAGCTAGCACCCAGCAGTCCGTTTTGGACTACATGGACCTGGATGAATCAGATGTGGTTCAGCCTGAGCTTGTTTACTCGCCTAGCAGCCACTATTGATTTTCTGATTATTACACCGGTACCACAATTCAGCACTGTGGTAACAGGTGATGTTGGAAAAGGAGACCATTCACAGAGTTTAAAGCCGCAGATAGTGGGGGAAGGATGGCGTGATGAGTCTAGCATCCTCAGGAGATTAACCCTTAATTTTCTCGGCTCGATCTCTGTACCTGCTCCAAAGTCACTCCAGAAGCCCTTCAGCCTCACAGCTACAAGCCGTGCCTGTCTGGTAATGCAGACAGTTAGAATCTATGGATTTTAGTCATTTGTTTCACCGTAAATTACACATGCCAGACACAGTACCATTATGGTGTTTAGGCCAAGCAGTGCTGAGTGAATTTAATGAAATATTATTAAACATGGCAAAGAATATTGTATTAAAATTAGAGTCCGCTTTCAATGAAACTGAGATTTTTAAAGGTCTGTAGGTGTACTGACTTTTTGACTTCTTGGAAAATTCAATTTTGAAGGAATGTTTGCATGCTCAGAAGAAAAAGTAAAACTGTACACAAACAGACCACAATGTTGTCCTAAATAAATCATATTATGCAGTTAATTCCTTTTGATCTTTCAAAACAATCATAAGTCATATTTATTCTGGGTAAATAAATTAATTATAACAAATAAATAAAAACAGTTTCTAGTAGGTAATAATGTGAAATGTGCGAAAGCAATGTAGTAATTTTGTGACATTTGATTTAATAAAAAAATAATAATCCTCATGGCATCCCAAATGTATATGACTTTCTGGTAACACTTTATTTCGATGGGCCACTTTAAACATTCTGCTGAATATAAGTAAATTTGCAACATGTCAACTAGCAGTCATTAGAGTATTAGTAGACTCAGACTGTGATTAAACGCTTTATTTTGATGCTCCCCCAACAGACGTTACTGACTATAAGTGTCATGTTTTGTATCTGTCTATCTGTCCTCTTCATGTCTGTGTTTCTAAGTTAGGCCTGGGACCAAGTGTGCCACACAAGTCCTGAAAAGTGAAGCTAAAGTGTCTCGATCACCCCCAAGTGGCTCGATGCAGTATAGGTCATAAACCCCACCCTCTCCATGAAATGTAACGGGACATAGACGAACTATAATCAAATTATACTTCAAATACATTTTTTACAAAGATGGTTTCTGTCATTTTAGGCTGTTTTTATCACGCTGATGTTAGTTCAAGTGTTCGTTATTTAAACAAGTGTTCGTTATTTTTCGGGACCTTCGGGAGGAGATTGTAGCTTAAAGGGGGGGGGGGGTGAAATGCTGTTTCATGCATACTGAGCTTTTTAAACTGTTAAAGACTTGGATTCCCATGCTAAACATGGACAAAGTTTCAAAAATTAAGTTGGACGTTTGAAAGAGTATTTCTGTGCCAAAAATACTCCTTCCGGTTTCTCACAAGTTTCGGAAAGTTTTTTTCGAGTATGGGCCTATGTGACGTCAAATGGGGCGGAATTTCCTTATACGAGTCCTAAGGGCACTTCTCCCGGAAGGGCGCGCGCGCACCTGTAGACCAGAGCGAGAGAGGCGGAAGCAGGCGGTGAGTAAAACTGCTTCAAATGTCTTTGTGTTGTTAGCTATCGACAGATCATTCAAATGCGCTACTATTCCATTGTTTCCATAGTAAACACGCACTAGTCTGACATGCAAAACCGTTACGCCTGCTACTGCTAACATTAAATCACATATAATAGTCCATAAAACCAAATGATATCCTCATAAACCACGAGTAAACACACACAAATGTTGTAAAACTTGCGCATGACAAGCCGTTAAGCAAGTATATAAGTTACAGTTACAGAACATACCAAGTTTCAGCTATAGAAGTACGCAAGATCCGTTTGGTGAAGCTTACTCGCCTCATTGGCTATTGCTGGTATCACGTCAGAGGCAGCCTGACCACATATTAAACATGTTTGATGGTCAGTCTAAGTTTTCTAGTCTATTAATTAGTTCTGTTCTCCTCTGTTCTCTCCCTGGCTGCATCCAAAAACTAGAAAATGCTGCCTTTAGAGGACACATTTCAAGGCAGGAAGGCATCAAGGCACATCCGAATCGATTTTTGAAGGTAGCATAGATGTATCCTTCACTGCCTTTGATATCCCACAATCCAATGCGTTCCATTCGGTGACAGTTGAGCTAAAAAAAGAAAGATGCCGTCTGAAATTTGTGTGTAAAAGTACATTTTTGACCAACGTTTTCCACTTCGCATGTCATTTTTTAGCGAGAAATTACTACTGTAGTAATTAAATATTTGCTTAGTTCTCACAAAAGCTTGCGCTATTTTGCTAGAGATCATTAAACCGTTACGCTTCCTCAGAAGTCTGTCCAAAATCAGTTTTTGTGAGGTGCCTTCGTGCGCAAACGCTGCCTAATAAGTCATTGCCTGATAAGGCAGCGAGGCAACAAGTCAGCTGCCTAGATTTAGTTAATTAGCCCCTCTCGTTTGCTGTCTATTTAAGCCCTGTGTCTTGTCCTGTTCAGTTGTCAGTTCTACGCTGCATTATGTTGTTCAGTTCCTGGTGCTGTTATTCCTGAGTGTTTTGTAAGATTTTGAATTTTTTAAAATAAGGCTGCTGAAATTAGATCCTGCCTCGTCTCTGCTGCAACCAACGGTGACAACAAGTATCTTTGCAACTGCATGTCAACTTATTCTACTAACCCTAACACCCAGCGTTAACCTAAGTGTCAACTAAAAGTCTACTAACTCTAATGAGAGTTAGTTGACAATGACATATAGTGGCAGTTAGTTACTTAAAGTTAAATTTTGAAAACCACACAAAACTAACTCGATGGTAATCCGTACGACCCCAACTGATGAATCAGTGGCTATATGATCTGGTTGATGTACACATCCCAAGCTTCAAATCGGAATAGATTTTTTGACATGCGTACACTGCACAAATATGCAGTTCCCCATTGTTTGCGCATAATAATTCTCCTACATTGGTTCTTTATTTGTTTTAAACAACAGACATAATATTTATCCATTTCTGGTCATAATTGGGAGACAATGAACATATGAACCGTTTTGCCGTGCTGCTTATATTTATGCCCCTCCACGCCCCACCAGTCGTCTGTGGATGAGAATCCAAACTGAGGACTGATGGTACATTGTCCTGCTTCACTTCACAGACGCTGAGTGAGAGGAGAATTTTAGAGTGACAGGACACTAATTTATATGACACTTTACTCAACGGGAAGAACAGCTCGTTCCGTGCGTCATACATCATTATACTATTTGTACGTCATTACACTTGCGGAGTCCTTTCGGTTTCAATCCAATCAAGTGTTTACATGTCCTCTCGATCGGATTAGAAAAGGAATAAACCACTCCTTTCAAACCAATATATATTACATTCGGATCGAGCTCAATCGGATCGTTTAAGGTGTTTACATTAAAGGCCTTTCAGTCCAATTGAGCCATTAATCCGATTACTCGTGGATTATTTCATTGCATGTAAACGTAGCCAGTGTCTTCTGAAGGGACTTTCAGGAGAAGGGACTTTTTTCAACTATGTTTTTAAGGTGAAGTAGCCTATCCCTTTAAGGTCAGTAATACCCATTATGCTGAATAATACTCATTGTCTAAATTCAGTGAGTGACATTTTTAAAATAACATCCAATATCTCCTCATACTGATACAACTCTAAAAGCCTTTAAAATGTCATTGGTTTTCATCAGTGTATTTACATTACAGCACAACAATTATGATATGTTTATTCTTGAAAACATGAGGTACATGAACATCTGCTACTCCGCTCATACAAACAGAAACAATGGTTTGTTTGAGTGATGAATCAGAATGCAGCCACACAGAACTGTTCAACCACAAGCTGGTCTCATGATTTCCAGACTTTACTGCATTTATCTTGTAGTGATATAACATGATATGATCAAAATAAACAGTGGCTTGAAGAATGTTTCTCTTAAAAACAGCCATCTAATCTCTATTGTTAATGTCTTGAAGAAAGCACGTGGATGCAACATGGCACAAAATTAGCCTGCCTATTTTTGTGACTTCTGATTTATTTACGAATGTCCAAGTTGAATTTTATCTCATTCGTGGAATGTGATTTGGTTGTTATTCATTGTTCTCTAGAATTCCTTATTTCATCACTGTGGGGAACTTACCAAAGAATGTCCTCCCAGATAACGAAGATTAAAAGTGCACAGAATCCATTAAGTAAAACAACTTCAAATCCCACTAAAATAGCTCAAAACCCACTAATATGTGCTGAACTACTTACATAGTGCTGTGGTAATGTTCGAAAATTTGAATTATATTTAGTTTTGCATCATGGATATAGGAATATATTACAAAAATGTTTTACATAAACTATAGTTTAAACTTTACAGTTGTTCTCAACTTTACACACCCCTTGCAGGATTTGCCCAAAATTTCATTTTAACAAAGAGGGATCTTAAAAACTGCATGTTTTTTTAGTCCTGAATAAGATATTTTACACAAAAGATGTTTAAATATTTTACATATTTACATTTACACAAGACAAAAAAAAATTGCTGAATTTATAAAAATGACCCCATTCAAAAGTTTACATACCCATGCAAATTCTTCAGCTTTCCAGCATCTTTTGCATGTTTGAACATTCAGCAGGGACTGTATGATCTTTAGTTCCATCTTTTCACACTGAGGACAATTGAGGGACTCAAACACAACTATTAAAAAAGGTTCAAACATTCACTGATGCTCCAGAAGGAAACACAATGCATTAAGACATGAGGGTGAAAACTTATTGAATTTGAAGATCAAGGTAAATTGTACTTAATTTGTCTTCCGGGAAACATGTAGGCCTAAGTATCTTTTGTTGTTTCCGAAGAGCAGTAGTAAATGACAAAAAATGTATATTTAAACAAAATAAGACAAATTCGGACATCTTCATCCTGTTCAAAAGTTGCATCACGTTTCCTTCTGGAGCATCAGTGAATGTTTGAACCTTTTTTAATAGTTGTGTAACTGCTCTGGACAAACATGGGATTCACAAAAGAAAACAAAAAACAGCCGTGGATCATCCATGGAATCAAGGGTATGTAAACTTTTGATAAGGGTCAATTTTATAAATTCATCTATTTTTTGTCTTGTGGACTGTATGTAAACTATTTAAAATATATTATTCAGGACAGTACTAAATAAAAGAAAATGCATGATCCCTCTTATTTTGTTCATATTTTCATAGATTCTGCCAGGGTAAACTTTTGAGCACAACTGTATTATATTAATTTATTATATTATATGTATTATATATTATATACCAAGTTCTGTCATGAAAATCTAGGTGGCGCAGGCTGATGTGTCCATAATGCAAACTGATGATATTGACATCATTAACTAAATGGCACAAGCTGATTGGTTCCTGTCGCATCTGCAGCCAGTGAGCTTGCTGCTCAACATTTAAATAGCTGGTTAGTGTTTACTATAGCATTTTCCAGCGTGCTTCCAGAGTTTATCTGAAACCCTTCTCCTTCCCCAGCTCCACCTGTATAGATCTGCTACGGGAAAATATATATATATATATATATATATATATATATATATATATATATATATATATATATATATATATATATATATATATATATATATATATATTCTATTTGTACAGAAGCTGCATGTCTAACATTCTCACAGCAGTATATCAGTGTATGTATTGGCAGTAGCTACTAGTTTCTTTACTTAGTAGCAGGTTTTCTATTACACCAAGACCAAATGCATTAACATAGTCATATCCATTAACATGCAAAAAATCTTCAGAGAGTTGGTATGATAGAAATACACTGTATAAGCTGGCTGAGTAGAATAGTATTTTGGATCATACAGTATTGAGTGTAAAACAGTTCTAGTATACGTAGTTTGGACCAAAGTGAGACCAACTTGTAATTGACTGCTTTAGGCTTCCCTCAGCCTGCCTTTTTTGGGTATGCGTGCTGATGACTGTTGATCCCAGCAGGAAGAGCTTTAAGGTCTATCTTTTTAATACTTTTCCATGTCTTTTGGCCAAACCTATCCATCCAGGATGAGGTTATTTTTCATTTTTAATGATTCTGCTGTAAGCAATTTTCATGCTGCCCAATCGAAGTTGCTGATTTTGATAGATTACTGTCTTTTTTGGACGTCAGTCGGTGACGAAACTCAACTCCACATTTACTGGAGATGCACACTGACCCTCCAGCTCCAACGTACATCCAGCGTCATTCATTCCAGTCTAGTGACAACAGAGACCTGCTGAGCAATACAAATTGAGAACGCTAAATCACTGTGAAATCACATCTTTTCAGGCCCACAGACTGGGAAATTCTGCTGTTTTTCCAGAAAGTCTCACAGGAGCTGAGAAAATGTGCAAAACACATTTAAACTCGGAAGCATGGAGAATCTTCTTGAGTCCCCATGGGTCATATACTGAAGTTACTTCGTACGCTCTATTTCAGGACACATTTGTTAAAATTACCTGGGAATTTGTGGATTAAATATAAATGACATGCAGATGTGCCTTCAGTGTTCTTTAAAATGTAAAAAAAAAATTGTTAGCCGCAGCAAGCAGCGACATAAACATTGAAGTATTTTAACAAGCGATTACGACTCGCTTTATTTAAAGCCCTTCATAGTAATAACCAAACATAAATTAAAGAAACATCTACATAGTAAACAATAATAAACTACAGCCAGAGCTGTCCTGATATTTGTAGCTCTGTTTTAGAGCACAAGGGAGGACAGCACTGTGAAACCAGCTGCTGCAAATGTGGACAAAGGGCTAAGGGTTAGGTCAGATGTTAACAGAAAGTAAATAGTAGTTATTATTATTTACAAGGGAGACCATTATTTAAAATGGATCTAGTGTCTGGACATCATTGTAATGCAGCAGAAGTCTTTATTATAGTAGGA
Organism: Gobio gobio; assembly: GCF_949357685.1. Lineage (NCBI taxonomy): Eukaryota > Metazoa > Chordata > Actinopteri > Cypriniformes > Gobionidae > Gobio > Gobio gobio. Next base: position 23,951,475 of record NC_137107.1, read on the forward strand.
AGAAAAACAACACCAGGTGCTACAAATATAAAATAATGTTTTATTAGTTAGAAGAAAGTGGCAGCCCGATCAATGAAGAAAAACTACAAATCTTGTGATTTATTGCCAGTTTTGGCAATTATCTGCTATGTATTCATTTTATGCTTTTCAATAAAGCCACACTCCATACGCAAATATCTAAAAGCAAGTGCCTCATGTTTATTGAACACAGATGCATCAGTGGACACCTATACATATATATGGCAGTGTGTCAGTAGATTGCACTGAGAATGCCAGTGACCATCCTACTCATTTAATTGGCATATACAAATACACCGATCAGGCATAACATTATGACCCATTATGGCGAAGTAAAACAACACTGATTATCTCTTCATCACGGCACCTGTTAATAAGTCGGATATATTAGGCAGCAAGTGAACATTTTGTCCTCAAAGTTAATGTGTTGGAAGCAGGGAAAATGGGCAAGCGTAAGGATTTGGGCAAGTTTGACAAGTTGGATTGTGATGGACGACTGGGTCAGAGCATCTCCAAAACTGCAGCTCTTGTGGGGTCTCGGTCTGCATTGGTCAGTTTCTATCAAAAGTGCTCCAAGGAAGGATCAGTGGGGAACCGGCGACGGTCATGGGTGGCCAAGGCTCATTGATTCATGTGGGGAGCAGGTGGCCCGTGTGGTCCGATCAAATAGACGAGCTGTAGCTCAAATAGTTAAAGAAGTTAATGCTGGTTCTGATAAAGAAGGTGTCAGAATACACAGGGCATCGCAATTTGTTGCGTATGGGGCTGCATAGCCGCATGACCAGTCAGGGTGCCTGAGCATCAGTACTGGACCACGGAGCAATGGAAGAAGGTGGCCTGGTCTGGTGAATCACGTTTTCTTTTACATCATGTGGATGGCCGGGTGCATGTGCGTCGCTTACCTGGGGAACACATGGCACCAGGATGCAGTATGGGAAGAAGCCAAGCTGGCGGAGGCAGTGTGATGCTTTGGGCAATGTTCTGCTGGGAAACCTTGGGTCCAGCCATCCATGTGGATGTTACTTTGACACGTACCACCTACCTAAGTATTGTTGCAGACCATGTACACCCTTTCATGAAAACGGTACTCCCTGGTGGCTGCGACCTCTGCACTCTGCCACAAAGCAAAAATGGTTCAGGAATGGTTTGAGGAGCACGAGTTTGAGGTGTTGACATGGCCTCCAAATTCCCCAAATCTCAATCCAATCGAGCATCTGTGGGATGTCCTGAACAAACAAGACCGATCCATGGAGGCCCCACCTCACAACTTACAGGACTTAAAGGATCTGCTGCTAACATCTTGGTGCCAGATACCACAGCACACCTTCAGGGGTCTAGTGGAATCCATGCTTCGACGGGTCAGGGCTGTTTTGGCAGCAAAATGGGGACCAACACAATATTACAAAGGTGGTGATAATATTAATATCATAATTAATTAATTGTCATAATGTTATGCCTGATTGGTGTATAAATCTAATATTAAATAAAGGCATGCCCCCTCCCCCCGCCCCCCCTCTCTTTCCTCAACTTTTCCAGTCACACTCCTGCTTACTCTTGATTACTCATGAAATTGCATGTAATTGCTCGTGATTTTCAAGTCACTTGGGATAAAAGTGTCAGCTATGTTATTATGTGTAATGCAATGAAGATCTGATGACTCCTTTCTTTTGCATTAATTTTATCTTTAGAGTACTCTTTGCCTCTAATGAGTGCTCTCTAATGAGTGCAAAGAATTTAGTATTCATGTGTTCACATTTGTGATCTTCCATTTCAGGAGTTTTCCATTTATCAGGGCAATATGACCCTTGTATTATTTCCCATATCTCTATCCTGCATCTCTCTATTCTGTCCCACATTAAAGTCTAGGGGAAAGAGTGATAGATGCATTTCCCAAAGCGGGAAGAGGAAAGGGGTTCTGAAATGCAGGAATCATCAATATGCAGCCTACATTTATGTGAATGTTTTTCCTAGAAATCCAATTCTGCAGTTTATGATAATTTACACCTTTTTATGCATTACTTTTAGATAAAGCTTGTTACATTACCAACAATGGGTCTGGGCATATGATAGTCATTTGATTGTATTCTCACTCTATCTAACTATCTCATATCTAGTGTGGAATTCAAAAGGAGCCACTTCCTGCAATGGGCGAATTATATCAACTTTGTGTTCCAGCACTAATATGTGAAGCACAAAAGCAAAGGTAAGAGATGCTATCCTCATAATATCCAGGATATTAATACCAAGATAAATCTCATGGACTGATGGCTCATGTCCCATGATAAACTCTTGGCATTCTTCTCTTTTGCCTTTTAGACTGTGTGAAATTCTTAGAATAATGCTCACAGGCATCAAAAAGAGCAATATTATTTAATTATAATAATTAATTATTTAATTATAAAACACTACCGTTCAAAAATGTAGAGTTTTTGTATGATTTTGAAAGAAGTCTCACAAGGCTGCCTTTATTTCATCAAAACAGTGAAAACAGTTATATTTTCGAATATTGTTATAACTTAAAATAACTGTTTTCTATTTTAATATATTTTAAAATGTAATTTATTCCTGTGATGGTAAAGCTGCATTTTCAGCATCATTATCAATCATGCTGATTTGATGCTGAAGAAACATTTCATTTTCAAACACTTCTCAATTTAACGCACCCTGGCTGAATAAACTAATTTCTTTAAAAAAAAAAGTACTGACCCCAAGCTTTTGAATGGTACTGCATATCTTTAGGTGTAAAATAAACATTTTCAATAGCCAGTTTTAAAAAGGCCATGGGAACAAACAATAGTATATTGCAGTAAAATACCACATGTGGCATATGTAGATCCTCTAGTAAACGAATGGTCCTCTGGGGAATCATTAATATACATCTGAATGTATATTACTGTATATTTATACACCAGTCATTTTACAATTGCTTTATGTGGTGAAGGGAGGGTTTTGAAATGACGGCAGCAAAATTCAAAGGTTCCCACACATGTAAGCAAACATTTTTATATTGTGACTGAGTTACATAACTGTCTAGCTTTATTATCTCCATCACAGAGTTTTTAAGCAACGCTCAAGAGGAATTCACTGTCATTGATTAAATGTTAACCTTGTCGCTTAAACCGGCAAGAAGTTCATAGTGATAAACAAAACTTACAATCACTTTTACTTTATTAAACAAACCTTTGTATTTATCTATATACATAGCCACAGAATTTGAGCCTTGCCTTTCTCACTAAAACCCTCACAACTCTGCAGCTAAATGTCTCGTACCCTTGGCCACAGTCCAGACAGATGAAATACGATGAGTTTATCTTTGCTACCATAACAGGAGTCGCTCAGAAAAGCTTAGATTCCATAATGGTCTGTGCCCTTCATACAAGACTGGGGGATTAATGTTGAAATACTAATGGATACCATAATATAATAACCATCTTTCTCAGCTGTCTAATTCATAAATGATGAAATAGCTCTTAAGATCATGCTAATTATTTCAGCACTTTGTCCTAAATAAACCTTTCAAGGGTGTGATGGTAAAACATACTAAACAGCCTTACAGGATTTGCACTGATGTAGAGTCATTTGTAGAAGGAGCCCTAAAATACCCTAATCCCTTTGACTAAAATACCTGTGTGTACTTTGCAACATACACTCTTAAAAATAAAGGTTTTAAAAGAAAAAAATTTGCAGAGATGTCATTAGAACCATTTTTTGGTTCCACAAAAAATCTTTCAGTGAACAGTTCTTAAAAGAACCATTTTATTCTCTTAGTGTGAAGATTATTTAACCCTTAAACGCATACCTCAGGTCTTTAGTGACCCGGGACGTCATTCACTACCCTCCGCCTCATTTTTAAAGTTAGACATCAACCTTCTTATTATTCCTCAATCAATTCATTATAAACAATATGACAAGAAAACTATTATAAAAGAATACCTGTTTTCCCATTCATTTTTTTTGTAAATAATTGTATAGGGTCGATAACTGTTACAATCCGGTTATGCAGCGTGGAAAACAGGATGCGGACTTCAAATAATCGATGGGTTTGATTCAAATGATAGTAGAATACAGCAAACAGAACATAACCAAACAACAACGTAACATAATCAAGAGTGCTGGGAAGTGAGATCAATATAAAGGGAATGCTAACAATGAAGGTCAGGTACAGGAAATCCAGGAAGAGCGGGAGATATGATGAGGGAGTGAGTTCAGATGTGAGACAGGGAGGATTCTGGGAAACGGAGTCGGGGACAGGAGTGGATTGTGATATTACCTCCTTAGATGTAACACCGGGGAGGGGGGTTGGGCGCCAGGGTGGGACTCGGACATCAGGCGGCCATGGCGGGTCAGGAGCCGTGGGCGGCCCAGGCGGATCAGGAGCCCCACCCACATGTGTCCCACCCACATGTTCCCCACCCAAATGTACTTGCCCCCCATTTATTTGGGGAGCTTCATGGGTGGTAGGAAGGGCTTGTGACATGAGACGAGTTTGTGGGCTGGAGCGGCCTTGTGGGCTGGAGCGGCCTCCAGGAGACTTGGAGCAGGCACTTGGAAGGCTGGAGCAGATTCCAGGAGACTTGGAGCGGGCACTTGGAAGGCTGGAGTAGATTCCAGGAGACTTGGAGCGGGCACTTGGAAGGTTGAAGCGGGCTCGTTGAGGACTGGATCACTCCAAAAGTTAATCAACCACCGTTCCAGTGGCTCTGGCGCGGTCGCGGCCATCTTGGCCGGAATCGAGGGCTTAGCAGTGGCCCTCCTCCTCGGCCGTTTGGTCTTTTGGGGCAGGCAGGATCACACGGGACGGCCCACTGGAGGGATAGGAGGAGGAAAATGGCTCTGGGTGAACTGACCAGGCCGTGTGTTTTTCTGAAGGGACTGGAGTGCTGGGAAGTGAGATCAATATAAAGGGAGTGCTTACAATGAAGGCCAGGTGCAGGAAATCCAGGGAGAGTGGGAGAGATGATGAGGGAGTGAGTTCCGGTGTGAGACAGGTAGGATTCTGGGACACAGAGTCCGGGACAGGACTGGATTGTGACACTAACGACCCGAGGTCTGTAACAGTGTAAGTATATATATTTTTTCTGCACAAAAATAATTGAATCTTTGATGATTGAATGAGTACAATTCATCTTTATTCCACAAGGTGGCAATGTCTGATACACAATGAAGAATTGACATTTCACTCATAGTTACCGCAGGCAGAAAACAAAAGAATAGGAAGTATCATCACTTGAAATGGCTCAGCGAAGTACTGAACACAATCAAATATTAATGTCACTTAATGGTGGATCTGGTGAAGAAGCTGTCAGCGATCAAAATATTGATTTTGAAGATGTTGAAAATGATAGTTTTGAGAATATGTTTGAGATGGTGAATATGAGCCAGATGCTGAATGTACTGGCAAATGAGCTCTGACGAGGACAGTGATGATGGTATAAAACATCTGCTCAAGCTGAACCCCTCCAAGCTCCTAAAGGTAACAACATTTGCTTTATTTTATTCTTCTGATTGTTTCTCTTATATCAGGAGAGTTTTATATTATCACTACAGGAAGAGATCAGGGTCACTAAAGACCCAAATATGTAATAATGATTGGTGAAACATCATGCATTTAAGGGTTTAATAATCTAAAGAAACTTTTTCCACTGTAAATAACCTTTAGTAGTTTAGTAGGGTGTTAACGGTTCTTCATGGAACCATAGAGGCCTATAAAGAAGTGTTATTTTTGGCTCATTGGAGAGAAAAAAAGCCTCTACACCTACAGTATGATTACAGGGACAGATTAATAAAAGGCTTATGACCTCAAAACACTTTTACCATAGTGCATGTTTGTAAACTAATACGTTTTTACATTTGCATCACATAACCAGCTCCATATGTATTGCTTTTCTGACATAGTATACTTGCTTTTTAGCTCACCTGTTACCACATTGCACTTGTGATGTGGAGTGCACTGGTACGAGTCTCGATAGTCACAATAAAAGAGCTCAAATACTTGTAGAAGCAAGCTAAAATGGCATGGTTGCTTCAGCAAATGGTTTAGTGTAGGTGGTACGTTATTTTATAGCACCTGGCGTTTAATGTCATTTGTATAACAACCAACATAATAAAATGTTGCCAAGTTCTTGTTCATCTGTTTTGGATAAAACTGAACCTGCTTTTATCACCACTCACTGGACATTTCACTTTGAAAGTGTTGCGAGATGAAACAAGGTAATAGGCCTACCATTTTGTAGAAATGTCGCCACAGGCACGTTATTATTATTATCATTTTTACATGAGCCTGGATTGCCAGGTTACTAAAATACTTCACGTCTCTGTATAAATGTAGCACAGCTTAATCATTGGATTCCCATGCAACTTTCTGTTAAAAGATGGTTAAAAGTTTGCGTCACAACAATAATTTTTTTTAACTTTTTGGTGAAATGGTGGCAAATTTGTATGAATTTGTGCAAATATATTCATGCATTTTCAATCTGTCCATACCCCCATTGAGGGCTAGTTTTAGGGGTGGACCTTTTTTTCTTCTAAAAAACCATAAGCTTTTGTTTGAATCAAATCATACAAATTCTCACGAAATCGCCAACTCGTAATGTTTTCTCATGAGATCGGATCTCACACAACGTGTTTAAAAAACAATTTTTCTATTTAGCCTTTGTTGTTAATGATTCAATATGTAATATTAATACATTGAATTGTTTGAATTGAACGACATTTTTGTGCAATAAACAATTTTATTTGGTACTGTGTTGGGCCTCAATTTGATGTCCAATTTAAAAATCTGGGTCAGCTGGTATAGATGCATTTTAATAAGCCCATTTTATGGACAAAAGTATTTTTCATCCGTATGGAAGATGAAAAAAACCTATTTGACATCTGAGATAATATAGCTTCACAGGATGCCAACTATATTACACTTCCTTCTCATGCTTTATTATTAAGCGCACTGCATAGAATTGCAAAACACCTCTAGCTTTTCTTTTTCAGTATCTTTTCACAAGGAATATTTTGGTTCATTATCTTAAAAGCAGTTCTTTATTCAAGAATGAGAACATATACTGTGGCTATAATGTAAATGTAATTCATTCAAGAGATTTATTCATAAAGAAATGCTTTCTCTGATATGGAGATATATATATACGGTCACTATGCAATTTGACAGACGCTTGCTGGCGTGCTGGGAAAAGATGGCACAGTTTTGTGTGGTGTGGCTGACAGCTCAGCATTTTCCATGCCTTCAAATCTCACCTTTCACTTCACATCACCTTATGCCATGCATCATCCAAAGTGGCGATGGTATTAAATGTAATCGCCTTAATTCACTTGGCGTGTGTTTGAGCTAATACTTGGATGGTTTTCAAGAGCTATACAGTGCCGTGGCGGGGTATTGTGTGCATGTGTGTATTTATTGCAGTGGTCACACAGCGGCCTGGCCGCTGTTTCTCCTGAGCTCAGCACTGGCGTCTGGGTGGAAATGCATCAGCCATACATTTGATGCCATCGCCTACCGACCCATCCCCAAAGGATATAACTTTGCCCTTCACATCACATGCTCTGCTGTTTCCCATTAGCCTCTGGTGAGAGTGCAGTTTAGGACTCCTGAATCTACAAGCTGTGTCTATATAATTTTGTATTGAACAATCCTTAAGGTTTGGGCTCACTTGTATGCCTCTGTAAACTCCCACAGAGTCTATGCTCTGAATTTTTAATGAAAATTCTTATTTAATTTCTTCTCAACAAGGATATTCCTGCATGACAGCAGGCTTGTTTTCTCTTTCACAGCTCCCGCTAACTGCAATTTACTTTGATTTCTGTATAAATGAGTTGACTTTCAGGGGTTTTCATCCATCTGTTTGAGTTATCTGTTTTCTGTTTTTGTTTTTTGGCGCAAGCCATTAAGTGCTTCATCACTGTCAAAGTATATTCCTGTTTGGCTGGCATTTGGAAAGAGATTGAGTTAGTGGCTAGTTTATAAAATTACAGATGATTTGCAGGAATATTTGGACACTCATGGCAGTTTTTAAAGATGAGACCTTTGCCAGTGAATGACTTTGTGCTTTCTGCAGTTCATTTGTGTTGGACCGAACAGAAGAAAATGTGTTCTAGGATAATAAATTGGTACTTGTTAAAAGAAACTTGTGGACAAGTGGCATGTGTGACATTTTTGGTATTGTATATCTGCACAGTAAGTCCTTGAGACTTATATTTGTACCTATAGCACCATGCATCAACAACCTTGATATTGTTTGCAAGTTTTCCATATTTTAAATCGCAATTGATCCTAAGAATAGAGCGGTTGGTATGCGTTGGCATGCTATCCTGTTGACATTGTGTTACATTACCTGACAGCACGCTGAGGGGCTTTTGGAGATTGTAATTTGCATGTGTCACCATGACGACAAAATAGGTGTAATATGACAAGCTATTGTGACATTTATTCTTTAAAACTAACTAGTATCTTTTACCTTCTAGCAAGTAATACAGTAGTGACAAGCATCTTTTCACAACTTACTATTCTTTAGATACTAGATAGATTGATTGATAGATTAGATAGATTGACTACTAGTAGGCCTAGTGTTGGTGAAAAGTAGGCCTAACTATTCCTCAGATCACACATTTTTGCCATTAGATTTTATTGTAACCAGCAACTAGTTACAAATGATTTTATTTTACTTGTCATTTGTAAATACTAGTCAGAATGGCTCATTTGAGCTCAATGTTATTAAGCATGTAAATAACAATTATAATACAATTGTTTATTAGTAGTTGCTACAATTTAAAAAAGTTGCTGCCATTTACAATCTATGAAAATTAATACGATCAACTTGGATGTTTAAGTCATTTCAGCTTAAATTACATTAAACCTACATTTAAAAATTGTTGAATCTCGTATAACTTACAAAAAAAGGTATTATTTATTTTGATTTTTTTTTTTGTTAAAGCAATGTAAAAACACATGTTGTCATTAATTATTATTAGCCTAATCATATTTTTTTACAGTGTACTAGGAAAATGTAAGTTTAAATGGTTGGTATAAAGCTGGAAATTAGTCATCTGGGAGATAAAGAGACCTCCAGCAACATTTGTAGTGAAAAAATAACTTTGTAAATCTATCAAAATATGTCAACATATTTTAGCTTTCAACATCTAAACTACACCATAGAATTTAATGGCACATATGGCTGGCAAAGGAAAAAGTAAGAATGACTAATAAAATAGATATTGTTTAAAGGGGTGGTAAAACACATTCTTTTGAAGGCTTGACTGTGTTTGTGGGGTGCACTGTAACATGTGTTCATGCTTCGTTTAAAAAAAAAAGCCTTATTTTTCATATATTTGACCTTTATTCTACACTGCTCTGTCCCTCCTTGTAAAACGGTCTGATGCTTTCCGGGTTGTATGAAGCCAGTCCCTCAAAAATACGCGATGGGCTCTGATTGGTTAGCCGGCCCAGTGTGTTGTGATTCGCTAACCGCCTAGTGCACGTTTGTCGGAAACGTCACGCCCCTTACCGGAGGCTGTGCTTTGGTCAGTTTTAGAAACAACGGCGTCAATAAAACCATATGAGCCCGAATCAGACCCAGAACATTTGAGTGAAGATGATCGAGCAGAACCTGTTCATTCCTCAAGAGTAAAGACTGCGGGTCTATAGTGATCGCTACTGAATGGCACTTTTACTTTTGTATTTTTAGAACGATTATAGCCAAATATCTGTCGCAAGAACTAACCCAAAACGAACACTAAGCACTGGCTTTAACTAGTAAGTTAGCCAAATCACACACAGAACCATGTTTAGCATGCCTGTAGATAAACAATACATAAAAGCTCTAATCAAAGAATCATTTACACTAAGTTAATGTCAGGTTCGCTGTTGAGATTTTAACGTTAGTGTTTGTAACGTTAGGTGTTCGTCGGATAACGTTAAGTATGAATGAGCATTTAACAGACTGGTTTGCAGAACAGCTTTGTCATCTGTTTACTTCCTTGCTACAACCTATTACAGGAAAACACATCAATGAAAAATAAATCAGACTTACAGGTTGTGGCCCGTAAACAGCTTCTGTTTGTAAATCCAGCTTTCAGGACAAGCTGTTGTGCATATCCTGTATTGAACTTGCGAAGTTTGTGGAAGTTTGTGTTGTCCTCCGTGAAATGTGCAGCGCGCGCGTCGTGCATCCACGCACCGGCAGTGTTTTTTTCACGCAGCTGACGTTGTGCAAATCTGGCATTGAAATCGCGAAGACGGTGGATGTTTTCCTCTGTTGGATGTGCTGCAGGGAGCCCTGCGCGCGCCTGATTCCCCGCTGACTCAAACACACGTGCATATAACATGCTGTATGTTAAACGCTCTGCAACGCACCCCCATCCCAAGGAAGGCTGAACAGAGCAAGTACCCCAGACCTGCAATCCGGATGAAAATAACAGCGTTTCCTCGGCATCGCGGCAACAACACTCCAGCCTACTATACCACAACAGCGCCGCGATACAAAATGGCCTCACCCCCCCTTATTTAATATTCTCGGAGGAGGGGTTTATGTAAATATTGAGCCTGTTGATGTCACCAACCCTGGAGGAATGTGTGTAGTCGCCTGCTGGCCGTTTGCTGTAGTTCTTAGAAACTGATTTCTTTAAAAGCAAATATCTCCCTTTGCTTTAAACTTTGAACGTTGTAACTTTGCAGATGTTGTTTATGCTCAAGCAGCAACATTACACGTTAGCTAAAGTTAGAATAGTGAAATCGTGGTTTACCACCCCTTTAAATTATGAAACTGAAAAGGGCTCTATTGGATTACTTAGCAAAAATAAGTATTGGTATAAAAAAATAGATGCTAGTAAAAGTAAAGGTTTTAAGGATTGAAAATTACAACGGCTTGCCATATGTGTAGCTACAGGTTAATAGGCCGTGAAGATGTAGACCTTTGCCAGGTCTAGTCTCCTCTCCATAGGGGAGGGGGTTTAGTGAATGCAGGAGTGGTCAGAGGCAGTGCGGGAACACCAGGAGAGACACTGCGGAGAAGTCAGCCAACCAAGTTTGTGGACACGCACATATTCAACTGGACGTTCTACAACCTTTACAGTTATGGACTTTTCCTATTTCACGCTTGTTGCGCAACAGAACGTACGGATACTTTGAATTAGTCATTTTCATGTCTGCCTTTTTTCTGGAATAGCTACCGAAATAACAATTTGCGCATTTGAAGGTGAAAACTGCTCTTACTTTGGCATGGAGGTACTGCAGAGGCAAGATGAGTTCTGATACAGATCATTCCGTGAACTTCTTGAACAATGCTTCCTCCGAACTGTCCGACGTGTCCAATTCGAGCTCCGCGGGAAACGGGACCGAACCGAGCTCGTTCAGCCTCAGCCGCGCGCTTCCACTGGGCATGGTTCTGGGCGCTTTTATTGTGTTTGCTATCGTGGGCAACATTCTCGTTATTCTCTCCGTAGTGTGCAATAGGCACCTGCGCATCCCAACCAACTACTTCATCATCAATTTAGCCATAGCAGACCTGTTGCTGAGCACAACTGTCCTGCCGGTGTCTGCCACACGTGAAATTCTCAACTACTGGGTGTTCGGGAGGATTTTCTGTGACATCTGGGCTGCGGTGGATGTGCTGTGCTGCACCGCGTCCATCATGAGCCTGTGCGTGATCTCCATAGACCGCTACATTGGGGTGCGTTACCCGCTGCAGTACCCGAGCATTGTGACCGAGAAAAGGGCGCTCTTGGCCATGCTGGGTATTTGGGTTCTTGCCTTTGTCATCTCCATAGGACCTCTGCTCGGGTGGAAAGAGCCTCCTTCAGAGGATGACACTGTGTGTGTCATCACAGAGGAGCCGTTTTACGCGCTTTTCTCCTCGCTCGGCTCCTTCTACATTCCTTTAGCGGTGATTCTGGCCATGTACTTCCGCGTGTATATAGTTGCCAAAAGAACCACGAAAAACCTCGAGGCCGGAGTGATGAAGGAGCACATGGACTCCAATGAGCTGACGCTTCGGATCCATTATAAAGGCTCTCAGACGCAGGACGACTGCAGCAAAGGCCACATGAGGAGCTCGCTGACAGTCAAATTACTTAAGTTTTCCAGAGAAAAGAAAGCTGCTAAAACGCTTGGTGTTGTAGTGGGCATGTTCATTCTGTGCTGGTTACCATTTTTCCTCGCTCTACCCATCGGTACGTATGTTTTATTAGTTTGCCTACAACCAAAAAACAAATGACAAACTTTTAATGCCCTCACACACCATCTTCACAAGTTCCATTGTCAACAAATTAAATGTTTCACTTAATTGAAACATTGAATTTTGTAAATGGTATATTTGTGATGGAGAATAGGTAAAAGTTTTATTATTTCAGCCTGTGAATTTTATGTGGTGCTACGATTATATTTTTTTATGTGGTGCTACTATGGTGCTATATTAAATTAATATTTAATATAATTTGAATGTGAAAATGGCAGGCACTGTTACTTTTACCTAAACTTTAAACAGTTTTAAGTATCAACAAGTGACAAGTTTGCTGAAACGTATATGCTTTTTTTTTGTCGATGAAAATTAGGTCCATGTCCCTGTTTGAAAACAATGTTTTTAGAACATGGTCTTCTTTGTTGAGACACCAGGCTGATCAAGGTTTAGTGGGACCTATAGAAATCAGATTTTTTTCGTTTTTAAATGGCAGCAAACATATAACTTCAATTCTATTCACATTTATTTGTATAGCACTTTTCACAATACACAATACAGGGGACTGTGTCCAGGTTATGTAATCTCAGAAATGTACATATACAAATCATGCAGTTAGCTAATTACTTAGCCTATTGATGTTATGAATACACATTAACAAAATTATTTAGATTATAGAAAATGTAGCATAGGTTAAAATTGGCTAGAATCTGCTCCACCTTCCACATTTAAATCTCTGCATAGCAACATTCAGTCATTATGCATATTCATCCTAATTATATTTCTAATCACCAAACCATTCTTGCATTACATATTTCATACACAAGTATTATTGTTGTGGCATAAAGGACTCCAGGACGTACGGTTAGAGACAGTCTGCCCCATTATTTCATTAGTGCATGATAAGAGATAAAGTTCAACCTAGTTGGGCAAATGAGAGACCCATGTGACATTACCACAATAATTTGATTTTTATAAATATTTGTAGCAGCGTGTCTTCTATGGAGTTTATCTCCAATTACAGCCGTTCCTGAGGTGGATGAATAACAGTTGAATGCATGCAGCATATTCTGTCGGCTGTAGAACCATGTCATGTAGATGTATTACACATTATCACACTTTTCGAGAGGTAATATGGATTATGTAAATATTTCTAGGGCCTTATTTAGACCTTTCTTACTCTTTCATTGTGGCACTTTGCTGGTTTTGCTCCCTGCATTGCAAATTACCATATGTTGTAAAATAGCATATTATATTTTAAATGATATAATTATAGTTTATTTTGTTTTAGTAGTTACTAATAAAACGTGCAATGGTATTATCATACAGTTGAATGAACAGTTGCACAGTCACATTGCTATTGGTATGATTTAAAATAATCATAGGCAGTAATTTTGCAGATTGAATGTCAAGATAGTGCCACTTCTGACACTTTAGAATGTGATCATGTTGCCAGGAAAAACTACACGTCTCTAGCTCAAACGTTTCATTGGTTTGAACTCTTAGTCAAAAATGTCTGTTAACCGACATTTGTCCATTAGTCCAAAATGTTAACTGTTAAAGTTCAATACTGTTTACTCACGGAAAAGAATAGTGTTGAGTTATGTCATGCACAAGAGCCAGTGGAACAGATGCAGAAGGTTAATTGCAAGGGCACAATTCATGACCTCACTTTAAATTTGTTTATTTTGCAATATATTCTAATCAATGACAATGTATGAAGCCTCGACTCGTGTGCTGGTCTGAATTCAATACGAGGTCTGTCATATTAACCTGATGTGAGGTCATTTAATTCAGCAATGGATGAGTTACTCTGAAGCTTGCTGAGGTCTCCTGGTGGAATGCACTGGAGATGCCAATGTCTTCAGAGCTCTCTCATTCCCAGGCTCATTCCCTACTTGAACCCAGAATTTTCTGATGAGGTGTGGGAATATTGAAGAGGTACCATTCCCACCACAGAAAAATCTGGTCAAAATTGAATCACTCCTATATTCACTTTATGACCCGTAAGTTCAGCTCCCAGTGACCTTCTAAGCGTCATATTAGCAGATGGGCCGATATGTTTTTCCTGCAAATGAGGAAATATTTTGAAGGGAAATATATTCCATGTGTTTGACCTTGAGGAGTTAACTTCCCTTCTTTGAGTGGCCTTTGTTTTCATATTCCATGTTATTAATATCGAAGTGAACTGCCTGGTATATGAGAAGATTGTCATTTCTGGTTGCGTTGCATCAATATTTGGTCATGATGATTAATTCGTGACTCTCTCATTTTTAATCAAGATATCCTTTATGTTTTATTTCCACAAATACTCTGTTGGGTGTTGCTTTAGCTCAAAAGGCTTGCAAACATTATGTTGCAGAATAACTACATTTCTTTTCTTAATGGCAGAGTGAATACTGAATACAGATTATTGAAAAAAATCAATGAGCACTTTGCCACTAGGCCACATGAGAGTTTATCCATCAAGTAATGTTTTCTCAAAGCAGTATGTACCATTTTGGGCAATGATTTCTAAAGTCTTTAATTAATCACAAATTAACTAAATACCCAACAAACCTTTCAAGTGCAGCAAGGTTCCTCACAATGCCAGCTGGATATAAGAACTGAAAACACTTGCTTAAAGGGATAGTTATCCCAAAAATTCATTATAAGTCATTAATTACTCACCCTCATGTCGTTCCAAACCCATAAGACTTTCGTTCATCTTCGGAGCACAAATGAAGATCTTTTTGATGAAATCTGAGAGATATCTGTCCCTCCATTGAGAGCCACACAACTACAACATTGACACTTCAAAAAGTTCATAAAGCAAGCGGTTTAGTCCAAATGTTCCGAAGAGACATGATCTCTTTATATGATGAACAGCTTGAATTTAGGCTTTTATTCACATATAAACATTGATTAACTCGGACGGTCAAGCATGTTCACGTGCAAGAACCAAAGTGGTTCATTCTCATGTTACACAGCCCGTTGGAACTTCTGCAGGAACCAATGAGGTTAATTCTCAAGTTACACAGCACATTTGAGCTTCCGCAAGAACCAATGAGGTTCATTCTCATGTTACACAGCACATTTGAGCTTCCGCAAGAACCAATGAGGTTCATTCTCATGTTACACAGCCCGTTGGAACTTCTGCAAGAACCAATGAGGTTCATTCTCATGTTACACCGCACATTTGAGCTTCCGCAAGAACCAATGAGGTTCATTCTCATGTTACACCGCACATTTGAGCTTCCGCAAGAACCAATGAGGTTCATTCTCATGTTACACAGCACATTTGAGCTTCAGCAAGAACCAATGAGGTTCAGTCTCATGTTACGCTCACATTTGAGCTTCAGCAAGAACCAATGAGGTTAATTCTCATGATGATGTTTCAGCAACAAAGTTCAGGAGGAGCACGTTCAAATGATCTAACTAATCATCATATCATTCCAACCAGCTGTCAGCAATCAGTAATCAACATGTCTACCCAATCAGCACAAGTGGAGGATCATATAAATACCCAGTCAACTTACCCATGTTCCTCGACAAGTTTTGCAGCATTTGACCCCATCTTCCTCACACTCACCTGGTTACTTCCTAAACCAGACATACGGGGGGAGTACTCTGGGTTTGGGCCAAATACCGAGCTCGGAGCCCTCTCCTCGGACAGCACGCCAAATACGCATACCATTCATTCTATCTGACTTATTTGTAAGTGTGAACTCGTGAATTACACAGGACATTTGAGCTTCAGCAAGAACCAATGAGGTTCATTCTCGTGTTACGCAACACGTTTGGGCTTCTGCAAGAACCAATGAGGTTCATTCTCCAGTGTAATGCAGTACTTTTGAGCTTCCGCAGGAACCAATGGGGTTCATTCTTGTGTTTTATGCAGTACTTTTGAGCTTCTGCAAGTACCAATGAGGTTCATTCTCGTGTGTTACGCAGCACATGTGAGCTTCCCCAAGAACCAATGAGATTTATTCTCATGTGTGAAGCAGGTTCGATTGAGCTTCTGTTTATGTCTGGTGATCAATGTTTTTATCTAAAAGCCTAAATTAAATCCGTTAACCATATAAAGTGATCGAGTCGCTTCAGAAAGTTTGGACTCAACTGCTCAATTCATATGGAATAGTTTTACAATCTCCTCATAAACTTTTTGAAGCGTCAACGTGCGTAGCTGTCAATGGAGGGATAGAAAGCTCTTAGATTTCATTTGAGAAAAAATTGTGTTGCGAAGATGAATGACAGTCTTACGGGTTTGGAACGACATTAGGGTGAGTAATTAATGACAGAATTTTATTTTCTTTTTTTGGTAAACTGTCCCTTTAAAAAAAACTATTTTGCTGTAAGATTGTTTGTTGACTTCTTATAGTGCAGATTGTCTTAATTTATAGGCGCTCTGGCTTAGAGATGTCTGAGTGACGTGATTTAGAGAAGAACTAGGCGAGAACATCTTAGCTTAATGGAATAATTCACTAACTGGCAGAGACAGAAGCTGACTGGAGGGCTAGGCTTCACACCTGTGGCTCTTCTTGAAGTATGGTAATGAACCCAAAGAAAAAGTGTAAAAAAATGTAAAACATATATAATCTTTCAGATTAACTGAGTTATGTCTTGTTGACTTATTTTGTCTAATTAGTAAGATCAGACCAGAGTTGAAGCAGACGAGAACCAAAAATGGAGTATGGGCTGCGCACCAGGCATTTCCACAAGAGTGAAAAAGTGGTGAATTCCTCAGGGGAATAGGGAGTTGGTAAACTCATTAGCGGAGATGAGCTACAGTCAGAGTCTGTAAAAGCATGATGGATCTGTGTGACCTTTTTTTAACGTTTTGGAGAGTGAGGGAGTAAAACCTGAGAAGAATTTCCATTTTGAAAATGGCACCTCTAGAAGAGCCAGATTCTTTTGGTTGTTGCTTTAAATAGATAGCTGGTTGAGTAAAATTGTGAAAGCACTATAAATCTTCCTCATAATATTTTGGAATTTAATAACCCTAGATAACAGTTTTAATAAAAGCTTACAGAGTGCACAGCAAAGAACAGGTTATTCAAATTATGCTCTTTATGGCAGGATGAGAGTGTTCGAAGTTGAGTTGCGTTTTAGGACCAAATTAATGATAGAGGCCGACAGGTTTAATCTCATGAAACCAGAATTTTTTTAATTTAAAATTATAATACTGTTTATATATCATAATATTATATGTATATCTCATATATGGATTTATATAGAGAGATATTTAAAATTGACAATTTTATGACAATTACGTTTTTCCACCCTTCATTATCAAAATGCAAAACAATAATAATCATTTAAAAAGATCCCATTATTAGTGTAAAGTAAAAAAATAAAATAAATCTAATGCATTGCACATATTGTGATAGTGTTTGTTGTACCGTTGATGCTGATTTTAAGGAAACAGAACAATGGGAATTACAGGGGGGGGGGGGGGGGGGGTCAAGTATAATATCACATAACGTTAATGAGAATTAAGGATATATTCATTGTCAAGAAGATTAAAAGATTAACAAAAAAAATCCTTTAAGTTCTTTAAGGTAATGCTGCTGATTTAACCTTGAATGTGATGGAAGAAAGACCCTGGTTGCGTTTCTGATGGTAGTACATGTGAGTTGATAAAGTCTGCCATCTATTGGTGACAGATGAAAAAGCCTACTAATGGAGATTGTTCACAAAAATGACCTCTCATTTCCTCTATTTTTAGGGTCATTTAACACCAGCTTACGACCACCTGAAACATTCTTTAAAGTGATCTTCTGGCTGGGCTACTTCAACAGCTGCCTGAACCCCATTATTTACCCCTGTTACAGCCGTGAGTTCAAGCAGGCCTTCATTCGGATCCTCCGGTGCCAGTGTCAGCAGAGGAAACAACAGGGCTGGAAGGCGTACAACTACCGCGTCCAGACGGGCTCGGCCATCCAGGTCTACACAGACACCAGCTCCATTTGCTTGAATGGCAGTCAGCAGACCCTGGCCCCAACGCACCCCAGCCCAACATTATTCAGCAGAGTCGTGGGCTCTCGTCCAGCATCAGGCCTTCTTCCAGGCTGGGGACCCTGTACCTCCTCTTCCTCTTCCTCCCTATCTGGGAGCCCTTATCCTGGTATGAAGAGATCCAGCTCTAGGGCATTGAGTCCCTGCAAATCTAACAGGATGGATTTGCTGTTCCCCAGTGGGCCCCATTCCAAAGGACCTCAGCATGCCAATGGACAAAATGGGAAGCGAGACACAGAGCATGAGGAAATATCTAGAAACACACCTGAGACTACTATCTAGCTTGGTGTCAAGAGTGACTTACATGCCAGTTCAGTGACTTTCATCTTTCAGTTCTTTGAATCTGATACATTATTGTAGATGTGAAATACACTGGGCATCTTGTCATGCATGTCTACATTGTTTCATTTGAGAGTTGCAGTAGCTATGTAAGGGTAATGTACAGTCAGCTGGTAATTATTGCAAAATAAACCCCAACAAGGTGATCAGGATGCAGATGTGAATAAGTAAATAAATACTTTGACGTGATTTGAGTTTTATCATTTGATCTGCTTATTGTCTTAAAGCTTCCGCTAACAAAACATAGTCGATTGCAATGCACAAATCAATTCTCCTAGCAACAAGGCTGCAATAATATTACAGTACTATATTAACTAAAGTCCTCTGAGGTCATTTTCGCCACAAATCGGCAGCTAAGATGCAAGATGGCAGCAGTTGCGTTTGTGTAAAACATTGTGACATGAAATAATGGCGGTTTTACACTGAGCAGTCTGACCCCATTGCCATGCATGACAGTGAATATAGAGGGCATTAGTGCCCACCCACTTTTTTAGCAGCCTTGGTTCCAGAAGTATTTTTCCTTCTATTTTTCCATATATTTATATTTAATATTTTTTAAATGTCTAAAAAGTTATACTTATAAGCCATGAACCAAACCAACCGACTATTAGGTGAATCACAACATTACAAACTTTGATTTGATGAACATTTATTGCAAAACATGCATATGGATAATCAGTGTTGTGGAAAGTTACTTTTAAAAGTAATACATTACAATATTGCGTTACTTTTTATGGAAAGTAATGTCACGTTACTTTTGTGTTACTTTTTCACACCTGTGCTGGACTTGGTTGTGTGTTTTTTAATAACAAAACAACAACATTTCTATTTTTGGCTAATTTAAAGGCCCTTTCACACCAAAAGTTCAACACGCTTCAGCAATAAAAACTAAAAAATTAAACCCAAATGTGATGTTTAACTAAAGTCATTTTTGCTTATTAGTATAGTTGAATTGGATCATCAAATAAAGTGAGATTAAATACATTTCTCTCAACATGCGGAGAAGAGATGTGTTAGTCAATACATGGGAAAAAAACAAAGTAAATTGCGTTTCTTATTTGAAAAAGTAACTCAGATATGTTGTAAATTTAAAAGTAATATATTACTTTACCTGTTACTTGAAAAAAGTAATCTGATTACGTAACGCGCATTACGTAATCTCTGTAAATTCTTAAACTCTTTTAGTTTTAGAGTTTAGAGAGATTGACTACATCACGTCATTCGCAGGGCTTCATGGGAGTGGGCGGGCATAAAGAGTTGTTTTGGCACGCTTTGCTTGTTTAGATTCTCTGATTGGTGGATATGTCTTTGCAGAATACAGTAGTTTTTCACCCGGAATTGCACGATGAATTGAAAAAATACATTGAAATCATGAAGGCTGTTTGCGTCATCAAACACATATCATTGATGAACACCTCGTAGCTCACAGTCTGCCTTTAAAAATCAATGAATGGAGAAAATGAATTGGGTTTTTACTTCCAGAACCCAGCGGTTGCACTCTATAAGTGAATAATGAATATAAAAAATGACTGCTAGATGTACACGGTTAATTATTGCAGAAATACGTCATTACAATCTGGAAATCTGGGGTTATTTGATATACCAAAATTTGCCTTTTAACATTCATATTGTGTATTATTGTGTTGTGTTTTAGATTTATTATAAAGAGCCTATATTTGGCCTGTTTGATTGTAGTGGCTATGATAGTAACGTTTGCATGAATAAAGGGATCAGTTCTGCACCTGGATGTGCACAGCTGTGAGCAGCACTGATAAAACTCGGTACGACTTGCTCACTGGTCTGTTCACCTACGTTATTTATATCCCTTTTTGATCTTCATGTTATTCAGGTTGTGCCAGTTTTATAATAATGCTTATCGGCCTGGTCAAGATTATTCTGTTAGAGATAAACCCATGACGCCTTGTGATCTCCAGTTCAATAGGTGAAGCTTTTGGGATGTCAGGTGTATAAACTGGTTTTGCTTTTGGGTCATTACAGCACACTTTTTAACAAATGAATGGATGGCTGAACAATTCAAGGCACAAACCTATTGTATGTGCTCCCAACCAGCAAATTGGATTCTTTCAAGGTGTAAATGTGTTAAACAACAAGACTTTTTACTTAATAGGAAAATATGCTCATTTATCATTCGATTTCAACCATTCAGTGTATAAAATAAAGTAGAAATATATAAAAGACAAATATCTTTCAATTTAATTCAGCCTTATTGTTTTTAAAGGAAACATGAGTGCATCATTAGCGAACAGAAAATTCTCCTGGTATGTTTTTCTCCTTCACTCTTGTACATTTTATTTATTTACTAAGTGGACCATATACAATGTGTTACCTAAAGTGTTATATTATGTGCTATAGTACATAAAGACATATTTTTCTTTCAAGACAAGTGCATAATGAAGATATATATTTTATTTGTGAAGGTCACCGTGATTTTGTAATTTGTGTTCTATTAAACAAAAAAACATGTAAGTCTATTAGTGTCTGCTCAACATAAAAGATTTAAGCTGATACCTTAAGCTAAATGCAAAATACATTAAAGGATGTGAATTGGGGTGTTTCAAAGTGCCCTGTTGTATCTGTGATTGTGATATTTGCATGGACAACATATATGTAAAGAGAAAGTAAAGCATATTTTATGAGATAAAGAGGACAGTAACAACAAAGTAATTATCATGCTAATTCAGACTGTAATAGCAAAAGTCACTACAATGTTAGAAAGTTAATCTGGTTTCAGTTTGTATGTTGTTAGGTGATGTGACTTTATTTTGATGACTTTGAGGCTCTACATTTTTCTTAAACCATTCATGCAATAACTGGATCCATGCTATGCTATGCATAAACAATTATTGAAATAGCCAGTTTATGCAATGCCTTACAAAGCCAGGACAACTTGGAGCAGCTTTTTTAAGTGAAGCAGTAAAATGCATCGCATTGATTACATCTGTGATGGCTGCCAAAATTCACATTAGCTTTTTCAGGCATTTGTGCAATCTTGCATAATTTGTTACTTAAAGGGTTAGTTCACCCAAAAATGAAAATAATGAAATGTATTACTCACCCTCATGCCGTTCCACACCCGTAAGACCTCCGTTCATCTTCGGAACGCAAATTAAGATCTTTTTGTTGAAATCCGAAGGCTCAGTGAGGCCTGCATAGGCATCAATGTAATTTACACTCTCAAGATCCATTAATGTACTAAAAACATATTTAAATCAGTCCATGTGAGTACAGTGGTATAATATTAATATATACAAGAATATTTTTCGTGCGCCAAAAAAACTAAATAACAACTATAGTGATAACCGATTTCAAAGCACTGCTTCACGAAGCTTCGGAATGGAAACAAATCAGCGAGTCGAATCCTGATTTGAATTGCGTGTCAAACTGCTGAAATCACGTGACTTTGGCGCTCCGAACCACTGAATCGACTTAGTGATTCGTTTCCGCTCCGAAGCTTCATGAAGCAGTGTTTTGAAATCAGTTATCACTATATAAGTCGTTATTTAGGTTTTTTTGGCGCACAAAAAATATTCTGTAGATAAAAAAATAAATATGTTTTTAGTACATTAATGGATCTTGATAGTGTAAATTGCTTTGCTCCCTATATAGGAGGCCTCACTGAGCCTACGGATTGCAACAAAAATATCTTCATTTGTGTTCCGAAGATGAAATAAGGTCTTACGGGTGTGGAACGGCATGAGGGTAATAAATTACATTATTTCCATTTTTGGGTGAACTAACCCTTTAAAAAGAAAAATAAACATATATTTGTATCTTAAAGGGATAGTTTGCCCACATTTTTTTTTTTTTTCATTAATTTCTCACCCTCATGTCGCTCCAATCGTATAAGACTTTCGTTCGTCTTCGGAACACAAATGAAGATCTTTTTGATTAAATCTGTGAGATTTCTTTACTTCCATTGGCACACTCTAAAAAAAAAGGTTCTATATGGCACCAAAAATGGTTCTTGGCTCTTTTTAAGTACTATAAGCACCAATTTTGGTGCTTCAGCGGTTCTTCACCGGTTCTTTGACTAAGGCGCTATATAGCACTAGCTGCTAACTATGGTGCTATATAGCACCGCTACCATATACAGAACATGTTAAGATATGGTGCTATATAGTACCAAAAGTGGTTCCTCTATACTTACGAGGAAGAACCATTTTTGGTGCCATATAAAACCTTTTTTTTTTTAGAGTGCAGTCTATGCAAGTACCAGTTTAAAGCCCCCAAAAAGATAAAGACATCGTTAAAATAATCCATGTGACTCCAGTGGTTTAACCTCAATTTTATGAAGCAACGCGAGTGCTTTCTTTGCACAAAGAAAAACACTTTATTTACAAAATATTTGGTGTGGGATAAAATGCCCCCTGTAAAATGCCAAGTCATAATTATTACCATGTTCTGAACATCACATCCTGTTTTTCCATCAAATGTAATTTAACTAGGTGGTTGAATAAAAATATTTGGATATTTAAAAAGGACCTCAAGTTAGCACCAGCTATCTAGTTAGCTAGCCGGTGAGCATCAGCTAACAATGTTTTTCAAATATTGTTTTTCAGCATGGTTCATTAATAAATATTCATATTTATAAGTTGTTTAAGCTTGTCTTTTTAAGCTAAAACTGCAAAACGGTTCAAAATGTTTATACGCTATTCGAGCGTAACTGGTGTGCAGTGTCGTCAGGCGTAGCGTAAGCATTTTGAACTGCGAGAGGTGCTACACTTTTTCCGTAAGTACGGAAGGCGATCGACCGGAAGCTAGATAATTTACTTTATAAAGTTTTAAATATGGATATTTGTGTAATATGGATATTACACAAATGCATCGCTTCGCTTCAAGTCAAGTCAAGTCAACTTTATTTCTATAGCGCTTTTAACAATGCAGATTGTTTCAAAGCAGCTTTACAGTGTTAAACAGGAAAATAATGCAACAGAAATCCAATCTGGCCAATTAACAAACAGCGTATGATTATTATTCTGGCAACTTTACAGGTCAGAGATCATAATAGATCGGAATATTCAAAGGATCGGAGGCAACACGCCGGAGACAGGTTTATTGAGGATGACATATCGATTTAAGTATTATTAAATTGTAATATTCGAACAATCGGAGTCATCACACCAGAGACGGGTTTATTGAGGATGCCGTGTCGACGATGCAATTTCAGGGGGAGTCTAATAGACACGGTTTCTGCAGACACTTCAGGGTCCTGCGTTGGTCATGTCTGGGCGCAGGTCCACCATCTGATCTGGATACGGCCCGGATCCGGCTGACTGCAGTAAACCTCGGGATAAAACAGAGAGACTAACATTAGCGTAGATGCCATTCTTCTGATGATGTAACGAGTACATCAGGTGTTCTGGGAAGTGTTCCCGGTTCCGGCTGACCTAGTTAATGCAGCCTAACAATCATTTCATTGAAAAAGTGTTGTATGTGTATGCCATAGTAAAGAAATGTGTTTTTAGTCTAGATTTAAACTGGCGGAGTGTGTCTGCTTCCCGAACAATGTTAGGAAGACTATTCCAGAGTTTAGGTGCTAAATAGGAAAAGGATCGACCGCCTGCAGTTGATTTGGATATTCTCTGTATTATCAACTGGCCAGAATTTTGAGACCGCAGTAGACGTGATGGAGTATAATATGTTAAGAGCTCGCTCAAGTATTGGGGAGCTAAACCATTTAGTGCTTTGTAAGTAATAAGCAAGATTTTAAAATGTACGCAATGTTTAATAGACAGCCAGTGCAGTGTTCACAGAACTGGGCTAATATGGTCATACTTCCTGGTTCTAGTAAGAACTCGAGCTGCTGCGTTTTGGACCAGCTGGAGTTTATTTATTAAGCGAGCAGGGCAACCACCCAGTAGAGCATTACAATAATCTAACCTTGAGGTCATGAACGCATGAACTAACTGTTCAGCATTTTGCATTGAGAGCATGTGCCGTAATTTAGATATATTTTTAAGATGGTAGAATGCAGTTTTACAGATGCTAGAAACGTGGCTTTCAAACGAAAGATTGGTATCAAAGAGCACACCCAGGTTCCTCACGGACAACGAGGACTTGACAGAGCGCCATCAAGTGTTAGACAGTATTCTATGTTACTTCTTGTGGAGCTTTTTTGTCCAATAATTACAAATTCAGTTTTTTCTGAATTGAGTTGCAGGAAATTACTGGTCACCCAATGTTTTATATCAGCTATGCATTCCGTTAATCTTGTGAATTGGTAAGTTTCTTCAGGACGTGAAGAAATATAGAGCTGAGTATCGTCAGCATAACAATGAAAACTAACGCCATGCTTCTTAATGATATCTCCCAGTGGTAGCATGTACAGGGTGAAGAGCAGCGGTCCTAGCACTGAGCCCTGCGGTACTCCATACTGAACTTTTGATGGGTGTGACATCTCTTCATTTACTGCTACAAACTGATAACGGTCACATAGGTATGATTTAAACCATGACAAAGCAATTCCACTAATACCTACATAAATTTTGAGTCTATTCAAAAGAATGTTGTGGTCGATAGTATCAAATGGAGCGCTAAGATCGAGGAACACTAATAGAGAGATACAGCCACGATCGGATGAAAAGAGTAAATAATTTGTAACTCTGATGAGAGCAGTCTCAGTATGATACGGTCTAAATCCTGACTGGAAATCCTCACAGATACCATTTCTTTCTAAAAAAGGAACATAATTGTGAAGACACTGCCTTTTCAAGTATTTTTGACAGAAAGGGTAAATTTGAGATTGGTCTATAATTGACTTATTCTGTAGGATCAAGTTGCGTTTTTTTAATAAGTGGTTTAATAATAGCCAACTTAAAATTTTTCGGTACATATCCTAATGACAAAGATGAATTAAAGGGTTAGTTCACCCAAAAATGAAAATTCTGTCATTAATTACTCACCCTCATGTCGTTGGACACCCGTAAGACCTCCGTTCATCTTCGGAACACAAATGAAGATATTTTAGTTGAAAGCTGATGGCTGAGAAAGGCTTCACACAGGCCTCCATTGGCATTCAGTACATTGACACTTCCAAGATCCATGAAAGGCACTTAAAACGTCGTTACAAAGTCTATCTCACCACAGTGGCTCTACAATAATCATACAATGCGACGACAATAGTTTTTGTGCGCAAAAAAAAATCAAAATAACACCTTTATCCAACTTGTTCTCGACTTCCGTGTATGCCTCCACGACGCATGCGCGAGAATATGACGCAGATCCGGCGTTCGGACATATGACCCAGAAGCGATTTGTTTACGAGCAGAGGAAGACGCGCGTGTCTAAGCTGTTGGATTCTACATTGATCGTGCTTTAGGTCTCGGCGTAGTGCTCAAAATGGGGCTTATGTGTGTATTTCATCGATTCACGAACACCGGCGCTACGTCATATTCTCGCGCATGCGTCGTGGAGGCACACACGGAAGTCGAGAACAAGTTGGATAAAGGTGTTATTTTGATTTTTTTTTGCGCACAAAAACTATTGTCGTCGCATTGTATGATTATTGTAGAGCCACTGTGGTGAGATAGACTTTGTAACGACGTTTTAAGTGCCTTTCATGGATCTTGGAAGTGTCAATGTACTGAATGCCAATGGAGGCCTGTGTGAAGCCTTTCTCAGCCATCAGCTTTCAACTAAAATATCTTCATTTGTGTTCCGAATATGAACGGAGGTCTTACGGGTGTCCAACGACATGAGGGTGAGTAATTAATGACAGAATTTTCATTTTTGGGTGAACTAACCCTTTAATGATATTAAGAAGAGGATCTATGACCTCTGGTAGCATCTCTTTTAATAGCCTAGTCGTTATAGGGTCGAGCATACATGTTGTTGATTTTGATGATTTCAGAAGGCCTTTATTAACCCCCTCGGAGCCGTGTGGCGCAGTTATATGATGGATGGATGCACTTTTATGGACTTCAAAAACGAAACACCAATTCACTGCCATTATAATGCCTGGATTAGCCAGGACTTTTTAAATATAGGCTAACTCCGGTTTTATTCGTCTGAAAGAAGAATGTCATATACACCTAGGATGACTTGAGGGTGAGTAAATCATGGGGTAATTTTCATTTTTGTGTGAACTAACCCTTTAACTGGAATCACATGGATTACTTTAATGATGTCTTCAACCTTTCTGGGGCTTGAAAGTGGTAGTTGCGGGTTTGGAATGACACATGGGTGGGTGGGTGAGTGATTAATGACAGAATTTACATTTTTGGGTGAACTAACCCTTTAAACATACTGATGTTATTGCACTGTCATTTTTACAAGTATGGTTAATGAATACAAATCTACAGGAAAAACGCCTTCTTTATCACACTTGTTTTGATGCAACTGCAACTGAGCATGACTTCCCAATAACATTTCACCTTATTTCTGTGGCTCACTTTAAATGGCTACACATCTGGCAGTTTCTTGTAATGCTTTGTTTGGTGGTCTGCTTGATGTTTGAAAAGTATTTTGTGTTGCTTATTTTCCCCTGGATGTCACGTTTGCCGCTGCTTCTATATTTAAATATCACATGTAGCCTACTATCACAAGACCATGCATTAACATTCCAGGATGTCACACAGACTTCTGTTACTATCTTGGTCCTTCTCTGTTTATTTTCACTTTTGTCAGTGGAAAACGTGAAGTCATACACTAAAAATGGGCTTATATGTTAAGTTTTAAAGGGAATTTATTTATATCAGTGTGTTTTATGATCTTTTATGCCAGGATGTACCAGGTGGCCCAAAGCCGAGCCAGACACAGCTACATAGCTGGACACAGTATGAGCCAGAACTGTCTATCATGTCATTCTCTCAGCTCCTAAACACATCAAGCTGCCCATGTGAGAACTCGGAAATTGGAGAGGAAGACTGCCAAAATTCAGGCTGGCTTCTTATTAGTATTCATGTTCTGCTGGCCTTAACCACTGTTGCACATATACTCAGGGTCAAAATATACATGCTAACCATACAAACAATAAACAATGCAGCCCAGAAAAAACATTGTCATGGTAGATAGTTTCTGCAAACTGATGTTGGAGCACTGTTAAAAGCTTTATATTTTCAGCCATTGAGTTAAATGTAAACATAATAAAGCACACAATTTTTTCATTTATTTATGTATTTATATTTAACTGTCACCTGATCAAGCAAAATCAATACTGAAAATGATTTCTCCCATTTTCACCTGATATACCATTATTTATAGGCCTATAGGCCTAATTAATAAAAATAATCAATTGTCCCTTGATATTTAAAGCACAATCAATACTGAAAATTGTTTGTCCCACTTTACCTAAATATTTATTTATTCTGATATGTATAATAAAATAATTAACCAAGCTCCGAAACACAAATAAATATTCCAGTAAGCAAATACGAGCTCTCACTACATATCCCAGAATCCTTTTCAGCCCATGCGTCAGGTCGTGCGCGATTAACCGGAAGAGACGTTATGGCTCATTTCTAGAAGGTAAGGAAGAAGTACTGAGTGATTGTTTTTATCTAAAATGTTCAGTTTAAAATATGTGTTTTTCATCATTCTTATAAATATTGATATAAATGCAAGTTAAACTTTAAAATAATGCATTCGTGTTTGCCGAGTGCTGAGATGATTAAGTGAAATCAGTCCTGTTAACACATGTGCTAATAGTATGTTTTGACTGATATTTTTGGTCTGAATCTGTTCATCTAAGCTACTATATTCTATTGTCGAATGTTGTTGTGATTTCTCTTTTTTATTTAATGAAGTTTATGGACTGCAAAAACATTCCAGTATAAATTGTTACTATGTATACCAGCTCTGAAGTAAGCATGACATGTATGTTGATGACAACACGGCGATTCAAAGTCTGTTGTAATATTTAAACATATTTAGTTGTACATGGTAGTATTAAGTGATGTATGTATTTTAGACTTATTGCGTTTTATATGGCAGTCCATGAAATGGGCATGCTGGCATTTCTATTTTTTCTAAATTTATGTTCATTTTAAAATATTTTGTGAATATGATTTGAGGTAATTTACATTAATTTCACTTAAATACTGTTCAGGTTGTGGTGACAGCAGAACTCCAGATGGAGACGGAGTCCGAGACGCTCTCAGCCTCCATGGCAAACACATTACAAGTGTCAGAGATTAGAGAAACCAGTACAGACCAGGAAGAAGACTGTTTCTACGACTGTGAGGACACATTATCCGCAGAGGATGGACACGCTGATGTTAAACACCCAGAGAGGGCTCACAGCGATAGACTGGAGTCAGGCGGCAGGACAGAAAAAGACAACAGCTTAGAAACCGAGAGACTAGAAAACATGGATGACACTGACCGGTTGTGTTTGGATAACACATCAGCAGAGGATTCGGAAGGGCACGAGGACAGGTCGGCTGAAAAGAGACATGACTCATTAACACGAGATCTGAGTCCTGAGAAGGACAATGATGAAGATCTGAGTACTGAGAAGGACAATGATGAAGATCTGAGTACTGAGAAGGACAATGATGAAGATCTGAGTACTGAGAAGGACAATGATGAAGATCTGAGTCCTGAGAAGGACAATGATGAAGAACAGGAGAAATGGGAGAGGTTTGTGGACAACGATGAGAAGAGAGAGAGTGACTCAGATTCAGAATTTAAAGAAGAGGCAGTCAAGGTGACCGAGTATGATGAAGAATACCTGCGTGAGCTGGAGAAAGACCTGACGGAAGAAGAAAAAGAGGTTCTCCTCCTATTATTTTTCGCGTTCAGTTCTGCCTGTACCATGTTTAATGCCATTGTCATTGATGTGCTCTCAGTCTCTTGATATATTTATTTATTATTTCTTTCTTCCAATTACAGAGCAGAAGAAAGGAGAGTTTAGAGCTGAAGGAGAAGGGCAACATGCAGTTCAAGAGTGGAGGTAAGACAAAACCAGTCAAAGATAAACTGGTTTCTTACTGTCCGTTCACACCTAGTTTAATTTGTGAAGTGGCACTAATTGCAGGGCTCCAGAGTGCGACTAAATGGTCGCATTTTGCGACTAAAATTTGAGAGTGTGCGACTGAATTTTACATCCAGTCGCACATGTGCGACCAGTAAATTTGCCTGCTATCGGTACTGGATAAATTAAGAAAATACACTTACTAATTATAATTGATAGACGTTATGTCTGGCAAATTCTATCTTTGCCAGCCGTTTCTATATTAAATAATTTGTCCGTGATGCATTTTTGCCATTCGCAATCCAGAAGAGAGAGAGAGAGAAAGCGAGCGAGCTCTCACGTGGAGCTGCAGCGAACACAACACCACAGTCAGCTTAATGAGTGAGGATGGCCAAGAGAACTACACAGAAGTTTAGTCTACTTAAACTTTAGGGATGTGCTGTGATATTAATCTCATTTTATTTTCGATTTTGGCTTCCAAGAATTATAAAAACTATTCCTATAGCCGTGTTCCGTCGAGCGCGATCCTTCCCTTCACAGCTGCGCTGTCATTTCTCCCTAAACCTAAACTAAACGTCAGATTCAGTGATTGTTGTAAACTGCAGTCTCTACTGTTGCTAAACTGCGGGATGTGTGTGATAATAAAGAGCTATTAAATGCACAATAATCCGCGCAAGAGACGCTGTTTCCAACTTCAAGGCGGCTTATGTGTGTGTGCTGCGAAATGGACCGACTTGCAGTTAATATTTTAGGCTTCGTGTGCGTGTCTAAACCATCAAATAAACAACAAATAGCCGGTGTCAAATTGACCGGATTGGAGAGTAGTTATTTTAACAGTTTATATCTTAAATGGGCGTAAATAGTTTGGAGAAATAAGAGAATATGATATTATTTGTTCTACATTCGATCGGTCTTAAAGGGGCAGCGTCTAATAAACATGCTGACGATTGAGCCATTAATTCGAATCGAACAAAAGGCAAATAGAAAATATTCACATCTCTTGAATTAATAACTTTAGCTTTTATAAGCATTAATCTATCAATTTATACAGTGAAAACTATGCAGTGTTATTTTACATTTCATTACTTTATTAGATTTATTTGTAGGTTTGTTCTTTACTGTATTATTAATGTTAGCAGACCTTCCGAATGCCTGCACACTGGTCCATTTACAAATAGATGTTTTATATTTTTGTTCAAACTTTGCGGTTTCTTTTGCTATATATATTTTACTTTTCAGATTATAAAGCCATGTTAATTATGTTCTTAATTATGTTTGTTTTTTTTTAAATATAAAAAAAAAAAAAAAGTATAATAAAAAGAATCGGTAAGAATACTGTTAAAGTACCGGATCGATAAGCAGTATCGGTAAGAGTAGTAAAACCATTAAAACCTTAACGATACCGATCCCTATTAGTAATACAGTGGAAATTAGTAGATTTGGTTAGCATGTTGATTTATGGTGTGCGCCCCTAAAATTTCTGGTTGTGCCCCTAAAATTTTCAGTTGGGGGCCACTGTGCTCCAAGTGAAAAAAGTTATTATGTTGTTATAATGTTGTTATTTTTTAAAATAATTTTTGAAGAGTCTTTACACAGCTCTTTTCAAAACAGTGTTCACACCTGTCAAGCTCCATAAAAGACTCCATGAAAAATAACAACAACATACAACTTCATATAAGTATAACTTGAGCATTAAACACTACCATTCAAAAAGTAAAAAGGCCAGTAAAATAT
The DNA here is from genome assembly GCF_949357685.1 of Gobio gobio. Classification (NCBI taxonomy): domain Eukaryota; kingdom Metazoa; phylum Chordata; class Actinopteri; order Cypriniformes; family Gobionidae; genus Gobio; species Gobio gobio. The sequence continues at coordinate 23,982,672 of NC_137107.1, forward strand.
TTTATATATACTATTACTATATATATATATATATATATATATATATATAAGATAAAGAAACTAATACTTTTTTTCAGCAAGGATGCATTCAATTGATCAAAAGTGACAGTAAAACATTTATAATGTTACAAAAGATTTCTATTTCTCAAATAATCCTGAAAATCACGATTTCCACCAAAATATTAAGCAGCACAATTGTTTTCAACATTAATAATAATAAGAAAAGTTTCTTGAGCAGCAAATCAACATATTAGAATGATTTCTGAAGGATCATGTGACTGAAAATTTAGCTTTGACATCACATTAATACATTGCATTTTAAAATATATTTAAATAGAAAACTGTTGTTTTAGATTGTAATAATATTTCATAGTGTTACTGTTTCTGCTGTATCTTTGATCAAAGTAATGCAGCTTTGATGAACATAAGAGACTTCTTCCAAAACATTTAAAAAATCCCTCAACTTCTGAATGTTTCAAGTCAAATCTGAAATCATAGAATTACAAAATGTAAGTAATTATGCATAATACTCTGATAACAGGTGAATAACAATTTAAATTTCAGTGTTCCTTATAAACTTTATAATTTTGCTTGAATATAGTGCACAGGTCTTTTCTGGTGTTTTTATGTGGTCAAAATGAAAAGAGCTACTTCAATATTTTCACAAATTGTATGCTCTACAAAAAATACCAAGAGGCTGAGTAAATAATGTCATTTTTGGCTGAATTACCCCTTGAGGAAGCTTCATATTTATTACAGATATTCTTCTGACATTTGATTGTTTACAGAGCATGTAGATGCTGAGGAGTCTTACACTGCCGCCCTGCGAGTGTGTCCTGTGTGCTACAGTAAAGAGAGATCCATACTCTTCTCTAATCGAGCTGCTGCGCGCTTGCATCAGGTGAAAATTTTATTGTTTTTGTACAGATACAGAATGTATATTTCTTTTTTATTTTCTGGTGAGAGAATCAGGTGTACACTGTCTGTATAAACCTTTTAAAGGTTTGTTTTAAGAGATGTCTTCTGAGGACACGCAGTGTTTGCTTGCAGTACTGCACTGCATAGATGCAGCTAAAAGGGATAGTTCACTCCAAAATGAAAATGATCCCATAATTTACTCACCCTCGAGCCATGCTAGGTGTATATGACTTTCGGAGTTATATTAAATATCCTGGCTCTTCCCAGCTTTGTAATGGCATTGACTAGTGCCTAAGTTTTTGAAGCTACAAAAAGTGTTTTTGTAGGAAAAATATCCATAGTTAAAAATGTATAAACTATAGACTTTATTCAGAACAGTGCCATGAGAGGTATGAAAGCGAGGCTGTGAGGGATAGTATTTTCAATGTCATCCACTGAAAAAAGCTGTATAAAGCCCCTAGATCACTACTGTCTACTGAAATTTCTTGGAAAGATATTTTTGCAGTGTTTCATCAGCAGAACAATCCAAAACACATTAAATAACAGTACAACCCACTGAAGAGATGAACCCTCAAAGATAGTTCTGCTGTGAATAAGATGTATAATCACTGGCTTCCGGCAACGGCCATACGCGCGTTCGGTGTTAGGTGTTTTTTTTTTTTCTCTAGAGGCATCTATTCTCATCTAAGCTTGGGCTGCGCATACGTCGGGTCAGATGTCACGCTTCTACCAGAACTAGACTCTTTTGAGTTCTCTTTTCTACTGAATGTGGGTACGGCCGTTGCCGGAAGCCAGTGATTATAGTTTATAAAGTTTTAAATATGGATATTTTTCTTACAAAACTGCATAGCTTCGCTTTAGAAGGCATTTATTAACCCCCTGGTGTTGTATGGATCACACATCCATCATGGATGGGCGCTATTCAATACCATTACAAAAACTGGAAAGAGCCAGGAGATTTTTTTTTATAACTCCGATTGTGTTTGGCTGAAAGAAGAAATAAACAACTAGAATGGCTTGCGATTGAGTCAATTATGGGATCATTACAATTTTGGAGTGAACTATTCCTTTAAAGTCACCATGACATCCTTTTTACAGAATGTTAGAGCCATGCAGTGTTTGTATTAAATGATTCACCCGTTCACATCATTCGTTTTTCAAATGAATGTGCACTCATAATCTTTGATCAAAACATTAACCTCCCCCTCCCTCATTTATTTAGCAACGCCAAACTTTCTTTGATCCAATCAATTCTCAAGAATTAAATTCCTAAAAAAAAAATCTTATTCCAGAAGCCATTTCACTCAGATATACGTCACAATAGAGAAGAAAAGACTATGGCAACTTTTGTGTTTTGTTTAAAATGTGTTCTTATAATCATATGCAGACTCTCATCGTTTGATTGTTTGTATGTTGTTTTTTTGGCACAAGCATGGATCAGTAACATGTTGGTTAATAGTGTTTTAAACTTTCCAACTTGCATGAATTTTTGCTACGGTATTTTGGAACCAGTCATCACAATCACTACTTCAAGTGCTCAAATTAGTTTTTGTATATGATTATCCGGATATTCTACTCATTCATTATTTTGCATATTAACTTCATAATTTTATCTGACAGGATAAAAAAGACAGCGCTATCAGTGACTGCTCTAAAGGTGAGTGTATATCCTGCACACATTGTGTTCTGTATCCAGAGAAAGTCTCACAACATACATTTGCTGGCTATTTTTATTTTCTGTCTCCGATGTGTATCTTTATTTCCTTTTCCTGTGGAAATGTGATTTGAAACAAAGATGTTTGACACGATGTGTGTTGTTCTGTCATCCACAGCCATAGAACTGAATCCAAATTATGTCCGTGCCATTCTGCGGAGAGCAGAACTCTACGAGAAGACAGAGAAACTTGATGAAGCTCTAGAGGACTATAAAACTGTCTTGGAGAAAGACCCGGGCATCCCTGCAGCTAGAGAGGCGTGTATGGTGAGTGTCTCTATGCCAGTGGCCTTTTGTCTCCCAAAAGCCTGAAAGACCCAGTTAAATATCAAGATTCCAGAAGTTTTAAGAACGGATTGTTCTTCACACAATGTGTATAGATATATATATAGATACATAGATATATTACTCTTAATCTACCCAATAAAATATTTTAGAGCTTGACACAACTAGTAAAATGTACTTTGCTTATTTAAAATGCACATGGCGTTTCATTTGCATGATGTTCCCACGTCTCGATCACACCTTTTAAACCAGGCTTCTTCATTTATCCAGGATATCCCATGGAAATCCTAGTTGTTAAGGGGGTGATGTAAAATAAGAAGTATGTTGATTTGTAGTGGTTTAATATATTTTAAAGATTGCTTTGTCATATTCTAAATCATTTAAGTTATCTAGAGGCCCACTTGGAAGTTTGCTGAAACCCCCTAGTCGAGGAACACTCGTCCACATCATTGATATATTTGTCTCTAATGTATGTGTTATAGAGTCAATTGGAAATCACAAATGTTTGATTCTTTTTAAATGGCAAGATCTTAAATTCTTAAAAATAAGTCTAATGGAAGACAGAAAATATATACAGATTGTATACAGGTTTAGAACAACATGAGGATGAATAAATTAAACCAATTAAAACATTTATTGTCTCTAAATTTCTATTTCTCTTTCAGCGGCTGCCACGGCAAATTGAAGAGCGTAACGAGAAGCTGAAAGAAGAGATGATGAGTAAGTTTTTTGTATTTAATATTTTTGTCTGGGTCAGATACACCCTGACAAGAGGTGTGAGAGAATTTTATTAGATTTATTTAGGACGGTACTAAATAAAAAATAAAATGTTTTTTTTTTGGTCCCTCCTTTTTATTTTTATTTTTTATAGCGCTGATTTTCCTAGTCAACTCCGCAGCGACACCAGCAAACATTACATGAACTTTTCTGAGATTAGAACGCATACCAAAAAAAACTTTGATATAAATAGCAGCCTTAAAAAAAAACTGAATTTATTATTTTAGAATTTATTTAAAAATATTTTTCAAATGAAGAAATAAATATAATATAAATATAAATATAAACGTAAATATACATTATAAACAGACAAATAAATAAATATACACCAAACTGAAACATTTAAAAGAGAAATAGCAATGCAAACATAATCAGGCTGATGGTCAAGTAGCCTTAAAGGGATAGTTCACCCAAAAATAAAAATTACCCCATGATTTACTCACCCTCAAGCCAACCTAGGTGTTTATGACTTTCTTCTTTCAGACGAATAAAAGTTATATCGGATATCTATATCAGAAAATATCCATATTTAAAACTTTATAAAGTAAAGTGTTGAAATTGGATCTTGCAGTTCAAAATGCTTACGCTACGTCTGAACTGCAGAGGCACTTTCAACACTTTTCCACGGAAGGCGATCGGCCGAAACTTTACTTTATAAAGTTTTAAATATGGATATTTTTCTTACACAAACGCATCGATTCGCTTCAGAAGGCCTTTATTAACCCCCAGAGCCGTGTGGAGCATGTTATTTGATGAACATAAGCATTTTTATGGACTTCAAAAACAGAGCAACAATTACTGCTATTATACAGCTTGGATTAGCCTGGACTTTTTTTTATATAACTCCGTATGAAAGAAGAATGTCAGATACACCTAGGATGACTTGAGGGTAAATAAATCATGGGCTAATTTTCATTTTTGGGTGAACTATCCCTTTAAAATCAAATAAAAATGTAGTTTTTCAGAGGTCAGAACTCAAACGAAATAAGCATACATTATATCAAACAAATAAATAAATAAATAGCAGCAAAATTAAACACTTTACATAATGTGGAAAATTAGGCTATACATGACACTCCAATCTCAGTCTTCTCATATTATGAGAAAAGGAACATGTTGTCGGGGAAAAGTGAGCTCCGAGTCTTGCTCACAAAATAGCTGGCCTTTAAGAAGATGCGCTCTGATTGCGTTGACGGGGAAACGTTTGGAAACGCTCATAAGGCTACAGAATTGGTGATTATTCTGTGATGTCATTAGTCTGAATGTTTCAGTGCAGCAGTACTATTCATTTGGAAGGTTATTTGGGAAAAAAGAAACATACTTTATTTTAAGCCATTAGAAAGTTCTAGTCAGATCCATTAATTAGTATATTTCAAAGAGTCCTTATAAACCAAAGAACCTTGGCTTGAAAAAACCTTGTTGCATAAATCATATTTGAAATCTCTAATGCAGTCTTATTGAATGTTTTTCTTACTTGACCATGAAGTGCAATGCATTGAGACAACTTCTGGCCATAAATTGGCCGTATAGAACAGGTCAAAACAACAGCACAGTCAATTAGGGGTATTGATTTTCTTTTTTTTTAAAGTCCACTTTTGTCATAATTTACATTTTTTATTATTATTGATAGTAATAAATGTATATAAAGATAATTCTATATTATCATAAATTGTTATTATTCTAATGTTGAATTAATATTTTCTGTTACAAAACAAAAAATGGTTAACATATCAGTTATCAGAAACTTAAACATTAATAAATTACTATTGGTGTCAATTATAAGACAACATCGGCTGAGCTCTAACACTACTCCCATTTGTATTATGACATTTTTTTTAAACTAAAATGATAGTGTTGGTAAAAAAAGTGTAGAGGATCAAACAACTAAAATTTTCTCTGGTTTTCATTACTGGTTAAATGTCTCTTGTTACTTTTGCAATGCTTTCTCAAGGCACATGCTGGTATTGTCTGTTTTAAGGTACTAATAAATGTTGCAAACTCTGTATGTTTCCTCTGAAGATCAGATTTCCACTGTTGCCGTCAGGCTGAACTTACTGCAGCTCACAGTGAAGGGTGTTACTGTTGAACACATCATATTGATCTTACTGCAGTCCCAGTCACAGAGACAAAGCTCCCCATAATCGCTTTAGACCTTTAGAGTCTTTAACCTTTTTCAGGCCAACTTGTTAGTATAGAGTTGGAGCACTGGGACCCCGCTACATATAAAACTGAGAGTTGCTTTTGAAGCCTAGCCTATATTAATGCATTTACACACTTTAATCGCATTCATTGCAAATCCAATAAAATGTTCATTACTGATGTACAGTCATATGTTCTGTACATTTCAATTTTATTTAAAGGGTTAGTTCACCCAAAAATGAAAATTCTGTCATTAATTACTCACCCTCATGTCACATTCCAAACCCGTAAGACCTTCATTCATCTTCGGAACACGAGTTAAGATATTTTTGATGAAAACCCAAGAGCTCTCTGACCCCTCCATAGACAGCTATTTAATTAACACTTTCAAGTCAAGTCACCTTTATTTATATAGTGCTTTTTACAATGCTGATTGTTTCAAAGCAGCTTCACAGTGTTAAACAGGAAAATAATGCAACAGAATTTGATTCGGCTTTACAGCCGCTCTGATGGACACATAGTGATGTTATCCAGCTCATTTCAATTATCATATAGTGGCAATGCGGTCTGATCAGTAATTTAGTTGAATATTTAGTTACTGAGCAAGCCAAGCCAAAGATTACGGTGACGGTGGCAAGGAACCAAAACTCAGTGAGGCAATTATTAGATAGGAATATTCGAAAGATCGGAGTCATCACGCCAGAGACGGGTTTATTTAGGATGCCGTGTCAGTGAGGCAATTATTAGATAGGAATATTCGAAAGATCGGAGTCATCACGCCGGGGGCGGGTTTATTGAGGTTGCCGTGTCGATGAGGCAATTTCAGGGGGAGTCTAATAGACACAGTTTCTGCAGACACTTCAGGGATGCGTTGGTCATGTCTGGGCGCAGGTCCACCATCTGATCTGGATATGGCACGGACCCGGCTGACTGCAGTAAACCTCAGGATAAACAGAGAGACTAACATTAGCGTAGATGCCATTCTTTTTTATAATGTAACTGGTACATCAGGTGTTATGGGAAGTGTTCCTGGTATCAGCTGACCGAGTTAATGCAGACTAACAATCATTTAATTGATTTGAATAATATAAATAAAAAAATGTATGTGTATGCCATAGTAAAAAGATGTTTTTAGTCTAGATTTAAACTGACAGAGTGTGTCTGCTTCCCGACATTATTCAACCATTTCTTCACATCTGTCTCCTATGCTGTTGATGTAGTAAATACAGTGCAGCTCTTTTAAAGCCCTACGGCAAAACGCCGGCTTACCATTGGCCAACACTGTTCACTTGAGCACCACAACGCATGCATGTGATGCTGACGCAGGAGCTAGCCAATGGTGAACAGTAGAACTCAAGGCCAATTTATACTTCTGCGTCGAGTGTACGCCATTGTGTACGCCATTGTGTACGCTGTAGGCTACGCGCGTAGCCGACGCTGTCGTGAGCATTTATACTTCTGCGCTGTTGTCCGCGTCAATGTGCAATTACACATGCAGACGCTAGTAGGCAGTGTCCTCGGGCATGTTGGTGTAATCAAGAAAACAGCCGAAGAAGAAGCAGCTTGTTGTGTAGAATCTGTACATTCATGTCGGAATATCAGCAGCAGTGAGAGAGCGGCTTTTCTTGCAGCTTGAGTTGTTGTATCTAATACAAATTAAGCATCTCTAGTTGATTAGTAGAGTTAAATAAGGCGATCTGGCGCTGGAATGTGTTTGTGAAATCATGCAGAGTGCTCGTGGCCGCTGTTTTCAGCAGCGGTGGCTCGAGCAATCGATTGCTGTTGCGGAGACTTCATTCACGAAATATACCTTAATGTGTCCCTGTTCTTGATATACAATTACTGATTAACATCTTTGGTTTTAATGAGAAAATAAACAAACTATACTCAGCGGATCTATTTATTTACTACCATAAAGAATCGCTGGACTACAAAATATTGTGTTATAGCAGACGTAAGGAACTATCATCCAATTTCTGGACACACACAGGCACACACTCCTATCGCAGATTTTTTTATTTATTTATTGACCTGAGGGAAGGGTTCTGGCAGACCAATCACATCGCTTGCGGTCCGCGTAGAATTGACGCGTCGTTACATTTTTGGAGAGGTGCGCGTCAGGGTACGGCGTATCCAACGCGTCTATGCGTACGGTACGCCGTACCTTATGCGTGCACTCGACGCAGAAGTCTAAATTGGCCTTCAGAAGTGCTGCACTCACTGTTTACACTACATCAACAGCGTAGGAGACTGGCACAGACGAGAAGAGATTGTTAAATAGTTATTTTTGTTTGTTTTTGCGCACAAAAAGTATTCTCGTCGCTTCATAACATTTAAAGTTGAACCACTGGAGTCACATGGACTTTTTTAACAATGTCTTTACTACCCTTCTGGACCTTGAAAGTGTCAATTAAATTGCTGTCTCTGTGGGAGCTCGCCGATTTCATCAAAAAAATCTTGTGTTCGGAAGATTAACGAATGTCTTGGCGGTTTGGAACGGCATGAGGGTGACAGAATTTTTATTTTTGGGTGAACTAACCCTTTAATACAAATTTTCCTTTTCTTCATAAAAATGACACTATCGTTCAAAAGTTTGGGTCAGTAAGATTTTTCTTAAAAGGAATTACTACCTTTTATTTAGCAAAGATTCACGAAAAAAGTGACAGTAAAGACATTTACATTGTCACAATCTTCTATTTATATAAATGGTGTTCTTTTGATACTCCTGTTAATCAAAGAATCCTTAAAAAAAATGATCATGGCTTCTTCTAAACTATTAAGCAGCACAACTGTTTCAACATTGATAATAAAAGTTTCTTGAGGACCAAATCCAAATAATATAATGATTTTTGAAGGATCATGTGACAGAAAACTGAAAAATGATGCTGAAAATTCAGCTTTGCATCACAAGAATTACATTTTAAAATATTATAAAATAGAAGTTATTTTAAATAATACTTCACAATATTTCAGCCTATGCTGTATTTTTGTGTGTGAGTATGTGTGTGTGTATATTGAAGATCCCAGCAGATCATTAATTTGTTTTCTCTTTGTCTTCTCAGGTAAGCTGAAAGACTTGGGCAACATGATTTTACGACCCTTTGGCCTCTCCACCTCCAACTTTCAGGTCAACCAAGATTCCAACACCGGATCCTACTCCGTTAATTTTGTTCAGAATCCTAATAACAACAACAGATAGCAATCCAGAGTCTGTTATTACAGTGATAAACTGTCAACTGCTCCGTTCAAGTGTTCGGACTACCCAGTCATATTCCCCGTCTGCACTAATTCACTGATGCATTTTTTGCAGAATCGCTTGTCACGGACAAGTAACGCAAGCTGTTTCCAATTGATTTGGCCAATTACATTATCTGCTCATGTCAGGTGGCTTTTAAGTCTGTATTATTTAGATAATTCCCCCCCCCCCGGCATGCCAGAGTGTTACGTGTGCAGTGAAGCTGGAGTCAGTGATCCACAGACTGTCAGTCCTGAGCAATGAGAATTATGGCCTTCATCACCTCATCCAAAACGTGCGCTGTAATCAACCTTACCTGCGTTCACATTAAACCAGCGGTTTATTGAGATCCTGTCTGCATTGTGTTTTGTGACTTTTCTTGGATGTACTTTAATACAGCATGTTTTGTTAAAGAATACGACACAATTTGGTACAAGACAAAAAAACAGGTTTAATTTGAATAAAGAGATATACATTTACTACAGTAATAAAACCAATGTATACCCACGACCACCATCTTCATATGTATAGTCAGGAGAGCTTTACGATTGTACTGAAACGCATGTATGTACAATAGCAAGACCGAAAGCGTCAGCAGCTGTTCCTCACTCGCTCTTAATTCCCTTTTTACAGGATTCAGGTTGAGCATGTGCAATGAATGATGCCCCCAACGGCTATTAGGAAAACCTTGAGGCGAACAATCTGAAAAAGCATCGTACGACAGAGATAGAAAAGATGTGTTCTTACTGTCATAATTAGAAAAGCATTTATAAATGCAGGGGTGCACAAATAAACTGGCTCAGAGTGGTTTGTAACGCTGTACAGATTGCATTGATAATTTCATGTATGCTGTGCCACAGAGTGTGGAAAACTTCAAGCTCTCTTCAAGAACAGTCTAGACTGCATTAAGGCTCAGAATTTCTCAATATAAAGGAGCATAGATGTTGGGAAAGAACACTGGGATTTCATCCAAGACTACAAGCACAATAAGACCCAATCCTCTGTAATTGTACTGTGAAGTATAGCACATGCGATATTTATTGCATTTTTACATCATTTAAAAAAAAAAAAAAACGTTATAAGTTATCTTAAAAACCCTGCATTAATGTGTGCCAGCTCACCACCTTGAATCCACAACGGCTGTGCTGTTCGGTATCTGCAAGTGTTCTTTCACATGCTTTAAACACAAAAGCCTGCGCAAAGACAAATCTGGATTGAAAAATTATTTTCAGCATGATTGATCAGGAAAGAGTCTGTAATTCATTGTTATAAATATATAATTCTTTTCTTAAATAAAAATAATTTCTCCTTTACACCTGCTTCTCCAACTGTGGATGGCTCCTCTCATCTGACTGGCTGCTGACCAATAGCAGTGCTCTAGGCAACAGACCAATCAGTAGCTCTTCAGAGTTGCAGCACTGCAGAAAAAAGACAACAGAAGGTCAGAATATTTTCCGCCAGGTTATATATAAACTATACACATTGAGCGTTTATGTAAGATTCAAGGACCTTAAAGAACAGTGTGAGAAACGTATACAGTGTAACAAACTAACGGTTTATTAAAAACCTGCTAGTCTTAATTTGTTTTTCAGACGTCTTCTCATCTTGTGGTTGAGGAACAGAAAATCTTCCATTTACTAATTGTGTTGGTACGGTGAACCATAGACCTACTGCGCTTTACATAATTGAAATGGTTTCTTTTAGGCTTAATCCGACTTTTATTTAGGAAAAATACAAACTTGCTTGCTGGTCCAAAACTGACATTTACAGAAGATTTGATTCAGAGAATCTCAAAAAAAAAAGTCTCTAGCTTTAAACGTGAGCTACACGGTTACATTTCTCACATTCTGTACATTTACAATTTATGGATGTATGAATATAAACATTTGTTTAGACCAACTAAACATGTATATTCAAAAGCAAACCAAACATATGATGGAATTAACGTTTCATGTGATATCCTCATGCACAGCTGTTTTTCTATTGTAATGTCTGATCTTATAAAGCCAAGACCACGTGGAGAGACAGCAAAGATCGACTGAAATGTCAAATCAGTTAGACTATTTAAGCTTAATAACGAACTGTCTAGTGTAAATGTATCTACTTTCTAGTGTAGACTATGGCCCGGTTTCACAGACAGGGCTTAGACTAAGCCAGGATTAGGCCTTAGTTCAATTAGGACATTTAAGTAACTTTTATAAACATGCCCAAGAAAAAAACATTGCTGGTGTGCATCTTGAGACAAAACAATGCCACTGACATATTTTAAGATTTGTCAGTGCAAGATTCTTTCAGTTAAAACAGCTCAAACATGCATTTTAGTCTAGGACTAGCTTAAGCATTGTCTGTGAAACCGGGGGTAAATATACTTTAGTTAAAGTCTGGCGCATTTTTTCCCTACTGTTTTCTCATCTGTTTGCAGGTATGAAAATGTCTTTTTTTCATGCATTGGTTAACTGTGACATGACAGAAAACTGTCTTGGTTGGACGGTTGAGTGAATTTTTCCGTTTAGAATGGAAAAACAGCTTTTCCCAAAACAGGGTTGTGCACCAGAGACAAATATGGTTTGAAGTGAGAAATGATATTAGGAAGATAAAAATACAACAATAATGACAACTAGATAAAATTCTTGAAGTTCACAGTTTATTTATATACTCTTAAAACATCAGAAAACATGTACACAATATCTTCAACTGTTACTTTTTTTTCAATGGTTTTACAGCATTCTCTGACCTGCAAACAGATAGAAATAAAAGTAAAAAAGATGCTGAAATAAAACAAAGCCAACCACCAAAATAAATACCGTTTTTACTCCTTTACACAAACCTCCATCAGTCAGTCAGTGTGGTCTACCAAGCATTGTTTTTTCCTCAAGTCTTCGATCTCTACCTGCTAAGTCATACGTGGAAAGACCCAGATATCATACAGTATATTTCCCTTCTCAGATGTGTAAATAAAACTGGACAGTTTAGGATGCCGATGGGTATGCAATGCAAGGACAGAACCATGGTTAAAAGACAAGAAAAAAAGATAATGCTCATCCACACAAATAAAATCGTTGCTTCTCAGCATTGAAATAAGATCCAGGCCATTCATCTTCCAATCAGTCGGGCAAAATACATTTTGAACACGTTACATACAAATGTGTACTCCAGACCTTCAGCCCTATTATGAAAGTAGTGAAATGAGAGAAAATAAAGTTCAGGCACAACAAATAAGTTTAAAACACAGTAATCCTTAGCAAAACATTTCAGATGAGAGACAATGAATACTGGAATCGGAACAAATCACTGAACAACTAAACCAGCCAGAGGCCCATAATTATGACAAACAATCACACATAAGAACTGCTGCCTTGTGCTCCAATGCCCCACTTTGCGGCGGGACACCACAGTGGACGAGTGTTTTCATTGAATTACTTAATGGAACTCGGGTTAAGAGTTTTGCATTCCACTGTAGCTACATAAAAACGTTTAGTTCGCTTCGTGATGTGCCTAATTTAGATCAACATATGGAGCCATTAAAAATGCTCATTTGAATTAACATATGCACTCCCAAATCCATGCAAAAAACAAAGTCGGGTCGGTGGGTTGGCTGAACAACAAGAACATTTTTGCCATAATCAGATATATAAAAAGCATCTCCAAAACACAAACATGACAACGGCAGGAGGGAGCAAAACAAGTGGAGGGGAAAAAAAAGCTGTGAACAGTGCAAGTAGATTAGGGAGGAATGAGCTTGGGAAGCAGATGTTGTAGCTGCGAGGGGTTGGGAAAGAGGATGCACAGTTAGGCTGGCAGGTTTCTCCGTGTCTGAGGTGGTACTCTCTGCGTTTACAGAGTCGCTGTGCTCTCCTCACAGTGGCACTTGAGGTGACTTCGGCTTATCGGCACCTCCCCCCGTAACAGCAGCTCGACTGGCTGCAAAGCCACGGCTGGCCAAGAGCCACGCCCAGATCAACAGCCGTCTGCTCGGATCACTGAACTTGGATTAGTCGTCTCAGAACGTCTGAGAAAGATCAGCACCAATTAAGTCCCTTTTTCTACCTGAGCGAGGCACTCTACGTTACCCAACAGGGTCAACTTTTACAGTTACACAACTTAAACCATAAAAGAAAACAATTAAAGGATGGTCTAACTTGAAATCAGTTCATGTAATCTTAGGGCAATTGGACAGAGACACTGTCTAGAAACACTGTAGTGTTAGAAAATGCAGCAGGAATGATCTGACACTGTGAACCTATAACACTTCCTATGATCATCCAAAAGGAAGCATTAGCTGTGCTATGTTAGGGATCCAGACAAAGTAACAATCAACTTGTAAGGGTTGGTAATCACTTGAGAATGGGTTCAAGCAGAAATTCACACACGCCTAATTCTTCACGAAAGCTACTCAATCTCAATAAAAATCCCACTCAGAGCATTTGCTTTCATGTTTACAGGGACCTTTAACAGCAGACAGTGACCAAGAATAACCAAGTTCAAGGCAAACTGAAATATTGTGGCCACTCAAGAACCTTTTCCTACAAATCTCTGTCATCCGTTTTCCATAATAATAAAAGTATGATGATATGACAAGATCAAAAGACTGGTTACATAGGGGGCAAACATTAGATACTTGACATGAAAACCATTCAATTCAATCCCCTTCTCTTGCCTTCTCAACAAAAATAAATTAGTCCTGGTTGCCTGGCTGACATTTTTCTGTTTCACTCTGGAAGCTGACTGGGTACAGCAAAGTTTGAGAGGTGTCAGAAGGGGTACAGGGCCAGCTCGGGTGCCTGTTTTGCCTACCTTACCGAGGCATATCACCTCACGTCTCAAACTGAGTTAGCAAGGCTCGGACCTCAGGAGTGAGCTGCTTGGCAGCCTTGGCAGCCTCAGTGATGGCTTTACGATACAGGCCCTTTCTCTTCTTGTCAAAGCGAGACTGGAAGTTTTCTAGAAACGGGGCAAGCTGAGTAATGGCCAGGAAGGAAGTGGTGGGCGACCCAAACCAAGAGACCCGGGCCTCCTGCCTGACTAAGAGCCCATTATCTTTGCGACTCACTGTGATGGCTAGGATGCGGGCGGGCCACCAGGGGAAGCCAAGGATTTTGGCCCAAACAATGTCCCCGACACAAATTGTCCTGCCATCCAGGGCAACGCACTTTGTGACGTTTTTGGAAAAGACGGCAGCTTTGAGGGATTTACTGCGCTTTTTGTCGTCCTTAGGAGCAGAGGGAGAGGCAGAGGCAAAAGCGGAGGATGTGCCAGGGGCAGGGGCCGAACGCAAATCACCAGGAGGGGGGAAGTCAAACGTTTCGGTAGAGCTACACTCAGAGTTTGATGACTTTAAGTCATCTGCACTATCGATGCTGCACATGGAGGTACTAGAGGAGTCGGGCTGCCTGGGGTTAAGGGTCATGTAGACCACTAGGTTACCAGCCTTGCTCCCACGCGTCTCCCGCTTTTCCTCCCGCCCCTCCTGTTCCTCTGTCTCAGCCTGGGGTTCCCTGTATTCCGGAGCTGGGAGGGGATCGGGCTGTGCCTGGCTGAGAAGGGACTCAATCGGTTTGTCTGGCTTCTGGGGCTCTACAGCTGTGGCGACTTGGCTAGCAGAGCAGGAGGAGGAGGAGGAGCGTGTGGAGGTGCAGCGGGGCACGGCTGGCTTAGGCAGTGGTAAACGGCCCCCTCCCGGCACTTTCTCCAAGCAAGGCGGCTTACATGAGGAAGAATCGTTTTCTTCATTACGGTACCTTTGGGGCTTGATGCGCATCCTGGGTGGCAGGGGGTTGGAACCTGGACCTCCACTAATCTGCTGCAATCGCCGGGTGAAGTGGACCTTCTGGTGAGCTTCCTGGAGGGCTGCAGCCCTGGTTATGGCCTTGGTGTTCCCGCTACTGCCTGTGTCTGTCTCTTTCTGTCTTCTCTGAGCCTTGGCCATCTTCAGCACCTCTCGTGCTTTGGAGTGGTCAACATTTTTGCTCTGAAGCACTTTTTTGGCATTGAGTTGCACTCGAGAGTTGGCCGAGGATGTTGTTGTTGTAGTGGACACCCCCTTTACCATTTTGTTCCCAGCAGCTGCACCTTTGACCTGACTGTGGCCCAGAGAAGAGGCGGTGGATGATGACACCCGTATGGCTGAACCCTGCCGTTTGGGCCCATCAGTACTACGGCCCTTCTCTTCAGAACGTGGATCACTACGGGGCCGCTTACCAGCAGCTGCCGTTGCGTTGTCATTTCGCCGTCTTTTGGCATCATCACTCCGGCAGTCTGAAATGGGGCCTCTGCGTGTCTCACGCTTGTCCCCTTGCACCACAGCCCCTTTACATTTATCACACAGAACTTGTCTTGGTCGGAGCTTGATGGCATTCATTATAGAAGTGGGCTCCTCTCGATACAGCCTACGTTTGGGCCGCTTGATTTTGCGGGGTAGAGGCTGAGGTAACGACTGGTTGTAGGTGTCCCTGATGAACAATGGAGGTGGATAAGGGGCCCCCTCCTGAAACAGAGGAGGTGGTTTTGAGGTCCATGGGTTAGGTTGAGGGTTGGGACAGGGCTGGGGTGCTGCAGGAGTCTCAGCAGAGTCCTTCAGAGGGGCATCCGGAGCATCCACAGGATCCTTAATTGGGGCATCACTAGGTCCTTGAGCAACACCCTTATCAGTCTCTGACTGGAATGCTTCCGTCTTCAGCTGCATAGATTCTGGCTTGTCCTTATACTCTCTCTTGGGATACACAGTTATAGGAATCCCATAAGGTCCAAACCTGAGGTACAGAGGATAAGAAAAGACACTAAGGTTAAACTGAACAGAACAATGAGGTTGGGGTCTAATCCCCATTTCCTCAAATCTAAACAAAAATAACAAGATTACTACTACTAGATTATGGATACTAACATGCAACAATAAAATGTAGCAGAGTTGTTTGTTCAGTCATAGAATTGAAGAGTTACTCTGAGGTCTTGAACCATTACATTCATGGTCTAGTCTCCCTTTGTAATTTTGCTGTTACTCTGGAGGGTTTTAAATCATTATTTTGCAAAAAAAATGTTAAGCAGTCAGTCACACTATTGTTTTGGTTTCATTTAAATTGTATATATCTTCACAAGACTTGGATTAAACTACTTATTCAATATACATTTGTTTTAAAATGCCTTTTCAGTTTTGGTTTTCAATAGAGGGACAAAAACCTTAGGTTTCACAAAAAATACGTCTGTATTCATGACTTCAGACAAGAAGAATGATGATTAATTGACAAAGCAAGAGTACAACAACAAAAATACATAAATAAAATAAAACATGCACGAGAGGATAACATGCCACTTCAGCTGCATATACAATGTGGGCCAAGAAGAACTTACTCTACAATTAAAATGAATATTCTGCTAACCATACAGCTTATTTCAGAAGTAAATCGCCACCTGTCTATCTGTATCACAATGTAAAAACGCTCTAACGAATTTGACAAAATGCAATTGATTTTGATACTTTGGTGGTGTAGAATAAGAATGTAAAAAACTGACATCGAAGTACTGTCCCTTAAAAAATGTGTTGAGTCTGTGATCGTTTGAATGTCAGAGAACATTGTTCCTGACTTACAATAACTAATGTTTTAGGAAGGAGTAATTCGACAATCATGAGATATGCTTTTCTTCCATTAGAAGTTTCATCCAGAACCTGGGAATGACCTAACATTGAAAAATGCAAATGAAAATAGCCCTTAGAGCGCAAGCTAAAAATAAATCGGACAGTATGTCTGGCAAACCACTTCAACGCCATGACACTGACTGTGTTCAGTTTATGTACTGTGGTTATTACATCACAGCGGAAAAAGTGGGACCTTCGGAAGGAAATTATTCCACAACAGGGCATTAGTTATTTTTAACCAACTATTGAGTGAATATCCATCTTTCCATCCATCCATGTCTATTTTGTGTCACCACTCCAAAACATGAGCAATTACACTGAACCCATTAAAGACAAAATGGAAATTGAAGAGAGGAAGTTTTTCCCCACACTCTCACAGATGGCCCTACTCACAGGAAGCATGAAATTAGCTGAGCTAGTGACACTTTCTCAATTAAAAACATATTTTTGCTTCTGTTTGAGATTCGGAGCAGCAACATATATCATCATTAACATGTTAGAGCACAAAATACCAATGGTGGGGGCCTTAAACGAATACTAAGACTTAAATTAAGTTAAGCTTCAATAGCAGCATCTGCGATATGCTGTGAAGTACAGAACTTGATTTCATTTCATCCCATAGTTTGTACAAATAAAAAACAAGCATGTACATATGGAAGTCTTAAGCTTAACTTTTAAATTCAGAAATTTCCTTTAAAATAGTGGTCTGCCATGTCCGGGTTCCCCCAAACACCCCTGGGGGTTCGTGAAGGAACTGAAGGGGGTTTGTGAGTTGGTGAAATGATAATTATAGTGAATGCAAGTAATTTATATTTCTATAGCACCTTTCTAGAGCAACGTCACAAAGTGCTTTACATCCAAACATAAAAAGGAAATCAAAATAAGTGACAGACAATCAGATAAAAGAGTAATACAGAATAATTTACACAAAAGCAGGTTTACCCAAATTAATTTTTAGCTGCTTTTTAAAAGTGTACTGTAAAATTAAAATAAATAAATGCTAAATGTGGCTGCATGATAATCATGATATTGGAGGACGAAACAGTGTGGTAATCAAAGCAAATGCAAACTATGTATTTAAACAACTGTATAGTCTGATGTGCTGCGTGTTTTAAAGTGAAGGGAGGACAGCTCATGCCCTGGTGTTTTCGGCTTGGTTCACAGTTAGCTCGTATATATGTAGAATGCAACGTGCACTTGGTTTACTTTATTAACACAATCACATAATATACAACATGTTTATGGACAAAAGTTTAAAGCATTTCACTAGTTTTCTACCAATATAAAATCTTGAGCGTTTTAAATTTGAATGTGAAGAATTTAAGACGGGGTGGCCCATCCTGGAGATCTACCATCCTAGAGAATTCAGATCCAGCCCTGATCCAACACACCTTTCTGTAATTATCAAGTGCTCCTGAAGATCTTACTTAGCTGGTTCATTTGTGTTTGATCAGGTATGGAGCTGAACTTTGCAGGAAGGTAGACCTCCAGGAACATGATTGGGCACCCCTGATTTAAGACATAAATATTATTATTGTAACTTGTAGTGTAAAATCATTATTGTTATTATTATTTACTTTTTGTTTTACAGTACAAATGCAATTCACACAGTAATATTGTTCTGTCTTCATTTTTAGTTAGTTAAAACAATTATTATTATTCAATTTCATTGGGTTACTGCATACACTTTAAAGTCAATCTACAATCAGTTAATCCATTTACTTGCATGAGACCATTAAACGACATCACTGAATTGAGAACGTTCGAATGAGTCGTTAAATTATCAAAATAATAACTCAATGGGTATTTAAAGTAAATATTTTACGCCTATGAGGTTCCCGCTGACAAAAAATATTGGGGAAATCTTGGTCTATGTCAGCGATGTTAGGCATCTTTGGGATATGCCCACAGCATCATTTCAATTCTAAAAAAAACCCACCATCGCTTTCTTAAACCAATATGGCCTGATGTGTAATTATTAATTGGTTAATATGGTCTATCAGCGTAGAGAAATCTTCCATAATTTTCAGCTGATGTAATAACTTCCTAACAATGTTGCTGGACAGGTTCTTCAGGACACCTTCTCTACACATTCAGCAACATCACAAGAATGTTTCATGTCGATTTATCTCAAGTGAGAACTGAACTGAGAGACTGGAGATCCCACAGCAGGCCACATGGATAGCACTATAAATTGGGCACAGCTATGATTCATATCTGACACTGAGAGAAAATGTGTGAACAAGGGTGTTGAGACAGACAAACTGTGGGAGCAATTTGTAGGGTGTTAATCACCAGCATAACACTGTCTCCCCCCTTGGTTATGATGATCTTGTCTCCGTAGTTACATGTCTGAATATGGGTAGCTGACATGAAAATAAGTGATAGTACTGTCTTGCAATAATAGACTTCAACACTGTTTTTGTTCAAGCTTGTATATTATGTCATTTTTATGACCTTGAATACTTTGTAAATCAATTTATCACCAATAATACAGCAAAAAAAAAATGCCATCTATCACCAGCCACACCAGTGAAAATAATAGTAAAATAAAAAATAATTTCACTTTTCCATATGTACAATAGTAAATATAAATACAGTTTAATTTATTAAACTGGAGGACATTTTAAGAGAAAAAAAATAAGTGAAAAGCAATGAAATAGGACAGAAAAAAACAATAAGATACACTCTTAATGTTATAATAACTCATACACTTCAAACTATACTGAGAGTTTACTTTAAACTATAAAAATCGTTTATAACCTAAAATGTAAAGATAACGATGCTCTTAACTCCATCTTACTGACAGCTACCTACGAAAGCCAACTTTGCTGGCTGTATAAGTGGACAAATTATTTGGGTAAATACCGTGTTGTTTACCTTTTCGAAAGGTCCATGAGTACCCCGGAGAAGAGCTTCTCGCCTAAGCGAAACGACACCACGAGCGCATCGTCGATGATGTGATCCAGCGAGACTCGAACCTCGGATCCGGGCACCAGGCGCTCCGCCGGCTCGGGTGGGTCTTTCGTTTCCGACTCCCTCTCGGGTTCACTGAGGTCCGTTTTGAAGCTCTGATGATGAAGAGGATGCGAGCGCACTTCTTTTGACTCTAACGTTACCGATGAGATGAGCGACTGATCCACCACCGCTGGAAGTTCTGGAGAGTCCTTGCTGGAAACAGTAGAAAAGTCACTAATGCAGCTCTGACCCACCGATTCTCCCAGCGAGGTCTCCTCTGCGTTGAACAGAGAGTCCAGGTGATCTGCGGGGTGCGGGATGTCATGGAAAGCGTCCTCGTGAGATTTGAGTTCAGACCCGAGAGCATCGCTTGCGGGCTCGGGCTCCGGGTCAGGCTGCGTGAAGCCTATGAGTTCACACTCCAGATCGGTAGGATGGCTTAACACGGGATTGGAGTCGTATTCGACAGCCAGAGGCGGTCCAGTTTCAGGCTCCGACGGAACCTGAGAGGGAAGGGAATGCAAGAAGACCACGGAGGGCTGGGAGTCGGAGATGGAGCTGGGGAGCAAACGGCAGGGGCTGGATTCGAGAGGACTGACCTCGTTAGCAGCCGCCACCTTCGGCGAGAAGGATCCCCCGAAATCAGAAACGTCTGTACACCTGTAGTCCATACGCACGGGTTGCTCGGCTGTGTCCAAGCGGCCCCAGGAACCCCCCGTTTCGGTGCGTTCACCGTCCGCATGGGCAGCGAGGGCTTTTCCCGCGGCTTGAAGGTCCGGCCTTCTG
Organism: Gobio gobio; assembly: GCF_949357685.1. NCBI lineage: Eukaryota > Metazoa > Chordata > Actinopteri > Cypriniformes > Gobionidae > Gobio > Gobio gobio. Next base: position 24,003,114 of record NC_137107.1, read on the forward strand.
ATTTCCATTTGGACCTGGCTGCATTCCTGAACTGCATCCACATCCTCTGGTTGGTGACAAAGCTTAATTTCCGGGACGGAGTGTGCCTCTAGGTCGACCACATGTTCTCCTGGCTCGGGTTCGTATTCCACCCCGTCCCCCGCTGTTGTTGATGCCGCAGCAGCTCCTGGCTCCGCAGCCACGGCCGCCATTTTCTTTCCGCTTTGCAACTACTACTTGGCCCTCTCCTCCTGATAGGTTAGAGCCCGCCCACTTACAACTACTGACACTTCCCATTAGCTGCTTCAACGTGCAGTTGTTATTAATTGGCTCAGGTTCTTGTCGTTCAAAGGAAATCCCTGGAAACACTGTTGTGATTGGCTTCTATTATGTCAATATACTTTATTATGGGGATACAACTTTGGTACCACCAGGGGCGATGTCGAGTTGTATATTTACGTCAGGGTTTGTTGGTGTGGTCCATTTGTTATATTATTCCAAACGTTGCAGTTATTGTAAGCCAGTGTCGTTATTGTTAAATACAAATAATAACAATCGTTTTCGGTAATTTAAATAAATAAAATAGAATAGAAATATGGTCCCAGCTCTTTTATATATATATATATATAATTAAAATTAAAACTAACTAACCAACAAATATTTTATGAAAATATTAAAAGTAGTAGGCTATTAATAAATAGCCGGCTAGGCTTTAAATAATACGGTTGCCAAAATGTTGAGTTTCAATACATTTAATGTATCATCATTACTCATAATAACAATGCAATATGAGGGAAACACCCTCAGAAAACAGATTTCACATTTATATAACATTTTTTGAAAAATGGTTCATGAAATTTATATGATTTCACTTGTAAAGTGTATTTAGTGAGCTAAAGGGTGGTTCTGTTTCACAATAAACTTGAATTCAAAAACATTTTTAAGTGACCCGTGTGCACCAGCGCTATCTGCGTAGTTCTCAGAAGCTAACTTTTGCATATTTGATAAGCTCATCTAAACCAGCGGCTACATGTCATTGTATAGTCAATGACCTACTGATCACTGACCTTTCACTTTTCATTATGGTCAGCGGCAAGGAGTTATACTGAAAATATAAACACACACACACACATTATTCACACGCTATATATGCAATATGAAAAAAAATCCATTCACTGTAGCATTGTTAGCTTAGTTAGCTGTTTATTAGTAGGCTAGGGGGAAAGTGGGGTGAGTTGTGCCAGTTTTTACTCAAAGTGACTTTAAAGTGAGGCCATGACAGTAATGTCTTCAACTTAAGAATGTACATATATTTCAGAATGTGGTGCATCCCTGAGAACAACAACTTTGGATCTGAAATAAATTGTTTCAGAAATATAGCTTTTGGGAAAAAAGTGGTCTCGTGGCACAACTTGCCGCTGGTGAGGGGGAAGTTGTGCCATTGGGGAGAATATGTTAGGGTAAATTGTGCCAGTGATTTCTGAAGTAAAACAATTTTAATTTTATGAACTGTAATGCTATATGAAAGCAAGACAAATTCAATACAAAATTACTAATTTAAGGTTTATTTAGATATTGTCACTCTATTAAACTGTTGGAATAAGTCATATTTTGTAGTTGGGGAAAACACAAAAAACTTAAATACACAATATATGATAATTGTGAATCATTTCAGGCAAAAAGACTTTGGCAATAAATGCCTGTTGGCATACATAGAAAGCTGCCTGTCAAATATGTAACATATAAGAATAAAGTGAGGCTCATTTCTAAACATCCTATTGTGACATAGGCCTCTTAAAAACGGAATAAAATTTATTTTTATTAACAAAACTGAAACCAGTGTTAGCTAAATTAAACAAATGGCAGGTGAGTCAAACACTGATGAGGCATGCCCATCTCCTCGCTTCTCCAGATTATCCCCTGTGGGTATGTAGATCTAGGTGGTCTGGATCTGGCCTTACTACTTACACTTGTCAATGCTGCAGGGGAATATAAACTTCTGCTCTCTTCTGGCTGTACCACCAAGTTTTTGGGGTATGGGTAGTTTCTTGAGCACATCACCTCTAAGGATGACTCCTTCATCGTTTTCTTTAAATGTAAAGATGGGCTTTCCATCTACAGACTTCTTCAGGCACAACTTAACCCAGGCCCTTTGGCACAAATCACCCCAGACCCACAAGTTTGAAAAACTAGCATGATCCAGCAGTTAAGAGCTAACATCATGCTAACTGTATAGACTCATTGTGTAGCCTGCTAAAGCACTAAAACATGTGTGAAATATTTTCAAACTTGTCTATAATTGTTCAGACGCTACAATCAAAAAACCTTGATCAGAGAAATTTTACTTTTAAAGGAAAAAAACAGTTTTTTTTAGCTAAAATGTGCTAACCTCTCATGCCACGTGTCTCCCTTCTTTAGAGGATGAGTAAAATGGATGGCTTTTCAAAATTATGTGGTCACATGACCAATTTCTTATGGTTTTCCAGAAACAATAGGTGGAACTACTTCCCCCCTGGCACAAATCACCCCACTCTCCCCCTACTTATATTAATGCTTTATTCTGCATGACCACCCCTACACCCCTTAATCCTAACTTACTTACTATTAATAAGCAGTAAATTGGGAGCTTATTGAGGCAAAAGTCGTAATTAATAGTGAATTTGTGTTCTCCATACTAAAGTGTTACCAAATATTATACTAATTATTTGATAAATGTTCTGATTTCACAAAGAAAGAAACTGTAGGCAATCAGATTTCTTTGCTGAAGTGATTTGTCACCATTGTTTCAACATGACACATTTATTGCCGAACCTAGAGGGACATTTCAAGAAGAGAGGTGGTATTATAAAAGTTTATGTTTCACTATGGTTTTTATTTATTAAACTGTTCACTTGTTGAATATATTGTGTAAGGCGAAGTTTAACGAGTGTTTTGCAATCAAACTATATAATGTAGGCTAAGTGAAATGCTCTTTATGACAACACAATCCTGTCCTTTAACCAGTCGGTTATAGCAGCTTTCCTAATCTATTCAAACTACTTTTACTGCTAAATTGCAGTTCATCCTAAATAATTATATATAGGCCTATATATTTTTATAAGGAAAAAAAAACCTCCTTGCAGAACTATCCCATGATAGTCCTCAACTTCACTGATAATATCTCATCATCAAATGACCTTTGATGCTTCAAAGAAATCTCTAAATCCAGACAAATGTCGCACCATGCCGTGTTCCACAAGAATCAATGTGTGCTTTCAGAGGTGAGAGCTTGCAGCTAGCACTGGAAGTGAAAAAGAGAGCTCATCCCGTTCTGATCCTGCTTTTATCTCTCTTCGGCTCATCATTCTGCTAGATCTGTGTGTGGTGGAGATCTTTGAAGCTGAAATGTATCTGTAAATCTCAACAAACGACTTGAGAAAAAAAAATTAACTTTAAGGCCAAGGGCAAGGGAGATGATGCAACGAAAGCTGTATTCTATGAGAAACTAGCAGTGGTTCATGTGCTGAAGGGCATTGACCTGTCTTTCCCTCCTTTTAAACTTCCAGACCGTTTTATGACAATTTATCTGATATTCCAGCATTTTGATTGATGAATTTCAGTTGCTTGAAAGGATAGTCCACCTAGAAATAATTCTAGTTCCAGAACTGAACGACTTTCTGTCTTCTATGGAAACATAAAAGAATATATATTTTTTGAAGAACATTGGAAACCAAACACTGGAGCCCATTGACTTCCATTCAAAATGTCTTCTTTGATGTTCCACAGAAGGAAGAAAGTCATGCCGTTTTGGAACGACATGAGGTTGAATTTTCATCTTTGTGTGGAGTATGCCATCCTCAAATGGAAAAGAGGATTGGATATTCACTGTAGGGAACAGCGTACCCTGATGTTTTTCTCTCAGTTTTCTAAATGAATGAAAGGTTTGTGTAGCTATGAATCATTATCTACTGGAACATATAGTTCAGTCGGACATAAAAGCTTTCTTTCCTTTCAAAAGCAAGGTCAAAGCAGATGGCCTTCAAGCTTCAGACTTGACAGCTGTAAACTAAAACCTATTTCGTAGCTGGTTGAGATACTATAGTAGTCTGCAAAAATGGGAGATATTGCTATGAGACTCCCATTAATCATCTATTTGTCATTTATATTGACCACATAGAAGACAAATGCTATTTCCATTATATCCAATGTTACATCAAACTCCAGACTTATATGCTGTACTGGCAACGATTTTAAGCGTGAAGTCACCGATTTTCCTTCATTGCCCATGTATGGTACATCATTGCTACCCAGGTAACCAGCCGTGCGGTCATGCACTTGATGACTTGCTCTTTTGTGAGGCCATTGTAAAAGTTTATGGCTTGGTTATGATGATGGTGTGCCCATAATTTCATGAAAAAGAGGCAGAGTTGAAGAGCGGTAGGGTATATAAGTGCAGGACACTCGACCCATCAGTACCTCAGCTCTCAGCTCAATCTTCCTCTCCACTCAGCAATCAACACCCAAAACATGGCTTTCAACGGAAAGTGGGAAACCGAATCTCAGGATGGATATGAAGAGTTCTGCAAACTGATTGGTAAGCTCATTCTTTTCAAACAAATATTTTTTGCTCTGTTGGTGGTAACGCCAGTAGAAGAGTTACTACTCCAAAAATTCACAAATTGCTTCTGCAAAATAACTTCTGGCCGCACTTTCATCCACTTAATCACAGGTTGCTCTAGTTTAGACTGTCCTTGTACCATTGGTTTGGACTAGAACACGTTGTCCTACATATCCTGGTGTGTTTGCATATCATTTGTAAGCATGTCTTAAGGTTGTTAGGCCTATGTCACCCAAAATATAAAGGTTCTTTATGGGACTTTATGGAACTTTTACCTGCCATGGAAATTTTCCATAGCGTAAAAGGTTTTTTATACTGGAAAAAGGTAACTTAGGATATTCAAATGTTCTTTTACAAAGGGAACAATTCTTTGGGGAACCCACAATTGTTCATGGCATGTGAAAATCCCTTTTTGGAACCTTTATTTTCAAGAGTGTAAATTTAAATTTAAATATATGTGTGTGCATATTTACATTTATTATATCTTACTCTTAAAAATGCTTTGAGAAATCAAGCCCCACCTCCTTTATTAGTTTCATTTTATTTTAATATAACTCTGTCCCCTGATAAGAGCGGTCTTCTTAAGTGTTTATTGTTACAAATTAGTAAACTCAATAAAAAGTTAGATAGTAAAAACTGAGCTACTCTAAATTATGATCGCTCTTATACACCTCAGGTATCCCCGATGATGTCATCTCGAAGGGCCGTGACTTCAAGCTTGTGACAGAGGTCGTTCAGAACGGAGATGAGTACTCATGGATCCAGTACTACCCAAATAACCACGTTGTGAACAACAAATTCATTGTTGGCAAAGAGAGTGACATGGAGACTGTTGGAGGGAAAAAATTTAAGGTATGACATAGGAAGTTCTTACATGCACATATGAGAGATTGGAGTGAAGCTTCTGAATATGATTGTGTATCTCCAACTTCAGTGAGATTCATAAATGCTTCATCTGATTCATTATGTCCTCACCAGGGCATTGTCTCCATGGAAGGGGGCAAGCTGGCCATCAGTTTCCCCAAGTACCACCATACATCTGAGATCAGCGGCGGAAAGCTGGTGGAGGTGAGATATTGTCATTTTTGACATTGTGAAATCATATATCATTCTTGTAAAGTAGCTAAAATCCCCTTGCTTTACTTTACAGACCTCCACAGCAACTAGTGCCACGGGTCCGGTTGTTTTTGTACGTACAAGCAAGAAGATCTAACTCCATTATTGGGATAAATGACCATGTTCTGCTCTGACCTTCAATTAACTTTAATAAAGTGTACGAGATAAACTGACAAATGTCTGATCTTTCCACTTCATCCGTCTAGTGATGAAATGATGAACTGAGCATCTAATAATGTCTCATTATAAAGAGGTGGACCGTCTAATCAAATTAGAATGATGGCTGGCAGCATGACCACCACTGGAGGGCAGTCCACGCTTAAATCCTGCATGAACCCCAGAGGGAGTTCTCTAACAAAGACATAAGCATTCATTTTTAATAAATAAATATTGTTCTATAGAAATCCTTTCTTCAAAGTGAATTTCAAATAAATTGGATCTTAATTTTAATCAATATTTCATCAACCAATTGCCTGGATTTAATACCAAGAAGTGCATAACAAACCCACTACTATGTTTCCGCAGCCTTTGAGGCAGAAACAATACGACTTTCTGTTTTAATACATTTCTTGAATACATGTCTCAATCACAGTAGGCCTATAGATAGTAATGAGGTTTGTGGCCTTAAAGCAATAGTCTATATTTTATAAAGTCAGAGGCTATACATAAACGTGATGTTACTATAAATAGTGCTGAATTACAGAGCTGGTGCAAACATATCCACATGATCAACAGTTATAACTATATTCAGACCTATAACTTTATATTCTGAGTTACATTTATATAATCAGAGTTATAACTATATATTCAGGATTTACATTTATATATTAAGAGTTATGACTATATATGTTCAGAGTTACATCTATTTGATCAGAGTTATAACTATATATTTGGGATTTACATTTATATATTCAGAGTTCTGAATATATTCAGGTTACATTTATATATTCAGGATTTACAACTATATATTCTGAGTTATAACTATATATTCAGATTTACATTTATATAATCAGAGTTATAACATATTCAGGATTTACATTTATATATTAAGAGTTGACTATATATATATTCAGTTACATTTATATGATCAGAGTTATAACTATATTCAGGATTTACATTTATATATTAGGAGTTATGACTATATATTCAGTTACATTTATATATTAAGAGTTATGACTATATATATATTCAGTTACATTTATATGATCAGAGTTATAACTATATTCAGGATTTACATTTATATATTAGGAGTTACGACTATATATTCAGTTACATTTATATAATCAGAGTTATAACTATATTGAGGATTTACATTTATATATTAAGAGTTATGACTATATATTCAGGATTTACATTTATATATTAAGAGTTATGACTATATATTCAGAGTTACATTTATATATTAAGAAGTATGACTATATATATATTCAGTTACATTTGTATGATCAGTTATAACTATATTCAGGATTTACATTTATATATTAGGAGTTACAATTATATATTCAGTTACATTTATATAATCAGAGTTATAACTATATTGAGGATTTACATTTATATATTAAGAGTTATGACTGTATATTCAGAGTTACATTTATATATTAAGAGTTATGACTATATATATTCAGTTACATTTATGATCAGAGTTATAACTATATATTCGGGATTTACATTTATATAATCAGAGTTATAAATATATAATTGGGATTTACATTTACATATTCAGAGTTATGACTATATATTCAGGGTTACATTTATATATTCAGGATTTACAACTATATATTAGGAATTATAACTATATATTCAGAGTTACATTTACATTTAGTCAGTTATAAATATATATTCGGGAATTACATTTAATTCGTGACAGAGTTATGACTATATTCAGGGTTACATTTATATAGTCAGAGTTTTAACTCTGATTTACATTTAATTATTTCCTGTTTGGCCCCCATAATATATATATATATATATATATATATAAAGATTAAGATATTAAAAGAAAATAAAGTAAAATAATACTGAGGGCAATACTAATAAATAAGGACAAAAAATAAAAAAGATATTTTAAAAGGTGTAGCATGTTTAATCTTTAACTTGTCAAAACAGAGTTCATTGTAATTCATCATGAATGAATAAAGAAATAAAACAAAAGCAGTCGAGGGTGCGCTTCAGTTTAGAGGTACCCCCTCCTGATAATTAAGAAAAAAGGTGCCAGCCCCTCCCCTTCCTTGCTTTGCAAACAAAGGTTGTGAAAATGATCCATTACCCAACTGCCCCTTTGCCAGCTCTCAACCCCCCTCATCTGATTTCGTGTCTCTTCATCATCACACCAACTCAGACATGTGGCCCACCTCCCAGGATCTGCCCATGTACCCCCCACCAGGCTCCAGCACAAAGGGAGGGTCCCTCTCTCTGTCTGCTATCCACCCAATCTCTTTAATTAAACAGATAAGAGGCGAATCTCTGCAAAACCCCTAATCCGCAAGCTCCACCTTATCAGGAATTAATAGTTAACATTTTAAAAGAATACTTCATCCTAAAATGAAAATTCTCTCATCATTTACTTACCCTCATGCCACCCCAAATGACTTTTTCTTCAGATAAACACAAAGATTACAAGTGACCCATATTATGACGCCATGTGTTCTGAAGCAAAACGATATATGTGTGTGTGAGAAAGATACTAGTATTTTAAACTTTATTTTAACTATAAACCATCCGTCAATCTCCTAGACCAATTTTATAGCCTATAAAGTGATATGGTCTCTTAAAAGAATAAAGTTATATTAGGTTGTGTAATCAGGCTCCTCAAGTCAAGAAAGCTTTTATGAGGTCACTAAAGGCATAGTTCACCCAAAATTTTCCGTCTCATGTTGTTCCAAACCTGTATGAGTTTCTTTCTTCTGTGGACCACAAAATAATATATTTTGAAGAATGTTGATAAACAAATCGTTTCGGTTCACATCGACTTCCATTGTATTGACAAAAAATTCAATGGAAGTCAATGGGAACCACGAAAGAAAGCAAGCCATACAGATCTGGAATGTTTTTTTTGTGTGGTTGAACTATCCCTTTACCAACTCAGTTAATCAAAAACCAGTTCACTTTGTATTGGTAAAAGCCTATAACCACTATAGTCAAAGGATTATCTGTACCTTTCAATATTAAATGTTATCTTCCCTGTGTTTTGCACCACACAGATGTTTCCTTAAAACACCCACGAACAGAAAAATAACTTGTTCATTACGCTACACTGTAGCTATTGTCGGCTGTTCTTTGAGCCCAAGAGCTTTTATCTCTGAAACGATCAGTGGTACTCAGTTGGATGCGCTTTATTTGTTTAGTGGTGTTTAGTGACAGGAAGAACCACCATGTGGGGCAGGAATCTCCCCCATTGTCTTCAGTCCAGCGCGTTACACGCGGGGGAGGAAGAAGGGGGAGGGCAGTGGTATTTGGGGTGGAGCCAAACGAACACGACCCCCTCATCCCCCCGCCCCCTTCACCACCAAAGACCTTTTCATGTGCAATGAGTCCAGACATTCATATGAAACAACTCGCCTTGAGCCATGCAAATCCGCCGTCTATTCAAAACGTATGATTCACACATGAACGAAACATTTACCAAGCTTTTGTGCTTTTTTTCCTCCATTTTATTTCTGGGGTTTTCATCCAATTTACACCTGTCATTTCCTCCCCTACCCAAAATACAGGCTTTTAAATAAACCCATTAGATCACTGAATGAGCAGAATCAATTCTCTAGTCTACTTAATGCCTAGAGATTCAGGAGACATCGGTTGCAATGTGCAACATTTTCTAGGTGGAAAAATAAATCACTGCCTGCAAGCAGTAATAGAGTGTTAAAACAAACCAAACCAACAAAAAAAACTAATTCTACATAGTAAAAAAGTAGTGGTACAAAATGAAAAAAAATATACAGTCTAAAAAGTAACAAACTAATGATTACATATTGCACACACAGAGGCTTCAACAAGAGAATGACTTGAAATATCAAACAGTGCGTGTCTGTTACAGTAAACACCGTTCTCTACCTATACAAAACACGGGACTCCAACACAAAGAAACCTAAGTTCTGGGTAAAAAATACAAGGAAGCACGTGAATGTTCTGACCAATTAAGAAAAGACATAAAACGAAAAGACAAGCCCTGCCGAATCAGCAAGTAAATGGCAATATATTGAGGTAGTTCAAAGTTCAGGACTATAGGAGAAAGATTTTGATCCAAAGTCCAGTAAAGTGGTTGAAAAAGCTTCTCATTCAGCAGGACGTAAAGCAGACACTTTGGTCTTAAGGCCAGTCGACATAGAGGAATTCATTGTGTTGTCTAAGAACCAAAAAAAGAAAAGGAAAGAAATGAAGAATGTTTGGTTAAACTTTATCTTTAGTTTACAACAATAAGAAAATATTTTGGACCAAATATTACAGTCTGCTTTAAAATATCCTGTTCGATTAACAGAAACTAGACTTCTGGACTAAAAGGTATGACGCAACAACTGAAGCACACTGTAACAGCAGAATCATCTTTTCTAACCCGAGCTGTGAGGTTAAACTAGTTATTAGCACGACCTTGGAGGTAAATGTGAACAAAAGTGTGACAGTGAGGTAATCTTTACGAGCCACAGTGTTTGATAGGAAGAGGTCCGACACAATGAAGTCATCTTGCAGGGCGATCATGGCTATTTTTCCCTGTGGGGAGGAGGAACTAGTAAAGCACGGTTTCCTCCAGCACAGATGCCTCCATCCCCTGGGGCGTCTCCTTCCATCTGCCTGAGGGAACTGGAGCCTCAGTGTAACGTCAACCTTCTCTAATGACCGCGACGGTTTAAAACCCGAAAACACAGACAAAAACAAAACGAGCTACTTCATACAAACATCAGCTGGTTCAATGGTATGTTGTGTGTATGTATTAAAGAGATCTGTACATCCCTGATATGTGGCATGTCACTGTAAACAAGACCAGAAGGGAGACAGGATTCTAGGTCGTAAAGCCATCAGTTCATACAAAAAGGCAGCAGCATCAAAGGACCATACAGCAAAATCCAGTGTGAAAGTTCAAGGACTCGTTTGAAAATGCTGGTGGGATGGAATGCGGATCTCCGCGATTTCTCTCCTTAAGGCTGTATGCTTCAAAAAAAAGTCTCAAGTCAAAAGAGCATTCTTGCTCTTTTGCTGAGGTCAACAGTGGCGCAGCACTGGAAGAAGGTCCTCACTTGGCTAAATAATCTTAAAAAATAGACATCCTCAGTTCATAAAAATCCCAAAAGGAAGCATCCAAAGCTAAAAAAATGAGAGCTTAAAGGCCGATTTTAAGTTAATACTATAACCTCTGTGGGGTCCGTTCGACTGTTGGTCTTTTGTTTGGGAAGTCTTCGTCTGCGTCCAAGACGAAGAACTTCAGGGGCGGAGAGGGTGGAGGAGGACGGCGGCAGCCCAAGGTTGAGTTTGTCCTCCCTCTCCTGGCGTCACCTGTCAAAGCATCCGGCTGTGAAGGTGTGGTGGGAGCTTAAGTAGCCGCTCCCGTAAGTCAGACCGAGGCAGTGGCGCTCGGGCGCCATGCTCACCTGCATGGAGATGGGACCCTGGAGGGGCAAGCCTCGCAGCCCCGACGCCAAGCTGGGGAAAGCAGCGAACGAGCTGGCCGGCATCGAGGCTGAAAGCAGACTGGCCTGGTGGGGCTGCAGATATTCCCGAGAGCCCACTGGTCCCAGGGCCTGGCAGTCGGCCAGCATGTGCAGCTGGGATAGAGCCGGTGAGTGCTGGGAGAGCTGCGGGTAGCTGCTGGCCTGGAGGAGCAGCTGCTGGGAGCTGGAGGTGGGCTGCCTCTGCAGAGAGGGGGTGGCAGGGCTGGGGGGGATGAGAGCTTGCGGCTGGAGACTCGGAACGGCGGAAGGGGAAGATTTGGATTTGTTGGCCTCTTTTACGTCATTGTCATGAGCTCTGAAAAGTGAAACAAAAGGCACCGTAAGGGCAAAGTGAAGTGAAGCATGTGTGGTGTACTTCAGGGCGCATTATGCTGCATGAACGAGAGTATATACTGCGGTTTGCTCTTACAGTAACATGAGCTGGATGCACTGCGTCAGATGATCCCAGGAGTAGCCTGTGAGAAGGTGGAGGACAGTGGTCCAGCTGGGGGAGATCTGCAGGCAGATTCTGGACGCAGCTATGCAAGCAGCTGCCACCTGAGAGGGCCTGAAGCTCAAGAAGGCGTGATCTACAACAAAAACACCCACAAACACGCTATATCAGTGATTTTATCATGGTTAAGAGATTGTTAGGCATAGAACTTGCATAAAACAACTTAAAAATTAATCAATACGTTTGTTATAGAATGAAGATATACATTTGTTATATAAAAATGATAACCTTTTTATCAAATTAACAATATGAATTGATCGTCTCAAGCTACACTTAACCCTGTTACATTGCTACACGTTCCATCATCACTATTACTTAATTCATTTGAAAATAATTGAAATAAAATCCTAAAAGAATTTAAAAGAATTCTTACCTTGCAACGAGACTTCCAGGAAGTAGTGTGTGTACTTGTCCATGAAAGCTTTGGTCTTGGACAGGGAGGACAGGGGCCAGCCGTTGTGTAGGTCACCCTCCTGGACAGCAGCATGGAGGTAGTAGTCAATGAAGTGGGCAGGGGTGGGCATGCACAGGTTCCAACCGAACGTCTCCAGCAGCAGCAGCTCCATCTTGATGAGGTCACGCTTGTTGAGGGTGAGGTTCAGACTGCACATGAAGCCCAGAGTGTTCAGCTGCTCCAGTTTGGGCACACGGTCCTCCTTCTCCTCAAACTTACCTGTGCAAAGACGAGCAAATATCTGAGCTCATGCATTTAATCTGTTCAATGTTGCATGCCTGGTTAAATTACGATGCTAAAACATGAATGCATCCCCTGTGGATTATCCCGCTGGTTATTCCAGACATCACATCAGAGATGGATGAAAGCAAGGACATTTTATAGTCATTTCTTTTTTCCCCTTGTTATCAGATCACTAAGATCTAAAACATTCTTGATCTAAGAACAATCCATCTCTTTTCTTCATTCGCATACTTGGGTTTCTTTAAAAGGATATGCACTGACATCATTAAGGTGAGGCATTTTGTGAATTCCTGTAATGAGAGAGCACAGCTGCCTCATGGTGAATTAGCCTTTCTCTGCAGAATTCCTTTGTTCTCTTGGTTCCCCCTTCCTGACTCTAGGTGCTAGGTGTTAATATCTTTTCCCCAAAGTCCAAGGCTCCCTAGTATTGCTTCCCCTGCAGTCTAATGCTCCAACAATAAGGGCCCCACGACCTCTGACTTCTGCGGCTCATGGTTGAGTGCACACAGACCCCCACAGATCACTGGCTGGTGTGGAGGAGACACAGTCCAAACAGCAAAGAGAAACCAAGGTCACACCTTCATTCCTTGACACTTTCAATAAACGCATGCTATAGACAACATCACGTCTTTGTCCTATTAAATGAAATGTCTCTTAAAGTACTTCCCATTTATTATAACAAAAAACTGCATCTGTAACTACTACAAGCTGTCATATAAACACCCAGTTATTAGAGGAGTCAGATGTTAATAAATGTTTTCACAGATTGTGTAACTGCTAAGTAATTTGTTACACCCAGTCGAACCACTACGACCTAAAATATTTACTCTAAGTAACCCCTGAGATTAACCGGTCAATAAATGGGTGTTTCTTATGAGTCATGTTTCAGCTGAGATGTTTCTTTGGAATTTTAGAAAATAAACTTAAAACAGTTTTCACTCTCGCTTTTTCAACAGTGAATAGTTGTCAAATTTTCTTTTTGCGTAATTTGACAACTATCTTCAATGATTATTTTGTCAACAATTATTTCACTTTTAATTTAAATGTGTATTTTACCACATTTATTTCAAAATGCGATAAAATTGTATTAATTGGACAAAGATAAAATAATAAAAATACATGCATAAGAGGAAAAGCAGCAAAGCAAAAGCTATCATCGTTTTCACGTTTTAATAGAACCTAACCTTCATATTTGGAATCCACTCCTGAAATATAAGTGGCCAAAACTGAAGAGACAACCAAATATGATGTTACATTATTTTCAAATTTATATTTTATATATATATATATATATATTCATCACACTCAATTCAAGCATTCAGCTTAAACTCAAAACCTGGGGGCAAATACAATTTCTTTTTTATTTTCGTGTCACTGTATATTCAGCAACATAACAGGAAACACTGGTGGACCTTCATGGTCAAAAAGTCCCAGCTGACTCCAAAAAAAAAAAACTGCAAAAGTGTTTTTTCTTAATTATCTGGGGTGTACAAATTCTTTTCATTAGCATCAAACCTCAAGGGGCAATCTGTCACACTAATCTGAATATCAGGAACCCTGCTGAGTGTTTCAGTTCAAACATGCCCCTCTAGGGCCCTCAGCTCTGCACCCCTCCCTCGTCCTTCTGACGAAAGGGCCAGCCTGCATTTGACATGCTACTCTACACCGTTTTCTTAAAAAAGTGAGCTGCAGCCCCATTAGTTACAGGACAGATGCCATTTCAACAGGGCTTCATTATGAAGATGGAAAAGTACCATAATTATAGTCTTGTTTTCGTTATTCCTTCAACATGCAGAGAATACACCTTTAATATCCAAAAAGATGACCTTTTTCATGTTTACATGCTTTCAGATTTGATTAAGAAAAGCAAGTTTCATGCCATGCATTGTGCTTTAAACCGGTTACCATAACAAACCCCCATCACCCCAGCTCAGGAGAGGAAATGAGCCTGATATCTGGCCGTCTTCTCCTCCTCCAAAGTTTTCAGCAAAAAGAATGAGAGCGGGTGGGTGTGGGGGGCTAATTGCGCTGATAACATCAAGCTCAAGTGTTCGTCCATGCATATCCTCAAGCTGCATTTAGCCATCATTCATCCCTGAACATTATCACCTAAAAATGAGATTTGAAAGTCTCGATTAATTTCCTCTGTTTTAATAAAGTAATGTTTTCACTCAGCTAGTTTTTAATGTTGACCTCAACTGAAGTGCTCACCATGGTGCAATTTCTGCTGACTCAGCCTTCAGGGTGATCGTCCTGTGTTAATACTGACTTAACACAAGGTTACGGTCTGGCTTTGAATGATATGAGCTTAAAAAAAAAATCAAACTGAAGCAAATGAGCTTTAGACAGGCAGCAGTGTTAATTTAGTATTATATTTCTTAATATTTTCAGTTAGTGTTTTTTTATATTTTTAATTTCAGTTTAAGTTTTAGTAATTATGTGCTTTTGTCATTTTTATTAGTTTTATATTTCCATTTAGCTTTAATTTATTTGGTAAGGTAACACTTTACAATAAGCTAGGTTGCATTTTTAACATTACTTGACTACATTAATACATACTTTTTTGTTGTTGTTATTTTATGTTAACTAATCTTAATGAATTTTAACATTTACTAATACATTACTAGAAAGTTGAGTTTAGCTGACATGAACAAACAAGGAAGAGTTGTTTTTTAATTAACATTAACATTTTAATTAATTAAAGATTAATAAATACTGAAAAAAAAAAATTACCCGCTTGTTTAATACATTAACTAAACAGTGTAAAGTGTTGCCATTTATTTTTATTACAGTTTTCATTTTAGTCATGTTATTACTTCCATTCATTTTCATTAGTAGCCAAAGTAGCACTTACAATTTTCGTTTAAAGTTTTTCATCCAATATTTATATGATTAACCTCTGAACATTACACTAACACTAAACATTACCTCTGAACATGCACACTAGCAATCCTAAAATTAATCTTAAAATGGGATTTTCTATGATATGCAATGCAAGCCTGTTTGTTTTATGCAAATAGAGCAGCTCCCTACAATTTGTCACAATAAATCTTGGTCTGAATGGATTGGAAACTTTGCATTGCTCTCAGCTTTAAGCGCGGCGTCCAGCCCTGTCCCACACACTGACTGCAGGCGACTCTTAGAGAAAACCAACAATGGCCGCAGCCGCCTGAATCAATGACTTAGGGAAAGGGAGGGATATTTTAACAAGGAACATGAGCAAAGCCATTATTCATTCCGTCTAAAGCAATTAATTAATGCCTGAACACTGCCAATTGCCGGCCAGCGGGCGCAAAACAACCCTCCCCCAACATGAGGCCGCCATAATGAGGGTCAGAAGTATGAGAGAGATTTGGTATTTAAAGACAACCTTTCGATTATTCAGGACAGATGCATATGCAGAAAGCAATCTGAATTAATTGTCATTACAAAATCTGTTTTTGTCTGCCTTGATCTAGGCTCCAGATTTTAATCTGTGGAAAAACACCAACACATGGCGACACAAGTCACACCCTCGATCTTATCTGTCCCCTTTTGTTTTGTGTGTAAGCAGACGTGCCACCACTGATAACATGCCATGCCATATTGCACATCACATATATATATATTGAGTCAGACTTCCTTTTTTCCTGCACTAGAAATCTACTGGAGACATCAGGCGACACTTCTGCATCACTGCAAGACTCCTTTTGCTTTCGTAATCTACCAGAAATCGTCGGTTAGACTGTGATGGGCTTGCAACATGCCAAGGCAGCTGTATCATTCTGGTTTGTGCGTTGGATAGGTTGCCTTGGAGACTGACTAAGAGGTCTTGAGGCCAGCGGAGGCCATGGCCTCTTATGCACACAGCTGTCACACAGCACAATACAGCAGCCAGCTAGAGTCAGTTCAATACGAGCAGTCGCAAAATGAAATTTCTTAAGTTCGATTTCACTTCAGGTTCCTGCAATAATAATCAAACACCAGCAGCGCAGGTAAATAAAAGCATCAACTACAGTGCGATCATATTAATCTTTGACTTACTGGCTAGGAGGAGGCAGGAGAGGGCGATGACGTACAGCTGCCGCACCGCTACGTCATAGTGATCCATAAAGAGGTCGAGCAGGTAGACGGCCAGATGACGTGCTGTAGGGCACAGCTGGTATCGGTTACTGAGAACAGCGAGCAGGTCGGCAAAGTACCGCCGCATCCCGATCTGTGGAGAGTGGGCCTGGTACGTAGGCAACTTCAGCTCCTAAGGAGAAAAGGTTTATATATAAATATTGTAATATGGTGCATTACAAAACAAAAAAAACTGTATATACATAAACAGCCTGGTGATAGTTGCATTTACTGGGAACGGAGCTGCTCTCAGACGCTGAAAGAAACACGTTACCTGCACGAATGTCACGCTTCATTCAGAAACCCGCAGCACATTTGAAGACTTCAGATGCAAAAGCCACTAAACGCCACCTCCACCAAAAATGAGATGACAATATTGAGCAAATGCATAGTGTACGTTCAAATACTTGCGCTTCGAACCTGCTAAATTCAAGCCTCTGCCCATTCAGAAATACCGGTTTGTTGGCAGAAACCTCTAAACGCCACTTCCCTTCACAGAACCAATCAGAAGATGCTATTCAAATCATATGATTTCATTTCAAGATGAATGACGGTGTGTGTTAGAGCCAGCTTTCAATTATTGAGCTGCAGGTTTTTATACTGTTTAAAGAGATTTTTAATGTTTAGAAGAAATGTATATTTTATGACAATGGATTGTTTAGATTTGACTAATATCAGTTTAAGGTTTACCGACTTAATGCACAACAGTAGGGCTGAACGATCAATTGCATTTGCGATTATATCGCGATGTGATAAAACATGATTTTTTAACGCAAAGACTACGATTGCAGTCTGGTCACATGACACTCGAGAGTAAAGCAGTCTGCAGAAGAAGCATCAACTTGACACGTTATTGTGTTTAATCGAGTTAATATTGTGTCGTCCATACTATACAATAGTGGAGGGAGAAAAGATTCCGGATCGATTCTGAGCTTAGATTTTAACTGCAGGTGCGCGATGGTGCTGCGTGTGTTTTAGAAACACCCGTATTCTGCTTGCTTCCATTTCCACACACACACACACACACACACACCATCAAATAATATTTCATAAAGTTCGGAAAGGTTGACATGAATTACAATGACATTCACGTGCTTAATTGCACAGGATATATATGCTCTGAGAAACGTGCACTTTGCTTGATGTTACGTTTACAGTATGTTCTCGTCTGCCGGTATTTGAAATACTCTATGAAGGCTTCATTTATGTCGTTTAGAATGCAGTGTGCTTATATTAAAAATAAGAAACTCACTGACAGAAGGCTTTCGGTTTAAAATGCTCACGCCACGCTTTGTGAAGAGTGCTCGTGCATCTCAAAATTCTTTTCTACGTAAAATGAATGTAAACACAGTCAGTAATGTCTTAAGGAATTAAACAGAAAGGACAAAACATCATTAATAATCAAGAAACAGTAAAGCTGAGAAAGAGAAAAATCCCTCACAGTTCAGATACTCTTAAATATTGAAAGCACTCTTTGTTCATTGCATTTAATATGTTTTTTGTTCCTCTTTATTATTTACTAGCTTTTATGCTTTGCAGCTATATTGGTTTATATATTTAAAATTATTAACATGTAATAGTTAATTAAATTTTTTGAATAATTTTTAATTGTTTTAAAAAGTACTTTTAATTGCATATATATTTAAAAAAAAAAAAAAAGATTTTAGGTTTTATTAATAAGATTAATTTATTAAAAAAAAGTTCAAGAATTGTTTTGGAATCGGAACGAGAGGTGCCTAAAGATTCCCACCATTATAAAATGATTTATTGTTGAATAATACAGAAGATAAAGAGCTTAAAAAAATCATTGCATATAAAATCCCAATTAGATTTTCCAAAATCGTTCAGTCCTACTGAACAGTGCACTTTTTACAGTCATTTATTCATTTTTGATTTTTTTTTTTTTACATTTAATACTGTATATAGGTTATTAACATTTTTGAGCGTAATGTATATGGTGTTGTTATTGTATTAGGTCTTCTATTCGTCTTCTGTTTGTTATTTGTCATTTCATGTCATTATGGTTATACTGTGTGAATTATTTATTATTTTCCTTTATTCAGAAAGGACAGTGAAGAGTGACAGGACAGAGATCGGGTAGGATTGGGAAACGACAGCGGGTCATATTCGAACCTGGGTCCCCTGTGAGCACTTGGACCTGAATACGATACAGACTTGGCAGTAGTGATTTTGCAACTATTTACTACGTCTTGTCCAAAGAGGTGGACTTTGAGGTTTTTACAAATTGCCATTAAAGTGAAATTACTGAACCTAAACATAGGAGCCTGATAAAAGAAAAAGCTAATTTAAAAGAAAACTGTCAGACGGACTTAAGAGGTTTTCGCATTTGAAGTCTTCATTTCTTATTGAATCGCATTATTTATGATTTCACATTAGCACTAAGCTATATTATGATTTTTAATTGGTTTTAATATATTGTGCAGCCTTAGAAAACGGTGTAATAATGCGGTTCATGAATTCTCTTCCATGGAATGTGCCACTTAACCCAATCGACAAGTGAATTGCAATCAAGGATTTATTTAAATCAAGCACTTTAGATTAATTGAATAATAATGACAGCTGTAATATATTTATTTATATATATATTGCTGAATGAAAGTATTCAATTCACTATTTTTTTTTTGCTGATTCCAAATGTAATAATTTTGTGTGAAAAAATAATACTTTCATTCAGCAACATATCAACATATTTATAATTTATAAAATTCTCTAATAAATGTTCTTATAAACTTTTTCAAAATTCTATTCATCAAAGATTCCTGACATGTATCAGAGTTTCCACAACAATATTAAGCAACAACTGTTTTCAACATTGATAATAATAAGAAATGTTCCTTAAGCACCAAATCAGCATATTAGTATAATTTCTGAAGGATCATGCAACATTTTTTTTTTTATGCAAAATGACCTCATGTATTATGGTAATTGTACTTTTAAAGTAAAATAAATACATTTGTAAAACATATGTCAAATTAAAACAAATTAAAAACAAACAAACAAGAGAATGAATTGTATGTAAAACACAAATGTTTACATAGTGTTGCAGTTTTATCCGAATTCTTTGTAATCAAGCAAACCAGAGCAGGTCTCAAATTCATCTGATACTAACTGCATAAAAATTACAATTCAAACATACCCGAAAAGGTTGCAGTCACACTTAATAAGCGGCTAAATTGTCAAACTCTTTCCAGACATGAGTCCCACAGGCAGAGTGTGCCGCTTTATAGTGGCTGTTCAGGAGAGAGCTGGTTCCTTTACAGGCCTAGCCATCATGTCTCACAGCCATCTGTCCCCCGTGGGGTGAGGGGCTGGGATTTGACCCTCTCAAGGAGCCCTTTTGTAGGGTCTGCCCGCAATTTAGACAGCCCTACAGCTGCTGCTGTATTTGAATCGGTTTATCAACTGCATATCTCGATGCAAATCATTTTCAAGAGAACAAGCTTTATACATGACAATTTTCAAAGCATCTAGAAATACTATAACAAGGTAAAGCTAGAGAAAATAAAACTAGCTTGGCACCTTTGTGGTCTTATATTTTTTATGGATTGCGCACCGATAAAATGGGAATTGGCACTTGAACGTCACACACACAGACACACGAAAAGAGGAAATAGACTTGTTTGAATATTGCCGTTTTAATTGCTGAAGACAGACCAAATTATAGCTTTAACACAAGCGATGGAAAACACAACATTACAGAAAAAAATATCTTGCAAAATTTCATTGTATGCTAAATTAAGAGCAAGGCAGCTAAATTAACCTCCTTAGAAGATTTCAATTAATAGCAAAGCCCCTTAGCTTTCGGTATTGACGTAGTAGGAGGTGAAGCCTGCCAACCTCCCACACAAAACATAAATTAAACTACAGCCTATCTATGCAAAGATTTGTCCCGTAAACATTTCTGCACAACATTAACTGAGCATTGCACGTTGGTGAACAGAGAGAGATTGTTCCGTCTAAATAAAATCCACCAACACCAAACCTCAGATATTTCACCAAACAGCTGAACCACTTTGCATCTCCAGTGCATTAGTCCTACACATCATTAGATTTCACAGTGCAACTCTGACTAACCAGGTGGTGAAGAGAATAACGTGCCAAAAAAACTAAGAAAGGTCCATGCGCTGTCACATAATATCATTTTGCCACTCCTTGACACATGCTGAATAAACCCAGCAGGATTTAGTCCAGTAATCTCAAGCTAACAGACAAACTCAAGTACAAACACACACACGCAGACGGAGCACTTCACATTCCAAACCGGATGTGAGCACACCCCACAATAAACAGGACGGACAATAAAAGCACAACAGCCTGCACTAAATAAATGCACTTAAACCTCACTGTCTGTCTGATGGGTGCAATTCACTCAGCAGTGAGGAAACAAAAGTTCACATGGTTTAGCAACACACTTCCTAGTGTTCCACCTCAAAAGTGTATCCAGATTACCAATAACGACATAAAACGATGAATTTGTTACATTTTTAAACAGTTTGTGTGGCAGTTTTACATTGTGACCTCATGCTGAAGTTAAATTACATGTATTTTCCAGCATGTATTTAAAATAATATTAACACAATTATTTCAAAATAAAAGCAATGAATGTTGTGAGCATCCATGCAAATTTCCTTTAGATGTAAATTTATGCATTTTTATTTTTAACATAAAGAGGGCTTTTGTGTGTAGGACATGTTGTCCCTTATCTATATGTATATATTAATGCTGTCAAACGATTAATCGCATCCAAAATAAAAGTTTGTGTTTACATAATATATGTATGTGTGTATAATTATGTATATTTGAAAACGCACACATACGTGTATATATTTAAGAACTATTTGCATGTATATATTCATGCCATTTATATATATATATATAACAATATATAAAAAAATTTTTTTCTTAAATATATACAAGCATGTGGGTGTGTGTGTGTATTCATATATACATAATAATTACACACAGTATACATATATTTTATGTAAACACAACTTTTATTTTGGATGCGATACTTAAAATAAATAAGTAAAAGAATTGAAAAAATATCAAATTTAAACTAAAAGGCTAAAAGTAGAGGAGCCTTGTGGTTTCGTCACAAAGTCCTGGGACAGTGTTCCTAAACGTAAATGACATTCAATATGAACATAATCAGGGAAGTGTGTTTTGAATACAAATGTAGACGATACTAAATGCGACGGTCAGGAACCTTCATAAAACCACAATCAGGGGACGTTTTCTGAGGGCTGTGTGACATTTCACACTTCCCCATCAAAGCTTGGCCAAGTCAAACCAATCCTGGTTCAGTGTGGCAATCATGCCAAGCAACGGAGGCCTGGATAATGACATCTGGATCAAAACTGCATTGACACAACCTATGATGAATGCAAAGCTGTTTATTAGGCAACAACTCACCTTAATTCGGAGAGCCTGATGGATGTCCGCTGCGAGCTGGCTTTTCCACCACTGCCCCTCCGTTTCCATCTTTCCCATCCAGAAAGGGCCCCAATCCTTAAACACAAACATGAGTGTGAAAGGAAAGGAAAATAAGAAATTCTTGCTCAGTTTAGGCACTTCTACCACACTAGCCTACTTTCTATTTCAGGTCTGTTTGAGGGGGGAAAAAATGTCACAGTTGTGCTTGTGGGAAACTCATTTCTAAATTTACTGTGAGCTTGAAGTCGTCCAGCAAAGTTCAAGCAGTTCATCTCACACTGAATCACAACAGCTATCCTAAAAATCACGAGTTTGCTTTATTCATTTATGGGAGACTTAATAACAAACATAATTTGTGTAGCGACAATCCTTCGGCGTTTTAATGTCACTTTATTTCTAACAAAAAAGAAAAAGAGCCAATCGGTCCGAAATGAAAGTGACCGGCGCCGCACATCCACCCCTGCGGCACGCCACGAGACCCCTATTACAGCGATATCAAGTAGGCTATACACGAGAGTTGTGAACGAATAAAGCAATGCGTTTCAGGTTAAACGCGTTAATCAACCGCGGCAATCTAAACTAAAGCAGCAGCTGAAAATGAAACATTATAGGAAACAGTACAGCGCTCTTTAATAAGACAACATCGCGTCTTACCACTGAGACAACGGCGCTCCAGACCCCTTTGTTTCAAAACTGCCGCATACTGGAGTTATATCCTTCAACTACGCTCGTGTGTACTTTTCGAAACAAATCCCATATCAAGGAAAATTCTTCCCGTGAATAACAAAGTCGCTTCAACGTACACTTGGGTGGTTTTTTTTATCAAAACACCGCCGCATGCGTATCCAAGTTAACCCCTTTGACTTTTTTTCGCCGTCCCGTGTAGCGTGCTGTGCTCCCCCAGCGGCCTGAGAGGAGCAGATCTGAATGATGTTGGTGCGCGGAGCTGCATGCTCGCTCCAAACGGGGAGGAGTCCGCAGCGCGGACATTAACACTAGCGTTGCTACAAACAATTGCGACTCGTCAATTTAATTAAAACATTGATAGACGTGAGACTGAAATGAAATATGTGTTTGTTTACATATATATGTGTGTGTGTATGTGCGCGCGCGCGCGTTATTATTATAGCATCTAAATCTACAGGTGAAATGTATTTTTTTGAGATTTACTGAGATTAAGTGATGTAGAGGACAGCGAAGAACAACATTTTTTTTAAAATGTTTTATAATTTAATGTAAATAAATCAAATTGCTGGATATGATCAAATCCATATTTAGCATACGTATTTATCAATAGGCTAACGTAATTCCTTTTTCAAATAATTAGCCTATGCATTTAGCATAGGCTAATCATTGGTGTTGATGGAATAAAATAAAAAATAAAAATGTTTGTTCAGATAGTGCTGTTTTATAGGTATTAGCTAGTAAAAAAAACTCCATCCTAGTTTTGTAAAATAGTGACCAATATACTATTTTGGGATGTTTTGCCTGTATTTGGCCAGCAGGTGGACCCTGCACCCATTAGGAATTTAGGAGATACTGCTTCAAACTAATAATTGTCGTACAAGATAAGGCGAAGTCCATGGTCTATCTCATATGTAATAACCTGCTATAGGCCTATAGGCTATATAGAAATAGCAATGTCTGATCAGTTAGCTTCTTGAAAAGGGATACAAAACATTTTAAGTTGATTTATGTGTAGAAAGTGTTAGCTGTTGCTCATATGTATGAAGTGCAAACTGCAGTTTTAACAGTAGGGTAAGACATGTAGCCATTAAATGTAGCTTTTCTATTTGGGAACGAGACAGATAGCCTATGTCAGATTATCCTCTTATTTCACAGACAAGACTTAAACCTAGTCCCAGACTAAAATGCCTTTGAGCTGTTTTAACTTAACGCAATTTGCACTGGCATATCTTAAAATATGTCACTGTCAGTGTTTTGTCTCACCGGTAATGTATTTTTTCTAAGGCATGTTTATAAAATCTACTTAAATGCATCATTTAAAGGGATAACGTTAGTTCACTCTGAAATGAAAATAAAGTCATATTTTACTCACCCTGCTGTTGTTCCAATGCCCTTCCTTCTATCTTTTTCGGACCTCAAAAGCAGAAATTTTAAAAAACCGTACTGCACGCGCTCCTCCATCTAATCTGGCAGTGATTCGCTATCAGCTAAAACTTTACAAAAATGATACAAAAGTATCACGTAATGATACAGTGAGACCCGCGCCATATATGGAAAGTGTTCAGCATACACTGTAAAAAAAAGTCAGTAAAAATAGGGCACAATGTAGGCCTACTGAATAAATATGAAGGAATTTTCCGTATTGGTGTTTTACAGTTGTTTTACCTGTATTTGGAATTAGCCTACACATTGCATTAGTTTGTGTTTTAAGGGTTAACTGAAATTTCCGTAAAATTAGGCTACTGGATAATGTAGCCTACTGGGGCCCCAGAAAATTGATAGTAGGCCTACATTTTCCGTTTTTATTTTTTACAGTGTATTATAAGGTTTTGCGAGAAAGAAACCATATTATTCAGTCAAAATACTGAGCTCAGCCGTTACTCTGTGGGCGTTCCCGTGAGTCAGCAACCAATGTTGTCATGGCAACCGGTACATAACCAGTGTTACCAATGTAGCAATTTTGTTGCTAGATTTAGCAACTTTTCAGACTACCCTGGCAATTTTTTTATTTTTTATTTTAAAGCACCTAGCAACAAATTTAGCAATTTTTTTAATTTATTTGGCAACTATTAGCAACTTTTGAAAAGTGACTCTAATCCAAACAACTCAGGTACGAGCTGGCTCAATAGACAGAGCGGTTCATAAAAAATTCCTTTTGTCTGGCTATCACCAGACCAAGCTCAATCTTTTAAGATTGCACATTAATCTAAGTGAGTCTGCTCTGTACAAGAGGTAAGATCAACAGGCATAGTTCAAATGACTCTTTATGCATTGACCTATCGGTAAGCCCCTCCCATCGAACACAGATGAGCCAATGGCAGTTGAGTATCAGTCGCGCTGGGACCGGAACTCGGACATCTTTAGGTTTCAGCTCCATAGAGAAACATTGGAAAATCCAAAGCTCTCATCGGTTTGATGGTGTTTATGCTACAAAAATGGTAAAACGTTGTGTCTGAGGTACTGCAACACTGATTCCAGGGATCCTGAGAGGATTTTCTGGTTGTCATACTCTCATTAAGTTATTATTAAAGTTCGTAATTCCCTGCTAACGTACAAACCGACTAACTATAACTAACTGTTCTCATGCAACGGTGTAGGTCAGAAACACGAAGGTCTACATTTCAGTGCATCTCTCCATATTAAACTGATTAAATGCGAATTTATGTAATCTTACCCTGCGGTACAGGAACAGTGTTGATCCTGGATGTTATCATCTGCGATCGTAACAAGAGGCCTCTCCCGTTTGCATTTAGATCTGTAAACCATCGCTTCCAAATTAATCTCTCACCATATTTATTTTATTCCCATTTTATTTCTGTGAGTTTAGGTCTGCATTATCTGTATTATAAGGAGAACTCCTTTTTAGATGGGTATTATAGTCTACGGGTAGTGAAAGGGAGACCTTGCACGCAGTTTATCGGAGTTGTTTTGCAGATACAAAGTTCACCAGTTATTAACTGCACCCCCGAAAAGGCATAAGGTATGTGTTTGTTTACTGTGAGTGTTTTTGTGTAATTTGCTGTGTATGTTAATGGTAATGACACGGAAAGAGGGCTAGAGAGAGAGAGTTTGTGAATGAGACGTTAATGCGCACTTCTTATGCTTTGTTTGTTCAGCTCTTATGATGATTTTTTTGAGTGAAAAATGATGTAATAAACTTCATAAACCATCATTAAAGTTTGGCCATCATTCGGACGGGGTATACGCTACATGCTGTGTCCAAAAACATCTTGGGATAAGGTTTTCACACTGACAGCTGTACATTGTAAGATATAGCAACTCTGTTTGTTTGTCCGAGTTAGCGACAGTAACTAAGGGGGGCGGGGCTTACCGATAGGTCAATTGGATAGTCCTTCAACCAGTCAGACCAACGATCCATCGCTTCTCTATCATCGTGTTAAGCCCGCCAATAGCGTGCCAGGTGGATAAGCCAGTTTGTGATTGGTCCCAGCAGATTTGTAACGCAGGATAGAAAAATGTACAGATTTCCAGCCTGAGCTGCAGGGCGAAATCAAATCCCCGGCAGATCGGGCTGGGTGTACCCAGTCTTTGATTCCTTAAGATTGTTGTGGAAATGTGGAATATATATATATATATATATATATATATATATATATATATATATATATATATATATATATATATATATATATATATATATATATATATATATATATATATATATATATATATATATATATATATATATATATATATATATATATATATATATATATATATATATATATATATGTGGAATATATATATATATATATATATGTGGAATATATATATATATATATATGTGGAATATATATATATATATATATATATATATATATATATATATATATATATATATATATATATATATATATATCAAAAATTGTTGTCTGAATGCAGCAGCACTAGCACACATTTCACATTTATTTATATATATTGAGAATATATATAAATGTGAAATGTGTGCTAGTGCTGCTGCATTCAGACAACAATTTTTGCTGCCGCTCCAGACATTACGCCTGCCCCTTCCGGTTTTCACAAGCAATTTATGTCTTTTACAAACAAATTTAAATGAGCATTTAAAATAATATCTACACATTACATAATGGCCTAGTTTTTTGTTGTGATTACGTAACAACTTTATAGCGCAATGACGTCACAACATCATTTAGCAACTTTTAGCAACAAATCGATCTGCCTTTAGCAACTTCCCCTGAAAATTAGTAATTGGCAACAGTGTACATAACATTCACTTCAGGAGGTTTACCTGATTATTGATATTATTGTATTATTTCTTATTATTTACCTTTTAGAAGAGACGAGAGTCACGTTTGTTTCTTTTGAACCTGATTTCTCAAAATGGTGTATGAGTGTGCTTATCCTGGGTGCCATGACAACAGTGCGAGTTATAACGGCCCAGCTCAGTATTTTGACTGAATAATATGGTTTCTTTCTTGAAACCCTTTTAGTATGCCTCCTGAACACTTAATGACTTTATTTTCATTTCAGGGTGAACTATCCCTTCAACTAAGGCCTTATCCTGGCTTAATATAAACCCTGTCTGTGAAACTAGGCCTATAAAAGATTCTGAAGATTCCGCCACTTGTGCTCTAGTGTCTGGTGCTAAATGCTAATAAATGCAAATGAGAGAAGTGGGAAATCTTCGCTCTTATTATGTATTATTATGTCTCTCATTTTCATGTATGAACAGTCTGTAGTTACAGTGTGAAATGCTAATATGTAAGTTATGTTATAGGCTAACTCTCTGTAATGCTATACACTTCTCACAACTTAACACCACCGTGTTGGTGGTCCCCTCAGGTTTGATGTATGTGGATGATAAAGTTTTGAAGCACCTCTTGTGTGAAATTAAGCAGTCTTATATCCTTGCTGCCCACTATATCATGTCATTAAAACATCAGGCACAGCCAAGACCAAGTGGGTCAAATGCCATAGCTGTCATGGCCTGCATGGTCATGCCCAATTCAGTGAAAGTCCCAGACTTGGCTGGCAACACACAACAAGCACTTGAGAGGAAGTGCACATCTGTTCTCGAACAACAGTGCATCCTCCCATTCAGTTGCCCGACATCATTTGACAGAACTGCATTTCAAAATGATCTTCACATTAACAAAGTTCAGATCAATGTACAATTAATTTACATATAGTGATACCTTTAATGCATACTTCAGGAACAATTTAAATCATAAAATGATACCCATAACCAGCGTGACCATTCTATTTGCAGTGTCCATTAAAGGCCCAATACTTACCACAGTGTACCCACAAGGCTTCAGCTCTATCTCCCTGATGATAGTGTTATGGGGCCTGGGGAACTATATTTAGCTGGCCCTGTGACTGCACTGGCTATGTTAGTCAGATTCCAAAGGGAACGCTCCAGCACAGCCAGACCAGCACCTGCTGTCAAAGCTGACTGCCACACCACTACCTTAGCTACTACTGGGCCTGGACCACATATCCTGATCCAGACCTCAGCGACCAAAAAATAAGGTCTGATTCATCTCCTCTGCAGTCCCTAGTATACTTTTTAAGAGGGCACTTATTTCTTATTTGTAATTTCTTATTACAGACATTTTGCCTGGTGACACTTTTTCCTTGACTTTTCA
This sequence comes from Gobio gobio, assembly GCF_949357685.1. NCBI lineage: Eukaryota > Metazoa > Chordata > Actinopteri > Cypriniformes > Gobionidae > Gobio > Gobio gobio. The sequence continues at coordinate 24,031,528 of NC_137107.1, forward strand.
TTCAGATTTAGCGTCTCAGTGGAATTTCAACAAAAAAGAAGATTTTGGATTGCTTGGATCAGGTGAGAGAAGTTTTTACATTAGAGATGAGATGGCTTCAAGCACCAGATATGCAGCTGTCTCTCTAGAATACACAGAATTTCCTTGGACAAACACTGTTAAGTCAAACACAATGGGAACAATGAAACTGTTTCATCACATATGAAATGCATGAGACTCTAAGCAGTATTTTTAAGGTAAGGCTGCAACCAATGAAATGTTTAGAAATATTATTTTAATATATAATAGTATAATTTATTACATATATTTAGTGGAAAAACATAGTACAATATATAGTTCTCGAAAAAAATTAAGAAACCACTTAACATTTATTTCTCAATGGTCTCTTAGATAGAGCTATAGATATATAGACGTTTTTTTCCCAGCATCTTATTTTTCCTTGACAAGAACTCTAAAGCAGCAGTTAGACTCTGATCTTATGTGTCGTCACTAGGCTTGATGGAATCTCTTGCTCTGAACCATTAACATTTCTGCTCTTGCAATATAGGTCTGACCTGCACACCCACCCCACACTAGGGTGTCCCGTATTATTGCATCAGGAATTTTCAGGCACCACAGAAGGAAGTTTTCGAAGGGACGTTTAAAAAGGAATGTCTATGTCTCCATCTATCAAAGAAAAAAATAGTCCATCTCTCCAACAAAGAGATGAATGGGAAAGTGACCTAGAGCAGACTGATGATATGATGGATGACTCGGCAAGTTCGTACTACACTGCTCTTTGTTCTCTGAGTGAGTACAGTGAAGCTCCAGAGGACAGAACACAAGCTCTCTCTATAGAGCATCCTACTGAATGTGGCTCATTTGAGTTCTTGGATTGTGCTACCGCTATGGAAGGCATCACTTCAGGATCCTTTATCAAAGTCACTATGCTATCACAGGACCACAAAACACAAGAAGAGAAGGGTACAGAAGTGCTGCCTGAGGTGTCCCAAGGTGAACAAGATAAATCTTCATCATTTGAGAGTAATTCCCTTGGGTTAGAATTTGAGTCAAAACATCTGCTGTTGGGTACAACAATAACAGATTTGCAGTCTATAAAGACAGCCTTTAGAAACCCCATACAAAAGCAGGATAATTCCAACAAGCTTAATTTATCAGGAAAAGATTCATCAGTTAAACCGAGGGATTATTTAGGAGGCACAGAGACTGTTTCTCACACTAACATTAGAACCGCTGAGGAGCACAGCTCCCTAGAACCCATATTCACCTCCAACACTATTTTGATAACGCCTGAAAGAAATCAATACAGCAAGGGCAGGGAACAGGAGTATGGTGGCACAGAGCCAAAAGAGTACCACGCGACACAAAAGCGAAGACCCCGAGAAGGTCTGAGTGCACCTAGGGCTGAATGCAGGCTTGAGAGAGGGGGACATATTCTGGGTCATATGGGAAAAAGGGGGGAGGGGGAGGGTAGAGGGGTGAGTTGCAGAAAGGAGCAGGCTGAGCTGTCAGTCAGGTCTAGAAATAGAAAAGCGTCTGCAAACTGCATCTCAACACTCACAGCCAGCAAGCAGGAGTCAATAATCCCGCCACACTGTTATTCAGAGCGTATCCCCGCAACCAGGCTCCAACACCAGCTACAGAGTCTCGCTGATACTCAGAGGTTGGAAAAGCAGAGCCGGCAAGGCGTCTGGCAGTCCAGACCACTCTCCTGCACACTGTGTAGCAGCTCTTGGCAACCCTGTCACACTATAGACAGTACCAGAGGATCAACCAGCATGGGAACAAAGCTCGCTGAGGCCAGTAGTAAGGTGGGGGGCCTTGTTAACCTGGCCCAGGTAAGATCTTCCTGTTCTGCAACGGACTACATGCATGTTTTCAGTTCAAGCTGTAGGCCCTCAAATCACCTTTCTGATGGAAACGACAACATTTGGACGGAAGATGTTCTCTCTTTCAAAATGCAGATGCAGATGCATTCAAACACTCAAAACACATCTGCTTGCTCAGAATCCAGCAGCTTTGAGTGTGTGGATGTGGCATTGGAAACCACAGATGAAGTAAACCGAGGCTTAAAGACTGTTCCCAAAAGACAAATCCAACTGAAGAGACGGGACACCGCAGAGTCGCACGTCAGAGAGAACAACAATCAAAGCCTTCAGGTTCCGAGCACAACTGTGCGTGCTCGAGACATATTTCAGCGTCAGCATAGCACCCCAGCAGCGTTTAACCAGGAGTCCCACATGGCTGATCAACGGTCCGTACAGGCCGAACGAAAGAAAAGGCTTCAGAAGTCCTTTTCCCTGGATGAAACATCCAGCAAAACCCAAATGGCTTCCTGCATCATAACAAGTGTCCTATCAAAAAAGATGCAACATGAACAGAATCTTCGCACCTTGGATGTTTTTGATAAAGCTTTTGCGTCTACCAAAGTGAGCAACAGGACTCCTACAACTGATGAAAGCCTGTTTTTGTCTGGCAAGGATGTATATGCTGAAACTACCAAACTAACTCAAAGTGCTACACTTAAGAGGGAGGCCCAGACAGAGTGCGGCTCTGTTCAAAAGCATTGCAGTGTTAATTCTAAAACACAACCCAAACTGTTAAGCAAACATGGGTTCAATTCTCTTTTAAGTGGAACTGGCAGGTCTGGAGTTCAAGGTAGTGGCACTGAAATAACTGACCCTTCAAAGAATGAGAAAGCAGAGAAGCTGAGCCTACGAGAGGAGGCGTTGCGGCTGCCTAACCTGAGCCCTGGAGTGAAGCTATCCTGTGACTCAGCAAAGGGCAGAGCATGGAATTCGAGTGCAGCATCAAATGTAGCCCTTAGCACAGAAGCCTCTGTGAAAACAAAACCTGAAGAATGCCATACAGGGCAAGGAATCCATAAACAACACAATATAACCCCAACCAATGTGCTGGAAAAGCAGGAGCAACAGGCTGGCAGCAAGGAAAGTACACTCAGTCCTACTAATATTGCATGCCTAATCTCTGATTTGGAAGCAAATGCAGTGGATAATATAATCCCCCAAGTGGACGAGGGTGGTGTTGGGAAGAAGCAGGAGAGTGACAGAGAGGACGTCAAGTCACCAGGACAGTTGGCAAGCCAAGGCAAATTGAAAGCCATGGCCCCGGTACATGTAGTAAGAGACATGAGGAGCCTGGTGAAAAACACATACAATATGTCCTTTAAAGGCCCAGGGGAATTAGCCAATGGAATAGATGGGAGTGCTCCATTGTTTCAGCCATCAATACACAATCTAAGCAACAACAAGAGTGAAGGAAAGGGAAAGGGATACAGACACGATGAAAAACCCCTGGTGCGGAAAGTCACCCCGCCTCTTCCACTGGACAGAAGGAGAGATCACTCTGCACCGAGAGGATGCTCAACCAAGGTAATGGCTCATGTGGAATCAAATGACAAAAGTCATAATGCTGGATTTACAAAGGTCAGCCAAATTAGTGTAACCAAGGCAAACAGTTGTGCCTTGTCGAAACCCTCAGAGACACAGGATAGCCAAGTTGGCTTGAGTAAACCTGATGTTCTAGTCAGTGAAGCAAACTTGAAACCAACAAACAGGACAGACCTGGCACTGCGAACTAGAGAGGAGACTTCTACTGAAGAGCCTACAGCAGAGCATGAGATGACCATCAGGTCTGACAGAGATCAACTTCTCCCAGTAGCACTGCAATATTGTTCACCCACAGCAAGTTGGGAGCAACAGAACCATGGCAGAATAATCAGTGATGGCCTCCAGACACCATGCCTTCCTCCCAGGTCACAGAGTTCAGTGGGACCTCTGTCTGCTTGCGTCCTAACAGTTGCTTCAACACCCATGGTTCCCTCATATTATTACAAACCCAGTCCGCTGGGTTACCAAACAATCTCTCCTCATATTGGAGCCGTTCATGGCTACGTTCAAGGGCCTGTCTTGTTTCAAACACCTCTTTATAACCAGCCTCCTGCATCAAATAGTCATACCCCCCTCCTGAGATCCCTCTCTGAGGATGGAAAAGCTCTTGCCCAGCCAACAGATGGCTCAACCAGTCAAGCTCAGAACAAAGAAGCAGGGCTAAAAATACCTTCTCCAGAAAGCCAACACAACACAATCTTTGTTGCTCCAATGAGTGGAGAGGCTAGGCTTGGCGGTGCAGGTGTGCTGTATCCAGAAGCAGGAGGAAGTATAGCAGCCGGACAAAACCCTCGCCAACTGTTGCTTGACCCGGAAACTGGCCGCTATTTCTATGTGGACATGCCTCAGCTGCCACAGCGCAAGATGCTGTTTGATCCAGAAACTTGCCAGTATGTTGAGGTCTTACTGCAACAGCAGACCCTTCCCAGTGCTGTTTTGCCCACACCCTGTGCCATACCCTTTGCCTCGCTTCATATCCCACCCATGTACACCCCACAGTGCCTACCTTATCTACAGTCACATCCTCAGGTGCTCCCGCCATCAGGACCATGAAACCTGATGGAACCTATAGACTGTGGAAGATAATAAGTCATGCCCAAGGATCCAATTGCCCAGTGCCTATTAAGTGCTGGATAAGAGCTGTTTATAAGCAACTGAATGCATGTTGACCATCTGCTGGCCAGGCCTCAAGGCATCAAAGCTGAAAGCGTATTCTGTTATCATTGCACTCAACACTCCTTACTTCGTAAAGGCTACCTCTGGACTTGGCAACTGAGACTGGGTGAGACTGATTATATCTGTTGAAATGTTGTAAGATGCATATGCATTCACACATTCAGGCTACATAAACAGAGCAGGGGCTTAAAGGGGAGAAGGGCTCAGATCACCTCTGGTATGGGCAATTGAGACTCACCAAGGGACCTGAGTGTCCTGAGCTTGTTTAGCAAGTATAACAAAGGTCACTATTTTTATATTTTGAGCAAAACCATGGCTCTGTTTCATGTAAACTATGGCTTAATTAAGCACTTTCTGACAACACTTTAGTTTTTCACATTTGTACACTTACATATAAATGGCATATTAGTGTCTCAAATTACATTCAAATTTTGATGTGAACTGCTTTTAAACTGAATTTGCCCAAGAAATTTGGTTCATTGTCCTCCTACTGTTTATGAGAGCCCTTTGCTTCAATCCACAGGGCCGTTATCTGAGATTTAGGCTGGATTATTGACTATATTTAACTACCCTATTGAACCTTATTGTAAAATGTTACAAATAAATCAAAATTGACATGAGAAAGACAAACATTATTTAATTATTTATAACGAGCACATCTTTGAACATGTGGACAGATTGTTTGTTCTATGGCTCTCATAGAATACATAATACACTCACAGTATTTATAAACATTATTAATTACAATAATATGTATATACATTATGATTTATGTGTATTATAAACATAATTTTTCACCACTTTCTGAAGCTAAACATTTCTGAGCACATTTTGTTTAGTGTTAATCACTTGCATATTTTGTACACAATCAAGAGGTAATAAAAGAAAAGAAAAAAACCTGACCTACATTTTTTTGGAAGTCATTTCAGTAAAATAACTAATGCTTTATAATCAAATAAAATTTCACATTTGGTTTGATGTTTGACACACGCAGACCCTTTCATTCCTTAAACTGTTCATCAAAGTTTTACTTTAAATATATGCACCCATTCCTCAATGTAGCATTTAACTTGTTTGTTTGTGATGCAAAACTAAACAAACATACAAATTTTGTGCAACAGCAAAATCGGTGCACAGTTGTGAAAAGGAAAAATCTAGCTAAATTTTGGTGCAGACTATTTCAACTGGAGCATCAGTCACACCTTTGTTTATTTTTATGTCCTCCTCCTCATATTTGCGGGATGATGGCCTAAAGCCCTGGAAAGTGGGACAGACCGGCAGGTAACGCAAGCAGCCTGTCTTCCGGACCAGCCCCATCCCAATTGGAAAGTCATATGTGTCCGTTTTTACTGTTCCTGCTCCTGAAGAATTCTCAGCCCATTCTACCAGACCTCGCTCTTTTCTGGTGCCTGCACACAAAATATAGACACGTTGAATGTAGAACAGCTTGCGCGACTGCCTGCTTGTAAATTTACACTGCCTTTGTTATTTATCCAGTGAATTTGTATTTACTCTGTCGGATGCATACCTGGGATTGTGTTATCAAGAACAAATGCAAGGAATCCCCCCACAAACATCTCTGTTGTCAGGAGCACTGTGATGATTTGGTCCAGCTCTGCCACACCTGTTGAAATCAATCAAAAGAACGTGTATCCACAGTAACATGTGACAATATCTACAGCTTTCTTGCTGCAAAAAGAAAATATATCAGAAAACACCATCAGACATATGAACCTGTTTTAATGATGCCAGGATGAGTGTCCAGGTAATTAGGCAACATGAGGCCAAAAAACATGGAGAACCCCAGAACAAAAAGATTTCTGGAGGAGTTCAGATCCACACTCTGTAGGTTTGACAGTCCAACAGCTGTAATCATACCTGTGTAGAAACCAAAACAGAAAACAAGTTTAAAACTACACACAATACATATACTACTGTTCCAAAGTGGGGTTTTGGTAAAATATGTAAATAAATAAATGAATAAATAAAAAGAATTTGAAAAGTGTTTCTTATGCTCACCAATGCTGCATTTATTAGATCAAAATACAGTAAAAAAAAAATTATAATATTGTAAATTATTATTACAACAATAACTGTTTTCTCTTTAAATTTATTTTGAATAATAGAAAGGTCAAAAGACCAGCATTTATTTAAAATGTAAATATGTTGTAACATTATAAATATCTTTATTATCACTTTTGTGTAGTAGTATTTTTTTTTTTAAAACTTCAATCTTCAATAGTAGTGTGTAATTAATGATGACTGGTTCCCTAAAAATGTTTGAAATACAAAATTCATTCGTGGCATGTTGTCAACTTGGATGTGAACTCTAAAGGGCGAAAATATGCACTGTTTGGCCCTGTCCCAAAACTCCACAAGAACGCAAAGGCACAAGAAGTGTGCCATTTGGGACAGGGCTTTACTAGGGAGATGCAGGGCTCTTTACTGACACCCTGTGGACAAAGTTGGGACAAAACATCTGCAAATGCAAATAGGTCAAATAAGCTCATTACCAAACAGGGTGCAGAACATCCCTCCAAGGACAGGGTCAGGTAAGGAGGCAAACAGGGCGGTGAACTTCCCAATAGTTCCCAATAAAAACATTATGCCTGCTCCATACTGTATCACCCTCCTACTTCCCACCTGTAGGATAAATCGAGACACTTGAGAAACCACTGCTTGTTGGTCAACACAAAATATTTAGGACAGTGAAAACAGAGCAAGTGAGGAGACAACATGAGAGTTGTGAATGGTGTATACACCTGATATCAGCTTCACTCCCTGAAGGACTGTGATCAGATGTCACAAATACAGACACTATACATAATTCTGTCTAAAGCTATACACTGTGTTATGCAGAGCCGAAGAGCTCCCACTATCTCACCTTTGTAATGCCAAGCACCCCTATGTTAGGACTGGAAGAGGTTGATCCATTTCCTGTGCCCAGGAGCCCCGCTATGATACAGCACAATCCTTCGGTAAAGATCCCCCTAGAAAAGAAAAAATTATAGTATGCCAAAACCTTCCTTATACAAAAAACTAAGAACACAGTAAAAACACCAACTAATAACATTTTTGTCCTTGATTTCCATTATGTTTTAATTATGTAAAGTTTTTAATTGTTTTTCATGACATTTCCCCCACCTTTTCTAACCCTGAGAATGAAAAAAAGAAATCTCTTGCTCCTTTGATTTTAATATTTATATGTAAAGACTGTCGAGTTTGCTGTCGGGTCCTGTGTAGTTGTAATTTGGCACTTCAACTTAAAGGGATAGTTCACCCAAAAATTTAAATTCTGTCATCATTTACTCACCCTCAAGTTGTTTCAAACCTGTATGAGTTTCTTTGTTCTGCTGAACACAAAAGAAGATATTTTGAAGATTGTTTGTAACCAAGCAGATAGAGCAACCATTTTGACTACCATAGTATTTTTTCCCCCTACTGTGGTATAGTCAATGGTTGCTCTCTCTGCTTGGTTTACTACATGCCTTCTGTCGTCTGATACTTCTTAGCAAGTAAAAGCCCTTTTAGTATAATTCTAAGAAACGTCCCTCTTCAGGTCTTGGTAAATGTGTTTTTCTGCTGTGAAATCTTTACAGATTTGTATAAAGTAAACGTAAGAATACGTTTTACATTGTTAGAGATATTTCAAGATGAACACTTACTGGCCTGGAGCAACTTCATGTTAAAAATCATGTTAAAATGTGAGTATCAAATATATGATACGTCTCAATCATTCCATCGTAAAACTAAGCATTTCATCTTACTAAGACATATTATTGGGAGATAGAGAGTGACAACTGATATTCATATGCATTTAAAGTAAATAGTCTGTTATACTACAGAATTTGATCTTACTTTTTGGCCATATAATGCTGTGTTCCAGGCAGGTTTTTGAGCCCGTAAATTACAACTTCAAACCCCGACTCACGACTTTGTAGCGTTCCAGGCAAAGTCACGCCAAACTCCCTGAGTGCAAGGAATTGTGGTAGCTAGATGTAAACGCATGGCGGACCTTACGGGACTTATGCTCATTTACAATCATTTCTATCGCCAAAGGTGCTTACTTGCTTATTAAAAACGGAGTATACGGCAAGAGAAGCTGTTATACCTTTTATTTAACGTTATTTGTATATTTGTTTCATAAACACCGCATCCGTTTGGGCCTGTCGTTGTTGTTTCGCGGGCTATGTGACGTCAGAGCTCGTAACTGGGAGTGCATCGTTCCAGTGCACTTTCACGGGTAGAAGGTTGGAAAAACGGGTTACAGGTTGCCTGGAACGCGGCATAAATATCAACAACTGCACTAATTTGCATATTTCCCCCCCAGTTTGGGGCTCTGAATAAAAGTAAGGTGAATTTTCCTTCCTGGAGTGTTAAAGGGACAGTTCACCCAAAAATGAAAAGTCTGTCATCATTTACTCACCCGCAAGTTGTTTCAAACCTGTATGAATTTATTTGTCTGCTGAACACAAAAGATATTTTGAAGAATGTCAGTATCCAAACAGTTGATGGGCCCTATTGACTTTTTTTTTTCATACTGGAAGTCAATGGGGCCCATCAACTGTTTGGACATTCTTTAAAATATCTTCTTTTGTGTTCAGCAGAAGACAGAAACTCATACAGGTTTGGAACAACTTGAGGGCGAGTAAATGAGGACAGAATTTTCATTTTTGGGTGAAATATCCCTTTAAGCTATATGAGCCATAAAAGCATACTAAAAAAAGAACACATGGTTCATAATATATATATATATATATATATATATATATATATATATATATATATATATATATATATATATATATATATATATATATATATATATATATATATATATATATATATATATATATATATAATTTCAAACTATTATTTTATATATCAGGCTTTTCAGGGTTAACAAACAGTTCTGAAATGTCCAGCATGTAAATTTAATTATTTAAAAAAGTAAAATCTGATTCCTCACGATATGACCCCCTTGTTGTTCTTACCTATTGATAGCGTGCACAGGAGGAGGTGGAGCTCCAGAGAGGCGAGCACAGGCGTAATAATCCCCGATAGACTCAACAATACCAGCCAGAGTGGCACTAAACATGCCTAGCACTCCTGCTAACGTCACTGTCGGTAAACCCCACTGACCTGCGACACACACAAAATCATGAAAACGATCAGATTTGGAAAGAGTTCGGCCATTAATCCACCAATATAATTCCCTTCTAATCGTTTTACTGTGGAGAAAAAAAATTAAGTCTTAGATTAGGTATAAGTCAAGGTGACATTTTCTGATAAACAAGCTGTTATAAATCATGGGTGTGTGTTACAGGAAGCAAGCAAGGTCCTTACATGGATAGGGGAAACGAAACCACGGGGCCCGGGTCATAATATCGCCCCGGGAGTCAGTGCGAGCCTTGTAGCCGTACCGCTCTGGGTCATTCGGCAGCACATCCGTCAGGGTGAGAATATAGCAAACCAGCCACACCACCATGATTGCCATGATGATCTACTGGAATCAGGATAATCAGTTACTAAGGACAAACTGTTCAGAAGTGAGCATTTCAATCTGTAAGCACATTGATAAAATGCGCCACATGGGGTAATTTGAACTTTGTTCAAAGTCCAATCAGAAAGTTTAATTAATTGTGATAAATACTGTGTGTGTTCATTGATTAGCCCTATGTGTATGACATTATCAAAAGGCAAAATGCATGATGATGTAATTGATGTAGAAAGGGGTCCGTACTGGAAACATCTTGAATATTTGCACGTGTGTGATGTGACAGCCTTTTTCTCTGGAATAGCTCGGGAAAGGACAAGCCCAGTTCCTTAGATACTGAGCGAACAAAACAATAAGGAAGATGCACCTGGAACGACAAAACACACAGATGTGTTGAATCGAAAACCGCTAGTGCAGAGATAAATGAGCATGACATTTAAAAAGCTCAAGGACTCACAGCATAGACAGGCCCCAGTGGCTGCCTGCGCGGTCTCCTGCCGTCTGGAAGACAGACAGGCCAATAAGGGACACTGTGGGGGTGACCGTCAGGGGCCCGATTGAGTTAAGCAGGATGCCAGGGATTCCAGCAAACCCTATGACCACCTCAATCAAGCTGGACACAATGATAGCGCCCTGAATCTACAGAGAATTGACACATACACACAGGTCAGGATACAGCGCAGCACAAGGAGTGATAACTGGTTCAATCTTTAGACGTTAGTCACGCACCTCTCGTATTCGTGGGTGCCAAATATGAGACGTGTTGAGAGGAATAGACCAATCTCCGTAAATCTCCTCTGTGAAACCCAAAACCAAGGTTAAGCATTAACTTCCACACAGATTTACCAGCACAATGTGGAATGTAAACAGATTCTCAATAGACAATGCTTTCTAGAAAGAGGACTGATTTACACAAAAGCACAACTTTGCTGTTTTTTTTTTAATACTTTAAAAAAAAAACTTGATTCTCGTTGGAGAGTGCAATCTTTAAGACACCAAGTTAAAAGCAGTGCAAACACTTTAAATTGTTGGTCTACTCTACATTCAAAAGTTTGGGGTTGGTCAGATGTTTTAATGTTTTTGATAGAAGTCTCTTATATTCACCAAGGCTGCATTAATTGACTAAAAACAGTAATATTATGAAAAAATCTATTAAATATATGAATAAATGTAAAAAAAAATTTCAGCATCATTACTCCAGTCTACAGTGTCACATGATCCTTCAGAAATTCATTCTAAGATGCTGATTTGATGCTCAAGAAACATTTCTTATTATGATAAATGTTGAAAACAGTTGTGCTGCTTAGTATTTATATGGAAGCCATCATATTTATTCACATTTATTTCAGGATTATTTGATGAATAAATCAAAAGAACAGCATTTATTTGAAATAGAAATCTTTTTAAGATGACATTTCAATAAAAATAGTTTGACTACTTTTTAAAAACATCTTAAAAAGCCTCCAATTCCAATTACTTGTGCTGTCTTTTGCTGTTTTGGTGGTTTAGGGAGTCTGTCACCCCAAATAAACACATTTGCAAACAATTGCTGCATCCCAATTCAGAGGCTGCATCCTTCCGAGGATGCATTCGAAGGCCGATTGCGTCACCGTTGCGCGACGAAGGCTGTGCCAATTGCGGCCTGGAAAGCGTCCTTTGCCGTGAAACGAAGGATACAACTAGCCTAGAAATCTAGACGCACCCTAGCGGCAGAAAATGTATTTTGCCGCGAGTGTAGTCTAGCAACTCTCGGTAGACCTGAGAGCTGGAAAAACCAAACTCTGGTCAGGCCAATCACAGCGTGTGTAGAGTCGGTGGGCTGGCTTAACATAATGACGGCACGGCAGAGTTGCGGAGGTTCTGCTTGCTAATCGTAAACAAAGAAGCTGACGAACAGCTGCCTTTTGAATCGGCTTTGGCCGCGACTAAGACTTGGAGTTAAGCTTTTCTTTGAGAAAAGAACAAAGAACGGCACTGAAGTCATTCTTAAGAAAAGAATATATCGAAGTTTTGTCGATCGAATATGGCGAAAGTCTATCAACTAACGTTAGCTCGGCTTCACCTTCTTCTTTGCTCTGGTTGGTCCAATTGCGTGCAGAGGGAATTTGAAAGACAACCGTTTATCCCGCCCCTCGGATTGAGCGCTGTCAATGGTGAGTTTCCAGACCCAACATCTTGATGTGGGTCTGGCTTGTCAGGCTAGGATACAACAGCTGGATACAACCTTGCCTACCCCAGAATTCATTGTGCAACAATGACAACCAGACATTGCCGAATTACACTTTTAAACGTAAGTATTGGGTTTCAACTTACTGAAATATCTAATGACACAAATGTAAAAAAAACTTTAAAGTGGTTCAAATGTTGACATATCTTACTAAGATGTGATTAGTTTATATACAGAAATGGACCATGGTGAACATAATTAGACATAATTAGTTTGTGAACTGTGTTTTGTTTTTAGACCGTTTAATAAAACTTTTTATACAAATATTCTAGTACAAATCTTTCTAGTACAAATGTTACTGCCGCTAATTAACGGCAACTGTCACAGTTGCTAGTCACCAAGAACAATCCTCCGTATAGACCGTCCCAACAACGCTCAGTCCGACCTTTGCGGCCTTTGAAGGCATGGCCCTTGAAGTCCAAGTCCTTCGCAGGATGCAGCTTTTGTAATGGGGTACAGCCAATGGCTGATTCCGAAATCGCCCCCTAAACGCTAAATCACTATTCCCTAAGTTAGTCCACTAATACAGTTCACTTGAAGAAGTGAATGAAAACGAGTGAGTAAATTCGGACAGCTGTTGAGTGTACATCAGCTCTACACTCATTATTGCGGTGCAATGTGGGATGGAATGAGTGCACTCGATAACGTCCACTATGGTTTCGGACACCACTACAAATGGCTGTCCCCTCAAATAATGCATTATAATTGAGGGCATAAGGGGGGGCGATTTCGGATTCAGCCTATGTTTCAGTAGCTTCAGTATAACTTGGCGATATTTTGACATTTTGCTCAATAGCGTATACTGCACACACTCAATTATTCGAAAAATATACATTTTCAAAACTTAAAATACCTGCTACAAAATTAGCGTTGGGCGTGTTTAATTTATGTCACAGAACAAAACGTCAAAGTACCACAGGCTTTATTTTACACATAAATCGAAAACCCCCATTATAGGAAAATCTCAAAGGAACCAGCGGGGAATAGTCTTCAGGGTTCTGATGTCATACTTGTGCCAGTCTGTTTACTCTGCATTTTAACCTGCGAATAGACGCTTGCAAAGTATATCTATGTTGACTTGAGGAGGTAACCATAGACACAGTATCAGACAAAATATCAACAAAATGGAAAATTAAAGGGATAGTTCACTCACAAATGAAAATGTTGTCATCATTTACTCAAACTCATGCTGTTCCAAATCTGTATGAGATTCTTTCTTCTGTTAAACACAAAAGAGGATATTTTGAAGAATGTTGGTAACCAGACAGTTGACGGCACCCATTGACTTCAATAGTATTTATTTTTCCTACTATGGAAGACAATGGGTGCTGTCAACTGTTTGATTACCAACATTCTTCAAAATATCCACTTTGATATGCACAGAAGAAAGAAACAGTTTTGGTTACTGTATGAGTTTTGGAACAATTTGAGGGTGAGTAAGTAATGACAAAAACGTCATTTTTGGGTATACTATCCCTTTAATATTTGGTTTTCTGCAAATGGAATATGCCTGAAATCTTCCCCCACTGATAGTGATTGTAACAATTCACAGTGTGCAACACTGTACCTTCAGGAGGACATTTCCATCTATCCAGCCTCAGAATTGCCTGAGCAGGGATGAGAAAGGCAAAAGCACTCGCCTGGAACAAAGGCAACCTGAACATGGCACAGAAAAAACATTTAAACAGTGACAACTAATCACATATTTCTGTACTAAAGCACACATTACATAACTCACCTGACGCCAAATGTAGTCTGTATGAGCGTAGTGATCCCCACACAGGTGAAGATGGTGCCCACTAACTGGCTGACAGTGTACTGGTCCTCCCCCACACACATGGCTTCAGCCAATAGGAATGGTACAGCAATAGTTCCACTGAAGCAGGTCAGGTAGTGCTGGAGATCCAGAGACAGAACGTATACAGGCGTAGGAAGGTTTAGAAGGGATGGGGATGTGAGTCAGACCAGAAGAGAACATGAGAATGTAAGTGTACCTGCAGTCCCAGCAGTATGCACAGATACCAAGGCGGGACGTCCTCAATTCTGTAGATCATATCAAATCCTGCCGGCTGATTCGGACTCCCATCAGACGTCTTGGCCAGGTCAGCAGGCATCTCCTGTAGCTCCGTACCATCTGCTGGCACAACTCCATCTGAAGGCGGGAGCTAATGGAGAACAAACACACATATGATTCATGCTTTTGCTAAAGTATTATTTGTGTGCACAGCTTTTGATGAAGTGCCAGATTAATGTTATGCAAGATTAAATATAAATTGCAAACTTCTTTTTAAAATTAATTTTCACATGCCTGACAAAACTTAAATATGTATTGGTAACAGTGCTGTTATTGTTTACTAAAGCTATTTAAAATAGTTTTTGTTAACTGAAATAAAGGTAACACATTACAACAAGGTTTTGTTTGTTAGCATTAGTTAACTACATTAGTTAACATTAACTAACAGCGAACAATTATTATACATCTTTGTTAATGTTAATCCGAACATTTTCTAATACATTTGTAAGATCAAAAGTTGTATCTGTTAACATTAGTTATTGCACTGTAAACTAATATTAACAAAGGGTAATAAATGCTGTAAAAATATATCATTATTAGTTCAGATTAGTTTTTGTGTTAACTCGTGTTAACAAATGAGACCTTATTGTAAAGTGTTACAGAAATAAAGTTCAAATAAAATATAAATATTAGATGAAAAACTTAGTTAAAGATAAGTTGAAGTGGAAGTACTAAAATAAAAATATATAAATAGAAATACTAAAATTAAAATGATAACTGAAAATATAAAAATAAAAACTATTTAAAAATATGAATAAATACTATAATAGTATTTAAATAATACTAAAGTAACACATTGGCATATTAGTATCAAATACACACACACACACACACACACACACACACACACACACACACACACACACACACACACACACACACACACACACTCAGTTTTCAATAAAATAGTATCATTTATCTGTGTCCATGAATGATGTCTCCCTAATAATATTGAAATTAAATCATTTTTAATTACCGTACATAATAAAGAAAAAGTGGCATTGTTTGAATAGTTTGAAGCCAAGTTCAAAAGTTGGCAAGTTACTCTCTCATTTACCATTTATAATTCACTTAATATTTAATATTTAACTACAGATACCGTATCTAACTGCAAAAGACAGCAAACAGACTGACCCCACATAAAGTCTATGATACTGAATATGAGTGGCCTTCATTAACCAAATAATTCAAACAAATCTAACAAACAAAAACAACAAACTTCAATATTTCAAATGTAATTCCTTTCTTCTTTTTAAGTAATAAGTAAGGCTGTAAAACTGCTTGTTCTAGTTTGGCACTATCCCTGTTTTTTTGCAGCGTAGACATTTCTTTGATACGCGTGACAAGTTGAGTGCTCAATGAAGCGTTAAACCAGAGATAACTTGGAAAAAAACATGAATATCATTATTCATCATTAAGCAACCAGACTGTATAAGATTATGTCACTATACCAAACAAATATTGCACACATTGTACCAGGCTTACTGACAATAGAGCTGAAAACAAACATTACAAGTTTATCAAAGGAATTGTCATAGACAACTTTGCTATCTGTGGATGACACGCACGCACACACACACACACACACACACACACACACACACTCACACGCACACGCACACGCACACGCACACGCACACGCACACACACACACACACACACACACACACACACACACACACACACACACACACACACACACACACACACACACACACACACACACACACACATATATATACATCGTATTACTGACTTTTCAGCATCCTTACTCCAGTCTTCAGTGTCACATGATCTTTCAGAAATCATTCTAATATGCTGATTTGGTGTTAACCCCTTAACTGTCACCCCTCTTTTTGAGAATGCACATGCTGTAATTCAAGAATGCTTTGTAATATAGAACTAAGTTTGGTCTTGTTTTAAAACAGACACTCTGCTTTTCACTCGGCAGACACTTGTTTTAAAGCAGACACTTCAGATTATTGCTGAAGTGAAAGCAATTCAAAATGTGAAAGTATGAAAAAAATATGGAAGTTTAAATTTACTGTAAATTAAAAATACTTTACTAAATATTTTTTTATTTTATATAAGATATATATTTTACAAATATGTTTTAATCTAAAATTCCAATAAAATCAAAGCCATATGTCTAAGTTGTGTTCCAAATTTGAAGTTGATATCACAAAAATTGAAGTTCCCATGAGATTTTGTTTAGGTGCTGTACCAAAAATAGCCACCGGGAGTCATTGAAATTCCATTGATTGTTTTTTGATGCATTTTCCTGTAAATTTCTGTCCAAATGTCACTTCCATCACAAAACGGTCACCAAATATGGAACCTTGAGACTCCGACCTTTCCGATGATATGTGTTTTGTCAAGATTAGAAAAGATTTTGATTATAAAGTAGTTAAAAGAAATGTTGTAATATGAAACATGACACCGCCCACTAGGGGAGGAGCCCTAGAATAATTTAAAGTACCATTTCCATGGTAAAGCAATGTCCAATTTCAAAACGGTTTTCACAGGATGAATTTTGAGTTTGTAAGGTTTCGAATTATACCTAATTTATGATAATTACGTAAATATATGATACGAAAAAAAGGCGATAAAAAAAAGAGTGGCAGGTGTCCCGCCAGCGGGACGGGACCGTTAAGAGAAACATTTCTTATTATTATTAATATTAAACACAGTTGTGCTGCTCAATATTTTCTTGGAAACTGTGATTTTTTTTTCTTTGATGAATAGAAAGTTCAAAAGAACAGCATTTATTATAAATATAACCTTTTTCGTAATATTTATTCATTTAATAAATGTCTTTACTCTCTTTTTGATCAATTGAATGTGCCTTTGCTAAATAAAAGGATTAATTTATTTTCTTAAAATAAAATCTTACCCTAAACTTCTGAATTGCAGTGATCATGATTTCAATAAATAAATGAATGAATGAAAAAATTAATTAAGCAGCTAAAACGGTTTTCAACATTGATTATTAAAAAAAAATATTTCTGATGGATCATGTGACACTGAAGACTGGAGTAATGATGCTGAAAATTCATCTTTGCCATCACAGGAATTAATTACATTTTGAAATATATTAAAACAGAAACCAGTTAATTTAAATTGTAATAATATTTCACAGTATCACTGTTTTTACTGTATTTTTGAGCAAATAAATGCAGCCTTGGTGAGATTAAGTGACTACTTTCAAAAAACATTAAAAAACCTCAAACTATATATTTTTAGATATAGAAGACCTCAAAAAAAAAAAAACTATAAGAATGAATAGTTTTTGCAAAACTGTTTTATAGTCAACTTACAAGGTGGATTGAGAAAATAATTAAAAAAGTGAACAGTGCAAAGAAACATCATATCTCTAGGAATGTGACTTATCCAATCAAATCAGTGGACCAGAACAGACGGTTCAATCTATCACCTACATTTCATCATTTAACTAACAAAAGCATAAAACTACTGCATAAAAGTAAATACTCTTATAGTAAAAAAGCTCTTAACTCATTCAGATCATTCACTGACTCAAATTGCCCAAAAGCAAACATTTTTTTATTTTTTATTTACCTGCTCCTCACATCCTGAGAACTTCTTTTTAGAGTATCTTACACTTCAATAATTTTCTAAATAATAATCCAGCACAATTCTTTTGAATCTCATATCTGAGCACATCCATATGAGCAAGGCCTTCTCTTAAATGTATTTGCTCTGCATGGCCAGGATTCAGACTTAAATTTGTAAGCCATCAGAAGAACACAGAAGAAAAGAGACAGAGCCGAGACGGGAAAGAGGATGTCCAGAGGGACTGACAGGAAACCAGTGACGTAGAGGCACAAACACAAGCTATCAAGACATTTCCCTCAAAATAAAATAGAATTTAGTAATAAAGAAAATGGCTGAGAGATGTCTGTATGAGATGTCATTACACAACTTTAGCTTTCCAATATGATATTTAACCTATGCTTCCTGTTCTTACTTTCCTTGAGATAAACATCTGCAGTGTGACCAAATCAGTGTTTTAATTCACAACAATGACACCATACTTAAAGGATATTTTACCTTAAACTCCTCTGCAGCTTCTGACTGATTCATTGGCCCTTGGATGTGCTACTGTCTCCCAGAGGCCACGTGAGACCTGAGACCCGGCTGGCCGCAGAGCGCTGGTTTTATGGGAGCGCGAGAGACAGAAGGGGACCAGATTAGACAGGTTAATAATCTGCCCTCAGTCCTGGACTTTACTCCCCCTGCCTGCGCTCATCAAAAGGAGCTGTGTTCATGAAGCAATGGGAAATCTCCTTTTGGATGTGAACCGCGGGGACCCTCAAAAACACAACACGTGAGGTTATTCTTCAGGGCAAAGACTTTGGAACAGTTATCTAAATGCAACAAGGTCTTATTTCCTTCTAAAGAAGTGTGGTCTAGTGGCAAATGTGAAATTCAGTCATATAACTGTTAAAGAACACATCAAAACAGGCAAAACGTGTGCAGTCCCGTGTGTCTGGTAGATGGACCTCCTCAGTAGATCTATAGCCAATCAAAGCAATACAAACCTTGGGTGCAAATTTCCACTGTACTCTTGGACCACCCCATATTGCAGAAATAAACATGCGACTTCACACCTAGAGGTGACATTTGTGGAGCTGCAATATAGGGCCAGAAGAGGGCGCTACAGATCAACTCCTCATCTGTGTGAACCTGTGGCTCTCTCTATCAAGAATATTTTGCCAAATAAACCCAGGCCAGATAAGGTGATCAGGACCACAACACTAAGTGAATGGATCTTTGCAATAACGACTGAACGTGTGCAGGCTATCCCATATATTACAAATACACTTACCTAATAACTGGACATGAAATATTGTTTTGAGATAATATATCCCATTATTACATGAAAAGATATCATGGAGTGATTTGAGAGACAGGACATTTGCACAACTTGTGTAGGTAACTGTCCCTGCCGCAACAACTATAACACATTTGACCACAAAATGCGTAATTATCAGAATTGAGTACCCCTTACGAAAATTAACCATGGTTTTATTATAGTAAAAGTGTAGTAACCATTTTTTTTTTTTTGGGCTAATTGATTACCATTTATACAACTACAGTTTTACCACAAATACCATGGTTAAACTATGGTTAGAGTAAAGCCATGGTTTATTTGTGGTTACCATGTTTTTTTTGTAGTAAAACCATGATTCATTTTCGTAAGGGACCCCACAGCACTTTGTTAGAAATCTGTATTTACGCAAAACCCAAACCTCACATCATTCACAGCAGCGCCATCTTTGATTTTTAACGGGAGGGAAAGCGAGGCTGTGATGGATAGACGCTTTTCCTGAGTGGGCTGTACTGTTATTTCATGTATTTTTGGATTGTTCCGCTGACGAAACACTGTATTATTAATAATAATTTTAAGTACGACAGTTATAACCAAGCTACAATGGGTTTTGTGTAGGCCTAGCGAATATTTTAATGATTAAATACAGATTGCCGTCTTTCACAACATGACCACACCACATTCAACAAAAAATGATGACTGGTTTGAGGTGAACGAAAACATTTATGATTTTAAACAGTGTTGTTAAAGCTAAAATGATTCAAAATCGTTTTCAGTAATTGATATAAATATTAAATTAATGTTAGATGAAGATTAAGCTTAAAAAGTAAAGGAAAACTTGTTTAAGTTGACATTACTAAAATAAAAAAGATACATAGAAATCCTTTCAAACTACTAAAAATGACAAAATTATTGCTTTACTCCAACTGAAAATGTACTTTTAAAGTGAATGTAAACCCACTTAAATGTAGGCCTATGTGCATATTTAACAGTAGCGAGTAGAGGGACTGACCAGTAAGAATAAAGTATTCAAGAGCACCATGTAAATTTGAGGCAAAACCAAAACCTCATTGGGTTGCAAATCTATGACCTAATCAATTACAAAGCTTTATATTTAGAAAAATCCTCCATTGCTTTATTTATGCAATTCAACTCCCTACTGAGGAAGGAGGATATCAAGCAGACACACATCTGCATCACGAATGAGTGAGACACAGACAGGCACACAGGAAACACGCAGGAAGGGCTGTCTGGAGAAGACTTAAACAGAAGTCTGGTGTATTTCTCTTTTCCAGCTTAAAGGTTTTTGCCTGAAAGACAAGTTTTCACAGGCTTATGCAACAAGATCAGAAGAACACAGAAGAAAAGAAGAGACGAGGCGAGAGGGAAAAGAGGATGTCCAGAGGGACTGACAGGAAACCAGTGACGTAGAAGCAAACACAAACACAGCAATCCCCAAAACACACATCAATCAGATCATATCTAAATTACTGTCTGTGCCCTTTATGACACACACACAGAATTTGTTGTCTTTAAACAGTCACCTTTATTGTTAACACCTGCTTACATAAAACATTTTTTGCATTGTTACAAAATCATAGAAAAAAACCCCATAAAGAACTGTCAAAGAAAACAACCAATAACTTAAAAAGACTTACAGAATACTCAGGTGTCAGAAGCCACACGAGTCAGTATTAGACAGACAATACAGTCAATAGTACATTCTTCTTTAACTATTAACCTAAATAAACTTCCTGTGTTCAGCTGACAAGTGACTGTCGGCTGTCATGAGTATTCTCCAAGACATGCAAAAGCATGTTCAAACTAAGGGCACGGTGTGCAAAGGTGATGGAGAAGGTTTTTCCGAGTGTGGATGGGTGTGAGCGTGTTTTACTGGGCCCTTCTGGACATCAGCATCTCTCGAATGTTGTCCTCCGCGTCTTTAACGCTGCGCTCCAGGTATGTCTTCTTTTGCTGTGGAGAAAACAGAGGGGGAAAAGACTAAATTAAGTTTCGGAATTCGGAAACATCAGAAGGTTTTTTCATTCTGAACACACCCTTTTACTCCCCAAACTACGTGACAGAGCTGTTAAAATTCTTTAAGATAAGATAAGATGAAGATGTTTTTTTGGATCGCGTTCAAAGATGGTCGAAACACGAATTAAACTTTGATTGCTCAGGTCAAATATGGTTAAAGGTTTCTCATCGTCTCTAAATACACACAAAAAACCCTTTTCAAACAGAACAGACAAGTAGTAAGATTCTGTTAAAGCAAAGGTGCTGCCTGCTAGAGAAAGTGTCAATGTATTACGCAACGTGTGCCAGGATGTGTAATCACACACTGTAGAGCAACAGGCCTCTACCTGAAGTCTTCCGACAATGTGTTGCAAAAGAAGTGAGTCAAATGCACAGCGCACACACACACACACACACACAGAAAACCTTTGCCCAAGGCGATGGGGCACCATCTCATAGACACAATAAATATGAAATTAGCAATTTTGAACACAACACAAATGTTGTGTTAAACAAGCCATGTTTTTACCTTATATCCCAATTTCACGCAAGTCATTAAAAATAACCAAACGTGTGCTGTATTTTAATTTTATGTGGTTGTAGGTCGAAACGTGGCTTGTGGCCTGACATCCCTGTAATGATTTAAGTACAGGCATGGGTTTACAACTGTAACTAAGCATTACTGCGCATTAGCTCACTGTTGTCTGGGAATCCCACCCTTCCTCTATCCCCCCTCAGTCACATATGACTAGCCTAATGCAGCTAGACTCTCAAAAACCAAATGATATGACAGTAACCTTAAAGGGATAGTTCACTCAAAAATGTAAATTGTCATCATTTACTCAAACGTTCGTTCATCTTTGAAACATAAATTAAATTTTTAATGAAACATGAGGGATCTCTGTCCATTCCACCAAAATGCTTAAAAAAAGTTCAAAAAGATTTAAAAGTAGGTTTTAAGGTGCGGTCAAAAATTCACTAATTTCAATAGGAATTCATGCAATCTGGAAATTTGTGTGAGGGCGAAATATTACCCCATGCAGATTGTTGCTTAAGTGGATTCGCTTAGTCAACCAAAACAAAGCTGCTAGGTTTGAAAGTCTTTTGGTCAACACAGCAAATTCTGGTAACCAACTGAAGTCAATCCAAAATCTGCATATGCAATTTGCATATCATAGCGGTTTTTGTATGGAATGTTCTTTCAATGGAGGGGGCTGAAATCTCCCAATTTTCATTAAAGGGGTGGTAAACCACGATTTCACTATTCTAACTTTAGCTAGCGTGTAATGTTGCTGCTTGAGCATAAACAACATCTGCAAAGTTACAACGTTCAAAGTTTAAAGCAAAGGGATATATTTGCTCTTAAAGAAATCCATTTCTAAGGACTACAGCAAACGGCCAGTAGGCGACTACACACATTCCTCCAGGGTTGGTGACATCACCAGCCTCAATATTTACATAAACCCCTCCTCCGTGAATATTAAATAAGGGGGGGTGAGGCCATTTTGTATCGCTGTTGTTGTGGTATAGTGGTATAGGCAGGAGTGGTGTTGCTGCAATGCCGACGAAACACTGTTATTTTCATCCGGATTGCAGGTCTGGGGATGGGCGTTTAACATACAGCATGTTATATGCATGTGTTTGAGACAGAGGGGAACAGGTCTCAGATATATGCTGTCCATCATAAAGCACGAGACAGACAGGGTCAGAGGAGAAGACTGGAAAATGTGACATAATGGACAATATTCGTCCGTTGCAATTCATGAGCGGTTCAGTGTGAATGCACGACGGGCGCGCCTCTCGCTGCACATTTCACGGAGGAAAATATCCACAATCTTCGCGAGTTCAATGTCGGATTTGCACAACGTCAGATGCGCGAGACAAACACTGCCAGTGCGTGGATGCACGACGCGCGCGCTGCACATTTCGCGGAGGAAAACATCCACAATCTTTGCGAGTTCAATGCCGGATTTGCACCTCAGCTTGTCCTGAAAGCTGGATTTACAAACAGAAGCTGTTTACGGGCCACAACCTGTAAGTCTGATTTATTTTTCGTCTATGTGTTTTCCTGTAATAGGTTGTAGCAAGGAAGTAAACAGATGACAACGCTGCTCTGCAAACCAGTCTGTTAAATGCTCATTCATATTTAAAGTTATCCGACGAACGCCTAACGTTACAAACACCTAACGTTAAAATCTCAACAGCGAACTTGGCATTAGTGTAAATTATTCTTTGATTAGAGCTTTAATGTATTGTTTATCTACAGGCATGCTAAACATGGTTCTGTGTGTGATTTGGCTCCTAGTAAAGCCAGTGTTTAGTGTTCGTTTTGGGTTAATAGTTCTTGCCACAGATATTTGGCTATAATCGTTCTAAAAATACAAAAGTGCCATTCAGTAGCGATCACTATAGATCCGCAGTCTTTACTCTTGAGGACTGAACAGGTTCTGCTCGATCATCTTCACTAAAATGTTCTGGGTCTGATTCGGGCTCAGATTGGTGTGGTTTTATTGACGCCATTGTTTCTAATACTGAACAAAGCACAGTCTACCGGTAAAGGTAAGGGGCGTGACGTTTCCGACAAACGTGCACTAGGCGGTTAGCGAATCACAACACACTGGGCCAGCTAACCAATCTGAGCCCATTGCGTATTTTTGAGGGACTGGCTTCATACAACCCGGAAAGCATCAGACCGTTTTACAAGGAGGGACAGAGCAGTGTAGAATAAAGGTCAAATATATGAAAAATAATGCAATTCTTTTTGAAAACGAAGCATGAACACATGTTACAGTGCACCCCACAAACACAATCAAGCCTTCAAAAGAATGCGTTTTACCACCCCTTTAAAAACACCTTAATTTGTGTTTCAAAGATGAACAAAACTCTTATAGGTTTGGAACAACATGAGGGTGAGTAACTGATGACTTTTCTTTTTTTGGTGAACTATCTTTAAACGTTTGGTGGCTTAGTACAAAAAAAGAGCAAACTATCTATTTCTGCTTTTAAAGAATTTGGTGTTGTTCACTTGGTTTTGAATGCATTGTCTTGTTTTCCTAGTAACAGGCTCATGTTTTGACCATTGCATGAAAACAGAGGTGTTCAGTTACGTTTTATTACCGCAAACAGATTTTCCATTCAAACTACGCCAAATGTGTCACAGATACGCAAAACGAGTACATGGAATGAGACAACTATCCAAACCGTGTCCTATAAGACGCAAGAGTCAATTGTACATTGAAGAGAAGGTATATTTTTGGAATCTCATCCGGCTTGTTTATGTACAAACTGCTTGTGTATTTTTGTACGTGCCTTTGTAGATACAGATGATACAGGTTACCAACATCATGCTTGCTTGTTTTTTCATGAGAGGGCGAGGTTTGATGGGTTTTCACACCATGGCATCTGTTTTGTGATACGTCTGCATGCCATAGCGAGGAGGAAAATATTCCCTGAGCAAGCATGATAAGAGATATGATAACAATTGATATCAGCTTACCCATACCTCCCCATTATGGAGATCTACAGAAAAGCCACTTATTTATAGATTGCAGAGCTTGGAAAAGCAGAGAAAAGGTCACGGAAATATTTCAGAGGGCAGAATATGACACGGGAGGGAAAACAATGGCCAACAGGGGTGTGCAGAATGTTACATTACCCCCTCAACTGATCTGATAGAGTTAGACTGTGAGTGGTACAATAGACACTGATGACTTGTCTGGCAGCCTTTAAATATTTTTTCCCTTTCATCCATTAACAAAAAATGTCACCACCATCAGAACACCCAGAATGCATGTACAGAAAAATTGTTATTCCAGGTTTCTATCAAAAATATGTCGACAACCACAGAAAATATTTTGGAATCATCTCTCAGTTTGTACAAACAAATGTACATTTTACAGTATCACACAGAGTGGAAAATATTTATACAATACTATTCCAAAGTTTGGGGTGAAAGAAGTGTCTCGGGGTGTTTTCACACTCGAGTCCGAACTCAGACTCCTTTAAGAGGACTAAGAGGTGAACCAAGTGAAAAAGGACCCAGTTCTCTTTAAATTCACACTGTCCCTAAAAGAGGACTCGGATCCTTTTTTGGTCCGCTTAAGTAGGAATGTCGTCTCAGATCTCTTTGTGTTTATACTGCTGCTTTTTGGATCTAGTCCATTTCAGTGTTTGATGGCTGAGGCCTTCAAAATTGAATCACATTCACTTACATTGTCTGCTGAATAAGCTTAAATCGAAGTTGATCTTTTGCACAAAAATATAAATTTTGTTGCAATACTACATCCACATGCTTGCACTATATCACATATCCACCTTTGTAAATAACACTTATTTTGAATTGTTTTCCTTGAATCAATATTTTCATTGCAGAAGGCAATGATAACATCAGTATAGAAAAAATAACACAATAGTACAAATGTAATAAAAGAAAGATGGAAATGAAATAAACTGCTTTACATTTTACAGGTACACCTAAAAACAGTAGATATATAATAAGAAAAAGACTAATCAAATGAAAAAATAAATCTGCACATTCTTCACTGTATGAATAAAATGTGTACTGGTTCTACTGATTCTTATATTAGGCTGCTGTCAGTTTAAGAATTACAGTAATGCACAGATCCAATATACTGATATACATACAAACATGATTTCTTCCGGTTTACATTCACTTAAAGGGATAGTTCACCCAAAATTGAAAATTACCTCATGCTTTACCATCCTAGGTGTATATGACATTCTTCTTTTAGACGAACACAATATTAAGTTATTTTAAAAAATGTCCTGGCTCTTCCAAGATTTATAATGGCAGTGAAGCCCAAAAAAGCGCATCCATTCATTATAAAAGTAATCCACAAGGCTCCGGGGGGTTAATAAAGGCCTTCTGAAGCAAATCAATGGGGTTGTGTAAGAAAAATATCCATATTTAACACGTTATATTAAGTAAAATATCTAGTTTCCGACTGACTGCTTTCCGTATTCAACTTGAGAAAAAAGCGTATTTTGGGTTGCCATTCACTGCCATTATAATACTTGGATAAGACAGGACATTCTTTTTTTATATAACTCCGATTTTATTCGTCTGAAATAAGAATGTCATATACACCTAGGATAGCTTGAGGGTGAGTAAATTTTTGGGTGAACTATCCCTTTAAGAAAAAACCAACTGTTTATGTGAAGCTTGTGTTTTTGACAAAGCAATAAGAAGCATTTTTTTTTTTTACTCCAGTCTTCAGGGTCACATGATCCATCAGAAAAAAAGTGACCCCAAAATTTTGAACAGTAAAGTCTGAACTGAATGTGTACTGCAAAGTAATGGTATGAAAACACATTTTCATATAGAGTTGTCCCCATAGGCTGCATGCAAAACCACTAAAATTGTGGCATGTGCAGTCTGATTTCCAAGCAAATGACTCTTATGAACCGGTTCTTTAAAAAATAATTCAAAAAGGCCCACAAACTCAGTTAATGGTTTGAATCAGTCTGAAACATCCTTCATTAAATGAGCTACATTTTCAGATAAAAGTGTATTCCAGTGGTTTATTTACGGATTTCTCTCATTTTGGGTGGGGCAGGTATGCCTAAAATAAACACTAGAGTACAAGCTGAAAAACGAAAGGGGAATCCTGTTCCGTTCGCTCAGTGAATCATATGCAAAAGACAAGAAGCTCCAGATATCCATGGGAAATTCTGTGTAATACTGTTGTATTAATAACTACTACATCCGTGTTAGGCAAGTGTCCGCAGGAACAGAAATGATCCTAACTCAGTGGCGTTTGCCTCCTACACAGCTCTGCTGAGCCGAATGCGAAACAATCAATCTTTTGACTGCATGAATGTCCTGTTTGGTACATGTATGTGTGTGTCTTGTTCACTTTCAGACATCTCCACAAAGCTCTGAAATAGCACCATTTAAATGCTGATCTCTTCGATGAATCGGTCAAAGTAAGCCAGACTCTAAAAAATGTTTTGTACATTTTTACAGAAAAATAATTTAAAAATACTATTGTAAAAATCTTTTATTTGGTTAACTGGTGAAAAACTGTTTAACATCACATTCATTTTACTGTATACATGCATGTTTTTTTGCTAAATAAAAAAAAAATATGAATTACTATACAACTTTTTATATAAAAACGTTTTACTGTAGCATTCCCAAAAGACCCCGCGTGATTATATTTTGTTTCAACTATTTTATCTTACACTAGGAAGCCGGGAGTTGCTACTAGTGACTCTTCAATTCAGACAGGAGCACCCCAAATTTAGTCATCGAGGATTCTCTGCTGTTATTGTTATTTTTATTTCTTATGGATCTGTTGTGATTATTTTATCGCCTTTTCTATGTAAAGCACTTTAAATTCCCAATGCGTATGTAATGTGCTATATAAATAAACTTGCCTTGCCCTGGCTTACAGATTAGTTACATCTATTGAATTATTTTGGTGTTGTGTTACCCTGATGGAATTTTGTCTTTGAGTGTATGACCCTGTGCTCCGTCTACACACATAAGTATTGATCATGTTTCATGGACAGGCAACTTACAATGAACGTAGGATTTTTTACAGTTTTACCACCTGTATTATTATGGTGGTTAAAAGTATTCTATGGTACAATGCAGATTTGGGTAGTTTGAGTAGATTATATAATGGTATATTAACATAATATCCCCTAATGAAATATACAGTAATAAGTTGAAAAATATGCCACCATGTAATACTTGTAACATTGTCATAATTTCTGCCAACCACAGCTACCAGTGTTTTTTTTTTACAGTGCAATTTCACAGCACACAGGTATACAGGGGGGGAAAAAAAGCTCTAAATCACCTCAACATGGACAATGTAATATGAAAGGTCACATCAGGACCATAATAAAATATTAAAATACTAAAAAGTCCAATCAATGCACCAATTTTTGCACTAAACCGGTTATCATCAAAGGTATGAACCCAACAGCTAATAGGGGACTCCCCATTGCCCAAACACGCTGTGTTATGGAAACACTACTCTCCATGCGGATAATGATACCTCAGAAGACTGACCTTCCCAGAACAATGCGGAAGAAGGCACAAAGAGAGGTCTTATGGCTCTCTTTTCTGCGGTTCTGTCTGAATCGGACAGCAGAAGCCATTCATTGTTGTGGCCTGAATGGATCTTCTCATGGGAGTGAGGGCCGCCCATAGTGACTTCTATCAGAACACAGATGACAGGGCAGATAGTCTGCGCAGACACTGCTGTAAAAGAGCCCTTTGTTGTTGCCGGCTCCGCTACAAAAGGCAGAGGTGACGCATCTGAAAAGAGTTGACCTGCCGCATAGGGCGACAGAACGGATGAGCGGCAAAGAACAGATTTTCATATGCCAACATTCCACTTTAGCAGAATCAAACATAAATAACAGCTAAAGGAATGTTGCTGTAGCGATATATAATTCTAGAGAAAAGAAGGTGGAAATATGCCTCTGGGTAAAAGGCTTCATTCTGAAGTGAAAACAAACCAGTTTCGAGTTGCAGGGATGTTTGTCTTGCAGAAACAAAAGATGTATTCTTTAAAGTGCCATTGAAACAGGAACTGTAGCTTTACCTGGTGTATTGGTCTACAAGCAAAAAAAAGCACTGTTCAATTTTGAGAATTTTGGTTATTTGGCTTTTCCTAATGTGTTATTTCAGACTAGTGGAAAGTAAACATTCAAAATACACTTTTAAGTGTTCATTTTATTACACTTCATCTGTTTGTGTCTGTAGATTTCAAATTACATTACATTTAGACCTGTTCATTTTTGGGTTAGACAGTGAATCGAGTCGATTCACGATTCAATATAAGAAACATTTTTGCAAATTCATGAGATTCAATTAAGTGCATTCACAGGATTATTTAAATGCTTCCCCTAAAATGTCTTAAGACTACAGGATTTTTAGGATGATTTATCCCTGAATAAGCCCTCCCTGAGATAAAATCTTGTCCAGGACCTTGGTCGCTTATTTGGCGCAGAGTAATGCAAGGTGTTTTCAGATCAAATCTAAGGGTGTGTTCACACTTGTCAGGTTTGGTTTGATTAAAACCAACCCTGGTGCAATTGCTCTTAGGAGCGGTTTCCCTTTTACGTACAGGTGTCAGAAACACTGTCTCCTTGCAGAAGATCTTTGTTTGTGTGCAACGGAGGAATTCCTGACGCTGACTCCTTTACACATTCTTCACCAGTTCTCAGCTGGTCAAAATACCATCATATGTACGCACATACAACTTAGCCCAGAACACAGCATTGTTTTGGATGTTCGGTAAGCTCCATCTCAAAAAATTTTTTTTTTGCATCTTTAGGTTCAGTCTTGAAAATGACAGAAGTGAACCAGGACTGAATGTTTTATTTTCTTTTTTTGTTCAGGACCAAAAGAACCAAGATAACCGAACTACACGTGTGAACACACTCTTAAACCTCCCAATCTGCTCGAGGACAGCATTGGGACCGCCCTTAGTTGGTGCAAATTACACAGCCTTCATGGGGACAAAGAGTGCAAAAAACCCTTTTGTCCATTGTTAGATGTTAGCTTGTGTTAGTTTTATGCGTCTTAGCAGCCGGAGCTACTTATCTGTGTTTATGTATATGATGAGTTACGCAGATACTGGGCTACTCCACAGCGGTTGTCGTCCCATTTTAAACATTGTTTTTGCTACATCCATGCAATAAATGTGCATCATTGAATAAGCGTGGTTTTAAACCAGTCTGAGCTATAGAAATGTATCTTCATACTTACAAGTAAAGCTTCATGTTACAGGATTTTATCTATTTCCATGACTTTATCAATGGTTTGAGTGGTTTGACTCAAGACTATAGCGCTATTGTGAAAGAGTTCAACTGTTAGCAGTGGTCGTCCTGAGGAGAGATCAAACTGGCTGCTCAAAAACTGCTATGGATGGAGAGCGAGGGCAATCAAGTGAAAGGCGGTAAAGAGTGCAGCATATATATGAGATCTGTGAGAGTGCGAATGATGTCGCAGTGTCTCCATTAATTTGCCTATGTAATCATTTAATGCTTAATGATGTCGCAGTGTCTCCATTAATTTGCCTATGTAATCATTTAATGCTTATATATTTTAAAAGATATCGAATCGCGATTCATTAGATTCTTAGCATTTTAAATTGATTATTGACTGAAACAAATGATTCACGATACAAAAATCCAAGATCGATGCATATGCATCATCAGGATTTGTAATGGATGCATCAAGAAAACGAGTGAATCATTACACCCCAAGTACAAATCTTTAAAGGCCTTTTCTCAAAATTAGTCTCCTGCACTAGGCGAGAAATCCCCACGTCAGAACATACACCAAACCTTTAAGTTTTATTTATGAATGTTTTTAAGAAGGGGTTTGTTCATGTCATTTGCCTGATTTTATACATTTTATTCCTAAAAATGTTAGATTTTTTTCTGGCTGTTGACAGTATTTTCTGGTTTATGTGGTGACAAAAATAGATATCAAAACTCCCTTCTTTTGAACATGGCTTTATCCAATGTATTCTTGCATATTTAATACAATGAATAATTTGCATATTTAAACATTTCAGAAAACTTGTAATACAAAATATTATTGCAATTCTTAATGTAATCAATCATCTGGGGAAGCATACAGTATATGTTAGTTATTTTTACCCTATTCACCTGAGGCGTCTTGTCTTAAATCCTTCAAAAGAAAAATGGTAATTTCGATTGTATTTACTATATAATTATTACAGTAACACCTACAGAACATTAAAGGGGTGAGGAATCCATGAATTTCAGTGGCGGCAGTGTGGTTGACATCTTAAATTACAAGACAAAGTCCCCTCTCTGCGTTTGGGTTTTTATAGTCCAATATAAATTCATGGTTCATTTGATGTTTACACAGTTTCCAGGTTACAGGCTTATGGAACATTAATAACCTCACACGATCACCAATATCCCCCAATAAACGCCATGTAGAGTTTCGGGTCAGCTGATCCAATTTTATATAATGTTAGTTAATCTAGCTGGCAAACATATATTATGAGGTTGTGTCAAAACTGCGCTTGTGATAGTCTAGCAAGCATTAATTGTTCATAACTACAAATCAATCAGTAAACAATGACAGCTTATTAACATTACATTTGTATCATTTCCAGATGTTGCAGATGTTCTTTGTAATATTTAGCACCATTTAAAAGTAAGTGTGTGTGTGTGTGTGTTGGGGGTATTAACCCTTTATTGCTGAATAAAGGGTTAATAAATTATTCAGCAATGATACATTAAATTGACCAATTGTGACAGTAAAGTAATTAACATTGTTACAAAAAATGATATTAAAATACAAATAAATCTCTTTTGTGGTAGGCCAGTCCAAGTTCTGGTGGGGGCAAGTAAAAAGATGCGTTATCTTAGAAATTGTTTAACTCACTATTTCATCTCATATGTTATATATTATTTTAATACTGTAAATTTGATGGGCAATTTTAAGTGAAAGTAAATTCTATGCCACTGTTGAAATCAAGAGTACAAAGTACTCTGCAGTGCAGCGGGTGTGAGGAGACTGTCTCAAAGAAGATGTAGTCATGAAAGTGCCATGTAAGGACACTTGTCCCCATGCACTGACACCCAAGCCATGCAACTAATTCTGCAGCATCTCCCTCCTGCTGCCACTGGAGTATTAATAACATGCTTCTCCCATCTTTCACTGCAAATACAGCAAACAATACCGCACTAAGACTCAGGGAAGGGAGCTGACAGATCCATAACAGCCCTGTCAACAGGTTTCCCTCACACGCTTCACTATAGACTTCCCCCCCGCTGCGGGCAAGAAGCCCATCTGCATCGTGGGCCAATTATGACCTCATAACAGAACCAGCAGTGGTGTTATTGTCACCCCAGGAGTCATCAGTCATGTATGGGAATCACGAGGGTGGTGAGTGGGCCAAGGCACCTCTCCGATGCTGACGACATCATGTTACCTCGTAACGTATTGCCTCGCATCCACGCTGTGTGAATACGGAGGCCAAAGGAGTCATGAGTTCATTTGCTCCCTGAGATCTAAATGCGGTGCCAATATGTACTAGGCGGGAAATGACAGCTATGTGGTTTAACTGTACACAGGCGTTAAAAAAGCAAGGAGCCTTCTGAAACATTTGTGTGACTCAGGGGTTGTCTTTCAATCATATCACAATCACCATCATTAAAATTGGTGCACAAAAATCTTCTTATGAAAGAAGTTTGATTTATATGATGAACCGATTTAATTTAGGCTTTTATTCACTTATAAACATGCAGCGCATCACGTATGGTAAACTAAACACAGAAGCTTATGTGTGAATCAAGTGTGTGAATCAATTCCAAGAGGGTCTTTGCACCATTTGGTGCTCGGGTCCTAATAAATACAATAGAACAAAGATACACATGAAAAAATCAGTGCTTTATGATTCATTTTCTCTTTCTCTTTTGTCGTTTGATTAACATAAGCGTTGACACAAACAGCTGTGGGTATATTAGGCTGCTATCACTTTAAGACGAATGCGCGGATCCAATATAATGATACGCATCAGTTGTTTACAACATATAAACTAATGTTTACGAGGATACTCGCCGAGACAGGCATTTTGACTTAATTTTGATTGCACATGTCCGTTCCTGCTCAAAAGGAAGAGAGAGAACTGTGTGCATGCACAGAAAACAGTGCACGAGTTCCAGTCAGGTTATTTTCAGGAATTCTTCTTACATTTTGTCTTAAGACAAAATATTGTCTTAAAAAAAAAAAAGATCATTCTTAAGAAAGGTTTCTGGGAATACAAATATTTACATTTATTCTTAAAGGGTAACTAAACCCCTGCTCAGAGCTTAACTCCACCCACTGGCAATTTTTTTAAAATGCTGGAAAAGTGGGCAGAGCCCAACGGAGACAGAGGGGACGAACCGAGGGCGGGGCTGAGCGGAGGGCGTGCACCTGAGACCCGCGGTGACGGGTTGATTGACAGCTGTCTGACTCGCGAGTCGCAAAGATGGAGAATGACTGGAGTGACGCCAGCTTTGCAACAGAACGGTCATTTCTCCTACCTTCACCTGAAGTGGAGGAGGGTGAAAGATCTGTAGACACAGACCCGGAGCCTTATCAATGCGAGCCGCTGCTCAAACTGCGTTAACTCCCGATGCAGACGATGAAGCAGCAGCGCAAGAGAACTGACCTAATCTATGAACAGTCAACCCTTACACTGAATGCCACTAAAAATAGATCAGATATCTGATATACATACGATGTATTTTCATTCAAATTAACGGAATCAATAAGTTCAGACCTAAAAGCCTATTATAAACGGATTTCCTCAAATAAGTTAGACTATATACACCAGCACGGTGTTCGTTACGGAGGCAACCACTTGCGTGTCAGGGTTTGAAAGCGCGTCTCATGTATGAAAATGATCTGTACACATGACGGGCGGCAATAATATCGCAAGAAAAGCCTGACGTGTACTGACAATTGCATGATTTAACCGTATTTTCTTCATTACAATGTTAAAGCAAGTGTCAAGTCAGTTTCATTCATAATGTTTACTTCATGTAACATGACAGTTCATACTGGAGTGAAGCCGTTCTCCTCATGTGATTGGGGGAAACATTTCTGAGGGCGTGGTGAGCTCGTGCCAGGGGCGCGGATAGTGAGCCGTTGGAAGTACCATCATACGTCACGATGTACCACAACGTCCAATAGGAAAATTCAACTGCAGTAGCCACCGTTCAACCTTAAGAGGGCAGCACTTTGGCGGTTTTACACCATATTTTATGGGATTAAAACACTTTATACTCAAATGTCAAAACATTTACTCGAATCAATGAACAGCATTAATAAAGCCCCAGTATTACAGATTATTAACTGAAAAAAATTGGTTTAGGGTTTAGTTACCCTTTAAGTTAGAAAATAAAATTAAAAGCAGGTAATTTTATTTTTTAAGAATGTTTTGTAAATCTAGCCACTATGAGATACGTGATGGTCACGATGGAATGAAATAAGCTGTAGTCGGTTTTGACACTGGAGTTGAGCTGCCTCACATGCTGCGCTCTCACTCGCTCTCTGTCTGTTGAGGGAAGCCCTGGGCCTCGTTCCAGATGTCACCAGCCCTGCATTGATTCACAATGATGTCATGACCGAGCCTGGAATTACACCCAAACTGCCCAGTGCACCGAAGCCAAAGACAGACAGGCCCAGACACGATGCAGAACGCACACTCTGGGCCAGAACACACACAGAGCTCAGAAATACTGTATTTGAGTGAACGCCCATGATCTCACAGGCCTCATTTACACTTCAGGTTCACTTCCTTTCATCTCATTTGCCTTTTCAATGCAGAGTTCCTGCAAAATAGCATTAGGTGAAGTAATGAATGCGCATATGCAAAGTTGGGATGTGGATGAGTAATTGATTAGAGTGTAAATACATTATTCAAACTATGCAAATTGATCAGCCTTTACAAGGAAATACATTTCCCACATCACTTTGACGTCAAATATACGCAGTGCCTCTCTAAGCAAAGTATACATTTTCTTACAGGCAAATAGGTTAAATTTCACCAATTATTATTTGATTAATATCATATTAAAATACACGTATATACGACAAACCCTGAGATATGAGACAAATAAGCCTACTTCCCGGTAGAGAACTTCTTTATCAAATGCAGTGCTTATTCTGACAATACATAAATTCAGAAGCAGCTAAAGTTTAAAAACTATCATTCAAACGTTTGAAGTCGCATCTTATTCTCTCCAAGACTGTCATTACTCCAGTCCTCAGTGTCACATGATCCTTCAGAAATCATTCTAATATGCTGATTTGCTGCTCAAGAAACATTTGTCATCCTTATCACTGTGCTGATTAAATATTTGTTTGTCTGGAAAACGTGATACTTTTTTTCAGGATTCTTGGATAAATAGAAAGTTTAAAAGAACAGCATTTATTTGAAAATCTTGTAACAATGTAAATGTCTTTACAGTCACTTTTGATCAATCAAATGCATCCTTGTTGAATGAAAACATTTTCAATGACTGACAGATCCCAAGCTTTTAAACGGTAGTGCATGACCCCAATGGCAGCCGTCTACGTTTTATTTGGATTTCAATGTAAAAACTAACTAATTTAGTTTTAAAGGTGCAGTGTGTGCTATTTATGATGATCTTTTGAGAGAAATCCA
Source organism: Gobio gobio (assembly GCF_949357685.1). Taxonomy (NCBI): domain Eukaryota; kingdom Metazoa; phylum Chordata; class Actinopteri; order Cypriniformes; family Gobionidae; genus Gobio; species Gobio gobio. The sequence continues at coordinate 24,066,960 of NC_137107.1, forward strand.
ATATAATATACATAACTATGTTTTCAGTGGTGTATAAAGACCTTACATAATGTACCGTTATGTTTTTATTACCTTAGCTTAGAATGAGCCATTTCTATCTACATACACTTACACACATCCCACATCCCTTACAGTGAAATCGCCATTTTGCGCTGTCATGTTTCTACAGTAGCCCTAAACGGAAAAACTTCTCTACAGAGTGCTAGTCACTCTCTGCTCTCTCCGACGACGTCATTTTTGTCCTGTGTCGGCCACCGTAGCTTCTCTATTAGCTTTGAAAGGGAGGGGTGAGCGGTGGGTGATTGCAATTCACAATATCACTACTAGAGATGTGACGGAAAGAACATTTTCCCACCAGAGGCTTTTTAAATACCTAATTTTAAACCGAAAGTAAAATGCGCACGGCCGCTCTGGCATTCATAACGGAGCAGTGCGGAGCAAAGCGAGTGTTTTCAATTAATTCTTATGAAAGTTAAGCTTCCATAGGCATGAACTGAAAACGCACCAGACTGGACACGCACTGTGAATGACTGTGCGGCCATGAATGAATGCCCGTGCCCTCATGCTCATTTTACTTTCGGTTTAGAATTAGCGCCAATTCGGGGGCGGGCTGCTTGAATTGTGGGTTCATTAGCCTATTATTCTAAATTAAAAACAACAATACAGTACAATGACAAACTCACTTAAATAGGCGCTTTTACATTTCGCTTTGACACCAAATCTTCTGCGATCATCTTGTCTGTCAGCTCTTCGCTCTCGTGATGAATGAGCGTTTGCTGCTGCGTTTGTGCTGCGACTCACGTTCGGCTCACACTGTATTGAGCAGACAAGTTCAGGTTTTAATTGTAGTGTCTGTCTAACTAATCTAAATTATTTTATTACTATAAAAATCAAAACGACGGTGGGGGCAGTGCCACAGTGGGCAAGTGATGTAACCGGTGTTGTGTCTGAACACCGGTAACACAGACTATCGCAGCAAGCCTACTGACCAATAGATGCCACTAAAATTCACACACTGCACCTTTAGTTTAAAACATTATTTACTACAAAATGTAAAGCTACAAAATTAAATATTCCCATGTCTATTACACAGAACCCGTGGTTCAAATTATCAAGATGAAAGAAAGAAAGAAAGAAAGAAAGACGAGTTAGCTGTTTATACTTCTTATACCTAAAAAGATGCTAGACAATTTTTATAGCCAAAGGATAAATACTTGGTATGGTCATGAGTCATGACTTCATCAAAAATGTGTTGTGGATCTATATAGTAAACACAGAGTCTGAGCTGGAAAGAGATGAAGAAATGACTGCATGACACATCAGACCCTGACAGATGAAAGGTGAACTAGACTATAGTACCTGATCTACAAAGGCCCTGTTTACACCTGTTATTAAGATGCGTTTTGTTCGATCAGATCACAAGTAGATGAGAGAAACACATTCCCATTTACACCTAGTGTTTTAATCCATCTCATTTGTCCACTTTCAACCACTTCTGTCCTGATTTCTTCGAGGGGAAGGTCTATGGGCAGGTAAATGTACGGGCTTTTTCAGATCTTTAGATCTAATGGATGAAATAAGCTCATGCAATTTAAATATGAATGCAAAGGGGGTCCAACGGAAAACCTAAAGAGAGCATCAGCTTTCCGTTTCTGCTCTGACAGCCGCGAGACCACGCCGAACACGGAGAGTGCGTGTTAGAAATGTGAGAGAACATTGTGCTTGGTACGTTTTTCATCTTCAAACGAATCTTTGATCTACAAAGTTTCTCATCTGGCTAGTTCGCTTTTCCCATAATGTTTACGCATTAGGTCAATAGGCATTCAAATACATTCGAACAGATGAGCGTTTACACCACATAAGCAATGTGGTTGAATGCGTTTTCGACTACCCCTGGAAGTGGTCGAAAGTGGACGAGCTCAAAACGTTTTACACCTGTATTTAGCGTCGTCCACTTGTAAACTGATCAACAAAAACGCATCTTAATACCAGGTGTAAACAGGGCCAAAATGTCTCATCTGTGTTTCACTGAACTGTGGCACATTGCAATTCATCTGCACTGATATCTCACATTCTGCTTAAATATGACCCATGCAGATGATTTGCCACAATGGTAGGTGACATGAGCCTTTCCAAACTTGCAAAGTTTTAAAATATCTTTCCCACATGCAAAATGCATAGAAGGACGTCTCATGGTATGACACCTCGATGAGCTGGCTTATTAAAAATTTTCACCTAACGGGGTTAATATCTTGGAAAAATGCAAAACTGATAAAGGGGGAAGTTGCCAGCAAACGCCTGCTGCATTCCCCTCATGTCATGCAGTCTGTTTGAAATAGGAGGCTGCTGTCTGTGTCAGAAAGCAGGACCTCCCATGAGTCCACAGGTGGTCACACTCGCACCTGAAATTCAGGAAAACACCTGAACAGCTGCCTTTTCGATGACATCAGTGAAATGTATGTGAACCTTGTCTGAACAAACACATTAGTTCACATAGTGACTGATGTGGTCACTACTCACAAGTTTCATGAGCTGTATAACTCCAACATAACTACACTGTAAAAAAATATTTAAAAAGTAAGTTACCTGGTTGCCTTAATTTTGAGTTCATTGAAATTAAAAACTTGAGTTAATACAATGAACATTTGAGAATCAACATCACCCTTTATTCAAATATTATTAAAAGATTTTGTAAGCATATTGCCTAATTGTGTTTTATTTGTAATAATGCAGTGAAACATGCCAAATTGTGCCATTTTCATTATTTATCACTTTGTTTTTTATTTATGTGGTTCAGATTTATTTATTTATTAAATCAATTTCCTTCGTTGTATTAACTGAAATTTTTAATTTCAATGAACTCAAAATTTTAAGGCAACCAGATTACTTACTTTTTTAAGTTAAACCAACAATATTTTTTTACAGTGTACTGCTTGACCAAAGGCCTGAAGACAACACCTGTCAGGCACCAAATGTGGGAATTGCAGTGCCAAGCCACTCAGATGGGTGGTAATTTCATTACGGATTGGAGTTGTCACTTACAGTAGCAAAAAATATTTTGGTATGATAAGACAGGTCAAAGAGAAAAGCTGTGTGTAGCCAGCTGCCATGTAAGGTGCTTACTGAATGCTTTCTAAAAGATGCTTTCTTCAGCTAATTACTTAAAGGGGCTATATGCGTTTTTCTGAAATTTAAACTCGCGACTGACACCTGTGGCCAAAAAACAGAACTGCTCTTATTTTCTGCTCGCTCTCGCAGCGGTGGTGACGTCACATTCCGCAGACAGCGCGGGGAAAAACGACCCGCCAGAAAATAGGAAAAATAGGATACAGGCTTATAGGTGCACCCACTGTGAGCGGACAAGGTGTCAGTATGCTCATCAGGAGATGTTTGAGTCATAAATGGTAAAATAAAAAGGCTATTGTTACGTTTATTTTGGGGAAAAAGTTGCATATAGCCCCTTTAACGTTTTACTGTTATATTCTATGTGGTGAAAATGCTACAGTCATGCATATATAATTTAAAAAAAAATTTTTTTTTGCTATAATTTTAATTATACCATGGTCTGTTTGACTTAGTTCCAGTCGTTTTAATTAGTTCTACATTATTGCGCTGCTTTCACTTAAGCACAAAGGTCACAGAGAGAAATCTGAGATTGAGCTGTGCGCACACACAGAATCTTTCAGGAGTACAGAAACGTATCAACACTGCCCTGAGACTTTTATTGATAAAATAGCTTCACTACTGAATCGATACATTATATTTCTTAGCAAAGATGATTTAAAGTGGGCAGATATACTAGATCTAACGAGCCATAACAGACAAAAATAACCATAATTTAACTGCTTTGCGTCAGGTGGTTCTTTGCATTTAACAATGCTTAATGCACAGCTAGCCACGGATTATCCCTTGCATATATTATGCATTTTGATAAAAGATTATTGAGTGTCAAACTTACACCACTGTTCAAAAGTTTGGGGTGAGTAACACTCTTTCGTACTCACCAAGGCTGCATTTATTTGATAAAAATATAGTAAAACAGCAATATTTTTACAATTAAAAATAACCTTTTCTATTTAGATATATTATAAAATGTAATGTATCCCTGTGATATAAATTATAAATGTCTTTACAGTCACTTTTTATCAAGTTAGTACATCTTTGCTGAATAAAAGTGTGAATTAAATATAAAAATCTTCAAGACCCCAAACTTTTAAACAGTAGTGTACACATACACAAGCAATTATATTTTAGAAAAAGTGGTGATAGAGTTATAACTAACATTTATAAGAAAAATATATTATGAAATATACTTATAATAAAGTAATACAACTCTTTCAAAGAACAGTTTAAAAAAAATGCAATAGAAAATCTGTAATAAAGAAATCTGACTGGATGATAAATAGTTTTATGGATCCTGCCTATATCATAATGTCTATGCTCCATCTGGACACAATCAAAAAGTACTCAACAACAACGATTGAATTACTGAATTAAATATAAGGCTAGTGATCTCAGAAGACCTGTGACAAAATACTATTCAACACCCCAAAAAAGGAAAACATGATGTGACAATCAATTGTGGTCATTTTCATAAAAGCCCACGCGTAGATGACGACGATAACATTTGTCATCTAAATTTCCTTATAATCAGAGGCGGACAGTATTTAAGTATTTTTACTCTCCAGTTTCCAAGTAATTTTATTTTTCAAGTATATGTACTTTATCTGTGTTCTTCTTTGGAAAACATTTACTTCACAACCTTCCATAATATTGTACTTTTTACTGCACTATGTTTCACATTGTTGAATATCATTTAATACTTAATTAAACTAAAAATGCAGTATTGTATACTTTTACTCAAGTAAGAAAGTACTACATTTTTAATGTAATTAAGTATTAAATGTAAAAAAACAACAACTTTTATTTATGAAATGTAGTGCAGTAAATTACATTATAAATTATGCTTTGGAATGTAATGAATTAAAAGTTTTCCAAAGAAAAACACTGATAAAATATATACTTGAAAAATGTACTGGAGTAGAAAGTAAAAATACTTAAGTACTGTCCACCTCGGAGTCCAATTAAGAATGAACATCAGCTCTTTATCAGAATTATTTCAGACTACCTACACAGTTCCCCAGTGCAACTTTCTCACTGACTATAATAATTGTCAGTGGACTATGAATTTATAAAGTATTTTACAAAAACAAAGATGGTTTGTTGGTTGGCAGGACATTACTCACAAATAAAGACAAATAAAGAAGGAGCCAGAAGGATGACGGCTGTAATAATGTGACATGCGGCAAGTGAATGTTTGTGAGAAGATAAGTATATCATGAGGGCCATACAGCTCATGTGGTTTTTACAAATAGTGATGGGAACGCTGTGATGTATGCCCATCATTTTAACCACACATACCAAACAATGAGCGTGAAATTCTGAGTGTACTTGCAAAACTGTAGGAGAAGCTTGTAAAGGGCAAAAAATAACCACACAAGCATTTGAGTTTCTGAGCATGCTACAGGACTGCCTGCTGTGTAAACCCTTAAACACTAAACAGGGCAGGAACTACAACTCGGAGATCCTGTATCAAATGTACCCTGATCTGTAGTTAGTGTTCCTGGAGCTCATCGTTCAAGAAGTGAACAGAGTGAATAAAATGTTTCATCTGGAAAATGCAAATCCATGCAAGCTCTTTCATGAACTGATCACGCTCTTCCTGAACCTACTCAGAAGAGTTGCAAAAATCAACCTGGCGGACATGACTCGGTGGGTCGAGTTTATTGATTTTTAAGTGACCACAGAAAGCAACCATCTGCCTCTCTCTGCAGTTGACTGTGGCCTAAAGTTCCAAATGGAGCTGGATAATGGAAAGCTTCCCATATCCGATGCAGAGAACATTAAACACTGCTGCAAAGCATACCTGTGTTTGACCACATTTGACCACAAATATGCAGCAGCTTCAGTCTCTTGTGGCACTGAGCCAGAAAAAAACCAGTTAGCCTCTATATCACTTCTTTGTCTGTACACTAGAGATCTTGCAAAGCTTAATCAGCAGTGAAGAGTCCTGAACACATCGTCATGGGTATACACAGAGGACCGCCAAGTGAAGAAGTTCTGGATTGACGCGGCATTGCCATTCAGCAATGCAGTGGTTGAACGCGCATTCTCTGAGATGAATTTGATAAAGACAAAACTGCGCAGCAGAATGAAGGACACCCTTCAGGAGAACATATTTCGCATTCGAGCCTTCATGAAAAGACAAGGAATCTGCGGTCATCAGTTTGAACCAACCAAAAAGAGAGGCTGGCCTTGTTCAATACAAACATGTATGACAAGGAGCAAGAAGAAAAAGAGTGGCAACAGAAAAGACAATAAATCTGTAAATATTTAATTCAAATAGTTCTAAAGCGCAATCTTAAGGTAATATGATTTTTCACTCACCTTCAAGTTGTTCCAAACCTGCATGAGTTCCCTTTTTCTGCTGAACACTTAAGGAGGTATTTTGAAGAATATGGGTAACCAAACAGTTGATGCATCCCATTGACTTCCATAGAATGAAAAGAAAATACTATGGAAGTCAATGGGGCCCATCAAATTATATTTTTCAAAATAACTTATTTTGTGTTCAGCAGAAGACAAAAATTCATACACGTTTGAAACAACTTTGTTGCGAAAACCTGGCAACCCTGAATCACACTACAAATACAAGATACTAGGCTCTGTTTATACCAGGTATTAATATCCGTCTCGGGTGATTTGATCACAAGTGGTCAACCTAATTGCATCACCACTCACACCACATGCACTTCAAAAGCATCTCCTGTGATTGGATTTTATCAAGGGGGGGTCTTTCATTTCAGGAGTGCATATTACTAACTGTCACTGTATCAATGTACATTACTGTGCGAAAGTTTGGGTTTGGTAAGATTTCTTTTTTTTTTTTTTTAAAGAAGTCTCTTATGCTCAACAAGGCTGCATTTATTTGAAAGTGAAAGTAAAAGTGAAGTGACGTACGGTCAAGTATATACTTGGAATACTTGATACTTGGAATTTGTGCTCTGCATTTAACCCATCCAAGTGCACAAACACACACACACACACACACACACACACACACACACACACACACACCCACCGTGAACACACCCAGAGCAGTGGGCGGCCATATTGCTGCGGCGCCCAGGGAGCAGTTGGGGGTTCGGTGCCTTGCTCAAAGGTCTCACCTCAGTCGTGGTATTGAGGGTGGAGGAGAGCGCTGGTTATTCACTCCCCCCACCGACAATTCCTGCCGGACCCGAGACTCGAACCCGCAACCTTTGGGTTACAAGTCCGACTCTCTAACCATTAGGCCATGATCATATACATAAAATGTTGTGAAATTAAACGTTACTAGTTTTCCGTGGCACATGATCCTGATGTTGCTGCTCAAGAAACATTTCTTATTATCAATGGTGAAAACAGTTGATCCGCTTAATATTTTGGTGGAAACCATGAAATTTCCTACTTTTTCTGAAGAAAATAATTGAAATCTCAGAAATACAGGAATCAGGCACCAGGTTTATTCTTGCCTATTTATTGCGAAAATTTTAATAAAGTCAAAATGATATTTAGGATCCCATTTATTGACAACCATATACAACCACCATGCTGTCTAGATAAAGGCTAGGCTATTTTGGTGTGTATAAAACATACAATATGCTTCAAATGATTATTTGAATATGCATTACATGAAATATACACTAATTTAACGGCAAGACAAGGCGATGTAGCTAATGTGGAAAAAACTAATGCAAAATACCAGTCACAGAATCAATCTTTCTGCCCTCCGCCATGTTTAAAGTTCACGCCCAACTCGAGAACTTGGGTATCAGAATTATCCCCGAGCTTCCTAGTGGTATTTATGACTTGAGAGGGCATTCATGTCCAATTTTTAACTAGGAAACTCTCACTTACTACGATAATTTGATAGCACGTGAAGGCAGCATTAAAGGGTCATGAAACTCTAAACCAAAATTTCTGAGATTTTAACAGAAGTATGTGTGTTGAACATCATGTTAGACAACGTTACCATCTGAATGTGGGAGAAAACTAGTTAATTTGAATCCTTTTAGCTCTATTTTCAACTTCCTGGTTTAAATTCATCTTCATATTAACGTCATAGGTTGTGACGTTTTCTCGTATTATAGTACGGCGATGACTCATCGATGTCTCACAATTATTCATGAGACTGCGTGTCTTTGTCCTATTAGAAGACGCGTTGCTTAATTCATGACAGCACGCGTTGATAGGCAGTTTCCTCTGACTGGCGCTTCAAACAGTGAGATCGCACACAGTAAGTGAGAGATGCATTAATGGATCAAAAACTAGTGTTTTTTTCCGCTTTGTATGAGTTTCTGCGTTGTATATGTTCTCTTCAATAGATCCTGAGTCTTCACACAAATGCGATGGAATGGTAGTGGGGATCTGAATTTTATTTTTTACTATATCTAAATGTAATCATTACTGTGTTTTTAAGACAAACATGATGTTTAAAGCGGAATACTAATACACTTCATTAAATAATTTTCAGATATGATCTACATTTAGTTTCTTAACTTTTACCCAAAGAGAAATATTAGTGTCACTGTTGGCATACTGAAAAAGTTCTATTCAATATCTATGGAATTCTACCATTTGTTTCAAAATGATACATAAACAACCAATTTTAAAACAAATGTTGTTTTATCACTGGTGGATTGACAGATGAGCATGAAATTATTACATATTACAACCCCAAATCAGAAAAAGTTGGGACAGTATGGAAAACGCAAAAAAAAAAAAAAGAAGTGATTTCTAAATTTACTTTGATTTGTATTTCATTGCAGACAATATGAACACAAAATATTTCATGTTTTGTCTGGTCAACTTCATGTAATTTGTAAATATGCATCCTTTCCTGTCATTCAGACCTGCAACACATTTCAAAAAAAGTTGGGACAGGAGCGATTTAGGGCTAGTAATGAGGTAAAATGGTTAAATAATGATGTGATTTGAAACAGGTGATGTCAACAGGTGATTGTAATTATGATTTGGTACAAAAGCAGCATCCAAGAAAGGTCTAATCCTTTAGGAGCAAAGATGGGCCGAAGATCGCCAGTTTGCCAACAAATACGTGCGAAAAAACAATGTTCCTCAAAGAAAGATAGGAAGAGATTTGGATATTTCACATTCAACAGTGCATAACATAATTAAAAGATTCAAGGAATCTGGAGGAATTTCAGTGCGTAAAGGACAAGGGCGCAAGCCTAAGCTGAGCAACCGTGATCTCTGATCCCTCAGGCGGCACTGCATCAAGAATCGTCATTCATCTATAAGCGATATCACCACATGGGCTCAGGACTACTTTGGCAAACCTTTGTCAAGTACCACAATACGTAGTTACATCCACAAATGCCAGTTAAAACTGTACTGTGCCAAAAGGAAGCCCTATGTTAACAGTGTCCAGAAGCGCCGTCGACTTCTCTGGGCTCGGAGGCATCTGGGATGGACCATCACACAGTGGAAACGTGTACTGTGGTCAGATGAATCAGTATTTCAGGTATTTTTTGGGATGAATGGACGCCGTGTGCTCCGGACCAAAGAAGAAAAGGATCATCCAGACTGTTACCAGCAACAAGTCCAAAAGCCAGGGTCTGTCATGGTATGGGGCTGTGTCAGTGCCCTTGGCAAAGGTAACTTGCACTTCTGTGAAGGCACCATTAATGCTGAAAAGTACATAGAGATTTTGGAGCATAATATGCTGCCTTCAAGAAGACATCTTTTCCAGGGACGTCCATGCATTTTTTAACAAGACAATGCAAAACCCCATTCTGCACACATTACAAAGTCCTGGCTGCGGAGGAAGAGGGTACGGGTACTTGACTGGCCTGCCTGCAGTCCCGACCTGTCTCCAATAGAGAATGTGTGGTGCATTTTGAAATGCAAAATGCGACAACGAAGACCCCGTACTGTTGCCCACCTTAAGACTTTGTTTGCAGGAAGAATGGGACAAAATTACACCTGAAACACTTCATCACTTGGTGTCTTCAGTACCTAAACGTCTTTTAAGTGTTGTGAAAAGGAATGGCAACATTACAAAGTGGTAAATGCTTTACTGTCCCGACTTTTTTTGAAATGTGTTGCAGGTCTGAATGACAGGAAAGGATGCATATTTACAAATGACATGAAGTTGACCAGACAAAACATGAAATATTTTGTGTTCATATTGTCTGCAATGAAATACAAGTCAAAGTAAATTTAGAAATCACTTCTTTTTTTTTCTTTTTTTTTTGCGTTTTCCATACTGTCCCAACTTTTTCTGATTTGGGGTTGTAGCATTTACACTACAAATGCAATTGTGTCACAAGCCACACCTCTAATATGTGGGTTCAGTGACTGTATTCCAAAATGCTTTAACCTTATTTACACCTGTATTTATTTAACATTGGCCACTTGTGAGAGATGGATGTTAATACCAGGTATAAGTTACAGTTTTGAGGTGCTTGACAGCGTGCAGCTGTCTGAGAGAGATGCTTAATAAATGTTTTGTGCTTCTAACTTACCTCAAGCTCCTTGATCTTGTCATCTGCCGTCTTCTGCTTTTCCAAAAGCTGATTGGTAATCTCATTTTTTGACTGTAGAATGAACCTGGAAAAAGTGAGGAGGTGGTCAAAATAATGAACAGAGTGGGAAAAAGTCTCAGTCAGGCCCAGATTTTACACCAACAGAAATGTACATACATGCGTCCTGCTCCCTCAAACATGCGAGTGGTGTCAGGGAGTGACGTGATCTCTGCATGCGTGAGGTTGGCGTGCTTCTTCATGCGGCTCAGCTGTTCGATCTGCAGGTCTGCCAGCTTCGCCTTCTGCTGGGTGTCAATCATTTTAGCCTGCAACTCTCCAAAGGCCTGTGGTGTACAGATGTGAGGAGGATTGAAGTTTGAGTTGAATGAGATCTGCTGCAATATAATAACTTTTTTTCATGCCCTCAAACACATGTTAAAACAAGGTTGTTGGATGGCAGTTATTACAAAGGGTTTATTCTATACAACATACTTAACTATGAATGAAAGTGCATAAATAACAGAAACCTAAAATTTAGACTAGACTCTCCACTTTTGCTAAAGGTTTACAATGGTAACCATAGACTTAACCATATAACGTAGTAACAACAACCGTCAACAGTCAAAAATACCCATAAATTTGAGAAAATTACAGACCCATTTTGAAAGCTTCTTGAACAATTTTATGTATGTATACATATTCATTTATAAAGGGTTAACAGTAGTTACAAAAGGTGTCAAATGTTATTTTGACTTTACACCCAAAATAAATAATAAATTAAAAGGTTTCTAGTGCACCGAGGTTATATTGACATTTCACATTGCTTTTACAGTCCCATTCCATAATTCTGATCTACCTTAGTTAAAAAAAAAAAAACGAAAAACATTTTACTCGCTATTTTATCATGACGAACTCATAAACCTGTTTAGTTTATGTGAATAAATCTGTAAAGCACCGTTTACCTTCTTCAACTCGAGGTCTACGGGAGCCGCCATGATGCTGGGAGAAGAATGGGTCACTGCGCATGCGTTGCACAAAGAGCTCAAAACCTAGTGAGCGACCTGCATAGACAGCATTCTCGGTTTCGAAATAGCAGCTGATGCGCAAAAAATGCTATCTAGATAGGCAGCATGGTAGAATTGTAGACGCCACCTAAATCTCAAAAAAGTGCAGTCCAGGAATGACAGGGCACGAGTTATTAAATGTGTAAAATCTCTTTATTTAATGTTAATGTGTAAGGCTGTTACAAAGGGCAAAGTCACATATGTTTCTAAAGCCAAAAGGTGACTCTCATTTGTGCTGCCTTTTCTATTTTTACAGCCCATTTTACAGTACATCTAGAATGTTTCACCTCAGTGCAACATTGCTTGGGAAAATATGTGTAATTATCAACATGTTGTTTTGTCTTGTAAAGTCATGTATGTTCCGCATTGTGGCTCCTGAAGACACTTTGTTTATTCTGCCGTGTAGGTGACAAATGTAAAACAACAGTAAAACAACTCGAGCATACTAAACAAGCTGAGTGTATCAGATGTATACATAATATTTGTGTATCTTTATTCTTTACTCACCCGTTACTTTTTAATAGTTTAAACCTTACAACATTGTACGTATCATATCCCTACTTAAAACAATACAATTGAAAATAGGTGTAAAATTACACAAGTTGACAAATATGCTGCCATACCTGCATCTTTCTCCAGACAGTTTCCATTATAAACACTAAAAACGTGATGACAGACACAGAAGTTGAAAGTCACAATGTGACAACAGTTGTTTATTAAAGTCAAACAACAGTAATATCATTGGTTGAAATTGTTTGGTTATCATTGCTTGAAATTAGTATTGTTATTTTTTTACACATAGTACTTCAAAATGCTTTGATAAACACATTCAATTTAATTTCACTTAATTTAAGCTACACTTTCTCAGTAATACATATAAAGGACTTACAAAGCCCTGCCTCTGACAATCCTCCACAGTACGTCATTGATTTGATTGCAATTTTAGAGCACCGTAAAAATGTTTATTTCACAGTTTAGCTATAATATTATTGAAACCTTATTGGAGGGTCTTCTATGTGTTTGTAAAGTCTGTGAAGCCACTTCAGTCCTATTAGAACATTATTTGATTGTGTCTATCAATAATAAATATCTATACAATAAAAACACATTTAAAAAAACAGTGCATTCAGTACACAAAATTGTTACATTTCAAAATAAATAACCAACACATTATAAATAAATAATCACAAGTGCTTTGTGGTGTTTCCGACAGTACTATAGATTCAGACTGATGGGATGAACCAGAAACACTTATTTTGAAATAAATAAGCAAAGAACAAAAAGTCGCAATACATTCATCTGGTTCAGTCCTCTATGTATGTTCTCCATCTCCAGGTGGAGAATTCGGTGAGAAGGACATTGTACGTACAGAAGCAGTGTTCAAAACATCCTTCATGCCAGTGTATACAGCCACCATAATTGCAGGACATCGGGGCGTAGGATCCATTTGAAAGGAGAGCATTTTTTGATTATAACCACTGGGAATAAAATAGAAATGATGCTCTGCTCCTCAGCCATAATGCTTTCTTCATCCTGTAAAACAATAATAATATAAATTTTAAAAAAAATCGATTAAAAAAAAGTCAGTTTGATTAATCGCGATTAATCACACCTAACATAAAAGTTTTGTGTTTATATAATATGTGTGTAAAAATGTATATATATATATATATATATATATATATATATATAAACACAAAACTTTTATGTTAGGTGCTAGTAATCAATTTGACAGCACTAATATATTAATATCTAAAATTAGTTTACTGTGTATAATTATTATGTATAAATAAATACACATACATAATTGTATATATTTAAGAAATATTTCCATACATTTACTGTCTATATAAATATATATACACACACATATATATCTTATATATAAATATAACACACTTTTCTTAAATATATACATGCATGTGCGTGTGTACACAGTAAACACACATATATTATGTAAAAACCAAATTTAATTTTGGATGCGATTAATCACGACTAATATATTAGTGTGTCAAACTGATTAATAGCACCTATATATATATATATATATATATATATATATATATATATATATATATATATATATATTTTTTTTTTTTTTTTTTTTTTTTTTTTGTTGAGCATTCACTGAGAACTATTTACCTTTCTTTACTTAACACTACTGTATTGACATTGCCTCAAGTTTGACCTTTTCTTCACTTTCTACATCAGCGTCATCTTTTTTGTGGTACCTGTAAGAACAACATTCAGAATATCTAAGAAAGCTTGTAAAACATTAACAGTTTAACGATTAAGAATAATCTAATGCTGATTCATGGTAACATACCGTAGTGCCAGCAGAATAGCAATGACTACGAGACACATGAGGGACAGAACCACTGCTATGACAGCTAGAGCTGTGGTCCGGCTGTAACGCTGTTCCCCCTTAGCTACTGGTAGGGGTAGGGTGAATAAATGACATCTCTCCCCTGAGTAACCTGCTTCACATCTGTAAGAAAGATCATGAAGTTCAAAATCAGCACAACTTCACACAAGAGAATCAGGAGAATTCTTCTCTAATTTTGTGCTATTCTGATCTACTTTTGAAACTGAATCATTGCTGATATTGTTGGCTTCTTATGATTAACCGCTTGCCTTTTCATTTTCCCTCATTTGTAAGGCACTTTGGATAAAAGTGGATACATGTAAATGTCAAGACTACACTAAACAACCATCCGGAGGAACAAAAAATGTCATTTGTTGAACAAAAGGTGGAAATGCACTGCATGAAACTCACACACAAGAATGAGTCTGCAACTCCCTCAGATGCTGACACACTCCATGAATGCAGAAATCTTTGTATTCCCCCAGGCAGGGGTTCTTCTTTCTCCCCTTGCCTTTTCCTTTGCCCCTCCTTTTTCCTTTTTTTGTCTTCCTCTCAGTAGTGGGCATCACAGACGGATGTTTGGGTTTGGTGGAAAATGCCACTGTTGAGCAAGATAGAAGAGCAGTGATGTAAGTGCGTGATGATCTAATATCGTACAGCAATATTGTACTTCCTGTGGAAGTATACATCACTTATTTTATTTTTATAATACACTATTATATCACATTTTATATCAATTGTTTATCTGATTTAACAGAAGTGGCCATCCTAGTGTCATTCCAAAATCTACCCTTTTAATTATTTATTTATTTTTGTTAAGTACTAAATGGTGTTTATTGAAATTCATAAGATATTGGTATCAGCGCTGACCACATTCAGTGAAAAGAAGCAACTCTACCTTTTGGCACATTAAGGTCATAATCTCCAGAGAGATAATCATCCTCATAATCATCATCATCATCACCATACACATTTGTCCCATTGTGCAGCAGGTGGCCTGTTGTGTTTGATTTCTCTAGGGTGGGGAAGAGGTTGACCACTGTTGTTCTGGGGTTGCCACTCTCATACCTGTCCATAGAGGCGCCACTGCACACCTTGAGTAACACTGGAACAGAACAAGACACTTTAAATATCTAAAACACACATTTTATGTATCTTAGATACAGTAAATATGTAGAAGATAAACACGATGGGGCCAATTAAGCTAATGTAAAAGGTTAAATAAATCACGAAATAAATAGGGAATAAAAACAGTGATGTCAAAAGCGGTTGGAATAACGTTGAAGCAAGAAATCATTATTTTAAAAGTTAAAAAAAAAAAAAAAAAAAAAGCACTTGTAGGCTACTCATAGAAGAACCCATTGTAACCAAGCGCCACATATTGACATATAGGGCAGGTCTGCGTGCAAGTTCTAACAGCACACTTTGATTAAAAGCCATTGTTTTAAACACTCACCGAGACAGTTGGAAAGAAAAATCACAAGCCGCAACGTATCCATATTTCTTATAGTACAATCCAAGATATTGGAAGATCAGAAGTTGTTCTCTCTGTACCTCCAGCACCGTCCGCGATCTGCACGCAAATGCGCGTGCTGGGGACTGTGTCAAAAGTCCCTTGGGCTGCGAGCTGGGAACAAGAGCGCGCGCCGGTGGTTATATACCGACGACACACATTTCACTTTTATGAATCACTGGCCCCACCTTTAAGACAAAGTTAGTCAAAGATTGACTGATTCATAATTTGACTAGTCAATAATTTGATAGGCTAGTAGTCACTGGTGTTTTATTGTCTAGCTAATAATGAATACATTTTAAGATGGTAATAGTTACTAGGTTGAAGCTGATTGATCTACTACCATGTTCCAAAAACCATTTAAACTTAAACTGATATGACCAACTCGTGGTTTGGTCATTTTGTCCACAAGTTTGGACCTGCAATAGGCTACGTGCTTAAAATGAACTTTTCCAGCAGGGAACCGATATATTAATTGGAAAAGATTTGGCCAAGATGCTTTAAAAAGTTATAATAGTTTTCCGTCTAATATTTGTACGCCAGTTATTTTCTTTCAGGGGATATTGACTTTAAAAGGGATAGTTCACCCAAAAATGAAAATGGTGTCATTTACTCACCCTCAACTTGCTCCATCCAAAACTGCATACATTTCTTCTTCTGAAGACAAATGATATTTTGAATAATATGGGTTACCAAACAGTTGATGGCATCCACGGAGTATTTTTCATACTATTGAAGTTAATGGAGCCAATCAACTGTCTGGTTACCAACATTCTTCAAAATATCTTGTGTGTACAGCAAAACAAAGAAATCCATACAGGTTTGGATGGAGCAACTTGAGGGTGAGTAAATTACAATTTTCTTTAAAGACTCTCTTTAAAGAGTCTAAATTTCATTGCCTACTAAATACATGCATTTATTTAAGAAGACTGAATGTGTTAATAATTGTATTAAATTATTTGTATTATCCACAGTGGGATCACTGGCGCCACCTTGTGCCCAAAAATAATCTGACAAAATGCAGACATAAATCATAGATTCAAACCCCTTTAGTCATGATTCAAGATCTGCCCAAAAAAAGCTTATACATGTCAAAATCTGCTAATTTGGTTAATCTTTAAAATACGGTTTATTGCTGGACCTTTGTTTTAAGACAAAATAATGTGCATGAAGCAGAGGCAATACATTTGTGAATGTTTATTACCATACATATGAGAAGTCAAAGACAGACCAAAAGAGGGAATTGCGACATCGCCAATAACGAAAAGTAAAATATGCGCATTGTAAAGTAGCTGGACAAGAAAAGAAAAACATTTTCCAGTCTATTTTTAAAAATCATTTTCAAACAAAGTTCTTTCCGCATTATAAAAAGTGGAGTTGCAGCACCTCATACCATGCGAGGCCGATTTTCTACAGTCTCTGAAGTGAACCACACACCTGGAGGATATTTACAAGCATTACAAATGGGGCTTGTGGACTATCGCCACTGTTTGAGCTCAACAGCTGAACCTTCAACTCAGGAATTGCAGGAAATATAATACTGATTCCAACATTGAGGTTCAGATTGCAGGTGGGCAAGAAGTGAAACTGATTCTTCCCATAGTCGTCATCACAAAGAACGAAAAAAAAAACCCAGACCGCCTCAGCAGAATCGAGACAACCCAACACTAAAATAAACTCCTTTAGGTGCATCTACATGCCCCAGCCTCCTCCCATGCCATTCATGCTGACTGAGCCACGGCTGCTGCCATAATAACTGTTGTTCATTCCACCCTGGCTATCTGTTGAGAAACAGGAATAGACATGTGAGAACCAGAAAAGTGCGCAAAATTAGAAAATATACATCAAACAATGGTACAAAGTTAAAACGCACTGTAGTCATTGTAGCCTCCCATGCTAGACTGGTTGCTGTACCCTCCAGTGTAGCCTCCACCCATCTGCTGCCCTCCATGCCCATAAGACGACTGGTTTCCTAAAAACAACAAATATTATACAGTTATAATATTATAATACAAAGGTTACACAAATCTTATAAGCACTAGTTTAGTCTCAGCCTCAGGTCAGATGATTCACTGTTGCCTGTACAACCAGTAATAGAGATTAGAATAAGATTTGACTGTTGCATGCTGGTCTATTATGATATTAATAAATCACAGCAATTTGCCCGTCACAAATTTATATAAAAAGCTTACCCATTCCGCTCATCATCTGGCCTCCGTAGCCCCCATTACTGCCTCCTGCTGTTGAGTTTAAGAATAACTCAACATAACGGTGCTCTGAAAAGAAGATTTTGAAACAAAGAAATTTACAATTTGAATATCAAATTCTCACATTTAGGGTGCTTTCACACTAGCACTTTTGGTGCGCACCCGGGTTCGATTGACGTCAGAGTTCGGTTCGTTTGGATGATGTGAACGCGGTCTTCCGAACTCGGGTGCGCACCCGCGAACTGTACCAGAGTCAGCTTAAAAAGGGTGGTCTGGGGTACGGTTCATGTGAACTCCAGTACGGTTCGCTGCTGATGTGAACGCAATCGTACTAAATCGCGGAAGTGAACCGCTATTAATGACGTATGATTTGATAAAAAAAAAGTGTGTGTTTCACTCATTTTCCTGACGAGCATGACTGACATACTGCAAGCAGAGAGCTGTAAATCTCATTTCTGCTCGTCTTCAGCGTTTTTTTAAGAGCATTTGCAGTACATTTGCGGCATATAGACGCAAGTGCCATTATGTACTGAAGCTTTAGAAACAAAACCAACAGTTAAAAAACTAAAATATAAAAGTGAGGTGAGCAACACTATGCATTTCGCCGCCTTCACGCTCGCTGTCGTTACCAAGCAACCGGGTAAACAACTGCTGCTTTGATGACGCAAACGCACAGCGGTTCGGAACCAAATATTATAATATGAACACAGTCCAGCTGGGGCACGGTGAGGGGGGAGCAATCGAACTCGGGTTCGGTCCAGGCAATCGAACCAAGTGTGAAAGCACCCTAAATATCAATAAAATTCTAGTCATGATGCAAACTTACGCATGTTTGCTTTGTCCTTTGACATTGCAGCTACTGCATCTTCATGTGTCGCAAATTCCACATCAGCCTCACCGGTTACCCGCCCATCTGGACCAACCTCAATGTGCACACGCACCGGGTTCAGAGGAGAGAAAAACTGCAGAGAAAGTATTTTTTTTTACCATCCAATTATTTAACATTCCAAATTAATGTAATTTTCATATAAGGTCAAGAAAATCAAACAGTGGCAACTTACATTGTAGATGTCAGGTTCTGTTGCCCGGTAAGGGAGTCCCCTCATATGAACACAATGACCCGTGGTACTCTGAAAATTACCACCATCACCATAACGTCCATCTGATACGCCTATATATAAAAAAAATACACAAGTAAATTCAAAGCAAAATGGCTAAAGCACAAATGTGGCACGTGCTAAAGAAGCTGGTCTCACCTCCACCGTATCCTCCACGTCGCACGCGATCAAAGGATCCCCCACGACTCATGCCATTGTAGCCCCGGCCTCCTCCGCTGGGTCGGTCGTAAGGCCCAGGTCTCTGCATGCCCATGCCTTTACGCGGGGGCTCATAATGTGTCCGCACTTCAGCTCGGCTGCTCTTAAAGATCTCAATATACCTACAAACATACAGATGAGCATTAACACTCTTGTTCAGAAGTAAAATGGACTGAAAAAAAAAAGAGAATAAGAAAAAAGGACCTTCACCTGTTCTACATGTATAATATCCATGCAATTGAGAGCTCAAAGTATTCTTGATACGATCTAATTCACAGAATTGTCTCCACTTCTAGGTTTATAAAAGAACATTGGGGCCTTTTTTTAAATATATTTATTTGTAAAATATATATACATTTTTAATTATACCCAGTTCTGGTTAGTAACTGATTACATGATCAGATTAAAAAAAATTACATACTTAAAAATACTAATTAAATAAATTATTGATTACATGATTACTTCATATTTATTAAACGGCAGCAACTTCACAATTCATTGTTTCTCACCAATTCTTTTTTCTTTAAAATTTTCCTCTAAACCTGCATATTGCTTATACAGTCAAACCTAAATTTATTCAGACACCTTCAACATTCTCACGTTAATCAGTTTATTCACTATAGTTTAGAAAATGGTAATAAAATATGACGAGAACTCAAAAGAGTTAAACTGTGTCAGAACAAATTCATCTTGATAATGTCAAATAACTTTGATAGAAAGGTATGTAAATGGATTTCAACCAATCAGCTGTCAGGTGTTAAATTTAAGTATACAATTAGATAATACCAATTTAGATCAACCAATTACCAAGCAATGTTTCATTTAGTTCAGTCTGTGGTGTAAAAGGTTGCATTAGCAATTAAAGAAAAAACAAGCAAAACATGGTCAGGTCAAAGTATCTGAATAATTTTGGTCCAAATTTGTGGGTATAATATGTCAGTTTATTTTATTTTGCTATCCTCACTAACATAAATCAACTATAGTGTCCTGCACCCACTAGTAAAAAATTATATCCGGAGTATGAATAATTTTTGGTTTGATTGTATACGTTTTGCACGAGTCAGAGGCCACACAGCATTTTTTTTAATCTTTTTTGTGTTTGATTTACATTAGTGTTTAATTATCATCAACTTACAAACCCTCAGCAGCTCCTTCTCAAACTCGAGTTTGGAAAAGACGTAATGTTTAATACGTTTCATGTTTTCTTTGTAAATTCATATCACTATGGTCCTAGATTATCCTATTCAAATCAGTGTAATAAATACGGACGACAATCAATTAACCAATAGTTAATGGAGAATTTTCCCCTTCCAATTCCAAGCGTAGGGCTGCACGATATATCGTTTTAGCATTGATATCGCGATGTGCGAATCTGCGATGGTCACATAGCAGGATGTGAGATGCCAAGTATAGGGATCCTATGATCTGTATGGACCAGGCACCACGGTTTGTAACACGCGATTCTTTGATTAATTACAAAGTTTAACCATCATAGTGTGAAATTATCACATGCATGTGATTAAGGTCCTGTCAGTTTAAACATTTAAGCAATTTTTAACTATACGAGAGCAAGGAGACGCGCGCACACAGCATGCGGACACCGAATTCAGTTCTCCTTCACATCTATTAGTGCTTGAACGGACACAAATACACACAAAATTGTCAAAATGCCTGTCTTTGCGAGTATTCCCATAAACACAGTCGCTTATGGCTTGCGTGTTAGTATATCGTATCCGTGCATTCAATCTTAAAGTGACAGCACCCTAATATTACAGCTGCTGTCTGTCATTAATGTTAATCAACCAACAAAATACAAAGAGAAAATCACTTTTGTAGCTTTGACAAAGATTAATTATATTTGAAGATGAAGACTATGCAGAGTTATTTTACATTTGATTATTCAATTTATGTACCTGAATAGACTTACCTGAAAAACAAAGCACTGTTTGTTTTGTATTTTTGTTCTATTGTATTTATCTATGCTTGTAATTTGCTTATTATTTTCTATGCAGATTCACTCCCCTACAAAATCACCTCAAT
The DNA here is from genome assembly GCF_949357685.1 of Gobio gobio. NCBI lineage: Eukaryota > Metazoa > Chordata > Actinopteri > Cypriniformes > Gobionidae > Gobio > Gobio gobio. The sequence continues at coordinate 24,088,051 of NC_137107.1, forward strand.
CATTCTAGAATTATTAATTCTTAGAGCCATTCAAGTCATCTGGTGAAATATTTTTCATATTGCAACATATAACCGCAGAAAAACAATACATCTCTGTCAGTTTTTCCAATATCGTGCAGCCCTATCCAAGTTTATATCTCACAATAATATAAATAAAAGTGTTTAGTCTAGATATAAACTCAGAATTGTGGGATATAAGTCCCAATTCTGAGAGAAAAAAAAAAGTTGCAATTAATTTCTTTATATTCTGTGGTGGAAGCAACCTTCAATAGATAAATGAGTTTGGTCAAAAGTGATCTAAAAAGTAAACTAAAAGGAGTAAATTATATTACCTAAAATGTGTAATAGATTACGTTACCAACTACAATTTATGTAATTTGTACCGTAATGGACTACAATTTGTAAGTAATCTAACCCAGCACCCATAACAATACTTCTCTATATCCCAAAAATGGCAGAATTCAAAGTTTTTAAACGACGTAAAATTTTGCCCTGCCGTTCATGCATTAAAACTCTAACGCTTTCTTCAGTATGACAGTAAATAGAGACCCATTACAGTACCCAGTCTAAAATGGTATTCAAACTGGCTGCTGCAAGGCACACATTTGTATGCTTAAGAATTAGAAAATCCCGTGATGCTACTGACTAAATAGGCATTCAGCCTTTTTGAATCCAGACATTGATGACTGCTCACAAATAAACACATAAGAAAACAAAAGAGTAGGAATCCATCAAGGCCTTGGGAGCCCTCTGGTAGAGACGTTTGCATGTCCATGTGGCGTGTGTAGGTTCGTGTTGCATACCACTTTGAATGTTTACTGTAGTAGGTGTTTTACCACATGAAAAACAGCTTAACCATCCAACCATCCATCCCCACCTGTGCCCTATTCTTTCCTTGTGTTTCTTTAGAGCCTTTTCAGCTATATCCTGTGAAGCAAACTGCACGAAGGCCTCCCCCGTACTCCTCCCCTGGAAGTCCACCGGCAATGTTATCCCATTTGGCACGATTTCCAACCCTTCAACCCAAGGACAGATAACCCCAACGGGGACATATTAAATAAATCCACATACCCATTTACAAGTTTTGCTTTGTTCTTTTCTTGAATTAAAATAAAAACAAAACAAAAAAAGGCATATTGCAATGAATCCTACTGGGAGAGTTTCACCACTTGGGAACGTGGCCTAGTGGGCAAGCGTTCCACTAACTTGGCTTAGACTTGATAAAGTGGCCATCCCAAGAGTTGGTAGAAAAAGAGTAATATCCCTAATGTAGCAGAATAATTTGGAACAACAATGCTGGATTAACTAACGAATCAATGTGCCAAATTATTCTAGCAACCATGGGAATGGTCAATTCACCTCAATGAGGACTACGCTTGGCCATTACTTCTCCCGATGACTATGTGAAGGGCTGCAGGAAAGAGTTTGAATATACCTGAGAAAAACTGCACAATCTCTTCCTTGCTACATCCGAAAGGAAGGCCGCGCAATCTGACCAGTCCGTCTCCCTCAGTTTCTGGACAGTTAGGACCAGTGTGTTTCATAACCCAGTCCATTTCCACATTGTTTGACTTGAAGACTGAGAAAAAAAAAGGGGGGGGGAGCATAAAGAGGACAATTGAAAACTACCATTCAAAAGTCTGGGGTCAGCTAGTTTTTTTTTAAATGTATTTTTAAGAGGCCTGACCAAGGTGGCTGCCTTTATTTGATCAACAATATAGTAAAAACAGTAATATTGTGAAATATTACAATTTAAAATAACTTCTATTTTAATTTTAAAATAGTTATTTCTGTGATGGCAAAGCTGAATTTATCGTCATCATTACTCCAGTCTTTAGTGTCACATATATTGATTTGTTGTTCAAGAAAGATTTCTTAATTATCAACGTTGAAAACAGTTGCGCAGCTTAACATGAAAATTTTTTCCAAGATTATTTGATGAATAAGAAGTTCAGAAGAATAACATTGAATGCGGAATTTCTCCGCCGATGCCAATAATTCAGAAGTATATCTGCTTTTTTATAGCTAAACTAACAAACTGTGAAAACTGGACAACTTTCCTAAGGTAAATGCAACGTTAAGTGAAATTGTTCACGAGCTGTTTTATTGATGCCTTTCTGTGGGTGAAACACTGAAGAAACTATTACATGAGGCATGAGATTTCAGTAAGTTGTACTGTATCTTTCAACATGCCTTCGATGGTGTTTTTTCGTTCTATTACTTGTATTAAAACGAAGGACTCCCGCTCCGTGCTGCTACTTGAACGGAGGCACTTCAGCGATCTATCACGTCACATTTAAGAGTGCCATAACACCAGTTATTGTTACAGTTACCTTGATAAAAAGTTTGTTTCTTATCAAAAGTAACAAAGCACAAAGTCTTTGAGATTATTGGACGCTAGGTGAGCTACAAATAATGTTTGGTCTAGAGAAAATTGGTCTAGACCTGGAAACCTTGGCTTGAACTACTGGTGATTCATAGGGTCAAATTGAGACTGCTTTAACGTCGCTGTATTTTGCATTAAGGGTAGGCGTGCAATGAGGCTCCACCTTCTTTCACATGGAAATCTTTTCTGGTTCATTTCTCCTGTTCAGTCAATCCAGGTGAGACGTCCGTGAGTTAAAACATGAACACATTGACTGGAGAAATGCTTTATAGTAGAAAAATGAAGTTTTTAATGTGTAATACAGTAAAGCTGCTTGATTTTAAGTGATCTATTGTATAAAGTGCTATTTAAATTACTGTGACATGTCTTTACCGGAGTGCCGATTTGTAGAGCTTGTGCAAACATCCACGTTGCCATGATCAGATGCTTTTCTCATGCTTTATAAAAAAAAAGGCTTGCTGTTTCTCAATTTAGTTGTGCGTTTATTTTGTTATCGAGAGGGAAGTGCGCAGCACTTATTTACATATTCATCTGAACGCCATGTTTGCTAACAGTATATCGCTGATCACGTATTTTGAAATATGTTTTACCCCTAAGAAAAAACCGATATAGAACTTGGCGTGGGTATATTGGAGCCTAAATTCAACACGAGACATTTTCTTCCCACCCTACTTGATTGACAGGATATAATCTGCCCTGATAATCGGCCGTTTTTAAAGTGAAAATTTCCAATCGGTATCGGCCGATATACAGCTCTGGAAAAAATTAAGGAGACCACTTAACATTGAGAAATCTTAAGTGATCTCTTATTTTTTTTCCAGAGCTGTACATTGCTGCATCCCTAGTACGGAACCAAAGTCTTGAACAATAGCTTACATAAAACTCTACAGACTCTCCATACCTTCTACATAGCGATGCCCCATTGACTCCCTGTCTTTTTTGACTGCCATTTTCAGGTCTTCCTCTGACTCCAGCTCCACAAATGCTTCTCCACTCGGTCTGCCTTCACGTGTGTATGTGAAATGAATGGCTGTTCCATTGTTGGCAATTTTGCAGCCTGAAAAAAAAATTCAATTGTTTTAACTTAAGCAATAATTAGAGTATAATAATGAGGATCAGTATGAAGACTTCACATTCTTACCTGAAAAAAACCTGGACACTTCTTCTACGGAGCACGACCAAGGTAAACCTCGAACACGGACGACATATCCTTCATCATCAGCCATGATAACACAATGATTCTGCGTTCAAGCTAAAGCAAAACAGAGATTGGTAAACAATGGCAAGAAAACGTTCACTGCTCAAGAATTCCTGATGAAAAAAATAGGCAGAAAACACTCAAGTCGATGAGTGAGATGCAACAGGAACACACGGACTATTTATGGCCTTTACAACAGAGGTGTCCACGCCACTTCAAGCTTTAGTGGGGAGCTGGCTCGGGAACCGCTTTAAATGGGTTACATCATTAAACTGACCACTAGTGTTCACTATGGAACAAAACCAGCATCTACCGACTATTTTATGAATGCGCATTAGGACAGATAAACGGCTAGTACCGAAACAAAGAGCGCGCACGCAGGCCTCCAAAGGCCAGCAGCGTCACATCAAACACTCCTTTAACGCAAACACGAATTCAGCCTGTAAAACACCTGTTAAACCGTGCGCTGTGAACACGTTTTTTTCTGAAAATAAATCATGGAAATAATACCTTGGTATAATTGATATTTTCTCTGCGCGGCGTGGTCACGTTTGAACGTTTCTCCGATTCTCATTCAGCGCAGGTTCATGACAACTTCCGGTGGGTGTCCACGCCCACTTCCGCATTCGGGACCAACGTGTTGCTGGAATTTATTTATTTTATTTGTTGGGTTATTACTGTGTATATGTCAATATTATTGGTCGTAATTACTGTATTCGATATGTTATTATACTTGTGGGCCGAAGGTTTCACACTTTGCTACTTTTGTACCACAGGGCACCTAAAACAATACATTTTTAACCAGTTTTAAGCAAAATTTTAAGCAATGCAAGATGTTACGCAAAACGATGTGCAACTAGTTTCCTTATTATATTTTTTTAATTTGTACATTATTATTAAACATAAAAACCAATGCCATTGTTTTTATATTTAAAGAAACGTTTGATGTAAAGTATGTTAAATTGTATAATCAGCCGCTTATCATGTGGGGTACTTATATACCGATATACCACTAATAATATGTCATAGCGAAAGCACAAACATTCAGAAATATGAAAACAATGGAGGATGCGGGCATCGATCCCGCTACCTCTCGCATGCTAAGCGAGCGCTCTACCATCTGAGCTAATCCCCCTCCGACACCCATGTTTTCGGCTCTGCCAAAAAAATAACCAAAACAAACCAACTGCAGAAGAACCTGAAGAACCTATTTCACTCATATTGCTTTCAAACTCTATGGTCAGTGTTTTAGAATGTACTTTTCTTGTACATTTTAGAAACAACACAATTCGTGATTAATAAGTAGTAAACACATTATTTGGCAAACCAAAACAACAGAGAGTAACGTTGCGTTCTAAATAAATGTATCTGAATGGAATAAATAGTAATACATTTTATTCATTTCACTTCCGGTAAGGACCAGCCAGTCAAAATAAAAGCTACAATCAAATGTTTGTTTTTCGAAGGCGCCTCTCAAATGAATTTAGTTTTTTTTTTTGTTGACGACAAATTTGTCTTTATAGCATATAATGTCGCTGCATGCCATAATGAAATTAAATGATCCAATGTAAACATTTGCTGGGTGTTGATTCCAAAATAATTATTTCCTTTTTTGACGTTTTTTTAATTCACAACAGGACTAATTGTATTATTCAGTACCAGACGAAAAAAAGGTATTATATCACAATAACATTAACTGCCAGAAATACATGTTTTCCGTGCTTTTTGGTTTTAGTTTGTTCCAAAAAGTGTATGTATAATAATTTACAAAAATATAAGAACTGTGGTTTGGAAACTGTCCACTTGTTTTTATGTATATGGTATTATTTTCTATATAAAATAAATATTTGCATAATGGATTGTTTTTTTCATTCCAAAATCAAAAAGTCATTGCACGAGACAATCACCAGGAAGAAACTTTCATTCACAAATGAATTTAGTAAGCAGAAGAAAAAAAATAACAATGCGAAATTGCCAAACGTTATTATTATTATTATTATTATTATTATTATTATTATTATTATTATATATTTAGTTATTATAAACTCAACGTCATTCAATGACATTTAAATATCTTCAAGTTCTTATAAGTATTAAGAAAATATGGACTCGCCAGCGCAAAATGCTGGTCAAAATAATAGACTTTTATAATTTCAGCAGTGCACATGTGACTGAACTACATTGGGGTTATGCAGACCTTAGTGCAAAATAATTGTTGGAAAATTCACACCGGATATGCACATTTACATTTGATAGCCAGACACTTGTCATGCTAAAGGAGCAATAGAAAACAGTCCTGTCATGACAAAATGGCGAGCGGAGTTGGAAGTGAGTATTGCTCTCTATATTTTCATCATGCACATACATGCACGGCGTGTGTCCTGCATGGGGCAGAGGACAGATTATAATTGATGCATGTCAAGCGCGTGCATAATTGATGCAGCGGTGCGCGTGCCTTGCACAGGAGTTGCGGGATTTGCGCACACAAGTCATTGATTACAATGACGCTCGTTGTCCGAATCACTGGACACTTTACCAAAACGACACATTTATGGCATCAGCCTAGCTTTCGTGAGTGTATTACATTTACCATCTGTTAGAGGAATGTGAGACGCCGATGATGCTTCGACCATCTAAAATGGCCTCGTTATTAGTTGTCAAACTGCCCACCCATTCATCTGGCAGCGTAGCAGATGTGCCTAAATGCTGTTTACACCTGAAACATGCATGTTCTCTTTATTATCTGCCTTTTCTATTCTTTGGACAGAACATAAATTGCTGTTGGGCCCAACAGAGCCATGGTCAATTAGGGAAAAGCTGTGCCTCGCCTCCTCTGTCATGAAGAGTGGAGACCAAAACTGGTGATTTTTTTTACATTTATATCATAGCTTTAAATTCAGAGGTTCTCAACCGTTTTGACTCCAAGGTCCCCCATTGACCACAACACCATTCAAAGGCTCCATTACTTTTCTAGTTGTTTGTGATTTACTGGATAAGGATTAAGGATAAAAAAAATACTCAACATTTCTGCTTAATAAAATTGTTTAGAGCTTGGCATTACTATAAGAATGTAAATTCATTATAAATAATTTAAAATAGTATATATATATATATATATATATATATATATATATATATATATATATATATATATATATATATATATATATATATAAAGATTTAAAAATAGGGAATACCAGAAAAAGAAAAAAACTAGGTGTTGTTTAGTTTAAAGTAGGCTAATTTAAAAAATATAAGAATGTACAAAGAGAATATGGTATTTTCCTAATAAAATAAATAATTGCATAATGGATTGTTTTATAGAAATATGTTGAATTACTTAAACTTCAAATTATTCTTTTTTAGTTAGTTAATTATAAATTAATAACAAACAATTTAACATGCAACATCATAGTCATGTGTTTTTGTATAATGGCTGTTCTAGGGTGTCTGTGAGCCGAGCCATTAAGCCATTTGCAGAACCTGGACGCCCTCCTGATTGGTTCTCTCAGAAGGTATTGGAGAATCTGTAAAACAATCCAATGACACGGAAAACTAAGCGGAAAAGCTCACACAAAATTACATTTCTGATGTTTCATTCTAAACCTGTATGACATATTGTGGAACAGTGCTGCTCCCGCATACACTCTAAAAAAAAAAAGGTTCTATATGGCACCAAAAATAGTTCTTGGCTCGTAATCATAGGGGAACCTTTTTTAGTGCTATATAGCACCATTTTTGGTGCTTCAGTGGTTCTTCAGCGGTTCTTCAGAGGTTCTTCACCGGTTCTTCAGAGGTTCTTCACCGGTTCTTTGACTAAGGTGCTATATAGCACCTCTGAAGAACCACTGAAGCACCAAAATTGGTGCTATATAGCACTAAAAAGGTTCCCCTATGATTACGAGCCTTTTTTTTTTTAGAGTGTACAATGAAAGTGGATGGCGACTGAAAAGGACAAAAAAGCAGCATAAAAGCATCACAAAAATATTCAATATGACTCATGTATTGTATTCCAAGTCTTCCAATGCTCTGTAATTGTTTGGGTAAACTATTCCTTTAAAGATCAATTAATAAGACACTTATAACACACACACACACTCACACACTCTCTTCTTTTCCTCACTGTTTCACAGCATTGTGCATCACAATACTCTGAGCTCCTGGAGACAACTGAGGCGCCAAAGTGAGTCCACTTCCTGTTCATTTGCGTTCTAACACTCACTCCATTCCCGACAGCAGTTAATGGTGAGAGTGTGTGTGTGCATGTTCACAGAAGAAAGCGAGGTGAGAAAGGGGAGGTGGTTGAGACGGTGGAGGATGTGATCGTTCGCAGGTTGACGGCGGAGAGGATAGAGGAGTTGAAGCGATTGATCAAGGACACACAAGAGAAGCACAGGTATCAAATGTCCACAGGCTTACCTGGACCATTTCCTACTGTCAACTGACTAACTCTATTACTGTTCCTTTAGGAAACTGAAGAGAGAAACTGAACTCATCCAGGCAGGTCATCTGGACTCCAAACTTGAGGAGCTATGGGAGGAAATTACACGGTAAGAATCATTGTATCCGCTGTATCCATCGTCAACACTATTTGCTATAAATATACAACATTTAAAGGAATAGTTCCCCACAAAATTGTAATTTTGTATATTATGTATTATTTTTATTTTTTTTATTTTTTAAGAATCCTAACATAGATGTTTGTCAGGGCTCGACATTAACGCGTGTCCAGGACAAGTGTATTTTTTGAAGGGGCAAGTGAAAGAATTTTACTTAGTATCCTGATTAAAACGTTGTTGATAAAAATAACTAGGGAATCACCGAAATGCAAGAATGATTCTGCATTAATTTAGTGTAAGTGGCGATTATCCGATAGTGGATAATAATATATAATGTATAATGAACTGAAGGTAACAATTTTGCGCTGTTGACGGTCGCGCAGTCTCTCTGTCTCGAGGAGAAATCACAACAAATGAGCGCTTCTCACACAGGGTTTTTCCTGGGTCAAAAATGGTCTTCGGTGGTGTCTGACAGACATGGTCATCCACACACACAGTAAAAAAGTACCCTACCCACGTGATCTGTGAGCGCAATACTGACAATACATTTAAAATAAATGCAAAGAAACCGTTTGTAATTTTTGCTTATCTTATTTTGACATCTGATATTATGTATGATCTCTACCTTGATGTTTGTTTCTTTTGATCCTCATTTTTTACACTATTTACTGATAATTGTTTTGGTATAATCATATCAATATTAAAAAGTAGCATTAAAAAATTTACAAATAGCCTAATTTTCTACCATATACAATTTTGTAAAATTATCAGCTAGCTAACAACTTTGTTCTGGTCTCACCTAACTCCAGTCTACACTAAATTATATTTCACTGCACATTGTCAACATAAATAAGCTGAATGACTGGATGATTAAACTAATTCCTACTATCCACTCTTGCTAAATGGGGTAAGCACACTTGTGTTCTCATCTCAGATGTGTTCTGAGTAAATGAATAAACTGATTCGTTCGTTCAGTGTGGGACGGATCAGTTGTTCTAACCAGTCGCTAAAATGATTCGATTCAAATGAGTCATTGGTTCGCAAATCGGACATTAGCAGACGCGTTGTGTGCGAATCCCGTCTGTTAGAACATCGCAAAAGATTTGTCAATACAGAATACACTTCATAACAGAATATAATGTTTTCCCGTTTATTGAAACTTATGTTTATGTCAGCTGGTCAGAGAAAAGTCAATGTTTTTTGAGCGCAGTTCACACTCAAGGAATTCAAGGAAAAAAAATATCCGAATGCGGCACGTGCAACATGGATTCGGTCTTCCGACCTTTTGATTTTGATTAATATGTGAAATATGAGCCAATATGTGAAATATGAGAAGACATCGACAGAAAGAGAGAGCGGTCGCGCGGGGAGGAGCTCTTTGCTCGTTCTCTGTCACTCATTTAACACTGCCATATCACACGTGCAACAGTCATCTATTCTACACTCATAAATCACAATAACTCATCAAATAAGGCTTTGGCGGGCCAAAAATTTGTCTTGGTGGCCGCCAAAAAATTTTCAATGCAGGAAAAACCCTGCTCACACAAAGAAACTACAGTTCACATACACGGTTAAAATGACAAATTTTGGAGTTTTTATATTTATAACATATAATACAGTTAAGCAACATCACACAACCAAGAGTGCTATTTTCCTGAATAACATCATGACTGAAAACGACACTAATTGATTATGGAACTGTCATATGAAATCAATTAACATTAAGTCACTTACATTTTAGATGCAATAATATCGACTGTTTTTGTTCTATTTCAGCAGCGAAAAGAGTTCCAAACAAAAATCACAGCAGAACCATAACGCATCTCACAGCAACAGCGTGTTACTGAATGATTCAGCGTTTTCAATGAATCGTTTGAATGAATCGACTCAATGACTCACTCATTAAGACGGTCACCTGCTGCCACCTACTGGTGGTTTAGTTTAATGTTTTCTTTCCAACATTTCTTATTTGTATATTCAAAAATATTTAAACAATCTCATAACATTTTTTCAGTGTAAATTATTTAATTTCATTGGCAACAGCCCAATAGTGTCTTATTCTAATTTAATTTATAGATCAAATTTAAGAATATTAAATGAAAGCTGAACCATAGCCTATATTTAATAGTTAGAAGATTATGGAAAAATGCCCTTCATAAAAAGTAAAAATATCACAAATATGCAGATTTAAATATGTTAAAGCTGACTGAACACTGGTGAGAATATTGCTTCAAAATAAATTATATTTACAACACACACACAAAAAAAAGTTTTTTACCGGACAAGCAAATGTTTTAGTCAGACAAGTGAATGACAGATTTACTTGTCTAAAGGACAAGCATGTGAACAGGCTTAATGTCGAGCCCTGTGTATATATATATATATATATATATATATATATATATATATATATATATATATATATATATATATATATATATATATATATATATATATATATATATATTATTTTGTGCTATTAAAAATTATATTTAGTTAAGTCAAATTTTGTAATTTATTTATTTGTTTTCACTTAGTTGCCATTGCAACATTTCTAATTTTCATTTATGTTTTTAAGTTTGAGTTTTTCATCTAATAATTATATTTTATTTTATTTTAGCTTCATTTCAGTTACTGAAAGCATTTCTTAAAAGTTTGATAATAGATTCTTTAAAAATTCCACAGGTATATGATAATATGATGTTGAGAGTTTTAATTCTGATGAACTATCCCTTTAAGTAAATGTTTGTTGATTTATTAAATTCTGGATCTTCATTAGGGGCAGAAAACAAGAGGAAGAAGAAGCTGAGGTGAAAAGAAAGGCCACAGATGCAGCGTACAAGGGTACTAAAGAAAGCCCACATTAGAATCATTAGAATTGTTTTTTTTTCTTCACATTTGTTTGTCGGTTTTTTTTTGGGTCCCATTGTCTTAAAGATGTGGTTTAATAAAGTAATTAATGCATATTATAGCATTTAATGCATACTTGCGCAGGTCTTTGATTCTAAACAGTCATTCATAAATGCATCATAGTAAGAGCTGTTTATCTTTTCTTTTCAGCCAGGCAGGCAGTGAAGAACACTCCTAAACGTGTGCCCAGTGTGACAGTGCGCTCCCCCTCTGGGGCCTGCTCTCCAAGCCTGGAATTTCCTATCGGAGATTCATCTGAAGATCATAGCACAACTGTGAGTTTTTTTTTCTTTCATTATTCTTTTAAATACTGTCATTTCATTTTAGTCTGTCATTTATTTTAACAATCATCCCTCCCCGGTACAGGGAGCAGGATCATCAGTGTTTGTGCCTCTGACGGAGCTGCCAGGTCCTGGAGTGGTAGAGGCGAGTTTGGGGTGTCTGCTAGATGAATCAACACAGAAGAAGCTTTTGGGTCAGAAAATCACGCCGCCCCCCTCCCCTCTCCTGTCAGAACTGCTGAAGAAAGGGAGTCTCCTGCCCACCAGCCCCAGACTGGTCAGAATTCCTCTCTCTCTCTCTCTCTCTCTCTCTCTCTCTCTCTCTCTCTCTCTCTCTCTCTCTCTCTCTCTCTCTCTCTCTCTCAACATAAATCGATTCATTCATTGCATCTTCAGTTTTATTTAGTCATACATTTTATGATATTTCAATCTATTCTGCTGATTTTCCTCCACAACAAGTGAAGAAGATGCAGAAAAATGTGCATATTTAATGTGGCATAGACTACCATTCAAAGGTTTGGGGCCTGCATGATTTTTACAATTTCAAAGAACCTTTTCAGTAATATATTTTAAAATGTAATTTATTCCTGTGATGTCAAAACATTATTTTCATTACCCCAGTCTTCAGTGTCACATGATCTTTCAGAAATCATTCTAATATGCAAATATTCTAATATTTGCTGCTCAAGAAACATTTTTTATTATTATCAATGTTGAAAACCGTTTTTGTTTAAACCCTGATACAGTTTTTGCAAGATTCTTTGATGAATAAAAATTCAAAAGAACAGCATTTATTTGAATTATAAATATTTTTTGTAACATTATAAATGTCTTTACTTTCACTTTTGATCAATTTAATGCATCCTTGCTAAATAAAAGTATTACGTTTTTTCAAAAAAATTAAATCATTCTGGCCCCAAACTTTTCTTTGTGTCCAAACAATATTAAGTGACAGAAAAATAAAAAGGGTTCTCACAATTCTGAAAATATCAGGGAACGTCAGGAGTGAGCTTTCCAGGATTCATAAAAAATTAAAAGATTGTGGAAGTCATGCACATTTCTAGTCAGTATTGCTCGCGTACTGCTTAATATAAATCATAATCATGAATATAATGTTTTTATTTGGCTAGAAATTACTCTTTGTGAGTAAAGTCTCTTTAAAAATATATGTTAATAATCCTTATCTGGCAAATGACTGGAAACGCCATGGGGAAAATCATGAAAATCCATTGGTCAGAAAGTGTGGGAAAAGTGATACAGCTATTTCTTTCATTTTTTGAGTCAAAGGCTTTTAAAAGATGGCAATCTACTGAAAATCCTTATTGCAGGCAGTTGAGGGAGAATCTCCGTCTAGTCAACTTACAGGAAGTCACGATAATCAGATGATGACTTCTTCACTACCAGCCTCTCAGGCAGCTACAGGTATGGATTCATACACACGTATCTGTGCACTGAATCTAGCAGGTGCCACATTTTAGCAGCTGAGCTGTAGAAGCAAAGTGACAAATTCTGTATCATCAGCATCTTTATGTTTCAGTTTTTGTTATGATATGGGTATGTCTTCCAGCTTAACGCCTACCCCGCTCTCTCTGTGCACCTTGTGTGTGTGGGTATGTCGTGCCATTTGTGCACGTGTCTCAGGTGCTCCCACACTGTCCCGCCTGCTGGAAGCTGGCCCTGCCCAATTCCCCTCTCAGCTGAGCTCATTGGCCACTGCAGACTCCGCCCCCAGCACTGCCACCCCTGCAGTGGATACAGCTGCCCCGCTCGGCACAGGTCTCTCCTAGATGCCTTTTTATACTTCTCCCATTTTTATTTCGAATCTGATGTATTAACATTTTATTTTAGACCTTTGTTCAACTGTCTCTTGTTTGTTTGGTGTGTTGGAACTAGAGACCTGCGTGGGAAGGATTTTTCAGTCCCGCTCTCGTGGGATTCTGTCCCGCTTCCACCCACTCCCGCAAAAGTATTACCTTCTCCCTCTCCCACCCGCAACATTAATGTTTTGTCCTGCTCCCACCAACACATGCCCGCAGGTAAAAGTATACATATTTTTTCAGTACGTCCATAACATTTCCATGAAAAAGTTACGTTTCGCCTAGCCACAACTTACACATCCCAGCATAAACGCTCCCGATAAATGATTTGTTATTAAAGCATCTACATTCACAAACCACTGTTAATTTGATCAGAAAAGCAAGCATAGGCTACAGCATGCATGATTTAGCATGGCAGAAAGCATGCAAAGAGTGCTCCCAGCTGTCACTCATTTTAGTTAATCGCAATCTCACAAATTTCCGTTATAATCAATGAAGCTGTCTACACTGCACATTCTACACTACATTCGCGAGCGTGCAGAACTCAGTACTGAACAAAAATGAAACACTAACTCTAACTTAAACACATCTGATTGGCCATTGCGTTCAAGAAATCAACAGATATGTTTGTGACTGGCTACATTGCTCAACGCTGCAAAAACACGCTGTCTTTGACGTTCTCCAGAGTGCAAACACAGATGCGCACTGGAACGTTTGCCAAATCTGTTTCGCCAATATGCTATTATTGCAGAGAAAACCGATCCTAGGCCAGCAGTTATGGGCAGCTTTTCCCTATATTTTGCCCATCAAATCTTGTCCCATGCTGCACTCTGCTGCATCGGGTCCTGTGTCCCGGGTTCCATGGGAGTGCAGGTCTCTAGTTGGAACACAAATCTCTACCTGAACTGGATGCATAAAGCCGATTAGTGGGTTTGATATATGTGTGATACTTTAAACAGGAGGTGATGGAGCCCCCAGTGCTTCAGTGGATAATAAGGAAGCAGTTTTAGGGGAAGAGGACCTGGTGACTGTGTCCTATATGGCAGAAGAGCTGGACTTAGAGACGGTTGGCGACATCATAGCCATTATTGAGGAGAAGGTAAATCAGACATATACATATATTGCATATATTTGTATATATGTATATAAATAAATGTATACTATGGTCTGTCTGAATACTTGACGCACAGGTAGTTCAATCCCTATTCTTTACTAATTCGCTGCTTTCATTGAAGCACACACACCCATCACTCGCACACAGAGATCGGGGATCGGGCTGAGCACACACAGAATCATTCAGGAGCACAGACACTTGATATCAACACAGCCCCACCGATTTCATTAATAAAATAACTTTGATTCTTTGATTTAATAGGAAGTTCACATTTCAAATGAAGAACAGTTTTTGTACGATTATAAATGTTTTTTTTTTTGTTGTCACTTTTGATCAATTTAATACACAAATTTAGTTCCTCTTAGCATCGTTTGGACAAAAATGTCCCCATTGAAACCCATTAAAACCGCAATTTTTAATCCCAGGGCCATTTAACTATAACATTTTGCAATCTTTGTTAATAGGCTTTTATTCTGTTGGCAAGGCTTCACAATTTAAATGTTTACAATTTTTTTACCAGATGGTGCCATTTTTTCAGGTTTGGCCTGTAAAGCAAATACTCACTTTATTCCTGTTGTCTGTTTATGCATATTATAAAGTCAATTGAATAAATTATGCAGCTATAACTGTGTGGGTGTGTTAGTGTGGATGTCAGAGTGTGGTGTGTATGTGTGTAATAAAAAAATTGTGTGTGCGTGTGCGTTTGCTTGTAATATTTGAGAGAGAAAAAATGGCAAATCACAAATCCAACCGCTGTGTGTACCAGTGGAGTTTTGCTGGCATCTACTGGGGAAAAGTTGGCACTGTCCCAAACAAAATCTTACTGAAAACTAATTTCTTGAGATATCAACCGCAAATTTGGAACACAGTTTGTTTAGGTTCATGGCTTTGATTTTCTGGCAGTTTTACACATCAACATGTTTCATAAAATATATATTTATATAAAATAATATTAATAAATAATTTTCATAAACTTCAACCTAACTTTTTTCTGGTTTCACTTTTTAAACTTTTTTGACTACAACAATAATCTGCCAAGGGTCTTCTTAAAAATGAGACCAATAAGTTTGTGCTCCCAATATAAAAACATTTTATGACAGTTTTTTGACATGGACATTTTTGTCCTCTATACCATTGGAATACTGTATATTGAGCCGAAAGATAAAAATAAAACATCTGTTTTGAGTTTATACTGGGTCACTAGTTGACACAGCAAAAATACGAAATTAGGCTGTAAGCCATGGTTTTACCACAAATCTGTCCTACATGGTCCAACAGAAACTCATTGTCATCCTGTGTTCACGTAGGGGGATGAGAATGCCGAGGCACTGGATGCTGCAGCAGTGGAAGCAGCTCTGTCTCTGTGTGAGGACACGGGTCACACCCTGTCAGGTACCTGGGAGCCAAACCCCTTCAGGCCCATTGGCCCTGAGCCCTCCAGTAATTCAGAGAACTTGGACCCACATTCCCTGCATCTCTTAGAGGGTAAAAGGGATGGTCCTGACACATGTGGATCCAGCAGTGGCTGTGCACAGGGGTACCCGACACCCTCCACCACTGTCCTCTCTGTTCCTCAAGACCCTACTCCGACAGCAGGAGCCCATTCACAGCCAGATGCCCACAGAACAGAGCACACAGGTGATGCCCAGGATGGGCAGTCAGAATCACTGCATACTGTGATCAAAAGTGAGACTAACGAATGGACACGGTCTCAATCAGGTACTCCACGTTTTGCATTGGGCAAATTAGTTCATATCTATATCATTATGCTATTTTAAAAAATGCTATTCATACACTTCTGTAAGATTTTTTTCTGAATTTGATCAAAATGACAATACATATATAATTTTACAAAAGATTTCTATAAAATAAATATGTTTATTTTATATTCATCAAAGAATCCTGAAAAAAATGAATATTAAAAATATTTCCACAGTATTTTCCACAAAAATATCAAGCAGCACAACTGTTTTCAACATTGTTAATAATAATAAATGTTTCCAGAGCAACAAATCAGCATATTAGAATGATTTGTGAAGGATCATGTGACACTGAAGACTGGAGTAAGGATGCTGAAAAGTCAGCTTTGTCATCACAGAAAATAAAATGTTTTAAGATATATTAAATTAGAAAATAATTGTAATCATATTTCACAATATTGTTTTACTGTATTATTGATCAAATAAATGTAGCTTTGGTGAGCATAAGATACTACTAATGACAGATTCTGAACGTTAGAACAGTAGTTTTTATTCAAATGTTAATAAAAAAAAAAATCAAATTCATACCTTTTTGGGGCAGTCATACTGTCCAAATATCATAATGAAAAGAAAAAATATATAATACGTAATAATATTATTAATACGTATTAATACGTATTAAAGGAATGAAATCCTTAGTTTGGATTTTACTCTAATCATTTATTCTTTTTCTTAGAAAAAAGCAATTTAGCAGCTTTGTTAAAATTGTTAAGATTTGCTAAATCAAGGTCATGTGGTGCAACCAGTATGCAAAAAAAAAAAAAAAAAAAGATATATATATATATATCATAGACCATTATGACTGTCAGTAATTTGATCTTTTTATGACAAGGCAAGGTTAGTTCAGCTGGTAAAATGTGGTGAAAAAAGTACACAGCAGTAAAGGGGTAACACTCTAAAACATCAAGAGTGTGATATTGACACATCCACTCTCACACACACGCACACTTATACACACACACTCATATGAAAAACGTCTCTGGTTACGTATGTAACCTATGTTCCCTGAGAACAGGGAACGAGACGCTGCGTCAGCTGACGCTACGGGGAACGCCTCCAGCGTGACAGGTGCCTGAAATCACAATTAAAAAACGTCAATCCTATTGACCGGCGACAGCCCATGACGTCATCAAGGTGCAACCAGGAAGTATAAAAGGGCGCCTTGCCAACATGACCGTATCTAAACGTCTGAAGGGACTGATTGGCAGGCAAGCCTTGTGGCATGGCAAAGCGACGCAGCGTCTCGTTCCCTGTTCTCAGGGAACATAGGTTACATACGTAACCAGAGACGTTCCCTTTCGAAAGGGAACTCGCGCTGCGTCAGCTGACGCTACGGGGAACGATATACCAACGCCGCCATGCCGAAAGGAGTGCATGCCCAATGGCAGTGACAACTGTCAGGACAAGCAAATTCAACTGAAAAGCCTGAACCACTCCCCTTCTGGTCACATTAGGCTGTCAGTGACAGCGCTCCCTACGGTCAAAGCCCAAGCTATAAACCTGAGAAGGAAACTTTGCATACTACATGAAGTCCTACCCTGGCCGCTCGAAGGCCTGGAACCAGCCCGTTCGACAGAAGGGGGTTCCTTTAAGGTAACTTTAAGGGGGACACGAGGGAACCCGCGCCAGTCACCATTCGGGAAGAATTCACCGAATGCCACCAGGGAGGCCTGACCTAGCGACCTCTATGTGGGACACGTCAGTTCGGCCAACCCCTGTCTGCTTAAGTACAGAGCCTCTGGTACTTGCCTCCGGAGAGACATCCTGCTAGGGTACTGCAAAAAGGCAGTGTCCTCCACCAGCCGGACCTCAGAGACGGGTTATCCTGGAGAGCAGCGCTCAGCGAAGTGCTTTCTAACCCTTGCTAGCGAGGGGAGTTTAGCCACTCGATCCTAGGATCTACCAAGCACTTATTTTAAAACGTGCTCAGGAGGCCGAACAGGCCTACAGGCTGATCCTTGCTGGGAGGCCTCGATGGGCCTACAACTGACGGATCAGTGCCAAGCGGCTATCAGCTCACAGAAGACTCTCACTTGAGAGGAGCTCCCAAGCCTGCCTGGTAGGTAACCATGCTGTAGGCGATCTATGAGAGTCCCTTCCTGTAGGGACCGCATAGTAGCAGCGTCGTCTCGTCATGCTAGGGTATGAACACCGCCTTCAGGTGCTACCGGCTAGAAACCGGCGCCTGATAGCAGGTGACCACCAGCTGTCAGCGTAAAGCCAGTTATGTGTTCCCTCCGAGGGAACTCGTCCCCCAGGGAGGCCAGAAGGGGCCTCCACCTGGTAACCTGTGCCGACTGCTCGCGTGTCCAAACCACGGAGCTCGCCCTCAGGGAGGCCTAGCAGGCCTACCACCTGACCGCAGTCGAGCTAGCCCTCGAGGTAGCTGGGAGAACAGGGACTCGCTCCGTCAGGGAGGCCTAGTGAGGCCTACCACCTGTTTAGTCGTTGGGCATTCCTTCAGGGAGGCTTAGTTAGGCTGGTGGCTGCTGACAATAGGTGCGCTAGATAGCTTTTCCACAGTGACTAGACTCATCTAGTAACTGCGAAACCGGAACATGCCCTTAGAGGAGGCCAGGTGAGGCCTACAATCCAATAGCGAATCCCCCAGGGAAGCCCGTGCCGCTTGCTAGCTGTTAGCAACCCGTGCTACCGTGAGGTACAGAAACTGGGGACCGGGGAACGATCTCAGGGAGGCTCGCTGCCTACCACCTGATAGCAGAACGTGCTAGTCCTCCAGGGAGGCCTAGTGAGGCCTACTACCTGCTAGCACTCCATACTCACCGCCACAGAGACTGGGAACCGGGAACTCGCCCTCAGGGAGGCCGGGTGAGGCCTACTACCTACTAGCAGCTCGTGCTAGCCATCCAGTGACTGAGGCCCGGGACCAACCCCTCAGAGGAGGTCCAGTGAGCCTGCTTACCCCACAGCAGGCCCTTAGGGAGGCTTGGTAACGCCTACCACCTACTAGCAGCTCGTGCCAGCCGTCGAGGGACTAATGCTCAGGAATACCCCCTCTGGGGAGACCGGGCAAGGCCTGCTACTCACAGCAGGCTCTCAGGGAGGCCTGATGGGGCCTACCATCTGAGCCAAGGTAACCCAAAAACGGGAGCCTACCCCTCAGGGAGGCCTGGCAGGGCCTACCTCCAAATAGGAGGCCTGCAGGTTCTATGAACCCTGCCGCGGATAGAAGAAGGCTGGCTGCTGCACCCGGGCTGACGGTAGCTGTCTGCTGCTGACGAAGAACTGGACATCCAGTTATCACCTGGGGACTCATCCCCAAGGAGGCCAAAGAGGGCCTACTGGTTGACGAGGTTTCTGCTGAAGTTGACGTCAACGGAAAGAATCCTCGGGGGCCCACCTATGGGCCACGACGTCGAGACTCCCTTGTCCTGGAGTCCGCTGCCCAGACTGCCCAAGCTGGCTACTCACAACCAGCTGGCCTTCATATGCCCGCACCTGGGGCTGGCTCCATCCCAGAGGCTAAAGGGCCTCCGCGATAGCGCAGTCTCACAGGGCAGTGCCTACAGACATGAACCTAATCACATTGCCAACAGCAGTGTACTCAGCAAACAAACGCTTAGGAACCCTCTAAAGCGAGGGGAGTACAACTTACGTCACCTGCTTCAGGGCGGCCGCCTTACTTTCTAATACAGCGGTCTGCCGTTCGTGCAAGGACGTCAGCCATTGGTAATGCTCGGGCCTCAGGGGAGCATTCGATCAAACCGCCACTTTTTGCAGAAGGTTGCGATGTTCAGCTCGACCCGAGCCCTAAAGAAGGTGGAGCAGAGGACATAGAGCAGAGGGTAAACACATCATACAAAAAATGTAACCCACCGGCCGTACCATCCTCCAGGATGAGGCCGGGGGCCACCAGAAGGTGGTGGCCACATCAGCTCTGAAAGGCGGGGCACAGCAAAACTAAAGTGGAAGCCCTTGGACGCACACAGCGAAAGACGCTCAGCCCGGCCCCACGACCACTGGCAAGGTCGCTATCCCTGCTGCAACACCTACACTGCATTACTAAATAACCCCAGAACGCAGAGAAGGGGACGGGCCTTGGCCGGACTACTCTGTAATAAGAGGGGGCTGAATCAAGGATGCAGAAAAACATGCACTGTTCTTATACTGAAAGACAGGCCTAGGGCGACAAACCTGCTTTTAAAGGAAGCGCCCCCCATCCTTAGCAAAGTCTAGGCCAAGTGGTGCGGTGCTACACCTGCACTAGATCTACCCAGGGCTCAGGAAAGAAATATTATCACCCCTTACATAAACAACGGGGCCCCGAAACCCATTTAAAAGCCCAACAGGGCTGGGCGCAGATCTCACTACAGCTCACGCATAGTGCTTAACCCGGTCGTAATGCTACTTTATACTTAAAGCTAGGAAAACAAACAACTCGCCCCCGCGCGCCACAAGCCCGCGAGCAAGAGCGGCAATACAAACACTCACATAAGTGATAGAGATAACACGGAGAGGCGGTAGATCTCTACTAGCTAAAGTATAGCATTATGCACAAACATATAATGTTGCAAAGAAGATCGTTCTTAGCTTACTCACGGGGAGCTGCAGGCCCTGCGATGTCCAGCGATGTTCCATAATCCCCCGAGCCCTCTCAGGAGAGCGAAAAACGGAGTCCTGAAAACATTAGTAGAAAATGTTTCACCCTTCTCGAGGGGGACTCACCACTCGCTCTTCTCGGCGCTTCAAACCAGCCATCAAGCTAGTATACGACCACCATCCTGAGGGGGGCGCTTTCACCAAACAAACCAGGCGGGCCGTCAGAATCTTACATTTTCTGCTCATCATTGGCCCACCGGCCTGATGTAAAGCGCCCAGGGGAATTTCACAGGAGGAAGGGAAAAAGGCAGCGCTCATCTGCGCGCCCTGGGAGGCGGAGTCCGCTGCCTACGCTGGTTCCGGTTACCAGCACCGGCTTCCTTCCTCTTCTTGTTGCGGGTGTCCCGCCTTCTCTGCGCACCAGTCCTCCACGGAGGGGGCGCTCGAGAGGCGACGCTGGTTCGCTGGTCCCGTCTCCAGTCCTCAGACCGTGACGGGCCAGGGACACCCGGCTGCCTGGGTGCGGTCCCGGACCTCAGCGGGATGCATGTTCTAAATGCCGCCGAGCGCGCCTTCGCCTCCCTGAACTTTCCGACCACCGCCTCCACGGAGGTGCCGAAAAGTTCAGAGGGCGAAACCGGGGCATCCAGGAGAAAGGACTTCTCTTTCTCCCCGATGTCCGCCAGGTTCAACCACAGATGTCTCTCCGTGGCTACCATCGCCGCCATCGAACGACCGATGGCAAACGCAGTTTGTTTGGCAGCCCGGAGAGCGAGATCCGTGGTCCAGCGCAACTCGGTCACCGCATCAGGGGTTAGTCCCTCCCCCTGATCGAGGTCCCTCAGCAGGTCCGCCTGGTAGGCTTGTAACACCGCCATGGTGTGTAAAGCCGCCCCAGCGTGACCCGCTGACATGTACGCCCTGCCGTTCAACCGTGATGTTGTCCTAAGCGGTTTGGTCGGCAGGGTGGGAGACCTCAGTGTCGATGGCCGCCCAGAGGCGAGATAGTTCGCAAACGTCTCGTCCACGGGCGGCAACGACACATATCCAGCCTCAGCCAATCCCTCGACATCAGCGAAGTTAGCTCGCTGATGCCGATGGATGCGGGCTGAATACGGCTTCTTCCATCCCTTCGAGATCTGTTGATGGAGATCCGGAAGAAATGGAAGACTCCCGGGAGCTGGGCGGTCATGAGCGGAGAGAAACCGGTCATCCAAACGATTTGGACGCACGACCTCTCTCCTCACGCGCTGCCACGGCAGCTGCAGTCTACCTGCAGCTCGCTCCATGACCTCCACCAGCTCCCCGTACATGGGACAGGATGGATGCGAGGTTTTAGCCTCAGCTGACTCACCAACCTCTTCATCCATCCTTTGCTCTGTTGGAAGAGCCACAGACGAGGAGGAGGAGCTCAAATCCCGCTCCTCCTCCGATGTCTGCCCCTCGTGATCTGGATCGTCATCTGCGAGCACCACACCAGTCTCCAGACGACGAGCCAGATCCATCTGGGAACCCCAGGACTTCAAACGCCGCTCAGCCTCAGCTCGAGCGGGGCCGTCCCCAGATGCTGAATTCTCTCCCCTCGAGAAGAGAGCCAGACGAGAGCGGAGCGTCTTCAGGGGAAAACGCTCGCAGTTTGCACAGGAAGCTCCCTCGAGAACTTCCCGTGCATGCTCCTCACCCAGACAGTACACACAGAGTGTGTGTGTATCCTCAGGTGTAAGATACCTGGTACACGGGTCCACACATCTGCGGAAGTGGCGTTGCTTCTGAGCACACTTCATTCTCTCGTTTGCAAAACTTTCTTTGACGCTTTACGTGAGATAGGCAAAACAGTCCCTGAAGACGAAAAGATACGGTCATGTTGGCAAGGCGCCCTTTTATACTTCCTGGTTGCACCTTGATGACGTCATGGGCTGTCACCGGTCAATAGGATTGACATTTTTTAATTGTGATTTCAGGCACCTGTCACGCTGGAGGCGTTCCCCGTAGCGTCAGCTGACGCAGCGCGAGTTCCCTTTCGAAAGGGAACTGAGCCTATGAACCACATATTGAAATTTTTTAAATCACAGCTTCATCTGAAAATTATGAAACTTGGTGACTTTTCTAGCATGAGGTATGTAAACACAAAATAAATTGAGGGCATGATTCGAGCATGCTAAGTGGTCGTAAAAAATTAAACTAAAACTCTTCGGTCAAAAATGACACTATAGGAAATGAATGGGAAATCTTCAAAAACACAAATTCACAGAAAAAAAATCTATATTTCTAACAAAACAAAAAAAATATCTAAAACTTTTTAATAAATAGTCTTTGAGATTTTTTTAATATATATTCAAATCCATCAACAACAAAAAAATCATTAAATGTGTTCAAAACAGAGCAGTGGAATTCTCAAGCCTCTCCATAGAGACCTCTAGTAATTACACCCATGCAGGGTTTTTCCTACATTGAAATTTTTTTGGCGGCCGCCAAAACAAATTTTTGTCCCGCCAAAGCTTTATTTGATGAGTTATTGTGATTTATGAATGATGTAGAATAGATTCTGCGCTTGTAACTGAGTGACAGAGAGACGATCAGAGCTCCTCCCTCGCTCGCACTCTCTCTGTCTTCAAAATAAGCATTCTTAGCTTTCTAATATTTCACATATTACGTTAATCAAAATCAAAAGGTCGGAAGACCGAATCTATGTTGCACGTGGCGCTATCAGACGATGTTTTCCTTTCATTACCGCTGGGTGTGAAATGCGCTCAAAAAACATTGACTGATTCTCTGACCAGCTGACATAAACCATACTTTCAATAAACGGGAAACAAATCGTGTCCAGTTATGAAGTGTTTTCTGTGTGTTGACAAATCTTTTGCGATGTTCTAACAGACGGGATTCACACACAACGCGTCTGCTAATGTCCGATTCACAACCTAATGACTCCTTTGAACCGAATCATTTTAACGACTGGTTAGAACAACTCATCTGTCCAACACTGAACTCACGAATCAGTTTAATCATTTACTCAGAACACTTCTGAAATGAGAACACTAGTGTGCTTACACAATTTAGCAAGAGTGGGTGTAAGAGTTAGTTTTAATTATCCACAGTCTTTCAGCTTATTTATGTTCATAATGTGTAGTAAAATAAATAGCCTATAAATCACTTAGTTTAGACTGGAGTGAGGTGAACCCAGAACAAAGTTGTTGTTAGCTAGCTGATCATTTTATGAAATTGTATATGGCAGAAAATTAGGCTATTTGTTCATTTTTTAAATACTACTTTTTAATATTGATATGATTATATACCAAAACAATTATCAGTAAATAGTGTAAAAATGAGGAACAAAAACAAACATCAAGGTATCCCACATGAAAAAATACAATAGTATATTATAGTATATTATAGTAAAATTACTATAGTGTTTTTGAACCATACTATAGTAAAGATACAACAGTAAATTGTAGTATATTGTAGTATATTATAGTATTTACTATACTTTGTTTATTTACTGTAGTATATTTACTATAGTACAGTTCAAAAACACTATAGTATTTACTAGAGTAATTTTACTATAATATACTATAGTATTTTTTCATGTGGGATCAAAATAAGATAAGCAAAATTTACAAACTTTCTTTGAATTTATTTAAAATGTATTGTCAGTATTGCGCTTGCAGATCACGTGGGTAGGGTACTTTTTTACTGTGCGTGCGTGTGTGTGTATGGGTGACCATGTCTGTCAGCCACCACCGAAGACCATTTTTGACCCAGGAAAAACCCTGCCATGGTTGCATGATTTCTCAAATATTCCAAAAGAGGGCACTAATCTGCCTTCAAAAAAAGTTATTTTGAAGGCCTAGGGCCCTATTTTAACGATCTGAAACGCAAGTGTCAAAGCGCGAAGCGCAAGTAACTTTGTGGGCGGGTCTCGGCGCTGTTGCTATTTTCCCGGCGGGATAAATGGCTCTTGCGCCCGGCGCAAATCTAAAATGGGTTGGTCTGAAGTAGCTTCATTATTCATAGGTGTGGTTTGGGCGTAACGTGAATAAACCAATCAGAGCGTCATCCAACATTCCCTGTAAAAGCAGGTGCGCAAGTTCCATTATGGATTGCTATTATTATGGCGTATTTACCAGGCGCACGCCAGGAGCGGTTCACAGCCGAGGAGACTGATGTTCTTGTAAGAGCAGTGAAAGACAGAGAAGTTGTGTTGTATGGGGATGGGAGAAACCCACCCAAAATAGCGTCGGTTAAACAGGCGTGGGAGGAAATAGCCACAATTGTTTCATCAGCTGGCATCCCCAGGACGTCGCACCAGTGCCGCAAGCGCTACAATGACATCAGAAGACGGGGAAAGTCCAAGCTTGCCAGCATCAATCGGGCACGCCGTGTAACGGGAGGTGGATCTGCCTCTACTCAGGACCTGACGCCAGCAGAGGACATCGCTGCGTCCACCCTCACCGATTTTTTTTCCTGGTTCTTGACGGACAAACCAATTTGTTAGATGTCCTTATATACATATATGTCTTGCCAGAAGTTGCCACTATTGGGCAAACAGGTCTCCTTAATTATTAGACTACAATTAGCCTGAATAATTTGTAAGCTAGATTTATGCCTATTTTTTCACATCTTCGTGGCACACCACAATGATTTCCGTCATCTCATGTGTTAATATTTTTTAGTGTAACAATTTATGATTTGCAAAAATAACTGTTGCATCTGTGTAGATTACATGAGCAAAGTGTATGCGCGTTGTGCACGCTATACATTATGGTCAAGCATGCGCCCTTAAAATAGCATAATGAACAACGCGCCACTGACTTTAGACTAGGTTTTTTCTGGTCAGTGGCGCAATTGTTTAATGGAACAGCAAAATAGCACCAGGGATTGTTTGCGCCGGAACACGCCTCCTTTTTTGCGCTGAACCGCCCAGGGAGCGCAAGTTCATTCACTAGTTTAGCGACGTGCTTCTGTGGAGGGAAAAGCGCGCTTTGCGCGGGTGCAAAATAGGAATGACACATGCGTCGGTGTACAAAGTCAATTGCGCTGGGTGCAATATAGGGCCCCTAGTCTCTATTTTAACCTGAAATACTGCAATAATAAAAAAGAAAAAAAAAGATAGAAAAATAGACCTTACTTATTGCATAAATATAAAAAAATACCATCAAATCATCTCAAAATACAAAATTAAAAAGAAAAAATATATTTGAAGAAAAATAAATTGCATTGGTTTTACTGGGGTGGAGGAAGTTTAATTTTTAGGTGTTCGGTCACTGATGACCGGGAAGACAACCAATGCAACCCCTAAACGAAGAGCACCAGAGGGTTAAATAAATGTTTTTAACCCATACATTTGATCAAACTAAGTACAATTTTAAAAATATTTTCTCTTTTTTTTTAAAATTTTTTTATTTGTCATTGACCCTGAATGCATGTAACAACACATTAACTTTAACCCTAGTTTATACACACACACACACACAAGATAAGAACTCGTTTGGTAAGAACTCACACGTTCCTTTTTCTTCCAGATAAACGTTCAGAAGATGACCCTGAGATAAAACAGCACTCAAAGGTGTGACTATACGCATACGCTAACACATAATGTACCAGCCACGAGTATACATAGACCCGGAAACCATTAACTCTGCCCTTTTTAGTATTTTTTTTTTTAACACTCCTTGTTAACAGGAAGTGAAAGAGGAGGAAGCCGTGAGTGATGCAGAGGAGGGCAGTGTGTCGGAGATGAAAGCTGGATTAGAAGGGGATGGAGCTGAGGATTGTGGGGGAGAGGAGGATGGAGACGGGGTTTATCTCTCTGAGCCAGAGGGGGAGACAGAGCTGGACCCTCCGGCCAGCGAGAGCGAGGACAGCTACAGCATGCACACGGCATCCTCTTCCATACAGCTCCATACAACTGCAGACTCCATTCCCAGCAGCCCTGCCTCCTCACAGTTGTATGTGCCGCATACACAACACATAATTAAGCTTTCACACCAAGTCTGATTGTTCTCTGATGTACTATGCTATCGTTACATAATGCACGCTTCCTCATCCTCCTCAGCTCTATCTGCAGTGAAGACCAAGAAGCGATTCAGGCTCAGAAGATCTGGAAGAAAGCTATTATGCTGGTGTGGCGAGCAGCAGCCAATCACAGGCGAGAGTCTCCATTACGTTGTTCCAAATCCCCGCCCCCTTTTATCTGGCTCATCAGAAACCATCAGCTCTATGCAGCCAGAGTGATAATTGGTCATTTTGAACAGGTATGCGAATGTCTTCCTGCAACCGGTGACGGATGACATCGCCCCTGGTTACCACAGTATTGTGCACAGGTGAGAGCGAATTGTTGAAAGTAAATGTAAAGGTTTCGCAATTAGAGAAACGTCTATTATCAGGAGGAATCCAATTGACTGTTTTGAGAGAAAAGTTGAACGTACAATGAAAATAAATACCAAAAAGTAATTGAAATGGCTTCGCCACAATTCCGGGTTCTTAGGCCAATGGATCTGTCCACTATCAAGAAGAACATTGAGAACGGGCTGATCCGCACCACAGCCGAGTTCCAGCGGGACATCATGCTGATGTTCCAGAACGCGGTGATGTACAACAGCTCAGACCATGATGTGTTCCACATGGCCGTGGAGATGCAGAGGGACGTTCTGGAGCAGATCCAGCAATTTCTGGCCACACAATTGATCATGCAGACCTCGGAATCGGGCATCAGTGCCAAGAGCCTGCGCGGGAGAGAGGCCAACCGCAAACAGGACCCCAATGACAAGGTGCGACAGCACTTCTGCACATTTCAGCACACAAGAAGATTCTGGATCACAAATGTTAGTCCACATAAATATATATATTACAAATATGATCTTTGAATATGAATATAGTCTTGATAAAAGGCTACATTTATTTGATCAAAAATACAGTAACAATTTCAAGTATTTCCTATTAAAAAATTTTTTTATGGAATTTATTCCTGTGATGGAAAAGCTGAATTTTCATCATCATTACTCCAGTCTTCAGAGTCACACGATCCATCAGAAGTCATTCTAGTATGCTACTATTATACTATTATTATACTATCTACTATTTCTGTGGACACCCTGATACGTTTTCAGGATTCTTTGAGAAATAGAAAGTTCAAAAGAACAGCATGTCTTGAAATACAAATCCTTTAATAATATTACAAAAGTCTAATATTGCAATAAATAATGGACATGTAATATTGGTTTTGAGATTAAATGATTGTTATGTGAGAAGAAAGAGACCACAGAGGGATACGAAAGACATCTAATTCACATTAAAGGGTTAGTTCACCCAAAAATGAAAATAATATCATTTATTACTCACCCTCATGCCGTTCCACACCTGTAAGACCTCCGTTCATCTTCGGAACACAAATGAAGATCTTTTTGTTGAAATGCGAAGGCTCAGTGAGGCCTGCATAGGCATCAATGTAATTTAAACTTTCAAGATCCATTAATGTACTAAAAACATATTGAAATCAGTCCATGTGAGTACAGTGGTTCAATATTAATATTATAAAGCGACGAGAATATTTTTGTGTGCCAAAAAAAACTAAATAACGACTAAAGTGATAACCGATTTCAAAACACTGCTTCATGAAGCTTCGGAGCAGAAACGAATCAGCGAGTCGATTCAGTGGTTTGGAGCGCCAAAGTCACGTGATTTCAGCAGTTTGGCGGTTTGACACGCGATTGAAATCAGGATTCGACCCGCTGATTCGTTTCCGCCCCGAAGCTTCATGAAGCAGTGTTTAGAAATCAGTTATCACTATATAAGTCGTTATTGAGTTTTTTTGGCGCACGAAAAATTATTCTCGTCGCTTTATAATATTAATAATTGAACCACTGTACTCACATGAACTGATTTAAATATGTTTTTAGTACATTAATGGATCTTGAGTGTAAATGTCATTGCTGGCTATGCAGGCCTCACTGAGCCTTGGGATTTCAACAAAAAGATCTTCATTTGTGTTCCGAAGATGAATGAGTCTTACGAGTGTGGAACGGCATGAGGGTGAGTAATAAATAACATTATTTTCATTTTTGGGTGAACTAATAACTCTTTAAGGGGCCAGATTTCCTAAACAGGTCAAAATAGCGTGAGAGCGCAATTCCAAAAAAAAAAAAAAAAAGTGCAGATGGGAGTGAAAAGTTCAGCACATGATCTACTGACGTCACACAAATGAAAGAACACAGACGCAATCTGATCATTTCCATAATGACCAACGCAATCTACCAAGAGCAGCGCAAATTAGCGTTTGGTTTAAGACATGCTTTTTTTTGGCCGGTAAATAATGACGCAAATACCAGTAAATTGACGATCACAAACCTTATTCAATCACCTTGCATGATTCCTTCAAATACTCTCATCCAATAAATTTTGCGTATGAAAGGGAAACTCCTACAAATGCAAATGCAATTAGGTCAGCCGCAAAAATAACTCTGTCCACACCTTTTCAACGCTAATTTTTCACTGTGTCTTTAGTAAATCATAGTAAATAAGAGTTTGCAGTGACGCAAGCTGTTAATAAACCTGGCCCTAGATGTCTAAATTTGTTCAGTCAGTTTGAGTCGCACCTTCTGTAGATCATTGGGCTGATAATACAGTCAAGTGTAAAACACATAAATGAAACCAGATTAACCCTTCTTTTTCTGTTCTTTTCTTTTTCAATGCAACATTTTAACTGCTTTTGCATTTGAGTGTTGCATGTATTCAAAGCACCTTTATCTCTCTCCCTGATGCTGACCTTTGTCCTCTCACAGGACTGTGTTCCCATGGCCTCTCCTGCATTCCTTCTCTCTCTCTTTGTAAGTATCCCGTCTGCGCCTTCTAAAATCAAGCACTAGGCATGCAGATTGTTTCTACAAACATTTGTGAAAGGATGGGTCGCTCTCAGGAGCTACTCATTCAAGCGTGGTATCGTGATAGGTTTCCACTTGTGCAATAAGTCCATTCCTGAAATTTCCTACTACTAAATATTCCACGGTCAACAGTTAGTGGTATTATAACAAAGTGGAAGCAATTGGGAACAACAGCACCTCAGCCACGAAGTGGTAGGCCACGTAAATCATAGAGCGGGGTCAGCGCATGCCAGGTTGCCAGGAGAACGGTACTTGCCTGACCGCATTGTGCCAAGTGTAAAGTTTGGTGGAGGGGGGATTATGGTGTGGGGGTTGTTTTTCAGGGGTTGGGCTTGGCCCCTTAGTTCTAGTGAAAGGAACTATTAATGCCTTAGCATACCAAGACATTTTGGACAATTTCATGCTCCGAAGGGTGCCCCCTTCCTGTTCCAACATGACTGCACACCAGTGCACAAAGCAAGGTCCATAAAGACATGGATGAGCGAGTTTTGTGTGGAGGAACTTGACTGGCCTGACCTCAACCCGATAGAACACCTTTGGGATGAATTAGAGCAAAGACTGCGAGCCAGGCCTTCTCGTCCAACATCAGTGCCTGACCTCACAAATGCGCTTCTAGAAGAATGGTCAAAAATTCCCGTAAACACACTCCTAAACCTTGTGGAAAGCCTTCCCAGAAGAGTTGAAGGTGTTACAGCTCCAAAGGGTGGGCCAACTCCATATTAAACCCTATTGATTAAGAATGGGATGTCATTAAAGTTCATGTGCATGTAAAGGCAGGCGTCCCAAAAGTTTTGGCAATATAGTGTATTTTCTGTGAATATGCAAGACTTCCGATTCATTAGCCGCTCAATGTAAATAAATAGAAGAATAACAAAGTTAAGTGTTTATAATTATAATGAAATTAAAATATAACAAAATGGCATAACTGGAAGCAAATGACACTGGAAACCAGACACATTAAAGTTTTACGTTAAAAATGAGATGGATAATGAAAATTACTCAGCGACACCTTCTTCTGTCTCTGCAGGACGGGGGCACCAGGGGGAGACGTTGCGCTATAGAAGCAGACCTGAAGATGAAGAAATGAGCGGCTGGACGGGCGGATTCCTTTGAAACACTAAGTGACTGATTCATGAAGACAGCATAGGACAATCTGTCTGATCCATTTTGCTAACATCCACCTTCCACACGCTTAAACAGATGACTTGAATATTCATGAGGGTTTCACTGGTGTTTTGTGTGCTGTTTAGGATTGGACAATGATGGGACTGCCTCAAAATCTGTGCATATATGTGTCTGTCTGTATGTGATTGTTGTGAGATGTGTGTTGTGCTGTACTAAATTTGTTTTGTGTACGAATAGTGCCTTTACAGGTATTGATGAATGACCGGGAATAAACCTGATGAACGGACGAAAACTAAAATTTAAAAGCCTTTTTATGTGTGAACAAGGTTACTGATATTGTATTCCTTTCACTTCCTCCTACAATGCTATATTCTTGTTCCAAACAACAACAAAAACTTAGACAGGTTTTAATGTTCATGCAAACATTTGATATTTATGACTCTTGATCGGGCAGTCTTCCTGCAGGCTTTTTATACCACACTAGAATGTTAACAAAAAATGTTACAGAGTCCATGGTAGAACTTCAGACATTACCACAAAAGTAATGTAATATGTGTGGCAGGGCACCTTTAAATTGAGGTAAAAAAAAAAAAATTGGAACAGGGATTGAATGAATAAATCATTCACAAAAATGAACATTAGAAAATAGATTAGAAGTCACATTTCATACAGACTTTAAGTCATTATTTATTGAAAATCTTTGCTAACCATTCACTTTCATTGTGTGAAGAAAACTTGTTTTGTGTTCCACGCAGAAAGTAGAAAGTCGTACAGTTTTTTAAAAGGCAAATGATTTCCGTTTAATTTTTATTAATGATCATTTTAGTTTTACAGCACTTTTTATAGCACAAAAAGGAACAAATTATGAGACTGGCATGATCGCCTCTTCCTGACAATTTTGGTCAATATTGAATGAATTCAACATACAAAGCATACAACGTTGGAAAATCACAGACCACAGAGAAACTCTGTTTGATTAATGTTTTATTTAAGCGGCACAAAACGCACTCAATCCAAACAAAACTTTCCGACAGTTTGCGTACTGCATGGAAACAAGATCACAATACCATTAATGGCACAAACTCTCCACATCACATCCGATATGCTTCCTCTATTCCATCCCGAATAAGGATGCCTCCTGTAGCGTTTCTGAACATCTCATGCTAAAATCTGTGCTAAAGATCAGTATGTTATTATATATAGAACATAGTGTTCAATGACATGAGGTAAAACATTAATTGTAGTTCAAAACAGATGCCCAGTAATGGTTATTTGCCTATTTATAATTACTGATATTAAACTGTACTGTTAACAGCTTCGAACACTAACAAGTTGCATGGATGGATGCATGCAAAACACAAGAAGCGAAGACAAATAAAGTGCCAAAATATAAATCAAATACTGCAGATTAATAAATCCGAGGTAATGGCGTTTAGCATTTCTGTCAGTGCGCTGGCCATTTTACTTTCTTCAGAAAAAAAAAAATTCTTAAAAACAGTTGGCTGACCTTTTCATGTCCAAAACATACAGCACCATAACAATTGACCGTAACACTAATTTAATGTACACAAGTTTTTTTTGTTTTTTGTTGCTACGTCCAGAGAGCTTTAAAAAGCTGTAGTGGTTTATATCCCTGTTTTTGAGAAGCGTTTGTTGTTTCGAAAAACAAACAAACAAAAAAACGCGTTTGTCCTATTAAAAGTTATACTGTTTTGTCAAATGTAATTCACAGCACAAATTCAGGAGAAATAAATGAAATATGTTAATTTAAATAAGTTAAACTCCTATAAACAAAGCTTAAATGCGACTAATAAACAAAAATCACTAGCTTTAATCCTGCCGGCAAGCCTGGAGACGGTGCTCCTTAACGTAAGGAAAAAATTCCAGGCTCTCGCACGAATTACCCTCTTCCACACGCGGTTGTGCATCGCAGCTGAATCAGATGCTTGAGCATTTCAAAGGCCTTCACACTTCACCCCATTAACGGATGAAAGGCACAAACGCTCACGAGAAAATCAGCTTGGGCTACTGCTTTAACACGTCTTACTCCTTCCTTTCTCCTTCCAAAAAAGGTGACACACCCAAGTAAATTGAAATATGTAACTGATACTAAAAGCTCTTTGATTAGGCTGACCATGCTGTCTTGGAGGACGACGAATCAACGATGCCTCACTCTCCTCTCTGTCTGCCCATGAAGCGGTGCAGCTTGTCACAGTGATCCAGTTTCATGGTCTCAGCCTTCTGCTTCAGCCGATCGTCTCGGTACAGCTGGCCCAGGTTAGCTAGATCCGATTCTAAAACAAAACAGCTCAGTTTTAATAATAGGGGTTTATATTACAGCACGGCTGCCAAATCTTGCGCATTCATGCTCTCACGCCACATGTCCACGCTCTCACACAGTGAAAAAAAAACAGCAGAGCAGAGAGGACACTGACAATGTCAGAGCAGCTTACTTCTAATATGAAAATGTCTCAGCTTTCAAATGTAGTTTTATTGACGAAATTCTAACAAAAAATAAAATGTTGTCACTCTTGAAGGGATAGTTCACCCAAAAATGAAAATTAGTCCATGATTTACTCACCCTCAAGTCATCCGAGGTGTATATGACATTCTTCTTTCAGACGAATAAAATCTGAGTTATATTAAAAATGTTCTGGCTAATCCAAGCATTATAATAGCAGTAGTAGTTGCTCTGTTTTTGAATTCCATAAAAAAACGCATCTGTCCGTCAAATAACGTGCTCCACACGGCTCCGGGGTGTTAATAAAGGCCTTCTGAAGCGAATTGATGCGTTTGTGTAAGAAAAATATCTTTAAAATATATTTAATTTTTTTTCTATGGCTCTGCATCAGCCGTCCCCGCACCATCACTTCCGGCGAATAAGGTCAAAATACATGCAAAATAGCGGCGCGATCATAGATATATACATAGATTCCTCATTAGTGCCTGCGCGGATCAGTCAAATGAGGCATCTACGAATATATACATTTGATCGCGCCAGTATTTTGACCTTATTTGCCAGAAGTTATGGCGCTGGGAATACTAACGTTAGATGACATTCCTCTGATAAGAGGGAAAAAAATAATAAATACTCGATCGTTTCGTGTCTTAAGACATCGATGTGTCGCCACGAGCCGCATGGTTTAATATGGATTCGTATGTTTATGTGTTTTTACTCTCATAGCTTACTCTAAAATATCCCCATTGACATGCATTATACAACTATCACACTGCAACGGTTGGAGTTAAAAATCTTCATTTGTGTTCGACTGAAGAAACAAAGACACCTACATCTTGGATGCCCTGGGGTTAAGCAGATAAACATAAAAAATGTGTTTTTGGGTGAACTATCCCTTTAATGTGGTTTGACAGATAGCTGTAGCCAGGGTCAAACCACCATAGGCACAGAGGGGGACAAGTCCCCCCCAATAATTAGAAATGTCCAAATTGTTCTCCCTAATATTTGATATTCCTAATGCTGCTGTGCTTGTCTACATTATGCACCACTGTCTGTTGTGTTTAAAAAGTTATATTTTTAAGGGCCGTACACAAAGTATGTGTTTTTCCATTCCATATGCTACATTTCAATTGTTTTTCTATGTAAACATGGACTAGTTGGACATGTATGACCATTGCGCTCGCGTCTTTTGTAGCGTCACGTAATGTTACATTTACGTCAAAAAAAGCCATTCAATGATCATAAACTGTATAGTTAACAAGAAAAATTTACTCTACAGAATAGCATTTTGCAACAAAAAAAGCACTATATTGCCTATTCATTATATTTTTACTCTAATACCATTTAAAGGTGTACTATGTAACTTTTCTGTCCACTAGAGGACGCCTATTCAAAACAAAGGCGTAGTTTGGTGACGCCACATTTGAGTGCAGAATCATGGGATGTGGTCTTCACCTCACAGAGAATCGGGATAGGACTCGGGCAGAAATCATGTTTATGGATGCGATTATTAACGTTACTGTAGTATGAAGCAGAGCAGGACAGAGTGTTGTGGGAGCTGAGCAAGGCAGCTGGAGTGATTGTTAATAAGATCAACGAAACACACACCTCGCGAGCAGCGGGACCTTTATTATGGCATTGTCGCCGCCGCCGGCGGGACTCTTATTATGACACAGTCACCGGTGCCACTTCCGCTTTTCTGGTCATGAGTATGAGGTAACGTAGCTCTGTTTACCATATTAGAAACATCTGAGTGTGTTGAAAATTATATGTTACTCTGTGCGTTCGCTCTGCGGCTGCTATGACACTTGTTCACACTGAAGTGAGAGTAAAGCGTTTCTGCAAAATAAACTGAAACTGAGGGGAACGCAGATATGACGCCATCGACATCAACTCCCTCACAAGTCCCGGTTCCTTGGTTAAAATAGCAATTTTCTAACGATTTACAAATATTTGGATTAATTTGGGATATTGTAAGTACTCAACCGAACAAAATATATAACACTGACCTAGTGGTTTTTGGATATTTTACTGCAAAAATTTTACATAGTGCACCTTTAAAACATTATTATAAAAATGGCCTAATATGCATTGTGTAAAAATCAGTTGTTATTTAAACTCTCAACATTCATTTTTTTCCTTTTTTCCATATATCCATCCAAGTGAATCGATATTGAATCGAGATCAAAATCAAATTACAAGCTTTATGAATCAAATATTGTAAGTGGTGTCGATACTCCCCCCCTCACTCTCCCTCCCTAATTCTCACTCCAAGCTGAACTCAAAAGTTGGCAGCCCTGTATTACAGCTGTGCAATTTACAGCTATTACTAAAACTAATGGATGAGACGATATCTTACTCTGTTGCTTCTCTTTCCAGCAATTGCTCTGTAGGTGGTCAATATAGTCGCTCTCAATGGTCTTCTCCAGCTCGTCCAGGTCAGCACCACGGTACTCCTTCTCAAAACTCTTATCCACAAAGTATGGCACACCCATGTGCTGGGTTTCCCTGGACACCACTAACCCCATGGACCTGTGAGACGGAGAGTATTTGTCAGTTCTTTTCTTAAAGCGTATGTTTTACATCATGCATTATGCGCTGCGTGTTTGACCAGCCTATGGTGAAAAATGTTTGTTAACAACCTTTTTTTCCATGACTAAGAAGAGACAATGACGATTTTTTTGTTTTTAACAAGCCTGATGTCAAGATTTTAAATCCCCCATTCAGAGTTTTTCTGTTAAAAGGATACATTTTCTGCCCAGTGCTTTACTAACAACAGCTCTCTACCCTGCAGAAGAAGCGTGGATTATCTGAAAACACAGACAAACAAGTAAGCTGGAGTTCAGCAATCTCCATTTGAGATATTCTGCTTAAATGAAAGTGTCATTCAGCCAGTCTGTGTTCTGTCACAAGCTGTTTGTGCTGTTACCTGCGACTAAATCTGCAATAAAACATTCTCAGTGATTAACTGTAATAAATGCAAACATGGATCTCGAATATATTTGCAATCGTGGTTGCGGTATAATTGCACTTAAGAAGTTTCTTGTTTTACCCGTTTTCAAAAATGTTAATTTATATGACAAATAGCCAATAATAAATCAGGAAAAACAGATGAGATTGACATTCTCCTGATTTGTGCTTATAGGTGAAAGTGCAATAATTATGATGAAATGTAAAGAAATTTCTCAAACGATTTATTGCGATTGTAATTTTGAGCAAAATAATTTTATGATCATCAATTTATCCATTATGCAGCATGTGACTATTCAGGTTTTCATTGACTAAAACTATAGACTAAAATTCCTAGACATATACCCGCGGTTTCACAGACAAGGCTTAATATGGACTCGGCGCACGCTTGTTCAGGAAGTAAAGTAACCTTAGCATGCGTTCTAGGCTTTGTATGTATTATTTGACTCACGGTTTGTAGAAAAGGCTGTATGGAGGGTTGGTGGCCATCAGCTGAGTGAACACAGAGATCAGAATGAGCACCAGCACCGGCAGCAGCTGCAGGAGAGCTGTGAAGTTGTTCTACACGAAGAAAAACAGGAAAAAGTATAGAGACGGGCCATGTTTCAAATATGAAAATCAGAAACTGAATTAAGATGCGGTCACATTAATAAAGTTTTGCAGGCAAAAAGGGTTCAATTTCTGTTGTCAATAGTGTTGTGATGTATGAAGCGCACTTTCAAACCGAGCAGCTTTCTGTTAGTCGACAAGGCGATTCTGATTATTATTTCTTATGAAAATATTTTTTAGCAAAACTGCCTTACTGTAGCCTGACAAGCCAGACCCACATCAGAATGTTGGGTCTGGAAACTCACCATTGACAGCGCTCAATCCGAGGGGCGGGATAAACGGTTGTCTTTCAAATTCCCTCTGCACGCAATTGGACCAACCAGAGCAAAGAAGAAGGTGAAGCCGAGCTAACGTTACTTGATAGACTTTCGCCGTATCCGGTAAGCAATACTTCGAACATATCTTCTTTTCTTAAGAATGACTTCAGTGACTTGTTATTTTCTCAAAGAAAAGCTTAACTCCAAGTCTTCCAGAGTCGCAGCAAAAGCAGATTCAAAAGGCAGCTGTTCGTCAGCTTCTTTGTTTACGATTAGCACGCAGAACCTCCGCAACTCTGCCGTGACGTGCCGTCATTATGTTAAGCCCGCCCGCCGACTCTACACACGCTGTGATTGGCCTGACCAGAGTTTGGTTTTTCCAGCTCTCAGGTCTACCGAGAGTTGCTAGACTACACTCGCGGCAAAATACATTTTCTGCCGCTAGGGTGCGTCTAGATTTCTAGGCTAGCCTTACGTTCTTATGTGTCTACTAAATGTATCTACTAAATGAACAAGAAATGATATTGCAGAGAGGAGCCCTGCAGACCTCATAACATCACATGACATGTCCTATGGTTAAACTACTAAAACTTAATGAGATTTTCTAATTACCCGTATTTTCGGACTACAAGTCGCACTTTTTTTTCATAGTTTGGCTGGTCCTGCGAATTAATCAAAATTAATTACTGACTGACATTTACGTCTACAGCCACGAGAGGGCGCTCTATGCTGCTCCTGTAACCTACCCCTGTAAAAATGAACTGAAAACAACTGAAAACTGAAATATTAACTTAAAGGTCCCATGGCATGAAATTTTCATTTTATGAGGTTTTTCAACATTAATATGAGTTCCCCTAGCCTGAATATTGTCCCCAAGTGGATAGAAATGTTGATCGGTGTAAACCCGAGTTCTGGCTGTCTCTCTCTGCCTTTGAGAAAATGACAGGCCAGACGAGCCAATCCTGAAGTCTCCTGGTTTGACGTCCAAGCAGGAACGGTTACCTCCCTTTCCTCCGCCCAGAGAATCTGGCACGCCCATGCAAACGCGAGAGAGATCATGGGTTGTGAACGAGTGAACGCTGGCAGTTTCTCAGTGTTTGGATGTACAAATGAAAACAGAAGTCTTTTTTCAGTTCCTTCTGATCTGTGATCAGTGATTTCTGATGTGTAGCTAATTATTTATTATTCGTGCACACACTGCGGCTTCTTTCTCTCTCGACAGAACGGTGTTTTCGTGTTTTCTATCTTGTGAGTCAGTGTTTTTGTACGTCCTCGTCGCGTCTATCTGTTCTAAAATGTGCATACAGTCGTTTCTGCTCAACATAGAGAGCCACATCTTTACAGATAAACCTCACACACGCCGAAGCTCCGGCTGACCGGTGGGCCTTCAACATCCCCGACCCCCAGTACTGCATCTGGCCCACAGCGGAGGCGCCTTACGCGGCGCGAGATTAAGCAGAAGGGGGGTAAGCGTGAGCGTATCCGGCTAGGCTAGGCTAGCCAGCTTTCCCCAAATAAACTGGATTACATTCGATTACTGCTGTTGTGTCTTTGTTTGCGCTGTGTACTCAATGCGGGTCACTGAGGCTTTTCATATGATAGGAACATGTCTAAAATTAATGCTATTATCAACACTTACTCGTAACTCGTTCATCTCGACAGCTGTAATGGTACTTTGCATGTGTTACAAAGTTGGTAATAATGATGAAGACGGACTTGACGTGACTGGGACTCGTGTTTATTCA
Source organism: Gobio gobio (assembly GCF_949357685.1). Lineage (NCBI taxonomy): Eukaryota > Metazoa > Chordata > Actinopteri > Cypriniformes > Gobionidae > Gobio > Gobio gobio. The sequence continues at coordinate 24,126,679 of NC_137107.1, forward strand.
GAACTCTCAGATACAAACACAATAAACTCGCGCTGACAGACAGCGCTCTCATAACTCATTAGTTACTATAAATAACTTTGTTAGCAATCGCTCTGTCTCCGTGATGTCCGGTTCGGGAACTAATCATTCTATTGAACCGGTTCTTTTTAGTGAACCGAATCAGTTCACCAAATCGGACTGAATCGTTCTAAACTGTTCGCGTCTCCAGTCAGCGCTGATCCATAATTTACTAAAGTTACTAACTTTCTGACATGAGTGACAGTCCCTCCGACTAGAAATAAACTAATAACCTGAAGTATATGCTGTAACTACAACAGCACTGAACTGAGACTGACAGAACTGATGTGAAGTGAACTCAGGTCCATCCGTCTCTCTGGCAGCAGCTCGTGCCTGCTCGTGCCTCGTAAACCTTGTTAAACCACGCCCCCTCCGCTCATTTAAAATGCAAAGATGTCAGCCAATCACAACAGTGGGCGTTTTCACTGAAGTCTCACAGCAGACACACCTCTTGAAGCAGGGCATTCAGCCACAGGGCAAACAGCAGTATAGAAAAAATGCCTTTTATTTCTAAATTATGACATTTTATGATGTAAAAATCATACTAACAATATAAGTACACCTCAGGAAACATTATAAAATAATAGAAAAATGCCATGCCATGGGACCTTTAAAGACAACTGAGAAAGACTGAACACAAACAAAATGCTCCCCAAAAAGAAAATTCTATTCTGCAGATTACAAACGAAAACGAGCAGCAGAAAGAAAGTTTGGAGTGAGTGAGAAACTTGTGAGGGACTGGCAAAAAGCAGAGGTTACTTTTAACTGTAATGAAGAAAACAAAGAAAGCTAATCGCGGACTGAAAGCAAGATGGGCAGAGCTGGAGGAACGAGTCCACAGATGGGTGCTTGAACAACGCTCTGCCGGGAGAGGCTTGTCAACGGTGCAGTTACGTCTCCACACCCTGGTAGTTGCCAAGGAGATGAATATAAATTACTTTGCAGGCGGGCCTTCTTGGTGTTACCGCTTCAAGCAACGCAACCGCCTCTCTATGCGACTTACATATTTTTTTTTCCCTCTTCATGACGCATTTTTTGACTGATGCGACTTATACTCCGGAGCGACTTATAGTCCGGAAAATACGGTAATTAAAATATTTTTTATATAATATTTTGGAAAATAATGATTAAGATGTGTACACTGACATTTGTTTAAGATGTAATGAAAATTGTACTTTTTTTGATGATATATAAATTTTTTGTGTCATCATTTATTAAACGTTTTTCAAAGTCACATGAAACCTAATGACTTTACATGTTTTTTTTCATGGACACTTATTAGTCATAGGATTGGTCTTCTTTTAGCCCCTGACCTGTGTCCTCACATAATTAAGTGATGTAGGATCCTCTCACCTGACTGGGGCTCTCCTCCACCTCTTCCTCCCGTCTCTCGTACGCACGCCGTCTGCGGGGCTGGTAATAATGAGCGTAAGAAGCTCCTCGGTTGGTATACACATGGATGTTGCCTACATGAGGATAAGGATTGTTTGTTCTTTAAATGTGTTAGAAATCTTTAGTTTGTATTAATTACTGGAGCCGAGAAATGTGATGGACACATAGCAAAATAATAGCAACTTAAAAATATATAAATATAAATGTGTGCCAAGGTTTAATACTTAGTGGTTTGTTCAAATCCAGTTTTATAAATGAAAACCCACTAATTAAATAAAAACTATTTAGTCAGGTGTAATGCTTCATAGAGGTTCAGACCTGTAGGAAATCTGCCCCCGAAGAAGATGTTGAAGAGCTCCTCTGGGGAGATGTCAGCCTCGAAGTCTCTGCTGAAGGAGCGATGGTGCCCGTACGCATGACGGGCTTGGGCTGAAGTGTGACTGGATGCCTCAGCAGGGCCCTGGTCCCCACATTCATCATATTGCTGCCTTTTCTCAGGGTTACTGAGCACTGCATATGCATTGCCTATAGCTGAATAGAGGATGGGAGTGTAAAAATCCAAATATCAAAGCTATATATGAATTTTATATTCACCAAGGTTGCAATTATTTGATGATAAATACAGTAGAAACAATATTATTACAACTTAAAATAACTGTTTTCTATTTTAATATACATTTTATAGAATGAAATTGATTTCTGTGATTTGATTTTCAGCATCATTACTCGTCTTCAGTGTCACATGATCCTTCAGAAAATATTCTAATATGCTGATTTGGTGTAAAAAAATGTTGAAAAAAGTTGTGCTGCAAATTTTATAAAATTTTTTGTTATATTGTAAAAGTCTTTATTGTAACTTTTGATCAATTTAATGTATCCTTAAAGAATACAAGTATTTTTTTATTCAAAAACAAACAAAAAGATATAATCATAACCTATATAAGATACCTTTGAAAGCATCGGTCGCTCCAGGGGCGCAGTTCTTATCCGGGTGGAAGCGTAGCGCCAGCTTCCTATAGGCTTTCTTTAAGTCCTCATCACTAGCATCCTTTGGCACCCCCAGAATTTCATAGAAGTCTCTGCATCTCTTTATCCTGCACAGGTTTAGGAAGTAGATCAATAAATAATGACTGAATTGTAATTTTTTGGGTGATAATTCCTCCGTCAGTACCTGAGCACTCCTTGCCGCTGCTCCTCCGTGTAGCTCTTCTTGTCATCGCTGGACCCCTCTGCTCTCTCTTGCACTCTGGTCCGCTGATGTGGAGCCGGGCCGTCTTCATCAGAGCTTCTCCAGCCAGGTGGAGGCGTGAAGGTGCGCTCCTCTTCAGGGGGAGTGCCACCATTCTTCACGATGGCATCGATCAGTACTAATGAGAGAAATTAGGGATCATTTAATATATTGTTGCATTCAGTGTAGTGACTTTTAGAACCAGCTTTTACTTGCATACTATTTATGTATACAAAAAAACTGTTAGGACATTAGGACACTTTTTCTGCTGGTACACGTTTGGGCCTGTTGCTCTTTTAACATTTCCATTAAAGGGATGTTTCACCCAAAAATGAAAATTACCCCATGATTTACTCACCCTCAAGCCAACCTAGGTGTATATGACTTTTGTCTTACAAAAGTTTAATACAATCAATTAAAAAAAAAATCCATATTTAAGACTTTAACAACTAAAATAACTAGCTTTAAGCAGACAGTCGACGCAAGTCAACTTAAGCCAAAAGAGTAACTTCTGACACGATGTATGATGAAAGATATAGGAGTAGCGTAAGCTTTGACGCCTCTCGCGTTTCAAACAAATAGGGCTGGGCAACAAGCTCAAGCTCCTCTTATATTTCTTTTTTAAAATCTTGTTTTAGACTTCTAATTTGTGAATCGCTTCAGGAGGCATTTATTAACACCCCAGAGCCATGTGGATATCTTTTATGATGGATGGATCCAAGTCAAAAAAACTTCTCAAACAATAACAAATCTACAGAGGGACTTGATTTTGTTTATCACAAATTGATTGGATGGTTGTGGTTTGCTATTGCTGTGATGTCATGATGTGAGTGACAGGTTGTTATTTTGATTAAATAATACGAGGGCACATTTAAAGAATAATGATGTGCATGGATAAATCATTTATAATAAATACTGCAATATTCCATAAAAACAAGAATTGTCAATTTTGGAATCATTGTGACTTTAAAGGGTTAGTTCACCAAAAAAAATTAAAATTCTGCCATTAGTTACTCTCTCTCATGTTGTTCCAAACCTGTAAGACTTTCGTTCATCTTCAGAACACAAATGAAGATCCTTTTGATGAAATCTGAGAGCTTTCTGTCCCTCCATTGACAGCCTACGCAACTACTTTGACGCTTCAAAAAGTTCATAGAGATCGTAAAACTAATCCAAATGAATTGAGTGGATTTCTGAAGAGATTTGATCTAGCGAACATGCTTGAGGTTCCGTTTACCACAACTAATGTGGAGTTGTTGAATGTTCATATGTGAATAAAAGCCTAAATTGAATCTGATCATCATCATACAAATCGATTGAGTCTCTTCAGAAAACTTCGGACTAAACCGCACAATTGATATGGGTTAGTTTTACGATTGCTTTATGAACTTCTTGAAGCATCAAAGTTGCAGTTGCGTAGCTGCCAATGGAGGGACCGAAATCATCAAAAATATCTTCAATTGTGTTCTGAAGATGAAAGACGAAAGTCTTACAGGATTGGAACAACATGAAGGCGATTACTTAAAGGGCATATTGCAGGTTAAATTTTTTTCGAGATTAATATATAACCTTGTATGAAAATACCATATGAAAAGGTAATGCAGGATTTAAAATGTTTTAAAAAGACATAAGAGCACAAATTTAGTAGATAAAGTGGCCGTTTCGTTGGCCGTTTGGAATAGTAAAGTAAAAGTAAAGTAAAATTTTCTCACAAAAACGACACTGAGCGCCTTAATAGCGTATTTTAAAGTATATTTTAAAGAAAATCTAGTTCCTACATTATTTTTCTATACATTGACTCACTGGAGTCTCCAACCTGCAATATGCCCTTTAATGACAGAATTTTCATTTTGGGGCAAACTAACCTTTTTTAAACGTAAAAAATATAGTTTTGCTTCCCATTGACTTTCATTGTATTTTTGTCCATAAAATGGAACCTAAATTGTTTGGTTACCAACATTCTTAAAAACATATTTTTTTTGTGTGTGTGTTCTATAGCAGCAATAAAAGCATACAGGTTGGAACCACATGAGGGTAAAATATTTTTTTTTATTTTTGCGAAAAGGTAGAAATGATGCAGTTTATGACATAAGTTTTTTCTTACGAAAGTTTCACAAGATTAGCCCCCACTGAGAGACATCAAAGCATTCAAAACGTCCAATCTTAGATGTTTTCAACCACTAGGAGACCCAAACCCACCGCTGACCTGATGACAGATTATATAACACACAACATCCAGACGCTGCACTTTCTATTTCTATTCAGCACACGGCCCAAACACACCTGATTTGTCAGTCAAACAACAGCAGCATGATACAAACCTCTGGCCCGGGTGCTGGGGTAGATCTTCTGCGCCTCGTACAGCAGCTGCAAGGCTTTCTCTTTGCGTCCTGACCGCAAACACAGCTTGGCTTTTTCTATCAGCCTGTCAGACTCCTCTTTGTCTATCTCAAACATTGTCATTTCAAGCAATGACACCTCAAACCCGCATGAAACGACTTGCAAATGAACTAAGTGAAGCAAAATGATCAAAATAAGTCTCGTCTGGGTGTAAAAATGACTCGCAATGTTGTTGACATGAAGCTAAATCTAGTGCGTTATGCTAATGCAACAACAACCATTTCACTTCCGATTCTACGCATCTTCCGCTCTTAAATGACACCTCTACGACGCGACTTAATCGAATATGAATTTATTATCAAAAGTATTCATGTTTGACCCTTTGGATTCGTCATTGTAAAATGTGCGAGAAAGACAGAAATGCAATACTGCTTGCAACCTCCATCGCTAACCGGAAGCGGAAGCGCATGGTGCGGGACTACAATCCAAACAACCAATCAAAAAACGAGAAACCTTGCCGTAAATGGCATGATGGCAACATACATGTGCTGCTGGCGTGTGTGTTTATGGATAAACCCGTTATTTGTTGATATAGTTTAGAATCATATGTTGGATAAACATGAGCTTTGATGGTTATCATATACTGACCTTACAACGGCCTCACTTTTTTAGATTAGAATTGTTTTAAGTTAACATCCCCAAAATTATAAGCAGGGCCGTCACTAGGGTTTGTAGGGCCCTTGAATTCATACTACTAACAGTACATTCCGTAAAAAACAGAAACAGACTGGTAGGGGGATGCACAGTAATTTTCATGATGAAAGCGATGTCTGCCGCCCTCATGTGGCTATGAGGAAAGCACAACCACTTCAGGTGAAAAATCATCTAATGGACCGTGTGTAAAGTATCAAAAAAAGTGGGGGTAGTGGAGAATAGGGAATAGGGGAATTCAAACCTGAAGTGTGACCACACAGCTTAGTGTTAGAAGTCTAAATAGCCTATACAAGTTATAACACATTTATCACATTCGTTCCATTTTGCACATAGGCTACCTCAGTGTATTCTGTAAATGCCACATTATAATCATTATAAAATGCAGATCAGTGACTTCTTTTCCAAGACGTGATAAATAGATGAAACATAGTTTGAAGTCTACCCTTTCGGTAACACTTGATAATGACTACACGCTATGAAGCATTAGTTAAGCATTAGTAAATAGTTAATTCATCATTTATAAAGCATTAATTAATAGGCAGTTTATAAATACTGCTATAAATGCTTTATTCTTGATTTATAAGCATATCTATAATGTGTTTAATACTAATTGTATTTTCATACTTTATAAATAACTTCTGAACAGAAAAAGGAAACAAATGCTTAACTAATGTTTCATAGTTATTATAAAGTGTTACCAGTCTTTCAAGATTTCCAGTAACCAAGGCTCCCCTAAATGAAGAATTAATATGAGTGCAACATTTTGATATTATTTGATTAAAACAAGCTTTTGGTTGATATTCCTCTCTTTAGATCAGACTTCTCTAGTACAGGACGTCATCTGTACTGTAGAGGACAATGATCATCAGGAACCTCCTTTCAGTAGTCCTGAAGTCTCCCCTGCTATTCTGCCGAGGACCAGCAAGTGGAGGACGTCCGGCCTCAAGATCAGGACAGTCCAGGATCGAGGGTGAGTTTACTGTCATAACCCAAAATAAAACACACACACACACACACACGCACACACACACACACACACACACACACACACACGCACACACACAAAATGAACTAGAATTATTTTTTCTTGTAATAGACCACATTTGCTGGAAATACGCCATCGGCAAGAAGATGGGGGAAGGAGGATTCGGCACTGTTTTTGAAGGGACCCATTGCAAGGATGGCCTTCAGGTTACTGTGAAATTCACAGCGAAGACAAAGAACACGCCTTACATCCACCTTGTAAGTAGACTGCGCTGTCTATGTCATCTCCTCTTAATCACTGTTTGCAATTTATAACATTTCAGATTAATGTAAATAACAAATATTTCAATAGATAAACAGACTGGGCTAAATCCTTATATGAGAAACCACTGCCATCTGATTATCATGAAAGCTGTCTGTTTTCTAACCTGACCATCCCAGACCAGTTCCTCTTGAGGTGGCCCTGACAGCCATGGCCAATCAAGGCCCCTGCTGTCGCCACTTTATAGAGCTGCTGGACTGGCAGGACCATCCCGACGAGTATATGGTCTCAGAGTGCCCGTTGCCCTGCATGGACATGCACAGTTTTTGGGAGCATGTCTTCCACCGCAACATCAAGATACCAAACCTCCTGGTCAACACAGACCCTGGAAGTCAAATTTATCGGTTTCGGGCTGTGGGGACCTCCTGAAAACCTTGTTCTACATCACCTACAGTGGTATGTTATCTTATCATTCAAACATGTAGTTAGGGACTTAAACTCAAGTATCCAGTTACACCATGTCTTAATCAGGTGAGACATACTCACAGAGAAAAAGGGAGTCAAAATTGTACCTTAAGGGGTACAACAGCTTGTACAGTACCCTTAAAAGAACCTATTTGCACCTTTTTTTACCACAAACCGGTTCATAGTAGTAGTAGCTACTAGACCACGTCCAGGCTCCAGCCCACGGCCCCGTCCAGGCTCCAGCCCACGGCCCCATCCAGGCTCCTGCCCACGGCCCTGTCCAGGCTCCAGCCCACGAGCCCGCTGTCCCGCCCAAGACATTTTTTTTTGGGGGGGCAAGGGGTACATGGAGGCCATGAAGGCCACGCCTCTGTGGCCCCCTGAACCGCCATTACCACCATGGCCTGTTGAACTGCCGTTACCGCCATGGCCTGTTGAACTGCCGTTACCGCCATGGCCACCCACGCCTGAGGGTCCAGGTCCTCCCACGCCTGAGGGTCCAGGTCCTCCCACGCCTGAGGGTCCAGGTCCTCCCACGCCTGAGGGTCCAGGTCCTCCCACACCACAGGGTCCAGGTCCGCCCACGCCACAGGGTCCAGGTCCTCCCACGCCACAGGGTCCAGGTCCTCCCACGCCACAGGGTCCAGGTCCTCCCACGCCACAGGGTCCAGGTCCGCCCACGTCACAGGGTCCAGGTCCGCCCACGCCACAGGGTCCAGGTCCGCCCACGCCACAGCCTGGTCCGCCCACGCCACAGGGTCCAGGTCCGCCCACGCTCCCAGGCCCGTCCAGGTCATGTCTGGGTCCGGTGCCCCTGCACGGGCCTGGCCCACCATCCCTCCCCCAAGACCGCCCCCCAAGACTTTTTGTTGAGACTCTCTGTTAGGCCATTGGTGTTATGGTATTGTTTGGGCGTCAGGGGCCGCCCATAGAGGGGGGGGATCTGTCGCAGGGTGTTTTGGTGTTGGTTCATGTTCATTGTTCTTGGTTCTGTTTTTAGTTTATCATGTTCATGGTTATGTTTGAGTTTGTCATGTTCACAGTCTTGTCATGCACTTCCTGGTCTTGTCATGTGATTCCCATGCCCTCATGTGTTGTGTCATGTCATTGGTTAATTGTCTGATCACTGTTCACAGGTGTCTCTTGTCATTAGTCTGTGTGTATTTAAGCCCTCATGTTTGCCATGTGTCTTTGTCAAGTATTGAATGTTGTAACCCGCTGTCGGTGAGTTGGTTAAAGCTCTTTATAGTTTGTTTTTGCCAAGTCCTTGTTTTATGTTTTGTTGTGAATAAAGTACTGCGCATGGGTCCTTCAACTTGCCTCCAGTGGAATCTCTGTCGAATTTTCTCTCTATCGGTACAATATGCATCAAATGACTAAACATGCAGCATCGTTTTTAAATACCTCCGAGTCCACACTGTAATGCGAAAATGGCATTGTCAAATTCATCCGCTTAGTTGACAATCTTCAAAAAGCTGTTTTTGCAAGACAAAACTACTTTCTCAGTGTGGATGGAAGGCCAAAACATAGAGAAAAACAAATGTGTCTGGATGAGTGTAGATGCTCTTCTAATGAGCTGATGATTTGAATCAGGTGTGTTGAAAACCACTGATGTACAGTCAGCCGGTCACTATCGCAAAATAAACATCTGCAAGGATGATCAGGACAATGACATGAAAAAAAAAATCATTATTTACCTAATAAATAAATACATAGATATCAAATTCACAATACATGCATAAAACCTTAGCGATATATATAAAAAAAACGCTGCCATTGCCCAGCAAAAGATTACACAAAATGATCAAGCCATATACAATTTTGTTTTAAAGTGTATAATTGGACGTATTGGTCTTATCTCGAAACTTTTTGACTTATACTTGACATTAGACATACAGTAAATGCACTTTTTTTATTCTGAAAAAAAGAAGAGAAACACAAAATGTGACATTTACCATTGAAAGATGAGTCATGTTTAATATAAAAGTGTATGATATTTTTCATAAGCAGTGCAATATATGTAATAAACATAATGTGTGATCTGTACACTGACCATCAGTAGAGGCACATTAATTCACATTCAATCAACATTATAAATATATAAAAAAAGTATGCCGCCTCCAGTCTCCATGCACAATGAATGAGTGAAATCAAACTCCATCCTTGATGCCCAGCATGTCTCTGATAAATTCCTGGTCCTCATTGTCCACTATAGTGCTGTGAACTGAAGAGATCTGCGGAGAATCTGTATCTGCACAGAGGAAATCTTACAGTTACGGTTTCATATATTAGTAGAATAATGTCAAATAGGATGCTATTTTCTTGGTATCGTTCCCACAATTTTTTTTAGGGAATGCACATACTTACCGTTTTCTGTATTTATTGTCCTCACAGAGACAAGAGTGATGCTCTCTTTCTCACAGTTGCTGGTCATGTTGCTTGAACAAAATTGAGACAGTAGCTTAAATTTATTTTCAACAGATCTGTTATCTAAATACAGTATAATATATACTTTTTAAAAATTATATTATATTATATTATACGTATATAACAAGCAATGATGATAACTGCAGATTCACAGTTCTGTCGCTCTTGGAGTGTTTAGTAATGGATATGACAATGTTGATGTGATTAGTCTTTTGCAGGACAAATCTGCTCCACTGCTGCTGCTGTAGGCTATTGCTGCTGCAGGGCAAGTATGGGACTTGCTACTGCCAATACATACACGCCACACTGCTGTGAGCAAGTAAGACATGCTGCTGCTGTACAATAGAGTGGTGCAGGTATGACGTCACTTTGTAGGCCAAGCGGTCCGGCAGTTAGCATCACACTGGTTCTCTCGAGAAAACCCAATAGGATTTTCCCATTGGCTTTTGGATTATCGCAAAAAACAAGCTTTGTGATCAACAAAAGTTTATGATACTTACACGTTTAGTCAAAGATAATTATCACAGATGAACACAACTTTTATTAATTTTGAAGCCTAAATGCAGTCGCCAGAAGTCAAAGGCTAAAGGTAGGCTATACCACGGTCCCGCGATTTCAACGTCACCATCACGAAGCTTCCGACAACTCTTTCAGTTTTTATCTCAAAACATTTTCCCAGATTGTTTGAGTTAAACTAGTTTATAAGAGCACAATTATGAGCATAATGAGGCTGTAAAAGCGGACTGAGTTTATCTGTTCGACGTGATGACGTTTAATCTCTTCAACAACCTCTGTAGTCTAAATTAGCCACTTGTTAGCAACCGCCTTTTTTAAAGGGTTAGTTCACCCAAAAATGAAAATTCTGTCATTAATTACTTACCCTCATGTCGTTCGACACCCGTAAGACCTCTGTTCGTCTTCGGAACACAAATGAAGATATTTTAGTTGAAACCTGATGGCTCTGAAAGGCCTCCATTGGCACAATGCACGGTTCACTCTCAAGACCCTTAAAAGGTACTAAAGACGTCGTTACAAAGTCCATCTCACTACAGTGGTTCTAAAAATGTCGAACGACATGAGGGTAATTAATTAATGACAGAATTTTCATTTTTGGGTGAACTAACCCTTTAAGACGCGTAACAGCTTAAAAAAAAATCACGAATGGGGCAATACTGATGTATTTTATGTCATAAAATAATATGTGAAAGTGTTTTGAGCTTGTGTTCCCCACTGACCTGATTTCAGCCATTTAATCAAAATCCCATTCATAAAACCCATTGACTTCGGTATGAGGGAACCAGACATGCTAAAATGCTAACTCGCTTCCATGTTTTGGCCTACAATGTGATGTCATACCTGCACCACATTATATAGTATACATGAATTACCCATAGCAGATCTATACAGGTGGAGCTGGGGAAGGAGGAGGGTTTCTGAAAGTGCGCTGCACTGCTATAGCAAATGCTGACCAGTATTTAAATGTTGAGCAGCGAGCTCATTGGCTACTGGAACTAATCAGCTGTGCCCTATACGGACTACCTGCACATCCGGGAATTGTCAATTTAGTCACTGACCCGAAAATAGACTTCCCATAGACTTAAATACAAAATAGCTGCACAAAACAACATCCGTTCACAGCCGCCAGGTGTGAATAACCTAAGAAATCACTAAGATGTCAAGTAATTAATTATATGTCCAGCCTGCCTGCCAAGAGCGTGAAAGATACATCCACACACTTAACAATTGACAGTTAAGTTCCCGGATGTGCCAGTAGTCCGTATAAAGAATAATGTGTTCAGCAGTGCCATCTAGAGTTTCATGACAGAAATGTGTATTCATGTGGGTTTTTAAGTCCTCACCTGTCCGATACCACAGAGTCACAGCTTTTAATACCTATAAAAACAAACAAACAGACACCAAAACAAAACAGATTTTAAGCTTGTAGCCATGTATGCTTTGAAGAATGATCTTAAAACCGACAGAATGAGAGAGAAACCCACCACTGTGCTGCCTGTTATCTCTACAACGTCCCCTGAGGTTGATAGTGGTCACCAAGATCACCATGACAACAATTAAAAGGAGTATAAGACTCATCACACCTGTAATTGCAGACAGGAGATATTTTAGCACCAGAAATAATGTGCATCATGAGAGTGTATAAAACCTACCAAAGGCGAGCAAAGTGAGACTGCTGTCTGGTGCCTGTGAAGGTGTAGCTGTCAACTCTGACATGCTGATGATTGAACGAACTGTTGTTGAAGTCTTTGGGAGTTCAAAAACACCCACTGCACATAGAGCAAACATGTGAAATAATAGTTTAATGTAGTCTAAAATGGAAAATGCTTGATTTACTGCACAACACGACCAATTCTTCAACTTAAATAAGGAAAAAATGTTTCTAGCATTTTAAATTACAGCTGGATTTTTTCAATGTTTAGAGAACAATGAGAAATAACTTTTTCATAAATGAATGGGAATGTTCGCTAAATGATTTTAGAACATTTTACAACAAATTATGTCAATTTACACAAATTGTACTTATTTCATATTTCAGTAAATAAGAATTTTTGGGTGGAAAAACACAAAAGCAGGAGGTAAAACCTGTTATAGGTGTGTCGGTGTAGGATTTGTCTGGTGTTAATGTAAAGTTGGTGATGATGGCCTGTCCTGTAATGAATAAACACTTCTTATACTTTCCATAACATTGTGATACCCTCACAGTTCACAGAAAGAACTTTACTAGATAAGCAAGATTATAAACAGCTACAAAAAGTCAACATCTTCTCCCACGTTCTGAATATTCTAATTAAAAGCAGTTCATAATTCATACCTGATGTGCTGAATGAAGATGACATGAGAGAGGATCCATCAGTACTGCCTGGAGAAACAGAGGCACAGGGTAAAATGTGTGAGTGGAAATGAGAAGTGCTGCTGTGCAAACTATACTGTATATTTACATCAACTGAAGTTATATTTGTGCCTTACCTGTGTTACTGGAAGATATAGGAGCTGTGGTTGTGCTCACAGTTTTTGAGGTGTTGTTTATGGTATCCTCATGTCGAGATGAAAAAGTAGAAGACACTGTTTTTTCTGTTTGGACTGCAGAAATGAAATTAAGATATAAAAGTGAACTGAGAATATACAGAAGAACCTGGGACCATCAATAATAATAAATATTTCTATTAGGCCTACTGGCGGAACTGTAGGGACTTATGCCCACAGACTAAAAAATATATATTTTATATGTATATTTTATAAATCACTATACATGGTAAAGCAATGACTTCTGCACTTAATGTGCAATTGGTTCATCAACATTTAGAAAGCATGTTATTGGACATTTAACTATTGCTATTAATTAAAAACAATGGTAGAATTATGTTTCGTAATTGTTTAATATATGTTCAAAAAATCTTTCATTTGGTAAATTCGTGTTTAGATCGAAAATGTTGTTACTGAGATTTATAAACATTATAACTCACCTGTTCTTGAATCCATTTTTGGAGGTGCTGTACTTTCAAAGTTTGTGTCATTTCCTGTGAGAAATATATATATATAAAATTGCCATAAAAAGTATTTGAGCACTTTGCTTAAGTGCCTAAATGCTTTTGGGGTCACCGTACGTGGTCAGTGACGATTCCAATTTAAGATAACTCACGACAACTCATAATCAAAGTTTGGCCACTAGCAAGAACTAAACAAATGTTCCCTTTTTATTTCAAAATACTTTAGTTAGTAAAAGTAAATGTGTGATGTATATATATACAATACAGTCATGGCTAGAATTTGGCACCCTTGGTAAATATGATCAAAAGCTGTAAAAATAAATCTGCATTGTTTATCTTTTTTCATCTTTCATTCAAATGTTTTTTTTTTTTTTTGCAAAAATCTTTTATTCAAGTAAAAGAATTGAAAGAATATGAAGTAAATGTTTTTCTCCAAAACACGGACATAATTATTAGCCCCCTTTCATTCAATACTTTTTCAACCTCCTTTTGCCAAGATAACAACTTTGATGAGTTTGGAGAACACCTGACAAGAGATCAGAGACCATTCCTCCATACAGAATCTCTCAATATTCTTCAGATTCCCAGCTCTATGTTGGTGCTTCTTCTCTTCAGTTCAGCCCACACATTAGGGTTCAGGTCAGGGGACTGGGATGACCATGACAGAAGCTTAATTTTGTGTTCAGTGATTTGTGTGTTGATTTTGATGTTTGCTTTGGATCATTGTCCAGATAGAAGATCCAACCATGGCCCATTATAAGATTTAGCAAAAAGCGGTCAGGTTTTGATTCTTTATCTGTTGGCATTTGATAGAATCCATGATGCCACCTATGTGGACAAGATGTCCAGGACTTCCAGCAGAAAAACAGGTCCACAAAATTAAAGATCCAGCGGTATATTTAACTGTGGGCATGGAGTTCTTTTTATCCCTGTTTGCACCAAACCCATCTGGTGGGTTTGCTGTCAAAAGCTCTTTTTTTTTCATCTAGAATCCGGTCCGCTTTGAAGTTCCAGTTGTGTCTGACAACTGAATATGCTGGAGTTTGCTTTTGGATGAGCGAGGAGGATTTTTCTTGAAACCCTCCCGAACAACATGTGGTGATGTAGGGGTTGTTTGATAATTTTTTTAGGCTTTCTGACCCCACAACTGAACTCATCTCTGCAATTCTCCATCTGTGAACCTTGGAGAGTTTTTGGCCACTCAATCTCTCCTCTTCACTGTGGATTAGGACGATATAGACACACATCCTCTTCCAGGCAGATTTGTAACATCTTTAGTTATTTGGAACATCTTAATTATTGCCCTGATGGTGGAAATGGGGGTTTTCAATACTTTAGCTATTTTCTTACAGCCACTTTCTCTTTTGTGAAGCTCAATAATCTTTTGCTGCACATTTGGTTTTACTCATTGTGATGAATAATTAAGGGAATTTAGGAATGTGTTTCCTCATATTTACACAATCATGGCTGGACAATTTCATGTTCCTATAGTCACCTTGGTGTGCTAAAATGTAAATATGAATGAGAATATACTTCAGAGATATTTTACTCTTAACCCATTTAAGCCCACCGGCAACTATGGTTGCCGCAGTATATAGTTGTCATTTTCCTTTTGTAAGTATTTTTTTAGATAGTATCCATGTTTTTAATCTCAATGACACGCAAGAAAACAACTAAATAAAGGATTTAAAGAGAGAAAAAAAAGGTATTAACTTCCTTCCTGTCACATGAGACTGCCAACTTCCCTACTTCCAGGAAGCATAACGAAGGCAAATCCTCCCAAAGAAAGGTTATTTTCATGTTACTAATAAGTATTTTTTGTTGACATATATATATCTACATAATCGTGAAGGTCTCTAGAATCATCCAAACAAAACAAATCTTACAACAGATATATAGTTTTTTGTACACTTAGTCAAAAATCCAAGCGGCAACTATAGTTGCCCGTGGGCAAATGACTTGTAAGTATACATATAATGGGGAAATGGGGTATACTGAGTTAACAGGTTAATAAATCAAGATTTTTGGTCTTGTTTAGTGCTTTTTGCTTTCATAATATCCCACCTTAAACATAACTTAACCCTTTAACTGACATCTCTACTGTACAGCAGACCTTAATTCGATAGGGAAAAATATCATATTTTATGATATTATGTCGTGTAAGGGCCAAAATATTGAGGACCCATCATCAAATTTGGAATGGATGCGTTTCATTCTAATCGGTCAAGGACCCTCATTCGTTTTATGACTAGTAGCTTATGATTCCATTATAATGTGGAAATTCAGACAAGTAATGAGTTTACATTTACATTATTATATGAAATCACCTACTCCAGTCAGCCATTGAATACTATAGGGACTATTTATTTATTTTTGTTATATTGTTAGATGTAATTTTTTCATCATTATATTATATTAATTTATTTTAATAAAATTTTTTGATACACAATGCCCAACTTCATGGCTGCACTTTGTTCCACCACTTTAAAACAAATGTATTTGTTGTATTTTCATATTCAACAGATTGTAAGATAGATGCAGCTTTTTTGAGTCTGCATCGAATGTTCTCCAACTTTTATACACAATAAATTTGTTTATGAATAAAGATTGATCTGTTGAAAGCAGTTATTTTGAGTTAGATGCCAAATGTTCTCCTCCGAGTCAAATTTGACATTGAAGGGGTGCATACAACATATTTGCCCACCGGCAACTATGGCGCACATTCAAATACGATTTTCAAGAAAAAAACTAAAACCTGGGGAAAATAAACGCAGGACATGTTCACATAGGACACTATGACTATGCATGAAACCATTCAGAAAAAATTCAGCACAAATGGGTTAAAAAATTCTAGGGGTGCCAATAATTGTGTCCATTATTAGTGTCCAATCACCCCCGCTCCACTTTAAATTCTTTTACTTCAATGAAAGTTAAATAAAAAAAAAAAATAAAAAAAATATCAAAGTGATAAACAATGCAGATTTATTTTAACAGCCATCTTTGATTATATTTACCAAGGGTGCCACTAATTCTGGCCATGACTGTACATGGTGAACGTGATTTCACCAAGTTCAAGTTTCTGGATCAGCATCTTTGTTGATTTCGGAAACAACATTCCAATCAACCAATCAGATTTGAAGGACAAGATAATAGTTTCAAACATATTCCTCTGATTTTAGGGATAAGCTATGGGGCTATGGGTATGGTTAGGTTTAGGGGTGAGGATAGGGTTAGGACAACATTTTCAGACTGGAATGTTGTTCCAGGATTAACAAAATGTATATATACTGTATAAAAACACACACACACACATGCATATAAACGGACTTACCTGCTGAGATGATGGATGAAGATGCAATCATGAGAATGAGAAAAAAGAGAAGCAGCTCCATGGCTCAATCCAGATGTGTTTTACTCACATCCGTCTACACAGAACCAGTCGAATGTATCCCAGATATCAGGATATAATTACGATAATTAAATGTGTATGAAAACGGCCAAGCAAAAAATCTCCATGGAAATGTTCTTGAGCAAGTGACTGGTTGAAGTGTGAACCAGTATGTCTAAATCTGTTTCCTGTTGTGTATAACACATGAGGGAGAGCACATAGTATTACAAAGCCCTGCTGAGAAGCGTGTGTATGGGTGTGTGTCAGTGGCAACAGGCTCTGGTTTCAGGGAGAAGTGACTGTGGCCCCTGTGGAAGTTTCCTGTGAAAGAATAGCAGGAAACAGGTGGAATGCCCTTATGGAAAAAATCTCTCATTGATTGAGCATTTGAAACATAGCAGTTCCTATGAAGAACCTTGTGTATACTATGGTCTGTCGAAAAATCTGTTTCTTTTTCATAAATGAGAACAATAAATAAATACCTTTTTTTTTTCTCAAGCCAGCATTGAAAGGGGAAAGACACTATTAGTTCATGCATATTTTATTCAAGAGTAAAAAAAGTGATTTGTCCCATAGGGCATGCTTACAATATGTGTTTTCATTTAGGAAGTCAAATGCGAAAACTTAGTTCCAGAGAAAATTACAAGAAAAATAGTCACAAATCCATAAAATTCCTTCTTTGAAATAAACCACGTCTGGACCAAACAAGGATCAGAAAACAGTGGAAATGAAAGAACTGTAAGCTTAATCGTAAGAATAATAAGAAGATCATCAAGAATCATAATGATAATATAGTTTTCCTCTTCAAAGTGAGACACTGAATTTTCCTCAAGTCCAATTAGTTTACATTTGAATAAACCATGCGATCATGCTTTGGCAGCCTGAATGTTGCTTTTCACTGAGTAATATGTTCATTCACACTACTGAACAACTTCTGTACACCAACCGAACAGAGAGAACGAAAACCAAAAGAAAGAACGAAAGATGGCGAAGAAACACCTCGGAAAGAGCGTCAGTGCCTGTACAGCCAAACTATACAAAAATAAAATGATATTAATGGAAAAGAAAGAAAGAAAGAAACAAAATCAAATAAAAGATTACAAAATCATATCTATTTATAGATATAAAAACAAACTAGACCTTTACAAATATAATTTGAAGGGAAATAATTCAAGTCTACTATATTGAAACACATCACAATTATAATTTCACATATCAATAAGGAACTTAGTTGCATGCACTGATGCGTTCAGTACCATAGATGCTGTTAAAAATCATTGTCCTCGACCATTGTTAATAATCATATATTTAAATATATTTATATATATATTTATATATAATATTTATTTGACTTGCGAAATGTACTATGTGCATTCTCTCTCTTGAGATACAGGCAAGTGAGAAACAATCAGGAAGGTGGTGCCAAAAGGTCGAGCTTGAGCTTCCGCTGCGTTTTTTTCCTCCATCCAAACAGCTGCTTTGAACGAGAGTCTACAGTGGACAGGCAGAGCCGCTCTGCTCTTCTACTGCTTCATGGCATCTTACCGAAAACCAAATCAGGAAATAAAAACCCCCAGGTAAGATTGCATCGCAAGTAATCAAAAATGCACAGGTTTCGTTGTTAAATGTCCTTTCTTACAAACATTTTTTTTTCGTTTTTTTGTCGTTTCAAATTTGTATATTTATTAATACTAGTAGCAAAACATCATCAACAGTGAGATGGGACCATGAAGAAAAACTCTGAATCAAAAGAGGAAAAAAAGTGTGCATGGAACCAGCACAGGCTCATCACCCGCACCGACGAACTGGATGGATCAGGCTTAAGAGTTCCTAAACCCCGCCCACTTGGTCTGTGGGCGGAGTCGGAAAGGAACTGAGACCGCCCCCTCTCTGATAAAGACACTTTCAGCCCTTGACAGGCATTTCACCCCCCACCCCTCCTTCCCACTCAACACTCCCAAAAAAGGCAGAAACTTGCCGTCGGCAAGGTATCCGCTTCGAAAATTGCAAGCGGCAAGCAGACGGTAAGAAAACAGTCTGCCCCTTTTTCAGTGACACATTTAAGATAGTTTTGGTTCTCGAATTGGACATTGGAGCAGGGAGGGATGTGTAGGTGATGTCATTGGGTGTTTGTTGGAAGCAGGAGGCCTTAAATCACAAGTTTGGCATTGTCCTGCCATGCGTCGTGGCGGTGGCATGGACTCAGGTGCAGGTGAGCGGGCAGCCATTTCATCACTGGATGTTACTGTTGTCGTCGGTGCCGTTGGTCTCGGACACGTTCATTTTGCCCATGGAGTGGCCCACGTGGTTGACCCCGTCCTTGCGGGGTGGCATGCGCTCATTGATGCGGTCCAGACCTTTAGCCTCTTCGAAACTGCTGATCTTGTGCTGTGGAGAGAAGCCGCGGATGGCTGTGGAGAGACAGGAAAGGCCCACAATGAGTCTGATAAACTAGTTTGTCTGACCTGCTGTATACACACCACCATTCAAAAGTTTGGGGTCAGTAGTATTTCAAAAAAAAAGTATCACAGTTTAAAATTAGGGCTGTCAAAGATTAATCACGATTAATCACATCCAAAATAAAAGTTTGTGTTTACATAATATATTTGTGTGTACTCTGTATAATTATTATGTATAAATAAATACAAACACATTCATGTATATATTTAAGAAATATTTGCATGTATATACATTTATATAATTTATATTATATATCAATATTTTATATATAAATATAATACATTTTTCTTAAATATATACATGCTTGTGTGTGTTTTTATATATAAATAATAATTATACACAGTACACACACATATATTATGTAAACACAAACTTTTATTTTGGATGAGATTAATCGCGATTAATCTTTTGACAGCCCTATTTAAAATATTAAACAGTACAACTGTTTTTGGCAAGTTTCTTAAACACCAAATCAGCATATTAGAATTATTTCTGAAGGATCATGTGACACTGAAGTAACGATGCTGTAAATTCAGCTTTGCATCACAGGAATAAATTATATTTGAAAATATATTCAAATAGAAAACAGTTTTTTTAAATACCAATAATATTTCGCAATATTACTGTTTTTACTGTATTTTTTAAATTAAATAAATGTAGCCTTGTTGAGACTTCTTTCAAAAACATTTAACATTTTGTAACATAACTTTTGAATAGTAGTGTATATCTTGAATATTCAAAATATATTCTATGGAGAAATAATATGAATAAAAACTCAATAATCATTGTATTAATTAAAAATCGAAATTGGTAAATTACTTATTAAATTGAAAAAAAGTGTAACAATAAAATAATGCATAAATGACTTATAACTTAAAAAATAAGTTAAATGCACTTATATTTATACATTTTTATTACATTTTCTTAAAAACATTTTAAATGTTTAAATATATAATATTTAAAATATCGATATTAACTAATATTTCAATAAAAAATATTATACTTTATTAACTAATTTGTAAATGCAACTTTTATAGTTGCGTTTCCTAGAATGCAACAGTGCCCGTCGGATTTTTTTAAGCAGCATATTTTTTCCATTTATTTTTCCCATCAGGATTTTTAAAAAGTCTTCCTTATAGAGTTATAAGCCATGAACCAAACCAACCAACGGCTTTAATAAGGGAAATAACTATAATCCCATGAAGAACTGCAAACAACATGTCGGATTAAGAAAAGACGTAGAAATAAGTTGTTGATTATATGACTATAGAAACAAGATATTTATTACACGTTTATTGCAAATATGCGTATATATAGTATTTTGAGAGCATAGGGAACTTGATTATGTCATTGGCAGTGCTTCATGTGAAAGGGCATTCCCTGCCAAGCTTCTTTGAGGCTATTTGCTTGTTGTGACTTTGATTGGTGGAATTTTCTGTAGAGCATCATGGGTAATGTAGTTTTTCACCACAAATTCAGCTGTTAAAACACAATAAAAAATGTAAAAGTCGAAATAATATAGCCTGCCGTTTTCAAGAGAAACATTTACCATCGATTAACAACCTCGTATTATATTAACTGTGGAAGTAGAAAGCAGTGTCCAAACCCCTTGTGTCCATCCATTTGTGTATCACTGAGGTGAGCTGGTCTCAGAAAGTGAGAGGTTGCAGAAGAGGAACACACTCTGGTTGGCTGAGAGTTCCTGATTGCGGTTAATCACATGCTACGCCCACACTTGAACCATGAGGGCCAGAGGAAAAGCAGCGCCCAACAGACCATATCAAAAAATCATGCCTCCAGTTTAGATGCTACCTCAAACCATCATGCAAGATATAAAAGGATAGTTCCCTTAATGTCACCACTCAAAAAGGCACGGCAAATATCTGGGTAAATTGCTGTTTTTTTTCTGTACAAATAGCATCTTGCGATGCCTTAATTACATAATGGCTGTGTCTAAAACCTACTCGCCCCGCCCACTGCATTTGCATGCAATATAGGGGGGTAGGAAGGCATCATTGCAAATTTTAATCCTAATATACTAATCTGGTTGGTTTTTGAAGGCAGTGTTCAGTAGATGTATCCTTCAATGCCTTCCGGCATGCAGTTTGACTGTTGGTGGAAAAGGCGGGCTGATGGAGCAGTTCAAAGTAGTACATTAATTCATAAATGTTTTTCTTTTTCTTGTCTAGTTGCATATTAACTGAGAAACACATGTTGTAATCATTGCAGGGCTCAAGAAAAAGAATGGTTGACCTGGGGTCAGTGGCCTAGTCAAATAGTAAAACCAATCAGTCATTTTATGCCATGGATCCCATTATGAGTTAATTGCTATCTTGAAAACTCTATAATTTTAAGCTTTTATTGCCATTATTTTCTTAAAAAAAAAAAAAAATTTAAATGATCAAATAAATGTGAAAATAATAAAATAATAAATGTAAAATTACAAATATAACATTACAAATGTAAATATACCATACCGTTCAAAAGTTTGGAGTAACCAAGGCATTTATTTGATCAAAAATACAGTAAAAATAGTAATAATGTGTTTATTAAATTATAAATATTATTATAATTTGAAATAACTGTTTTCTTATTTATTCTTGTGATGGCAAAGCTGAATTTTCAGCATCATTACTCGAGTCTGTAGTGTCACATGATCATCATTCTAATATGCTGATTTGCTACTCAAGAAACATTTCTTACTATCAATGTTGAAAACAGTTGTGCTGTTTAATATTTTTGTGAAAACCATGATACACTTTTTTCACAATTCTTTGATTAATAAAAAGTTCAAAAGAACAGCATTTTTTAACATTATGTCTTTATTACCATTTGATCGCTTTTGATCAATTTAAAGGATTAGTTTAGTAGATTAGTTATTCATGTCTTTCTTTTTTCAGTCGAAAAGAAATAAAGTTTTTTGAGGAAAACATGTCAGGATTTTTCTCCCCTTCATAGCCTTCCATGGCAACCAAAATGTGCAAATCAATGCAGTTTCAAAGGGCTTCAGAGGCTCTGCGCGATCCCAGACGAGGAATAGGATCTTATCTAGCGAAACGATTGGTCATTAAATAAAAATAAATAAAAAAAAGAATATACTTTTTAACCTAAATTGCTCATCTTGCGCTGCTCTGCGACGTGCCAAGGAATGCGCAATCACGTTGTAAAGGTCACGCTATAGGCAGATCATCTGGGATCGCGCAGAGCCTCTGAAGCCCTTCGAATTGATTTAGACCTTCAACATTTTGGAGTTGATTTCTCAACTTGATTTCTTTTCGACTGAAGAAAGAAAGACATCTTGGATGAGATGGGGGTGAGTCAAATATGAGGACATTTTCATTTTTAAGTTAACTAATCCTTCAATGCATCTTACTGACCTAAAACTTTTGAACGGTCGTGTAAAATTGCACTTCATCGACTATATTGTGTGCAAAATGTTTATAAGTAAAAATCATAACTGAAAAAAAAAAAAAAATCCACTACGTTGAGCTCAGCAGTCAAAATTTTCTTGCTTTGGAATTTTCTTTCGGTGCTGTCTGTTAAGTCATTGACTGAGTGGGCAATAAGGCAACTGCCTTGCGTTTCGGACACAGCCACAGTGTTAACCAGTAAGGACTCCAGGCTATGTCAGATTATTTGAAACCAAACTGTTCCCAGACATGTGCGGTGCCTTTTCGTAGTGATGTGGTGTCTTTCTGGCCTTGTGGCTCTTCTCTAATGTGGTGTGTTAGTTAGTTAGTTAGTTAGAGCAGTCAACTTCAGAGTGTGGTGACCCTGGTGGAAAATCCAGCATCTACTGATAGATTGTTTTGAAATGTGGTTCTAACTGGTAGACCATGTTGAAACAAACCAGATACCACCTGGTTTCACCAGCTAGAAACCATCTACCATGTTCCAAAACACGGCTACCAGTCTATGCTGGATTGCACCCAGATACATGTCCTGGAATTACCTTCTCCGTCTTCTTCTGTCTCGATGGCTTCAATGGCTTCGATGGTTGCTGGAGGGAGAGGAGGGGAGTGTGTTACACCTGAACAAGCCATGCAACAGCAGTAACGCACAGGCAAGCAGTTGTGCACAAGCAGCGGCGGGAGCCGGGACAACCCCGTGAGACGCATGCACGCCAACCAGACTATGGACCACAGACTCAGACAATCCCCTCAACCATTCGCACTCTGCAGGATGCTTCTCCTGCTTTTCACGCTCGCTGTGCTTTGAACACCCTACAGGCCTGTCAGAAACTCATTCTCACCCCAGTTTACCAATGACAGGTAAACCGACCCACTAATGTGTCCATGCTTTGGGGGAACTAAAAGAACAGCACCCCAAAGCCTGGAGTTTGTCAGAGGATACAGAGAGAGACAGATGGAGAGACAGGTGGAAGAGACAGGGACAGACACTATAGAGACATTAGAGGAGGAAATAGAAAGAAGTGAGAGAGAGAGAGAGAGAGAGGGGGGGGGGGGGACAAGAACCAAAAGAGGGACATGGCCAGTACTGGGTCGTGTGCTCACCACTCTGTAGAGTCTGCTTTCCTCCAGAAAGCACCCCGCTGGGCAGCATGCCGGTAGGGGTCAAGCCCTTCAGGGTCAACACATTCTCACTCTCTTCTCTGCAAAGACAGGATATAACCATCAGAAATAATAACACACTGATTTTACACTACTGTCCAAAAGTTTGAAGTTTGAAGCTTTTGAAAGAATCTATTATTCTCATCAAGGCTGCATTTATTTGGTCAAAAATCGATGTAAGTATAATTTAAAATGTCATTTATTCCCGTATTTTCAGTCTTCAATGTCAAATGATCCTTAGAAGCCATTCTAATATGCTGATTTGGTGCTCAAGAAACATTTCTTATTATTATCAATGTTGAAAAACCTTGTGCTGCTTAATATGTTTTTGTTTTATTGTGTAATATTTGTTGCATTTATTTGAAATAGAAATCTTTTGTAACATTATAATTGTCTTTACTGTCACTTTTGATCAATTTAATGCATCCTTGCAGAGTTCAAGTATTAAAACTAGGGCAGGCAATTTCGGAGAGGATGGCAATAGCAATTGACCCTTTTCACAGACTGTGATGATGCGTTTTAACGGTCATCATTATCGTAAATCCAGCAACGTTTTTTGTAATTTAATCCTTAAAAATATATATGTACATTTATAACACTAATACTTTGTACTTTATTATTTTTGCATCAAATTACAAAAACAAGTTACCGCTGCTGTGAGGGTGTTTCTAATACAGCGTCTATGGGAGTGATGGTAAATGTTAACATATTTCTCTATTTTGACTGCCGTTATCAATCTCACTCTATTTTTTCCCTCTTTTTGAAAGTTGTGAAATCACTATTGTGGCGTTTTTCTTTTGCTATTTGAGCAAATCGGCACACAAAAAAATACTTAATGTATTCTCTCATTCACAGCTATATGAATCCAAATATACAGCTGATTTTATATTTTCGGAAAGGGGTCTCTCTAAAATATACTTACTGTCATAATTATGCATTTTTAACCACAGATGTCCAAAGAATTCCTTTAAAATTCTACCTTTAAAGTAGTTTCCGGCATCCCAGTTTTATGTTGTACTGAATATCAGCAATATCTTGCTTTAAAGAAACCTCTCCTCTATCTATCACTTATGACAAGCCAGAACAGTTTCATAAGCATGTGACCCAGCTGACCGCAGACTGAATGACTCAGCTGGAAGAAGCCCCATTTGTACCTGAGCACCGAGAACATCTTGGCCATTTTCCCAATGGCACGAATCTTGTTCCTAATCACCTCTTTGCGAGCAGCTGCTGCATTTGCTGTGGGCGGAAAGAAAAAATGAAGCAGTCTCAGTCTGTATGACCAGAGGCAAAAAAACTCCAGAAACTTTTCTTCTTTTATATACATGGATGCAGACACACAAGAAATTATGTATTGTGTTGGTGGCAGTTTCAAAAGTAGCTAACTTAAAAAGCGACACCACTAACTAACCCACATGTTTCAGTAGTGTGACAGTAGCTCAGCTTTTTCTTAAAATCATGTAGCTTTTCAAGCAACAAGCTACTTTTTCCCAATGCGTAGCGTGACAAAACACTCACATTGTAAATCCGAAATGTTTTTGAATCCGAGAAATACTGCTCTGATTAAAGTAAATAATAATGCTAAAATTTGATTAGCTACAACATTTTACAAGCTTGTTTGGAACCAGTTTGACTGTGGTTTAAATTGCATTCAATTATAAGTAGCTTGTAACTTGAAATGCTTCAATTTTAAAGTAGCTTTCCCAATACCTGTAGGAGCTAGTTACTAAGTCAAGCGCAAAGACAAAACTTAAGGGCTATTACAAACACGGTATCACAGCAATGCTACTTTACAGGAAAGATATTGAAATGACTACGAGTCAAATTTCAGGATGTACCTGACGTCAAAGAAAAGGCCCTTTCTGTCGAGAAATCATAGTCATGTTTCATGTGGAATAAATCATGTTTATCTTCTGCATAGTGAACAAGTGAAGAGAATGTCTCACCGTCAAAGATCTCGTCTCCATCATTCATCAGCTCATCATCAGAACAGATGCTCAACACATTTACCAGCATCTCCGTGACTGCAGGCCAAGCAACAGTCAGTCACAACATATCAAATTGACATTTAGTTGAATGTATCGGACATAAGCAAATGTGAGTCTGTTTTTACTTAAAGTGCCCCTATTAATGTTTTTTGAATATTCTCTTTCATGCAGTGTGTAATACAGCTGTTTGTGAATGTAAACGTCGAAAAAAGTGCACAATAAATAAAGTTATTGTCTCCCAAAAGAAAGAATCGACTCTGAACAGTCTATACGAGTCGTTTGTACTACTGTTCCATGTCACTAGAAAAGACATTTGCACAATGCCCGCCTATGCTGTATGTTGTCCGCCTGTGAATAACTTGACCTGCCCTCAAACATAATTTTACTGACGACTGCTTCTCAAATCTCAGAGTTCAACATGGGATTCACAAAATGCTTGCCCTTGAAAGATGGGTCAGTAGTAGGGATGGGCGATATCTTTATCGTTTGCGATATACCGGTAAAAATTCTCCCCACGATAAGAATTAGTCTTCCCGTGATAATAACGATAAAGCATAGTTGACTCATTCGCAGCTCACGTGCAGAGCGAAAACAACTATGGAGTTTATCGCTTAACAAGGAGCTACCTCTACAATCTGGAACCTGTACACACAGATGTATTTTCACTTGGACTGAGGACTTGAGAGATTTGCGCTTTGTTAAGCGAATGGTAAAATGCGCTATTTCAGTTCATCTCAGTGAATGCGCAGTGTATTTGATGCACAATAAACACTAGTGTGAGGCGCGCGAATGAGAGCGCTCAGTGTTTCACACACACTCAAAGAGAGAGCATCATACCACACAGAATTGACGCACTACATGCAAACAATATTCTTTGCTGTATTTTCCTGTAAAATAACGGTGTTCATTTGGAATTATTCAGTCTTTATGAAAAAGAAGAAACTAATGCGCAAACGGCAATCTCATTGGCTGGCGCTCACCTATCCTGTCCCTGTTTCGATTTCAGCAAATCAGTTCGAGCGAACGCTGACAACGTGATTAATATTCATGATCCCAGAAGCTTATCAATCCTTAGTGTGGTTTATATTGTTAGTAGTAGTAGTAGAATTCGTAGTATTATTATCTTATCAGTATTATTGTTCGTTTTTTTTTTTTTTTTACAGAAACACTAAATGACCAACAAGCACCACCACTAGTCCTAAATTCAGTTAAAATGACAAATATGCATTCATATTTTTTCATTCGCACATGATTACCAAGTTTTAGTTCAAATTACTTGATTTCTATCATTTAATTATTATTTGCATTTTTTTTTGTAATCTGAAGACATGGTTGGGATTATTACTTTTGCTGTTTGCACTATTTTTTTGCCACTGTTTGCACCATGAGAATATGAATTAATACAGAATCTGTGTTTACATTTCAAAGTTGTCATTGATTTGAAGTATTATTGTTGTATTTTATTATGTTTTTCATCACAGTTGCACTATTCAAACATTACCTGCACTTTTACAGAAGAAAAGTATATCTGCAATTTTTCCATTTCTGAAATGGATGGTGTTTGGATATTTACTGTTTTTTGTTTTATTTCTTTTATTATGGAGCATATTTATTGATGGGTACGTTTTACTTTAGGTCATTGTTTGTTTTTTTGAGGCTCAAGAATGCGTGCAGCTCTCACTTGTAGCCAAAAACATGGGGAATGGTACAAAATTTATATTGTCAATTATATCGTTATCGCAATAAATACCAGAAAATCTTGATACATTTTTAAGTCCATATCACCCATACCTAGACAGTCCTTTATTTGGACCAGCTTGCTCCTCAAAAACACAACCTGTAAGTATGAATCATTATTGATGTATATATTTTTACCGGTAAGTTTCCGGCTAACTCACTTTATTACTGTCTTACTGAAATACTTCTGCTAATCAGCTGTGGGCCACTATTACCTAAAATTGTGTCTAATAATCCAGATTGTCTGTCGTTCTTATAAAGATAAAGGATGGAACATGATTTGTTTTGCAAAGGTTTATGTTACATCAGTCATTCAAGTTAGTGCTCGGCTAACATATGCGCTGTTATTGATACAGTTCCCACATGTGCACCGCAATAAATTAGAAATATACACATGGGTTTGTTGATGGTGAGGAATTACAGTTGCAACAACTCATAATGTATATCAAAATGAGTAGCGTATCACAGAGAAACGTCCTGCTCAAGTCTCAGCTCAACTCCTCTTGCGATGGAGGTTAGTGTTCAATAACTTTACAGTGTGTGCAATCGCTGTGGACTGAAGCCTCCGGATCTTAAGTTCAGTTATGGTACTGGGCGTTTAGCTTCCGACAAGCACTGTAAGCGGTAGACCAATCATAACAGACTGGGCCGCCTGGCCATTCTGAGCAGAGTCGGTTCTCAGAAAGGAGGGATTTAGAGAGACTGATTCATCCGACGAGTCGTTTGAGGATCATTGAAAAATGTGGTGATGTGCAATGTATATTATGAGAAAATTAGTGTTTTTTGTAGGAGACTCCAATACAAAATTATAACACTTTAAAATCGCATAATAGGGGCAATTTAAGCAAAAATAATTGAATATTGTCAAGCCTGTCAATATCCAGTTGTATATGTGACAGAGGTACCTTTCTCCCCCACAAATGGCAGCGACCAGGTGAAGACGTCCATGAAATTTGGCAGCCAGTAAGGATGAGGGGAGCAGTTGAACTGCCGGATGTTCATTACATTGTTCTCGTACTTCAGAACGGCAGCTGAGGAAGTGAGTAATAAGAAAAAGTGAGCCACCAGCATTTGAGTTTTCTCTAATCAATAATATGAGAAATAATCTCAAGAGACCGTGGCTTCCTGAGCCTCTGGGTTTGTTTCCTAATCAATTTCTAAATTGTGTTTATGGAATAATTTGACTATCTAAAATAAAGTGTGTAGTGTACACACAATGATATGACAAAACCCAAGCTAAATGAGCTTTCTGAGGAAAAACATGTCAATCAAAAATGGTGCAAATACATCCAGATACACAGTATATCAATTTGTAAGTGGCTGAACATTCATTTACACAAAAAGCCTCCACTAGATGGCACTGCTGAGAGGTTGACCCTGTTCCATCAGTGGATGATAAGACCACATGGATGGAGTCACTCGACCTGATGGTTCTGCCCACGCTCTCTTCCAGCTCTCTGTTCCCATCACAATGCCTCATTTTTTTCACACATATCTCACTGTAAGGGAAAGCAGGCCTCACCTTTGTTATTGTAAACATCAAGGTAGTTTGGTGCAGAGAAGATGGTAATTAGGGAAGGGAAGCCAGTGGTCTGACTCTTCCTGTACATCCGGTAGCTGTTAGAAGAGGGAAAGGGAAGATAAAAACATTTTCATTTACTTTCAAAGACAAAATGTGCAAAAACTGTACCTGTATGGAAAGGTGTACCCTTAAAATCACACCTTTGTACCGCATATTAGTACACACAAAAACAAACAAAAAAAGAGATAAAGATGGGGAATACATACCCTGCATCTTGTGCTTCGTGCGCTCGAATGATTGATAACAAGTTATTATTTTGTAGGAAGTCACAGACAGCCGGATAACTGCAACACAGTGATTGAGAGAAGGAAAAGAGAATGAGAGAGAAAATAAGAGCCAACATTCAGAAACTGTGGGGGGACGAGTCTCATTAATGTTGTATTGTTTTTATGCTTTCAACTGTCAGCCAAGCAAAACATTCATGTGTGAATGGAGCATGAGTGCAGTTCCGCATGTGTCCAGCCGGGGCAGTGTGGTGCTCAACTGTTTCTCACTCCATAATGCATGTTTACAGATATCCTGAGAGAAGAAAGAA
This sequence comes from Gobio gobio, assembly GCF_949357685.1. NCBI lineage: Eukaryota > Metazoa > Chordata > Actinopteri > Cypriniformes > Gobionidae > Gobio > Gobio gobio. The sequence continues at coordinate 24,156,315 of NC_137107.1, forward strand.
ATGCCCTGGTTCTCACATATTTGCAATTCAGATTGCATATATGTTTGGATATACTTTCGATTTTCACACACTTTTGCACTCAGTCTCAGCAGACCCTGACATGATTTGTGTTTCAATGAAATGTATATTTCAAAGTTTATTGTAATACTTTATCTCATAATGCTGTGTCAGTATTCTAATGCCAAGAATTTGGATATATTTTTCACAGGAATATTTGTGGTAACACTTTACAATTTATTAATATTTGTTAACATTAGTTAACAACATAAGTTAACATGAACTAACAATGAAAAATATGTATAAAGCATTTATATTAAACTTTGTTAATGTTAATTTCAACATTTACTAATAAATTATTTAAGTCAAAGGTTGTATTTGTTAATATTGGGTAATGGACCTGAGCTAACATGAACTAACAATGAACAGTTGTATTTTTTATTAAAAGTAGGGTAGGCAATTTCGGAGAGGCTAGCAATAGCAAGCTAGCTTTGAAAGCATGAGATCCCACCCTCCCTTCAGAGCGTCTCCAAAGCCAATCTTCCTTCAAAACACATGAACGCACACAGCAGAGTTTGCAAAGCGTCATGAGAGACGGCGTTAAACTACCTCATGTCTTAAAGCACACAACATTACAATAATAATGCACATTAACAACTTGCAGAGCGCTTACTTGTACCTGACTTCTGCAGATTCATGTCGGTGTTAATAGTGTTAGCGTTGATAGATAGAAAACGTGAACAGCTCCAGATATGAACACAGCATAAGCTTGTTGTTTTGGTCCAGGAGGAACTGTAAATGGTGGCTGCTGTTTGTTTACGGTGCTCGGTGACTGTCTACAACTCTGCATAGCCTCATGGGACGCGCTGATGACATGTGATGTCTGCGCTGGATATACATATGCAGGTAGAACATCTTATCATTGCATTCTGACCGAGTGTGCGTCTAGTGTGCTTCCTTACAAAGTGACATTGTCAACTACTGGCCTGACAGCATGACACAGCGTTTTTAATCTTTTTCACTGATCCATGTGGACAGAGAAAAACGTCTCCCTCTTTTCCGTTTTTAGTACATAATTGTCGTGTAAATATAAGTACATAAGTACAGCACAGAAGAAAAAAAAAGCTATACACAAAAAAAAGGTAAAAAATCAGATTGCAACGAAGAAATAAATATAATATCCTATAACCCCAGAGCTCTACTGATTCCCACCTATATTCTAAACCTGTAACATTCAGTCAAGTTTCAGTTTGAGAAAGCGCTGCTGTGCTGTGCTAACATACGTTTGCCTGTAACCCAGAGTGTGTAAAAGGGTGTGTGAGCTGCTTTCTGTCTTTCTCTCTCGTGTCGTCGGCTAATGAGGGGGCACTGCTGCTTTACCACTGCTTTCTACCAATCACTTCTTCCTCTGCATCTCTCTTTCTCTCTCGCTATCACTCGCTCCAGTTTGGGAAGAGGAAACGGGTCGTCATGGCAACACCACACTGCAGAGCCCTTGGGGATTGTGGGATAGAACGCAAAGCTGTGTTGCCATTGCTGGCCGCACTCCCTCCTTCCATCTCACTCTTTCTGCTGACTACAGTACGATCAAGAGGCTGAAAAGGCATCCCCCTTCTCCTTGTCTGACAGCTTCACCCTAGTCTTGCATAGTCTGACATTAGGCTATCAGCATAAAATCTGGTCCACTTTCAGATGATTCAGACAAAGAAATGCCTACTTAGACAAATATGGACTGGTTTTTATATGTTTAAAACCACGGTGGAAAATATATCAATTGGGAAAAGTGCAAATGAATATTCAGTGTTCATCTCAACTGACAGCACTTATGTTAATTAACACACACAAAAAAATATTCAACTCGTCTCTTGTTTTCTTTAAAAACAACGGAGGTGCTTCAGGTCCGGTCAGATTGTGTTCAGCGAATTTTTGCAGGGCTAATCCACTCATTTCAATAGCAATCTGTCTGGAATTTCATGCGAGGACAAAAGATTTCCCCATATAGATTTTGCAACGGGTTAAAGTTGGTCATGTGAATTTGCCTCGTTGTAGGGATGGGCATTTTTGTCAATTTCTCATTTCGATCATCGATAGGTCTCAAAAACGAGTACTCGAGTACTCGGGGGCGTGGCATGTGCAGGGGGCGGGGCATGTCCATCATTGAGATAATGAAAATACTGTTATGAAAATGGTTGTTGACAAATACAAACGTGACATGAAAAACAGGTACATGAAAACATGAACATATAAAACAAAAAATAACTGCTAGATTATGAGGCATAAATGTCTTTGAAAAAGAAACATCTTTAAAATGACCGTCTCAAATAACCAAGTCAATAATATCGAGCATTGCATTTGAGCTGAAACTGTGAAATAACACCACCCTGCAGAGCTTGCTAGCTGGTTAATAAACTCAACCAAACGCACCCTATATCAGATTAATATGAACCTATTACAACTTAAAAAAACACAAAAGGACGTGAATGCGCACGTGAACTTCAGCGTGCTAGATTTTACAGGCTATGGTTTGAAACGGAACATTTTGAATGCACTCTTCCCTTAACAACGCTGATACACGGACAACGAATTCACACAGAAACAACATTTTATTAAAATCGTGTTCTCATTATAATGCTTTGACAGATTGACTCTGCACATCATGCACTTAATTTTATTATTCATGATCGAAGCGTTTACAGACATCACTGCGCGTTTTCGAACTCATAAAGAAAAACAACTTTAAATAAACTAGGTCTACTGTTAAAATATACGAGAACAGTATATAACTGCTGCATTACTAATATCAATGATTCTGAGAAAGAAATAGCCTATCTAAAAAGAATATGACTGTCTCTAAACCATCATGTCGAGCATTAATGCATTTGAGCTGAAATTGAAGAGAATGAACAACAGCCGGTTTAACGGCAGCGCTTTGCTAGCTTATTAATTATATAACGCGTTTTATATTAGATTAATCAGATATAGACAACATAAAAGTAATCTTACAACGTGCATCTGCAGAAAAGGACGGAATGCGCACATGAACTTCACACGCTAGTCTGAGTGTTCTCGCTAGTTTCTCTGTGGATTTCCTTTAACAGCTAATACACGGGGAACTAAGCACAGATAATTTACAGCATTCTATTTCCATCGTCATTATAATGCTATGTAGGCTATGACAGATTGGCGCTGCACATCTTGCACTATTCCAGACATCACTGCAGTGCAGGCCTCAGTTTCACTTTATTTCGCCGCGGTCTGGAGGCGTGCTATATAACGCTAACCAATCAGACCTCAGGTACCGCGCAATATGACGCAATAACCAATGAAAAAAGAGACTTTTTTTTTTTTAAAGTCAGGGCGATCATCGTTCTCATGATCGATGGTCGCTGTCACGTTCGAGTACTCGATTACTCGACCACTGTTGCCCATCCCTACCTCGTTGACTAACAGAAAGCTGAAAGTTACTTTTCTATGAGCAGTATTTCATACATTGCTACACTATTGACAATAGGCTAGCTACATTTTGTCCAAATTTCACAAACGTGACTGCACCTTTACAATGGAAGCCAATCCATAAAATGAAAAATACTCACTGTATATCAATAGTAGCCTATAGCTACAGGACGTAAACAATATGCATATTAATTTGTATTGAACCAGGGAATATTCTGTGTAATTTGTAATTAATTTGCTACTAATTGCTTCTTCTATACTCTAAATGTCTTCATTGGTACAGGTGCATTATGAGAAACCATATACATAGAGCCTACATTAGCATGAAGGCAATCACATAAACAAACGGAGTGAATGGAGTGAACGAGTAGTGATTAAACACCAACATGGTGATTCAGGGAGGTGGGCAGCTCGAGGAACACTGACAACACAGATTAAAACAAATGGCTTCTGTGAGCCTTGCATAACAGAAATGTGTGTGGGTATGTATCTGTCTCAGTAGAGTATGAAGCGTTGTGTGTATGTGTAATAAATTCAGTCTTGTGTGTCCTGTAACATATAACACATAGACACACTAATAAATGTAAGACTCAAATCAAATCACTGGCCCAAATCTGCAGTTTACAAGGATGGATGGATATAGAAAGGATCTATCTTTCTATCTGTTCCTCACACAAAGCTATTGTATAGCGACAGAAGATTATATGCTAATGCTAATGCTAAAGCACAACATTACAATGCTGAAAAACAAAAGACCAATATTCACTCTCGCTCTATGGGAAACAAACACTCATTCTCACATACACATGCTCACTGCCGTTCCATCAAATTTTCAGCAGAGTGTGTGAAATATTAAGAGGCTGTTGCTTTATGCATTCAGAGCAGAGGGCAGAAAACAACAGCAACCCTGAACACCTGGAGAGACCCAACAACCCCCCACAGACTTGACTGTTCTCATACACACACACTCACATGAATACACTCAAATATGTGCACACAATCTGTCTTACCCAAGCATCTACATACATGCTGACACATATACCTATATAACATATGCCTATATTTACCTATACACACACACGGGAAACCGGGGGTTAGTCGTCACAGAAGCTGTTCCTGAGTGGTTGTGTGTGTTGGTTCCTCATTTAAAATCATTGTAAAAAGGATAATTTTGTCAATTTTGTCTTCCAAACTAAAATCCTAACATCTTAATGTTTTTATAGATGTAGTGTAAAAAGGTGAACACAATAAAACCAATGTAAACACTTTTTTTTTTTCAGATACTACCATTAAAAAGTTTGTGTTCAAAATAAATACATATATATATATATACATATATAATATATAAATACATATATAAATAAAATGTAAATACATTTATAATGTTTAAAAAAGATTTCTATTTCAAATAAATTCTCTTCTTTTGAACTTTCTATTCATCAAAGAATACTGTGATTTAAAAAAAAAAAATAATTTCCACAAAGATATCGAGCAGCACAACTGTTTTCAATATTGATAATAATACATTTTGTTGTCATATTTGGTTACACTTTTATTTTTAAGGTGTCCATATTACAGTGTAATTATACATTTATGTACTGAGTAATAATAATTAACTACATGTACTTACTATAGTGTTGGGAACTTGGGATGAGGGTTTGTTTTGCGTTAGTTGCATCTAATTATGCATAATCTATAGTTTTATTACTATAGTAACTACATGTAACACGTGTAACAAGGCCACTAAACTAACGTTTACCTCGTCACGTGTGTTTTAATCACACAAATGTATTTATTTATTACAATATACAATATTTATTGCATAAAACAATGGTATGTTACCCTGTACATTTTTGTTGTTTCATAAATTGTTTTATTAAGTTGAAAAGTACATAATAGGCCATTTAATGGCATTTCTTTGTGACAACTTCCTATATAGTGTGAGGACGTCCCCCCTCAGGCACATAGAAAAACACACACCCTTAAAACACCAAAATCACCCACCTGTAGAAGTATGAGCAGCCTCTGACTGTGTTGTGGGTAAAGTACTCTTGGCTCTTTTCATTTCCAAAGTCCTCCAGGGGATCAGACCAAAGCAAATCACACATAGGCCCGAATGCTGGGGGCTCCTTGAACCGGTCCAACTAGGCCACAGAGAAACAAATATAATACAGAATACAGAAATACACACATTTCTTGTGGCCATGCATGAAATCTTTCTCCTCCCACACACAACACTGCTGTTCACGCATGGCTTGGCAGTACCTTCTTTATGTCGTCTAAGGTCTGTATTTCTGGGGACAGGCCACCGTGGACGCACAGGAATTGTTGGTTCATGAGAGCTGCCAGGGGCAGACAGTCAAACGCATCCATACAGGAGTCGTAAACCTGCTCTGAATACTTGATTTTACCTGATACACAGTGAGGGAGAAAGAGAACAAGTGAGTATAAAGAAGTCATTTTACTATGTTTAAATACATAGACAATGAATGCACACAGACAACCATGAGCCAATACGTGTTACTCTGTTTTTCACTTTCCAAACAAATTGAACACCAAAGAATATGCATTAGTTGTGTATGTGATGCTTTATCTGTGGATTTTTTTCATTCTTGTGCTGCCACAGAGCATGTTGGGAAATGTAGTTTGGTTGCACACATCTGTCACCCCATAAACCTGCTGAATGAGAATTTTTACTTTATCACTATTCTTTCTTAACAGTAAAAACTAAATCGTATCATCAACATTCACAATTGCAACTTTAAATGATAAATAGGGAGGCGAGTGCCCATCTCACCTCAAAATTCATCATCTGCATCCTCAAAGTACATGAAATCTGAGATTTGGATATAAAGCCGTTTACATCAGAAAAAAATAAATAAATTATTTTATAATTTTGAATTTTTTTTTACCTGAAAACCACTCAATAATTAGTGCTGTCAAACGATTTATTGCATCCAAAATAAAAGTTTGTGTTTACATAAAATATATGTGTGTGTACTGTGTCTAAATATTATGTATATTTAAATATGCACACATGCATGTATATATTTAAGAATTATTTTTATATTTATATTTGAACATATAGTTATGTTATATTTAACATATCAATTATATAGATATATACAGTATATGCATGCAAATGTTTCTTAAATATATATATATGCATGTGTGTGTATTCAAAAATATACATAATAATGATACACAGCACACACACATATATTATGTAAACACAACCTTTTATTTTAGATGCGATTAATCGTTTGACAGCCCTACTTATAATGTTAGTCAAGGTTTCAAAACAGGCTGTTATTGTGACTGTACCTTTAAGACAAGAACATATAAGTCATATAGTATTTCTATCATGGAAGAGTTTAGTATGTTAATGTATTTGGTCTTGAAATTACCCATAGCAGATCTATACAGGTGGAGCTGGGGAAGATGGAGGGTTTCAATACCAACTATTTAAATGTTGAGCAGCAAGCTCATTGGCTGCAGATGCAACAGGAACCAATCAGCTTGTGCCATGATGTGATTGTCAGTGACCATTAGACCATTAGACCACAGAGTTTCATTACAGAACTTGGTATTTATGTAAATTATCTCTGTTATGATAATGGCACTGCAGTTGTTATCAGTTGCTGAAATGAGCATATGTAAATATGCTACATAAACGTGGGTGTGGGCGGTCATATTCTAATAAGGTAAATATTCTGACATCATATGCATGCATTAATAACATTAAATATGTTTACATAGCACACCAATCTCTTTCATTTCAAAACAACAAAATAAATCTTGGTTTCCACAATATTCCCCCTAAGGCTGAATGAAGGCAAGTCATTTTGAGGAAGAAACCAGAGGTGACATCATGTGTTTTTTATAGTTCTTTTGCCAAAAACAACCTAATATTTATCGCAAATAAAAGCTATTTTGTTATAACAGCACTTATCATGTTTTTCTCTGGCCTCATTAGATTCCTACTGGGACCGAACTTTAACGGTCAGCCCCATGTGTCTCAGTGCGTCACAGTCACACACAAGATAAACAGTGTCTCCAGACGGAGAAGGTTTTTTTCTCTCAGTGTGTCGACGCGTGTCCTATTCTCATTATGTCTCAATACGCCACCTCTCAAAAGCATTGTAACCATGCCGACACGTCAGTGGAGTAGACACAGAAAGAGTTTGCCGTCAACTCCGCACCTCTCCCTCCCACCTCACCTGTCTCTATGCTCTAAAGCATTACCTCATACTCCACATCACACCCCCCTCCACCCCTCCCAACTGCTCTGCGTTATAAACCTCATTCACTTTAAATAGAAAGATTTGTCCTTTCAGGAACAATAGACAGTAGGAAATTGAGGGCTGTGCTCGGTTATTCTGATTTGATTATTAACTGTGAAATATAGATATATGGAATTAGTATATCCCTTTTAAACGTGTCACTATTCTGAACCATGAATTACAAATCAAATATAAATGCTAATACTGAGCAATAGGTTTTATTTTTACAGCATTTATTAACCTTTGTTACTGTTAGTTCACAGTCATGTCAGTTCATATAAGCTAATGTTATTTGATACAACTTTTGATCCTAAAAATGTATTAGTAAATGCTGAAATTAACATTAACTAAGATGAATTAATGCAGTAGTAGAAGTATTGTTCATTGTTAGATCATGTTAACTAATGTTAACTAAATGAAACTTATTGTAATGTGTTGCCTATAAAACATATTCACAATGCAATTATTTATTCTGAATAAGGAAATAAAAATGATATCAAATATACTGGAAAACTGATTATTTTCAGTGAAATATAGGAAAATAAATCGCTATGGAATCTATACCTCAACTCTTTTAAACCATTATTCTGAACTATAAATTACAAATCAGATATACGACATGAAATTAATTGACAAATTTTGAAATATAATATAAAAATGTATTATATTAAATATAAGTTGGGTATTTTTTAACGTTTTAGAAGTGTTTTATGCTCACCTGCATTTATTTGATCAAAACTACAGTAATTCCGAAATACTATTACAATTTTAAATGAACTGTATTATATTTTAATACTTTTAAAATTGTAATCTATTCCTGTGATGGCAAAGCAAATTTTCAGCAGTCTTAAAGTATCACATGATGAAAACAGTTATGCTATTTTTATCGTGAAACATTTTTCATTCCATGATGAATGGAAAGTTCAAAAGAACAGCATTTAATTTTTAACATTATAAATGTCTTAACTGTCGCTTTTTATAAATAAATAAAAGTATTACTTTACTACTAACTAGTGATACTTTTGGTAACTATTTTAGGGTTCAATTACCACTATAAGCATGCATATTACTAGGATACTGTTTTTTTATTAGTACTTATAAAGCACATATTAATGCTTTATTCTGCATGACCTTATTCTACATCCCTTAATCCTACCCAAGGCTAATACCTAAACTTAAACCCTACAAAAACTTGCATACTAACTAATAATAAGCAGTAAATTAGGAGTTTATTGAGGCAAAAGTAATGTAAATAGTGAATATGGGTTCCCCATACTAAAGTGTTACCTTGCTTTTCACTAGTGATTTTTTTGCCATTACAAATGACATAACCAGCACATTAAACAGCATTGCAAGCACAAAAGGGGAATACTCACATTCTTGTTTGAAGGTGAAATATTCTGTCAAATGTCTACATTCATGATTTCCTCTCAGTAAAAATAACGTCTTTGGGTAGAGGATTTTCAGTGACCAGAGGTACAGAACACACTACAGAGAGAGAGAGAGAGAAAAAAGCTGAAACATATGGCCACATCCATGGGATACCTACAAACATCATGCTAATGCAGGCCAGCGCAAGGTCTGTGTAGTGTTAATGATACACTTCCAATTACATTACATATGTTATCACATCTACTGTCAGCTCCCATCACCTTCACTGGCTGCCCGCGGACCAAACCATACACGGGTGTCCTCCTCTCCCTTTACTGCTAATAATACACACACAACCAGGCTGACAAACTCATGCCGATCTCATGTATTTATGCTTTAACAAATAGAAGCAGATTGTTACACCAAAAAACATTGGGAGCTGAGTGATTTAATTGAGCAGTCGGTGTTGAGACGTGTTCGCAGACCTAATCATGGCCTGCAGTCAAAGATGGCAGGAACTGGACATGTCAAAGAGCGTGAATGTCAGAGCACAGCGCTCACGGATGACTGATTCCTCTTCTCTGTTTGAAGCTGGAGGAAGATTCCCTGACATGTGTGACAGAATTGGCCATTCTTGTTATCAAAGGAACACTCTAGAGTTACAAGATTACTGGGATGAGACTATCAGCCAATAACCGTGTCTGCTTGGTCAAAAGAAACTGTGGGTTATGCTTTCATGTGAGTTCCAAAACCTACCGGCTGCCTTGAAACTGGAACATGTACATTTCTGGAGAAATTTTAAGACAAGAATGAATGCGGGGAGGACAATTAATTCATTTTTGAGCTGCAGGCAATGTTCATTAATATCCTGCTAAAATGTGATTGTTACTGGCATATTATTTCATTTCTTATCATTAATACTTATTTTTGTCACATGGTGCAAGCAGTTACAGTGGTGTGTTGCAAATTTAGCATGCTATAATACATCAAACAAAACAAAAAAAGCTTTTTAATGCTTTTATAATTTTAATGAGCATTTAATTGATTAAATTAGTTATAATGTTTATTAATTGAAAGACTACATGGAATTTTTCAATAAAAAAGTATTTATTGAATTAATATTGATATATATACATTTTTACATATTTATAAATGTTTATTTATTCATATTTATTACAACATTTAACATCTGCAGGTTTTCGTAGAATTCGTTTATTTAAATATTTTGACTAATGCTTTCAGCTAGTGCAGTTACTCTTTTTAACACCATTTCACCATGTTTAATAAAATTCTGCAGATTTTTCTTAAAAATCAGTACTGAAATGCAGATGCAATTTAGACCTGGTGATGACACAAATGAACCTTTTCATTCAAATGAATCCAAATAAAGCAATTTTTTCAATTAACATGATTAAAAATCCACGGTGAAACCATGAATAGATGTAGAGCTGGGCAAATTTTTTTTTTTTCATATTGATTGATATCGATATTTATCACAATATATCATTTGATAATGCTGCCAACTTGAAGAGTATCCTGACAATGACTGAAGCCTGGGGGTTCATTAATTACATTTTAGTATATAGTTTATTAACAAAAAAAGAATAACATAAAAAAAGCATGTTTGCCCAGTTAAAAGTTTATGTTAAGTTAAGTTGTCTTGTAAGGTATGAAAATAGAACCAGCAAACATCTCAAGAATTTGAAGAAGTAAAACCTATACAATAAAAAGTTCACTATTAGATAAAATAAAGTTAAAAAATATTAACTATGCACTGGTTTTACATTTATGAAATGATTTTGCGGGAGAAATTTTAGTAAAAAAGTGCAAAATATAAACATTGTAAACCAGACATTATGCTACATAGATTAACATGTGACTGCACTGTCGTACTCTCTGTGTTGTCGCTGGGATGATGAAGAAAAGTTTTTTTGCGTTTCCTGCCTTGGTTAGAACTGACCAATGACATATTTTGCACACCGTCTAGGTCGCTTCACACAGAATGCATTTTTCCATTCCACTTTTCCATTGTTTTTCTAAGCACTAGACAGATGTGTTTGACCGCTGCACTTGCGTCTTTTGTAGCGTCTCGTGCATGAAACAACATTCTAAAAACGCGCCACTCAAGTTAAAGGTGTACTATGTAACGTCTCCGTCCGTTAGAGGTCGCCTATTCAAAACAAAGGCGTAGTTTGATGACACCAAGTTTGAGCGCAGAATCTTGGGACGTGGTCTTCACCTCACAGAGAATCGGGATAGGAATCAGGCAGAAATCATGTTCATGGATGCGATTATTAACATTACTGTAGTATGAAGCAGAGCAGGACCGAGTGTTGCGTGAGCTGAGCAAGGCCGCTGGAGCGATTGTTAATAAGATGAACGCAACACGCGCTTCACGAGCAGCGGGACTTTTATTATGCCACAGTCGTCGGCCCCCTTTCCGCTTTTCCGGTCATGAGTATGAGGTAACGCAGCTCTGTTTATCATATTAGATACATCTGAGTGTGTTGAAAATGATGTTATGACGTTACTCTGTGCGTTCGCTCAGCGGCTGCCATGACACTTGTTGAACACTGCAGTAAGAGTAAATAATTTCTGCAAAATAAAACTCGGAAACCGAGGGGAACGCAGATATGACGCAATGGACAGGCGACTCCCTCACACGTCCCGGTTCCTTGGTTGAAATAGCAATTTTCTCACGATTTACAAATAGTTGGAAAGTACTCAACTGAACAAAATATATAACACGGACCTAGTAGTTTTTCGATATTTTACTGCAAAAATGTTACATATTGCAGCTTTAAAAGATTTTTGAAGAGAAAACTTTTTGTTCCATTGACCTTTGTCTCCCGCTTGTGTGAACTGGCCCTTAGCTTTGTCGCTTTTAACTCTTTCCCCACCAGAGTTTTTTTTTTTAAAGTTGCCAGCCACTGGCTGGAAAATTGTCCAATAAATTTTCATGGACCCCAGAATATTTTGTTGCATGAATATCTAAACATGCAATATATCAAAAGAAAGAACAGAGCTTATTCTAACTTAATGCATTCTGTTTTTATCAACACTTGAATGTTGGGAAGTTTCATTAAAAAACAATCAACATTGAGCAAAAAGCTGAGCAAAACACGTTTTTGTCAAAGACATTGGGCCCTATTTTAACGATCTGAGCGCATGGTCTGAAGCGCATGGAGCAGGTGCACCTAGGGCGTGTCCGAATCCACTTTTGTTAGTTTAACGACTGAAAAAACGGTTGGCACGCCAGTCGCATGGTCCAAAAGGGTTGTACCTAATCTCTTAATGAGTCATGGGTGTCATTTTGGCGAAACATGAAATAAACCAATCAGAGTCTCATCTCCCATTCCCTTTAAAAGCCAGTTGCGCTTGCACCATGGCGGATTCGCTATTTACATGGCGAAATTTGCGAGCGCAAAGACTGAACGCTTCTCCAGAAAGGAATCCTTTTATTTTTAATATTTAAAAATGTTTGTGTGCTGCTGCGCGGGCCGAAACTAGCAAAAAACACTTGCGTCATGCCTGCCGTCGCATTGCGCCGGGTGTATGATCGGGCTCTATGTCTGATTCTGAACTGATTCATTACGGTGATCAAAACATAGATGGAGTAGATCCGAGTCCATCAACACCCCCAAAGCTTGCACAATAATATACCTCGTCCTGGGTCGACATTTCATTCAGTAACATTAGGCAGTTTTGATTTATATGCCGTTTAATGTTGATGATGCGTTATTTTACATATGCGTCTGCTTACATATGATATTGCTTGTTTCTGCTTCTTCTTCACATGCCTTTTCGGAGATTCAGTATGCTGTCAGAAGATGTGTCATAGTGCCCCATATTGTGTAACACTGAAAACACGGAACGCTGGAAATTTCCTTCAATGGCAGGGAAAGCGATAAGAAACCCAAACCACCTCCATATAATTGATATTGTGTTACCTTTTTTTCCAACAATTTTGCCTTCATTTCCCTCACCAGCTCCCTGCGGACTGACTGGTTGTTGTCATGTTTATTTCTGCTTTGGGGTAATTACTGGTGGGACAATTCAAATTCATATCGAGTGAAAATGTCCAGAGCTCATCACCGTTATCAGCATAAACTGTATCGCAATCTCAATATGATATTGTTTATCACCCAGCCCTAAATAGATGGATGCACTCTCTTCTCACCTCGATACTGAAGTAACCCCGGTCCACATAATCGCCCAGGAAGAGGTATCGTGTTGTGGCTGGAGAGCCGCCCACCTCAAACAGCTTCATCAGGTCGAAAAACTGCCCATGGATGTCACCGCACACTGCATAAAGGAAGAGAAGGCAGTGGAGAAAGAGAGAGAGGAGAAAATATTGACTTGTTGAGCTGCATTCAACTGTTTGTTCAATATACAGGATATAAAAATGTTAATCCATGGCGGATTCATACAGCCATAGCTACTAAAATCATACTGTAACTGTAGCTCTGTACTGGGCGTAATCCCTTAAATGTCAACATGTAGATTGCTCGAGCCATAATGAACTGATCGAATTGCCAGGAAGCACAATCACAGCTGTGCACATCTGGGGGCGTGAACCACCTAAGAGCCTATATCCAACATAGCTGGCCTGAAGATCTATGTTGCTCCTTTGCAACATAATTCTCTCTCTCTGAGAGAGAAACGCAAACTCCTGTTTCCATGGAGACATGAATTTGATGAGAATAAAGAATGAAATAAATGAGGAGTTTGCGTTGGCATGGAGATGCTGCCTAAGCGTTTGCCCCAGAGGCCTCGCAGCCTTTAGTGTGTGTGGGTGTGGCCACGGACAGAGAGGGAAACACACACATTTAAAACCCTCTTAGCTTGTTCATCACATACTGTATATGAACCCCACATATAAGCCCACAGAGCTGTCATGCAAAGATAGAGGTTCGTGAAATTATAAGCACATGTGTTTGTTCTGACTTTGAGTTTGTGAGGAAGGAAATGAGTTTGAGAATATCAGTCAAACTCCGGGGCTTGAGGAATCTGGTTTTACAGCAAAAGTCCAGATTGTGTGATATGACCTAGTGTAAGTGCGTCAACATGCTTGAGACCAGTGAGAAACTGTGGAGCATCTCACTTCCTGTTTCTCCCACTTGCATGAAATACACCATGAAATCGTTCTTTCCTCGTTAATGTACAATTCTGTTCAAAAGCTTGGGGTCTGTAAGTCTCCTATGCTCATCAAACTGCATTTATTTGATCAAAAATACAATAAAATGGCAATATTGATTTTTGTTAATATGTAGTTTATTCCTGTGATGCAAAGGTGAATTTTTCATCATTACTCCAGTCTTCAGTGTCACATGATCCTTTAGAAATCATTCTAATATGATGATTTGCTGCTCAGGAAACATTTCTTATTGTTATCAATGTTAAAAACAGTTGTGCTGCTGATACATATTTTTGTAGAAACCGTCATACATTTTTTTGCAAGATTCTTTGATGAATAGAAAGTTCAAAAGAGTAACTTCGGTAACTTTACAAGTAAGAAACAGACTGACTGACATCAAACTTTTGAACAAATGTGTGTGTCCTATTGAAACAGGAAGGCAATACATAGAATAAAGATGTGCAAAACGACATATTTTCAAAATCGACTAGTCTGTGGGTTGCCTGAATAACTAATCAGTCTTCAGGGAGCCCTATAACAAGCTGGTTTCAGGTTCACAATATCCCATGTGAACCTGCTTCTTATGGGCTGTTTAGATGCATTCAAAAACAACACAAGGGGCAATCTTATTCAATCTCATTCTCTATACAATTTGATTGGACAAAATAGGTGTAGTGCAGGATGAGTCATCAATATTTCTGACTTGCTTTCCTAAAAGAGAGATACTGTCAGCATGAAATAGAAATTGCAAATGTCTTTAATTTTCTATTGTGACTTATATCTGAGTTAAATGGCTTCTCAAATGAGAGAAAAATCGGTGCGACTTGTCCATGAGGAATTGGATTGTTGTCTGCTAATTTTTCCAATCTTATGTGAGTGACATGTTTTTGGAAGCAAGGGAAAGTTAATGATTTTGATTAAAAATTACAAGGACACTTGAATTTTTAACAAATGATGTGCGTGGATAAATCATTTATTCATTTATAAAAAGAAGAATTGTCATTTTTGACTTTAAAGTCCCCAAGAAATCCAAATGGACGTTTTTTGACTATGAATATGCTACCCTTACTGCTATCTATAAGCTAGTGTGCTCCAAAACAATGACAAGATGGGCATTTAGAAGATATGTGCCGCCAATATGGACTTCAGTGGGCTTTTTAAAGGGATAGTTCACCCAAAAATGTAATTTTATCATCATTTACTCACCCTCAAGTTGCTCCAAACCTCTATGACTTTCTTCTGTTGAACACAAAATAAGGTATTTTAAAGAATCTTGGTAATCAAACAGTTGAGAGCAGCCACTGACTTCCATATTATTTTTTCCTACTATGGAAGTATATGGCTAGCGTCAACTGTCTGTTTACCAACATTCTTCAAAATATCTTCTTTTCTGTTCAACAGAAGAAAGAAACTCATAGAGGTTTGGAAAAACTTGAGTGTGAGTAAATGATGACAGAACTATCCCTTTAAATGCGTTTATCTGCTTAAAAGGTGTCATGAACTGGCTTTTTTAATTTTGTTATACTGTTGTCTGAGGTCAACAAGTTCGCATGGTTTTTACATTCAAAAACATCATAATGAATAAGTTATAGGCTATTTTCTGCATTGGTTTTGAGGCTTTCTGAAAAACACTTGGTTTTGATGGGCGTGCCGCACTGAAGACACGGAAGTAAACGCCTACGGCTAGGATTGGATAAGACTTGCATATTTAATGAGCTTCAGCTCCCCTCAGTACATGTGGGAATCGTCTGGAGAAACACTCACAGGGCTCATCAAACAAACACAATTATTCATCTTTCATCCACCCGCGATTGATTGGAATGTTATTTTTGTATTGGCTGGCCCGATGTGAATATAAACGCGAACCATACACACACACACACACTTTGCGAGCCCTGGCTTTATAAGTCCGAGTCTGATCACGATTGAACCAATAACACCTTCTCCAGCCTGTGACTGCGTGCTAAGGTATGTAACGATCTGTAACAATGCAATACTAACACATATAAAAAACATGGTTTTACTCACATAAGTGTGTTGCACCGTTCCTGTCGGACTCAATATAGAAGGCACAACATTGTGTTTTAATCTCAAGATGTCTGCAAATCCAGTCTCGACCTGTATCTTGTTTGCAATCGATTCTGCGGTGAAATGAAGTGAACAAATGCGCAATGTCTTTACCACATGTGCTGGAACTTCATTAAAAATAAAGTTCAACCACTCATTCCTAATAATAGAATCAGAAGGAAGCTTATGCAGGGACTGTGTTCTTCCACAACCAGGCACAGCGCAATATATTACTCTCTTCATCATGTTTATAGCTTGGTAGCGCGATCCGTCCGTTTAGCTCCACGTGTCGGTGGGCGGGGCTACAGAATCAGGCGTACATATTTATCTGTTGAGGCGTCCTGTGACGTCAGTGGTCGACATATTTCTGAGAGCTCTCGTTTTCTGGGCCTGGTGTCAATAAAAGCTTTTCTTTGACTAACAAGGACGTTTTCAGTTCTGAAACGTACAGGATATTCTTATATCACAATGAACTTTTATATATCAAAGGCTCAAGGGAAAGTTGATTTCTCAGTTCATCACCCCTTTAAAGTGAAATGTGTCATCATTTAGGAATACACCAGCAAACATATAGCCACAAAGCTCAAAAATAAACTTTCATTTTGATTTCATGGGTATTTTTATAAACTCCTACAGGCCTTCAACTACTCTCACTAATTGCCAAGCAGCTTGGTGAAAAAAGGTCCACTGTTGGAGCAATCATTAGAAAATGGAAGAAGCTAAACATGACTGTCAATCTCCCTCGGACTGGGGCTCCATGCAAGATCTCACCTCGTGGGGTCTCAATGATCCTAAGAAAGGTGAGGAATCAGCCCAGAAGTACACAGGAGGAGCTGGTCAATGACCTGAAAAGAGCTGGGACCACAGTTTCCAAGGTTACTGTTGGTAAAACACTAAGACGTCATGGTTTGAAATCATGCATGGCACGGAAGGTTCCCCTGCTTAAACCAGCACATGTCCAGGCCCGTCTTAAGTTTGCCAATGACCATTTGGATGATCCAGAGGAGTCATGGGAGAAAGTCATGTGGTCAGATGAGACCAAAATAGAACTTTTTGGTCATAATTCCACTAAACGTGTTTGGAGGAAGAAGAATGATGAGTACCATCTCAAGAACACCATCCCTACTGTGAAGCATGGGGGTGGTAGCATCATGCTTTGGGGGTGTTTTTCTGCACATGGGACAGGGCGACTGCACTGTATTAAGGAGAGGATACCTCAACAACCTCCTTCCCTCAGTTAGAGCATTGAAAAGGGGTTGTGGCTGGGTCTTCCAACATGACAATGACCCGAAGCACACAGCCAGGATAACCAAGGAGTGGCTCTGTAAGAAGCATATCAAGGTTCTGGCGTGGCCTAGCCCGTCTCCAGACCTAAACCCAATAGAGAATCTTTGGAGGGAGCTCAAACTCCGTGTTTCTCAGCGACAGGCCAGAAACCTGACTGATCTAGAGAAGATCTGTGTGGAGGAGTGGGCCAAAATCCCTCCTGCAGTGTGTGCAAACCTGGTGAAAAACTACAGGAAACTAGGGATGTGACGGTGAGGAAATTTCCCCACCGGTTAATTGATGTGTGACAACACCGGTAATACCGGTATCACCGGCGGAGGCTTTTAAATCACTAATTCTATCTAACCGAAAGTAACATGCACACGACCGCTCTGAACTGAAAACGCGCCAGTGCGCACACACCGTGAATGACAGCTCGTCTGTAAATGCACGCTCTGTCCATGGGTGCGTCTCAATCAGTTCCCTAGTTCAGTAGTCAGGGCACTGATCAAGCATAGTCTATGATTGAGATGCACGCCATGAATGAATTACAGTTCGTCCGTAAAGCCTTGTTTATACTCGGTGCGCGCGGCAAAAATAAATGGGTGCAGTCAGCGTAGTGCGGAGGCTCGCACTGCGGAGCCAGACGAAAGAAAACAATGCGCGCTCTGTGCGGCCGTGCACATTTTACTTTCGGTTTTGAATTAGCGCCAATTCGGCTGCGGGTTGCTTGAATTGTGGGTTCATTAGCCTATTATTTTTAATGAAAAACACAACAACAAAACAAATGACAAACTCCCTTAAATAGGCGCTTTTACGTTTCGCTTTCAAGCCAAATCTTCCGCGATCATCTCAGTCAGCTCCTCACTCTTAAATCTGATGAATGACTCCTGCCGCTGCCGAGAGTCACGGTCGGATCCTGCTTTATTAAACAGATACGTTCAGTTTTTATTTGTATTGTCTGTTCTCTAACTGAACTAAATTATTTTATTACTATAAAAAAATCAAAAAGACGGTGGGAGGTGCCACGGTGGGCAAGTGATGTAACCGGTGTTGAGTCTGGACACCGGTAACACCGGCAACACCGACTATCGTAGCAAGCCTACAGGAAACGTTTGACCTCTGTAATTGCAAACAAAGGCTACTGTACCAAATATTAACATTGATTTTCTCAGGTGTTCAAATACTTATTTGCAGCTGTATCATACAAATAAAAAGTTACAAAAATCATACATTGTGATTTCTGGATTTTTTTTTTTTAGATTATGTCTCTCACAGTGGACATGCACCTACGATGCCAATTTCAGACCCCTCCATGATTTCTAAGTGGGAGAACTTGCAAAATAGCAGGGTGTTTAAATACTCATTTTCCTTAGTGTATCATGTTGGCCTCCTTTTCTTATAAAATGCGAAATCACTACAGGGACACAAGCTCAAGATTTTCTTCCAGATCAATGCTCAAATCAATAGATCCATTCTCAAAACAACCACTCATTTATCCTTAAAAGTCTCTAGGGAAGCAGCTTAAATTAAGATTCCTCATGTCAAATGAATTAGCGGATTTATCTGTCCTAAATCATACAGCAGCCGCAAGCAGTCCACCGAGTCTGACATACATCCAGAATGGGCCATTAACACGAACCATTAACACACACTAAAGAGCAAAATCCCTAGAAGTAATCAAGCACCGCAGCATAGCCAGGAAGAACCAAAGCCTCTAGAGGAAATGATGTTGAGAATGGCTAAAGGGGTCGTTTTCTGGGGTCACAGGGGCTGCAGTTAGTGCTTTTTTTTCTGCAGGAGCAGGACTGATGAATGACAGGGAGGTGACAAGTTAAACTCTCTCTCTCTTTCTTATCTGTGCTCGCTCGCTCCTCCTGGAAAAGAGATTCTTCCGCCCCCTTGTATTCAGCTGTTCCCGCTCCAGCCTTCTCACGCTGTGCTTATTTCCCTTCTCTCACCCTGCCTCCTCTACTGCACCCAAGCCATCGTTAAAAACGCAGATGCATTGTGGGAAACGGTGCACGACACCATCCGATTTCGCCTCATATGAGGCGTAAGATCTAGCTAAGAGTCAAACACAAAACACATGAATTTCGTCCACACCGCTGCTGCTATGTGTGCGTTGGGAGGGTCTCACAGGAGCTCACCATATATACCCAGGTGAGCTCTCTCTCCCCTGGGTATATACTCCTGACGACTTCCAACCTGCTCATCAGGCAGAAATGCCTGTTGTTAAAGTCTTTGTAGACATGGATAGGTTTATATAATCAAAACGGGGGGGTGGTTGGGAAATGCAGATATGCCCAGTCACGTTGCAGCATCAGAGCTGCATAATGCATGGGCAAATCAGATGCGGCCAGGCTGTGTTAGTAAGTGGCGTTTACTGTATATAAATGAGCGGATCCTGCATATTGAGACATTACATTATGCATGAAGAGGTATATGAATTGTGCATGAAAATGTTCCCGGGTCCCGGTGTTAAGTGCTTCTGTTTAAACGAGTCGGCTGGATGGGGGAGCTGATTTTTAACTGTGCTTCAGGAGAAACAGGTATTAAATGTGCAATTAACATGCTTGTTCACATTCCCGGGTCACATGCCACCCGAGCGCAGGGGGAGAATGTAGATGGCATCCGGTGTGTGTCACAGTGACTCCGCCATGATCTCCCATGGCGACTGAATGCCGTTTCTCGTTCTGCTCCTCCCTTACTCCTGATCAATCCGACAGGTCACACCTCTCGCTCCTGTTGTCTTTTTTTCTGTTCTTTTTTACTCTCATGCTTTCATTTTCTGTCCTCTTTTCGCTCATCTCCTTCCATCTGCTCCTCTTCTCTCCTCTCATTTCTTCGTCTCTTCTCCTCCTCGCATCTGCTCCACTTGTAATCTGCTTATTTCCTCGTATCATCATCTCCTCCGTTCTCTCCTCTTTTGTCATTCACCTCCTCTCACTGTTCATCTCCTCTTTTCTCCTCTCGTCTGCTCCTTGTGCCTCATCTGTTCGTCTCGTTTCCTTCATTCATTTGTTCGACTCCTCTAATATTTAAAGGTCCCATGGCATGGCATTTTTCTATTATTTTATAATGTTTCCTGAGGTGTACTTATATTGTTAGTATGACTTTTACATCATAAAATGTCATAATTTAGAAATAAAAGGCATTTTTTCTATACTGCTGTTTGCCCTGTGGCTGAATGCCCTGCTTCAAGAGGCGTGTCTGCTGTGAGACTTCAGTAAAAACGCCCACGGTTGTGATTGGCTGACATCTTTGCATTTTAAATGAGCGGAGGGGGTGTGGTTTAACGAGGTCTAAGAGGGACGAGCTGCTGCCAGAGAGACGGATGGACCTGAGTTCACTTCACATCAGTTCTCAGCATGTCTGAACTGTAGTAGTTACAGCATATACTTCAGGTTATTAGTCTATTTCTAGTCGGAGGGACTGTCACTCATGTCAGAAAGTTAGTAACTTTAGTAAATTATGGATCAGCGCTGACTGGAGACGCGAACCGTTTAGAACGATTCAGTCCGATTTGGTGAACTGATTCGGTTCACTAAAAAGAACTGGTTCAAAAGAAAGATCGTTCGCGAACTGGACATCACTAATGTACCAGAGACGGAGCTCAGCGATTGCTAACAAAGTTATTTATAGTAACTACTGAGTTATGAGAGCGCTGTCAGTCAGCGCGAGTTTATTGTGTTTGTATCTGAGAGTTCTGAATAAACACGAGTCCCAGTCACACCGAGTCCGTCTTCATCATTATTACCAACTTTGTAACACATGCAAAGTACCATTACAGCTGTCGAGATGAACGAGTTAAAAGTAAGTGTTGATAATAGCATTATTTTTAAAATAAAATAAAAGCGTCAGTGACGCGCGTTGAGTACACAGCGCAAACAAAGACACAACAGCAGTAATCGAATGTAATCCAGTTTATTGTGGGGCTAGGCTGGCTAGCCCGAATATGCTCACGCTTACCCCCCTTCTGCTTAATCTCACGCCGCGTTTGGTGCCTCCGCTGTGGGCCAGATGCAGTACTGGGGGTCGGGGATGTTGAAGGCCACCGGCCAGTGCAGCCCGAGCTTCGGCGTGTGTGAGGCTGATGTTGAGCAGAAACTCATGACTGTATGCACATTTTAGAACCGATAGACGCGACGAGGACGTACAAAAACACTGACTCACAAGAAAGAAAACACAAAAACACCGTTCTGTCGGGAAAGAGAGAAGCCGCAGTGTGTGCACGAATAATAAATAATTAGCTACACATCAGAAATCACTGATCACAGATCAGAAGGAACTGAAAAAAGACTTCTGTTTTCATTTGTACATCCAAACACTGAGAAACTGCCAGCGTTCACTCGTTCACAAGCAATGATCTCTCGAGCGTTTGCATGGGCGTGCCAGATTCTCTGGGCGGAGGAAAGGGAGGAAACCGTTCCTGCTTGGACGTCAAACCAGGAGACTTCAGGATTGGCTCGTCTGGCCTGTCATTTTCTCAAAGGCAGAGAGAGACAGCCAGAACTCGGGTTTACACCGATCAACATTTCTATGCACTTGGGGACAATATTCAGGCTAGGGGAACTAATATTAATGTTGAAAAACCTCATAAAATGAAAATTTCATGCCATAGGACCTTTAATCTTCTCTCCCCACTCATATCCGCCCATCCGTTCATTTCCATGCCTCGTTTCTCTCCGTCTCTCCTCTCATTTCTTCATCTCCTTCTCCTCCTCCTCTCATCTGCTCCTCTTCTGTAATCTGCTTATTTCCTCTCCTTTCTCATATCAATCTCCTCCGTTCTCTCCTCTTTTGTCATTCACCTCCTCTCGTCTGCTCCTTGTGCCTCATCTGTTCATCTCGTTTCCTTCATTCATTTGTTCGACTCCTCTAATATTTAATCTTCTCTCCTCGCTCATATCCTCCCATCCGTTCATTTCCATGCCTCGTTTCTCTCCGTCTCTCCTCTCATTTCTTCATCTCCTTCTCCTCCTGCTCTCTTCTGCTCCTCTACTGTAATCTGCTCATCTCATTTCCTTTCCTTCTACCAAATCAAATCATCATCTTGTGTTCATCTCCTCTCCTCTCATTTCTTTTTATTTTTAATCCCCCCTCCTTTTACCTCTTCTCCGCTTAGTTCTTTTCGTCTCCTCTCCTTTGTTCCTCTTTCTCACTCTTCATCTCTTTTCTCCTCTCACCTCTCTCCTTTTATCCACTCCTCTTTCCTCCTCTCTCATATCCTCTCATCTGTTCATTTCCTCAACTCGTTTCCCTCCTTCTGTCATTTCTTCATCTCCTTTCCCTGCTTATTTATCTGCCTTTTCTCTTCTCATCTGTTCATATTATTCTCCCATCTATACATTTCTTCTCCTCTTTTCTCTCTTTTTATAATTTGTATGTCTTCCTTCATATTCTCCTCGTCCTCCCTTCTCCATTCCTTGTCGTCTCTCATCTGGTCTTCTCCTCTCTTCTTTGCTCCTTTTCAATCATCTGCTCATCTCCTCTCTCTACCATCATATTAAGTTAATCTTTTTCTCCGTCCTTCCATTTTTTAACCTCCTCTCCTCTCCTGGAGATGAACAGAATCTCTTTAATTTATCCCGTCCCCTCTCCTCTGTTCATCTCCTCTCCTTTCTCATTTACTCTCTTTGGGTTTCTCTTTTTACCTCCTCTCACATCTTTTCCTCTCCTCTCATCTGTTCTAATTCTCCCAACCTCACCTGCTCCTCTTATCCTCCCATCTGTTTATCTCCCCTCCACTTTTCTCCTCTCTGCTCATATGTTCACCTCCTCTCCTTTCTCCTTTTCTCACATCTATTCAGGCCCTCTCCTCTTTCCCCTCATCTGCTCCTCTTATTCTCTCACCTGTTCATCTCCTCCTTTCCTTTTCATCTCCTTTCCTCTCTCTTCTCCTCTGTAATCTCTTCTTCTCCTCACTTAATTTTGTATCCTTTTGTCTCTCTTCTCAAATTATCATCTCATGTGTTCATCTCCTCCTTTCTCTTCTTTCTTTTTATTTTGTAACACTACCTCTCCTGGAGATGAACAGGATTGCATCTATTCATCCCCCTTTTTTTCTACTCTTCTCCACTTCTATTTGTCTCCTTTACTTTGTTCCTCTCTCTATCTTCTCACTGTTCAACTCTTCTTTTCTCCACTCATCAGTTCCTTGTGTCTCATCTGCTCATCTCCATTCCTCCTTTCATTTGTTTGACTCCTCTCATCTTTCTCCTTTTTTCTCCTCTCTCATATCCTTTCACATGTTCATTTCCTCTACTCTTTTCTCTCCTTCTGTAATTTCTTCATCTCCTTTCCTCTCTTTCCCCCGCTTATCTTATCCGCCTTTTCTCCTCTCCTCTGTCCATCTCTCTTTTCTCCTCTCAGCTCATCTGCTCACCTCATATCCTTTCCTCTTGTCCTCATCTTCTCCTATTCACTCTCAGCTTCTCCGCATATACTCCTATCTGTCCCTTTCCTCTTTTCTCACCTTTTCTCATTTTATATCTTCTTTCATCTTCTCCTTGTCCTCCAATCTGTTCATTAATTTAACCATTCCTTATCGTCTCTCTTCTCCTCCTTCCCTCGCTCCTCTCCAGTCATCTGCTTATCTCCTCTCCCTTCCATCTTTTAACCTCCTCTCCTGGTGATGAACAGAATCTCTTAGATTTATACTTTCCCCTCTCCTCTGTTCATCTCCTCCCCTTTCTCATATACTCTCTCTAGGTTTCTCTTTTCACCTCCTCTCACCTCTTTTCCTCTCCTCTGTGCTTCATCTCCCCTCCTCTTTTCTCCTCTCCTTTCAAATTTTTCTCTCACCTGTTCATCTTCTCATTTCTTTCATCTTCGTTTCCTTTCCTCTCTTCTGTTGATCTCTTCTTCATCCTTTCTTCGCCCTTCTCAAATCATTATCTCATGTGTTCATCTCCTCCTTTCTCTCCTCTGCTTTCATCTTTTCACCTCCTCTCCTGGACAGGAACAATTCATCTTGTCCCCTTTCATATTTTCATCTCTCTCCTCTGCGGTCACCCCCTCTCCATCTCCTTTGCTATCGGTTCTTCTCATCTCTTCTCTCCCTCTCATCTGCTACTCTTATTCTCCCATCTGTTCAACTCTTCTCCTCATATCATCTCCTTTCCGTTCCTTTCCTCCCCTCTCGTCTGTTCTTCTTTTCTCTCACCTGCTCCTCTTATTCTCCCATATGTCCATCTCCTCTTCGCTTTCCTCCTCTCTACTCATCTGATTATCTCCTCTCCTCTCTTCTATTCATATCCTCTCCTCCTCATCCTCTCTTCTCATTATGTAAGCTGGACTTAATGAGCGAGCAGCACACAGCACAAATCATTCTCAGCATAAATGAATGGGCCTGAACCAGCGCGCTGTGTGTGTGTGTGTATCTGTGTGATTGTGTAAGCAGTCTTGATTAACAATAGCATGAGGTGATGGCCATACAGCTGGGTGAAGGTAGTGACAAACGGCAGCAGATATGTCTTTGTTTGCCATTATGTTGCATCACAAAGGAAGCGGATCTACTGACAATGATGGGCCCTCGCGTACACTGTGCCTCCTGCATATTTCATATCCCTTTGATATTAATAATAGACAATCGGCAGGCATAAACTTCACTTGGCCTAATTTTGGCTGATCTGGGCAAATATTCTGAGCTCAGGGACAGACATCACACAACCAAGCACACACACAGAGTAAACTCTAAATGGTGATAATTGTAAGTATCTCTCTTCATGTGTGGCAGTGACTGTGCAGTGCTGAATGTGGAGGGGGGCGACGCTTATTCTCACATCACCCACTGCAGGCACACAGGGTGCAAGCAGAACTGGATGATGGAAAGAGATTTAGAGAAAGAGAGAGAGAGAATATTGAGCTGTTAGATGCAGATGACTCAGAGGTGTAGGTGTGTTCTGCAGTAGAGAACCACTCTCTCTCTCTCTCTCTCTCTCTTTATCTCTCTCTCGCTCTGTAGGTCGCTCTGATCAACTGATGGATTTTAACAGCTGCACTGTACCAGACAAATCTAAGTGCACCGTGGAATTGAACTCTTCCTGTGAGACTGCGACTGAACCGGAGTGAACTCAAATGCTTTGTGCCTTTAAACACAGCAGTTAGCGACTCCTGATGCACCCAGGCTTGTGACCGTGTGACTTTTTCAGCTGCCAAAACTGCCTTTGTTGCAGTGATGTTAACACAAGTTGTCTCCATTTTACAGCCCTCCCACACAGCAAAACAATGATTTTTTAAAAATCTGTATTGTCTTGTTTCCCAAAATCTTTTTATCTTTATTATTTTAATTAAAAACATGTAAATAATAATATAACATGTACACAAATAAATTGTTTTATGTCTTTATTACCCTATTTGCAAACATTAAGAATAAATCCTTACAAATTAAGTGAGATTTATGCTTAAAACTAGATGAAAAAAATGGTAAGACTTTACAATAAAGTCTCATTTGTTAACATTAGTTAATGTACACTCTAAAAAAAGTTGTAAGTATAATCAACTTGAATGTTTAAGTCATTTCAACTTAAATTACGTTCAACTGACTTTAAAAATGAGTTGTATCTTGAATAACTTATAAAAAAACTTACAATGTAAAACATATGTTGTCATAAATCATTGATCATTCAATTTTTTTTTACAGTGTATTAACTATCATGAACTAACAATGAGCAATACATTTGTTACAGTATTTATTCATCTTTGTTAATAAAAATCCAGCTGTTCAATGTTTGTTCATGTTAGTTCACACTTCGTTCAACTAATGTTAACAAATACAACTTTTGATTTTAATAATGTATTAGTAAATGTTGAAATTAACATTAACTAAGATTAATAAATGCTGTAGAAGTATTGTACATCCTTAGTTCATGTAAACTAAAGTAGTTAACTAATGAAATCTTATTGTAAAGTTACCGAAAAAATGTATGCCAACAGGAATAGAAAATAATACATTTAATTCCACTTGTTCTTTGAAACAAAAAATTAGTTACTTTAAAATGTAGCTTCTCAAGTAAATGTATCTTGTTTTAAAGATTTTTTTTACCCAACACTACAAACGGTGTACTTTTTACAGATTGGGACTAAATATGATCCGGAGCAGTTTTAAAATGAACACTTTATGTGCTTGACACTGCGTTTTTTACTGTGTAGAGAACAAGACAAAAATTCTAATCAAGAAAATATGGTTTTGCTGCGTAAATAGCAACGTCTTTCCTTGCAGACATTAAAAATTAAATAAACAAACAAAAAAAGGCACTAAAACAGCATTAAAAATACTGCAATTTCACCCGTGTGAAGGAGATGTACCATTTGGGTGAGCAGAATCACATTACAAAGAAAAATTAATCAAGCTATGTCCATTATCTCTGCATATTTTTATTTATTTAAATTTTTTTTGGTGCAGTTACACAAGGACCCGTGTCTTTCAGGAGTAAGCGGCTCATACGCGGATGAGACAGTGGAAATCACGGCCAGCTGGTGTGCTGACACACTCCTGCAGATGGATGCGGGTATCAAGTACTCAACTCTATTGATTATCCTCAGACACTGATAAAAGCGCTTCACATTAAGAGATGCACTGCTCAGATGAGCCATTGAATAGATAAAGACATGCTTTATGTGGTACGTACATTACCCTAGTTTTCATTTAAAACTATTTTTCCTCTATCCTCACCTCAGAGTGGATGTCACGACAGGTAAGGAGGGAATTAAAATACCCGAGAAACGCACACGTTCGCAAGTATAAAAGTGATCAAACTTTAAAGCGACAGCTACCTTCACAGGTAAACTTCATACGGAAACACCTCGAGCGCTTGTTCGCTTTGCCGCCATTTGGTTTTTTCCCCGCTATTGTTCATTCTTTGAACTTCCAGTCGGGTGCTTTTGGAGTTTATTTTTGTATTTGAGGTCAGGATTGTGCATTCTCTCTCAAACTCTCGCTGTCTCGCTGCCTCTTTAGTCCTGTTTGCTGACGGTATCAAAGCAAGTTGTCACTGATATACAGTTAACACATGCAGATGCCGTCAGATAACAAACTGCATTATGTACACACACAGATGCTAATGCACAGACGTTCTTTATCGACTAATGTCTGAAAATAGATCCACCCTGCTGCAAAACAAGGCGCACAAAGCAAATATTTCCCTTTACATTGTCTGTGAGGTGAATCTGATGCAATAATAGACTAGGAAGTACCTGTGACAGGTGCCTCTATGTCCAGCATGGTCTTCTCCTGGCGTAAGATAGAGGCCCCTTCGTTTACGATTCGGAGGGCCACGGCCTCTTCCACCCTGCCTTCTTTAGTGAGGTGGGCTTTCAGTAGATCCACCCTTGGTTTCCCCTCACAGTCAAACACCTCCTTCATGGTGAGGCGGTGACTCAAGGGGAAGGGAACGGCTGAGGGGAGCACAAAACAGAAAGAATACATCAGAACTTGAACGTTATAGTCACTGTTATGTTGCACAACAGCATAATTCAATGGTCAATTTCAACTTTTCCCCAGGGATATATTTTGTAACGAACTAACTACATGTTATAATTTAAAGAATTTCTGTGACCATACCAGCTGTTTATTGAATACAGCTTCAAGGGTTTGTTTATTAAATCAAAATGGCTGCCCGAAAACATCAGTGGTGTGCTAAACTTCCCTACTCTTAAAAAGTTTGGGGTTGGTATTTTCTGAAAGAAGCTTCTTATGCTCACCAAGGATGCATTTATTTGATACAGTAAAAAAAAAAGCACACCAATAATACAAATGTCATAATACATTTTCAAAGGTAATTTATTCCTGTGATGACAAAGCAAAATTTTCAGCAGCCTTTACTCCAGTCTCCAGCAGTGTTAAATTACTATCATTGAGATCCAAATAGAGTTTTTCAATTACAGTTTTTC
The DNA here is from genome assembly GCF_949357685.1 of Gobio gobio. NCBI lineage: Eukaryota > Metazoa > Chordata > Actinopteri > Cypriniformes > Gobionidae > Gobio > Gobio gobio. Next base: position 24,184,785 of record NC_137107.1, read on the forward strand.
ACAATTGCTAAAACACTAAACCACACTCTCTGAACCAAATGATCAATAGCCTAAACCAATTTGTTTGAATAAATAACTTTCTGCAAAAGGCAGTTAGACACCGTTTGCAAATCTCCTGCACTTTTTTGCAAAACTCTAAACACATTCTCTTTAAAACAACACATCGCACAACAGGCTGAAGTTAAACAACTAAAACACAGGTGTCATCGTTTACACACAACGATTTAAGATTGTTCAATCTTATTTCTAATGATGTGTATTTGACCAACTGTACAAAATATAAACCAGTTCAGGAGCACTGAATGTTAATGAGCAATAGATGGAAACAATCTGAGAGGGAGAGGAGGAAGAGTACATATAAGAGGTGGTGGACGAGGAGGAAGAGGAGGAGGACGAGAAAAAGCAAGGTGTGGACAGTGTTGTCAAGGCTGGATCCGGCACACCAGAGGGTTTTTCCCTTCGCCTGGCAAGAGACGACATTGCCTGAGATGTGGACGAAGAGTCAGCAGGAAGACATGATGCTGAAACAGAATCAGTCTCTCATTGACATTGATTTTCCAGTCGCACAACTTACAGTATTTGAGTGTACTGTAACATGCTTTTCATGACCTTTTTGGCTTTTGCAGTTGGACTGCAGTATTTTTACAGTATGCAAGTGCTGAATATACAGACATTCAGAAGCCTACTATTCAATATTCAGTACGATACTATAATTCCTGTACATACAGTATACAATATATCCACCTTACTCAGTTCCAATTACTATACTTTTTTATATTATTGCAAAAATTGTTTACTGTATACAATATATTTTTTTGTGGATGCTGTGCTCTCCATTTTTTGATGTAGTGTCCAATGAATGCTCTGTAGTCCTTATATTTTTGACTCACGTGTGTATGATCTGAAAGCATTGTTTGATTTTGAGTACAGGTTAAATGGTTTTGAAGCAACTGTTTGAGTCGAGGGTTTTGTGAGTTTAGTTTGAAAATGTGGATTTAATGTTATGACAATTGTCTTAGCAATTGTAAAAAACTAATATTTTAAATATGTTTTTATTTTTATATTTTCCGTATTTATTTTCATTTTAATTTGTGGGTAATTTCTTTAAATATTTAGTTATTTTAGTACATCAAGTTAAACACAATGAAAATGAGAAACCAGCCAGAATAAAATATTAAACACAAACAATTTCATGGTTTTAGTTTTAGATACTGGTCTTCAGTGTCACATGATCCTTCAGAAATCATTCTAATATTGATTTGCAGCTCAAGAAACATTTATTATTATAATCAATGTTGAAAACAGTTGTGCTGCTTCATATATTTTTCTGGAAACCATAACACATCTTTTTTCAGGATTCTTTGATGAATAGAAAGTTCAGAAGAACCGCATTTATTTGAAATAGAAATATTTTGTGACTATACAATTCTTTGATCAATTTAATGCATCCTTGCTGAAAAAAAATATTAATTTCATTAAAAAAAATATTACTGACCTTACTTTTGAACAGTTGTACATGGAGTTAGTGGATTGCCTAAAGGGCTACTTGACCCCAATAAGATGCGTTTCTTAGAGGATGTTCAGCAACAGCTGGATGGAGTGCAATTTTATAACATATCAAATAACTAGTTATTTCAAATACATAGTTATATATCAAATAACTAGTTGACCTCAGTTATTATTTAGATAAGTGACCAGTGTGATTTGACCACTGTGACCCATTCTTAACTTGTTCTTTGTCAACTTAACTCCACATGAATCTTGTTTTTCTTTAACCATGGCTGCCTAGCATCATCATTTGTTCATCGAGCTCACTTACATCAATGCAAAATTGGCCTCACATCACAAAAACAAAGCCGGAACCGCTATGAGTTAGTTGACTGACAAGCTGCTTATTAAAGCTTCCAAAGAGCTGGATGTGAATAATTGATAAAGGTGCAGCGAACGGCGTACCGGTCCTCAGCTGCGTGAAAATTCAATTCGGAAATTAGACAGAGAAAACAATATCTGCACCAAAAATTGGGGCAAATGCAGTTTCTTTCCGTTATGACTCACTAATGTGTACACTGATAATGTGGGACTTGGCTTCAACAAAACATTGGCATGGTGAATTATTTACGCACATGCTAGCGAAGATTCGCCCCGCACTGTACAGAAATAATTATGGAGTGCAGTTACAGTGCCATTGAGAAGAAATGCTAAACATTGTTCGGATACATGATGACAGTCTCTCAGAGCAGGATTTCAGAATAAGACTTCGGAGATATCGGCAATTCTGTGAGCAAAACATGCATTTTGTATTGCTGAGTAGAAGCTAGCAACAACATACACAGCTCAGAGAGCGAGAGAAATACAGTAGGGGAACTGGGGAGGGAAGCTCAGGGCAGAGACTCAACGTGATCAACACAAAGCTAAATAATTCATGTTTGACTTGAGGGGGAAAAAAGAGAAATCTCATGTTCCTGCTGCTGGGATAATGAGACTAGGCCTAGCATAGGATTTTAACAGCGGTAAGGAAACAGCCCATTCAAAAAAAGTGTGTGGGTGCGCTTGTGTTACTTCTGTATATTTGCAAAAGCTTGGTTTCCTTGGTCCTCTGTATGTTGACAAATCTAAAGCGCTGTCACATTAGCGAAATTTAGATGAATTTACAAGGAGAAAAAAGGGTTCATTGTCTATAATCAATAGTATAGCAATGTAATACGCATGCAACGGCTCACACACAGAAATCACTTTCAAACCAATCAGCTTTCTATTGGTCAACGCGATGAATATCAAAATCTGCATGGGGAAATCTTTTGCCCTCAGGCAAAATTCCCAAGCGTGGCTATTGAAGTTACTGGATTTTGCCTGTGAAAATTTGCTGAACTATGATGAATGTGAACACACCTTAAAAGGGATAGTTCACCCAAAAATCTGGTAACCATTGACTACCATAGTACTTACGTAGTACTATACTATGGTAGTCAATGTTTGCTCTATCTGCTTGGTTACAAACATTCTTCAAAAATATCTTCTTATTTTAGAACAAAGAAACTCATACAGGTTTGGAACAACTTGAGGGTGAGTAAATGATGACAGAATTTTCATTTTTGGGTGAACTATCCCTTTAATGCTTCATATCATGTCAGCTATAATGCTAGATATCTGTACAAGACATTCAGGAATTCCATTAATACGCACAGCTAGTAAGATGGCCTTTAGCATGTAAAGCATAAACACATTTTGTGGTAGTTGTACCAGTCACGGAAAGCACCAGCGGCGATGTTCACACAGATATTCTGTGCCTTGCTACAAATGTGTTGATAGTCATTTATATGCATTGACGTACAATTACAGTTTCTCAGTTTACAGTTTTGACTTGGAAATGAACAAACACTTGATCTCCAGATCAATACCTCACATTAACATTATCAAAACTTGAATGATTATGTACATATAGTAATTAATATTCCTGAGTCAAGCCACCACCATTTCATTCTGCTTGCTGCTATTTAAAATTTGAATGAATGAATGATTCAATGAATCATTCATAAATAACTAACTTGAATCAGGGTTTTTTGGACAAATCTCTTGAATGAATGATTCAATAACAAATACATTTTTAACAGTGACTTGTCGCCGCCTGGTGGCGTAACGATGTAAACGATACAATCATTATCTGCAGCGTCAATTTACTTTCAAAAGGTGATTTACTCTATTTTGATAGCTTCTGCAGACATTGTTTATATCTGAACTATACATTTCATTGATAATTTGAATATCACAGAAATAACGATACTGTGTGTGGCTGAAAAGACTGTTTCATACCTATACATGACAACTGCTCTCTCTGGCTCAGCGGCAGCACCAACGCAGATCTGAATGTTCCAGTGTGATTTTGTCAAAGGTTTAATAAACAGGAAAATCATTATTTAAGAATGAGGTTGTGTGGGTGTTTGAATCGAGATTGCGATCTTTTAGCGATTAATCGTTCAGCTCTAGCGCATACAGAATACCATGGAGCTCTTTACTTAATTAATTTTAATGTTATCCAATTTATCATGAGCTACAATTTCTTGTGTGATATTGATTTAGTGGCCCTTTGGCCTTTTTGATGAGTTTGGGGGGGGGGGGGGTCTTCATAAGACAAAACACATATTAATAAGCACTCGTCTAGGAGACACAATGGAGATATGCAAAAAATGTAAAGGGATAGTTCACCCAAAAATGAAAATGATCCCATAATTTACTCACCCTCAAGCCATCCTAAGTGTATATGACAGTCTTTCAGACGAATACAATCAGAGTTATATTAAAACATGTCCTGGCTAATCCAAGCTTTATAATGGCTGGCCAAAATTTGAAGCTCAAAAAACTGCTTCCGGCAGACCGCCTTCCATATTCAACTTATGAAGAAAGTGTAACGCCACTCGCAGTTCAAAATGCTTACGCAACATCCGACGTCATCGTCACGCCAGTTACGCCAATATGGAGAGCAGTCCGTCGGAAGCGAGATATTTTCCTTTATAACATGTTAAATATGGATTTTTCTTACACAAACCCATCAATTAACTTCAGAAGGCCTTTATTAACCCCCCAGAGCCATTTGGATTATTTTAATAATGGATGGACACACTTTTTTGGGCTTCAAACTTTGGGCTGCCATTAACTGCCATTATAAAGCTTGGAAGAGCCTGGACATTTTTTTACATAACTCCTATTGTATTCGTCTGAAAGAAGAATGTCATATACACATAGGCTTGAGGGTGAGTAAATAATGGGGTAATTTTAATTTTTGGGTGAACTATCCCTTTAAGGGTTTTCTTCTCAATGCAAAAAGCTAATTTGTGAGAACAGTGACAGCATTTCAACAAATTGTTTGGCACCTTTCTGACTCAGTGTGAGAGTCCACTAAAAGACGTCATGGCACAGTCAGACGGCGGGAGCGAGAGAAAGACAGAGGGCGAGAGAGAAAGACTGACAACTCCGAAGCATCATCTGAACATAATTCCCCTTCCACAAGAACATAATGTCCCTATTTGTCCCCATCTTCTCTTTCTCCCAATCCTCTAGAGAGCTGAGACGCACTCGTACAGCATCCTTAAAGACAAAAAGATGACGATATAGACAGGCAGTTTGTGTAAATATAAACAATAATGAGATGGTCCAGAGCACAACGTGTGGCTTAGCAGAGTGAGAAGAAACTTAATAGGAAGAATAGACAAGAGCGAAACAGGAGAACGTGTGAAATGCCTGATGAACAACAGTCTCCGTAGGGAGGAATGGAGAGCAAAATGAATAGAGAGTGAGAGAGCGGTTCAAGGGTGAGATGGAAAACAGCAGCTTGGCTCTTCACTTCACAAGATGTTGGACTGTGGTGCATGTTGCCGAGCAACAGCCGGTGACTACTGAAGTGTGGCCGGTTCAGACACAGTATAGGCTACACTGTGATGTGGGACTAAATCTCTAATGTGCAGGTCTGCAGCAGCTCTTACCTTCTCTATGCACACCATGAACGCACCAAAATATTCCATTCTGGAGCTAATAAGCCAATAAACCACTCTGCGCTATGGCCAAAAAAAGTAAAAAGAAAAAGCCAAGGCAAGCAGGAAGGCGACCTGCTCTTTGTCACGATTCCTTTTTTCTTGGCTGTGTTCGAAATCGCCCCCTATACCCTCACTCACTATTCCCTAAATTACTCCACTAATACAGTCCACTTAAAGGAGTGAATAAAACTGAGTGAGTGTATTCAGACACTGTGTGCTCCAGAAGGGCTGCCGCTTTTGCATAGTGCTTAGCAAACTGGCAGCTCCAGTAGAAATGAAAAGATTTATAAATCGGTCATGGAAACTAGCATGTATAAACCTTAATTAAACTATTTAATAATCAATTAAAAAGCAATATATACCTGTACGATATTACGCTGTACCCACATTGGACCAGCGGTTTGGAAAATGAATGGATGGATGATTCATCTGTGGACGCCATCTTCTGGCGAGACAAGGGAATTAATTTGACGCGACCGCCACAGTGCATTATGGGTATTCTCTAGCCGTGGAGCGTACATCAGTTGTATTGTGGTGCATTGTGGGATTGAATGAGTCCAACGCTACAAATGGCTGTCCCCTCAAATAGCGCCAAATAACACTGATGCTCCAGAAGGCAAAACATGATGCATTAATGGCCAGGGGTGAAAACTTTTAGACAGGAGTTCAAGGTTTAAATATATATTTTTTCATTTAGTACTGCCCTTCGGAAGCAACAGAAGATACTTGCATGTTTCTCGGAAGACAAATTAAGAAGAATTTACCTTGATCTTCAAATTCAATCTTAATGCATCGTGTTTCCTTCTGGAGCCTCAGTGAATGTTTGAACCTTTTTTAGAAGCTGTGTTTGAGTCCCTCATTTGTCCTCAGTGTGAAAAGATGGATCTCAAAATCATACAGTCCCTGCTGGAGACGGTTCAAATATGCAAAAGATGCTGGAAAACTGAAGAATGTGCAGGACCTGGATGATTTTTCTGAAGAACATTGGGCAGTTTAACTGATCAGGACAAACAAGGGACTCAAGAACAACCATCACAAAACAAAAAAAAACATCCGTGGATCATCCAGGCAAAGACACACAGTATTGAAAATCGATGGATCATAAACTTTTGAACAGGGTAATTTGAATAAATTCAGCTATTTTTGTCTTGTGGATTTTATGTAAACACCTTTTATGTAAAATATCGTATTCAGGACAGTACTGAATAAAATAATAGAGCTGCAAGCAGCAATACTGGGGCCAAGCGCAAAGAAGAAGACAAGACATGCCAAAATGGCTGGCAGTGTCAAATCAACTGCAGCAATCAGCAATTAATCACATTTTAAGATGATTTTAGGCAAAAGGCTGAAAAATGAGTTGTAGTATGAGAGTGTCAGACCAACTGCAACAATGAACAATTATACAGTTTAAGAAGATTAGGCAAAATGGCTGAAATATCATATATAGAGTCACTAATAATATAATTTAATGGTTTATCACTTTTGACCAATAGGCAACACAGTTAAGAAATTGATGTGGTGTGGTCAGAATAAGGGAACAATGACACATGCAAAGATTTATGCCAATGATGTCAAAGCATTGCAGAGATACAGCCTCAAGAGTCATTTTGGCATCATGCCTCAACTTTTTCACTGCGGAATACAGCTTTCATCTATTGATGCAAAATCCCTAACTTCTTGTCGGCACAGTCTGAAGATGATACGATTTAATTTTGGTGGAAATCGGATAAACGGTCTAGGACGAGTTAAAAAAAGTAGGTTTTTAGCAAATAAGATGGAGGACAAGAAGGGTTTGCCAAATATGACAAAATTGGTATCCATGTTCTCAGCATGAGCCAAGGAATGTATTATGACCAGTTTCATTAAACTAGGCTAATTTAATCAAAAGTTATTAGCATTTTTGTAAATTTTGTTATAACTTTTGACCACAAAGTGGCACTGCCCAAAAAACTTTTTGAGTACCTTCAGGGCATGGTCAGAAGACACATACAGAGTTTCGTAACGATACACTAATGCGTCTGTAAAATATAGCAAACAACATTTATAACATTTATAGCAACATTTAACATTTATAGCAAAATTCAAAATGGCCAAAATTGCTGATATGGGAAAATTGGGTATTTCTGACTCAGCGTGATGCTCTGAATCTAAATCTATCGCTGCATGTTGCCTCAGGTCATGCTTGTGATGACATGTACCAAGTTTGGTTTGAATACGATAAAGCGTTGCGGAGATATAGCCTAAAGTGTATTTTTGCAACCGCTACGTAAAATTTGTCCACGCGTTTATTGAAAACGATTTGACGAATCAACATGATTTGCAAGTTTTTTTTGTCAGCATGATCTGAAGATGATCTGGTTCAGTTTTTGTTAAAAATCGGACAAACCATCTAGGACGACTTTGCAAAAGTAGGTTTTTCGGAAAATTCATGACGGAAAATGACGTCATAGGGTGCACTCGAATCGGCATGAGCCAAGGAATCAGAGAAAAATTTAGAATTATGTTTCTAGCCCTTATGGTTCAAAAGTTATTGGCATAAACATGAGTGCAACTTTGGACAGGTGGTGGCACTAGAGAGATTAAGTTAGAGACTCCAAACTTGCTATGTTGACATTTCAGACTGTCCTCTATCAGTGTGCCAAATTTCACAACTTTTTACCATATGGTTCTATGGGCTGCCATAGACTCACGAGCGGAAGAAGAAGATGAATAATAATAAGAACGGGAACGGTTTCAATAGGTACCTTCGGTGCTTGGCCCCTAATAACATGCATTTTGTATGAATCTTATTTTGTTAAAATTATTCACATTTGCTGCAAGGGGGTCACAAACTTTCAAGCAGCACTTTATATATATTTGTTTTCATTTTAATTGTAGATCAAATGTTTTTTATTGTTTTTATTAATTATGCTAACATGCACAGTGCCTTGCACATTGCTCTAAAATAACCACCTGTCATCTTTTTCTTCCCTGTTTGCTTAATAAACTTAAGTTATAAGCTCTGTTCCTTCAAGTACACAGTCTTGTACCTGTCTTTTTGTCTGACTTTCAAGTAATATTACGCTTCAAACCAAAGTTTATAATGTGGCTTATAACTCTAACAAAGATTTTTTTTAAATCCCAATGGTAAAACCATTGACTGTAAAAAAAAATATGGACGAATTGTCCTTGACGTCACCCATAGGATTCTGAAGAGCAGTTTTGAAGCATAAAGTAGGGTCGAGCTGGCCGTTGCCAGTTGCGTGACGTGATGACTAACAGACAGCAGACAAACGGCAATCCACCTGTCACTGAAAGTGGCCACGCCCTTAATTATGCAGAACTTTAAGGCTTTATATAATGTAAACGAATGAGTTATAAAAAGATTTATCCCCCTCACAGTTGTCATGAAGGGCAAAATTAGATATATAGACCAAAACCACAATTTGTACCAGGCTGTAAAAATGTTTTTTTCTGTTGTAAAGGGGGCTCAAGGAGATTCTGCTCCCTTTTGGAGCCTGTCTCTCAGTTTAAGTCACTTCCGTATTGGCTTCAAGAGAAACTGGGGGAGGTTGCCGCTTGGGTAAAACTGAATGGGAAAAATACAGCCAGAACCAAGGCAGCTGCAAAAGTGGTGGGGCACTTTTGAACTCTATGGAACTGTTCAGTATTAAATGAAATATAATAGCTGAAAATACTGCAGAAAGAAACTGCTTAAAACAACTGGTCTTCAGTCCCGAAAACCCATCTAAAACCATTGAAAACACATCAAATATCTGTCAACTTCATTTGCTTTTTTTTTTTAAGTCAGAGTCAGTGCATTGTGGGATTCCCATCTACGCGAAACATTGATACAATGCTGTTTTTTGTTCAAAATTAGGCAGAATATACAGCGCCTTAATGGTTGTCTAGGTATTCAGCTCAGTAGGTTCTGGACGCAGAAAAGCCTGCAGAAGTAACCTAGATTAGCTCTTTACTTTCTCACAAAGTCATTCAAACTTCACTTTGAAAACAAGTGAAATCTTGTCTGAATATCAGACTCCGTGACCGTACATTCCTATTTGGATGAGTCTATTGTGGTCTCGCATCATCTTACGTTCATCTTAACAAGCTCCGTTACGGTTGCCTGTCTTCCTGACTGTCTCACATTGTGCAATCTACGGCTCTATTATGTGGAACAGGTTCTCTCTTCCTCTCTCTCCTCATTTGCTCCTGTGGGAAAGCTTTGGATGCCTGTGACTGACAGTAAACCTTTAGCTGAAACCTGAAGGGTGTAAACACATAACATCCCTCTCGCGTATTAGACAATAATATGAGAATAACCCCTGTGTGTGGCGGAAAACGCACAGCAGCAGCAGTTGTCTCTCTTAGCCAATTCATGATTCACCAACAAGCACACCTGGCAGCATGACACTGTCTATGCCTGTCAATGTCCTCATCATGTTAACAGAAGAGCTTCAGCCTTAGGCCGAGGCTGCACACAACTGTGCTAGTGCTAACGGAGATGACACATCAAATACATGCTGAATTGTCACTGCAATACTATTTATAAGTATTTAAATGACTCACTAACCCAGAATCATTTATAAGAATTTGCATATGCTGACAGAACAAGCCTCATAAAATGGACGTACAAAAATCCTGTAATTATGGAACACTGTACCAACAAAATCATAAAAAATATTGGGCTGGATAATAAAAAAAAATAACAACGATGATTATCGCAATATAATTTTCCTCTATACAAATTACACACAAATGTTCAATATAATGCGGTAAAAGCTGAACAAAAACGCTACTGGTTTGAATTGTCCACACAGAGTATTGATCATGAACGATCCAGTCAGAAGTCTTTTCAATCTACAAATCACCATCATTTACCATGCATTTACTGTAGTAACACTAATGCTGAGTTCACATTACCAGCAACACGCAGCGACAAAGCGTCACAATCACATTCATTTCAATAGAGAGCTGGAGATTTTTGCCGACTCGAGCCACAGTGACCGTTGATTACAGGAAGTAGGTGTGTCCAGCGACAAAAAAAAGTTGAGATAATTATGTTTAAAGGGTTAGTTCACCCAAAAATTAAAATTCTGTCATTATTTACTCACCCTCTTGTCATTCCCAACCCTTAAGACCTTCGTTCATCTTCGTAACACAAGTGAAGCTATTTTTGATGAAATCGGAGAACTCTCTGACCCAGGCACGGCGTTATGGGTGAGCCTGACGGGCCTAGGACCCATAACTTTTCTTCAAAAAAACTTAAAATATTTTAACTTTGTCAAGAATTATTAAAAATCTGCAAATAAGCTCATAATTTGTGCTAAAATATTCTAAAATGCTTCGTTTTCAAAACAATTTTAAAAAGTTGGTTATGTCTATTTTGATGTTTCTGCGCAAGTTCAGCAGACAGTGAGGTTCGAGATTGGATGTAGCTTGTGAAAGTGTGAAAATAATTTCCAGTAAAGGACAATGTTGCAGCAGTCGTTGTTTAAGTACTTTAAACGTGCATGTCTTGGAGTCATCGCTGCAAACAGAAGATGAAGGAGAGTTGAAATCCACAACACTTAGCACATCTTCGTCTCTGCCACCCCAGGATGCTAGGAAGCCAGTGCTAGGGTGGCGCCAGCGCCTCCGCCTCAGCTTCGCGAGTGGATGATAGCCCTGTGGATCTGTCTTCCGTGGATGACCCCCAACTCAACCAGGCTGGATGGATGGAACTTTATGCAAATGAGCAGCGAATTTTACGAGCGACAAAAAAATAGGAGTGAAGACTGTCAGTGGAGCTCACGTCTCGAGTGCAGGCATCACAGGACAGAGTCCCGGAGCGATTTCACTGTTTTATATCATTTGACTGTAACCAAATACATGGATATAATAAAATGATGTGTGGAAAAGAAATTGTCAGTCTTGGTGTATTTGATTCATGCATTGATGGCTTGTGTTGTTAATAATATGATGCATTCAGCAGTTTTGGACTGCTGCAGTTCATATTACAGTTTCTCCTGCATTATGTTGATTATTAGGGGCAAGAAAATGTATTTGTCAAATTTTAATGACGTTTTAGTCATTTTTGGCAGTGGGAGAGAGTTTAATTTGTTGATTGATCAATTGTTAATCTGTTAATAAGTCTATGGCCAGAAGTGTAGTCTACCAATAACATTGGAGCGATAGAAACGCCCACAAGCATCTTTACAGTACAGAGACAAGCGACATACAGCGACAAAGTCACTGATGGTGTTAACAGGGCTTAACTGGCTGCCCCACATTGTACAGCTGCCCACTGGGAAAACTCCCGGTGCTCTAGATGACCAATTTCCCCCCTGAACTGCACCATGGTATTATGGCAGAAATGTGGTATATTCATATAGAATTGTATTATATTATTAAATGTAGACATGTATTAGATTAACGGAATATAATTACAGTATAAAGCATATGTGCATTTGTATTTATACTAAAATATGTATTTAGGCAACTGTTTTTTTCATAACAATTACATTTTACCATGGTAGTAAAGTGTTATATGTGTGCATGGTTTTATCTATGGTTATCATGATCTAAATGTATGATACTATGGAAAACCATTGGTTAATTTGAATAAAAGTACAGTCCCAACTCAAACAGTCAGAATATTTAAATGTTAAACAGTTTTGTTTAATTTTAAACCCTTTAAGGTACCATACATGTATCCTTTGCAGAGAATACAATCCCAGAATGCACTGCAACAAGATGGTGGGTGAAAAGGTACCGAATACTGAAAAAATATCACTTGAAAAATTGTTCCTTGAAATTAAAGGTACAGTGTGTAATATCTAAGAGGATCTATTGACAGAAATGCAATATAATATGTTTTCAGTGGTGTATAAAGACATTACATAAGGAACCAATGTTTTTATTACCTTAAAATGAGCCATTTCTATCTACATACACTGCGGGTCCCCTAAAGCCTTGTTTATACTTTCGCCTGGGTGAGCGGTCGTTCACAACCTCACAGCTAGATACCGCTAAAATGTACACAGTGTACCTTTAAATGCTTATTGAGTGTAACAGATTATCAAAACAGAACAAAAATGTAGTGCAGGGAAGGTCAAAAAATGTAACATGCATTTAATGGGGGGGGGGGGGGGGGTTCTAATGCCATTTAATGCATTCTGACTTATTTACACTGTTAAACTGGATTAAAGAAACTGTATCAAATATCTGTGTTTTGTTGGCATTCGGTCCGCGTAAGTGCATATAATGTCAACAACACGAACGTATAGTGAATCGAAAGTTATCCAGGGAGTGTGTGTGTGCTCGAGATTCTTTAGCTCCGCCCACTGCACAGCTTCACAAGCTTGGCTGTTTTTGGAAAGAATCGGTACAGCGTATCTGTCTTTTATAAATATGATAAAACTAAAGACTCTTCACAGATATGAAGGATGCAATACGACTCTATAGGTTCTCAAGATTAACATGAGACTGGCAGAAACTGTGCGTGTTATGCCCCCTTTAAAAGATAAATAGGGTTAATTTTCATGTCAACTTGATGGCATAACCGTGAAGGCATCATTCAGCTTTTGTAATCTTGGCCAAATCATCCAAACCCACAATCGCTGCTGCAAGTGAGCTGAAAGCTTTCATTACTCATTTTGCTCATGACTCGGTTACAATAACTTATGACTCTATTCAGTGAAATTATTCACTTTTCACCATTACCCATAGACCGTGTTTTTGGCCTAATATACTGTGTACTGAAGACTAACAATGTATCTGTCAACAGCGCAATGTATCTGTATCTTTCATCGTTAATGTGGCACAGCAGATCTTTTATCAATATACGCTTTTAGGTATTTCAGAGGTGGCGGAGAGCTGTGAAGCCTGTTAAAAAGAACAGAGAGAAGTGGACATGTTGACAGGACATTATTAATAACTGAAGAAACCGAATTACATAACAGCCTTCCTTCACAGTGTCTACCACATTAACTCTAGCGGGATCAACCGTGTGGCGTGAAGCAGAGCAGTTAGGAATCACTCTGGACTAGTGATTCTGACTAATGCCCTCCGGTCCCAAGGCCGCTGTGTCTGACCTCAGTTGTTGTTTGGATTGCAAAAAATAATACTCATAGTCATAACTAAAAAGATCTGGCAACCAGAATTGGAAGCACTTGCTTTATAAGACTCAACTCAAAACACGAGCGCTGCTTGTGTCGAAATGCGTCAGTGGTCCTCGCTAGACGCACAGACCTGAAGTGTGCCGAGCCCTTATGTGTTTATGGGCTGTGGCAGTGTGGCAGCTTGCAGGCCTGAGCACAACCCATGCATGAAAAGCCAATATGCTGGAGAAGGGAGAGATGAAAGGGATGGAGTTAGTGGGGCTGCCTGGCCCTGCTGACTGGTATGAGAATGGGGGGCAGGGGCTGGGCCAGAGCGGGCATGGCGGTGTGCTTTGGGACAGTGTGCAGAGAAATGATAGGGTGTTGATTAAGAATCTGATTGGAGGGATGCACAATATATCGAAATTAAATAAAAAATAAAATGAACTCAGCGTCTCACTTCACTCTAAACGCAGCGGTGCATATATTTATTTGCTGGCAAACCAAAAAAATAAAAGCTCTGCTGTTTAATATTCGAAAATGAATTAAGGCGTAAATATTAGTTATTTTACAGTGTACTATAAATTTTTATTTAGGATATTTTGAAATGGAAAAAAAATAATAATATTAATAAAATGAACACAGGACCGTGGCTTCACTTTGAAAAACGCAGCACATACATTAATTTACCGTCAAACCACCAACATAAAAGCAGTTTAATGTTTGAAAATGAAGAAACTGGCATGCAAATATAAGTATACAAATTTTACAGAGTACACAATATAATAATTTTAATTATTTGTATTAACATTTGTATTTTTTCAGTATATGTTTTTTTTATCATCTTAGTTTCAGTTTTGCTTTAAAAATAAATGTATTTAGTCTTGGCATTTATCAAGTTTTTTTTCTTCAATTCAATTTTGACCTGGTGCAATTTTTTATTTAACAGTGCAGTAGTATTATTTCTTATTTTGTTTAATATTAAATTAATAATAATCACAATACAAAACAAATAATATTTTATAGTCATATTGAAAGGGCCAAAAAACAAGAATAAGGCCTATAAAAATTCAATTGAAAAGAGTTTTTTTTTTTTTACTCTGTTCACTTTATAGTTACTAAAAGAGTATTGAGTGGGTCTTGTAAAGAGTAAACCCAATTGTGAACATTCAAGGTTTTACAAATCATTCATCCCTAAAAGAATGTTTCACACTCATAAATGTCTTTAAAGTAAAAAAAAAAGAATATTTGTTCAATTATTTTTTAATTATTTTAATTTTCTATACAAATGCACTCCCCTACAAAATCACCCCAATCACCCTAGAATAATGCATTCCTTCCAAATATAGCTAGTCATCTGGTAAACGTTTCTGTATTTTTTCGTATTGCAATATATATTGCAGAAAAACAAAATTTCATAATGTCCATTTTTCTGCAATATTGTGCAGCCCTATTTGAAAGGTTTTTTAAAAATTACTTTTTGGGTTTGTACACTTCTGTTTTGAAAGGGAATCATGGAGACATATCATGCAGTCTAGAATAAAACCTGCATCTCCCATATGAGATGCAGCTACACATGTGTTGACCATATGCGCTAACCACTAAACTACAGCTCAGATCATTAGAGCTTTTTTGCCATTTTGTTGTTTGTTTTTTTCGTAGAACACCTGGAAAATGACAAGAAGGGGGTGGTTTTTTTTTATGTGAGACAAGACAGATTCAAACAACTTAAGCAGACCAGAACCTTTGAAATTAACTCTCAAAAGAAAACTAATATACCCTGACTGAGAAACATTCACTAGCATCATGCCACGGCCCTGACCAGAACATAAAAAGGTTTCATATGTAGTTTTAAGTTAAGTCCAAAATTGACTAAATGGAATGAGCGCGTACATCATGAATAATCTTCCAAAACCTGTTTTTGTCTTATCCCGAATCCCTGAGGTACACCTAAGTGTTTATATTCAGACTATTATAGACCGGACGGGACAACAACCTCTGCGGAGTAGCCCACTTGCCTACAATGTTCTTCCGCAAGACACATGTGGCATGCAGTTTTGTTTATTAATCGCTAAAGCAACAAAAGTGACATAGGCTGCGTCTGAAATAGCATACTTCACACTTCAGAATCTCGCCGGGAGTAGTAGGTCACTTTTTGCCTACTCTTTTATGAGTACTGAAGTCAGATATACTTCTTTTGTCACATACTGTTTTACCTACTATATAGTAGGGAGGTGTGCGATTTCGGTACCTTTAGTTTAATGAAAGAGTGATAGCATTAGTGATGTTTGATGTGTGTGTGTGTTGAAGCAGGACTGCTATAACAAGCAGACGCTGAGACAGCTCCAGCCTTCATCCACAGACCTGTCGTGTATATGTGTAATTTACAAGCGTTCTCATGCGTAGCTCTCCTTCTGTCTCTACTTCTATCACTTCGTCTTATTTTTTTCCCCCTCTCCCCTATGCCCTGCCTATCTACTTCAGCCTTCATTTGCCACTTTCTCTTCACGTTCTACATATTCCGTTTTGTTGCCCTCCAGATCCTTTGTCCACCTTTCTCCAGGGTAACGTCTTTGTCTTACACCTCTACAGTCATCTCACACACACACATCCCCCATTCCCTTTTTCTGTTTCCCCTCTCTAAATACCTATTCACACCCAACGCAAAATGAAAATGCAAAACAATTGGCAGCCGAAAGGTACACTGAACAAATATTTGTTGGACTAAATGATAAACCATCTCTGGTGCAATAAGTGGCGCTGAATGGTACAACAGATGACGCACACAGTCAGTATAATAATACAGTTTAATTGTTATTATTAATTTTACATTAACAACTGTTTGTGGGGGAAATTCCACTTCATATATTATTTCAATACTGCAGGCTTGCAGAGTTCAGTGTTTGCTTTTCCTGGATGCTCTCTGTCTTGTGTTTTTCTATTTATGTACACCCCCACAAACATACACATACATATGTATATAGTGCTGTTAAATCAATTAATCACATCTAATATAAAAGTTTGTACACACACACACACACACACACCTTTATAGTAGATGTGATTAATCGATTTGGCAGCACTAATTTAACTAATAAAAAATAATAATTTAGCTGTTGTTAACTAATATAATATCTCATTAAAGCCATAAAATGTCTCTCAGCAAAAAGCGTTAGGTTTGTTGGCAGACGAATATTTGCACCCAGTGAGAACAAGCCTATATGAACCTACTGTTTTTATTCAACATTGTCATCCTACTGAATATTTGCACTGAATATTCACATTGGTGTGAATAGGCCTTAAGATTGTTCATCCTTTCTTTCATCTTTTCTTCTTCATTCCCTCATCTCCATCTCATCAGTAGACCTCAGGGAAGTGTTGTTATGTAAGAGAGCCATGTGAACTGAAACATTGCTGCAAACCAATGCTTAAATAATTCACCCACACTACTATATAAAGCCTGCATGTACATATCAGGCTAGCAGATCCCCAACATCCATCTCGCTCCCTCTTAATCCTGTCAGTAATTACTCCACCTCACCCTCCACCCTTGTGCACCTGCTCCCTTCCGTTGCCTCTGAATGGACTCCATCTACCTAACAGTTATGCTTTATATTTTGCTTTGAGCTTATTGCTTGCAGAACAACAGTTCTGGATGATCACTCAATGAATAGCCCAAGGGATCACACTAATTCAAAGGGAAAACACAGGGTTATTAACTCATTAAAAATGTATATGATGGATATGAGAAATTGCAACATTGTTGCCAGGGAAGGCTCATGCTGAGCTATTTGAATTATCCAACAAAGAATATAAAAAGGTAAAAAAAATAAATGCTATGACTATTAATCATACTCAGGGTTAGTTGAATAGCTGAATAAACCCCAAACCCTAAATACTGACAAGGTTTGTTCTACAGACATGAATGGTACCTCAAATTATGTGACACAAACCATATATCATAGAAAATTGGTGGTATATTAACCACTTAGAAACCAACCAGGGGCCAGCTGCATAAACATAGCCACTTTGTTTAGACTGTGTCTTCAGAACTAGTCTGACCAACTAGTAGTTAGCCAAGAAGTCTTACTTTTCGGATTCAAATTAGACCAATCTACGTTTTTATGAGTCACCGTGATTTTGCCAAGTAAGACATGTTCCTGGATCAACATATTTTGTTGATCCTGGAACAATCCTGGATCCTGGAACCCTACCCATAACTTATCCCTAAAATCAGAGGGAAATGATGGTTGAATAAACTTGACATAAACTGTAAACTTGGCCCTCAAATCTGATTGGTTGATTGGAATGTTGTTCCAGGATCAACAAAGGTGTTGATTCAGGAACATGTTGTACTTGGTGAAGTTACGTAACTGACTGTAAAAAATTATCAGTCTTAAAAAAAATTAGATGACAAACAAGACTAAGCAGTTTTTGCAACTGGCCACAGAAAACCATAGCAACCGTGTAGCAAATGCCCTAAAATGAATCTAAGAGCATATAGCAACTGCAATGCCTTGGCAACTGCCCACAACACCCGAGCATTGTAGCAATGATTAGGGATGCATCGATATTACAATTCTGGCCAATACCCATATGATGATAATTATTTTCATATTATGGCCGCTAATTGACAAATGGCAGATATAAATTATTTATCCAAATAAATTAAAAACAGAACACTAAAAGCTAATTATTTAATGACATTCAAGGTAATCTAAATGTAAAAATAGAGGAAACCACCAGGCACAATTAAATATCCAATATCAGTCAGTGGTACTAATCAATTAAAAAGATGTACATCTTTAATATTGAGTTTCTTTCAAGCACTAACTTTTCTTTCAGAAAATGAAATCATGTAATTTGTTCTTTTAGCTAAAATATATATTTGCTACAATGACTTTCAAAGCAGAGTTGAAGGCCACATACTGTAAGTAAATACACTGTAAAAAAATACAAACGGAAAATGTACTGGTAATTTTCTGCCAGTACATTATCCAGTTTTTTATGGAAATTTCCATTAACCCTTAAAACACAAACTAATGCAATGTGTAATTCAAAAAAAAGGGTAAAAGACCTATACTGAAAATTCCTTCATATTTATACAGTACATTGTGCTCTATTTTTACAGACTTTTTTACAGTGTAGAAACAACAGCACAGCTTACTTGGCTAAATTTCTTACAAGTTGTAAGCATTGTAAGCAAACAGCATTGTAACAACACTAACTGTAGTAATCTTCCAAATCAGAACATGACCTAGAGAACCACCACCACTAGGTGACTCACCTTTCCGAGTGTCCCGTTTATATCCTGACAATACCTCTTGAGCCCCATGTGGCTCGCCAAGCCCCATCAGAACTAACACAGTTAATGTCCTAGAATTGGACTCCCTAAAGTAGGCCGTTCTAAGCCTGGCATGTAGGCAACCTAGAACCACGAGTGGGCAAGTGGCATCTACAGAAAGCTATAGACTCCCACCGGCATTCAGAGGCTGAAGCAACACTTGACCTTCCTTTTTCTGGGCCTTAAGACACTTTTAAGGCACTGATTGACATGCTGTAGTTTTGAAGCACACTGCCTTTCTTTACTGCCTGATAACTGCACTAAACTATCCCTTTACTTATAACATCTCCCCTGAAACACTATAATCAACTATGTCAATGTTTAGTATGTCAGCAAACAATTGTGCCTAATTGATTCCATAGAGATTATATCTATTCATTTGTTCAGAATTACTTACATTGCAAATAAAACAAAATGGTATCATTTGACTCAGTAGACATTCAAATAGAGAACTAATATTCAGTCAGTTATAGTGTTAAGCATTGTATTGGTGCTACACTAGTATTGTTATACCTATATTTAGGTAAATACGGTAATATCGTAACTGCAGTTGTGTGCCTTTCAGACACATTGTATAGACCAACAATTTAAAAAAGTGCAGGAAAAACATGCTTTGTGTGATCAATGTATGTTATAAGTTTAATCTGTTTTAGAGGGATCTGGGTTTGTTTGGAGTGTCCACAATTTCTGTCCTAAGTCCACTAAAATGAACCAAATGTGAAACCCAAGTGGCCAATTTCTTGACATGTCAGATTTTTAGCAAAAAAACACAAGCACATCAACATGCTAAAGATACACTCTTTATGTTGTTATTATTTTTAAATATATTAATTATTTATTATAATTAATGCTGTCAAATCAATTAATCGCAATTAATCACATCTAACAAAAGTTTATGTTTATATATGTGCTTGTATAATATGTGTATGTATATATATTTTGTTAGATGCGATTAATTGTAATTAATTGATTTGACAGCACTAATTATAATTCTTATTCATTATGTAAATATATAAAGATTATATAAAAATATTTGTATTTTATTTATAATAGCCTACCAGAGGTGGGTAGAGTAGCCAAAATCTGTACTCAAGTAAAAGTACAAGTACTTACGGAAATATTTACTCAAGTAAAAGTAAAAGTAACAATCGTAATATTTACTTGAGTAAGAGTAAAAAAGTATTCAATGAGAAAACTACTCAAGTAGTTAGTTACTAGTTACTTTCGATCTGATTGATAAGAAGCGAAAACCCTGAATTTCAGGCTACTTGGAGAGCTTTCACACACCTCTCTGTAACACTTTACAATAAGGTTGTATTAGTTAACATTAGTTAATGTATTAGTTAACATGAACTAACCATGAACAACACCTCTGTTCAGCATTAGTTAATCTTTGTCAACGTTAGTTCATAAAAATCCAGCTGTTCATGGTTTATTCATGTTAGTTCACAGTGCATTGACTAATGTTAACAATATTTGAATAATGCATTAGTAAATGTTTAAATTAACATAAAGATAAATAAGTGCTTTATAAGTGCAGTTCATTATTAGTTCATGTTAACTAATGTAAGCTAATGAACCTTATATATATATATATATATATATATATATATATATATATATATATATATATATATATGTGTGTGTGTGTGTGTGTGTGTGTGTGTGTGTGTGTGTGTGTGTGTGTGTGTGTGATTAATGGTTAAACAGTGTAAATTAATGGTGTGCTGGGCTAACTAGAGCTCTTCTTAAAACATACTTTGTTCTTATATTTTTATAAGTATATAGGCTATTCTTTAGGAATAAAATACAATACCGTTTTTATTTGTATGTATTTTCTACACTTCAGACAGGTGTCTGTCTGGATTTGTGTATAAATGCAAGACGTCACATTAGCACATTAGGCTATTCAATTTGTTTCATTTTGTGAAGAAAAGGATATGTAAATGTGAAGATGTGAACGTTTGTTCGTGGACGTGTTGTTTGGAGGATTCAAACGATTTGTCATTGCTTGCACAAGAGCGCATATGAGGAAAACACTCGGACAGTGTGTGAAATAGTATTATAATAAGGGAAAATTTCCCATAGTTACCAAATGACCGTTAATAGTGTTCAAATATAGGCATCATTGTGACACTTACCGCTACATGTTCTTTTCAGGGTGGAATTCTTGTATGCTGAGAGATGTCAGTTCGTTTTGGTGCACACAACATGCATCGCATTATGAAACTATTCTTTTTGACATCTTGGAGTGAAATCATAGACTGAACTTGAGGCCACGGGTGATCTGCCTCCCGTAGCTCACACACATCTTCCTCTGCTTCGGCCATCATCTTCCGACGAAACGCGCGCTAATTATAAGCGGGTGATGCGTAGCAACCTCTCGCGAAGCAGCCTCTCCAACGTATCGCGAGACTTGCGAAAGTCATATTAACTTATTTTAAAATATATAATATAATTATTACCATTTGACAGTAATGGAGGAACGCCACCGAATGTAACTAAGTAAAAGTACAGTTTTTTCACAAGAAATTTACTTGAGTAAGAGTAAAAGTACCCATCTTTAAATCTACTCTAAAAGTACAAGTTACCCAAAAAATGTACTCAAGTAAATGTAACGAAGTAAATGTAATTCGTTACTACCCACCTCTGTAGCCTACTAATAATAATATGCAAAATATGATAGGGTTTAATCGCAAGCAGCTCACTTTTAAAGGTACTCACCCTGCACCATCTGTGAACCAGTGACAAATAATAATAATAATAATAATAATAATAATAATAATAATAATAATAAGCACTACTTTAGTTCAAGTTATGGACAATGTCTTCCTTCAATTATAAGTGAAAATGGAAGATTCAAGGGTTTAAATGGCTTGCATTGTAATTATAGTGAAGATATATCAACATAACTATGTTATTATTATTATTATTATTATAATAAAGCAATTACTGCATGTAAAATATGAAGTCTTTATAATATATAAATATATAAACATTATATAAAAATATATATAATATTAATAATTGTGTAACTTTTAATACAAACACAAAACTGCCACAATGTTCAGCCTCTGCTACAGTACAAGACAGACATGAATCATGACATCCCAAATCTGTATGAACTTTTCACCTTTGCAAATCTGTAAATGTGTTTCAGAAAGTAAATTTGCACCGGAGTTTGTATTTCTGAAATATCACAATGCCTTCATAAAAGGAACATTAAGACAGATTCATAATAGCAAGCTTGAAACAAGTTTGAGAATGTTAGCAGTGTGAGTACAATATAACGATTTAGCATATAAAGAGTGATGCACAGTACAGCTCCCATGAGACGAGACGATAAAACCAGCATATCAAAACGCTAAATGGAAAGCGCCATAAAATCCATTATGCCAGTGCAGAAATGAAAGGCCTAACTCTAGTTGCACTTAGTAAATGAAACTCTGCAAATGACACACCATGCACTGTTTTATGAAATCCTGCTTTGCCGCTGTGGGGATTCTATGCAGAGACTAATTCTTTGTTTCTCTAACTGTACTTGGAGCTGCACACTGCTAAATATGAATGCAAAGCTAACCTCATCACTGGGATTTTAGATGTGGTTATTTATTGATGCATTTTGTTGATGATAAAAGCCCTCAATAATACATAAGGGAGAGAGGAGACAGGGGAAGTTCAGAGAATGGCATTACGGCTAAAATGGCCATATCTAAACTACCTCTCTGAGGTAGCCGGTGCGTGGGAGGGGGGGGGGGGGGTCACTACTATGACTCATTACGTGTGGCAATGACTAATTCAACCTTAACTTTTAGAGAGGTCGGATGACTTATATCAGTTTTAATGGCTCTTGTCACAAGATTCTGCATTCAAAGGCAGATACAAATCAAATGTTCTGCCAAAAAATATTCATGTCAACAAATCAGAACTGAACAAGTAAAATGATCTTCAGGGTGATATGTGTGATTATGTACAATACTCAAGCCCTAAATCAGCCGAACATCTCCTTTTATGCTCCACAGAAGAAAGTCATATGAGTTTTGAATGGTAAACCACCAGGAAAACGGCACAAACAGAAGATTATATTATATAATAGGCCTATTATATGATATTATAATTATTATATGCATTTGCGTAAGCCACACAACATGAGTTCGTTCATTCAATAGTATTAATGCGCCAAAAGTGAAAGTGATGTAGTGTAGTGCAACAAAATAATAGCTGAACACAAGCGGTCACAGAAGACACATTGAAACACATGATAATACGATAATCTGTTTTGGCTGACCATTTGTGATCAGATCACCAAAAACACATCTTAATACCAGGTGGAAACAGGCTTTCTCTCTCACTCACTCGATTTCGGGATATTTTATAAATCTATATAATGTATATAGTTTGTGGGCATCAGGAAGCCGCCATCTATACGCGGGTGACTCTCGGATCTTCTGGGAGAGGTGGGATGTCTATAAATGACGACAGAATTTGCATTTTTGGGTGAATTATGTCTTTGACGCAGAGTGTTTTAAGTGTTAATACTATTTATCAAAACAACACATTCAAATGTGGCCACATTAGTATGCAAATTGAATTGTTTCAAAAGTTCACAGGCCCACAGATTTTTGCAATTCAAATCAATCAGCTATGCTGAAGTGTTACACACACACACAAAGAACAGAAACAGTCCAGAATTGGGGTTTGACTGTTTTTGTCTGCAATACACAAAAATATATCTATTAGCATCACAAAAGGTATAATATCAATGGAGCCAACGTATCAGACCCGAGGGGAGAAGGGCGAATCAATGAAAGTGCAAATGTAAAAAGGTGACCTATTGGGAGGGTCAGATGATATCAATGCAAGCCAACTGCCCAATTAACGCAAATAAAATAAACCAGTTTAAAAGAAATAACATGACTAATTAAATATGTTTCTTTACTTCAAAAACAGAAATGGTTTAAAGGTAAATTGTTGTTTACCTGCTTTTACTCATCCCATTACTACTTGTTGTCTTTATACTGACACCTACTGGCCTGGAAGCATTAAGTTTAACTGCTGCTGACGCTACCAGCTTTGGTTTGTGTAGCTGTTCTTTTTTCTTCTTCTTTTTTTCATGTTTCTCTATGGCCTGGTTAGATTAAGCCAGGATTAGGACATTTAAGTAGCTTTTGTAAACATGCCTTAGAAAAAAAAACATTACTGGTGTGTATCCTGAGGCAAAATAAAGTTGCTTTCAGTTAAAACAGCTCAAACATGCATTTTAGTCTGGGACTAGGCTTAAGGGGCCTTTCACACAGAACATGTTTTTCCATTCCACTGCGCTACTTCTCCATTATTTTTCAAATGCAAACATCCGCTAGATGAATGTCTTTAACTGTGGCGCTCACTTGAGGCACACCATTCTAAAAACGCTGCGTTCAAGTTAAAACAAGTTTTTAAAAATGTGTCTATTGACCTTTTTTCGTTCTACTAACCAGCGTCTCATGTTTTTAACAAAAACGCAAACGGTTTCAACCGGACCTAAGCCTTGTCTATATTTCTCGTGTTTATCTCATGTTTCATTTGTACTCATTTTGTTTGAACAGTCTGATGGGTCAGACTCACACACCTATGTTGTGTCAGTAGTTGTTCGAATATTGGTAAAGCATCCTGAGCACTGGCAAAATTAATGTTTTTATTAGTAACACAGACAATTGCATCACTCGGCTGGTCATGTGATCCCAACATGGTGGCACCCCTCTCCATGTAAAATTAAGCAGCTTTTCGGTATAACAAGACTGATATAACTATTGACATTTATACGGGTGTAAGATCTGCAAACTTGTGATTTTAACATAAACAAAGCATTCTGGTGCACTCTGACAAGTAAAGGGGAAAGACAAAATTTGCAAAAGTAAAAAAAACAACAACATTTTTGTGTTATTTTAATAGCTACTGTTCCTGAACCTTTCAACCCTTTTTAGTAAAAAAATGACTGCATGCACCTTCAATTAAACAGAAAAGTAGTTTCTATATAAGCCCGTGCCGCTTGTATTGAGGCTCAATGATTTCTAGCTGCTTTTATGTTCCTGTGAGAATATTAATGTGCGCTACGTGACCAGTAAATGCAAGAAAATCAATCAGACGCAACGGGAACGGGGGCGTGACAGTGTCCAGCTCGAATGATTTACCTTCAGACTGGAGGCTTCCCTCCAGAAAGCAAACGGCTCAAAATGAACTGAAAACCTTATTACTTCATTGTCTCTGAAGAATACAGGAAGGGCTGCATGATGCCACCTAAATCCTGCTGCATCACCGCCTCCACTGGATCTGCCTTATTTAACACATCTCCCTCTGCCTGCCCGTGACTCAATTAACATCCATCCGTAGCTGCGAAAATCATCGTATCTCAGAACCATTCAGTCCTAAACACCACATTCGACCACATGTGATCGAAATGTTTTAATTAGCCGAGACAACAAACAGTACATAAATAACGGCACGACATCCACATTTAACACTGGTCACAAAAGAAAGATGCAGGTAGAAGAGAGGGAGGAAATGTTCACTTACATTTCACTATCCGATCGGTGGAGTTCAAGACCATGTCGGCGTTAGACATCTTCATGGGCAGTGGATGTCTCCAGGCGAATGTGTTTCTCCCTCCTCGCAGAAGAAGCGCTTTATTCTCGGCGTGTTTTCGCGGTGGCGAGATGCGGTTGGTGCAGTGGCATCACTTGGATGCGTCTACTCCGTGTCTCACCGCCGGATAATGCTGCTGCTGCTGCCTAGAGAGGGTGGAGGAGGACGATACTGCTGCTGTTGCTGAGACTGAGACTGTCGTGAGGGGGAGGATGGAGCTGATGGGGTGGGGGCGGTAAAGAGAAAGGAGAGAGAGCGCTCGGGAGATCCTTTCAGCGCGTTGCACCACCCCGACATGGCGAAGCGGGGAACTCCCACGCACCCGGGTGAAGGGGCTGCGTGATGCTGCCATCAGGTGGAGGTGAAGGGCTTTCCCGAGAAGGCGCCGCTCGCTCATCGCCATGACTGATAATCAAGTAGACATGCCACTCGGGTCTGAATGTGCCCCGCGTTGTGGCATCGTCCCACTACTATCATTAAAGAGGAGTGGTGAATTTTATTTTTCTAAATACAATATGTGAAATAAATATGATGAAAAGAGAACGTTACAGGAAAGTTACGGGAGAACGTTCTGCAAACCCAAAAAAAAAAAAAAAAAAATACAGCCCTTCTGTGATTAAACTTTCCTGGCTAACCAAAAACTAAAGTTACAAATATATATTTTGGGAACGATCACAGAAGGTTCTGGGAACCAAAATGAGTTTAGAACTCATAAACGGGAGTTATGAATAATGATAACAATTAGCCTATAGGCCTAGCTATGTTAACTAAGAACACAATTATATGATAAAAAATATAGAATATTTTAAGGTAGGCTAGATGGAATGGATGTTTGGTATATTTTGACGTAATGGTAGCATAGGCTATTTTAAGCAACAGGTTATGAATACTTTAAAGGGTTTGTTCACCCAAAAATTTGTCATAATTACTCACCCTCATGTCGTTTTAAACCCATAAGACCTTTGTTCATCTTCGGAACACAAATTAAGATATTTTTGATGAAATTCTCCCATATGGCATTTCCACAAGGCCCAGAAAGTTATAGTAAAGACATCATTAAAATAGTCCATGTGACTACAGTGGTCCAACCTTAAATCGAGGATACTTTTTGTGTGGATAAACAAAACAAAAATAATTACTTTATTCAACAATTTCTTCTCATCAGTGTCAGGCTGCGTCTGAAACCTGGAAAATGCTGCCTTCGGAGGACACATTTCAAGGCAGGAAGGCATCAAGGCACGTCCGAATCTAATGTTAGCTTCATTTCCTGTCTCCTGAGATACCTTCATCTGATCGAGTTTTGAAGGCAGCACAGATGTATCCTTCGCCTCTTTTGATATCCCACA
Source organism: Gobio gobio (assembly GCF_949357685.1). Lineage (NCBI taxonomy): Eukaryota > Metazoa > Chordata > Actinopteri > Cypriniformes > Gobionidae > Gobio > Gobio gobio. Next base: position 24,211,684 of record NC_137107.1, read on the forward strand.
ATCCTGTGTGTTCCATTCTGTGACAGTTGAGCTGGAGAAAAAAAAAACTGATGGCGTCCGAAAGTTGCGTTTGCTGGTCAGTTTGTGTGTAAATGTACGTTTTTTTTTTACCAACATTTTCTACTTTTATATCATTTATAGCGAGAAATTACTAATGTAGTAATTGTTTAGTTCTCACCAAAACTCTCTCTATTTTGCTGTAGATCATTAAACTGTTAAACTGCCTTAGAAGTCTGTCCGAAATTAGTTTTGTGAGGTGCCTTCATGCACAAATGATGCCTTTCAAGCCATTGTCTGATTACAGCGAGGCAACGAGTCAGCTGCTTAGGTTTTCAGACACAGCCTCAGTCTCCTATGTTCACGTAGTAAATACAGTGCAGCGCTTCCGGGTTCTACATCAGAACCACAGCTGAAAATGCTGCCTTCGGAGGACACATTTCAAGGCAGGAAGGCATCAAGACACGTCCGAATCTAATGTTAGCTTCACTTCCTGTTTCCTGAGATACCTTCATCTGATCGAGTTTTGAAGGCAGCACAGATGTATCCTTCGCTGCCTTTGATATCCCACAATCCTGTGTTTTCCATTCTGTGACAGTTGAGCAGGAAAAAAAGATGGCGTCCGAAAGTTGCGTTTGCTGGTCAGTTTGTGTGTAAATGTACATTATTTATCAACATATTACCCTTCTGATGTAATTTCTAGTGAGAAATTACTACTGTAGAAATTACATTTGTTTAGTTCTCACCAAAGCTCTCTCTATTTTGCTGTAGATCATTAAACCGTTACGCTGCCTCAGTAGTCTGTCCGAAATTAGTTTCGTGAGGTACCTTCATGCACAAACACTGCATTACAAGTCATTGTCTAGGTTTTTGGACGCAGCCATCGGCTCACTATATTGGCCAGCTGCTGCGTCAGCAGCACATGCATGCATTTTGGTGCTCATGTGTATAGCGTCAGAGACTCACACTGGAGAGAAGGAATTGTTGAAAATTTAAAGTTGTTATTTTTGTTGTTTTTTTTCATAACATTAAGGTTGAACCACTGTAGTCACATGGACTATTTAATGATGTCTTTACTACCTTTCTGAGCCTTCGGGGGTCAGAAAGTTCTGGGATTTCATCAAAAATATCTTAATGTATGGTCATAAAACATGAGGGTGAGTAATTAATGACAGAATTTTCATTTTTGGCTGAACTGACCCTTTAAAACGATAGTGATAATCATTTCTACCAAAATAAAAATTTTAGTTGCAATTTTTATAAATAAAAAAAAAAGATAATTTTTGTAGTAATGATTGTAGTAAATATATGGTATTTTAGTGTTATTTTTTAAACAAGAGCTGAAAAAAATCTTAAATCAGCCTAAGCTGGTTTGTTTGCCTTAGTTAAAACTGACCAGCTGAAGGTGGTCTAAACCAGCCAACATACCAGCTAAGATGAGCAAACCAGCTTGGTTTGGAGAGTCAACCAAAATTGCAAAATACAATATTGCAATGTATTACTGTTTTTGGTACTCCACATAAAACTGTGATATTAAAAAAAAATTGCATAAAAAGACAATAAACAAATCACAGAAAGAATTTGCGGTAGTAATGGACAAGTAATGGTATGGTAAATTAAATAAATAAAGTTAAACATCAGCTAAAGCTGATAGTAATGTGAGAATATGATCATCCCATTAATAGTAGGCCCATTTATCCTATTATGTTGACGATTATAGCCTATTCATGTTTTATCAACACTCTGGTGATTTGCGGAAAATCGCTTCTCAAATGGACAACTTTTGAGTGCATCTAATGTAATAATCAAACGCCAATGGCTTTATTTTTTATTAGATGGTGTTAAAAGATATATAACTATTACTTCTTCTACTTTTTCACATTTCCTGTATTAAAGTGTAAATCAAATTACATCAAAATTCAGATTTATGAGATTAGCCAAAAGGCACTGTACATGCCCCATGTCGACACTGACTAGTTGATCCAGTGAGCTTAACTGGTGCAACAAGCAGCCAGCTTTGAACTGACACTGTGGAAAGACATTAATGCAGCTTTTTCTTTCTCTGGTGAAAAACACAGCTGCAGGGAACACCCATTGGTTCAGAGGTACGGTGGCCGAGACAGCTCAACGCGCTGCAAATGAAGAAAACACATGCAAATAGAAAAAACATCTTCTTCAGTTTGACAACACATGTGCTGCAAAAGTTCACAACACATGCAAATACAAAAACACGGTGCAAAAAGTCCACAACACATGCAAATACAAAAACGCACTGCAAAAAGTTCACAACACATGCAAATAGGCCTAAACGCTGCAAAAGTTCACAACACATGCAAATACAAGAACGCGCTGCAAAAGTCCACAACACATGCAAATAGAGAAACGCGCTGCAAAAAGTCCACAACACATGCAAATAGAGAAACGCGCTGCAAGAAGTCCACAACACATGCAAATAGAGAAACGCGCTGCAAGAAGTCCACAACACATGCAAATAGAGAAACGCGCAGCAAGAAGTCCACACGTGCAAATACGCGCTGCAACACATTCCAGGTCCGCCGAACTGGCCCTTTCTGCAATGATCTGAATGATGATGATGATAGGCTACTTTTAGAGTTAAATTAATATTTGAATTTGCACTACAATAATTTAGTGCATCACATAACTGACGTGCTGTAATAAGATTAGCTAACTCCTCATTAAAAAAAAACTTGTATAACACCTATCTGTTCTCATTTCTTTTAACTACGGGCCACAAGGGAAATATTAATACATAAATTTAGGTTAAATGGTGTTATCAGAACATGTTGAAGAAGAGCTTGCATCGCTAACTTAGGTTCACTTTCTGCAGTGAATAATTAATTGGGATTTGAGTCATAAAATCAAGTAAATTATAAAAAAATATATATTATTAATAAATAATAATTTATTAATAATATTTTTTAACACAAAAGAATACCCCAAATCGTTTGTCCTGGCGCCGGGACTGGCATACCAAAACGAAAGTGTTAAGGGAACACCAACAATTGACGAACATCTTCGGTGGGGTGCACCTGAAAGGTGTTTGTTTGTTTATTTTAACATTCTGATCGTATGTGCATTATATGAGCAGGCCTATTTGCAGCGGCGTTTTTGTATTTGCATGTTGTGAACTTTTGCAGCGCGTTTCTCTATTTGCATGTGTTGTGGACTTCTTGCAGCGCGTTTCTCTATTTGCATGTGTTGTGGACTTTTGCAGCGCGTTTCTCTATTTGCATGTGTTGTGGACTTCTTGCAGCGCGTTTCTCTATTTGCATGTGTTGTGGACTTTTGCAGCGCGTTTCTCTATTTGCATGTGTTGTGGACTTCTTGCAGCGCGTTTCTCTATTTGCATGTGTTGTGGACTTTTGCAGCGCGTTTCTCTATTTGCATGTGTTGTGGACTTCTTGCAGCGCGTTTCTCTATTTGCATGTGTTGTGGACTTTTGCAGCGCGTTTCTCTATTTGCATGTGTTGTGGACTTCTTGCAGCGCGTTTCTCTATTTGCATGTGTTGTGGACTTTTGCAGCGCGTTTCTCTATTTGCATGTGTTGTGGACTTCTTGCTGCGCGTTTCTCTATTTGCATGTGTTGTGGACTTTTGCAGCGCGTTTCTCTATTTGCATGTGTTGTGGACTTCTTGCTGCGCGTTTCTCTATTTGCATGTGTTGTGAACTTTTGCAGCGCATGTGTTGTAAAACTGATAAAGATGTTTTCTTTATTTGCTGGTGTTTTTTCTATTTGCATGTGTTTTCTTCATTTGCAGCGCGTTGAGCTCTCTCGGCCACCGTACAGAGGGCTTGAATTGTTTTTGCATTTCTAGAGTTATGCAATACCTTATTCCTCCCATAGAGGTCAGGACAGGCTAAAGTTGCAAGCGCAAATTCAGTTGCTGAGTTTCAAGCCACATTCACCACAGTGCAGTAATATCCATTGTTGCCACATTCAAGTTGATTTGAACTGTGTTTTGCACATACATGTGCACTGAAGTACAGATTCAAACACTTTTGTATTAGCATTTTTCTCTAAAATGTGCTACAAACACTGCCAAACATTTAAAGCAGCAGACCAAACAGCAGTGATTGGATAGAAGTCAGTAAAAATGGCATTTTGTGTCACTGACTGATCTTAAGAAATCAAGTTTGAATATGCACAAGCAATATACACATGTAATAAGGAAATATCATTATGATTTAAAATAACGGTTTTCTATTTTAATATATTTTAAAATGTAATGTATTCCTGTGATGGCAAAGCTTCATTACTCCAGTCTTATGTGTCACATGATCCTTCAGAAATCCTTCTAATATGTGGATTTGCTGCTTTAACCCTAAAAAGGGCAAGACTATAAAGAGAAATCAGAAAAATAATGTACTGCTATTTTCCATCTTAGGACACAAATAATATAATTTCATGATAAAAACAAAAAACAAACATGACTTTTATTTTTTATTTTAATGTTTGTATCCCCCAGGATACGTTGCCTGTTTGGGGGTATAAATTAATTGAAAAAAATTATTCTGGTTTGGCAATGTGTGTTACAACATTTTAGCTATTTTTTTTAAAAAACATTTACTCTTTCATAACTTCAACTAAACACTCTTTGTAAATTTCTGTTGAACAATAAGTATAATGCCTATTTATGAATATATTATAGCCTACTGTATCATATTTAATACACACATTTCTAGGGCCTATAAATCATCAATATGACCAAAACTTTGCTGAAAACCCTACTTCATGCCTTCTGAGTTCAGCCATTTATATATATTGATGTGTGTGTGTGTGTGTGTGTGTGTGTGTGTGTGTGCAAATCAATGATGATTGTTTCTGCAGGTTTCATCAAATCTAATTTAATGCTTTTTAATGCCAATTTTTTTATTTTTAATGCCATATATATGTCGCTAAATGTCGATAGATGACGTCATATGGCAATTAGAATATTCATCATGTCATTGTTGCATTCACATTTTGCCAAGTGTCAGCCCTTTAGATTTGTTTGCTTCTCTGCTGCTCCCCTTTATGCTCCCATTATATATTTTAATACAGCCGAATTCCCAATTGTTTCATCTATATATTTATTTAGTTTTTGTTGTCAGACAATATAAAATGGTGACTGAAACGCGGCCCATTAAGACTACATACAGGGCTCGACATGAATCCTTATCATTCACTTGTACGAGTAAAACAGTTGCTTGTCCGATTTTTTTTGTGGTGTAAAATTTGTGAAGCAATATCCTTTCAGAATATTGAAGTTTTGACATACTTGAATCTGCATATGCGTGATAGATTTGTGTCTGTTACCAATCAAACTGTATAATTTATAAATGTACAATTAAAAAAAGTTACAACTGCATTAAATAATTTTATGGGATTGTAAGAAATGTTAAGAACTGAAAAGTAAACCACCAGTAGATGGCGTCAAGTAACTGTCTTAAGTGAGTCATTCATTCACGATTCATTCCTATGGCTGATTCATACAAGAATGAGGCAGGTGTTCATGAATGGGTCATTGAATCTTTGACTCAACCGATTCGTCAAAACGCTGAATCATTCAGTAACGAAATCAAGGCTGAGCCTGCGTCTCAATGCGCATTCTAAAGACATTAGTAATATTCAATACTATATAGGGCGGATAGCGGGGGTTTCAGACTTTAAAATAAACCATGACTATCAATAACATTCAACCACACATATATGATCCAGAATCTGATCCGGATCAGGAGCAGCAGCAGCAACTAAGTTACTACAGCAGGACATGTATGTAAGTTACTGTAACTGTATATATTCGCTTAGCGGCTTGTCATGCGCGAGTTTTACAACATTTTTGTGTGTGTTTACTCATGGTTTATGAGGTCATGAACCAGGTTTATAAGGACTTAAAGTTAGCAATAGCAAGCGGAACGGTTTTGCACGTTATGTTGTTTACTTGAGGTGCCCTTACACGCCGATAGCTAACAAATCAAATACATTTGAAGCAGTTTTACTCACCGCCTTCTTCCAACGTGAACCTTAATCGCTGAGACCACTCCACCTTTCAGCATTAGATGAGCTACAAACCCGGAGTCGAACCGGGCCTTGTTTATAAAACGATCGTCGCCGAAATAGGGATGGCTGACGCAAAACTAACGTTTCGGCGCTTTGTGATTCGAAACACCCATGTCACGTGACTATGGCTAAATGAAGCTTCAAGTGTTTCATCAGGTGGCGCCTGCCGAAACTCCGTTTGATTGAAAGGGACGGGAACAAACCACACAGTCACACATCTGTATGTACCTAATGCTGCGTTCCAGGCAGGTTTTTGAGCCCGTAAATTACAACTTCAAACCACGACTCACGACTTTGTAGTGTTCCAGGCAAAGTCACGCCAAACTGCCTGAGCGCAAGGAATTGTGTGGTAGTTAGATGTAAACAACGCATTTCGGACCGTATGCTCATTTACAATCATTTCTATCGCCAAAGGTGCTTACTCCTTGCTTATTTGAGGGAAACGGAGGAGAAAAATAGCGCAGACAGCAAGAAAAGATGTTATACCTTTTATTTTACGTTATTTGTATATTTGTTTCATAAACACTGCATCCGTAGGGGGCTATGTGACGTTAAAACTCGTAACTGGGAGTACATCGATCTAGTCCGAGTTCACGGGTGGGAAGTCACGGGTTTGGCTGCCGTTCCAGTCCACTTTCACGGGTAGAAGCAGAGCCGGCTCTCCCTATAAGCGAACTAAGCGGCTGCTTAGGGCCCCGCCGCCCATAGGGGGCCCCCTAACTACAGATTGCACTCGCCAGCGTCGCCGCAGTTTATCACGCAAGACGCTCAATTCGCGTCATTCGCACCGCGCGAAAAGCGCCTTCCGCGCCGCGGGACCTCTAGACGCGCGTCAACGCGCCTTTCCATTGACTTAACATTGAAATCAAATCACTCGCTCCAGACACTCTATTTGCGTTTGGTGTGAACGCAGCATAACGTTAGCTGTCCGTCAATTATGCTGAATCAACATTGCTTGCGCTATGGTCCAGCCGTCGGCCCCAGCTCTGGGCTACAGACCGCGTAGAGACAGACCCACCTCCTTTGAATGTATTTTCTTTTTAACAGTTAACGTTACATGACCTACACTAGTTCTGGGAAAGAAAAAACCGAAAAATCTTTGTCTCAATAGACGCTTATTACAATAAAAAAATAGTTTAAGAACATTCGAGAGAAAGAAAGTAATAGGAAGAGAAAGAGCAATCATTTGACAGTCAAAATCAAAATGAAGTTTAAAATAAAGCGGTTAAATACAAGCTTTTTCTTATGGTCTTAATTGAATAGGCAATTAAAGATTATTAATAAATATTAATCTATATACTATTATGAAATATTTTATATATTGTTAAGCTAAATCGCCCAGACCATTTAAACCTAAAGAAAACACAGTGTCCTCTCTGAAACATTTTTGAATGATGATCGATACAAGACACCTAAAAGCAAAATGGATTTGTGGTAAATTTTAGTAAAGAACACTGTAAAAAAAATCAGGTCCCCAATTGAAAATTTTCTAGTGAGTGATCACATCTAAATTTTTCAGTTGGCCAAATTGAATTAATGTGAATTGATGCATATTAATTCAATTAATATTCAATTTTTAATACAATTTTAGATGTGATCGCTCACTAGAAAATTTTCAATTGGGCACCTGATTTTTTTTTTACAGTGAATGCAGTCCATGCTGTGAAGGTTTAAAATATGAACAGTATGTAATTTATAATTTAACAGTATTTTAATTTACCCTTAACATAATTGTAAAAAACTAAATGTCACTTTCTCAGGAGGAGCCATTCTTAAATATTTTGGTGGTCATGGAGAAACATTTCATGAGGCTGACACCAGAGATGACACAAGTAAATATTTCCCACTGCCTTTCTTTTGAATAGTTTTGTGCGCAACTTCAACATAGCTAATTTTCCTCTTGCCAATACAAAATTTATTTTTTATAATCATAATTCACTATGTTGTCTAATTGTACTTTAATATTAATTTAAAATTAATGTGTTTTATCTACTCTGCATACTGTATTTATTATTAATTATATTATAATCTCAACAGCTGGAGGAGGTGACTCTACTGCTGCTTCAGTAGAGCATAGCGAGCCGCATACCACTATGGCTAATGTTGTAAGTTAGCTATATATTGTTAATGCTAAATTATTAATATTTATTTGTTTACAACAAATTGACCTTAAATTTGCAAATCTATAATCTTTACTTTTACTGTTTCAGTGAGTGTACTTTAATAAGCAGTAGAATAATTGTAGGCAATCATGTTAAAAGATATACAGATGAAATATGTAAGTGTTAGATTATATACAGTTGCTGGTTTGCAGTGCAATACTCCATTATTCACTGCAAGGCAGGGCCCCAAAATTATCCTGCTTAGGGCCCCCAGATTTACAGAGCCGGCCCTGGGTAGAAGGTTGGAAAAACACGGGTTACGGGTTGCCTGGAACGCGGCATAATTCCCCACAGTTTAAAAGTGAAGTTAATCCATCTTCACCTCTTGGGTTTTTGTGAGAGGAGAGAGATTTTGTGATAGCAGTCATTTTCCCCTCATTTGTATGTAAGATACTTGCTAAATAATATTTGTGCATGCCAGCAAGTGTCCCTTGTGAGAGGATTTTTTCAAAGGCTGGAGAAATTATATGTAAAAAAAATAAAAAAGAAGAAGTCGGCTAAGTCCTTCAACAGCAGAGCAGCAGAGCAATAGTTATTCACAATGAGTAGGCTACAGGTTAAAAAACAAGATCATGTAGTTGTCAGACAGACAGATGTTAAAAACCTTTTTTTTTTTTTTTTTTTTACATGGATAGTCAAGGTTATTTCAGATCAACACATGCAAGTGACCACTGGGTGTCACCGTGGAGACGGGTGTCAAATAGATTCGAAGCTTCGAAACAATATGGCACATTTGCTTCAACTGTTTCAGTGCTTCAGGAAGCCTCGGTCTACGCCGAAATGCAGGGAACAAACAAAAACACATGCACAACTCCGTTGCTGCTCCGGAAAAACAAACTCCATCCACTGTCCCATTAACGCTGTTTTTTAAACTTTGTCCATGTTTAGCATGGGAATCAGTATGCATGAAACAGTATTTCACCCCCCTTTAACCTCAATTTTATGAAGTGATGTGAGTAATTTACCACTTTATTTACAAAATATTAATGTCCAAAGCATGTTCACGAGAGCACCATGACACACGTGTTGCGCTGATGCGAGGGTGTTGGAGTTATAATTTTTTATAAATGATGTAAATTATGTTTTTTTTTTTTGTGCAAACAAAAAAGCACTCATTGGTTAGCACTCAAAAAGTTTTATGATGTCTTTACTTTCTTTATAGGGCTTGAAAGTGGTACTTGCGTAGCTGTCAATGGAGGGAAATGGGCACTTCATTTTGTGTTCCGAAGATGAACGAATGTCTTCCGGGTTTGGAACGACATGAGGGTGAGTAATTAATGACAGCATTTTCATTTTCGGGTGAACTATCCCTTTAAGGTGTGCTAAGACAAAAACTAGCAACGTTGATAAGCATACATTGTGTGATATTGAGAATACTCATATACCAGATCTAAACCCCTTCTGGATTTATGAATCATGCGAAAGTAAACAATATACAGTATATCAGTGAATGGCTTAACCATAGGTCTAGTTTCCTCAGCACATGAAACTATGGAATAAGGGAAAGTAGCAAAGAAATACACACTTAACTTGTTCCAATGGCCAATGTAGTCAGATGACCACTAGATGGTGATCTTTCATTGTATGTTTTTCTCATACATTCTTTCCCTGAATGACTAGAGAACGCTAGATTCCTTCTTTCCTACATCATTATGCATCTGTTCTTTGTTTCATAGTGATTGGTGTGGTTAACACTTTAACATGCGCAGTTGGGCTGATGTTTCGTGTTAAGGAAATCCCTGATGAAATCCAAACATATTTACATTGTACCGCAGATCTGCCTCATCAGCATCTCATGTGAAAACATCAGTTTTAGACCACACCTGTTCCTCTAATGACAGTCCTAGTCATTTGGCTCTTGAGTTTCTCCTCCCCTAATTCACTTTTGCCTGCCAGTGTTATGATGGATATCTGTGCAGCAGGGCTCATATGCAGCTCTCTTGCTCTTATACTACTGGGTCAAAGGCAGAGAGATAGCACAAGCTTTTCACTGACAACCATTATGCTCTTCAACACAGAGGATGAGTCAAAGTGTGTCCCACAATCCAACACTTTGGATGAAAGGGGTTAGAAACAGTCTAGAGGAGAAACGAGATGCGTTAAGCAACAATGCAACTTTGAAAAACAACCGAACAAATGACGCATTAGCAGAACAGATGATCCAGAATGATGGGAAGCTTGTTGTGCTGAGGCGGCGGTGGGAGGTGAGCATGTAAAGGAGTGCTGGGCTGTGCCTCGGGGCAGAGAGGAGAGAGCGGCACTGCAGTGTTTGTTTGGAAATCTCACACAGCTCGCAACATTCCTGAGCTTCTACGAAACCGGACATCTTTCTCTGTTCGGTTTCTGGCATTTCTTTTTTCTGACGGTCTTTTGGGACACTCCTGCGGTGCTAGTCATATATGCAGCTGGACTGGAGTGGGAAGCAGTGGCAGAGTAAAACTAATACCCCCCCCCCCCTCCCTCCTCCTCTCTCTCTCTCTCTCTCTCTCTCTCTCTCTCTCTCTCTATCTGAACGCAACAAAGATCTGAGTGTGGCCGTAGCCCCGGGGCGAGCGCGCCCACCACCACTCTCCTGTGTCACGCATTGCTGCTCCCTACTATAGCAATCATTCTTTTTCAGCCAATGTTCAGCCAAACAGGCAGCTCAGTATTTTCTATTTTGCCGTCACTTTTAGGACACACACTTGGGTAACTTTCTTAAGACATGTAACAGCTTAAAAAAATACTGATGCTTTTATATCGTATTGAGCTTGTGTTCACCACAGACCTTATTTCAAACATTTAACAAAAAACTCATTCAATAACCCATTGACTTCAGGACGATGGAGCCAGAAGTGCTAAAATGCTAACTCGTTTTTGTGTTTTGGCCTACAAAAATATGTCATCCCTGCACCACTTTATCAATCAATTCCCCTTAGACAAAATCAAGTCCCATTGTGTTTTTTTCTTCATCGAGAAGCCGCCTTCCTTATTGTGACACATATAAACATTAATCAACTCGTTTGAGCTTCCGCAAGAACTAGGTTCATTCTCGTGTGTTACGCAGCACGTTTAAGCTTTAGCAAGAACCAATGAGCTTCTTCTCGTGTTATGCTGCACGTTTGAGCATCTGCAAGAACCAATGAGGTTCATTCTCATGTTACACACCATGTTTGAGCTTCAGCAAGAACCAATGAGGCTCATTCTCGTGTTACACGGCACGTTTGAACTTCAGCAAGAACCAATGAGGTTAATTCTTGTTATGCAGCACGTTTGAGCTTCAGCAAGAACCAATGAGATTCATTCTCGTGTGTTTCACAGCACGTTTGGGCTTCAGCAACAACCAATGAGGTTCTTCTTGTGTGTTACGCTGCACATTTAAGCTTCTGCTAGAACCAATGAGGTTCATTCTTGTTACACAGCACGTCTGAGCTTCAGCAAGGACCAATGAGATTAATTCTCGGTTGTTTTACAGCACGTTTAAGCTTCCGCAAGAACCAAAGAGGCTCATTCTTGTTACAAACCACGTTTGAACTTCAGCAAGAACCAATGAGGCTCATTCTCATGTTACAAACCACGTTTGAACTTCAGCAAGAACCAATGAGGCTCATTCTTGTTACACAGCACATTTGAGCTTTAGCAAGTACCAATGAGGTTCATTCTCATGTTACACACCACGTTTGAGCTTCTGCAAGAACCAATGAGATTCATTCTCGTGTGTTTCACAGCACGTTTGAGCTTCAGCAACAACCAATGAGATTCATTCTCGGTTGTTTTACAGCACGTTTAAGCTTCAGCAAGAACCAATGAGGTTCTTCTTGTGTGTTACGCTGCACGTTTAAGCTTCGGCAAGAACCAATGAGATTAATTCTCGGTTGTTTTACAGCACGTTTGAGCTTCAGCAAGAACCAATGAGGTTCATTCTCGTGTGTTTCACAGAACGTTTAAGCTTCCGCAAGAACCAATGAGGTTCTTCTTGTGTGTTACGCATCACATTTGAGCTTCAGCAAGAACCAATGAGATTCATTCTCGGTTGTTTTACAGCACGTTTAAGCTTCAGCAAGAACCAATGAGGTTCTTCTTGTGTTACGCATCACGTTTGAGCTTCAGCAAGAACCAATGAGATTCAATCTTGTGTGTTACAGAGCACGTTTAAGCTTCCGCAAGAACCAATGAGGTTCTTCTTGTGTGTTACGCAGCACGTTTGGGCTTCAGCAAGAACCAATGAGGTTAATTCTCGTGTTACACAGCACGTTTGGACTTCCACAAGAACCAATAAGGTTCTTCTTGTGTGTTACGCAGCATGTTTGGGCATCCGCAAAAACCAATGAGGTTCTTCTTATTGTGTTACGCATCACGTTTGAGCTTCAGCAAGAACCAATGAGGCTCATTCTTGTTACGTAGCACGTTTGAGCTTCAGCAAGAACCAATGAGATTAATTCTCGGTTACACTTTATTTTGATGGTCCCTTTTGAACATTCTGTTGACTATAAGTAGCATTGCACCTACATGTCTACTAACTCTCAATAGAATATTAGTAATGTATTAGTAGACTGGTAGGGTTAGGGTTAGAATAAGTTGACATGTAGTTGCAAAGTTACTTATAGTCAGTGTAATGTCTGTTGGAGGACCATCACAATAAAGAGTTTGCAGATATTAAGCAGACGGTCTACTAATACTCTAGTGAGAGTTAGTTGACATGTAGTAGCAAAGTTACTTATAGTCAACAGAATGTTGAAAAGGGACCATCAAAATAAAGTGTTAATTCTCATGTTACGCAGCACGTTTGAGCTTCAGCAAGAACCAATGAGGCTCATTCTCGTGTTACGCATCACGTCTGAGCTTCAGCAAGAACCAATGAGGCTCATTCTCGTGTTATGCATCACGTCTGAGCTTTAGCAAGAACCAATGAGGCTCATTCTCGTGTTATGCATCACGTCTGAGCTTCAGCAAGAACCAATGAGGCTCATTCTCGTGTTATGCATCACGTCTGAGCTTTAGCAAGAACCAATGAGATTAATTCTCATGTTACGCAGCACGTTTGAGCTTCAGCAAGAACCAATGAGGTTTGTTCTCACGCGTCAAGCAGGTTTGGTTGAGTTTCTGTTTATGTCTGCTGATCAATGTTCAAACGTGAATAAAAGCTTTAATTACATGTTTTCATCATATAAAGCTATTGAGTCTTTTTAGAAAATTTTGACTAACCACTAAATTCATATGGATTAGTTTTACAATCTCAAAGTTACAATCAAAGTTGTAGTTGCGTTGCTGTCTATGGAGAGAATACATAAAGCTCTAATAAAAAAGATCTTAATTTGTGCTCCAAAGATGAACAAAAGTTTTATGGGTTTGGAACAACATGAGGGTGAGTAATAATGACAGAATTTATTTATATATTTTTTTTAACTTAACTATACCTTTTAATAATGAACTGTGTGTGAACAGTGTCATTTTATGTCTAATAGTCTAGAACAAATACAAGTGAGCTTTAGTAATATCCAAGCAAATGTTTAATCATTTAAAGGCTTGTTTCATGGCTAGGAGTTTCAGTTTTGAAGTCAGTTCAGTTTTGTGTCTATATATTTGTATTAGGAGTTATAATTATACTAATAATGGATACAAGGACAACTTTACTGTCAGGTGTCATGATTTCATCAGCTTTTTCCACTATACACACACATACAGTGCTGGGTAATATTGATCTGGATTACATAATCAGATTCCAAATATTATATAGCCCTACTTATAATTAGATAATATAACATTTGAAAATACTCATAATTAGACTACAGTTAAATTTGAATTGATTACATGATTACTTATTATTCACAAAATAGCAGTAAATAATTCATAATTCTTTTTTTAAAAGTCTTTAAACAGCCTATTGCGTATGTATGTTCAGAAAGTCTTCTAGTTTTATACACAAGTCAGAGGCCACAAAGCATAACAAATAAAATAAATAATTGTTTTGTTTTTATTTTTAAATTTAAAATTATTATGGTCTGATAAATGATGACCTTTTTCATCAGTTTATGAATTGCAGTTCCTTCACAAACCCCTGCTTGGGAAACCCTGATGTGTTCATGTTTAATGCATTTTTATTCTACATAATTGTATCTTCTCCTTGTAATTTTATATCACTACAAGATTATCCTATTCAAAACTATGTGATAAACAAGTTCAAGCTAAAAATAAGGTCAAAAGTAATTAAAAGTAATCAGATTATATTACCTAATATAACAAATTAACAGATTACATTACTGTTTTCATTATGTAACTTGTATTCAGTAATACAATTTGTAAGTAATCTATACCCACAGAGTTGGTAGATTGTAATCGGTTACTGATTACAAATTACATGACAAAAATTTTAATTAGTAAGGTAATCCATTACATTGCATACTTAAGGTTATATAATCTGACTACTTTTGGATTACTTTTAGATTACTTTTGATCTAACTTGTTTATCACAATGATTTGAGTAGAATAATCTTGTACCATATTGAATTAAAAATACAAAGAGAAAGAAAAAAAGTGCATTAAATAGTACATTATGTCAGGGTTTCCTAGACAGGGGTTCCAGATGGAATTTAAAAAATATTTTATTTGTTTGCCTGCATGTAGTGTTACCATTAACCAACATTTTTTTAACCCTTTTTTTAAACAATTATGTTTTCATATATATTATATTATTCTTTTTTATAAAATTTTATTATTGACCTATAACGAACAAATTAAAATCTCAAGGGGCACTTCAAGTAAATCCCTGCATTGCATGTAAATATGAAATGACATGAAATTGTACATTTTAATGTGTTAGCCCTCCAAAGACATCAATGCATGGTTAAATAACTCACTGAAACTGAGTGATAATTAAAATAATAATTAATTTGTTAAGCAGGAGTTGATTAGATATGCAATGTTGCAACGTTGAGAAAACACTTGTTAAAAGCTAAATTATTTGTGTAAATCAAATTCAAAATCAAATGCTGTGTGGGTTTTTTTGTGATATTCACACTGGTCTTTGTGTGCAATACAAGCAGGAGGCATTTTTAGAAAGGAAAATTTAAAGGATGAATGTTGTAGTCTGAATACAAGTATTTTAAAATGTAATATAATCTTATTACAAGTACTTCATTTTTTGGAATCTAATTATGTAGTCCAGATTACATGTAATCAGTTATACCCAGCTCTGTCTACACAGCACTGTATATCATTTTCAAAAGAAATTAATAGGCCTACTTTTATTTGGGCTGCATTAAATTGATCAAAAGATGACAGTACATACACTGATCAGGCATAACATTATGACATAACCTATGTGTTAGTCACCCTTTTGTTGCCAAAACAGCCCTGATCCGTTAAGATATATACTCTACTAGACCCCTGAAGATGTGCTGTGTTATCTGGCGTCAAGATGTTAGCAGCAGATCCTTTAAGTCCTGCAAGTTGCAAGGTGGGGCCTCCATGGATCGGACTTGTTTGTTCAGCACGTCCCACAGATGCTCGATCGGATTGAGATCTGGGGAATTTGGAGGCCAAGTCAACACCTCAAATTCGTAGTGCTCCTCAAACCATAACTGAACCATTTTTGCTTTGTGGCAGGGCGCATTATCCTGCTACCAAGGAATACTGTTTCCATGAAAGGGTGTACATGGTCCGCAACAATGCTTAGGTAGGTGGTTGGTGTCATATTAACATTCTTATGGATGGCAGGACCCAAGGTTTCCCAGCAGAACATTGCCCAAAGCATCACACTGCCTCCGCCGGCTTGCCTTCTTCCACTAGTGCATCCTGGTGCCATGTGTTCTACAGGAACTTGTCTGTTTGATCAGACCACACGAGCCAGCCTTCGCTCCCCACGTGCATGAGCCTTGGTTGCCCATAACCTTGTCGTCGGTTCACCACTGTTCCTTCTTTGGACAACCACGGGAACACCCCACAAGAGCAGCAGTTCTGGAGATGCTCTGACCCAGTCGTCTAGCCAAAACTCGCTCAAATCCTTACACTTGCCCATCTTTCATACATGCATCTAACACATCAACTTTGAGGACAAAATGTTCACTTGCTGCCTGATATATCACACCCACTAACAGGTGCCGTGATAAAGAGATAATCAGTGTTATTCACTTCACCTCATAATGTTCTTCAATGGTCATAATGTTATGCCTGATCGGTGTACGTTCATAATATAAAAGATCTGTATTATTTGTAAATCTTGTATTTGTATTTGTATTTCAAATAAATGCTGCATGTGAATCTGAATCATGTGACACTGAAGACTGGAGTAATGATGCTGAAAATTCTAGAATATTTTAATAATATTTAACAATATTACTTTGTTACTGTATTTTTGATGAAATAACTAGTGCCATTATTTATTACACTTTTATAGATGAACGTATCATAAATAATGTAATTTGCCCTAGCTAGTGTTTGTACACACGTATGGTATTATAATCAGTTTCGGTGACCAATGCCGGACTGTTGGATAATATTTTCTGCCTCCTCCCCCTCTTTTGGACCTGTTTCTTCTGGAGGACTTGAGAGTTGGCGGAGCCCAGGCACAGAAACCGGTCAGGCACTTCGACATGGAAGTGATTTTCAAAAGCGAAAGGAGGACGAACGGATTGACGTCTGCTTAATGTAAGATACGGTGAGGCCAGGCACTTTGCCAGAGCCATAGAGACACTCAGGGGATTACGAAGCAATGCGTGTCCAATTTATTCACGCCAGCCCGTCAGTGAGGGACTGGATGCGTCCATTGTGCGCTTATCTCTCTGACGAAACCCGTGCGTGTCAGCCCACGACCACGAAAATATGTCAGCAGTGAAACAAAAGCTAATTGTCAAACTTAGACAACCCGTGTAACGCAGCACAAACCTGGATTAGAAAAACTGTGGCCTCTGTACATGCTAGATATTTTGTTCTGAACTGAGAATAATCTGTATTGTTGATGTTCTATATTTTTGACAGCTAATAATGAGACCGGTTTCGTATACGAAAACTTTCTGCTTAGCAACAGCTTATCAAGCAGGCTAAATGAGATTTATTATTAACATAATAAATTAGACATTAATTATTAACATTAATATTGTGGTTAATGACATTTTAGCATTTCACAAAGCTATTGCTGTGCAAGAGTTGTGTTCGTACGTATAGCCCATTCCATGCATGTCATTACCACTGTGTCAGTTCCAATGGAATCACGTGCTTTTTTTATTTTATTTTTGTTCTTTCTTTCTTGGCAAAAGAGATTTACCAAAGTGCTTTTATGGGAACGTTACCATGGCATCACCACACAGTTGCTATGGCATTACCAGAGTGTTACTATACCGAGATGTTTTGAATGTTACCCAAAGACTTTGGGTATCTCTACAAAAGAGATGTGTCTTGTAGATCAATTCATAGGCTGTTTATCATGGTGATAATATGCGTGCTGCTGCAGTGCACTGACTGAAATGCATAGCATTGTGCAAGAATATATTTTCAGAGGACTCTGCTTTTAATCGGACATTTATGCTGCCTTAACGTCCTATCGGAATTATAAGTGCGAGTTTCCTAGTCAAAAACTGGACACGAACGCCCACGTGACATGAGACCTTCATGATGCAATGTCCAGATTTATGAATGCCATTGACATTCAATGAATGTTGCAAATGCAGCAATGTCTAAAAGTCTGCAACAACATTGGAAATCTGGGATCCAAAATCAAGTTTTAGTATTGTGAGAAATTTTGAAACAAATAAAAAATCATGATGTCAAATGAATAAGCAATGTGCAAACTTTTGAACTGGGTCAAATTTGTGTCATTGATCATGTGAACTCATTTTTGATTGGTCTGATGCTCTTACTTTCACTGAAGCATACGATTCGAACATTTCAAATCATGCCGAAGAACATGATCATCAGGTTACACAAAACTACAGAGTTGCTGCAGTCATTAAAGGGTTAGTTCACCCAAAAATGAAAATTCTGTCATTAATTACTTACCCTCATGTCGTTCGACACCCGTAAGACCTCCGTTGATCTTCGGAACACAAATGAAGATATTTTAGTTGAAATCTGATGGCTCTGAAAGGCCTCCATTGGCACAATGGCACGGTTCACTCTCAAGACCCTTAAAAGGTACTAAAGACGTTGTTACAAAGTCCATCGCACTACAGTGGTTCTACAATAACTTTAAGAATCGGCGAGAATAGTTTTTGTGCGCAAAAAAACCCTAAATAACGACTTGTATAGTGATGACGATTTCAAAACACGGAATCATGAAGCTTCGAAGCGTTATGAATCAGTCGAGTCGAATCATGATTCGGATCGCGTGTCAAACCGCCAAACTGCTGAAATTTGGCGATCCAAACTGCTGATTCGACTCACTGATTCATAACGCTTCGAAGCTTCATGATTCTGTGTTTTGAAATCGTCATCACTATATAAGTCGTTATTTAGGGTTTTTTTGCGCACAAAAACTATTCTCGCCGATTCATAACATTATTGTAGAACCACTGTAGTGAGATGGACTTTGTAACGACGTCTTTAGTACCTTTTAAGCAAAAGAGTGAATTAAAGGGATAGTTCACCCAAAAATGAAAATGATGTCCTTATTTACTCACCCTCATGTTTCAAACCTGTATGAATTTCTTCTGTTGAACACGAAAGAAGATATTTGGAAGAATGTCCAAACCGTTGATGGGCCTTATTGACTTCCATAGTATTTTTTTCCCCATACTATGGAAGTCAATGGGGTCCATCAACTGTTTGGTTACCCATATTCTTCAAAATATCTTCTTTTGTGTTCAACGGAAGAAAGAAACTCATACAGGTTTGGAACAACATGAGGGTGAGTATATGATTACATAATTTTCCTTTTTGGGTCAACTGTCATTTTAAGTAAATAAGACAGTATAACTGTACAGAGATTTTCTCATTTATGAGTAAAAATAAAAAAACTTTTTAGTCCTAGCTGAGAGACAACATAATCAAAATTGAACGCCCTTATTGGTGTGACATCACGTAGGTGGGCGGGGCAGGCATCAAAAAGGATGTTGACCCTGAAATACATGAAGTGGGGAAAATGACCTAAGATTTAGCTATAGTTTTCATAATAAAGTCATAACATTGATCTTATAGGCCCTATATTGCATGAACCTTTAATGGAAACATGAATATGATGCAATACTGCAACACAATCAGTAAAAACTGTGTAAATATCCTGTTTCTATTTTCAGAATTAGGTTTTTATTTGGTCTCATCCACCCAAACACCATTTGTTGCTTTTGTTGCAGTAATAGGCTACACCATATTCATGTTTCCATAATAAGTTGTGGAGGTTAAATGTACCATTTATTCCAAATTTTACCAAAAAAGAGGGGTTTTGGGTCAGTTCACATTATTTAATTATTTTGTTTTATTATTATTTTAATACATTTTAGAAGTGTTTTTTACTTGGTTTATAAATATTTTCAATGACTTGAACTTCAAGCAAACTTTTACCTTAATTTCATGTGCTGTACTGTATGAATTGTGGATGGATTATAAACATTGAGAAATAAAGTTGAACAGAAATAGACATGGACTTGTAATAATGATAAACTGAAAAGGGAAATCTTCCATGTGAAATTATATACAGTACTTGTGCAGTAAATATGCTTACACTAGCCTAAATTAATGTAAAGATGTGCTGTCTCAATCACCCAAATGTTTCCCCCAAAAAGTTTTTGTATCAGTTTACATAAAAGATTATGTCACGTATCCTTATATTATAATATAACACCTCAAATTGATAGGTAATATCTTCAGTATTACAGAAAAGTATCATATGTTCGGCTGACTTTTTAATTTATGGAAACTTGGCAAGAAACCTACACCCTATAAATAAGAAACTCATATTCATGAAATTCATATTAATTTTTGTTCTCTCATTCTCAATGTTTTCTCATTCAAATTATGAATATGATAATACACATGTAATTTCTAACAGGAAAAATAATCATTTAGAAAATGGCAAAAATTGAAGCCTTTTAATAGTGCTCTCAGACTCTTGGCACACTTGCTAATATAAACCTAACTGTCGTTTGGCTAGCTTTGGCAGTAGGGGAAAAACATATCCTTTTAATGTTGATGAATATGATAAACTATCCTTGCGTCAGGAGTAAACTGTCTTTGATGCGCCGTCCATGAAGGTTTTAGTAAAGGCGATATTTGTGTGTGAGAGAGGCGAGTATTAGTAGAACATCCCCTCCCCGTTCTCTCGCTCGCTCGCTCTTTCTCTCTCTCTCTCTCTCTCTCGCTCGCACGCGCGTTATTTTCCAGCTCGGAGCCTCAAACCCGCGCGGCTCGATCGATTCGCATTGATTGTCCCTGACGAGCTGCTCCACTTTCTAGCCAATGTCAGCCCGTCTGCGATCGGGAAGGAGAGAAATGAAGGAAAATCTCTGCCGCCCTGGCGGTGTCATTTCCACACACTTCGGTTGGCCGCCTGCCAGCAGACAGGACATTCAAAAGAAGCGGAGTGGACTGAGCGAAACCAGGAGCCGAACGACCACAGCTGACCCCTGTTTTCCGTAGCAGACCACACAATTCATAGCGGTATAATATGTGTTCTGCGTCACATGTGCACGGACATTTAAAAAGCGTGCTTTCATTTAATGTTATATATTTGCATTTCATTTTCACACTTGCGTGGGCCAATGATAAATAAAAATGTCCGAGTAAAAAAAAAAAGAGGAAATCCTTTAAAAAAAATCCTTGTTCTAAAAATTCTAAAATATCTACTTTTTAGAAATGCATTTTTTTGTATACACGTTGGTTTCATACTTTGAATGTTCATACCACTTTCTACAAAAGTATTTCATATTTTAAATTATTCCTTAATAATAACTATAAAAATGTCAAGTAGTGTAATCATTAAAAGGTACTTAATAAATGGCACATTAAATTGTACACTTGAGAGTATAATATATATTAATCGTGATTAATCGTTTGACACCACTAATATATATATATATATATATATATATATATATATATATATATATATATATATATATATATATATATATATATATATATATATATATATATATTTATTAGTGGTGTCAAACGATTAATCACGATTAATATATATTATATATTAATCAAAACGCATATGCTTACAGACACACACACACACACACACACACACACACATATATATATATATATATATATATATATATATATATATATATATATATATATATATATATATATATATATATATATATATATATATATATATATACATATATATATATATATATATATATATATATATATATATATATATATATATATATATATATATATATACACACACACACACACACACACATATATTATGTAAACAAAAACTTTTATGTTTGATGCGATGAATCACGATTAATCAATTTGGCAGCATTATGTGTGTGTGTATACACAGACATATATTTACAAACTTTTATGTTAGATCTGATAATTAGATTTGACAACACTAATATAGCCTATATATAATGCCTTTCTTTCCTTAATGTATGTAAACTATTACATAAAAATATGACGTCATGAGCTTTCTTACGATTACTCAATTTGACCTTGACTAAACATGCCTAAAAATATCTAAATATGTATAATAAATGTAATGAAATTGACAGTCATGATGGGTCTAAATGGGTCCTTACTTTTTTATGATTTCTTGTCACATGACAACAAAATGGTGTTGCGCTTGTTGGTTATGTCACATTGACACATTTTTTTGTAATAATGCAACAACGATTTTAAAGAAATAATAATAAAAGATTAGATTTTTCATTTTTTAAAGAATTTCAATTTTTTTTCTAATTTACAATAACTGTACAGTTACTTTCTTTAAGCCTTAACATCAAAATCATAAAAAAGTTTGTGTTAGTTAAAATTCATTTTTTATGAATAGAAGTTTTTATGAAAATTCATATAACAGTCTTTTTTGACTTTTGAAAAAAAAAACTGAACTGCATTTTTAATGCATTTTTGAATATCCTCAGATCTAAATGAGCATCATGCGAAAACTTAAAATGACAGTCAGTAAGTTGTTACTAGTCTATCGCTGATGAATTTGCTCTACTGATACTAAATCTTAATTGATTCGAAATATATATATATATATATATATATATATATATATATATATATATATATATATATATATATATATATATATATATATATATATATATATATATATATATATATATTCATATTATATAGGCCTATATATTCATATTATATATATATTCATATTATATTATTTGCATAACAAAGTTTCAAAAAGTGCAAAACATGATTGAAACGTTTATATTTTATCATTCCATGCTAATTTATTCCGTTGAGTAATACAAAAATACCTCGAAATGAAAACAAATAGTAGGATTACAAAGTCATGCAGTCACCACGTGCATCCTTCTGACATTGTTTGATGGTAAATATGAATGTGTTGAAGGGAAGTTCAGTCTTAAAGCGGTATGACGACATATCAACTTTTGCTCCTAGAGAAAAAAAATCACAGGCTGCACAGTGCACAGGGAGACAGAGCCGACACAGATCTCCGTCCGTAACATTAACCCGCAAATCTTTCACAATGTGCGTTCACATCGAGAAACACCCTACACGTTACGCTTCGACATTTAAAACGACGCCGAAAAGAGGCGCCGCGTAACGCCAAACGTCTTTGTTTATCTGTGCGTTTTCTCCGTCTCGGCGTCGCCGAGAGTCCAGTTCGGTTTTTACGTGAAGCTCCAAAAATCTATGAAATGTGTTTGCATGTTCTTCTGGATGTAGAGGTGGGATTGCGAGAATCGAAAGGTTGGTGAGCCCACACGCTCAGCTTCCCAGAAAGTACGTTTAGCAATAATTCACTATTCTCTTCCTCACGCGCTCGGCTCGGTCGAAGGCTACATGATTCCTGGAAGTGGAGAATAAGCTTTTTCTCCCTTCTTTTTGCCATCAATCTCAACGACAGGCTTGGAGAAGGGGCGCTCGGACAGTGGAAGCCCTCCCCTCTGCTCGGATCTGCCTTGGTAGGTGCGAATAAAAAAGGGGCCAGTGTTTGCAAATATGCAGATACATCGAAAGGGGGGGAATCATACTTTTTTGAAGTCTGCTCAAAGTTGGGATGTCATCTTCCTAACGATGTTGTTGGCTGGGAGAACGGGAGAATGATTGTACCGTACATTGTCAGTCGTGCTGCTGCAGACCGTACACTGGCACCGCAGAGACCCAGGTTTCAGATCACTGAGTCTAGACAAAAGGTATTTTTGTGCTGCTTTAATGTCAAATTAAATTAAGATCCGACGCGTATTTTTAGCGACTGGACGATATCGACTTGATTTTCTGATGGAAACACGATCACGCTTCCCAGGAAGTAATATTGCTTGAATTCTTTAGAACGCAAGTATCACATTTAATCACTTGACAGAATATACATGCAAGCCTATTTAAATGCTACGGCGGGCTGCACAAACTTAACACTCTTTAATAATTTGCTAGTAAAATTATGATGCCGATGACGTTTATGATAGTTGCTCCAGCATGTAACGACAGGTGGTATTGTAGTTGATGATGCGTTATGTTATAGACGCGGAACTTTTGCTCCACCAGCAGCACACCTGTGCGTTACTAAAACGCCGTGCTCGCTATTATGACGGTAATATTGCCAAATATAAAGGGTTTTTTGAATGTGTTTTCAATTTGCTGTTTAGTCGCTCGTGATTTGTGGTGATTAGTGCAACTCATCGCGGTGGGATTAGGCAAAAATGTGCGCTTCATTGTTCACTGAGAGGATATTATCAGGCTGATGTCGCCGCGGAGAGCGCGCGGGGATTTACTGCTGCAGTCCGCGGCCGACAGCGCGCGGCGCTCATGCACGCACTGTTTGTGTGATTGCCAGTCATTAGGCTAACTTTCACTGTGACGCAAAGAGTTGGAGAAGTTTTCAAGCGCATTTAACTTTGAGCTATGCAAACGCTCAGGACGCCGCTCGAAAACAGTGCACATCTGGCTGGGCGAGCTCTGAAAACATGAATTATTGTCAACGTCCTGTGGATCTCGTGCGCAAGTGTGCTCGCGAGTAGTGCTTGCGTGTGAGAGCGTGCGTGTGTGTGCGTGTAATCGTCAAGCGGTGTGAGGAAGAAAGACAGCGGCAGGGGGAGATATCCTAGGTGTGTGTGCGTGTCTTGAGGGAGATGTTACGTTCGACTACATTACCTGAATCACCCGATATATGCCTGTGAGACGCTGGGAAGTAATCCCACTTATTTTTTTTTCTCCTTTTAGAGGCTTTAGCGCTTTAGTGGCAATGGATTATCCATTACTTAAACATTTTCTTGGAAATTAATTTGACAAATGTTAGAAGTTTAGTGTTCCTGAATGGCTGACATTGTGTGTGTGTGTATATATATATATATATATATATATATATATATATATATATATATATATATATATATATATATATATATATATATATATATATATATATATATATATATATATATATATATATATACACACACACACACACTTGGGTTGTCAATTAACCTAAATTCCCATAATCAATCGTTTCAATTAAGAAATCGATTAATCGTTAACCAACCTCAAATCATGGGGCGCTACTAAATTTTCACGTTAGTAAAACAGCTCAACCAATACTCTAAAAAATAATCCCATCATTTTTTTTGTGTTATGGCAACTGTGGGTTCATTTACGTTCACGTTACGTTACGTTACGTTAACCAACAAGCTACATTGAGTTAGAGGAACTTAATAGTTTGTAGCATAAACACATTTTTTTAAGTTGATTACTACTATTAGTTGTAGCCTTTGAACCAATTAATCTCTAAAAGCTATGATAGCACATGCTAACATAACTTATTTAACATGTATATTTAATAAACAACTAAGATATACGCACTGGCATTAGCGCAGTCATTGCTTATAGAGTCAATGTAGTGTTTACCTTCATTTATCTACTCTTCAGCACAATGGTAACCACAAAAAATGTAACATTAGAAACTCTTTAAAATGTCAAACATAAAAACATTAAACACTAGCAGGTCTTTTCCTTCACTAAAAACAAACAAATTAACACTTCATTTCAACATTTATTATCCTTATGCAGTCCTATGCAAAGCATGCTGGGAACTAGAAATCCACTGCCTAATTTCCGAAGTTATCAAGACAAGTTGCTATAACCACAGACATTTGAGTTTAAATTACAGACGATACTAAGTTGATGTAATGATCAACATTTATATGTCAACAGAAATGTTTGCAAATTAAAAGGTTTAATTAAAATAATAAATTAGAATTTTTAACTTGCACCCATGCATTTATTTAAGTTGTGGTGACAGGTCCCCTGAATTAGTTTTTAGAGTGTAATTTTAAAGCTTACAGCTAATATCAGGAATATGACCATCACTTAACAAGTGCTTTTAATTTTGCGGACATTAGAAATGCTCTATTTTCATAGTGTGAAAAAATAACTGCTTTACATGAAAACGTGACCTGTAAAATAATCATAACAGATAGACTTGTGTCATATATTGTTGAGAGGTCTCAAATAGCAGAATACATCAAGCATATTTCAGTAAGAGACCAACCTATACCAAGTATTTGTATGAAAAAGTGCCACCGGCGCATGTGTAAACAGTATACACATGATGCTTTTGCGCCACGTTTTTGCTTGTAACTTCGCGAAACATTAGGAAACCATAGGTCACATACACTGTAAAAAAAAATCAGGTCTCCAATTGAACATTTTCTAGTGAGTGATCACATCTAAAGTTTTCAGTTGGCCAAATTGAATTTCTTGAATTTTAATTGAATTAAATTGCATCAATTCACAGAAATTAAATTTGGCCAACTGAAAAATTTAGATGTGATCACTCACTAGAAAATTTTCAATTGGAGACCTGAATTTTTTTTACAGTGTATCTTTATTTAGAGTAGGTGGTTTTGAATGAGCCCAAACACATGACATGCTGCTTAGCTAAAGCTATAGGCCTTCCGAGATCCGATCACCAAATGGAAACTGGATCGTGGGTATAGTGGGTAGGAATGGTGTGTAGAGGCCAATCTGACACTGTTTTACAGCTGGAGCATGCTTGGATTTGTTTAATTGGTCAGATTGACAGGTCTGGATTTACCATGCGTCATAGATTTGGAGCGCACAGCTGAAACAGCGCTGGAAGATTATCACTCATTCACCAGGATCTTATAAGGCTCTCTTGTTGTTTATTCTATGTACTTTTATTGTTGGGTTTACACGAGTAAGTAGTTCAATCATGACAACTCTCGGAGTGAATAGATTCAACCAGCATTTTATTAGCATAGAGCTAATAAAGACTTGATTTTGGCGGACGAGATCTGCTACGCTGCTGCTGCTGAGCAAAAACATTATGTTCAGCTTAGTCAAGAAAACAACAAGGAAAGGCTGCTGCAGAATGATATAACCCCCCTTAGCAGATCTCTACAGGTGGCACTGGGGAGGAGGTAGGATTATAGGAGTTCTCATATTGTGCGGCTTGCTGATAGCGGCTACGATACAGTATAGATAAAGCCACGTAAATGGGGAAGTACCTGTGATTGGTTGGTGTCGTAGAACTGAAAGAACCCATCGGCGATTAGAGTTTCATGACTGAACTTTATATTTCTTATGTTCAGTGAAATAACTTGTTTGGAGGGTTTTTGGGAACCTTGGTTAATTATGTTTCGTAATAAACGGCTAGCCTACCTAATCCATTGCATGGCTTGAAGACATTAATATATTTAGAATACGTAAGGCGCTCTCGGAGCGTTTAATTTTTCCTTGTGTGTTTGCTGCACATGTTTTGCGCATGAGCCACACACACCAAGAACATGCCACTTTTTTTGAAAATAGGCTTATTTTTCAACTCCCCTAGAGTTAAACAGTTGAGCGTTACGGGTTTCGAATCCATTCAGCCAAACTCCGGGTCTGGCGGTTGCACTTTTCGCATAGCTTAGCATAGATCATTGAACCTGATTAGACCGTTAGCATCTCGCTCAAAAAAATGACCAAAAATGATATTTTTTTATATATACCTATTTAAAACTTGACTCTTCTGTAGTTAGATCACGTACTAAGACTGACGGAAAATGAAAAGTAATAATCAAGGAACTTTGCTGCCGTACCATGGGTGCAGCAGGCGCAATGATATTACGCAGCGCCTGAAAATAGTCCCCAGCCAGCCAGATTGTCACGTTGGTTATTTATGGACAGAAGTTAGCCTATTTTCAGGCGCTACGTAATATCATTGCGCCTGCTACACCCATGGTACGGCAGCAAAGTTCCCACAGTGGTTTAGTGTGCAGATATTTCTTGAGACGAGGGAAAAAAAAGATTGGATTGGGAAAGTTCTTGCTTCGTTTGGTTGTGGCCTTAAATGAGTTAGATAATGTCTTAAATGAACTTAAAGAGCTGTGAGAAAATGAGATGTCAGATCCGCGTCATGTTTGGCAACAGCAAATAAAAATCAAATAAAGTTATTGATTAACTTTATTCAATTTATATATATATATATATATATATTTATATATATATATATATATATATATATATATATATATATATATATATATATATATATATATATATATATATATATATATATATATATATATATATATATATATATATATATATATATATATATTAGAGCTGTCAATCAATTCAGCTCAATAGTATAATTCAGTTCAATCAATATATATATATATATATATACACACTTTTTTTTCCACTATAAGCCATGTTTAAAAACAGCCGACAATCAGGGCTGATGATATCTTGTAATTCAACAGGATGTGGAAAAAAGTGTCAGACTGCAACTCATACTGTGTGTGAAGAAAATGCACTTTGGGTTGAATTTAGGGCAAGTTAACAAGACAATAATGCATCAATGCATCATTTGAAAAAAAAAGCAATATAAAGGCAGTCTATAATTGACCCTGAATCACCTGTAGTTCAAGCCAGGGTTGCCAGGTCTGCAGTTTTTTTCTTAGACTACACATTTGTAGTGCGCTTTCCATCGAATAATGGGAAAGTGCTTTGTTCTTTGTTACTTTTGATAAGAAACAAAGTCTCAGCTTTCAAATTCTGTCCATTGTATCAAGCAAGTATTTTCTTCCACTTTAATACAAGTTATCATGAAAAGGCATGCATGTACAAGATATGTTGAAAAATACAGTACAACTTAATGAAACTAATCATTTCTCATGTAATCGCTCAATCAATGTTTCAACCACAGAGAAACGTCAATAAAACAGCTTGTGATCAATATGTCATGTAATGTTACATTTACATCAGGAAAGTTATCCAGTGTTCACAGTTCATTAGTTACTTATAAAAACACTAGAGAGGTTATCTACTGTTAATTATATATGTATGTTTGAATACATTTTATGAAAACTACATTCACAAGCATACAATCATTTCAGTTTTTGAGTGCAATAATTATTTCTGAAAATAAATACAAGTTGAATATAATGGCTCTGTTTTACATTTGAACCTCTAATATTAATGTACCAAATGAGAGAGAGATTTTTTCCCTTAAGATCTGTATCGGCAGATATCATTCTGAATAATATCATAATAATAATCGTATTGGTGGAGAAATTTTGTATCAGAGCATCTATTTAAAATATAAAACTCTTGTTCACTGTAGGATTGTATGGTTGGTTTTCAATAGGGGGGATGACCAATTAGTCGCGTGTTTGTCCCTAGGGAAGAGGCACGAGTTCTCTTTGAAAACAGCTTCACATGACATATTACCATTAGAGGCCTTAAAAACCTAAATGCATAAATGAATACATTTTGTCAGTTAACATGAATGTTTAAATAGTCTGCTGTGGAGACGTACTGAATGTTTCCTCCACATTACAACTGTCACATACAATAATTGCTAAATATGGCAAATGAAAATTTGAGGAGAAACTATGTCTGTGATTTTAAAGACTTGAAGTCTTTACTGGAAGTAAATCTATGTGTAGCAGCTATCATAGACAAAACAACGTTTATACTTTTTGACACTCAGGGTATTGCAGTTTTCGAAATCGATATCATCAGATTTATTTTGAGCACTTTTTACCTTTGGCATCTTAATATTTGAGCAATTATTATTAGTGTCCTTTTTACTGCAAGCACAGTGAGAGAGGAAGAGATTGTGTCATTGTTGTGTGACAAATTGATCAGGACAGTAGCACATTAGCACAAACTTTAACAGTATGAGCTCTGAAAGTATTAATATCTGCAGGAATTGATCATATCCTGTAACATTATACCAATAACAGCACTGATGACTTGCTAGTCACATAGAGTGTCCAAAAGTGGCCTAGTTAGTGCTTAGTTATACAGTAGTTTCACACTACAACCACAAATAATGCTGTTTGCTAGCAGCGACGCTAGCTGTCATTATAGCAGAACGAAAACAGCAAAAATGTCAATTTCTCTCAACTTTGCGTGCTTTTCCACTATGTCTGGTCTGTGTCGCCTTTTCCTGTTCAGCTGTAAGTTTCTTGACCTCTCAACCTCTGTTTGAAAACGAATCCTCTCTTGTCAGTCCAATTCAGCAAGGTCGTTGCTCATTCTTTCCCTTTGATCAAAGAATAATATCCTCAAAGGCTAATATCTTACATTTGTGACACATTGGACATGAAACAAAATAGCATTGTAGTTTATGTAACCTAATGACAGCTTTAGAAAACAGCTTTTTATATTCCATCCTCACTTCTTAACGGTTTCATTTCTGTTTTTAGATCATATGAGGTAATGTTGCTGATTGCCGTTACAGCACAGACCCGTTGTGTCCTTTGTCATCCCCCTAACCATTCAAACGTTATTGATTATGAGGAGTAAAGAGGTGATCTAAAACACTGGAGAGCTGAATTGATCAAACTGTATTTTGGCCATCTCATACTTTCAGTTTAAGGATGGAACAAAAATGTTCTTATTACATGAATGTCTGCATTTCGTGTGAACCGGCTGACAGAAGCAACCAATGAATGATTAACCAGCTGAACCGATTCTGACCGTATGACAGATGAGATCACGATGAACTTGTCTGTGAATGATGGTCATGTGAACGACAGTTTGTTCTGTCTGATTATTCTTTCAGTTGGTTTATTTATTGACTCATCTGACTTCATGCCTTTTTCTCTAATATTTTGGAGCTTTTGACATTCCATATTATCTATAAATGGGTCATTATGTTTCCTCTACTGAGCTGCTGATTACATGGTTAAGAGTCTGATTACACAAGCTCTATTTGAATGAATACAAAGCATTACAATCATTCATAACCATGCTTTTGAATAGGGCTAGGTTAATTGCGTTGGGCTCTGGCTTGCCATCTTTACAGCGGTGAGTGAGGCATTGTGCTGCCGCAAAGAAAAGAGTGCAGCGTGTGGCCCGAGGTACGGCGCGCTCCTCTCAAACTGCAGCACACAATCGGGTACATTAAAAGTTTTCAACCCCTCAGCTGAGTCTGAACTGCACAACATCTGCGTCAGCGTACTGCTGTACCTTGAGTCATCTGCTTCATTTTTTTTTTTAGCATGGATGTTTATTTGAAGACAAACCCTAAAAAAAAGGACAAATATTTTCATGACTTCACTATGAATTTGTGATTTGATTGGCTTCTACTTTGGACCAGACGAACATGTCCCACCTAATATTCAGGTCCATAATTAATAATTAATGTTTCTTAACCCGTCTGCCTTATTTTAAAAAGTTGCCAGCCACCGCCAGCATTTTTTATCATATTCACAAAATTTTTATAGCCCCCAGAATATTTTGTTGTATGAATATCTGAACATGCAACATATCATAAAAAAGGGGAAAAAACAGAGCCTCTGCTCTTAAACAAAATAATAAAAAAAAAAACCTTTTTATTCTAGCTTAATTAATTTTTTTTAATCAACTGTTGAATATGGGTACGTTTCATAAAAAAATCTACATTTTGAGCAAAGAGCTGAGAAAAGCATGTTTTTTTTTGGTCAAAGACTACGTCCAAATCAGATTCAGAACGATAATTAACTAAGGTTGAACAGCCCTGTAGCTCGTCTTGGGTCGACATTTAATTTAGTAACATTAGACAGTTTTGATTTATGTGCTGTTTAATGTTGATGATCACATTATTTTTTGCATCTGCTAACAAACATAGATAATATACATAATAAAGGCTAGATGTCTCGTCTGCGCTGCTGGCCAATGGAGGTTGACGTCCGCACCTGGCGGCCATCTTGTCACAGTCAGCTCGCACACTCCTAACATTGTGTTTTAATGATGCATGTACTTTTTAAACAACCATAACTTGGTTTGTTATAAACGTCAGAGATGTATTTATGACACTGCATACTTATGAATAATTATTCATAATTTTTTCAAGCGTCCAGAATTATAGCCACGTTAATAACGTTTGTTAGAAACCAAACCATTTGTAAATCCGTCAAGATTTCAGTGAGATAAGAGTATTTGTGTTTGTGCAGATCACTCACCTTACATAAGGCACCACAGAGCCCGCCAGAAAGCTGGCCTGTGACAAGATGGCCGCCGGTGATGACGTTAGAGACTCCGCCGTAAGACATCTAGCCTTTATTGTGTATATCTATGCTTACATATGACATAGCTCGTTTCTGCTTCTTCTTCGCATGTGTTTTGATCAGGAGATTCAGTGGCTACTCTTTCAGAAGATGCGTAATAGCGCCCCCTACAGTATAACAGTGAAAACATGAAAAAACGAAAAATTAATCAATGGCGGGGAAGCTTTTTCTGTCAAAAGCCAGACCTTCAGACTGATGGCAGAAGGTCTGGATTTCATGGCAGCTTTCACTGGCCAAGGACCGGCCAGAGGCCGTCAGACTGACATTTCACTTTGTTCCACGTCATGTTTAGGAGTGTAAAAATGTAACGCTGATGTCCCTACAATAATGGGACATATGTGTAAAACTCATTTGTAAAACTCTTGAATGTATTTTAAAGAGTCTATGCTGCAAACTTACTTTTGAAAATCCAGTTGTTCCTGATAAGAGCTCATTATCACAGTTGTAAACACAACCGCGTTCTTCTTCCATGAGGTGGTTTGGCTTCACAGCTTCTTTGTTTCCAGGCAAACCGTTAAATATTGTGACACACACTTTTCCCAGATAACATGTAGAATTCAGCCAATCAGATGACAACTTAAAAAATCCTGATGTGTTTCCAGTTAAGTGTGCCATATGTATCAGACATTCAGCCAGTGGTACGTGGGCGTGATGTCTGAGGCTGAGACTATAATAAAGGTAATTGCGACTTTTATTTTCACAATTCTGACTTTTTGTTCTTGCAATTGAGAGTTTAGATCTTGCAATTCTGACTTTTTTCTCTGAGTACTTAATAACTCGCAACTGCAAGATTTTAACTCGAAAGGTTTTTTTCCCTCAGAATTGGCCTTTATAACTTGCAATTGCGAGTTTATAAATCACAATTCTGAGAAAAACGTCAGAATTGCAAGATATAAACTATATAAACACTATTTTTGTAGTTTGTGAACTTTTAAGGCATTTTTTGTATTCAGTCTCCCAAAAGATAGATGGATATATAATATCTGCCAATATATAGCGTATCAGCTTCAAAATATAAATATCTGTTATCACTTTTGGATAAAATTCACACATTGTGCATCCTTATTTATTTATGTGGCGTTACACTGAGTAGCCTTCCCTATTGTGAGATATCAGTGGTCCAAAATGTAACACAACTGTACGTTAAACATGAAACGTGTCACATCACGCAGCAGTTTTGAGTTCAGTATGGACAGACAAATTGCTGATTATGTCAAGTCTTTACTATGCATGCATACTGGTCTTTGAAACAGCTTAGCTAGTGAACAGCAATTATATGTGGCAGAAAAAAATGATACTGCCAAGCAGGAATGAAGGAAATGTTGCAATGACAATCATTTGACTTAATTTGAAAAATCTGTGACTTAATTAGACAAAAATGTTGGAAGAGCGTGAAGTGCTGGCGTTTGACAGAATGTGGGAGTTACACATTTGTAGATGGATGCGTTGATTAAATCAGAGGGTCAGAAGAGGCATAATTTGACGCGAGTCCTCAGTGAATACTGTGCTGAGAAGCTGGAAGATAGTTTAACTTAAAGGTGGACCTGATGTTGAAGAGGTTACAATGATTGACAGGAACCGATGTGGAGGCAGCGACAGACAAATTCACTTTTTTTAAGCTTTTACGAGACATCAGCAAACACAGGTCATATGTTACAGGAGCAGATGGGGGAGGGGGGATGCCCAAGACAACAAATTACAGAGATCCGACAATGCTTAGTAACTATCACGCACACTGTGTTTGCATTTTATTTGCTGTGAGATCAATGGTAGCATATTACCGCCAAAAGCATCCGGCACACTGGGAAGCTGTGTGACTGAATTTACTCCTAACGGGGGAAAAAAACTTCTCAAAACAGGAGGAAGCAAATCGATTAATTTATGTCCAGTGGGCTTATTTGCTAAGGCATTTTGTGGGCCCATTTCCATCACCCTAATGGTTACTTTGGGAACAGTAATTAAGCAAGTAGTGCTAACATTGAGCCACCTGTCCCTGGCCTTTTTCTTACCTCATCTGACTGGCCGCACTGCCTTTCTCACACGTTGTCATTCTAAACAAGACTTTATCAGAACATTGCACTGAGTTATGGGCTCAGTAAGATGTTTTAATGTTTTTGAAACAATATCTAATGCTCACCAAGGCTGCATTTATTTGATCAAAAATAGATTAAAAACTTTTTAATATATAAATCTTTGTACCTTTTTACCACAAAAAGGTTCATAGTAGCACCTTAAGGTACGGACTCTAAGGTACTAATATGCACCTTTTAGCAGTACAAAGATGTACAATTTTGACACCTTTTTTTCTCTGTTTACAAACTGTTTTCTGTTTCAATACATTTTAAAATGTAATTGAATTCTGTGATGAATTTTCAGCAGTCTTACTCCAGATCCTTCAGAAATCATTCTTGAATGCTGATTTGGTTATTCTGAAGAAACATTTCTTATTATTATCAATGTTGAAAACAGTTGTGCTGCTTAATATTTTTGTGAAAACGGTGATCTTTTTGTTGTTGCTGCAGGATTCTTTGATGAATAGAATGTGTAAAAAGTAGCATTTATTTGAAATAGATATCTTTTGTAACAATGCAAATGTATACTATCACTTTTGATCAATTTGATGCATCCCCGCCAAACAAAAGTAAATGAAAACTTTTGAATGGTAGCGTACACTGGTCTGGGATTACAGCATATAACATAGAAACAAAACAATAACACAGATAGGAGTGTATATCTGGGGAAGGACTACGACACGCTGTTAGGATAACACTTGGGGTGTGGTGGTGTGTGGCCAACTGTTGGCTTGATACAGCAACCATAAGAGTGGAACGGATTTGAGATGTGCCATATTGCCATTCCAAGTCAGGATAAAAGAAAAACCACGGGCTGTCCATCGCAAGCTAGCATGGTCCGTTAGAGACATGTTTTTCTCCTTAGCTTTGGATGGGAAGTGAGTCATTGCTGCTAATACTGAATAAAAACGCTGCTATGTAATTTCAGTGCTTTTGGGACGTGAAGGTCGGGTGCCTCCATAGTCCCAGCAAGAGATGTGTGCGGCGGGGAAGGTTTGGCAGGCGTGAGGTAAGGCTGCCTGGTGCAGTGTGGCCCCTGGTTTGGGAAGGAGAACGAGAGGAGAGAGAGAGAGAGCGACAGAGAGAGAGAGAGAGGCTGGCTGTGGTCCGCTGGCGCCACAGACCCCTGAGCTGGGGAGAATGCGGGGGCTGCGCTCCTGCCTTTGAAGCTTTACCTCCCACTAATTCTGGCCTTCCAATTTCCACACACTGCGTAGATCCCCTCCACCACCCCTCATCCTCTCTTCTCTCCCTCCCTGTCCCTTTGTTTCCCTTATAAGGACTGGCCCGGCCATTTCCTCAGCTTTTCTCAGTGGGGTTGTGTGTGTGGGTGTTTGTGGATGTCTCTGTTGTGGACGAGGGGCAGCCAATAAATAACAAGAGTTGAGTTTTTGGTGTTTGGGTTCTGTCATGAGGTAAAATTCTGCGTCTGGAGTCTGGACGTTCAACAACGTTCTGTCATGTTTCATATTTTACAGTGTGATTGACAACAGGTCTCTTTGGATTGTATCTTTTTAAGTTTGATAATGTGATATTTGAAGTTAATTTCTGTAAGAATTTAAACATTGCAACTGATTAAGTGTTAATAAATTACTTTGTGCCATCTTAAACTACGTTAATACATGTGAATTAATCAGGGATAAACACTCTAGGATTTAATTAGGCCATCAGGGAGGTAACAGGGTTGACAGTTTTACAGGATATATTTTATGACATTACAAGCTTTGCACTCAAGGTCATGAAACTATATTTGTGCTTCTTAGAAATGATATATAAGAAATTATAAATAAATATATAGCAAAAAAAAAAAAGTTGACATTTTTAGATGGGCACCTACTCTCAAATGTACCAAAAGACAAGGTATAGTGCTAAAAAAGAGGAGACATTAATTGTCCTTGGAAAGTAATTGAAATTGTTTTTTTTGCGGGGGGGGGGGGGGGGGGGGGGGGGCTCAAAAAAGTCACAAAAAATGATGGTAACAGAGTGGATGCATAACATGGGGGCTAAAAATGACTAAATATTCTATATAGAGAGGGGAGAAAAACAAAATATTTTTTTTTCATCAAAAATATGGATATTTGCTAATAACTCAAGAAGTGGGGTAATGCGGAACATTTATGCATTTGGTCTGTTTAGAGTATAGATAGATGATTTCATCATTTAGTGACACAAATGGCACCCGTTTTGTAGCATGACCTCTTTATATCTTCATCTACCTGTATATGTGATTAGAGATTATTTGAAATATGTAGCAGATGTATACATATGGGACAGTAATGCCCTGCCTGCTCCCTTCAGAGTACTTAACTCATGTGCTCGGCCCTTCAAAATGAGTAGTACATAGTATTAACCCTGTAGTATTAACTTTTAAAAGTTGTCTTATTGACTTTATTCATTAGAACTTTACAGATGTTTGACTTGCACTTGCCAAAGACATATTGATTTATTCTCACAAAAGTTAATGTTATTCATTTTATAGAATACATATGCTGATAAAGAGAAGTTAATGGGTTCAGTATAGTATCTTGTACTGTCTGCTGTCTCAGGTCTCATCTTTTACATGGTCCTCAGTATTTCATGGTTTTGTTTTTTTGTTTTTTTATTATTCAAGTAGCTTTTTATCACATCGTCTGGCTGTGCAACTGTTCACTGGTCTCATTTTTGCTTTTACTCCCTCTACATAGCGTTTGAAGATAAATGTACATATTGATTTCTCTGGCACAGTAGGGGCCTCATCAG
Source organism: Gobio gobio (assembly GCF_949357685.1). Classification (NCBI taxonomy): domain Eukaryota; kingdom Metazoa; phylum Chordata; class Actinopteri; order Cypriniformes; family Gobionidae; genus Gobio; species Gobio gobio. The sequence continues at coordinate 24,248,360 of NC_137107.1, forward strand.
TACAGCACTCAATAAAATGTTGGAGCCATGCGAAAGAAAGGCCGAAATCGGCGCTCACTGTTCGCGGCTGCTGCTTTTTTGTTGTCAAGGTCTCTTTTAAGCATCAGAACGCTTTCAACATCTTTCCGTCTTTCTCTCCTTCTGTCTTTGTGTCTTAGTTTCCAGGTTGCCGGCGGAAAGATGTGGATGAGGGCTGAAGTCTAGAGCTGAGGGCATCGGGGTCTGCCTGCCATTGGCCGGCCATTTCGCCCGTTACGGGGAGGCTCCACCCTCACCTGGGTACTGAGCGGATCTCGAACACTGCCTGGCTCCTCCCTCGGCAGCCCCCGTCCCCCTCCCCAACCCCACCCCCCCTCCCACGTTCACACCCCGGGGCTGGACCATGTCTGGCAAGCAGCCGGAGGGCAGCCGGACACCCAAGGCCCAGGACCAGGACACGGACCAGGACTGCGGGGAGGACAGCCCCGTCATTGAACGCCGCAACCGGAGCGGCATCATCAGCGAGCCCCTCAGCAAGAGTCTGAAGAGGTCTCGCACTCTCTCGCAGTACACCGCCGCGTGCCCCCAGACCGCCAATGGACTGAAATACAACGGCCAGGCAAAGAGTCACGCGGCCAAGCCCCAGCCCGCCCAGCAGCAGCCGCAGCAGCCTTCCGCCTCGGCCTTGGTGCCGAGCAAGCTGGACCGGACCCTGGAGCAGGTGTTGGAGGGACAGAATGGCCTGTTGCACTTTGCCCAGGCAGCTGCGCTGCTAAAGCGGGCGGGCATGGAGCACATGCTGCTGCCAGGGGGAATGGGAGTGGGCATGGGCGGGGGCGAGGTTGGGACGGTTGACCTGGAGGGGGCATCGGTGGCCGACGCTGTTGGGGGTCACACAGATTTCCCGTACGGCGTGGGCGGCGGCTTCCCCTTCAACCCGGGGCTCTTCATCATGACGCCAGCCGGAGTCTTCCTGGCTGACAGCGCACTGCACATGGCCGGCTTGACGGAGTACCCAGTGCAAAGCGAGCTAGCCTCCGCCATTAGCTCCGGAAAGAAGAAAAGGAAACGCTGTGGGATGTGTCCACCTTGCCGGCGCAGGATTAACTGCGAGCAGTGCAGCAGTTGCCGGAACCGCAAGACGGGCCACCAGATCTGCAAGTTCCGCAAGTGCGAGGAGCTCAAGAAGAAACCGTCTGCTGCACTGGAGGTAAACGATACTGAGACTCTGTGAGCTTTATTAACACATTTTAGTTGCTTTTGTTCACTAATATTACAGAGGGAATGGTTTGTGGCCAGAAAGCATAATAACATCCGTTGCTGGGTGAACTTTGTACTCAGTGGTGGTGTTGATAGAGCCTCTGCTGAGGGTTAGGCTGGGAGATGAGGCTTTGGGGTGACAGGTGGCACTGACAGTAGAGGGGGAGGGAGATACGGCCAGACATGCACCATGGGGTTTGTTCTAATCTGCCCCCCACTGCGGCATCACGTCACTTTTCCCACATCATTCCTCTGTGACACTACTAGGACACTCCTCAGAGACATGACGCCCTCCGGTATGGCTGCTTTTATAGGTCCCTGCGTTCATTAGAGCGGTTTTACAGAGTTATGCGGCTTGAGAGATGCTACTTTTGTTAAGATCAAGAATCGTATCGAGGTGGTCTTCTTTCTGCAAAGATGTAGCGGTGGGCATAATGTGTGGACGTATTTGTTTATGTGTTTTTATGTACGACGTAATCCATCTGGCTACAGGGCTGTCATCTGGAGCACCAGGTGTCTGTGACGAACAGCCCACCCCCTACTCTCTCTCACCAGTGGGGGCTGATGCTCCTCCAAACTTCTTGCTGAGGTCATTCCGAGTTATTCGGATTGCACAAATGCACAAATTTCAATAGTGTTTGACAGTATAAATTCGACAGATTATTTATTTTGAAGTCATCATGAAATTCAAACGAACCCCATTTACTTAATGCACATTCCTGGTCTCGGTGTGAATGATCAGTGCATTCTGTTCCAAAGAAAAGATGGGGACATTTTACAATATGGTTCGATTTATTAACATTATTTAATGCATTGGGTATAATGAACTAACAATAAACAGCAATTTTACAGCATTCATTAGTTACACTAGTTTATAATCAATCATGTTAGTTTATTGTTCATTATCAATGTTTGTGTATGTTCAAAAATGTACATTAACCTAGATTAAAAAAATGCAATAAACACTCTTTTTAATTGTTAGTTCATGTCAGCTATTGCATTAATTAATGTTTACTTAATGAACCTCATTTTAAAGTGTTTCATGTTTGACACTTTAAATTTAGTCTCTTATGTCCACCAATGCTTAATTGATCAAAAGTAGTATCTTAAAATGTAATTTATTCCTGTGATGGTCTTCAGTGTCACATGACCCTTCAGAAATCACACTAATATGTTGATTTGGTGCTCAAGGAACACTCTTATTTGGAAAATAGCTGTGCTGCTTAATATTGAACCCATGATAAATTTTTTTGATTCTTTGATTAATAGAAAGTTCAAAAGAACAGCATTTATTTGAAATAGACATCTTTTGTAACATTATAAATGTATTTACTGTCACTTTTGATAAACTTAATGTGTCCTTGCTGAATAAAAGTATTAGTTTACTTAAAACAAAAACAAAAAAAAGACAGTGGTGTACCTATTGTTTGCATAGTTCTCATTTTTGGCTCCCTTCTACATTGTTTTTGACGAATATCCAGTTTCACTGATATTACAGAACTGAAATGTGAACAGCATTCCAGATTTACTTTAATTTTAATGTATTAATGGGAGCACATCACAAAGCTTTACATTAATATATTAATATTTCAATATCGGACTGTTTAGTTCAGTACCAAGAGAGTTTGCTGGTCTGCAGGTCTTACACCTGCAAATAAAAATGTAATGTAATTAAAAAAAGATTACCACAAATTAAGCAATTCTGATATAAAAGTTCATAAACATTCTGAAATATATCAGTAGTTTATATTTTACCGGTAGAGTTTGACAAGAGTTGATCTGTTGAGACATTTGATTGCCTATAACTGGACTTAGGCGTGTATACTTGTAAAAAAAAAAGCATCTATTCATTTGTGTCTCCAGTTATAATTTTTCTCTCTTCACGTTGTCATGTTTGATGTTCCTGTGCCTAATATGTATTAGGCTCTTTTTAGTTAAAAAAGGGGGCACATGATTAAATTAGTTTGAAGGCACTCATGCTTCCTTTTAATTGATGTCTGCTATATTCATAGGAAGAGGTTTTGGATTTGTCCATTTGATGTCTTCCTCAGAAATAAAACCTTTAAATCAATATTTTTTGGGTTGTTTTGTTTGCTGATTACAGAGTCATCATTGAAACACCGTCCGTAAGAATACTAACGGCAGGGTGATGCTGTGTCTCTAACGTCATTAAAAATGGTCTGATAATTCCACGCCACGTCTGCTCCCCCAGCTGTCCAGTCGGTACGGAGTCAAACAAGGTCACGTCTGATGGCGTCTCAGGGAGCCCCTGTGATTAAAATGTGTCTAAAACATAAAGCGCTACCGGTTTATGGTTTCCTAAATAGATGTTAATTTGAGCGCCTACCATGATGGGAATAGTTTTGCACTAAGCATCTGAGATGTCTTACACCTGCTGTTTTATTGCTACTAGACGGAGTTGAAACAGCACTGTGGAAACCAAATCAAGCACAACTTATTGATTCATGTTTCTTTTTTGAATTTGTGAATACAAATTAAATTGCTAGAGGTTGTTGGCCACAGATTATTGCTTCATTAGAGTCTAGAGGCCATTAGAGGCTAGTTTTACTTGTTTGCTAAAAAGAAAAGTGTAATTTGTAGACCAGGTCATCATGCTGTATATATAATACTTAATACAGTAATGTATTGATTCATACTTCTTTATTGAAAGTGAATTTGTGAATACAAAGTAATTAACTAGATGTTGTTTGTTGTTGGCTATAAAAAATACTCAACACTATAGAGCCTTTTTGGCTAGTTTTGCATGCTTGACGTGTTAAAGTCTAATTGTTTGCAATTTGTGTATAGTTTCTGTACACTTTTGTACACATCCACTACGAAACAGCATTTTAGTTTGTCATTGTGATGCTTTTGATGGTATTGGCACTGTTTCTGTGGAGACTGTTTTACAGAATTTATACTTTACACTAAAAAGGCAATTCAGATCTGCATACACAGCAAAAGCAACGCTGGTTCTGATGAGAATAACTTGACTTGTATGAATCTAGTTAAGACCAAGTTAGTCTAGCTGGTTAAGTAAGTTAGTTAAGAAGCCTGATGGTGATATCATAAGCTTTGCATGGTGAACATCAACGTATTGTCAAATGTTTTTAATGCTGGTAAGCTGGTGTCCCCATCAGACTTATTAACTATCTTGACTAGCAGATTTACCTGGTCAGTCAGCGTCATTCACGCCATTTGACTGCTTAGAAACCATCATCGTGAATTAGATCATGAAATCCTGTCTATCAGCATCTTAACTAACTTGCTAACCAGCAAGACTAACTTGGTCAACCAGCTTCATGCTGGCTGACCAATTTGACCAGTAAGGTTTAAAGTTTAGACCACTTATAAACTCATTAGCATTAATTACAACATGGAATCAATATATTAGTATGGGAGTCTTAACTAGCTTAACCAGACTAGACTAACTTGGTTAGTTTCACCAGTAAGGTTTTGGCATTTAGACTGCTTAGCATCTCATCGCCATGAATTGAATTAAATCCTTTCCATCAACACAGGATTCGTAACTTAACCAGTAAGACTAACCTGGCCAACAAGCTATATGCAGGCAGACTAGTTTCACCAGTTTTCCTGTTTAGACCACTTAAGATCTCATCAACGTTAATTCGAATATGGAATCCTATCTATCAGCATGAGATCCTTAACTAACTTAACCAGCAAGACCCACATGGCCAACAAGCTTCATGCAGGCAGACTAGTTGCACAAGTAAAGTTTGGCTGTTTAGACTGCGTATCGTCTCATCACCATTAATTCAATTAAATCCTTTCCATCAACACAGGATTCGTAACTAACTTAACCAGAAAGACTAACCTGGCCAACAAGCTATATGCAGGCAGACTAGTTTCACCAGTTTTCCTGTTTAGACCACTTAACATCTCATTAACGTTAATTAGAATATTGAATCATATCTATCAGCATGAGATCCTTAACTAACTTAAGCAGTAAGACTAACCTGGCCAACAAGCTATATGGAGGCAGACTAGTTTCACCAGTTTTCCTGTTTAGACCACTTAACATCTCATTAACGTTAATTAGAATATTGAATCCTATCTATCAGTATGAGATCCTTAACTAACTTAACCAGCAAGATCCACATGGCCAACAAGCTTCATGCAGGCAGACTAGTTTCACCAGTTTTCCTGTTTAGACACTTAACATCTCATCAACGTTAATTAGAATATTGAATCCTATCTATCAGCATGAGATCCTTAACTAGCTTGACCAGTAAGACTAACCTGGCCAACAAGCTATATGGAGGCAGACTAGTTTCGCCAGTTTTCCTGTTTAGACCACTTAACATCTCATCAACATTAATTTGAATATGGAATCCTATCTATCAGCATGATATTCTTAACTAACTTAACCAGCAAGACCCACATGGCCAACAAGCTTCATGCAGGCAGACTAGTTGCACAAGTAAAGTTTGGCTGTTTAGACTGCTTATCGTCTCATCACCATTAATTCAATTAAATCCTTTCCATCAACACAGGATTCGTAACTAACTTAACCAGAAAGACTAACCTGCCCAACAAGCTATATGCAGGCAGACTAGTTTCACCAGTTTTCCTGTTTAGACCACTTAACATCTCATTAACGTTAATTAGAATATTGAATCATATCTATCAGCATGAGATCCTTAACTAACTTAAGCAGTAAGACTAACCTGGCCAACAAGCTATATGGAGGCAGACTAGTTTCACCAGTTTTCCTGTTTAGACCACTTAACATCTCATTAACGTTAATTAGAATATTGAATCCTATCTATCAGTATGAGATCCTTAACTAACTTAACCAGCAAGACCCACATGGCCAACAAGCTTCATGCAGGCAGACTAGTTTCACCAGTTTTCCTGTTTAGACACTTAACATCTCATCAACGTTAATTAGAATATTGAATCCTATCTATCAGCATGAGATCCTTAACTAGCTTGACCAGTAAGACTAACCTGGCCAACAAGCTATATGGAGGCAGACTAGTTTCGCCAGTTTTCCTGTTTAGACCACTTAACATCTCATCAACATTAATTTGAATATGGAATCCTATCTATCAGCATGAGATTCTTAACTAACTTAACCAGCAAGACCCACATGGCCAACAAGCTTCATGCAGGCAGACTAGTTGCACAAGTAAAGTTTGGCCAGGACATTCCATACTTCAGGAGAAAAGCAGGTGGCGAACTTCTGGCCCACTTTAAATTTCTGACCAATCGCACAATAGTCCTCGGACACCTACAAGAAAAAAGCTCAGATGATGTGTCAAGAACAAGCTGCGAGAACTCCCAAACCAGGGCTGCAAGAACAAAAGGACGTCATTTTGTTCTCGCAGCCCTGGGAGCGAGAACTTTTTCTCCATCTCATCTCCATCAAAAACAACACAAAGTTCTGTCTATATCAGCATGGAAGTCTTAACAATTAGTCAGCAAGCTTCTTCTGACCAGTTTCACCAATAATGTTTTGTCTTTTAGATTTCTTAGCATCTCATCACTGTTAATTAGAACATGAAATCCTATCTATAAGCATGGGAAGCCAGCTTCTGGCAGGCTGATTTGTAGGGTTAACTGTCCCCTGCGCTTGCTTTGAACTTATATTCAAGTTTTTGTTGGACGGTTGTATTGTATTGGTGTGACTATGGTAAAGTTACTGCTAGTGCTTTGAGTGTGTGTCTAAGAGAGAGGGTACAGACAGGGAGTGATCTTGCAGCACTGGGTATTTTGCAGCTTTCACGGTGCATTGCTGGCATCTCAGAGAGAGCCATAAAAACAGAGGGGAGAGTGAGGGGGGGAGGTAGTGTGCAGACCGTCAAGGCCTTTGCCACCTCACACCTCACTGACTGGAGATGTGGGGAATTATTTTAGGAAGCCTGCGTCTGAATGGAAATAAAATAAGCACGGGAGAATTAGGAGCGTGAGGCTCGCTGGACCAAACGGTCATGTTCACTCCAAGATCTCAGAGATGTGTGTGTGTGTGTGTGTGGCTGTGTCACTGCTTGTTCCTTTATTTTAGCTGTGTTAATGCACGTAAATGGGTTTGCTTGATAGTATTTGTGAGGATACTGCAAGGAATTGTTATTGCATTTGATATTTTGTTCTTATATATCTTAGTTCTGTCAGTGTGTTTATATATGAATACATATCAAACTTTTAAACTTGTTCTTCTGCATATGACTGTTAGGTTCTAGCGCTGAAATAGCTTTCTTTAACCTGTATGTTTGTCATGTTGGGGAAAAAAACGGTTTAAGCCAGACTAAAGTGGTTTACTGGTCTTTATCTGGTTTCAGAGGGGTTTTGCACACTCATCAGCTGGTCAGGATGGAAGTCAGCTGACTCCAGCTAGACCAGCTTAAACATGCAACCACTTTTTTATCAGCACAAAGTTTAGGTTTGTAGATGAAATTAGTAAAAAGAAAAGGAAATATATGTATCTATATATTTATTATAAGGTTACAAAAAGTTTGCTTTAGTGTTAGTCTGTAGTACTGTTAAAAGTGGTGATACATTTTAAAAGATCTAATCATTGACTTTCATTAGTGTAATGTAATGTAAAGTTGATTTAATGACACAATAGCCTAATATTTTTGACCCAAATAAATCTACTTATTAATTGAATTGATACCAACACACATTTTACCTAATTATAATTAGCTTAATTTTGATTGACAAGTAGCTCTGTGTGTGTTTGTGTTTGTGTGTGTGTGTGTGTGTGTGTGTGTGTGTGTGTGTGTGTGTGTGTGTGTGTGTGTGTGTGTGTGTGTGTGTGTGTGTGTGTGTGTGTGTGTGTGTGTGTGTGTGTGTGTGTGTGTGTGTGTGTGTGTGTGTGTGTGTGTGTGTGTGTGTGTGTGTGTGTGTGTGTGTGTGTGTGTGTGTGTGCGTGTGGTCCAGGTAAACCCTACATTATGGGGACAAAATGTCCCCACAAAGATGGCAATATCCAAAATCCTTGTCCTTGCGGGGACATTTTTGGTCACCATGAGGAAAACAGCTTATAAATCATATTATGGTTTTTTGAAAATGTAGAAGGTTTTCTGTGATGAGTAGGTTTAGGGTTATGGGAATAATATACAGTTTGTACAATAAAAAAATAACCATTACATCCATATTACCATATACTATCATATTTTGGGGATATAATTGTACCCAGAAGTGAGCTAAACCGGACAAAATCCAGTAATAAATAAAATAAAAAAAGAATGTTAGGTTTCGTTTTAGGGTGTCTATTTATAACTAGCTTTATATAAAAACAATAGGTAACACTTTAAATTAAGGTTGTATAAGTTAACATTAGTTAATGCATTAGTTAACATGAACTGACCATGAACAACACCTCTGTTCAGAATTAGTTAATCTTTGTTAACGTTAGTTCATAAAAATCCAGCTGTTCATGGTTTGTTCATGTTAGTTTCACATTGCATTAACTAATGTTAACACGATTTGTATAATGTATTAGTAAATGATAAATAAATGCTTTATAATAAGTGCAGTTTTTTATTAGTTCATGTTAACTAATGTAGTTAACTAATGTTAACTAATGAACCTTATTGTAAAGTGTTACCAAACAATAGAAGTCTATGCAATGCCATTTAAATATTTAAGTAAACGTGTTTGTGTGTGTGTGTGTGTGTGTGTGTGTGTGTGTGTGTGTGACAGTCGCATTAGAGAGTGAAGGGTTGATTTGAGATGATGGTGGTATCAGTGCTCTGAAAGGGGGAGATGGTCTCGTCTTGGTATGCACACACAGAGAGAAGCTGTCACCCTGCACCTCTATCTGACACCCCGACACACACACACATTCACACACTCACTCACACAGCTAAGGTATACATGACCACAGGGCTGCATATACAGCTCACACATAAAGACATGGAAAGCGACGGACAGATTTGTGGATTTCTGAAAAAGGGTCAAAATCTTATATCACTGTATGAGAAATTCTACAGTACATCACGTTATTGGTTTAGGTCAGAATATAGCGTTTTTTGCTGTAAATTCAACAAAATGGTGTATGTATATTAAATAACTTATTGTTTTATATTTGAGTGAAATAACTTTTTAATAATGAAAGATACTTTGATGGAAATCAAAATATTAATTTAACCTTCAATCCACAATTTTTTGCTCAGGCTATTGAACGGAAACATTGAGACTGTGCTCTTTTGTCCCCTCAGGTCAGTAATACAGCGCCAGTGTATCACTGACCTGTGGAAACTGAACCCTCAGCAGATTGGAGCGGTAACTTATTCATAGGAAAATCAATAAACAGATTAAGTTGGTGGATCTTTTGGTTGACACCTTGCAGGAATGATGACCTTGGAAACGCATGCCACAGAGGGTTAAAGGTTGTGGGCTAGGCGTCTGTGAGCTAGGCTTCTGAAAGAGGATTGGGGCGTTAGGGTCACTTCTAGTTGGGTAGTCAAAGCTAAAGGTCACAACCAGTGAATTCTCAGGGGCTCGTGTGCAAGACACACCCACAGTGTTGTGTTTGAATTTCACGTGTGGTCAGCAGTGGGCTTGTTGCATTGTTTCGAAAGAAGTGTTTACTCAAATTTAGGTCTTGAAATTAAGCAGGAGTAGGACATGCAACATAAAACAAAGCTGGTCTCAAGATTAAGGTTTTTTTGAGCAAGTATGAGATTTTTTGGCAATACTTTACAATGAGGTCTCATTTGTAGGAATAGATCACCCAAAATTTAAATTCTGTCATTTACTCACCCTCATGTTGTTCCAACCCTGTATGAATTTCTTTGAAGAATGTTGGTAACCAAACAGTTGATGGACCCCACTGACTTCCATAGTATTTTTTTCCCTACTATGGAAGTCAATGGAAATTCATACAAGTTTGGAACAACTTGAGGGTGAGTAAATGATGACAGAATTTTCATATTTGGGTGAACTATCCCTTTCGTATTAACTAACATGATCTAACTAACAGTGAGCAATATATTAATTACATTTATTAACCTTTGTTAATGTTACTTATGTTCATACACAGTGCATTAGCTATTGTTAACAGATACAACTTTTAATCTTAAAAATGTATGAATGTTAAGATTAACATGAAATAAGATTAATAAATGCTGATTTATTGTTCATTGTTTGTTCATGTTAACTAATGTAATTAACTAATATTAACAAATAAAATCTTATTAAAAGTGTTACCAGCTTTTCCCACTTGCTCTGCCAATATTTGAATTATTATATTTGAAATAAATATATTTTTAGCAACATATTTTGTGTCAGAACCCCCCCATATATTTCTTTATTAGTCAAAAATAACTATAATGTAACTCCGTGGGGATTTTTATTTCAAATAAATGCTGGTATTTTGAACTTTCTATTCATCAAAGGTTTCCAGAAAAATATTAAGCAGGTGTTTCAACATTGATAATAATAAGAAATGTTTCTTGAGCACAAAATCAGCATATTAGAATGATTTCTGAAGGATCATGTGACACTGAAGACTGGAGTAAGGATGATATAACAGCTTTGCCATGTTTCAAACTCTATTTTGTATCCCGGAAAGCCTCAGTGAGGTTAAGATTCTGCCATTGCCTTGCGTGTGACGCTAAAATAAGTATAAATATACATAGCACACATAAATACTGGGCAAAATAGTGCATTTATAACTGTTTATTGTTAAAACTTTGTATTGATGAAACTTGGATAAGTTTTTCATTGAGCTGGTTGCAGTGCATTCTGGAATTGTCTTCTCCATAAAGAAAAATTGGTCACACGTTATATTAGGTGTACTTGCATCAAACAAATAATTACAATGTACTTATTGGGTCCATGTTGTTTTGAAAAACACTTCTGCTGTTATTGAGGTGGGATACAGGTAAAGTTAAGAACAGGTTTAGTGGTATGGAAAGGAAAGGGTCAACAGTGATGTAATTACAGATGTGTATATGTAATTAAATGCAGACAACTTTTAAATATAAGTACAATGTAAAAACATATGTACATTGTATCAAATGATTAATATAAATGTTAGTACATAGTAGTTAAAGACACTTAATATAAACATCCATTTTGGTGTGTGACATGCTATATTCTTACTCAGCCACAAGAGGTTATTGTATTTACTGTCCTCTGTCAGAAAGTAAGGAAACTAAGGATCACACACCCTCTAAAGTAAAGAAAAAGACTTCTAAAAATATGTTTTCTCACCCAAGAAATACTCCGGAATCCTTGATTAACAACATGAAATTAGGACGTGCTAAACCATTTAAGTGTTCAGAGTTAACATCTGCCCAGCTGTTGTCGTGGGAGCACTCGAGTTTAGTATGTCAAGTCTGGCCCATATATATCTACGTGTTCGAGTGTTCAAACGTTGTCTGTCTTAGTTTGTCTCGTTCAGGAACACTTGAATGATATTGAGTGTGAGTGTGTAGGCTGGTGCACATGTGATCATGTGAGCGGGGATGTGTTTGCCGCCCATGGCTCGGACTATTGCTGGCGAGCGTGTGAGATTCTGTGCCGCAGTAGTGTTGCACTGTTGGGGGGGTGGGGGGGTGAACTATGTCTCTCCAGCAATGCCTGAGCTTCAGCCCCCTTCAACCTCAACGTCGCCTCACAAGGCTTCTTGCTTTTCCTCAGCTGGCCCGGTCTCAGCGCCCACCTGAGTCCCGCTACAGATGCCAAACCGACAGACGTGCAGCACAGAAAGAATACAGAGAGAGAGAGAGATAGAAAGAGGCCATAGCGAGAGCAGTGTGGTGGGCGCTCGACGTGACTGCGTGGTGACTAAATAATGAATGTGGCGTATCGGGTTTCACGTGGAGCCAGGGCCATGGCCCATGGCTGGAGAGGAGGAGGGGGCAGGAAAGACAGAACAGGGAAGGAAAGGGGGAGAAGAAGGAATTAGATGAATCACACAGCCGCAGAGGAGAGCGAAAGGATGTGATACAGCCAATGTCTGTGTATTTCCAAATGGAACTATTTTCTAAAAAATGAATAACCCTCTGATAGCAGAGTGAAATTTTGAATCAAACAACATCATTGTGTTCGTTTAAAGACTGGTGATTTCCAACGCTTGTCCTGCGTTGACACATTCTCGATCAAAACAGGAATTTTAAGCGGGAGATATCAAGACTATGTCTCCTATAGTTAGGCTTCCCTACATCTGAATACGCATACTTCCCTAGGTGAAAAACAGCATTTGAAGAGAGTAGTATGTCTGAGTTAGTAGTATTCCTAAAATAGTAGGCGACAATTACTCAATGGCCTTCCAGTGAGATTCTGAAGTGCGCATCCAATGGACACTTTACAAGAGAGGATTTGTGAAAGGCACAATCGACTCTCTAAGTTTCACGACAAAGCCAACATGGCGGATATAGTACGTCCAGATTTGGTTCATTCTACACACTTTATACTATAGTTCGTACCTACTCAGTATGCGATTTCAGAAGCACCTTGTGAGACACAATTTGCTAAATGCTAGTCGGTGAAGGTGATATTAGGAGGCGGGGCATCCTCGTTCTAGAGCACTTGATTGGACAAAAATCTGTTTTTGTTGTGTTTGTTCCCAGTGTGTCCAAGGACTAGTTCTTGTCTTGTCTAGGTGTGTCCATGATGTGCACATAACATAACGAATGGCAATCTTACACAATAATAGTCAAAAGTGGGGGCTCGTCCGGGATATTCCTAAGAACGACAGGAGCTAAAATCATCTGACTTGAGTCATCAATATTTTTATTTTATTTTATACTGCTGCATCCGAAATCACATACTGAGTATGTACTACATTTGAATTTAACTCACAACCGTTAAAAAGTAAGCTCTATATAGAATGAATATGGGTAATGAAATTTGGATGTACTACATCCGCAATGTTACTGTCTCATGACCTACCAGCAGTTGTGTTGCGTTGCTTCACTTCCATTCATAAATCCTGTCCCATGGCCTCATGGGATAGTAAAGTGTCCATCGAAATGCACACTTCAGAATCTTGGCGGAAGTAGTAGGTCATCTAGGGATTTCCTGCCTACTGTAGTACTCTTTTCGCATACTATATATTAGAGCGGTATTCGATTTCGGATGCAGCGTATGTTTCAATGCGTATACCGTACACTAGCATATAGTTGATTTTAAAAATAACAAATTAACTATAACACAGGGCCTTTAACATATCTGTGTTTTTCATTCAAACCACACTCTACTAAATGCACCCCATTTCTGCCCCCCCCCCCCCCCCCATTTCTCTTTTTCTTTCTCTAAGAAGGTGATGCTGCCGACGGGCGCAGCGTTCCGGTGGTTCCAGTAGGACTGTGACCTCTGACCTCCACCCAAAGCTCTGCCATCAAGTGCAATGCCAACTCTCGCTTGGATCATCTCTGGCACCAACACTGGCTGACAAACACAAACTATGTGAAAAAAAGAGAAATACAAGACAACTATGAAAAAAAAAACTTCATCACAAGATACAGAACAATAAAACAACAATACAAAAGAATCAAACGAGTAATGGATGCACCTACTTATTCCTTGAACCAAAAATTAAACATAAATAAAAATATCTATGGCAACTTTCATTCCCTTTTATATGTTTCCATTTTGGTACCTTTTTGTCCCTTTTCCAGCAGATTTTTTCTGTGGCTTAGACATGGAACTGTTCATTGACAAACAGAAATGGCGGACTCAGTGTGGACAATCAACAAAATTTCTGTGTTTGGTGTTAATGTTGTTCACGTGTGGAAAGATACAGTACTTGTGTAGAGAATGTAAATTTTACGGCTATATTTTAAAATTAGTGGCTAATGGCAAGCACTATTGTAATTTAGGACCATTGTTCTTACTGAAAAACTGTATTTTATGATTGTTTTTTTTTTTTTTTTTTAGTTTGATTTCAATTCGAAACCTGATCAATGTTTGTCTTTCAAGGGAAAAGGAAATATTCCAAAATCTACAAATCCAGTTTTCTGAATGAACAAATATGCATCATCAAAAACCCTAATCTGATGACAACGTAATTGGACGATAACATTTTCATTGTTTTTGTAGCGTTGTTACTACTGGATGCTCCAAATTTGAAATATTTCACTTTGTTTTACTGTATACTGGCAGCCTTTTGTTATATTATGTCAGATTACATCATATCACGTCATGTAATATCACGTTGAATCACGCTCCACGTGATGTTACGCTATATTACGGATCGTCACATTATTGTTCTCAGTGTACAAGTCTGAATTTTTACGGAGCCCTCCACAGCACTTGCTCGGCTCAATCGAACGCACTGAAAGATTTAACTTTTGTTTTGTTTTCATGACATTGCCGGTAGCTACATCTTTAAAAAAAAAAAAAAAAAAAAACGCAGCAATGTTTGTATTGGATTAGAACTATGGGCTGGTTTTGTGAATAAAAACAAATGCATGTATTTGTGTCGAAAATCTGCAGCTCTGACGTCTGTCTATTTGCATGTTTTTTAAGAAACCGCAACAAACGTACAAAAAAAAAATGATAACAATATGGAAATGTTCGCAGAATCCTCTAGGTTGTTCCCTTTTCCATTCAAACGGTAAAATAAAAAGCAATGGGACAAGATATGTCATTTTGAGATGCGATAAAGGTGTTTTATCAAGAGTCTTTGATTTCTTCATCTTCTTCAATGTGATGTCTGAAACACTTTGCAGTATAGCGATACACTGTAAAAAATTATATGATTAAGTTATGACAACATGTATTTTTACATTGCTTTAATTTGCAGTTATACAAGATTCATAAAAAAAGTCAGTTTAATGTAATTTAAGTTGTAATGACTTAAACATCCAAGTTGATTGTACTTAAAAGATTCAAGCAGACATTTTTTTTGTGTAGTGAAGAACAATGTGCTGCTGGTTTTATCTCTGGCCCACTAATCTTAATATCACTTGCATTCCTTCGTACAGTCTGACATTTAAAGGTAAAAAACACAATTAAAAGACAATGAATTATTGATACTCAGCCAACGTCTCTGACCGACAGTCTGTGAAAGCTAATCAGCAGTAAGGTAAATGGGGAGTTACGGCTTTTTTGCCAAGGCGTAAATACCTTTTGAGCTTTTTGTGCTGCAGATCACCACACAAAAGGGTACATGGGATGGCTGCCTCGTTCAAAGGGATTTTGGGGCTTTATAAACCTTCAAAGATTGAAACCTGCTAGCTATAAAATTACTCATTATCTATGCCTGTTGACATGGCAAACTTTAAAGTAGAACATATACACTGCAAGAAGAAAATCTGTAATTTTCTGTCGTTAACAACAGAATGCACAATGCGTAATTCAAAACACATTAAATCATATTAACACAGTACATTTGACCTTATTATTATGGTTGTAGGAATAAAAAAAGTATTTCCTTCCTTAAGCACAGTATAAATAATACAAAAATGTTTATATCTTGCTTAATTAAAAAATTACTATTTACTTGCATTTGTGTTAATTTACTGGAATGAAGAGTGTTCAGGTGAGAGATCACATTGGCTTCCTATATCGCCTATGACCAGGACCACCGCTGACTAAGTGTAATACTTAATGTAGCAAACTTTTTAACGACTGGTAAGGGGAGTGAAATAGCCTCAAATAGCTACAGCAGCAGCCGAGTTAATTGCTGATTTTAAGGGGGAACTGAGATGAAAGACGGCGGACCGAAGCCCCCCTAAATAGGGTCAAGCGATGCCTATGGGACACACTGAGTAATGAGACTTAGTAAAAGTAATGATTAACTCTGAATAAATGCAGAAATTGAAATGTCGTTAGCCCCCCGCATACAAGAAACACCTTTTAGCCTACCACAAATATGAACCAATAAAACAAAATAGCGTCAATTTACGACTAAGTAAGACAGGTGGAAGTTAAAGCATGCGTTTGTGCGAACGCAAGAGTAAAGCGTGGTGCTGTAGGAGTGAGGTGGAGGTACCAGCTGCAGGCCTGGAGAGCTGGATAGAGTCCTCAGTGCCGTAATGAGCCCAGGTCTGTGGTGCAGTCATCAGAGCAGGATCTGTAATGAGCCACAGTCTCGGGTGGAGGCCCAGTTTGGTGGATTTTGTGCAAAAGTGTGTATGTCTGCGTGTGTTTATGTGAGAGAAACTGAAAGAAGTAGAGCTCGAAAGAGAGAGAGAATGTTCCCAGCTCCCCCCTGGTGACAGCGATGGGCCAGTGCCATGGCCGCGGCGCTGGGAGGAAGCTGAGGCTCTGCATTATTAATGTGCGCCGCGGCGTCCTCGCCTCTTCCCAGCCGCACAGCTCACTGCCCGTCCTGCCATCACACAGGGAGAGAGAAAAAGAGAGAGAAAGAGAGAGAGAGAGGTGTGTATGGGGGGGGTGTAGATAAAGAGAGCAAGAGAGGGGTGGTAGTGTGGCTGTGCCTGTTAGTGAATGCACTGTGTTTGTGTGTTGGGCTGAAGAAACTGTTTTTTTGTCTTTTTGGTCAGTGTGAATATATATATATGCCCGAGAGAGAACATAGTTTTCAGCCAATATATCTACGAAAAAACATACATCTACGTGTGCTGAATAGACACATATTTTTCTGTCTAAAATTGAGCACATCGCATCAGACTCTAGGGGAAAAAAGTGTTATACAGGTATCCACATTGCATTCCAACAATACTGACACGTTGCTAGTAAAGTTACTCATTTCTGTTAGCATAAACCTTCTTATAGATCGCAAATTAAATACTAATTGATGAGAGAAATTATAAGCCAAGGAAACAAGCAACCAGCTACGAGGTGAATTATAACATTACAAACTTTTATTTGATGCTAACAAGTATATTGAAATTCTGACAAAAAGACAAAGGTACAAGACTGAGTACTTAGCACTATAAAGCATTGCAAAAACAGATTGTTGCGAGGTTGGCGAGCGAGAGACGTGGGAGGAGCGAGCGAGACCGGTGCGTGATTGAGAATGAGCGTCACCTGCGAGGCACACCGGTCTCGAGTCCTCTCATGAGGGAGCCCGGAGGCATATAAGGACGAACGACACCAGTGAAGGACGAGAGAGGACCAGGCCTGGACTTTATGTTATTTTGTTTATGTTCTGTTATGTGTGTGCGCGACAGTCGTCCGTGAGGGGCTGCTGCTTTTACTATCTGTTTGTTTATATTGATTAAAGTATTTTAACGTTCGCCGGCCCCTTCCTCCTTCTTCCCATAACAACAAACTGTATTACAGAGATCTAAAAGTATTCATTGATTAATTGAAACAACATATTTTAAGTTTATTGGAAATTATGCATGTATATACATATATTTAGACAGCATTGCAAGACCAGCTTGATTACGTCATTTGCAGTGCTTCTGCAACCGTGGCCAGCTGGTAGTTGCTGTGCGAGTAAACCTCACTGCTCTGATCTCAAGAGACACTTTAAAGACACTCTTAGCCTCCTTGTTAGAGCGTCCGACTCTCATGCCGGCAGATCCAGGTTCGGGTCCCGCTTAGAGCAGGCAGGTTCGAACAGGAGGGGTTACATCAGTGCCATGACACAGATGGGAGTGAGTTTTATGGGGATCAGTATAACGCCAGCTAGCAGTCGTAAACCTCACTCCTCTGATCTCAAGAGACACTTTAAAGACACTCTTAGCCTCCTTGTTAGAGCGTCCGACTCTCATGCAAGCAGATCCAGGTTCAGGTCCCGCTTAGAGCGGGCAGGTTCGAACAGGAGGGGTTACATTGGTGCCATGACCCAGATGGGAGTGAGGTTTAGGGGGATGAGTATAACGGAGGCCAGCTAGTAGTCGTAAAAACCTCACTCCTCTGATCTCAAGAGACGCTCTAGCGACTGACGCTAAAGGTTGCAGCCTTAAGCCTCCTTGTTAGAGCGTCCAACTCTCATGCTGACGGACCCAGGTTCGGGTCCCGCTTAGAGCAGGCAGGTTCAAACAAGAGGGGTTACACTTCTGTTGCACTCTATTGACTTGAAGTTCACATTCAGATTTGCCTCCATCCAGTCAACAACCGACGGGGATGTACGTCACAATACAGAAGGAAATATCTATTAAAGAGGTATGATTTTTTAATCTGCAACACTGTTTATACAAGGTAAGTTAGGCCCAAATTTAGGCCCTAATATATTGTATCTGTTAGCATCCATTAGCATTCCCATTCTTTTCAATGGCAGTTGACATGTATGCAATTGTTATGATTTGAAAGGTATATAGTACATTCAAGGTATACAGTACATGCATTCAGGAGGACCATCCCAGACAGCAAACATAGTGTCGTCCCAGATCAGGCACACATCTGGTATGTGTCCAATTCACATGTACCGATGTGGCCCGGGTCTGGGCCGACACTATGTTGCTTTCTGGGATGTTTCATACGTACTCAGTTTGTGCTGCTCACAAAAAAGAAAAGAAAAAAGATAGAAAAAAGTTAGAATATATTTTGTTGTATAATGGTGTATCCTGCTAAAGAAAATAAGATGGTCTTAGCTGGTTTTGCATTCTGGCTAAGCAAGTCAATCTGGTTTAATGGTCATCAAGCTGGTCTCAGCCAGAACAGCTTAAAAGTGCTCAAAACCTATAAAAAACCAGCCAACATGTCAATCTGACCAGACCAAGAGACCAGCAAACAAGCTTAGGCTAGTTAATGATGCTTTTTTTTTAGCAGGATAGTTATGGCATCTACCAGCACGCCCTATAGATGAAGCTAATAAGCTAAACTTTGTCCCTTGTGGTGTTGAGTATCAAAGTCCCTTTCAAGGAAAGTCTGTTAATTCAGTGGCCATATTTGCAACGCCTCCGGGCAGCTATTTTGAACATCCAAGACCAAATACTATCTCCTTGAAATGGGGAATCTTGAAATCTCAAAAACTTCTTGCCAAACTCACATTTAAATAACATTTAAATCAACTGACATGATAAATGTTGTTTCTTAAGCTCAAAAAGAATAATAAAAAAAAACATATTTTTCAGGCTAGACCAGCCAATGCACATGTGCAGTCCTTAAATGCACGTCTCAGAACACTGCCTGTTTCTATAGCAAGCGAAGATTCTAGCGGCTCTTTCATTTAGAAGGTGGGACTTATTTCACCTTATTGCACTTTCTCCCATTCACAAGTAATATAAGTGCACTGTCTTTGCATATCTAAAGTATTTGGGGCAAGTCAGTTAACTTGAGGGGGGGGGGGGGTCTTCTTGGTTTCTATTCAAGAACAGCTTTTATCTGCATGAATGTTGAAAGACCCAGACACATACATTTTGCCTCAGGCTCAAATCATGCAAAAAACAAAAATGATGTGCTCTACATGTGCTGTAGAGCAAAATACAGACAATTATTTTACAAATTAAAGGGTTAGTTCACCCAAAAATGAAAATTCTGTCATCATTTATTCACCTTTGTGTCAGACTTTTGTTCATCTTCAAAACACAAATGAAGATATTTTACTTTCTGTCCCTCCATTGACAGCCTACGCAACTACCACTTTGTCGCTTCAAAAAGTTCATAAAGAGATTGTGAAAACAATACATATGAATTGAGCAGTTTAGTCCACATTTTCTGAATATACACAATCACTTTATATGATGAACTGATTGAATTTAGGCTTTTATTCACATATAAACTTTCATCCATGCACATATCATTTCACATATCACATATCACATATTAAGCTCAAGTATGCGAAAACCAATGAGGTTCATTCTTGTGTGTTACGCAGCACGTTTGAGCTTCCACAAGAACCAATGAGGTTAGTTCTTGCATGTCAAGCTAGTACGGTTGAGCTTCTGTTAAAGGTCCCATGGCATGGCATTTTTCTATTATTTTATAGTGTTTCCTGAGGTGTACTTATATTGTTAGTATGATTTTTACATCATAAAATGTCATAATTTAGAAATAAAAGGCATTTGTTCTATACTGCTGTTTGCCCTGTGGCTGAATGCCCTGCTTCAAGAGGCGTGTCTGCTGTGAGACTTCAGTAAAAACGCCCACTGTTGTGATTGGCTGACATCTTTGCATTTGAAATGAGCGGAGGGGGCGTGGTTTAACGAGGTCTACGACGCACGAGCTGCTGCCAGAGAGACCGATGGACCTGAGTCTCAGTTCAGGGTGAACTGTTGTAGTTACTAGAATATACTTCAGGTTATTCGTTTATTTCTAGTCGGAGGGGCTGTCACTCATGTCAGAAAGTTAGTAACTTTAGTCAATTATGGATCAGCGCTGACTCGAGACGCGAACCGTTTAGAACGATTCAGTCCGATTTGGTGAACTGGTTCGGTTCACTAAAAAGAACCAGTTCAAAAGAATGATTCGTTCGCGAACCGGACATCACGGAGACGGAGCGATTGCTAACAAAGTTATTTATAGTAACTACTGAGTTGTGAGAGCGCTGTCTGTCAGCGCGAGTTTATTGTGTTTGTATCTGAGAGTTCTGAATAAACACGAGTCCCAGTCACGCCGAGTCCGTCTTCATCATTATTCTACCAACTTTGTAACACATGCAATATACCATTACAGCGAGATGAACGAGTTAGTAAGTGTTGATTATAGCATTATTTTTAGATATGTTCCAATCATATGAAAAGCGTCAGTGACGCACGCGCATTGAGTACACAGCACAAACAAAGACACAACAGCAGTAATCGAATGTAATCCAGTTTATTGTGGGGAAAGCTGGCTAGCTTAGCCGGATACTCTCACGCTTACCCCCCTTCTGCTTAATCTCACGCCGCGTTTGGTGCCTCCGCTGTGGGCCAGATGCAGTACTGGGGGTCGGGGATGTTGAAGGCCGAGCTTCGGCGTGCGTGAGGTTTATCTCTAAAGATGTGGCTCTGCCGATGTTGAGCAGAAACTCACGACTGTATGCACATTTAAGAACAGATAGACGCGACGAGGACGTACAAAAACACTGACTCACAAGATAGAAAACACGAAAACACCATTCTGTCGGGAAAGAGAGAAGCCGCAGTGTGTGCACGAATAATAAATAATTAGCTACACATAAGAAATCACTGATCACAGATCAGAAGGAACTGAAAAAAGACTTCTGTTTTCATTTGTACATCCAAACACTGAGAAACTGCCAGCGTTCACTCGTTCACAACCCATGATCTCTCGAGCGCTTGCATGGGCGTGCCAGATTCTCTGGGTGGAGGAAAGGGAGGTTACCGTTCCTGCTTGGACGTCAAACCAGGAGACTTCTGGATTGGCTAGTCTTGCCTGTCATTTTCTCAAAGGCAGAGAAAGACAGCCAGAACTCGGGTTTACACCGATCAACATTTCTATCCACTTGGGGACAATATTCAGGCTAGGGGAACTCATATTAATGTTGAAATACCTCATAAAATGAAAATTTCATGCCATGGGACCTTTAATGTTCACTGATTACTGATCAATGTTTATATGTGAATAAAAGCCTAAATTCAATCTGTTCATCAGCAGTCAAGTCTCTTCAGAAAATTTGGACTAAACCGCACAATTCATATGGATTAGTTATAAAATCTCTTAATAAACTTTTTGAAGCGACAAAGGGGTAGTTGTGTAGGATGTCAATGGAGGGACAGAAATCTCACAGAATTCATCAAAAAGATCTTCTTTTGTGTTTTGAAGATGAACGAAAGTCTTACGGGCTTGGAATGAAATTATGGGAGTTAAATAATGACATATTTTTCATTATTGGGTGAACCATCCCTTTAAGTGATTGGCTCTTGTAAGTGATAGGCGGTACTTCTTGTCCTACAGCCGCCATATGGAACCTGGCAATTTCATCCATTTGTTTGTTTCATAGTTGGGTTAGTTGGGTTGCAATTGGTAGTAAAGTAGGTTAGCATTAGATGTTGCAGTGCATGTAGGAGTATAGAGCTAACGGTGAGTTTACGGTTGCTCGTGAAGCTGTAGATGCTTCAGCAAGGTTGGAAGCTTCTAGGAAGGTTCTCCGAGCATATTGTGGGCATTCAGTTGTCTGGCTATCACCAGACCAAGCTCAATTTAAGATTGAACATTGGTCTGGGGAGTTTGCTCTGTATTTTCTACTGCACACGCGTGCATAAACGCGCATAAATTAAAAGACTCTGTACGCAATTGGATAGTCCTTCAACCAATCAGACCACAAGAGGCGTGATCAACCGGCATCGATCCATCGCTTCTCTATCCGTCATCGTGATAATCCCTCCAATAGCGGGCCAGGTGGATAAGCCAGCCTGTGATTGGTTCCCGCAAAAGTGTAACAGAAGCAGTAGAAATGAATGTACTGGTTTCCAGACTGAGTTGCAGGGCGAAATCAAATCGCTGGCAGATCAGGCTGGGTTTACCCAGTCTAGGCATTCAGGATACGTCAGTGAAGTTGTGGTGGGTAAACTAGTACCGGACATTTTGGTGGATGTATTTGTGGTAGGGTTAATCACGCCGCTGTGGAGTGGAAGGTCAGGGTGCCGAGCAGACCTGTCACAGTGGGAGAATCCTAGAATCTTATCACCGCCACACAGACATGCAGCCGTGCTGATCTGCTCACCCTCACGGCCAACACGCGCGTGCCCTTCCCCCAGCCCCACGCTCGCTTCCTCGCGACGGCCTGAGCCAAGACAACAGTGACAGCCAGCAGAGCCCAATAACCCTGCTGGACCGCTTTGCTGGAGACGTTCAGCGCTACATACAGGCAAACAAGAACGGGCAGAATATCAAAGCCTAATGCATAATCGGTAATTGATTCCTAGATCACTAATGTAAATTGGATCATTTCATGTACACAACATTTTCTAACACTTCGGAAGGTGCTATATCAAAGATTTTATCTCAAATGTGAAAGTTGGTGCATCACCAGCAGCACCAAAGAGCGAAATAAGCATTCAAATGGTTTACTTATCTCTGCATATTAATCTGGGATAAAAGAAAGTATATTAACCAAACATAAATATATTAATTTCTTCTATATTACATTACAATGCAGTTCACACAAACAATGAATTAAGTCCCTTGTTCGAATTTTATTTATTTATTTATTTTTATTTTGTATTAAGATTTAAATGTGGTGTTGGTATAAAAGAGGGGCAGTAAAAATGTCAGGGTGATGTAACTGTCCTAATATAATAAATGAAGAAAAATGCTCATTATAAGTATGAAGTAAGTATGAAGTATTTTTTTTATTATTTCTTACTAAAATAATTTTAAAAAGTTAGTCTTTTCAATAGTTAAAAAGAAACAAAACCGCTTTACTGCCTATTAATATGTGGATCTTTTGTCAGTAAATTCAATAAAATATCATGAGGTGCAATTCCCAAAACGTAATATTCATGAATTAATTGTAAACAATTTCCTTACTCAGTATTTTTACTGTACAAATCTCTAATAATTTATAATTCAAGATACATTTCGAGAAGCAAAATGATGTAAGATGTCATATAAGAAAAATGTATCAAAATTAAGTGAGTGTATGCTTTAAACAAGAAATAAATATCAGCCACTGATAAAAAAAATAAAAAATTGTTTTCCCTTGGATTTAAGTTTATTTTTCTAACCTCAGTGGCATATTTTCTTTATTTTAAAGGGGTCTTTTTTTTCTCCTGTGGTCCACTTATAATGTCAGTATGATTTTTACGTTAAAAAATATATAATTTAGAAATAAAAGGCATTTTTCCTACCCTTATTTTAGCCCTCTGCTCTGAACGCTCTGTTAGAAGGGGCGTGTCTGCTGTGACGTCAGTGTAAACGCCCACTGCTGTGATTGGCTAACATCCTGCATATGAAATAACTAAGTATAACGTGGAATTGTCTTGAAAACCTTTAGCACATTTTTACTATTACAGCTCTCAAGGTTAACCAATTGTGAAAAGTGTTGATTATAGCAGTATATTTAGATCTATGGCATTCTATTTAGATCAAGAAAGGTGATGAGCATTAGCCGATCACAGACATGTTGAGCGCATGAATGCAGAGATCTCGTCATTGTAACTTGATTTCTGCACACTAAAGAATGCTTTCATCATAACTAACAGTGCGAACACAATGTAAATAAGAGATTCGTTGACAGCTCCAGTGATTGTAAAGGGAGCATTCTTTGATCGCTTTCTATATATAATTTAATCACAGTATAAATAACTGAGAGGACCTGCTGAGAGGAACAATGTGAAGTTGACTGTTTAGTCACTGGCTTGATTTACTGACACATAAACAGCAATAAACGAAGAACATCTGACTGTACATGTGGTGATTTTGGACACATAATCAGTACATATCAAACGATCCCAAACAAAGCAATAGTGACACAGTAAAACGATACTCGGTTACTTAACGTAACCTCGGTTCTCTCTAGAAGAGGGAACGAGTATTGCGTAAGTTCCTTACGCTACGGGAAAGTATTCTTTCTTCGAGATTTCTGAAAAACCCAAAATTATCCTTAATTTTGTAACATTGTCAACGCAGTGCGGCAGCCTGGCAGACCATAGCAGGCTATTCCAGCGTGCTATTGGCTGCTCTGCTGGCAACTGCAGCAGCCTATCGGTGAGCCCGCGTGACGTGGCGACCAATGAGGGCGCTTCGCGCCCACCTGGATTCATTTGCCTACAGGTGGGGCGTGGCCACGTGTATATAAGCAGGGCTCACGGGCTGCATATTCGGTTTTCTTAGTTCTGAAGCGTAAAAGCCAGCGGGGCGCACGGCAAGGAACGCAATACTCGTTCCCTCTTCTAGAGAGAACCGAGGTTACGTTAAGTAACCGAGTATCGTTCTCTTACGAGAGGTTCTCTCGTATTGCGTAAGTTCCTTACGCTACGGGAACATATTGTCAACGCCGTGCGCGCCTCGCATACAGCATATGTATCCCAGGGAACCGGGGACCATAACACTGCTCGGGCAGGGTGGCCGGTAAAGAAAAAACGGGCCACCACATATACAGACACTTCATTCGAACTGACGGGTGGTTTACGACGGGTGGTTACAACACCCTGTCCCATGAATGAGGGAACGGCACCTGCCGGTCTCCTTCAAATTCACCACACCTTGTCTCATGAATGAGGGAGCGGCAACGCCGGTCGCCTTCAAATTCACAATATCTTGTTATATGAGTGAGGTAACGGCACCGCCGGTCACCTTCAAACTCACAACAGCTCGTCTCGTAAATGAGGGAACGGCACCGCCGGTCTCCTTCAAATTCACATGAGCCTAGTACCGAACTTACTACCAGTATGTGAGCTATGTCTGCGCAGAATCACTGGGCAGAACCAACGGCCCTATTGAACTGATAACACTTTCGCCTGTAAGGCAGGAACTTCCAGATTGTAAAATCTCACGAACGTAGACGGGGAGGCCCAGCCTGCCGCCATACAGATATCGTGGATGGAAATCCCTCTGGCCCAAGCCCACGAAGAGGCCATGCCTCTGGTGGAGTGTGCTCTGACACCTAGCGGGCACTGCAGGTGTTTGGAAGCGTATGCAGTTGCAATCGCGTCCACTATCCACCTGGACAGGGTCTGTTTCGAGGAGGCGAGACCTTTAGTGCGCCCACCAAACGAAACAAATAGCTGCTCAGAACGCCTGAAGGCGGCGGAGCGTGTGACATAAACCCTCAATGCCCTGACAGGGCAGAGGAAATTGCCACCGTCCCCCTCATCGGATGCTGGCAGAGCCGAGAGGGAGATAATCTGCGCCCTGAAGGGAGTGCCGATCGCTTTGGGGACATAACCATGCCTCGGTCTGAGAATGACCTTAGAGTCATTAGGACCGAACTCCATACACGCCGGGCTCACTGAGAGCGCGTGTAGATCCCCCACGCGTTTCACTGAAGCCAGAGCTATCAGAAACGTGGTTTTCAGCGAAAGGAACCTTGGTTCCACAGTCTCGAGCGGTTCAAAGGGATGAGCCTTCAGGGCCTCTAGGACCAAGGCCAGATCCCATATAGGAACCGACGGGGGCCGCGGGGGATTCATCCGTCTGGCTCCTCTGAGGAAACGGACGATGAGCTCGTTCCTTCCTAGCGTGCTACCTAGCGTCGTCTGAGCGAACGCTGCTATAGCCGCCACATACACTTTGAGCGTGGAAGGGGACCTGCCCAATTCCAAAAGCTCTTGGAGAAAGGAGAGCACCCGCTGGACCCCACATTGCTGTGGGTCCAATCCCTTGGAAACACACCATTCAGTGAACACCGACCACTTAGAACTATATAACCGCCTCGTCGAGGGGGCTCTAGAGTGTGAAATCGTGTTCATAACCCCTTCGGGCAGGTCAACGGGTATCCGTTGGTCACCCATACATGCAGAGACCATCGCTCTGGATGGGGATGCCAAACTGAGCCTCCTGCTTGAGAGAGAAGGTCTGCTCTCAGCGGAACTGGCCAGGGGGGTGAGTGCGACAGCTTCACCAGCTCTGGGTACCAAATCTGGTTCTCCCAGCGCGGTGCTATAAGGAGCACCGGACGGCGCGTTTCCCTGATTTTCGCTATGACCTGGGGCAATAGGGAGATCGGCGGGAAAGCATACAGCGGGAGGCTGGGCCAAGTTTGGGACAGCGCATCCTCGCTTTTGGACAGAAACGTCGGGCAGCGGGCGTTCTCTTTTGTTGCAAAGAGGTCGAGCTCCGCTCTGCCGAACAGGCGCCATACCAGCTGGACTGTCTGGGGGTGCAGGGACCATTCTCCTGGGAGAATGAGGCCCCTGGACAGCTTGTCCGGGCCCACATTGAGGTGGCCCGGCACGTGCGCAGCTCTCAACGAGCGCAGCGAGCTGTGTGCCCACACGAGCAGGCGTTCTGTCAGATTGCCCAGACCTCTGGACCTGACACCGCCCTGCCGGTTCACGTAGGACACCACTGTGGTGTTGTCCGACCGGACTAACACATGGTGTCCTCGTATAAGCGGGAGAAACTGCTTGAGCGCGTTCTCTACCGCTATCATCTCCAAACAGTTTATGTGTAGGAGTTTTTCCTCGCTCGACCAAAGGCCCGAGGCTGATCTGCCCTCGAAAACGGCGCCCCAACCCGTGGTGGAGGCGTCCGTCGAGATGACCTTGCGGTGTGAGATGGCTCCCATCGTCACTCCCCTCTGGTACCAGTCGGCTACTAACCAGGGCTCTAGGGCTGACACGCAGCCCTGAGTCACTCTGATCCTGAAGCCACCGGACGCCCAGGCCCTGTGAGGCACTCGGGCGTTTAACCAGCATTGCAGCGGGCGCATGCGCATTAAGCCCAGCTGGAGCACAGCTGCAGCTGAGGCCATACGTCCCAGCATCCTCTGAAACAGCTTGAGAGGTGCGATTTTGCCTGGCCGAAAATACGCAGCCATGCGCCGAACTTGGCGCGCGCGATGGGGTGACAGGCGGGCTGACATTGCCACAGTGTCCAGATTCAAACCCAGAAATGAGGTTGATTGCGTGGGCACTAATGAGCTCTTGGTCCAATTGACCGTGAGCCCTAGGCTGTCCAGATGGCTGAGCAGCATTGCCCTGTGGGCGAGGAGCTCGGCCTCCGACTGCGCCAGGATGAGCCAATCGTCCAGATAGTTCAATACTCGCATCCCTCGATTTCTCAGAGGAGCGAGGGCCGCGTCCATGCACTTCGTAAATGTACGGGGTGCTAGTGACAGGCCGAACGGAAGGACGGTGTATTGATAAGCCTGGCCGTCGAAGGCGAATCGTAAGAATGGCCTGTGACGCGGCGTTATCTTGATTTGAAAATATGCATCTTTCAAATCTAGGGAGATTAGCCAGTCTCTCGGGCGAATATGCGCGAGGATCTGCTTGGTCGTGAGCATCTTGAACGATCTTTTCATAAGAGCTTTGTTCAGACGCCTCAGATCCAGAATCGGTCTGAGCGACCCATCCCTTTTTGGCACGAGAAAATACCGGCTGTAAAAGCCTGACTCGCTCATAGAGTGGGGAACCGGTTCTATAGCCCCTTTGCACAGCAGCGTGGCTATTTCTGCTCGAAGTAGATGTGCTACTTCCTCGCTCACTCTCGTCTCTGTACGCGCACAGAAGCGCGGAGGGCGGCGAGCGAACTGCAGAGTGTAGCCGTGCTTCACTGTTTTCAGCACCCATTCTGATACACCTGGAATGGCTTCCCACGCTCTCGCGTGCGCCACACGGGATAGAACGGCCTCCGGGCTCGAAACGCCGCGCTTCGCGGGTTTGACGGCCCGTATAGGAGGGGCGGGCGCAGTGCGCGCGCTCTCTGTGCTGTGGGCCAGCCGATCGCTCGCGATGGCTGGCCGCCCTACACACTGCATCTCTGCCGCTTCGAGCGGGGAGTGGCTTGTGTGCGGCCCTACACTCATCGCTCCGGCCACCCTGGGTGGAAAATAAATGGTGTGTGGCGTGGCGCGTGGCGCCTGAGGCATAATGTTCGCGAAAATGTGTGAGCGCGTTTGAGCGGGCACAACTCTTACGCGTGGAACATGACCGGTTAAGAGTGGCTGTGTGACAGCGCGTGTGGTGGTTAGTCGTGGACGCAAACAAGCGGACACGTGACCTAACTCTAGCACTCGAGCGGCCGGTGGCCGCTTTATGTGAGTGGGGGACACAGGGTTTATAGTGCTTGTGTGCAGGGGTGAACACAGAAAAGTGGGCACATTTACTGCATTTGAAACACATACGGCGCGAGCCGTGCGACCAGAAATAATGCAACTTTTGTGATTTCTCTGGTTCGCCGTAAAAACGGCGGTTGTTGACAGGCGAGAAGGCATTTTTGCCGGCTCGTTGGCTGCGTGAAATCCATCTGCAGCAGCCACAGTGGTGGGGGCTGACAGGAAAAAGAGTTTTGACGGTGGTCCGGCCGCGGCGGGACTTAACCGTCGTTTCTCGCCTCTTGCTAGGAGGACTTTGGAGGCTCGGGCTTCAGCGTGATCCTAGGCCGGGGGCCCCGAGGTGGAGGCGGCTTACCACGGCTGGAAGAGCGCGATCTGGGGCGGCCGCTCGGTCTTCTCTGAGACGAAGGGGGCCGCGCTGGGCGCTGCGCGGAGCTCGTTGCTGGCTGGTCACGAGGACGGCGAGCAGCGGAGCTATTGCTAGCGCCGGGGCGTCGAGGCAGGAAAAGGTTCATGGCCTGCGTCGTTTTCTGCACTTCGGAGAAACGGTCGACGATCCCCTTGACCGCTGGTCCGAAAAGCCCAGACGGAGAGAGCGGGGCGTTTAGGAAGGCCGCGCGCTCTGTTTCTCGCATGTCCGCGAGCGTGAGCCAGAGGTGGCGCTCAGCTACCGTGAGGGAGGCCATAGAGCGTCCGAGGGCCTGTGCTGCGGTCTTGGTGGCGCGAAGGGAGAGATCCGTCGCGCTTCGCAAATCCGTGATTAACTCAGCGTCACAGCATTTCTCGTCCATGTCGCGGAGGAGATTAGCTTGGAGGATTTGCAGCACGGCCATAGAGTGCAGAGCGGACGCAGCTTGACCGGAGGCAGCGAAAGCGCGGCCGATCAGCGATGACGTCACTCTGCAGGCCTTAGACGGGAGGGCAGCCTTTGAGCGCCAACCAGAAGGCGGGCAAAGGTGCGCTGCGACCGCCTCTTCCACCGGAGGGATAGCGTTGTAGCCTTTCTCGGCCGCGCCGTCAACTTGTGAGAGCGTCGAAGAAGCCTGAGACGAGACCCTCGCGGAGAATGGCGCATTCCAGGACTTTGCGAGCTCCTCGTGAAGCTCCGGCAAAAAGGGTGCAGTCCTGGAGGTGGGCGCACGGCGGCGACTGTTTAGGAAGCATCCGTCAAGTCGGTTCGGCGCTGCCACCTTGGGCGGGGCCCATTCGAGGCCTAGCTGCTCGACAGCCCGGGTGAGAAGGCGCAAGAGTTCGGCGTCCTCACCCGCTCGAGAGCGTCCGGAGCCCCGGACTGAAGAGGATGCGGAAGACCAGTCCTCGCTGTCGGAAGCCATGATGGAGCAGCTGTCGGCGCGTTCTGCGGCCGCATCCGCCTCATCCCCGGAGGCGGCAACAGAAATGGCGGCCTGGGGTGGGGGCGGGGAAGGCGAGAGTGAAGCGGGCGGGAAAGGTTCCGGCGAGCTTCTCTCTGCGAGCTCCGGAGTCCGCTGCGAGCGGCGCTTCTTCTTGCGCGGCGTGGCAGGGACTGGAGGGATATCATCTTCGAACAGGACGAGTCGAGCCCGCAGGGTCGACATCGTCAGTTCTTCGCACTCTTGGCATCCGCCAGCGTGGAGTGCGGCGGCGGCGTGATCACGGCCCAGGCAGAGAGCGCAGATCACATGGCGGTCCCCGGAGCTGAGCTGCGCGTGACACGAGCCGCAGGTGGAACGAGACATTTGTATCACTCGGCTCTTTTTGTGAAAAGTGTGACGCAGCGGCGACAACACTTTGAGCGTAAAAGGATATGGGGCTGCCGGATAGCAGAGCAGGCACGGAAGGCTGAAGGTGGCGCGATGCTGCCGGCTTCCTCAGGCGCTGTCCTCTGCTTGCTTGTCTGCGCGGTCACGGCGGCGGGTTCCAGATCCAGCGATGCGAAGGGCTTCGCTGAAGAAAAGAAAATCGAATATGCAGCCCGTGAGCCCTGCTTATATACACGTGGCCACGCCCCACCTGTAGGCAAATGAAGCCAGGTGGGCGCGAAGCGCCCTCATTGGTCGCCACGTCACGCGGGCTCACCGATAGGCTGCTGCAGTTGCCAGCAGAGCAGCCAATAGCACGCTGGAATAGCCTGCTATGGTCTGCCAGGCTGCCGCACTGCGTTGACAATGTTACAAAATTAAGGATAATTTTGGGTTTTTCAGAAATCTCGAAGAAAGAATACTTTCCCGTAGCGTAAGGAACTTACGCAATACGAGAGAACCTCTCGTAAGAGAACCTTTTTTACTCACATAAGTGTGATGCGCAGTTCCTGCCAGATCCATTATAGAAAACACTGCATCGTTTTTTTTTTTTTTTTCAGTCTCTCTGCAAATCCAACGTCAGAAGGAAGGTTATGCAGCGACTGTGTTTTTCCAAAACCTGGCACTTTTCACTCTTCAGAGGCATGTTTATCGATTAGTTGCTCGAGCCAGTGTTAGCGTCCCGTATGTTATTTACCTACTACTTAAAAATCAGTGGGCAGGGCTGGAGTGGTAACGATGTAGAAGTAGGCATTGATCTTTTTCTGCAGAGGTGGTCTTTCACCTATCTATGATGTCATAAATTGGTTTCAATAAAGCTGTTTTTGGACTAACAAGGAAGTTTTCATTTTTTGAAACTAACAGGATATTCTTATGTGGCGTTCACACCGGACGCGATTGACATGAATAATTTGCACTAATCGCTCGAAGGTGGACGCATTTTGAGTTTACTCGCTTCATTCGCGCGTGAAATTCGCTTCATTCGCGTGTGACATTCACTGCACAACAGATGCGAATTCGCATCATGGGAGGGGCTTCTGCCAGCCGGCTCGTCTCGTTGAGAAATGGCTGACATGGGCTGTGTTTACATATCTTTTTTTGTTCAAATCTACTACTGTATTAATGTGTGACAAAATGTAGTTTTAAGTCTTTTTCAGCCGATAATGTAGTTGTTTAAAGCTCAAATCCGTGGTTTATTTATATAAAGAGTGCCTATTTGAACATTTTATCTGGCGTTTTCGGAGTTGTGAGCTCCAGCGGATCAGCGGCGATCAGCGCTCGTCAACGCCTGCGAGAGCAACCTTTCCTCGGCTAGTCCTTCTGACGTCTACCGCTGGCTCTGATGTCTCTGTGGTGTGTCTCAAGCTATAATTCGTCTTGTAACGGGCTATCTTTGGTCTCATGGATCTATAATTTGTTCCCTGGCAAATCGTTTAGGCTGAGGGCAAAGTGAAGTTTCATTACTTTTTTATTTTTAGGCTATAACTGTACGTTACAGTTGTAACGTTAGCCTACTAGCACTGACTTTGAATGTTTGACTGAATTGTTTGCTTTATTTCATGTATAGCTTATTATACCTTTTACTTATACTTTTGTATTATTGATCATACATAAACTTGCATTTAACAAAAAGAGACTGAGTTGTGTGATTAGTTAACGCGGCGCGAATATCCGCCAAAGTTCAGATTTTTCAACTTGAGCGATTCGCGCGATTCCCGCGAAAACGCTCAATTCGCGTAATTCGCGTAATTCGCGAATGCCATTTCGCGTCTCTGCATTGACTTAACATGTAAATCACTCTCGCGAATCGCGTCAATCGCGTCCGGTGTGAACGCACTATTATAGTATGATGACCTTAAATGTCAAAATCTGAAGGAAATTTTTATTTCTCAATTCATGACGCCGTTTAGATTAAACTCACTAAACCCCCCTCCCCAACCCTCTCGAGTCGGCGATCGGCTCGCTTTTTTCTTATCAGTTTTTCTTTTTTCTTTCTTATCCCCCCCACACATTTAGGAATGTTTAGATATTTGTATTAGAAAATAAGACAAATGCTGAATGAGAAAATCAGTGTATAACTAACATGAATTCAGAAGAGTAGGCCCTACATTTCTAAAAAAGGCAGATGGCAATTAGATTTGAGAAAAACTCCCTTATTGACCCAAAAATTATCCAAAAAGTTGAAGCCAAAACAAAAGTGACACTGACCACTGTGATTATTATATTGAACATTTACTCATCTGTAATCGGATTAGGGTGCGGATCTCGCGAGCAGCGACCTTACCCGGTTTTTCTCCTCAGGGTGTGGAAGAGTGAGAGGAAGAGAGGCTCCTGCGCTGTGGGAGGCAGAACGCCTGAGGGCCTGGGCCTGTGGCTGAGGGTGAGGTGTGAATAAGCAAACCCAATGAGCTGCTGCAGTGGAGGAAGACACGTCACCATCGCTGCGGAGATCTCCACCGTAACCACTGTACATAACAATAGACCTCCAAAACCATAACACACAATATCTGCCAGCTGTTTCACAAATTGGAAAGTTTCTCCTTGAAACACAGCACCAGGATATGTTCACATCTTAGGTGAGCTGACAGATGTCCCCTCAGACAGGTACCTGTCTCGTAAACAATGACAGCTAGGCATTGTTTTATTACAGTACATGCATGAGACATGTATTGCCTAGGGTGCATATGGTAGACATACAGTATATATGTACATTCTATAAGGGCACATGACACTCTAGTGTATGTATTTTCAATAAAATATGATTGACACATTTCTACCCTATTGCTCTGTAAGGGATATGAAAAAGAACATTGCAGTGAAGAACATAGCAATTCATCTACTATACTTTTAAAGGGACAGTTCACCCATAAATTGAAATTCTGTTATAATTCACCGACCCTCATGTCATTACAAACCTGTGTCTTTCTTTCTTCCACATGGAAAAGATGCACTGCTGTTCTCCACACAACGAATGCATACAGTGGTCAGGAGCTGTAAAGCAAAGTAAAAAAACCAACAAACCAAAAAAATAAATCATTTATTTATTTATAATCAGACTTTTTATAATTAGTTTACCTGATATTTATGATCTGATTGCCAATTAGGGTAATTTGATTTTCATTGTCTTTTTACATAAGAGTCAATCATGCAAAAAATGTGTGGATAGTTTAAGATTAAATACACATTTTTATTATTGTATAATATTTATGCTGCATCTTTTTTAATTGTTGCAGTGTGATGACTGTTGACATATCAAAAAAAAGCAGACAAGATGGTTCTGCATTTCAGTGTTAGTTGCAAATTAAAATATATCTATTACACACTAATTAACTTTGTAGACGCACTCGTACAGAGCATAGATGCCAGTTTGTTTTTAATTGCAATGGCAGATAAAAGAAAAAAAGTGAAACCTCTCTCTCTTTCCCTGTCACTTTCCAACTCTGTTTTTTTATTTCTCAAGCGTAGAGCTTGCATTAACAGAATCTCGGATAAATGCAACTTGAGAATCTCAGTTAAATAAATGGTACCTCTCACGCGCTCACACTCTCCCACCATCAACCCCCCCCCCTAACACACTCACACAACCACACACAAGTACACACAAACGCACACAAGCGCACGCAAGCACACCCGCAGAAACAGATTAAGCTCAAATCAATGGCTGGAGCTGAAGCGGAGGAGAGATTTCACCCTGGCTTCTCGTTAAGGCCTGGCTGAGGCGCGGAGGCTCGGGGGAGTGTTATTACCAGGGTGATGGTTGATAAGACGCTCGTTCCTCCACGCCGCGTCCCGCGGGACAGATACATCGCGCAGCCATGGAAACCGTAAGGCTAGGTGTTATGCTATAATTGGGCCGGTGCTTTTAACAGCACAGCCACACAGCCAGGTATGCCAGCGTCTTCAAATGAGAAATTATACCATGGTGTGTGGAGGAAGAGGAAGAGGGAGCGAGAGAGTGAGCAAGCGGAAGCGTAAAAGCCTTGGACCTTCACCTTTTCTAATACCGCAGCTTCTTTCTTTTTTTCTCCACTTTCTTTTCTCTCTCTCTCTCTCTCTCTCTCTCTCTCTCTCTCTCTCTCTCTCTCTCTCTCTCTCTCTCTCTCTCTCTCTCTCTCTCTCTCTCTCTCTCTCTCTCTCTCTCTCTCTCTCTGTGTGCATCAGTAACTCTCCACATACAGCCGAGATAGTTGTCAGCTGGGATACATTTAAAGGAGTGGAATGTTTTTACGCTCAAATCAATAAGATTACAACTTAAAAATATTTTTAAATGAGTTTAAAATCATCTGTTAAAGTCACACTGAAATCAATATTTACCCTAGGGAGGTGTTCGGTTATGACGTAAATTTGTAGGCCAACTCAGTGGGCGGGAGTCATGACTGTCAATATCCAGTGTGACATTGGCTGCGTCCGAAAGCTTAGTGAGTTTTTTTTTTTTTTTTTTTGTGGCCCTATCAGGCAATTCCAGGACCTGGAATATCTGGTCCAAAGAGTCAAGGATGAAATTGAGAGCATAGGGCTATACCTTAACATCAAGAAAACAAAGCTAATGACAGCAGCAGGCAATGGCACAGTCCATATTACAATCGACAATGAAGAAATTGAGTCAGTAGCCTACAATATTCCCTCTTCCTTGATTCCGAAATCGTCCGTAGTGGCGAATCGAGACCAGACATCAACAGAAGAATTGCACTGGGACGAAAGTGATGCGAGGAATGGCGAACATCTGGAAAAGCAAAGATGTTACGATTACAACAAAGACCGGAATAATCAACTCAATTATTTCCCCAATCCTCATGTGCGCATGTGAAAGCTGGATACTTAAGAAGGGGGATAGAAGGAAAATTGACGCCTTCCAACTGTGGTGCTGGAGGCTTATGCTGCAAATGCCATGGACATCAAAGGCTACAAACAAGACAATCTTAAAGCGTGTTAAAACAAAGATATCATTGGAGGGCAAAATTACTAAGCAGCGGCTCTCATACTTTGGTCATGTCATGCGAGCGAATTCCTTGGAAACAAGTTTAATGCTCGGCATAGTTAGTGGGACAAGAAGAAAAGGACACCAAAGAACATGATGGCTGGATGCAATCAAGGCCGATACAAACATGCCTATGAAAGAATTGAAAGAGGCAGTCAAAGATCGAAAGGCATGGAGCAGGACGAGTGACCGAAAATCCGCCTCGATTGAACAGTTAAACCATCATCAGGAAACTTTGCAGGAAACGTTTACTCATTAAAGTACCTCACAAAACTGATTTCGGACGGGTTTCTGAGGCAGCATAACAAAAAACGAAAGCTCAACTCTCACAAAATCGAACGCACATGATTATGGGATATCATAGGCAGCGATGGATACATCTATGCTGCCTTCAAAAATGATCAAATAAAGGTATCTAGACAGGTTGTGACATGATTGTAGGATTCAGACTTGCCTTCCTTCCTTCATATACACGTTCTATATGGCACCAAAAATGGTTCTTCGTCGTAATCATAGAGGAACCACTTTTGGTGCTATATAGCACCATATCTTAACATGTTCTGCGGTGCTATATAGCACCTTAGTCAAAGAACCGGTGAAGAACCTCTGAAGAACCACTGAAGCACCAAAATTGGTGCTATATAGCACTTAAAAAGGTTCCCCTACACTCTTAAAAATAAAGGTCCCAGGAAGAACCAAAAAGGGGTTTTCAGTGCGATGCCATAGAAGAACCATTTTTGGTTCCCTGAAGAACCGTTTTGTGAAAGGTTCTTTAAAGAACCATTTTTTTCGAACCATTTTATAGTCTAAAGAACCTTTCTGCGCTACAAAGAACCTTTTGTGTAATGGAAAGGTTCTTTGGATATTAAAGGTTCTTCATGGAACCATACACCCCACCAAGGAACCTTTATTTTTAAGAGCGTATGATTACGAGCCAAGAACCATTTTTTGTGCCATATAGAACCTTTTTTTTTTTTTAGAGTGTTTTTTAGAGTTGGACAAAGGCATTGTTCTCCAAAGGTGGCCAAAAACTTGCTTTGAGTGTTATTTTTACATTTTATTTGAATACATTCTTGAAAAATAGCTCATGGTTAACACTACTGCTTTCTATGTACACAACAAGGATGTGAGTTTCTATGCTTGATAAATGAAATTAAGCGGGCAACTGTTAAAGTCATTATGTTGCAATTTGTTAGCAACTTATGTTTTTGAAGCACAAAACGGTCTCAAAATTCACGGCCACAGTGTGAGCCAGATGCCTCAGCTGCTCTCCACCAACTGTGCAAACTAAAGGCATGACAGGAAATGATGTCACTTATTTAACACCTGCCTTGCCTTGGAATGACCATTATAGCTTAGTTTTTTTCTAAAATGTATATAAGCAAACATGCATAGACAAATATTAATTTGAACAGAGGTAATCCTTAATTAAATGAATGATAATGAAATTTTGCAATTTTTTTATTATTTGCATTATCATTAAACTTTAAATGAATTCAAAAAAAAAAAAAACATGCAGCCTTTTAATGAAAAGCAACCTTTATGGCATTTATACCTATGCAGATTATCCAACTAACATAACAAAACATACTCTGTTGTTTACATAGACTTTGAAAGCTCCAGGAGGGACTTGCAGGGGATGAGCGGAGAGGTAGGTGCAGGCAGGGTGCAGAAATAGAGGAGAGCAGAGGAGAGGAGAGGGGGAAGAGTTTCGACGGGCAGCCGCTCGCTCTGCAGGCGCTGTTGATTACGATCAATTTCCCTCGTATCGACGCACGCTCTGGCCCTGAGCGCTAGTCCCTCCTGCTTTTTACATGCTACGTGCTTTGTGTACCATGACACTTCTCTCTCTTCCTCCTCACTCACTCACTCTTTCTTTCTTTCTTTCTTTCTTTCTCACCCTTCCTTGCCTTCATTTCTTTCCATCACGGCCTTTGGAGCGAGAAGCACCTATGACTCATACAGAATGTGAAGCTAGGAGGTCTCTTAGGACGGCAAAGTGTGAGCAACGCAATTAAAAACAAACAAACAAACAACAGCAGCCTGTCTCGAACATGCGTTTCCTGTTTTCCGAAATAAGCGCTAGGTTGTTGGGTGCAGCTCGGCAGCTGTTGGGATGCTGGGATGCTGTGTTGTCGGATTGGAGGCCGTGCACAAGCAGACGGACGGTGGGTAGCCGTAATGGAAGGGAAAAAAGTGCTCTTCTGCAAGAGTGAGACCGCAGGCAGGCAGAGTGCGAGAGGGCGCACCCCTCAACGCTCTATCTCTCTGCTCTTGGCAGCCTCCATCCAAATTAATTGCATCTCCGAGAGAACGAGAGATGGGAAAGAGAGAGAGAGAGGCCGAGCAAGATGGCCCTACCGCTAGGCTGGTATTGCTGTGGGGGAATCATTTAAAATTCTACCTCCCGTGTGGTTCCTGGTTTCCAGTTTAATGACCCCCACCCCTCTTGCTCTTACTATCTGCACCCCTCCCTCTGTTTCTTTCCGTCTTTCCGCTCGCAGCCCTCACCTCCCTAGTTGCCTCGTTCCCCTGTCCGTTCTCTCTCTGCCTCTCAGGCATCTACAGAGGACTCTCCCCCCGCAAAGCAGACGGCTGCCGCAGTTCCACGTAACGCCCCGCTCACCAATTACCAATCTAACATCCTTTCCATTCCCCCAGAGATTGCGACTCTACACCTGTTGTCACAGGCGACAAACGAACCCTTCCGCTGATTTCCGAGAGCCACGTGACCGACGCAGCAGCGTGTCTAAGCAAGGTGGAAGCACAAAATCAACTTGATTTCTTTCCAGAATGATTCGAATCAAGCCGCGCAGAGGACAGAGAGAACATCAGGGGTTTTCTATATCAGGACACCCCATGAATACCCATTGACATTTACACAGAGTTTGGCAACCGTGTGACTCACCGGTGACTATAAGGTATAGCGTGAAAAAGAGAGGAAAACAGGAGACCTAGAAGCAGGGGAGATGGGAACGGGGAGGTTGTTCGCTTTGGGTCGTGGCCCACCTTGACAGTCACCGGGGTCTGAGACCATCTGGCCTGCGTGTGTGTATGTACGTGTCCTGCCAGGTCTCTGGGCTCCTGTCACCTGCATCAGTGGAGGATAGCAGGAAGGAAGTGCTCTCATTCAGCCAAAAGAGAAAGCGAGAGAGAAATTGGGTGCTGAGCGCCAACTAATAAGACTAAGGACGCAAC
The DNA here is from genome assembly GCF_949357685.1 of Gobio gobio. Classification (NCBI taxonomy): domain Eukaryota; kingdom Metazoa; phylum Chordata; class Actinopteri; order Cypriniformes; family Gobionidae; genus Gobio; species Gobio gobio. The sequence goes on from NC_137107.1 coordinate 24,286,998, forward strand.
CCATCGCATACAAAGGAAAAGCTTATATAGCACACATATACAAGGTTAGCATGACTCTGTGCCCTGGTGTTTGCACGTATGAGGTTGTTTTCTATTTCATTCTGGTTGGGTGCGGTATGTTCTGGCTCCCCTGGTCTCTCCCCTGTTTGGTCAATAGCAGCGCACAGGCTGCAGATCGATGTGGGGTCAATAGCTCTCAGACGCCTGCCTCTTTGTGCCTGTGCTGATTTAGCTAGCGTCCAGCCCTCTTTCTTACAAACTAGTTTTTTCTTTATGAGCGTCTCACTTAAATACGTCGGCAGCCTCAAATTAGAGACGCGGCTGTAAATCTGTGACGTCCGGAGCTTCGTTCGCTCCTTTTTGCCGTCTCTCTCTCTCTCTCTCTCTCTCGCCACACACTGTAAAAGTTCTGAAAGCATTGACTGCTGCCTGAATCTTCTTGCATCACAACACAAACTCTAACTTACCTCCCTTGTGATAATGTGTATGTGTGTGAGAGAGAGGGAGAGATTGGGTAAGTACTGTTAAGGGTGTTTAGAACTGATATATTCGCAAGATCTTATCTCTCATCTGTTTCTACTCTCCTTTCTTCACCTTTCCACACATCTGCATCCAGGCCAAAGTTCTGCTCCACCACAAACCTGAGAGTCTGCTTTCACCGTTGGCTTATATTTCATAGCTATGTTGTTGTGGGCCACATGGATCAATGGTTAGGGCGTGTGTTTATGTTACACGGGAGTCAGACAGTGAATCATCGATTGCAATGAAGGTAAATAAAATGCACGGATGGAGAACCTATAAATATATCTCGGATAGTTTTGCAAGTTTTTCGATTCACCACTGAATACACCAGGTCGGACTAGCATGGATTTCTAGGGTGGCGGGTACTGGTCTAGTTGGCTGATTTCTAGCCAAACCTGGCTGGTAAAACTGGTTACAGTAAGTAACAACAGCATCCCATCAATTTCAACATCAAAGAGGACATATGTATGTATTTTAACATTTTATTCTCAAGGTGTGATAAGTCACTAGTAATTGATCCAAACGCTGATTGATCTGTAAACATTACACTTCATTGACATATTGGTCCGCGGCCATTTTGTGTCTAAGGTTACAACACCCTCCTCTCTTTATCTCTCCGACACACAAATACACACATGGGCAGGCTATCTGAAACACATAAAGAGACCTAAGTGTCCTCGTCCTGCGCGTCAGTGTTCCAGATCTCGCTTCCCCTCCGAAGCTAGCGCCCTGATGGAGAGGCTCCTAGCGAGCGGAGCAGCATTATGGTAATTGTCATTACCGAGGCTGGAGCGGATGCGTGACTGACGCCATTAGAGAGAGTGCAATTACAGTAGGGTTTGGCGACCTTGCTGACTGGAGGAGGTCAGGGCTTCTCATTAGAGCGGCGTGGAAGGCAGCCCAGTGTCTCCAGCCTGCCAATCAATACCAGCGCTCCCCTGGCCTGAACTAATCACAGACCTGCCGCCCAGACCCACCCTCTCAAAGAGAGCCCTGGATGAGGAACGTTGATGATGTGATACACACACACACACACACACACACACACACGCACGCATTGACGTTCACAGCTAAACATCCATGTATAGATCTGGTCAAAGAATCTGAGCGTCGGTTCTGATTTTCAAGGCTGGGCGTCGCTTGAAATTTGACACTGTGAGCCGTCCCTGAAACTAGAGCGTGTTAGCTAAGATTGGTCACACAAGAACATGTCTGCAATGCACTGGAGCCATATCTATCTATCTATCTATCTATCTATCTATCTATCTATCTATCTATCTATCTATCTATCTATCTATCTATCTATCTATCTATCTATCTATCTATCTATCTATCTATCTATCTATCTATCTATCTATCTGTCTATCTGTCTATCTGTCTGTCTGTCTGTCTATCTGTCGGTCGGTTGGTCGATCGATCTAACATGTAGCGTCGTGTGCAGCATCACCTGTGTGCAACTGATGCAATGTGCAGTTACTGCAGTGTCTGAGTAATGTTTATTTGCACTAGAATATACTGAATAATCGTGTGTTTAATGTAGTTCGTAGATTCTTGTGCTCTGAGGTGAACGTGCGTGTGTGTGTGTGTGCGGGCAGGCAAGCTCTGAGTTAGTCGTCCTCAGAGACAGGGAACGAGAGGGGGTGGGTTGGTATTGTTGGGCCGGAGGGCTCCAGGCTCCAGCACATTTCCGCACCGTTCGCACTCCACTGCCTCAGTCACCAGCCGTGCCTATTAAATCAAGGGCCCCACTCTACAAAGACTGCCAATTATGCCCGGCCGAGCCGCCATTCTGCCTCTCTCCCTCTCTCTCTCCATTTCTCTATTTTCCCTTCCGCCGTTGCTTTTCTGGGTAAAAGCCCAATGTGGAAAACCTGATCCCATCTCCACCAGTTCCATTATACTCTGTTACTGGTGAAATCAAGGTGAAAACATGTGAAACAGTGTAACAGGAGACAGTTTCATCTGAGCTGGATTATAAATGTCTTTAAGACAGTTGATTTGCCAGGGTGTCTGAGCCAATTCCCATGACCGATTCCTAAAGCTTAAAACAAAAAGTTTTGGAATAGTGTTTTCACATAATCCCCCCGTCCTAACTCTCAAAAGTCCACTAGCATTCACCCCAGATCACCCTTTATATGTCCAGGCGTGAGATACCGTTTAGGCTTGTGAAGACTGATAGCTAAGGAGTTGTAATATACCCGGGGAAAGCTATTTGTTAGCATTCCCATTCATCACAATGAGTCAGTTTACACCTGCTATTAACATTCTTAGGTGATCCTATCACAAGTGGTCAGTAGACCTTGTTTTTACCTTTAATTAACATGCATCTCAAATAAGTCTCCTGTGACCACTCTGTTCGGATTTTACTACATAAGTGTGTTACTAGCACGAAAAAACATATATACATACATTTTAATCTCATTGCTGCTCATCTCATTACATGCTCATTATATATCAGCATAACATTAATATACCACGATGTATTATAATGGACTATCTCATTTTCTTAATCACTTTATTTCTTTATTTATTTTCTAGTAAAAATATTTGGTAACACTTCATTTTACAGTTTCCTTGTTACACATGCTACATGTACTTACCATTGTAATAACAGTAAATTATGCATAATTACATACAACCAAACCCTAATCCTACCCTAATCCTATAGTAAGTGCATGTACTTAATTAATATTACTCAGTACTTAAATATATAATAACAATAACACATTGAAATAAAGTGTAATATAAGATATAGATTAAAACTTGTTTTCAGACATTATATCTAGAATTAAGTTTTTTTATTAGTAGTGTCACATTTAAATCCACATTCTGGTCTTAAAGATCAGTTATGTATACATAAGTAATGAATATTATCAATACTATTTCTGTGGCAATATTTGTGGCTTAAATGACAACATACTGCCTCTGTCCACCACATTTTTGTGCTTTTGCGTTTGCCCTTTGAATTGCCAATAAAATGAAGTAGATATTTATGCAGGGCTGAGAATGTATTTTACAGTTTTTGAGGAACTTTGAAACTGTAGCTTTCCAAGTTAGGAACCTCTTATAATTGAACGTAAAATCAGTCAGGTAAATAACGAGTAACTAATGTAGCTAACATTGAAGCTGTATAAGGAGAATCTTTAGAACTATCAGATGATAGTAGTCAGATTATTGATTGTGTTGTGATTGGTCAACTGCTTCAAGCTTGTTTCAGAAACACCCCTTACCATAACCATGAGTTTCAACACACACCTAACGCAACCAGTCCTTGCCCCTTTTTTCTTGTGTGTCTTGGCTATAAATTATGGGATATTGTGACGTATATATTCCCGGAAAAAAACTCAAGACCGCAATTGAGGCATTTCAGGGAGTTCAGAAACACCAGTAAGATGATGGCGCCGTTGTTTGAAATTTGAAACTTCAGAAACAGTGCTTACTGATATGGAGAACTTCCTTTGAGTGGACTTTGTGCGTTCCTTTTTTCATGCTCAAACAGCAACATTACACACTAAAGAAAGTTTAAAATGTAAAAAAGCACAACAGGCCCTCTTTAAAAGAAAATATGGATAGAAATTCAAAGGGATTCCTTTGAACAGGACAAACATATTCCATAAAATGAATCAGAAACTGAATATTTAAGGATTGTGCATTTGATTATTACTGAAAAATTTAGTTAAAGAAATTCCTTTTACAATTCGACAGCTGAAACCCATGTCTTGCATACGTCTGACTCCAGCTCCAGTCCACTCTTTGTGTATCTCCCCCACATTTTTGAATAGGTTTTGTTTCACAATCCTCTCCAGGGTGCGGTTATCCCTATTGCTTGTACACTTTTTTTCTACCACATCTTTTCCTTCCCTTCACCTCTCTATTAATGTGCTTGGATATAAAAGCTCTGTGAACAGCCAGCCTCTTTTGCAATGACCTTTTGTGTCTTGCCTTCCTTGTGCAAGGTGTCAATGGTCGTCTTTTGGACAACTGTCAATAAGCAGTCTTCCCCATGATTGTATAGCCTACAGAACTAGACTGAGAGACCATTTAAAGGCATTTGCAGGTGTTTTGAGTTAATTAGCTGATTAGAGTGTGGCACCAGGTGTCTTCAATATTTAACCTTTGCTTAAGATTCAAATTTTCTGAGATACTGAATTTGGGATTTTCCTTGGCTGTCAGTTATAATCATCAAAATTAAAAGAAATAAACATTTGAAATATATCAGTGTGTGTGTAATGAATGAATATAATATACAAGTTTCACTTTTTGAACGTCGGTGTCAGTATCTGCGAACGTAGTAATGGGTGGGAACAGAACTTATATACAACAGAAGACGAATAACGATTGGTTAGATAGATAATCAGTGAATACTGTGACATTGGAGTCTTCCAGGTAGAACTACGCTAGAGCTCCTATATTTATGATGAACTTTTTCCACTGACGTTCTATGATGTTCAAAACGTTTCTAAGGATGCTGATTTTTAGATGGCAGACTGAGACAGCGAATGGGAACATTGTTTGTGTAACATTAGCTACACATTATTGGCTGTTTGGTAATGTAGTCAAGCAAAAGGCTAATTATATTAATTACCGTTATGTGTCTGTAATACGGTTTGTTGTGCAGGGAAGAAGAAGGCGGGAACTGGCGAACATTCAAAGACTTGAATCAAATAAATAAACAAAATGAAAGTAAAAGCGGCAGCCCCTCACGGACGACTGCCGCACGCACACACACATAAAACGTAAACAAAACACAATGTAAAGTCCAGGCCTGGTCCAATCTCCCCCATCACTTGTGTTGCTTGTCCTTATATGCCTCCGGGCTCCCTCATGAGAGGACTTGAGACCGGTGTGTCTCGCAGGTGACGCTCATTCTCAATCACTCACCGGTCTCGCTCGCTCCTCCCACGTCTCTTGCTCGCCAACCTCGCCACAGTGTCCAACGTTGTAAAGAGCGATATCTTTGTGCTGCGTTTACTACAGTAACTTGAGTAAAAGTTGACTGAGTGGGTCTCTGAGCTGCTGCGAGTGAGTGGAGGCGGGGATCATTTGCATATTCATGGTTCCGCAATAAACTAAATGAAACAAGGGTATAGAGTTACATTAAATATATTTTTAAGGCATGACAAAAAAATTCAGAGGAAAAAACTTTTAAATATGTAATTTTGGTGATCAAAGATAAGTTTTAAGAGATAAAATGATTGACTACAGGGGGACTTATCAGCATTGCTACTTTTAGCTCCCTAGCACTGCTGTTTTAAGATTTCACTGCATCTATGCGTGTCTATGCATGCATAGGCATGTGTTTATGGGGAGGTGGCTGGTCCCTGACATGGTTCCCTTATGAAAGTGACCCCAGGCAAAGCTGTTGTTTTCTTCAACACCTTCTCCCTGTGGAAAACACGAGTCCTTAAGAGATTCAGATACCAGGCAAACACCCTGACACAATCTCCCCACACTGTCTCTGTATTCCCATAAACTCTCGCTCAAAGACAACTTCCAAAGGCAGTAGACGAAGACCCAGTTAAAAGGAATGTTTTTACATGAACCGTAGGTGATCTTGGAAACGAATCCATGCAATGATATTCTGTATTTCTCTCACTATATTGCTCTCTTTGCACAGAGGCATATATTTCACGGCTGCAGAGCTTTCCAAGTGTGCGTCTCTCTCTTCTCCTCTGCCTGCTGAGATACACAACTGAACCCCAATGGATAAGAGTGGTGAGATAGTGGAGCGGTGTCAGTGTGTGTGTGTGTGTGTGTGTGAGTGTGTGTGTGTGCCACACGACCAGGGTGACGGCCGCTTGTTTACCGGCCTCATTATGTCAGCTCGCTTCCTCAGAGGCTGTGGCAGGTCACGCCAAGGCCTTCTGTCCACCTACACACATGCACGCACGCACACACACACACACACACACACACACACACACACACACACACACACACACACACACACACACACACACACACACACACACACACACACACACACACACACACACACACACACACACACACACACACACACACACACACACACACACACACACACACACACACACACACACACACACACACACACACACACACACACACAATCAAGTATTGCAGCAATGGGGTGAAGGACAATGCAAACAATTATTTGGGATTGGACATCTCAGACAGACCACTGAAGTGGCCAATACCATTGAGCCGTCATTAAAATATGTTCGTAATCTTCGTCTCTTATGCACTCGTACCACACAATATTGGTAAGAATTTTTACAAAACTGCGAAACGCTAAACTTTACGACGTCTTCTACATCCATGATATAAGTTGTTGAGAATGATCTTTGTACATTTGCATGTATCGCCAAATGCTATTTCCCCTTTCTTTCCAATTATAGAGAGATACGCTCGCATTACCTGTCAGGACAGTTGGGGCAGCACCAATAATTGGGCCAATACTGAACTTCCAAAAGTTGTCGGACTTGCAAAAAGCACATATAACTAATGTAAACTACTATTAATAAGTAGCTTAAAGTTTGCACATCAGTTCATTAAGGATATTTTTCCCAAGAACAATTCTATGTATAATTCAAACACATAATTCATGGGATAATGGGAGCTGGTGTTGCTAAATAGCATTCTGCATAGATCATATGCGGGAAAGATGTGTGTGCATGTATGTTACCTGTGTGTGTTCTCCATCTCTGCAGTCCTCACATCCATAATCCCTTTTATTGAAATCCGTGTCACCTGCTGCCTGCGTAGTCCAGCACCCTGAAGCGCCAGCCGGCTGGCACTATGATGGGCTCTGTGATGAGAGAGAGAGTGAGAGAGAGAGAGAGAGAGAGAAAGAGAGAGAAAGACAGGAGATTATCAAGTCTAGCTTACATTGATTGCATTCAATATGCAGAAGACATTCACAGAAAAACAAATTAATCATAAATTTCTCCTAGTACATTTTACAAGAGCATTAACAATCAGATTCCATTATATAAATGCATCTTAGATCAATTAGATCATTGCTGCTGGATAAACAAGCTAAGCCGATTCAGCTGGTGACCTTATTGCTAGTTACCAGTATTAGGCATATTTTGGGCCTTTTCTTGGCTGGTCAACCCCACAGGTGTAATGAGAATAAGACCAGAGAAAGCTGTATAATATATATACAGCATATATATATATATATATATATATATATATATATATATATATATATATATATATATATATATATATATATATATATATATATATATATATATATATATATATATATATATATATATATATATATATATATATATATATATATATATACACACAGATCACGCATAACATTATGACCATCTTCCTAATATTGTGTTGGTTCCCCTTTTGCAGCCAAAACATTCTTGAACCATTTTTGCTTTGTGGCAGGGCGCATTATCCTGCTGAAAGAGGCCACAGCCACCAGGGAATACCGTTTCCATGAAAGGGTGTACATGGTCTGCAACAATGCTTAGGTAGGTGGAATTTGTCAAAGTAACATCTACATGGATGGCAAATCCCAAGGTTTCCCAGCAGAACATTGCCCAAAGCATCACACTGCCTCCGCCGGCTTGCCTTCTTCCCATAGTGCATCCTGGTGCCATGTGTTCCTCTGGTAAGCAATACATTCTTTTGATGTAAAAGAAAACGTGAATAATCAGATTAGGCCACCTTCTTCCATTGCTTCGTGGTCAAGTTCTGATGCTCACGTGCCCACTGTTGGTGCTTTCAGCGGTGGACAGGGGTCAGCATTGACACAAACTGACTGGTCCGCGGCTATGCAGCCCCATTTGCAATATATATTCTGACACCTTTCTATCAGAACCAGCATTAACTTCTTGAGCAATTTGAGCTACAGTAGCTCATCTGTTTGATCGGACCACACGGGCCAGCCTTCACTCCCCATGTGCATCAATGAGCCTTGGCCGCCCATGACCCTGTTGCCGGTTCACCACTGTTCCTTCCTTGGACCACTTTTGATAGATACTGACCACTGCAGACCGGGAACAGCCCACAAGAGCTGCAGTTTTGGAGATGCTCTGACCCAGTCGTCTAGCCAAAACTCGCTCATATGTTTACGCTTGCCCATTTTTACTGCTTCTAATACATCAGCTTTGAGGACAAAATGTTCAATTGCTGCCAAATATATCTCACCGACTAACAGGTGCCGTGATGAAGAGATAATCAGGGTTATTCGCTTCACCTGTCATAATGTTATGCCTGTTCGGTGTGTGTGTATATATATATAAAGGAAGTATGCAATTTAGGATGCAGCCACTAATTACTAGAGGGAAGGAAAAACTGGCGAACAACTAGCTTAAAAGATCGACACAGACCCTATTGAATGTTGGCGCCAGGGTTGTGTAAAATTAAGAATTTACCTCCTTTCAGTTCATGATGGTGAATTTGAATTTAATTGGCCACAGACCATAGGATTTACAATTCAAAGAAATTCAACACAGGTAATGCATTCTAAGAATTCATGTGTTCTTACACCTTGGTCTATAAATGGAAAGTTAATGTAATAGAAGACACGGGCCGGGTTTAAATCCCAGTTGCGCAGGTGAGGCATGTTGTAACACTGCGTTACATTGTGCCCCTATTAGAAATATGCTGTTCTATTCTATACTTTAATGAATTCTATTGAGAAACCATGAGACAAAGGTGAATAATGGGTGAAGTCAATGTTCAGAAGTTATTAATTATTATTATGTTTTGAACTATGCTGGGGTGCGTTTCCCAAAAGCATCGTTAGCCAACTATGGTCGCAAGTTCCGTCGTTATCAACATAGTTCAACCAGTCGGTGTTTCCCGAAACCAAGGTTCGAACGAACATTCGCAAACAGCATCGCCAAGTTGCGTGGATGGAATGACAGCTCTCGACCTGTGGTTAGAAGCATCTTGTTTGCATGACATGTGGACTTAATAAATCCTTATCTTGAGCAAAATAAGCAAGCTGACATTTAGTCCAATCTATATCTTTTATTTCGAATACATACAAATGTCATTTATGTCTTTAAGTTTGTCAAGAGATTTAAAGCACCTTTTTTGAAGAGTGCGCATGTGCGGACATGCTCTAGTATGTAAGAACGAGCCTATTTGAATTTGGAATTTGGAATTTGAAAATAATAATAAGTCCTCAGGTGCCATGTCGATAATTTATAGCAAAAAATCTAGCATGAATTCGATCTCTAATTAATTCATTAAAAGCAGTTATTACACCACCACCTGCGTGAAATCATTAACCAACGTGGTTGAATGACAGATTTGCGACAATACGGTTTCGGGAAACAGTCGTGACCATATATATACATAATAAAGGCTAGGGCTGCGTCCGAAATCGAATACTTCTCAACTATATAGTATGCGAAAAACAGTATGCCAACAGAGTAGTATGTCCGAATTCATAGGATTCGAAAAACAGTCGGCAAAAGTACCCAGATGAACTACTACTTCCGGCGAGATTCTGAAGTGTGTATACGATGGACACTTTACTATCCCATGAGGCCACGGGAGACGATTTATGAATGGAGGTGAAGGGACGCAAATGACGCTGGTAGGTAACATGGTCATGACAACATGGCGGTTGTAGTGCGTCCGAATTACATTCATACTACATTCATTCATACTATATAGAACGTACTTTTTTAATGGTCGCGAAATTCGTTCAAATTCAAATGTAGTACCTACTCACATAGTACGTGATTTCGAACGCAGCCTTCATGTCTCGTCTGCGCTGCTGGCCAATGGAGGTCGACGTCCGCACCTGGCGGCCATCTTGTCACAGTCAGGTCGCTCACTCGTAACATTGTGTTTTAATGGTGCATGTACTTTTTAAATAGGCTAACCATAACTTGCTCAATTTTCTACCGATTTTCAAACTGTTTGGTTATAAACGTTAGAGATGTAGTTATGACACTGCATACTTATGAATAATTATTCATAATTTGTTCAAGCATCCAGAATTATAGCCACGTTAATAACGTTTGTAAGAAACCAAACCATTTGTAAATCCGTCAAGATTTCAGCGAGATAAGAGTGTTTGTGTTTGTGCAGATCACTCACCTTACATCAGGTCAAGACAAGATGGCCGCCGGTGATGACGTTAAAGACTCCGCCATAAGACATCTAGCCTTTATTATGTATATCTATGGTCGTGACCATCTATGGTCGTGACTAGCTAGTTGATTTGTTCAACGATGCATCGTACAATAGTAGTTCAGCAGTGAGTTACGTCGTTATACAGGAAAGGCACCCCTGTATAGCTGTTTTGCAGTGTGTTTGTTGTCAAACTCAAAAAAGTATTTATTTTGAATGATTCAAAAATGTCATTATTTTATTTGAAAAGGTTAATAATTGTATTTTATTGACAAAATATTTTAGTTTGTCTTGTATATTTTTTTGATTATATATGATTATATTTTAAGCTGTCATATGGTCATGTTACAATGTACTCCACACATGGGGCATGTTGTCACATTTCACTTCCATTCTTTCGGAGTATATCAAGAAAAAAGTATACACTGCATTAATGAAACAAAACCACATAATTGTACTAGACATGTGTGAAATTAATATTCTGAACCCCAAGTGGATTTATACAAACTGAGAAAGTCAAAAAGCGGTAGGTTGTGCCCCGCTCAACCCCAACATTTTTCCTTAGGATCTTTAATTTTAAAGGGTTAGTTCACCCAAAAATGAAAATTCTGTCATTAATTACTCACCCTCATGTCGTTGGACACCCGTAAGACCTCCGTTCATATTCGGAACACAAATGAAGATATTTTAGTTGAAAGCTGATGGCTGAGAAAGGCTTCACACAGGCCTCCATTGGCATTCAGTACATTGACACTTCCAAGATCCATGAAAGGCACTTAAAACGTCGTTACAAAGTCTATCTCACCACAGTGACTCTACAATAATCATACAATGCGACGACAATAGTTTTTGTGCGCAAAAAAAAATCAAAATAACACCTTTATCCAACTTGTTCTCGACTTCCGTGTGTGCCTCCACGACGCATGCGCGAGAATATGACGTAGCGCCGGTGTTTGGGAATCCATGAAATACACACTTAAGCCCCATTTTGAGCACTACGCCGAGACCTAAAGCACGATCAATGTAGAATCCAACAGCTTAGACACGCGCGTCTTCCTCTGCTCGTCAACAAATCGCTTCTGGGTCATGTGTCCGAACGCCGGATCTGCGTCATATTCTCGCGCATGCGTCGTGGAGGCATACACGGAAGTCGAGAACAAGTTGGATAAAGGTGTTATTTTGATTTTTTTTTGCGCACAAAAACTATTGTCGTCGCATCGTAAGATTATTGTAGAGCCACTGTGGTGAGATAGACTTTGTAACGACGTTTTAAGTGCCTTTCATGGATCTTGGAAGTGTCAATGTACTGAATGCCAATGGAGGCCTGATTGAAGCCTTTCTCAGCCATCAGCTTTCAACTAAAATATCTCCATTTGTGTTCCGAATATGAACGGAGGACTTACGGGTGTCCAACGACATGAGGGTGAGTAATTAATGACAGAATTTTCATTTTTGGGTGAACTAACCCTTTAAGCTAGTTCAAACTGGTCTAACACTTTTTCGTATCTGTAAAAATAAATGTATTGTTGATTTTATTTTGTAACACCACTTCACCATAGATTAGGGGTTATTTTTGTATTATTCTGTTGTGTTTAATTGTTAGAATAAGAATCTAACTCGATTCTGTCTGGTTCTGGTTTCCAGCTTCAGGGTAGATGGGCGTCAGTGGGCGGCCATTTTGTGATGTGAGCTGAGGAGAAGAGCATGTCCTGCGCTCCCTCATGGATCAGCTCAGATGTTTTCACTCCCTCTGCTGTGCACCTGGGAGTGAGGGCCATGCGTATCTGCCGAGAAAGAGAAAGAGAGAGCGGGTGGGGGGGTTGTAAGAGAAGAGATAGATATATCCCCGTTCAAGCCTGTGACACATTAATTATTAACAAACTCAGAGTAAATGCGTAAACTCTCCCTCTCCTGTCCTCTCATCCCTCTCTCCTCCACTGCTCGCCGTCTTGTCTTCACTCATCCAGTTCCTTCAGCGCTCCGTTTCCGACAAACACCTTTCCCTCTTATTCTCTTTCTCTTCTGCATACAGTCACCCTCTCTAAACCTCTGTTTTTTTCAGTCAGTTTTCCCTCGTTCTTTTTTCTTCTTTTAGTGAAGTGCAGTGTGCTGCTCGTAAAATGAAGTGGAGCATGTCGATTGGGGGGGTGGGGGGTGTGGAGGACACGGGAGGGGGGGTTGGGGGGGTGTGTGACAGCGGTGTCAGGCACAAGGCCCCAAGAGAAAGATGGAAACTCAGAGAAAAAGAGAGAGAAATGGATGGCAGGAGATGGGCTCTGTGACTAGTTTCAGGTGTGGAGCTTAGAACAGGAAGCTGAGGTTCAGTGGAAAATTCAACATGAAACTGCCTTCGCAACACATTTTTACTTCCATATTGTGACGTATTTCAGAGTGAAACATGATAATCAGTGAGAGGGCTGCATATATTTTAATCCATTGCCAATTCATTAGATTAGAGGTGGTTGGAGTAGATGGTAAAAAAAAAAAAGACATGAAATGGTGAAGTCAGTCAAAAATGTGCAAACAAATGTAACTTTAGGGGAATGGCAGCTTGTCACGAGGCCCTCAAAAACAAAGGGACACTTCATACCACATATACACCAAAAAGGTGCATATTAGTACCTTAGAGTAGTAATATGTGTATACCTTTAAGGTGCTACTATGCATCTTTAAGAGGTAAATAAATGGAACTACTCCAGTGACAAGCTGTTAAAAAAAAAATTCTGAAAGGGCAGGACAAGGTGTAAAGTTCTGATGACAAGTCATGAAGCCATCTTTATTTCATATAATATATGACCATAATGACCATATATCAATATCTTATATCAATATATGATATAATGACCAATAATACTGATTATCTCTTCATCACGGCACCTGTTAGTGGGTGGGATATACTAGGCATTAAGTCAACATTTTGTCCTCAAGTTGATGTGTTAGAAGATGGGCAAGCGTAAAGATTTGAGCGAGTTTGACAAGGGCCAAATTGTGATCACTAGACGATCATCTCCGAAACTGCAGCTCTTGTGAGGTGTTCCCAGTCTGCAGTGGTCAGTATGTACCAAAAGTGGCCAAGGAAGGAAGAGTGGTGAACTGGGTCATGGGTGGGACAAGGCTCATTGAAATTGAAACAAGTCCAATCCATGGAGTGCCCACCTTAAAGGATCTGCTGCTAACATCTTGGTACCAGATAGCACAGCACACTTTCAGGGGTCTAGTGGAGTCCATGCCTCAACGGGTCAGGGTTGTTTTGGCAGCAAAACAGGAACCAAAACAATATTAGTCATATTAACAGTTAGCTAGGTATTGGATAGGATTAAGGGATGCAGAATAAGACATTAATATGTGCTTTATAAGTACTAATAAACAGCCAATATCTTAGTAATATGCATGCTAATTAGCAACTAGTTAATAGTGAGAATTGGAACCTAAACTAAAGTGTTACTGATTCATTTTTAAAAAGTAACAGTCCAGCAACTTTCTAAACACAAAAAACAACACACATATACACTCACACAGACTTCAGTCCTCGATTAACTTCTACCACACTGTAACCTCTCCCTACTTTGCTTTACTTGGACCCTGTCATGAATGTAGTCTCCATGGACACTGTCTCCATGGGCATGGTCTCTACGGACAAAAATCTCAACACACGGCTTTGTGTACCTATGTGAGTTTGTGAGTTTGCAGGTGTGTGTGTGTGTGTGTGTGTGTGTGTGTGTGTGCAGAGTGGTATCTCCAGACCAACACTGTAGCTTTCATCAGCGCGCCCTTGAGTGGGCCGCTTTCACACGAACAGGCTTACAGGACACAGACTCCCCGCAGATGGAAAAACCCGCTGCTGCTGGGACAGGAAGTCCAGAAGCTGCAGTGGTGAGGTCATCCCTTCACTCCCGGACTGGGACGACGGCTAGAGGCTGATCAGCGACCACAGAGTTGAAGGACACAGGCACACCCTTCAGATGTAAACTGTGTGTGAGAAAAAAAGAAAGAAAAAAAAGCTGTGGCGGTCTTCATGCCATCACCTGGACGGCAGTAATGGAAAACAAGCAAAAACCGTTTGTTTTTCATTTGCGCAAAACTATTTTTGCTCTCCGACACACACCCACTCAGGAACATGCACACGCTCGCCGTTGACACACATCGCGAGGACAGCTGCAGTGAGCGTGGAACAGAGGACAGTGTCTCTGGCCCTTCGGTCTACCTCACCATGGCAACACTTCCTCCTGCGCAGACATTGCAGCTGGACCAGATCTACACACACATACACACAAACTAACACAGTTTAAAGCCACTTAACTGGCCTATTTTCAGAATCCATGCGACATAAAACTAATGTCATGATCTCAGCAATTGTATAACCCTCTGAGGGACAGCAGGAAGTTCACGAGAACTTGTTTAGTGCCTTGTGAAATTCTTATTCTTACCACCACAGCAATTCAAGTTTGAAGTACCGCTTTCAAGTTTTTGTCACAATCACAGAGACTTGCATTCAAATATTGCTAGAACAGAATGTGTTTAAACTACTTTAAACACCACAGCTTTTTATATACAGTGGCATGAGATGCTGAAAAAACTGTGATATGCAATGCAATGGCCAAAGTACATTATATTGCCAAGAGTTTTGGGACGCCTGTCTTTACATGCACATGAACTTTAATGACATCCCATTATTAATCCATAGGATTTAATATGGAGTTGGCCCACTCTTCACAGCTATAACAGCTTCAACTCTTCTGGGAAGGCTTTCCACAAGGTTTATGAGTGTGTTTATGGGAATTTTTGACCATTCTTATAGAAGCTCGTTTGTGAGGTCAGGCACTGATGTTGGACGAGAAGGCCTGGCTCGCAGTCTCCGCTCTAATTCATCCAAAAGGTGTTCTATCGGGTTGAGGTCAGAACTCTGTGAAGGCCAGTAAAGTTCCTCCACACCAAACTCGCTCATCCATGTCTTTATGGACCTTGCATTGTGCACTGGTGTGCAGTCATGTTGGAACAGGAAGGGGCCATCCCCAAACTGTTCCCACAAAGTTGGGAGCATGAAATTGTCCAAAATGTCTTGGTATGCTGAAGCATTAATAGTTCCTTTCACTGGAACTAAGGAGCCAAGCCCAACCCCTGAAAAACAACCCCACACCATAATCCCCCTCAACCAAACTTTACACTTGGCACAATGCAGTCAGGCAGGTACCGTTCTCCTGGCAACCGCCAAACCCAGACTCGTCCATGGGATTGCCAGACAGAGAAGCGTGATTCGTACTTTGCATTGCACTTGGTGATGTAAGGCTTGGATGCAACTACTCGGTCATGGAAACCCATTCCATGAAGCTCTCTACACACTGTTCTTGAGCTAATCTGAAAGCCACACAAAGTTTGGAGGTCTGTAGCTGTTGAAACAGAAAGTTGGCGACTTACGCACACTGTGCGCCTCAGCATGCGCTGACCCCGCTCTATGATTTACGTGGCCTACCACTTCGTGGCTGAGTTGTTGTTTTTCCCATTGCTTCCACTTTGTTATAATAACACTAATAATTGACCGTGGAATATTTAGTAGTGAGGAAATTTCACGAATGGACTTATTGCACAGGTGACAACCTATCACGGTACCACGCTTGAATTCACTGAGCTCCTGTGAGCGACCCATTCTTTCACAAATGTTTGTAGAAGCGTCTGCATGCCTAGGTGCTTGATTTAACACACCTTTGGCCATAGAAGTGATTGGATTTGGAGGGGTGTCCCAACTCCCAATACTTTTGGCAATATAGTGTGTGTGTGTGCATGCAACAAAAATGCTGTCTGAAAGTCTACTTTGGACAGATTGGCAAACTCGATAACAAAAATGGACTGCTATTGACTGGTATCAGCATATATTTATGCTATTAATTGTATTAATTAATCTGCATATTACCAGTATAATCCTGAGTCAGTGTGACCTTTTGCTTCTTATAATGTCACATTTTCACACACCTGCATGTTTATTTTATAAAATGATTCTGTGCATGCAGACACCAGGGAGCAATGTGTGCGAGATTCACACATATTAGAGAGAGAGAGAGAGAGAGAGAGAGAGAGAGAGAGAGAGAGAGAGAGAGAGAGAGAGAGAGAGAGAGAGAGGGAGAGTGGAAGTGGGTCATCTGTAACAGAACAAGTTTCTCACATGAGTCCAGCCTTCATATCCTCTCTTCACCTCCAGACATTTCTCCTCCGTCTTCCTCTTTCTGTCCCTTTACCCTTGGTACTCGTAGTTCCTAAATGAAATGCAAAAATGTTGTCACTCAATTAGCAATAATTAACAATACAATGTACATAACACTGTCTATGAAGTCGATGCTTCTAATGAATTATAGCTCCATGTGTACTTATTTATGAGTAGTATTCTATAAATATGTTTATAAAGACCCATTAAGACCTATACGGCATTATAAAAACAGTTATAGTTACATTTATTTTATTTTTATAATCTTAAAACTTATAAGTCATGCATTTGCTATTCAATACATATGCTCATAATCCATTACACTGATTTATAAGTATTAATTAGTCAGTCGTATGGTTCCATGAATGTATTTATAAAGATGAAACCTGCATTTGAATAATGTAATATTATAGTTACAATGAAATTTTAGTAATTCAGATTTATTTTAGTACTGCATCCAACATAAAAGTGTGTTTACATAATATATTTGTACTGTGTATTTGTACTTTGTATTATGTATATATATATATATATATATATATATATATATATATATATATATATATATATAAATACACACACATGGATGTATAAATTTAAGTTTTTTTAATATTTATACATAAAATATTTATATATATAATATAAATTATATAAATATATATAAAGTATATACATGCAAATATTTCTTAAATATTTACATGTGTGTGTATTCAAATATATATTATAATTATACACAGTACACACACATGTATTATGTAAACACAAACATTTATTTTGGATGCGATTAATTGAGATTAATCGATTTGACAGCACTAATTAATTTCTGTCAAATAAGTGAATACATTGTTATTAATACACTCTAAAAAATGCGGGGTTAAAAACAACCCAAGTTGGGTTGAAAATGGACTAACCCAGCGATTGGGTTGTTTTAAGCAAACATTTAACCCAACTGCTGGGTGAAAACGACCCATTCACTGGGTTAAAACAACCCAATTGCTGGGTTAGTTCATTTTCAACCCAACTTGGGTTGTTTTTAACCCAGCATTTTTTTAGAGTGTAGCCATGTTGTTTCTTCTAAATACTTATTGTAAGCGATAATACAGTTACTAATGCTATAATACTATAAATACATCATTGATGGCTTAAAGTGAAAACATTGAATGCAATTTTCCTAAAGCAAATGTTAAGAAATTATGAATATGTGCTCATTATTCATTTTAAGTTGTTTATTTGTAAATGTAACTAATGAACAATAATTCCAGTAATAGAAAAACCCAAACAGAAATCATTAATACAAAAAAAAAAAAAAAAAAAAAAAAAATCTTAGCAAAACTGCAACAATATTTTAAAGTATAACTTCAAACTGCTACAAGCAATACCATGCATATGACTGAGAATATAGATTTGAACAAATCAAAATTATGACCTCTAATGCAAATGTTAGCCATTAAAACCACTGAAATTCTGGGGACCCGGTACTGGAGGAGCTCTGGCCTCATATGTGGTACCATTTGAAAGCTTAGTCTCTACTTTCTGGAGATATGCATAAGGATTTGGCCTACCCTAATTGAAAAGCTTCCCATACCCACATACAGTGGTCTAAATGTACAATTTTGGTGTCATTTTACAGGAAACCCTTTACATAAAGCACTGCTAAAAGTGATAAACATGTAAGTATATGTTGTCTGAGCTGTAATACCACCCCCCCCCCCCCACACACACACACACACTTTTAGATTTCTTTTGGTTATAAATTCATTTTTGAAAGTGTGTAAGATCCTGTGTGCTCTAGCACCCTGCAGACAGGTTGGGCTGTTTCCACTAGATTCCAGAAAATACTGGAAAAAAGATTTTTGTTATTACAGCTTGGACAACATATACTTACATGTTTATCACTTTTAGCAGTGGTTTATGAAACGTCAAAGGGTTTCCTTTAAAATGACACAAAAATTGTGTATTTAGAACACTGTATGTGGGTATGGGAAGCTTTTAAATTTGGGTAGGCCAAATCCAAAAATGGTTAAAGAGGTTAAAGACATAATTGATAACTCATTGGTACAGCAAACAAGTGTCTCTAGAACTATTTTATATCTAAAAATCAGTGTATAATGGATTATGGGCATGTGCATTGAAAAGCATGTGCATTGAAAAGCACAGTAATTATGAAATAAATGTAACTTTAACTGTTCATTTAATACAGAATATATCTGAAGTCTTTATAAATATATTTATAGTAGTACTTATAAGTATAAAAGGGGCTATAATTCATTATAAGCATGGACTTCATAGAAAGTGTTACCCAATGGGTTGAACACAAAGGAATCGTTCAAAATGGTGCAGTCATGTTAGTGAAATTGTTCATTGGGATAGTGTAATTCTTACACAGAATCTTTCTGTCGATCAACATGGCGTATTTGATTGACCCACTTGAACCCAATGCGGAATTTGCATGGGGAAATCTTTCGCCCTCATGTGAAGGTCCCAATTGTTTGGATTCCTCTTGAAATGACTATTTTGCCAGTAAAACAATGCAAATGCGACTTTAAGACCAGGAATATATGATAAATAGGGTGCAATTCGCATAGACTTTAAATGCATAATAAAAGTAACTTCCTATATTTTCTAGTGCTAACTTGCTCTTGTTCGGATGCATAACATTGCGTGTCTTTTGAAGAAATATTTCACATCAAAACAACAAATAGTACATTACCTTTTACAAAAAGGTAGGCCTGCCTTGGTTTTATACAATGGAAACCATGGTAAAAGTACATTAGTGCAGTTGTTCTCTTTTAAAACCATATTGTAGTATTAAAAAACATTGGAATACCATAGTGCAGTTCTTTACTGTGTCTTTTAGATATATACTGTAGTAACCAAACAATACCATGGTATATACAGTATCAAAATACCAAGGCACTGCGATTAAACTGACTTCAACAGTATGTTTTTGTAAGTGTAATACCAAACAGTGAAGGTCAACTTTAATGTCCGAGTTCTACGAGGAAGCAGATATTAGTAAATTATAAAAGAACAAACAGTGGCAGTGTTTGCTAGCACCCTGATAGCATGTAATTATTCCAGCAGGTATGAAGGAAACTGTTAATGTTATCTGCCTCATTGCACTTTCAAGTGTTTTTTAAACTGTCCCTGCCGTACGCAAGCTGAGATGAAGGGAGAATCATCTACACCTCGCACACACACAAACCCACACAAACAGGGTCTCTCCCCCTGCCCACTTCCTCTGCAGCCCATGGTGTTTCCGTTGGGGTGAGAGAGTGCCAGCTCCGTCCCCCCCTGCTCCCCAGTGGGGTCCTGCCTCCTGGCATCTGTCAGGGCAGCTGTCTCTCTGCTCATACCGCGCCCGTCCTCCACGCAGCACTGCACGCTACAGACACACACACACACACACACACACACAGGTTTACTCAGAGCGGTGATCATCCCGCACACAAGCACACGCTAACACACACAGTTTACTTTAGGCAGAAGTACAGATTTTTTTTTTTCTCAAATAAACTCAGCCATGCTCAGAATGATGGGAGTGACATCTGCAAAACTGACATACAAATTAATTTACATAAATAGTACAACACATGACAGTGCTGCAGGACCATGTGTCAGGTAAGACCAACATGAACACGACAGCTTTAGCCACTGATTTGGCTGGAAATAATGACACAGGTGAAAACACACAGCGGTGGCTGATTGCAATCTTTTAGCGCACACACACACACACACACAAACACACAATGACAGCTAAGAATCACATCATGACGGGAAGCTAAAACCAAAAAACAGCCAAACAATCAGTGGAAACATGAAACACCTGAACATTTCAGCAAAAGGAGCTGAGAGTGTGGTTGTGCTTATGTGTTAGTGTGTGTGTGTGTATCCAGGTGTGCAAGCACAACAGGAGGTAAAAATGAGAGAATGTGAGGTTCGCAGGTGTTAGCGAACACTCTGTCAAGCCCTGTAAACAGGCACACGCATGTAAATGAGAATAAAGGATAGCACAATAACTAAACTTAAACAGCTTTATAGCAGTTAACAAAAAGTTAGCTACTTCAAACCTCAGTGACTCAAACACATTTAATGAAGTTTCTTGGTCACTTTTGTGAACACACACACACACGCGCACACACCTCCTGTTAATAGGGAGGGGGCAGCCAGCATGGATGCGGCCCTGATTAATTGGGCGCGACACAGGGAAGT
Organism: Gobio gobio; assembly: GCF_949357685.1. NCBI lineage: Eukaryota > Metazoa > Chordata > Actinopteri > Cypriniformes > Gobionidae > Gobio > Gobio gobio. The sequence goes on from NC_137107.1 coordinate 24,308,035, forward strand.
GGGTCTGGAAACTACCTGGCAATTTCCAGCAACCCCCCTTCTCTCTCTTCCACTGCCCGTCTCTTGCTCTCTCTCTCTCTCTCTCTCTCTCTCTCTCTCTCTGGAGTGAAGAGAGTGGGCAGGTGGGCTGCTGGGAGGAGTGGCGGCAGCTCTGCGTTGATATTCCACTGGCGTCCAGCTTGCCCGTCGCCCTACATAGCAGGCGCTCCCTCTGGCAATGCCTGGCTTGGCTCTAGGCTCAGAGCTCCGCACACTGCGGCTCCAACAGACTTTACACACGTGCACACACAGCACACACACACCGCTTAGAAATACACATGAAGAAATATGCTAACCTTCGGCCACGCTCATTCACATGCACACTACAAAGACAAAAAACAGGCCAGTGCTGACCAGAGCTGGCCAAAGACGGAGATATTTCATTGTGCTGTGAATGCTGCATTGGGTATGAGCTCCGGCTGGCACCTCTCTTCTTGCTCTGGCCAGCGTGCGAGACAGATAGAGAAAAAGAGAGAGAGAGCGTACCATCGTGTCTATACTGCAAGCAAACAGCGCATCCAAAGTAGTTCGCTCCCATTATAATCAACAAAGCTGTTGCGTGCTAGCAGGGTAGCTTCGTTGATTATAATGGGAGCGATCTAGTTTGGTCGCGTAGCTTTCAACAGAGTCAAGGGAGAGAGAAACGAAACAAAGGAAGGGGAGAAGAGAGATTTATTTGCCCTTTTCTGAACACTGTAACTGTGTGAATTACCCTACGGAACAGGACGGAGGCTGCCTTAATGAAAGCACAGGAAGAGGGCAGCAGCTGGTGGCGTGTGTTTGAGCCGTGAGGATAAGACCCTCGCGCAGGGCTCGCCAGGGTCTTTCTGCAGAACCACTCGCGCACACACACAGGCACACACCCGGAGAGACTGAGCTTCTTTGTCCGATTTGCTGCCGCCCATGCTGGAAAAGGGCCCGGGCCACAGGGGCCTGCCTGCCTGCCCAGGAGCCAACAGCACTGCCTCAGCCGCAACTACAGCCGAGCACAAATCCAGCCCAGATCAGACCTCGCTCTCTCCTGCACAGCCCCAACAGCTTGAAAGGACAGCAACAAAAAACAAGAGAAGAACAATGTAAGTAAAGGGAAAGAAGATGAGAAGCTCAATCTGCATACGGGTGTAGGTGTCGTGCCTTGTATTCGAAAAAGTTAAATGATAGCTGGCATTTACAATGACCTCAAATTGACAAGATCTCCGTTAATACAAGAGCAGAAATAAGCTCACAGGGATGTTACAGACAGATGTGGGGCAGTTTGGTTCCCTGCAGCCCACAGCTGGAGAGAAATCTTTCAAGTTTTCAGCCATCTAGGTCTCGCAACATAACGGCACAAAATGTTTGAGAATCCGGAGAGGGTGTAACGTGTCACAGCATGTGTGTGTGGCATGCTCGTATCTGTCTGTATCTGCACACATATGTGCCGCGTGTGTTTCTTGAGCGGCGTGGAGATAACGGTCGGTGAGATGAAGGAGACGAGTGTGAGGAAGAGAGGGAGGATTTGGGGGATGGGGGCTGGAGTAGGTCTTAGGGGCACCAGGCAGGCGTAGATCCAATTACTGCCCCCCCACACTGAGTCCTTTGTGTGTGTGTCCCTACTGATAAATGAAGCTCTGAGGCTCAGCTGGGCTCACGCTCAACAGCAATATACCAGCATGCATTGCAGCTTCTGCAGAAGGATAGGCGGTGCAGTACAAGCCAAGTTCGCATGACCCATATGTGCGCGCACATGTTTGCAGGCATTGCAATGGGATTTAGATAGATTCTTGAGAAGTGACATCACATACAGAGAAGCATGAAGGACCTGAGACCTTGATAACATCAAAAGTCGCCCCAACTAATAATAGCGATCTGTTAATCAAGTTGCATTCGGGTTTTAAAACACACTTCTGGCATCTTCAAGTCTCTAGCGCATAGTCAGCAATAACAAACTTGGTAATAAAAGCTCTCCGTGATGCACTCTTTGGTGGTAAACTGTGATAATGAGCAATTTGTTTATGCATACAGATGTCTCACTGTGCACTTTATTGTGACTGAAGTTCATTGCGATGTATAATAATAAGTTGTGGTGTGTCGTCACCCTTTCAACCGGTTTCGTTTTTAATCACTCCCCAATGTGAGACACCAATGTGTCCTTTGTATCCTTAACTCCTCTACAGTACACAACTCTTGCCGGCCAATGGCATCTCTTAACAACGCCAGCCCTCGTCCCACTGGCGACGCCATCCCCCGGAGAGCCCCAAGTCTCCCTCAAAGTCAGAACCACAATCTCCTGGCAACAGTGCAAGCCTTCTACATCTAACACCTCCGGTCTCCTGGCAACCGTCTTCATAGTCCTGGTCACAAGCGGTGGAGCCTGTGCTACAAGCTGTGTGGCCACAGATGCTGATGGCGCCCCCTTGAGATTGGGGGTGTGATCACAGGTGTGGAGGTTAGAGGAATGACCACATTGTGAAGGAAGAGTTGTGTTCCAACCCAAAGAGTGGAGGCCAATCATACAATCATACTCCACCTCCTACCCTGCCAGGCGTCATCCTCCACCAACCCCATGGAAGTCTGTCTCCTAGCAACGCTGACTGCGTGCACTCCAGGAGGGATCCGGAAGTCCACATGCTCAAGCGGTGCCGTTCTTGGAGAGCATGTCAAAGCACCCCCTCCAAATCTTTCTCTTTTTTTTTTTCCTCTCTCTCCCTTTCCCTCTCTTTGGTCTACTCCAACTGGCTCCCACGCACAGATTTGGAACGGCTCCTGCACGCAGAGCCTGGGATGAAAATAACAAGGCCACAAAAATCTTCCGCTTTACAGAGTTTCTCTCTTTCCGCCACCTATCAGTTCTCTGTTATGAGTAATGAGCTAATAACCTCAGACAGCTCAGGACAGTTCCTGAAAAAAAAAAGACGGGTAAATCTCTACGTTAGAATAACTCCAGATCATCTTGGTATTGAGGACTGCTCGTTTTGCCCCAAGCCCCTATCCTCCCTCCTCTGACCCCTTTTCACCCATATATTGTGGTGTCCATTTAAATGGACTGCAACTGCTGTCAAGTATCTCTACAGAAGGTTAGACGTTTTCTTACTTGGAACAATTTCTGTGGTAAATATTTATGGCTTTGCTTTTGCCAACAGCCTTAAAGTTGGATTGGGTATTAGCGAGAACTAGCAAAAACAACTCCAATCGAACACTACCGGCTTGCTCTCCAGAGCCTAGACCAGCTCATTAAGGTTGGCATCACACTTCTCTACATTTCCGTAAGACTGCTGAATCCCCCCCCCCCGAATCTCCCCCACCCACTCTCTCTCCTCAGAATTCCCACTGCAGTTCTCAAGTCTCTCCTCAGGACTCTAGAGAATTCTGCTTTCTCACTAGTCGGTGGCGTTCAGTTGGTGAGCAGCTCCAGCCCACCTTCTGCACATCAGAGAACCTCTGTGAAATCCTAATCCCCAGAGCAGGGTGAAACACAGGCCTGGCTTGCCTGACCTCTTCGGTTGCCATGGATACAGCGCACTATAAATAAAACAGAGGTTTTTTAAAGCAGTTTGGCAGGGCTGTGCGGACTGGAGGGGTTCACTCTACACCCCCCACCCACCCAACCCTGTTTCCCACCTCTAATATTAAAATTCAAAACTACTATCAGTTGGAGTTTTTGGTTATTCTTGCCTAACACGCGTTGAGTCCAAACTTGAGGGAAAGTGAAACTGACAGAGGGAGAGAGACAGAGAAGGCAAACAAAAAGCAAGCTCTTGAACTGGCCCTCACGCATGGAGGAAGCCAAGTTGTTTGTGGGTGCCATTTTTGGAGCATTTAAATCTGTCGAGTGTAAACAGACGGAGCTGTCCTAACGGAGGCCCGTTAAAAAAAGGAGGCCCATTTTCTTCAAAGTGGCGGCACAGAGGCGTTGAGAGACGAGGGAGGCTGCATGTTTGTGCACTGAATCAGAGCTGCGCTGCAGATTTTTGTCTGGCGAAGCGAATCTCGGGAGGCTAGGAAATAATTTGGTCACGGCTGTGGGAGGTTGCTGGGGGGGGGGGGTGCAGGGTTTCGACCGTTTCGCTGCGGTGAGAACACGCTTGACACTTCATTCCTTTCCAGTTAATGCGGCTGGACTGCAGGAGTTTAACCCTCTGTCTGCCTAGGCTTGAAGCTGGACAGAGTCACAGCAAGTGACCAAAGATCTCCACTGCTGCATATGTACATTGAGAACTAGTCTGACCGCAAAGTGCTTTCAGACCAACCTGTGGAAAATCATAAATATTAGTTTACATTTGATGAAACTTATTTAATACAGAACAGAATTGAATGAAAAGCCATATAAAATGTTAGGTACAAATGAGTGCATATCAAAAATAAATCACCTTACTGAATACTAAGTTGACATGCATCTCCATATCCTCTTCTTATCTTATTCTCAATCGTTCGGGACCTTCTTATCTGCTCCGAGGCACAAGTTTAACAACCAGTGACCATGTCCAAGCAGCATGTCAATAGACAAACATCCCTGTGACTTCCTGCGTGCAGCCTCTCATGTGACAGAGGCGAGACTGAGCCTGTGGCAAAAACAAAGGCTCGCTCTACTTTCCAAACAAACTAACCCTGCCTCTGCTGCAGGTGGACACACTGGCTCACATACTGGCCATCAACCCAGATTTTCCGTGGGTGTGTTTTTTTTGTTTGTGTGTGTGTAGCGGGAGAGCAGGGAGTTAATGCGGCAGGCCTGTGGCGGTCCTCCTGCCCTCAGCCAGATTAATCATGCAGCAGACCCCGTTCCCACTGCCTGGGGGCCGAACCATGCCCGCATGCTCTCCCTATCACATGGCCCAGGCCCCCTCTCTTCTCCTCAACACAGCTCCTCTGGGGTGGGGGGTGTTACGCCCCAGAACGCCACGCTTTGCTTCCTTTCCTCTCTTTCTTTCTCCTTTTTTCCTTCTGTGGGCATCAGGAGATAGATGCAGGGAGAGAAAAACAGAAGGGTCCATCTCATCTTCCCTCCACAACAGCGGCAACAACGGCCCTTTTTATTGCTCATCGGAGGAACCCTGTCAGCGGGGGCCAGGCTTTGCAGTGGTAGGGGAGGGTGGGGGGTCGGGTTCTGTTTGCCAGGGGCCTCCCGCACTTGCCTGGAAACAACTCACCGATGTCTCTGTGCATAGGAGAACAGCCGATGCTATTGTTGCAGGACTGGGCACCAGCTCCCACTTGTCCGTGTCTTTTGACTGGTTAGCGAGCTAGTGTGCCTTCACGCAGAGCCGATGACGCATTTAAAGAACTACATGATGTCACACACTAGGAAAGAAGAAATCTTGTGTAGCGCACAACATCTACTACTACAAAAAAAAAAAAAAACGTGTGCTTGAAGTTTGTGATATTGGTCTGGGATTGGTCTTTTGTTTTGCATGGCCATTACATGGGGGTGTGAAGCAGCCAAGGTGCTTAAAAACAAAAACCAAGACCAATGGCCTGTTGCACAAAGCTGGTTTTAGTTGCTACCCAGGTAAGTTCGAGATTAGTTTGAGCAAACGCTGGTTTTTCGGGCTCAAGAAGGTGGATTGGTTTTTAACAGTGTTCATCACCATGGTAACTTACACGGCTAACCTGCTCTGGAGCAGGTTTTCTTCTGGGTTAGAGATCGCAAACCCAAACTGGACCAATCAGCTGCGAGTAAAGATGCAATAAAGCGACACCCCCTGTATCTCTCGTTCCAAATTAAAGCAGTTTATAGTGAAAATCTGCTCATCTTTTGGTGCTAATTATTTATTATATTTATATTAGGCTATATGAATTATAATTACTTTTAATTCATACAATATATTCATATAATGATTATATTCATTGACAAGTAGCCAAATATTAATATAAATATAATACATGCATTCATAATTCTTTTAAACAACGTGTATTCATGAGCTCTTTGTGAACCTATAATTATTAGGCATATTTCTTTGATTCACATCATGCATTGATATAGTCAGATATTCTTTCAGCTGCCTTCTCGCACTTTCGCTGCAGCAGTAGTGTTTATTCTTGTTTTGTAAACGCATTTGATTTCATGATAATTTTCAAAACGATCGCTCAATCTTCAGAAGAGAAGTGAACTGCGCAGTCTCTCTTGCGAGAAGTGAATCAAGCGGACACTGTGATTGGCTGTTTGCCGCACGTGACACGCTTTCAGGCGCGCTTCAGAGTTAATCGCAAACTGGATTAAACCGGAGTTGACAGAGAATGTTTATACCAAGCTTTGAGCAGAGGTGGACAAAGTACACAACTCCATTACTCGAGTGAAAGTAAAAGTACCACTGGTCAAATATTACTCTGTTACAAGTGAAAGTTGTTAAAACAATTTTTGCTTAAGTAAAAGTTAGAGATGCTCCGATCAGCATTTTTGGGGCAGATCACCGATTACCGATCACCAAGATCATGATCTGCCGATTGCCGATCACTGCCGATCACAGAATGGCAATCTTTTATCTATAATCTTGCAGAGTTTGCACCATTTGTAGAAATGAAACTAACTCTAAATTAACTGAGTCAAGATCTTGAAGAACCACCAAGTGTTTATTTTAGAAAATGATAACTTAAGGCTACTGTAGGCCATCTTTCCCAAATAAATGTATATAATAAATGTATATAATTATCTCACCTAAATATTTGATCATGCAAAAGTTAGTCATTCAAGAGCAGTGAGTGTCATAAAGGTTCATCAAACAACACAAGACAAAGAGAAACTCAGAGACAGCAGCAGTTTATTCGACAGCTGTCACTTTAAGAGCGAACACGGTTACAGTTACATGCAGTTGCACAAACGTTCACTCGCGAGTCACGACGGGGTTTACGTGCACACTCGTCAAGACGGTCATTTAGTACATACATTTGTGTGTGTATCTGACCATTTCAGCGCAATTTGTACTCGCAAGCTTTTTGTGAGATGGCCTGTGTGTGTGTGTGTGTGTGTGTGTGTCTCCAGACCGTGCGCGCGAGTGCGGTTTGAACACTGGCAAGACTTAAAAATAAATGCAAATGATAAACTTTAGTGACGATGCGACACTGCCTCGATTGTGCAAAGTGGCAAATCCTGTGTCAACTGTGCAGCTCGATTTTAGTGCACATGCGATGCGCTGATGTGAAGCCATTTGAGCATTTTGAAAGGGAGAGAGAGAGCGCGTACGCGGTGATTCACGCGCGCTGTTTGTGAACTTGCGTCCCACAGAATGTTTTCAAATGACTGCGTAAGTTATTTAATATAGAAATATGAATTGTACCTCACCTTCAGCATTATAATTATATTACCCGCGCTGGAAAGAGAATAAGACGGTGTCGCTGCATATCATGCCCTAGCTCTCACGGCAGGTGCGGGTTTTTATGTGTCGTCAGCATGCGATCGGTTCATGAGATCGGCCTTTTTGGAGACCGCCGATCAATCATCCCAAAGCAATTATCGACCGATCGAGATCGGTTGCCGATCGATCGGAGCACCCCTAGTAAAAGTACAGAGGTACTTGCTTTTAAAAGTACTTAAGTATCAAAAGTAAATTTCCTTTTTTATGTCAATGCATTATTTTATTATTGTTGCATTGTATAAATGCACGCTGTGCCATGGTGGTTTAAGTCAGTCATTGACGTTCCATCCGACATGCTAGCATACGACCACCTTGAACTCATTTAAATACTTAAAAGTTTTACAAAGCTGCTGTCACTTTAAAGCCGCACTAGGTAACTTTTGCTCTCGGGCTCCCCCTACAGTTGTGAAACAGTATTGTCCTCTACTACTGTCGTAAACGGTCACTCTACATCAGGGGATGCATCGGACGTGCATTTGTTGACATGACAACTATGATAGCCCTGAACACTGCAGGAGTTCACATGTAGGTGTTCTGCTTGCGTCGCGTGTGAAATGTCTTCATCCCAGGTACAGTGGCATATGTTTCAGCATGTCATATGAATACAATTTCATGGGTTTTATTTTTTTCAAACGCCAAATGATCGCGATGCTCACGTTTACAAGCCAGCGTCATTATAGTAGCCTAGTCTATTGGTTCCCGTTTTACAGAATCTATATGATACTTCAATTCAATGTTTGAGTGGTAGGTAATAACCATATATCGTCAATATTATATTATCAAGCTACCATAGATGAATCTGCACATTCGAAAAATCGATTTGCATTAAAGCTTGAGGAAAGACAAATAAACCAATATCACAGACATGTTAGGTATCCTAAAATATGATTTTGTATGTATTACGTATTTACTTGCAAGAATGTAGCCCCTCCTCCTTCAGCTCACGCCAACGAGCAAACGCTGGCCCAATGTTGATCCTCGTCCTGCCTTTAATCCCATCACTTTCTCGTTTTCTCTTTTTGCTTTCCTCAGACAAAACCTTTGCTTTCTTATTTTTCTGTGCTGCTTCGGCCATGACTATAACATTCGGCAAACAAATGATTTGCGAGCGATTTTTTCACGCACGTCCGAATTTAAGGAAGTGGGGATGGTGGTGGAAGTGACGTATATGCCGTAAAGCAGTCGAATTTTGTAGTTCTTTTTGTTCTCGGGTTACTACCCGAAACCCGAAGTTTAAAAGTACGATTAAAAACGATACAGACCCCGTCAGGCTATGGCAGACGTGTCATTCAACCTATTGTAAGTCGATGTATCATCACAAGAGTTTTGAAAATATATTATGAAGGTTGAAAAGTTACCTAGTGCTGCTTTAAGACAGAATGCACAAATCCTACACACTGATACACATCCTATATTCCCCCAACTGTTTACGTTCACTTAAGATATAATCAACTTTGTTTACGTGAATACTTTCCAAAATGAAAAATGTATTCAGTACTTGTGCTCTGACATCTCAGAGGTACAAAAAAAACAGACTGAACTGAATTCTTTCATCATGCTTTTTCAGATTCATCCATATGTCTATGCTTCTCTTTCTCCCATACATTTACATTTTGCAAAAAAAAAAAAAACTTTTAAAGAAGAAAAAAAATTATCCACTGACTTGCAAAGCTGCTACAGAAAAAGTACGATATTTGTCTTTCAAATGTAGTGAAGTTAAAGTAAAAGTTTCCCTAAAAAAAATAATACTTCAAGTAAAGTACAGATACTCAAAGTGTACTTAAGTACAGTACTCAAGTAAATGTACTTCGTTACTGTCCACCTCTGGCTTTGAGAGACCGTTGAACTTGATCTACCGGTAAAACAGGTTGGATTTATCTGGATTTGTCAACTCTAAACTTACTCTAAAACTCAAGAGTTTGTTCAGCTAGCTTCAGGCAACAGGCCTCTAGTAGAGCCACTGCAAGGGTAAAGGACTGAATGAAAGCTCAGATAGCAAACAATTTACCACACACACACACACACACACACACACACACACACACACACACACACACACACACACACACACACACACACACACACACACACACACACACACACACACACACACACACACACACACACACACACACACACACACACACACACACACACACACACAGTGAGGAAAATAAGTATTTGAACACCCTGCTATTTTGCAAGTTCTCCCACTTAGAAATCATGGAGGGGTCTGAAATTGTCATCGTAGGTGCATGTCCACTGTGAGAGACATAATGTAAAAAAAAAATCCAGAAATCACAATGTATGATTTTTTAACTATTTATTTGTATGATACAGCTGCAAATAAGTATTTGAACACCTGAGAAAATCAATGTTAATATTTGGTACAGTAGCCTTTGTTTGCAATTACAGAGGTCAAACGTTTCCTGTAGTTTTTCACCAGGTTTGCACACACTGCAGGAGGGATTTTTGCCCACTCCTCCACACAGATCTTCTCTAGATCAGTCAGGTTTCTGGCCTGTCACTGAGAAACACGGAGTTTGAGCTCCCTCAAAAGATTTTCTATTGGGTTTAGGTCTGGAGACTGGCTAGGCCACGCCAGAACCTTGATATGCTTCTTACAGAGCCAATCCTTGGTGATCCTAGCTGTGTGCTTTGGGTCATTTTCATGTTGGAAGACCCAGCCTCGACCCATCTTCAATGCTCCAACTGAGGGAAGGAGGTTGTTCCCCAAAATCTCACAATACGTGGCCCCGGTCATCCTCTCCTTAATACAGTGCAGTCGCCCTGTCCCATGTGCAGAAAAACACCCCCAAAGCATGATGCTACCACCCCCATGCTTCACAGTAGGGATGGTGTTCTTGGGATGATACTCATCATTCTTCTTCCTCCAAACACGTTTAGTGGAATTATGACCAAAAAGTTCTATTTTGGTCTCATCTGACCACATGACTTTCTCCCATGACTCCTCTGGATCATCCAAATGGTCATTGGCAAATTTAAGACGGGCCTGGACATGTGCTGGTTTAAGCAGGGGAACCTTCCGTGCCATGCATGATTTCAAACCATGACGTCTTAGTGTATTACCAACAGTAACCTTGGAAACTGTGGTCCCAGCTCTTTTCAGGTCATTGACCAGCTCCTCCCGTGTAGTTCTGGGCTGATTTCTCACCTTTCTTAGGATCATTGAGACCCCACAAGGTGAGATCTTGCATGGAGCTCCAATCCGAGGGAGATTGACAGTCATGTTTAGCTTCTTCCATTTTCTAATGATTGCTCCAACAGTGGACCTTTTTTCACCAAGCTGCTTGGCAATTTCCCCGTAGCCCTTCCAGTTTTGTGGAGGTGTACAATTTTGCCTCTAGTGTCTTTGGACAGCTCTTTGGTCTTGGCCATGTTAGTAGTTGGATTCTTACTGATTGTATGGGGTGGACAGGTGTCTTTATGCAGCTGATGACTTCAAACAGGTTAATCTAATTTAGGATAATAAATGGAGTGGAGGTGGACATTTTAAAGGCAGACTAACAGGTCTTTGAGGCTCAGAATTCTAGCTGATAGACAGGTGTTCAAATACTTATTTGCAGCTGTATCATACAAATAAATAGTAAACAAAAAATCATACATTGTGATTTCTGGATTTTTTTTTTTTAGATTATTTCTCTCACAGTGGACATGCACCTACGATGACAATTTCAGACCCCTCCATGATTTCTAAGTGGGAGAACTTGCAAAATAGCAGGGTGTTCAAATACTCATTTTCCTCACTGTATATACATATGAACCAAGCTTATTTATAACACTTTTAGAAATTTCCTGTGTTATTGCTAAAGAAACTAGCTCAAATGTTCGGAACAACTAATTATGCATAAGTCAAAAAGGGTACATTTTAAACACAAGTCTCATATTAAGGTGTTATATTAAAACATATGTTAAACAAGAACACCTAGTGTTGTGAAAGTGCTGTTATGACACTTACAATTATTTTGCTACAAACAGTTTTATTGTGGTCTCTTATCTGGCTTGTCACTTTCCATATTTCTCTAAAAATGTTTTTTTTTGTGATCAGCAAGCAGAGGGCATCCAAGAGAAGAGCTCGCTCTACAACCAGACTACAAGAAGCAGCGGAAATGCTCTTGATGTGTGCAATATTTACAATCTATACAATTTGTAAGCCCTGTCAACTCTTTCATGAAGAGAGAAAAGCATTATATATTCTGACTAGATGTGCATTGAAGAGGATATGAAATGTTCTTGGCTACATGACTTGACCTCAGATGACTCCAGTAAATGCTTGTCAAAAGCACATGTTGAACATAAACACAGCCTGAAGCCTGTCAAGCCACAGAGGACGAAATTGTAACCAGAGGCAGAAGGGGGTTTGATCATTTTATTACAGAGGCAATATCCCACACTTATCCTGAATGTGTGGACAGGACATTCAAGCCTTATACAGAGTAATTATATAAACTCTTCCAGATCACAACACATAAAAAAAAAAACAGCATTAAGTGCAAACAAATGTGACTGCGAGAAAACAATTTACATGAAGGTGACTGCTGCCCTACTGACCTGATTACCAAAGATGGAAAATTTAAATAGAAGACCAACAACCTCCAAGTAAAGGTTTGGCTATAGGATAATAATAAAAAAGAGAAAAAAACATAAGAAACCAGCAACAGATTCTAGATTGACCAATATATCAGCCAGGCTGATTAATTAGCCAATATTTGGCACTGTTCAGCATCGTGTCCGTTCCGAAATGCTTTGTCAGTGAATTTTCAAGTGAATTGAGTAAATATAGTGTAATACATGTATTCATTTTAATTCATTAACTTTCTGTGCATCTTAATTGCTATAATTATTATAATTTACAGTAAATATGGGCATTACATATTAGCCTCCCTCCCCTCCGATTGGCCCAAAAAAAACAAAACACTAATTTGACAACTTATACAGAAATCTGACTTTCCCCCACTAAAACCTGACAGCCTTCACGCATGCTCTGGCCTTCATGTCTTGAGGAAGCAAGACTGATGCAATTATTAACTTTGGTTTAACATGATTTGTTTTTGTTTTCTTTTGAGTTAACTCAATCTTATACTGTTAATTAAGATTTCATATGACCCTTTAAAATAGAAAGGCACTTGAAAATATGTATCCGAGTGCAGTCCGGTGATACAGCCAGGTCAACAATATTACTGAACGTTCGAGCGATGTAGCAATATGACTGGAGTTTCATTCCTGCTGAATTTTTTTAAATTTTTGTTTTTTACAAATCACTCATACCACATAAAAAACAATAACATCAATATTGGGGGGAAAAAAAACATTACCTTGCATTAATTTGGTAACTAAAACATTCAAATTCCTGAGAGAGGCTAAGCACCCGCACCCTTCAACGTAGCCAATGAAAACGACCCCTGGTTAGGGGTCCTGATTGTAGCGCAGGGGTCGGTCCCTTGTTGATTACCTGAGAGAGGGTGAGGGGCGGAGTCTCAAGTGGTTAGGCTTTTCCGGGATTGGAGGTTTGTTGGCACGGGGTGGCGTTTGGGAGGGCGGGGACTCACTGGCCACACTGAAAGTTTTCATGAGCTGAGCAACCCGTCCTCGTCCCAAACAGTTCTCCTCGGCTACCTCGGACCCCACATCCACAGAAAATGCCCGTTTAGAGGCGGCAACCACTCGGAAATCACCTGTAAATGGAGTAAGAGTGATGAGACAAGGACTTTTGACCTTCAAGGACTGTTATAGGTGCCAACTTCAAAACATTCTCACATTCATCCTCCCCCACACCACACCTCTCTTCTGCCCTTTTCCCTCACTCAGTTTTTCACTTCTCTTCGCACTCTCGTCTGCCCTTTTTTCAGTGTCTCTGGCTCTTTTTTTCCTAGGCTGCAGACTGCCAGACCGGAGGTCGTCGTCGCAGGAAGTAGAGCAGGGACGCAGCTGGGTGTAGTTGGTGTGTGTGTTTGTGTATATGGTTATGGGTGCGTAAGAGTGTGCATATGTGTGTGGTTATACTGTGTGTGTGTGTGTGTGTAATTGAGAGATGGAGGGATGGAAGATGAGGAGAGGAGGGCCGCAGGGATGGCGGCGGAGAGCAGACAGACGCTGCTCAGACACCAGAAGGCTTGAGGAGCTGCTTATTTTTAGCCACGTCCCCAGGGGACACAGATGTGTGAGTGCGTTCGCTCTCTTTCGCTCGCTCTCACAAACACATATACCCTTTCTCCTTTACACACACAAACTATGGCACACATATTACCCCTCACAAACTCTCTCCTAAAAAGACACACACACAAACCCTGGTCAAAGACACAAATCCACATGTGGCTGTGTCAAAGGAATTTCCCGGTATTAAAAAAAAAAAAAAAAAAAAACTGCTTTAAAAGCAGATATTAGCCCTTTTTTCTTATATTTCTCTCTTTAACCTTGTATAAGAGCTCAGGATGACAAAAAAAATAAAAATAAAACATTACTATTATAATTTTTACCTTTTACATAAATGTAAAAGGTAAAAATTATCAAGATAAATTAAAAGGTAGTACAAATAATACTTATATAAATACTTTACTTTTTAAAGAAATACATATTTATGCTTTCAAACCGTGATCTGAATTAGTGTTTTTTTCCATGCTTATTATTCAGGAAAATAATATCTTAATAATGTAATGTAATCAATTTTAAGAGTCCTTCAAATATATAAACAAATAAAATAAAACAGCATATTTAAAATTACTATTCATTGTTTTGCTATTAAAAAGTACAAATATAAAAGAAAATTTATAATATTTAAATAATAAAAACACAAACAAGTTTAAAAAAAGCAAAAACATAAAAGCAAAATATTTTTTTTTAATTAATTTTTTTATTTTGGGATGAAATATGACCCAGTTTCATGAGATTCACTTACTAAGTCGCTTGCTTCTCAAGTTCTGCCCCATCTTCTTTCTGCCTGCCCTCCCTCCCTCTTTCTCTCTCTCTCTACCGCTCCCTCCCTCCCTCCCTGTGGCCCCTGACCTGTGGTTCCTGTGTTAATGTCCTCTCGCCGCACTGCGTGGGCCTGCCACTGATTGTCTCACAGTGTTGTGTGGTCGCCACGGAAACCCTGGATAGGCTCCAGCGACTGAGGCGGACACTCATGCGTGCACAGCGCTCTTACGCATACACACTCTCAGAGTCACACTCATGATCTAAAGCTGTTTGTTCCACCGCATTTTCCACGCCCCACTAGTAGTCCGTTCCGTGTCCTACAAACACACACGTGTGTTTGCATGCATGTCCGTGACTGTGAGTTCACACACACACACACACACACACACACACTGCTGTTAGCTGACACCAGCGTAACGACTACGCCTCTCTCTCTCGTTGCTTGCCGCCGCTTGCCGTTTTTCATCCTCCCATAACCCCTCTGAACCTGAGACCTTTCACAGAGCTATCACCCCTCCTCAAAAGCTGAAACCAAACTCTCGGTCCAGACCGGCCAAAACTGCCCCTGCCGGCCTCACCATGCAATCACTTGTGACAAAGCTTGCGAGCACCTGATTGCAACGTACCGAACAGCAAAACTGCTCTGTTTGCCCCGTCAATAACTGCTGTGCGTGTCTCTGAAAGCGAGAACGCATTCAACGGGATGTTTTCAATTTCACAGTCACCATTTGCAGACAGAACAGATGAGCCACACTGACAGCCCAGTGCCGCTTAAAAGCACGCTATCTCTTTAACTGCCCCCACCTCTGTGAATGGGGGGGTGGGGAGTTAGAAGTGGGGCAGAGGGCAGAATTCCGGAGCAGCACGTCTGTGCGCTGAGCCAGGCCGCGGGGGGGTCACGGCTGCCAGGGGGAGGTGGGGAGGGGGGTTGAGCAGAGCGGAGGCTGGGGGCCCTGTCACTTATCAGCTCCGGCCGAGCGTCGCCCAGGGCCAGAGTCGGGAAGCAGCGCTGGAATGTGTGTCCTTCCCTCTGAAGGTGAAGAGAAGGGACACGCACACACACACGCACGCAGAGACGGAACGAGCAGCTGTGGGAAGCTGTTGCTTTCACACACACATGCCAGGATGAACATACACGCTACTCGCACACATTCCCGTGACTTACGCACTCTGGAGCCCACTACAAAGTTAAACACTCACACAAAATTAAACATGCCCACGAAGTTGAACACAAAAGCATATCAAAGTATTTTAGAGATTTTTATTTTTTACAAGAAAGTCCTATTCTAGATCAAAATGTGCTTATTTGCCTTACCTGGCCTAGGTAATTGTGGGGGCAGTGAGATCTTAGGGGGACTTTATAGGCTGCAGTTCATTTATATGTCCAGCAGGGGGAGTCAACAGAAACCGCAGAAGTGAACTGCGTGTAATTCCTAATAACACACACTGGATGGCGTAAGTTGAGCTTTTTGAATGAGTCATAACATCTGTTGAGGTGGTTCACACCACCAGGATAACGTTCAGAACAAATGTTCATTAAAAAAAAAAAAACACCCAGGAGATGATCAAGATATTTTTGGGATGAACCAGAAGAGCAAATGAGAAGCCAAAGAAAATCCGACATAAGATGTCAGGAGATTTTCAGGTTTCTGCCTTTCACCCTCTCTATTCCTATTGTTAGAGTCATGCTAGATCATTAAGACTCCAGTAACCCATCTTTTAAAAGAACGTTTCTTATTCAAAAGCAAATGGATGAAACTCGTGAAGGCTGAAAAGAAATGTCTGACTCCTATATCACCCTAAAATAAAAAATAAATTAGGATATATTTTTTATTTATTTTTAAATGAGGCGAATGAAAATACATTTTTACAATTAAAAACTATTTCCTATGATACTCATTCCTTTAATGCATCCTTAATTTCTTTACAGAACAGGAAATGAGAATCATCACTGAAAATAAGGATGCATTACAGGAAAACAACACTTATACAACTTTTTAAAGTTGTTTTTAATTAAAAGCATATTTAAAAGGCAACGGAGCACATTAATACTCTACTTTTCTTGTTTTGCATTAAATGACAATTGGGGAGAAAAATGTGCTTAATTGTCATGAAAACCAATGTAAAAAAAATATATAATAATCTTAAATGGTCCTACAATAAGCTTTATTTTCCTTCAAAATATAGGCCTAATTCTTTTTTTGAAAATGTGAAATATGACCGGGACATTTTCTTCTTTTGGGAATCGCCAATACAAAAACATGTAAAAAGATTTGCCACATTTAACCCTCCGCAACCTTCTCAATTAAAATGAAATGAAATAGCTCACTGAATCAGTTATGGAAAACCAGCGATTCACATGATAGATAAGCGTGATGCCAGTGTCAAATAAACCATGTTTATGTTCAGATTAGCACAAGATGGATCAGCATAAATTTCCCCTGACTAAGGAATTATACATTCTTTCTCTGTGTGAATTTCTCTTCTTTTTCCAAACACATATGGGAGACTGGAAGTATACATAAACACCAGACTCTCACCTCTGTTGATCTGTGGTTTGGGAGTGTCTTGGGGCTGAAGTCTGGAGGTGTCAGGCAGCTGATTGGTCGTCGTGTCCTGTGTGTCCGTATAGGCAGGTCTGCTGAGAGCCGAGGGTGTCAGGAGGCAAGATCTCGAGTGGGCCCGATAGCAAATTGAGGACAAGAGTGCTGAGTCATCCTCTGAGTGTCCTGACTCAGCCTCCTCTCTGGACTCCTGAGGCTGATGGGATACCTGCCACAGAAACAAATAAACCATTTATAAAAGTAGCACAAGTTGGACTGAGTATCCAGATATAGTTTTAAACAGAGCACTATGTTAAAACATCCAATAGGGGAAAGGGAGGACAACAATTTCTAGTGTTCATTTCGTGTAGACTGCTATGAGATTAAATAGAAACTCTAGCTAAAGTCTTACGTTTCTCAGATTTTTCTCCTGAGAAACAGACCACAGAAATTCACACGTCGCCTCTAAAGTTTCAGAAAAGATCTCAGAAATGTCACAAACTGTGAGCAGAGATTTCAATAGATCTCATCAAATGACCTGGTCTATGGTATTCACATAAGGTCAACAAACATCTCATTTGTCTCATATGTCTCCAAAAGAATGTTAGGTGGAATATCCAAGACAAAAGGAATCCAATGAGTTTCTCATAACTCTCCCGACCTATGAAAGATGCTCTGAACAATAACATTAAGACAACACCATAGATAAATGTAAAGATTTCTTCAGGCTCTTCATTTGACATAAATATATAAATATATAAATATATATATATATATATAAGTAGCCCAAAAGTTACCTAAAATACAGCCTAAAATTAAATGGATCAAAAAAAAAAAAAAAAAATTTAAAATATAAATAAAAAAAATCACCATAAAAAGGAAATCAAAGTAATATTAAATCAAATAGAACAAAATCAAACAAAACAAAATGGCAAAGACAACAGATATCGCAGGCCTGGGGTCCGTTCTTCGTACGTCGCTAACTCAGTTAGCTGGATTTGATTGTTGACCATTTGGCATGATCTAGGATTGCTTGGGTCTCATCCTGGACTTGCTGTCATAGCAACAGGTCCGTAAGCTTAAACCTGC
The DNA here is from genome assembly GCF_949357685.1 of Gobio gobio. Taxonomy (NCBI): domain Eukaryota; kingdom Metazoa; phylum Chordata; class Actinopteri; order Cypriniformes; family Gobionidae; genus Gobio; species Gobio gobio. The sequence continues at coordinate 24,325,970 of NC_137107.1, forward strand.
TCGTGAGCAGGGGCCCGTTCTTCGTACCTTGCTTAATACATCTAAGATGATTTGACAGATCCCAGATCTTTTAATCGTGATAACTGATCTCTGGCTAATTTGGTTCTTCAAACGAATTTGCGGATTGGATTAAAATATCTGGATTAAATGATCCAAGATCACTGCGCGTTCTTGTTTTCCCTGAAGAGGGCAGATGCATCGATACTCGAAACCACGATCAGCAATGCAGCGATTGGCTGGCGTCAAGACAGCAACGTAATGACATCATATAATTAAAAATCCACCTGGCAAAAAACTTGACAAATTACACAAACCCCCACAAATTTCTGAACCTTTATAAGGAAACAGCCAAACGACCAAACCAACATAAAAGTTATAATAGATAAATGATAAATGTTTTTTTTTTTTTTTTTTTACATGATTACCAATTATTTATATTCACGATTTTATACAGTATTTGTACACCCTTTACATTTTTATTTCAATGTTGTAATTTAATTTTTTATTCAATTTGAAGCAGATTTGTAACGTGACTTTTACGTTTCTTTAGAGTATTTAAGTTTCTTATGGGTCAAGATCCAATGATCTGCATCTCTTGCGCTGCATCAAGCCACTCCCAGAATATCTGTGATCACTTAAATTAATGCACGGCTCTGAGTAACTGTACAACATGTGTAAACCAATAAAAACAAAATTATATAAAGTAATTATTCCATCACAAATAAATCGCTCAATCAAGTGTCTATAGTATTATACATTCTCATATACATATACAATATACACTTTTTTATTATTATTTAAAATTATTATTATTGCCCCTGGTTCAGTAATGAACTCTTGTAATAAAGTAGCAGTGGCTGGGACAGATTTTAAGTATCACCTCAAGATGCAATCTAATCCTGTATACATGAAATAAGCCTGCACATGAGCAGGTTTAAGCTTACGGACCTGTTACTATGACAGCAAGTCCAGGATGAGCTTCGAAGAACCAAACAATCCGAGATCATGTCAAATCGTCAACAATCAAATCCAGCTAACTGAGTTAACGACGTACGAAGAACGGGCCACAGGCTTATTTCATGTAAACAGGATTAAATAGCATCTTTTTAAGTGCCGTTGATACTTAAAACTTGTCCCAATCACTGATACTTTATAACAAGAGTTCCTTACTGAACCAAGGGGCAATACTAATTTTAAATAAAAACCAATAATATAATTTTTTTTTTTAAATAATATTATAATAATATTATACAGGGCAGAGATGCAGAGAACTTGATCTTGACTCTTAAGAAACTTAAATGAATGCGGTCATGTAACAAATCTGCTTCAAATTGAATTAAATTAATTGCCAATTAGAACATTGAAATAAACATGTAAAGGGTGTACAAATACTATAAAAATCGTGAATATAAATAATTGGGAATCATGTAAAAAACAAACAAAAGAAAACACACATTTCATTTATCTATTATAACTTATGTTGTTTTGGTCGCTTGGCTGTTTCCTTATAAAGGTCCAGAAATTCGTTGTTGTTTTTTTTTATTTGCCAGGTGGCTTTTTTAATTATATGATGTCATTACGTTGCTGTCTTGCCGCCAGCCAATCGCTGCATTGCTGATCGTGGTTTTGAGTATCGATGCATCTGCCCTCTTCAGGGAACACATGAACGCGCAGTAATCTTAGATAACTGAATCCAGATATTTTAATCCAATCCGCAAACTCATTTGAAGAACCAAATTAGCCAGAGATCAGTGATCACGATTAGAAGATCTGGGATCTGTCAAATCATCTCCGATGTATTAAGCGAGGTACGAAGAATGGACCCCTGGACTGTAACAAGCACAGACAGTGTTTACACACGCATATGATGGAACAAGAAACGCGTGATGTGTGAGGACTTGCCCTGCCCAGGGGTTTGTGGATATTGAAGAATAAATCTGTGGTGAAAAGAGGGAGGGAAATGGAAAAAAAAGGGAAAGAGAGGTCTCTGCCTAAACCCTAAGGGACAGTCCCACAATCCCATCCATCTGTGACTGACAGGCGCGCCGTCTCGCCCGCTTTAATTCCCTGATCAACTTTATCAACCATCTGCTCTTGAAGAACTCGGGGACCCAAATCAGCCCCTGGGCTCTCTCAGGTCCTCCTGCAGAGCATACACACACACACACACACACAGGCCACATACTGAGAGCAATACTCCATTATCTCCCTCAGCGTTCCTTCTCAGTCTGCATTTCAGATGACCTAAAATATATGCCTCACATCATGTAATACATGTTTTATAAAACCCAATCAATTACAGGCTTACATGCGTTTTAGATTTTAAGTTTTATTCCTCTGTGTAGGAATGATTAAAAAAAAAACTGGGAGGGACACTTATTATCTGCTCATGAATATTAATTACAGGACATGAAACTTGGACGAAAGTAGATTTAGATTCAAGCTTGCACACTCGTCTGAGACTGTGTTTAAAGCGCATGTCGTGTTCAGCTGTTGGGGGGGGGGTGGAAAGGTCAAGAGCCTGAAACAGGTGTGATCGGAGTGGCAGAGAGCGACAGCTGAGGGTAAAAGGATCTCAAGATGAGAGCACAAGGACAGCTGCTCTGACCTCAACCCCCCTCTACTCATAGCGGTGTGCCTGAAGAGACCACCGACATTCTGGGGAGGACATTCCTTTGCACCGACACCATGTTTACACAGCAAGAGGGTGACGTGACAAAATTAGATTGTGTCTGTGTTAGTGTACTGTACACACACACACACACACACACACTGACCCATTTTTTATTTTACGATATTATCAGGATGGTTAAAAATTTATTTTACATCACAGATTAGATTACCAGCATAACGAAATTAATAGAAAATTAGGTTACACTTTATTTTAATGTGTCATAGTACCTAAATATATAAATACATTGTAACTGAGTAATATTAATTAACTACATGCACTTACTATAGGGTTAGGGTAGGATTAGGTTGAGTTGCATGTAATTATGCATAATTTAATGTTATTACTATGGTAAGTACATGTAACATGTAAGGACACTGAAAAATAAATCATTAAATAAATGTAACTAAATGAAATAAAAAGGTATAACTATCATTTCTTAATTAGCACACAATGGTGCAGAATAAATATTTCTTACTCATTTTAGTCACCATGAGATCAAAATGGAACACTTATTTTTTTAATGGAATATTTCAGAATTATTATAAATTTGTGTTTTTTTTGTTTTTGTTTGAGAAGCCTTTTCTCAGATAGAAAAAGGCAGAAAGATAAAAAGCTGGGAGAGAAATCATCCCGATCTGCTGTTTCACTTTGTGTTAAATGGCAGCAGTATCAAGGAAAACAGTGACCATTAGATCCTGGGACTTTCCAGCGGCCCCTGGTGTGAATGAAACTCTCTGTAATCATATAGCATATCACATCAGGCCAATGAGCCTGTGATTGTGAAAAATAACTTGGAATTGTGAACAACTCAACTGTTATACCTGCTTTAATCCAAGAGAGAAAAAGAATGAAAGAAAAAAATTATTAAACATTTTCCCTCATTGGTAATACCATGGTATTTTATCTGTACATACCATGATAGTGTCCAACAAAAAAAGGTTTGTTACTATTATGGTTTTTTTTTTGTAAAGAGAAAGGTATGCGTCTTTAAAAACAACTCTACCAAACATCAAAAGTTTGGGATCAGTAAGAATTTATGTTTTTGAAAGAAGTCTCTTATGCTCACAAAGACTGCATTTATTTGATCCAAAATACAGTTGAAAAAAAAAAAGTGAAATATTACAATTTAAAATACACGTTTTCTATTTTAATATATTTTAAAATCTAATTTCGGTGATGGCAAAGTTGAATTTTCAGCATCATTACTGCAGTCTTCAGTGTCACATGATCCTTGAGAATTCATTCTAATATGCTGATTTGCTGATCAAGAAACATTTCTGATTATCATCAATATTAAAACATTTGTGCATTTTTTTTTTCAGGATTCTTTGATGAATAGAAAGTTCAAAAGAACAGAAATCTTTTGCAACATTATAAATGTCTTTACGGTCGCTTTTGATTAATGTAATGCACCATTGCTGAATAAATGTATTCATTTCTTTTTAAAAAACTGAAAAGGTAGTGTATAATGTTACAAAAGCTTTCCATTAAAGATTTTAAAAAAAATTGACATTTCTATTCATCATAAAATCCTGAAAAAAGTGCATCACTATTTTCAACATTGATAATAATCAGAAATGTTTATTGAACATCAAATCAGCATATTAGAATGATTTCTGAAGGATCATGTGACACTAAAGACTGGAGTAATGATGCTGAAAATTCAGCTTTGCATCACAGGAATAAATTACATTTGAAAATATATTCAAACAGAAAACTATTATTTTAAACTGTAATACTGTTTTTACTGTACTTCTTTCTTATTAAATAAAAGGCAGCCTTGGTGAGCATAAGAGATTTTTTTCCCAAAACAAAACAAAAAAATCTTACTGATCCCACTGAATGGCAGTGTGAATGAAACATGGTACTTACATGATCTAAAGAGTCTGATGGCTTTTCTTCATTTACTGGCATCTGCAGGATTAGGAGAAGGCATTTAGAAAATGTTTAAAAAACAAACAAAGATTTCACTCATTTTTAAGTCTCCTCGTGACAAAACATCTCACTCATTGCTGAACACCATATCTGCGGCAATACCAAAACTCACCTGTGGAGGCGGCAGAGTCCTTAACTCTTTGTCACCGTTGTCCTGTGAAAACAAGAAGACTTGAGACGGAGCAAAACTCTTTCATACTTCTACATGTAATTTTATCAAAAGCTGACATAATATTAATATTCGCCTGTCTACTTCAGGATCCATTCAAAATCTGAAAGCCCTCACGTGGGTTTGGGCTGGTGTTTCTGTGACTATCATACAGTCCTTCACTAATTGGCAACAGTGAGCCACATGTGTCGAGGTACAGGGACAGATGTTTGTGTTTAGCAAGTAGAGGATCATAGTGTGGTGATACTGGCCAGTACATCTCCTCCCAGGAGTGTGTTCACTGCACACGTTGTTGCCATGGAAACCCTAGTGCAAACCCCCCACCACCACCACCACCCACTTTAGTATAACAGGAAAGAGAAGGTGGTGAAATCTCCACATATTAAGTGAAAAACCTGGACAGACAATTGTAAAACACTGAGATCATGACCATGATATAATACACACACATATATAAATTAAAAGGTGACATCACAACATTTTTCACACTGTATTCTAACCTACATGTGAGAGAAAAAAATAAATAAAAATTATTCACGTCCACCCATTTCTACAGTATTGTTATGTAGCCCCGCCCACTCTGAAATCTAATTGGTCCAAAAATCATGCTCTTCATAACTGTGTATTAAATATCAATTCAAATACGTTTTATTGACGTCGCACAGCAAATTCACATGGTTGGAAACTTGTCGCATCATTCTTGGTAAGGACACAGTGTTACTGCATAAGTTGGACTGTCTGTCAGTTCAAAATCTCTTGGACATCAACTGGCCACACATAGACAGACATATTGATGCATGAGCAGAGGGATGGAGCCATAAAGAACCAAGCAATGAGAGAGTTGTTGTGCCTGAGAGATGGAGAGGTGGGTGGGTGCGTGTGTGTGGGAGGTTTTTTTTGAAAGGATGAAAAGGAATAATGGAGGAGAGAAGGGAATGAAAAGAGGAAAGGGGAAAGGAAGGCACAAAAAGAGGGAGAGATGGAGGTTGTGATTTATTTGGCTGTTGAACGATGACTCTCCCTGTGGAGAAAGTCCGTCTCGCTGCCCCTCGGCTGTGTCCGAGATTAATGGCGGCAACAGGAAGGTCACCTACACACACACTCGGCACACACAGCCGCATGAATACACAGTGGCACCAATTTAAGAGTTGAGCGAATGTGGAGGTAAACAAACACCTGCATGTGAACACACCTTAAAGTTCAGCTGAACTCCTGAATGCGCTTTAGGAGGAAGGTTCTCTCGTCCTGATCGTACAGGCTCCGCTGATGTTCGGTTTGTCAAGTTGCTCTTCAAAGTGCCGGGCTGGTTGCTTGAATACATGACAAGACACGTGGAAGCACAACAAATGAATCAACGCCCTTCACAAGCAAACAACTTTTCATGATAACACACTCTTAAGATTCATTTACAGTTTTGCTCATAAGTATTTTCCCCTCATGTTTATAGACCCTATGCAGATTCTGTTTTGTATTTGTTTAGGAAAAAATAAGAGGAATGAAACTAAACCACGATCTTACCATTTTTACTGTTCAAAAGTTTGGGGTCAGGAAGATTTTTTTCTTTGAAAGAAATTAAACGCTTATTCTGCAAGGATGCATTACATTAATCAAAAGTGAAAGATACTATTATTAATAAATGCTGTTGTTTTGAACTTAATATTTTTGTGGAAACAGTGAATATATAGAGCATTGATAAGAAAAACAAATGTTTCTTGGGCACCAAATCGTCATATTAGAATGATTTCTCAAGGAGCATGTGACACTGAAGACAGTAGCTATGTTTCCATCCACCTATTTTTATGCGCATTTTAGGATATCGCATCAAAAAATGCTGAATTGAAACGCCAAGATGCGCATAAATTCTAAAAATGCGCATTAAAAATGTATGCGCTCGTTTGAGTCGGATACATTTTCTATCCGATACGAAATCATGCGCATAAACTACGATGGAAACGCATTTACCGAATAAATTCCTTGACTTCAATCATGTGACTTTCGCGATGTAACAGAATAACTGTACTAACCAGTGGAAAAATCTTGTTTGCAAAACATCCGAGATGCTGTTTTGGTCTTTCAGAAGTCTGTTGTCAAAGATGCTCGGTATATTTCCCTCCTAGAACTGTATTAAATGACTGCGTTCCCAAACAGCAGAATCTGCCTCTGAAAGCATGACAACACGTTTATTGAGACGCACGAGTTTCTTTGAGACGCAAATAATTTATTATATACGAAAAAGACTATATATGGAGGCGTCTCCTATGTTTCTTAGTGATTTTTTTTGCGGCAGTTTATCAGGAAGTGACGATTATGTTCTCTTCGACTTACTGGATGGAAACGGTGCTTTATTTGCAAATGTTTTATGCGATATTGCATTTTTGCGCATAAATTATATTCGCAACTTTGGATGGAAACATAGCTTGTGATGCAGAAAATTCAGCTTTGCCATCATAGGAATAAATTACATGAAAAAATATATTAAAACAAATACGTTTTTTAAAATTGCAATACATTTCATATCTTTTTACTGTATTTTTTGATTAAATAAACAGCCTTGTTGAGTAGAAGAGATTTCTTGCAAAACAAATTCTCTAACTGATTTTCTACTGACAAATGATATATTAAATGACAAACTGCATCATAAAAACATTTTAAACATTTCAGATTCTGCAAGGAGAAGGTACAATAAACTGATCCGATCTGTGTTTCGGCATTATATACCATCAAACTAAACTCTACATGTGTTCAAATTCCATGGGCTTGGGGGCCAAAGATCATATGAGAGGCAGTTTCACGTGGACCTTTATGCATTAAAAATAATTGTTTTTTATTCAAGGTGTAGATGTACATTGATGCCCGGTTTCACAGATAAGGCTCAAGCCTAGTCAAAGACTAAAATGCATGCTTGAACTATTTCAATTGAAAGCAACATGCAACACTGCCATAGTTTTGTCCCGCATGTTTATAAACGCTACTTAAATGTCGTAATTGAACTAAGGCCAACACAATTTAAAGTCCCAGTGAACCGGAAGTTGCAACTGATTTTATTTCAGTGCTGTGACGTATTTCCAAGCGAAACGGAATATTGAATAGAGGGCAGGGTTTCACTTCAGCGCTCCTCCTCTCCATCTCACGCTCATAGCAGACTAACGGTTGGAGGGGAGTGGTTAAGGATATTCAAACCCAATCCGTCGCATAGTCGTCATCGGAAAGGGAACGCCATTCAAGGACGGAAGTTACTTTTCAGATTTTGATTAAAGATTACCACGGCAAACAATTTTTTTATGTGTGTTAACTTGCACGGATTAATTGTTCACCCTAAGACCTGTAATGTGGGCTAACAAAGTAAATAAGATCGATTTTGATTTCATGAGGACTTTAAGCCCCGTCTGTGAAACCAGGCCCCAGTGTTTTTGTCAGTGTTTAAACTGAAGTTGTGTCCATACTGTGAATTGTTGAGGACGCTGGCAGTTTTTCTCTCTCCAAACCCTGAATAGATGATCTTGGAGGTTTTGAATTCATCCATCTCTCCGATGACAATGACCTGTATGTCGCCATCTCGTCCCAGCAGCCAACTGACACTCTTGCTATGAGCTTACAAAGAGAACGGGGGAAAAGAAGAGAGCGAAACTTAGTGGTTTGTACCATTAAGCAGTAATAGTTGAAATGCAACAAGCTTAGTTGAATAATCATCATTTACATATTTTAATGTATCCTGAACGCACTTAATCATAGGAAGATTCACTTTGGTAAAAGGAAGTAGTGTTGGAAAATTGGATCTATAAAATTAAACATCATATTTTATCACTACACATTCCTTTTTGAAGAGCTTTTTCCTTCATCATGAGCTACTTGCCAAGTCTTTCCTTAATTTAATTTAGTTTCACTATTTGTTCTTAAGTTAGTTACAAAAGAAAGAGGACTTATTTCCAGTCAAACCATTTTTTGTCACTCTTATAAGGAAAACCCTCCCATGACGAACTGGTTCTTCTTAAAGGCCTTTTGGCAAAACAACAAGATTCCAGTTTAACAGCCTGACTGACACGTTCGTGATCCCAGTCAAGACCAAACAAACGTGTCAAATCAAACAGTCTAGAAGTGCCGTAAGAGCTAAATGTGCAAATGATGTGCAAATGAACACAAACCAAAGTAGAAAAAGTGTTTGGGTTTCAAACATCTTGGGTTATCCTACCAATGCAGTTTCAGTGACTGATAAATATTTTTGCTTGTTTTATTACATATAATGACTACAGACTCATGATTCCTACCAGTAACTCATTGATTTGAAGGACAGGTTAAAGCTAATGTTAGTTACAAAATATTAAACAAGACTAATATATTTTATACATTTTAGGCATTCAGTGCATTGAAAGGAAATTTGATCAGCAGTCAACAAACTGCTGTTCTTTTTTATTAATATTAGTAGTAGTAGTAGTCGTAGTAGTAGTCGTCGTCGTCGTCGTAGTCGTCGTACTGAAGTCCTTCTTAAAGGGTTAGTTCACCCAAAAATGAAAATTCTGTCATTAATTACTTACCCTCATGTCGTTCGACACCCGTAAGACCTCCGTTCATCTTCGAAACTCAAATGAAGATATTTTAGTTGAAATCTGATGGCTCTGAAAGGCCTCCATTGGCACAATGCACGGTTCACTCTCAAGACCCTTAAAAGGTACAGGTGTCGAACAACATGAGGGTGAGTAATTAATGACATTCATTTTTGGGTGAACTAACCCTTTAAGTCCAAATCCTCCGGAAAATATGCTCTTGGATTTAGACTCGAATGAGCTGGTCTTAATTGGTTATAGAAAATATGGTCTTGGACTTGGACGATTGAACACTGGTGGTAGTATTATATTCTTTATTTATCCACATTGGGCCTCAAAGGAGGTGATTACAACAAAATAGCATCTTATAAATCGAGATGTGTCTATGTGGCAGTTAAAGGATAAGACCTTTTTACTAAAAGCCTTAGATGCTCTAGTCCGGATCTCTCCTACAATATACACTATTGTTCAGTTTGGGGTCCGTAAGACTTTTTAAAAAATGTTTTTGAAAGAAGTTTCGGTAACACTTTACAATAAGGTCTCATTTGTTAACATTAGTTTGAACTAACAATAAGCAATACCTTTGTTACAGTATTTATTAATCTTTGTTAATGTTATTTAATAGAAATACTGTCATTCATTGTTTATGTTAGTTTATAGTGCATTAACTAATGTTAACATATACAACTTTTGATTTTAATAATGTATTAGTAAAAGTTGAATTAAACATTAACTAAGATTAATAAATGCTTAGAAGTATTGTTCATTCTTAGTTCATGTTAACTAAAGTGGCTAACAAATGAAACCTTAGTGTAAAGTGTTACAGAAGTCTGCATGCATTTGTTTGATCAAAAACACAGTAAAAACAGTAATATTGTGAGTCAAATTATCCTTCAGAAATCATTCTAATATGCTGATTTGCTGCTGAAGAAATGTATTATCAATGTTGAAAACAGTTGTGCAGCTTAATATTTTTGTTATTTGTTATTAAGAAGAGCATTGACAGGAAATAAGTATTTTATTAAGTGTCTTTGCTGTAACTTTTGATCAAATTAATGCATTCTTGCTGAATAAAAATGTGAATTGCCTTCTTTCAAAGCAAAACAAAAACCCAAAATGTTTGAATGGTAACAAGTAGAGTAAAATTGTAAGACTAGCAGAAAAACAACAACAAAAGACAAAACATAACCATTTTTACAACTATTGATAATCAAATATACAATCTGTCTCCACCCTACATTCTCCCTTTCTCTTCCTCTCTGTGTTTTGAGTGCCTTCGTTTCCTGTATACTTCCTGCTTTGCTGGCAGTCATGTGTGTGAGGGAATGGCTGAAATTTCCTTTCTTGCTCTAAAAACTGGGTCAGTAACAGAAGTGTTTCCTCTGCCTTGTGTAGCCAGCTCACCTAATGCAAGGTTCAGGATGCCCCCAGAGACTCTCTTTATTGTGTTGTTTTATTACAGCATTGTACTACTGTGACAGAACCTTGAATGACTTTTAGATATTTTAACCACTTTCCTAACAGTTTCTGCACTGCAGCAGTCAAGATGTTGTATCAACATGCCTTGGGAAAACCATTGACCTGCAAGAACAGCTGCCGTGGTCTCAAGGAGATAGAGGACTCTCTGTTCTCCTCTGAGGTCTGCAACTCAGGGACCTGATAATAACGGCTTTGTTATTGGCCAAAGACGGCTTCCTCTTGGAGTCACACGTCAACCTAAATTGCTTCAGTGGTCCATTTACCAGTGAACATCTGCATGAACCCATGAGAATAACTAAACTATGGGCTCAAAAAGTTTTTGGACACTTAAGCCTCACTTCGAACATTCCTTGCATTGTAATCTAATTTAAGTTTCACCCCTTTGACTAATCTAGTTGAGGAAGACCTGTCATCTGTGATCTTTTCAGTTGACTTTTAAAGTCCATGAAAGTTAACAAAGCTGATATGCCAGATTCCATACGCTCACTGTACGTCTAACCAGTTTAAACTCAAGTGTAACTTAAAGTTTCATATTTCATTCTTTTGTTTGCTTGTTCACAGCTCTCCAACTCTTTTGCCATTTTACAGATACCCTCTATCTCTCAGAGGCATTCCTCTCATATCTCAACCGTGTCCTCCCTCCTAGCCAGTTTTAGACAGTTGTCCTCCTCGCGGAAGTCCCGTATGTGTGACGTCTGAGACCCTCGAGTGTTAAGAAGTGGTGAAACCGAGGAGGAAATCCCCATGTTGTAAATAGTTTGACCAGATGTTTAGGGTGTTTCTCTGTCACACTGTGGAGCTACTTTAGCAAATATCAGCTTCTGTTGATATTGCTCATGCAATTTGTTTCCTGCTCAGTCAAAAGATTGTAAACTTGTCTGGTCTTGTGTCTGTCAGTGACATAGATGTTCCCAGTGGACGCATCAATGAGCTCTCATCTCATCAAACACATTTACTCTTGTGCTTCAAAGCTATTTCTGTTGTCCAAACATCTGCGTCCACCTCTACGAGCCTATTCGGTTTTCCCATGGAGTCTGCAGTATCACAGTAGTGAACCGTGTTTTATCAGCTCAGCTATTCTGTCCTGACTGAGTCATGTGCCACATTAAGATCCAGACCATATTAAGTCATTTAAAGCCAGCAATAAAAAGCAAGAGCAGACTGGCCTGGAATGATGTTTTCAGCTTGCTGTGGCTAACAGATGTGGGAACAGCAAACGCACTGATTAAAGATCTGCACTAGCAATTCAAAGGTTCCACATTCAAACCTCAAGATGTTCTAAAGCCTTGCTCTAGACATATCCTGACGAATGGCCGTATGACCATGATGCATAAGAACTTTAACTTCAGAAAGATGAAGGTCATTAATTAAATGTGCCTATGATCTTATCCGGGAGCAGATATACAGAGGAAATCTTGTAGCACTCATTAAAGATAAACACATCTGATTAATAGTTTTGAGAACTAAATCTATTCAAAAATTTGTAAATGCAATCAATTGTATTTCTCAGAGAACTCACTTCAATAAGATGCACAGATCAATTTTAGACTGAACATGTGCAATATTAACCCAGTGCCCACCTGTCTTTGGTTTGGTTTTGAGTGGTTCCCTCTCCAGCTTCTCCTCACGCTCTTTCCAGCGACGCACCTGCTCCTCGCGCATCTTCAGGAAGAGCGTCTTCTTCTGCTCGTCGTTCAGAGCGTCCAGCACATCCGGGTCGATGTACATATCATTCAAGATCTGCTGCAGCATGGCCGTGTGTGTGGTGCACCCGAATAGATCCTGAGATTCAGCAACAGTCCTGAGGATGAGGGTGGTAAAGATGATGAAGCCCAGCTCGGTCCTGTTCACCACACACACGCTCTCATCTCATCAGCAGCCATCAACTGGACACGCTGTCACAAGGAATGACAGGTTACAACATCTGGAAGCAATCTGATATCTTTAATAGTTTGTTTGCCGTTTCTCTTCCTGTGCGGTTTTAGACTTTGTGTGTTATGTTAAATGAAGAGTATGCCAATAAGTGTTCTCTTTCTTTCTAAAAAAAAAAATACATTATTTTTATTTAATTGTTTATTTAAATGCCTTTTTAATAGCTAAATAAATAAAAAAAATCCCTTAACACAATTTTATTTAAAAAAATTTTTTTTTAGTTCAATGCATTTTCCTCCCAAATGTAGAATTTATATAATTTACACAATGATCCATTTCTAAAGACTGGTCAGAAATCATAACATTAGTTATGATTATTTTATAGTTCTATAATTATTTAATAATTGTATCTAGTCATAGCTTTTAACAATAGAACATAAAAACAAGACTGTTTATTATTATCATTATTATTATTATTATAATTATTATTATCAACATGCAAAATGACTTTAACAATAGGTAGACAAAGATACACTATCAACATAACACAAAGTAGTTTTAAAATAATAATATTAGTTTTATTTTAAAGAATATTTTAAATAAAACAAACAGCTTTCATATAATGCTGATATTACAGGGTTTTTTTCCCTGACACAGTATAAACCATTTTTTTTACACATCAAAATACGTAGAAGCCTTTGTATTTTAGTAAGGGGTAATACTCATATTTGGGGGTCCTAGGTAAACTTTTTACTCCGACACATGGTTCCCCAGCTCTTTTTAGGCCTGACTGTGGGATTCCTCAGGAACGAAAGTTTACTTCTGTTGTCAGCAGCTCCCCCTTCCTTTCACAATATACTTCTGCTTTATTTTAACATTGTCTTATTTTAGCCACAACTGAACTAGTATGCCATGTTCTCTTTAAGAAAGAAAGCAGGAGTCTACAACCACAAAAAGTCTGAGCCCCCCCCCCCCTCAGAAAAAAAAAAGGTACCACAACAACAGCAACTGTGACAAAACAGATGAAGTATGCCTGCCTACACATTTCATAGACTGCATGTATTGTCTCGAAACGTAGAGAAATATGGTGGCTAGCAGAAAGTTGGAAAGAGAAGAAAAAGAGCCTGTGTGAAGTAAAATGTACTCACAGCTGGGTGCGGACGCTCCACGGCAGACTTTAGTAAGAGGGAGAGTGAGTGCTTCTTGCCTTTGTGTATGACTTAGCTGGTGACATCACAGCATTCCATAGTCTCTCTCTCTCTTCTTTTGCTCTCTCTCACAAACGTACATTACACACGGTCCCTTGCCTTCGCACAAACACACACTTCCTTTCCGTTTCTGTAACTCTCTTAGGCTGGAGGGAAACTCAGGAAGCAGACCTCAGCTGTTGGCACCGCAAACGAAGTAGCAGCATCCTGTTTAACAGAGACGGGAGAGATTTTGGGAGAGAGGAGGAGGGGCGGCTAAAAGGAGAAGAAGAGAAAATGACACAGAACTTCACTCTTGAGAAAAGGAACTTACAAACAAGGCTCAAGAGGATGAGTTCATGTTCACATTACTCAGCATCCTTATGCTGAAAAATAACACTTCCCATTCTCTGAAATTTTACCAGTAATTACACAAAGGCTTCTGAATCAGCAGAACTTCTACTGAAGTTATTTCCTTAAGAAGAAAAAAAAATAGTTTACTGCAAGTTAACATACAGGAATGACATTTGATGTATAAGCTAAAAGTATGTTCGTTTAAAAATGCAACAAAAAAAAACGCTAATCATGTACAAAACACGCTAAGCTTTGCAATACGCAGTAGATGCTTTACTCTAACCACACACCAGAGGGCGCCCGAGGGTTGTTATCTTTATCGATTTTATTAAACGGTACAGTGATACCTTCGGTTAATTGAAAAAAATTCAAATAATATAAATATATAATCACTGATTTTTTGGTCACATAAACTTCCGGTCATATTTGACATGCATCCAGCCAGTCCTTGTTTTTAATCCCATTCTTCTCTCTCAGTTCTTATTGGGCATCTTGCAGATGACGGCTTTATCTGCAAGTACTGCATGTACCCTAAATAAGAAGATTTTCTTCTGAAAAAAGAAAAGGCAGGCTTGCCTTTGCTTCGTCACGGTTTCAATACTGAAGGTAAATCAACAGCGCCATCTACTGGTTTTGGACGAATGGTCTGTTATGAATGGACAATGTTAATGTTAAAAGGATAGTTACCCAATAAAGGGAAATTCTGTCATAAGTTACTCACCCTCATGTTATTCTAAATTTGTACGACTTATTTCTGTAAAACACAGAAGGAGAAATTCTGAAGAATCATTACACTGATCTTTTCAAAATAAGAACATTTTATAGGGACATGTCAAGATTAAAATATAATATATTTATATATATATAAAATACATACATGCATACATGCACTAAAGTCACAAAATATGTGTGAGAGTAGTAACACAGTCATAAAAAAAAAACTTCCCCTCAAGTGCTTAGATTCAATTGCAGTTCCATTCAGATCGAAAAAAGGACAGTCTTAACAAATTTTACACACACGGTTTACTTTCTCTGTGGGGACTCTCCATAGCTGTAATGGTTTTTATACTGCACACGCACACACACGCACGCACGCACGCACGCACGCACGCACGCACGCACGTTTTTATACTGTAAAAACTACCCATCACAGAAGACTTTCTTCATTTTTACATTTTCAAAAAAACTCATTCTGTATGATTTATAAGCTTATTTCCTCATTGGGACCTCAATTTAGAAGGTCAGTGAGGTTATCATAAATGTAGACCTTTTTTCTTTTCTTTTTTTTACACACCTGAAAATCTCTTTTTATGTAAACATCTACTATATTGGTGAAGCTTTTTATTCATTTAAAAGATTTATGCATTTCAATTAATAGTAAAATTTCATCAAAATGAATTATATAATCCTCATGTATTTTAATGAAATAATTGATTACGGATTGTTCAGTTATTCAATTAAAATAAGGATTATTCAGTTCAATTTGATGAAAATTTTATTATGAATTGAACTTTTATTAAAGGGCTTCAATTTTTGAGTGTAGCTTTGTTGACAATGTTTGTTTATACATTTCATCCAAAAATATGTTGGCATCCATTTGTGCAATTTTTAAGAGTTACGGTTACATCTTTAGTGATTGTTTTCCAATGTTCTTTGAAATGTTGTTATTGACATTTCAGATGAACCACACTTAAGATTCAGCTCGGATATTAATGTTTTGGACTGTTGGACTGTTATTTACAAGGTCAACCATCCATCCCTTTGAAACAATATCTGAGTGGAATTCATTGAATGGAAACAATTATCTGAAACTTATGTGGAATCCAGTTGTGTAGTAAAAGATTACTGTATTTTCAGGAGCAAATTACTTATATCACAAGAACAACAAAATTAATATTGAATAGCTACTAAAAACATGCTATGTGCTGATTATGCATCAACAAATAATCAGACTTTAATATAAATAAATAACAATTTTAATATAATTACTTACATTTTATTATAAACATTAACAGGGACACATTAATCGGGTCTAGAAATCAGAAATTTAAGGTGCTTTAGATAATGTTGGGATAATTACAGAAATGAAAAGTTAAAGACTATTAAACATCTGGCCAAATTAGCTTATTTTAAATTATTGACAATATTCAGCCAACAGATGGCGCATCTTTCAGATGAGAAAAACTGAATGACTGTCAAAGGGACTTTATTAGCCGTCTGAAAGAGACATTCAGGCAGTGAGTTTAAATGTTCAGTCCATCCAGTGTGGATATTATAATTCAGGCTTGTTCACATTGTTGATCTGCTCCTTAAGACACTCAAGACTGAAGCACAGACACTATTTTGCTGTTTCCAAGAAGGACAGATGTTTAGAAATAAGACAAATATGCTGTAGATTCTTTCAAAAGTTCAAATACTTTGTTTAAAGTATAGTTCACACAGAATGTCGGCTACATGAAAAGTTAAGAGACTAAATAGAGACTATGGCTGGCTCAATATGAAGGAGCAAATTACTAAAGACAGGACTAAACCAGACAAGGCTTGTGCTCAGGACAGATAACCCAAAACTTGCTTCTTGATGAAAGAACCACACCCATCAGTTCTTTAACACAGAAGTAGGTCACTAGTACTGACTCATATGAGGCACTTGGGCTAAACATCTTGATACTTTGAAATTAATGAGAACCATAATGAAAACAAACAGAACTTCAAGGCCCAGTTTCACAGACAGGGCTTAGATTAAGCCTTAGTTCAATTAGAACATTTAAGTAGCTTTTCTAAACGTGCCATAGAAGAAAAAAAAACATTACAGGTGTGCATCTTGAGACAAAACAATGTTCCTGACATATTTTTAAGATTTGTCGGTGCAAGTTGCAACAGCTCAAACATGCATTTTAGTCTGGGACTATTTAAGCCTTGTCTGTGAAACCGGGGGAAAAGTGTCCTAAAAAGTGTTTGAAATTGCACTGTTTTCTGTTATTATTTATATACCATGTTTATTAAGATTATAAATTTGAGTAATAATTTGTATTGTTTGTCATTTTTATTATTTTTTAAATGTCTAAAAGGTCAGTTCCCATGACATTTTCTAATTTTCATATAATACTTATTTATATTTTAGCTTTATGTCAATTAACAAAAACGATGTTTTAACAAAAAAACTAAACTTATTCAATCTTTAAATTAACTATATAGCATTAGCAAGCATTGTGACTTGCTGCTTTCACGTGCTTTAGGAAATTTCCTACTTCCCACTTCAGAAGTCGTGTTGTATTCAAGTGCTTTGTTGTCGGAATGAATCGTGGAGGACACCAGGTGTATTCTTGCCTATTTATTGGAAAAATCGTATTAAAACCAAAATGATATGTAGTGTCAGATGCACTGACAACCATAAACATTTACGGTGCTATCCAGATTCTGCCGATTCTGTATCATCTCGGTCAAATGCAGGCTATTTTCGCTGTGTATAAAACATACAATACGCTTCAAATGATTACTCGTGTATGTAATTATGCGCTACATTAATTACAAGAAAAGACGATCTAGCTGTTTTGGGGGAAAAACTAAAACAATCATACCTGACACAACAGTAGTTCTGTGTTTAAAGTTTACGGCACACCCCTAGGAAGCTCGTACGATAGTTCCGATAGCACTTGAAGGCAACATTTATGATGGCATTATAATCAGTCAGACTGTCCGCGCGCATTCGACATTATCATCAGTGAAGCTGTGTAACGTTAACGTTATTTCATGGGTGTTACAATTGCCATAGCAAAGTAAAACAATGCAAAATTAAAGCTACCAGTCTTCGCATCCGCGAAGAGGTAAAACTTAAAACAACCCTAAGACTGCGCCACGAACATTTGACGGTCTTCGCGGCAACAGTTGTGTTTTTTACGATTAATTCTGGGGCCTTACCAAATATCAATATGGTGTTTATGCAATACCTTTAAAAAGCTCCTTGCATTCCCTTTCATCTCAGTCGCACTTGCTCAGCAGGTGCAGGACGCGAATTAAGCGACATGGACTAGTTGAGTTCTGCAGCCCGGGTTTTTAAACCAATCACCTGAACCTAAATGCCACGTGACCAATGACACCACGGCTAGGTGACGTTTAGACAACGCTGATTGGCTAATGGCACCACAAAAACGTGCTAACCTCGAAGGTTAGCTAAAAATGCAAAACGCGGCATCTTTTACTGTCTATGGGCATTATCCTGACTGCTCTGGAATACGGAAGTATCTTTTTATTATTAGTTTGCTAATGCCTCTAAATGGAGAGTCTGGGTACTTATCTTAAACAGGTTCGCTGTTTTATAAGAGGGGTTAAGTACACGTTTGTTTCAGGTGAGTTTCATTTTACAGCACTTTTTTTATCAGTGGTGTTTTGTCGGAGGCAAAGAGATGCAGTATTCGGGTGAGAAAATAATATATACAATATAACAATTAAAATACAATTATGATTAGATTAAATAGTGTTCAAATCCTACAGCAATATGGGTAAAGTTTTAGAAGAAGACTGTGTTAAAGTGCTGTACAGTGAAAACTCAAATGCAGTTGAAAACTCAAAGGAACAGTGCCTCCAAGTGGCTGTGATTGGCTGATTTTCCCAGTCAATTATAATGCATAAATATGCTTTTTATTTATTTTTTATTGTTTTACTGTATTATTTGTAGTTAGTTTATATAAAAGGTATGATAATACAAACATACACAATTATTTACATTATTGGTTTGTTGTTAATAGTTTCCTTCTGGAAATTGTATACATAAAAATTACATTTAAAATAAAGTAATTATAATAAAGGTTGTGGAAAATATCTACTGTGATAAAGTAAAATGTATATGATTTAAATATATCTAGCAAATTGTTTAGTCATATGTAAAGACGGTGATGCATAAGAGAAGTTTGGTGGTCATTTTATGGAAATACTTGACCACTCAATGTTTTTTACAATCATAATAAAGTAATCCAAAGAGCTGTTCAGTATATATTTTTTTAGTTATTATTACTACAACCAAATTAGTATTTATCTGTTACAAAAATGAGGGTTTCACTTAGATTGATAGCATTAAACTTGAACATGGAATTTGATGCATATCAGTAACTTCTTTTCACCAATACGAGTTAATAAGTCACTACTTTTAGATTTTTAGAATTCATTTTTTAACTATGTAATTAATGTTGTAGTACAAAAACTATAATGTTTCTTCGAGTAATTGTAACCAGATGTTTTTTTTTTTTTTTTTTTTTTCAAATTTGAAAGTGCTAGGTATAAAGGTGATCGTGTGTATTCAATTGCATTTTCAGAACAATGGAAGGTGGGAAGAGTGTCCAGAAAACCAGTCAATATTTTGGCAGTTCCGTTTGTTGACGCTAGTGGTGCAGAAATCACAAATTTCACCTTTAATGGTTTAATGCTATAAAAAAGAAAAACTACTTTGTTCTTGCAAGGTCAGACAAAGACACTAATTAGTTCATTAAGTGGTGAACACCAGCTGCTCCCTTTTCACTGGGAACAGAAATGCTGCTATTAAAGGGTTTGAATGATTAATAATCTTAATTGGATGCTTTATGAACATTTTTGCTCATTGTGGATGCACTTATGTTTCTTAAACGCCTTCAAGGAAAAGTGTGCAACAGATATTAAACATGGAACATTTTTTATTTTGTTTTATTGAATAGTTATACTATTTAATTGCAGTAATATGGTTAGTTTCATTGTACATTTAAGAAAAAGTATGTGTACCCTTCTGTTATTATATCATTATGTCTGACAACATGGGAATCTAAAACGATAAAGAGATATGTCAAGCGTCCTGACAGTTAAGTGACATGCTGCTGTTTCTTGTCTCTCCAATACAAAGCATTGTAGGATGGGGGAAATTGAAATGATGAATAATAAATGAAGGGTGGCAAAAAAAGAAATGTCAGGATGTTAACTGTAACAGTGACAGGATGCACCAACTAAACAATAATGAAATCTGTGGTTTCAAGACAATTATATGACATGTGATGTCTTATTAATCTTGCTGCCCCCTAAAAGTGTGTACTTTCCCAAAGGAAGTGCGTCATATAAATAGGTGTACTGGGATGCAGCCTTGGTAGGCGTCATTGCCGTCATGCCTTGTTGGTATATTATTAGTTTGTTGAAATCATCACCTATGGTCAAAATGTCATAAATTTAGGGTGCGTCTCAATCAGCTCCCTATAGGTTGTGAATCAGTATAATTGTGAATTGGGGCTCTGGTAAGGTCCTTGGCTCACCACACATTGAGACACTGATGGCTCTGTTTCCAGCGACATGACAACGTCCTCATTGTACAATGTCACTACTGGTATTTATGAACAGCAGCAGCACCGACATCTTTCTGAAATGTACGTTTGTTATTTAAAATGCATTATGATAAATACTTTGTTACATACCTGCAACATTTCATGTGAAAAATAATTTTACATGTTAGCTAGGCCTAAATGTTTATTACCTGTATAGCGATTCTGTTTATGTGAAAATATAATTGATAAAGGTTCTATCGTGTGTCATTATGTGAGTTGGCTGATGTGATTTTGTGCTTCAGAATTTCTATTAAGGGAAAATCCGAAGTCTTAAAAATGCTTCCTTCATAGGGTACATTGCAAAGTAGGAAGGAATCAAGGCACGTCTGAATTCAAAGTTAGGTCTCCTGAGATGCCCTTTTTGATTTTTGAAGGCAGCATGGATGTATCCTTCACTACCTTTTGATATCCCACAATCCTGTGTTCCATTCTGTGAAAGTTAATCTAAAAAATAAAGATGGCATCTAAAAGTTGCGGTTGGTGGTCAGTATGTGTAAATGTATGTTTTTGACCAATGTTTTCGACTTTTGATGTCATTTCTAGCGAGAAATTGCTATCGTAGTAATTAAATATCCGCTTCGTTTTTATCTAAGCTCTCTCTATTTTGCTGTAGATAATTTAAACTCGCAAACACTACCTACAAAGTCATTGCCTGATAAGGTTGGGAGGCAACAAGTCAGCTGCCTAGATTTTCGGACGCAGCCATAAAGCATCGACGCATGGTTTTCATGGTGCATTATGGGACTTTTTTTGGGAGCAAACATTTCAGTCCCTTGACTACTGAACTAGGGAGATGATTGTAAATGCAGTGTACAGTGCACTGAATTTTTATATATTTATTTAAAATGAGCTAAAGCAACACAATTTACTATACATTTTGTCGTAACTTAATTTAATTGTGTTCAATCAACTTAAACATAAGTCAAATTGAAGTTTACTTCATCCGTTTGTGTTGAGATTAGGCTACATGAATGATTTGTTTTGCATTAACTGAAACTGGGTGTGGCTTGTTTTTTTTTCCCAGCATGCTTTGCATAGGGCTAAATCAAGACAGAGTAAATGTTATTTTATATGTAAAAGTGTTATTTTATGTATTTTTGAGCAAGATGAGAGGGGAGACTTGATTGTGTTTAATATTCAATTGTGTTGGAATTTTTAGAACAATTTAAACTACAGTGGGTTACCATTGTGGAGAAGAGTGGAACATTTGCTTAGCTTGTGGACTAAAACAAATAATATCATAATGGTTTTACTGAAGGAGTTTTAAATACTTAGCATTTAAGATGCTAATGTGTGCTATTGCTAGCTAAACGTTTATATACTAGCTAAAGCAGTATTATAATTCAGTTGTGTAACATTAAAATATATGGAATTTAAGTGGATGAATGAATATATGAAAATGACGGCCTGAATCATGTCAGGGAGCCATTTAAAATTCACTTTGAGACTACTTAATTGGATCACTTAAAATGTTTTCATTCCATGATGCTGAAGTTACATGAACAAAACATTATGTTTGTTTTACTTCATTGATTCATGTGGGACTGATGTACACAATTAAATCATGTAAATCCAACACACTTTTTTTTCAGTGTGTAGCCTAGGGCGTTTGTAATGCAGCAATTAATAATTTTTCAAGCTTAACAATACAGTACATCTTCTTGAACTGTTTCATACTTTTTGTTTTTGCAAAGTTCACCCAGTCTTCACCTGTTAGTGCATTTAAGTGGTTTCACCTAAATGCGTTTCATTCTCCAGAAAACGGACAAACCTTTTATGCAATGTCATGTCGGAATGCCCTGAGAATATCAAATAAATGTGGTTAAAATGTATAACGTTTTAAATAACGGTTAATTAGAAGGTATTTTCCTCAATTCACAGTGACCAAAACAATCATGAGCATTAAAAAGTGCATACCATTAATGTGCTTACCCTCATAATTGCTGCTTGCAGTTATACTAATTATAATTGTTTAATCAAATATAACAAAATACAACGTTATGATTGCCCAACCAGACTTTTTCATGATCAACAGAATCGTTTTTTTCCATATTGAAACTTGCTTCATGGGGGACTGCAATGACAGTTGATTTGCAAATTAGTTTTTTCTTCCAAATTCCCTATTGCTAAATTTTAGAATCATAATTTACTGAAACTGTTCATGTAAATTAACTCCAATTCCATTCCATCACAAGGACAATGGCAATGTGTTCATAATTCAATCTTGCCATTTAATTTTGGATGGATTCAATTCTTTTAAATCTATGTAGCATAGGGCCATATCAAATAAAGATTATTTCATGTAAGTTCAAAACCAAACTACTCCAGCACTTTTAAAAAAAGTCAAATGAATTTAAGTTTTTAAAGACATTCCTGCAGCACAGTAACATGCTAATAAGATTATTAATGAAGAAACATAAGTAAAAAACCAAATTATTGGTTTGTTTAACAGCAAGAACATCAGACATCTTTTCTTTCTTCAAGAGATTCGTTTAAGTTGAAATCCTGAGAATCTGCATTTTGTGACCCTATATGACGATTTAGTTTAAGGCACATAAAATTAGAGGACTTCTTGAATTGACAAAATGTATATGGATTTTCAGGATACATTCAACAGAATTACTTCTGACCTGCAGCTCTAACAGTATTGATTAAAAATAAAATCTAATATTATTATGGTTGTTATTTTGAGAAAGACCCCTTCAGTCATACTGTAGAAATTTAAGATGATAAAAGGCTTGGACATCCTTGGAAACGGTATTGTCATTACAATGGTCAACCACTGGAACTAACCAACAGTATAGCAAAAGGAGACTGCATCTAATGACATTGTGACATGTTATTACAGATTGGTTAGTCTGCATTCTTCAGGCCATTCTTCTTTTCCTTCAAAAGTGCCACACAGAAAAAACTTCACTGAAGTCAGAGCCACAATATCAACCACTATCCGAACCGGTTCACACGAGAAAAAGAAACACAGAAACATTGATATTGAACATTCTTTTCGTAAGAGGTGGGTAAATTAACATTTATTTTTATTTTTTTAATTTGTAAAATGTACATAAATTATATTTGACTCATAACCGCCGAATGAGTAATTCGGTGAACCTCTTTGCAAAGGGAAGGAACATAAGTTAAGAGATAAAGAAAGAAAGAAAAATAACGGCACAAGGCATTCCTTGTCGAGATAATTTTCAAACAAACATTGGTCAAACATTTTTCTCCAGCTGGGAAAGCAATGTGCTACTGAAGACAGAAGAGGTCATCACACACCTTCATCATTAGAATCATCCCATGTCTGTATTTGAAGGGAAATTAAGGATACATATTCATTGCCTCTAACCCAAAGGCCTTCACACCCCCATTGTCCCATTCCTGTGACCCCCAACCCTTCCAAGAGGAACAGAGACGAAACGGGGTGGCAATTATGACACAGACGTTCACAAAAAGTGCAGACAGGATAGATGACTGCTGTTCACTTCACCCAGGTGAAGCTTGTTCTTTGAGATGGGTTTCTTTTCCAGATACACACCTTTTTTTTTTAAGTGCAGATAAAGGCTTTAAAGAAATAAACGTGGAATTCAGCCACATGCTTTTCAAATATTAATCATATATTTAATTGATATACATATATTGCCAACATTGGCACGTTCAATATTGCACACAGTAATGAAATATAGCACTGGGAAGAGAGAGAAGAAGAAAAAAAAACCTTTGTGAGCCAAAGTTTCCAAAGTGACAAATTACATGAAGCAACACTGTTGGGGAAAAAAATATCCTGGCCACGCCCCTCATCTAGGCTTTTGGTCTGTGACAATGATACATTACTGCCAAACTACAGAAAGACGGAAGTTTACCTCACAACAAAAGAGTTTGTTGAGAGCCACTAAACATTTTGCCTGGCACAAAGCATTTTTGATAAACTAAGGGAAGATTCGTCTTGCTTTCGTCGAGGTGCGAAAAAATGCCTTGGTGATTTCGGAGTCACGCGTTGTGATCAGAACCTGAAAAAAATTAAGAATGATTTGCTTCTAAACCGAAAAGACCACGAGTTATGCAATAGCTTACAGGAGGGCCAGGGCCAAACAAAACCAGCCGAGAATAAAAAAAAAAAAGAGGGGAGGGAGGGGAAGGGACCCAAACTTAGATCCAAAGCACCAGCCAGTGTATAAGCATGCGGAGTCTGTAAGGCACCAGGTTGTTTAATGCTGAAGAGTATGCTCCCCAACAAGTTTCATTAAAGTCAGGGTCTCCCAACACAGGTCCTCAAGGGCCCCCATTTCGTTCCAATAGACTTGTCATTGATGTCTGATCAAGCGAGTGTTGATATATTATCTTATGTACATGTATTTCTCGAACGACTCATTCCTTGAAAGAAAAAACGAGTATCAACTACCTGACCAAACATTGCTGACTTTATGGACATTGAAACCATTACAGAAAAGAGTCCTTGAGGACGAACATTGAGAAATCCACCTCAATGTGGCTGTGTACAGGTTAACATGCAACTACAGCATTCCTTGGCGCCACTCGTCCTCTCATTGGTAGACTGATATATATATATATATCTATATATATTTCTATATATTTTTAAACCCTTTAACAGATTGTTTGTCAAATTCCCACTAAAAACGTGGGTTGTTTTCTTCTCCACTGAAATATATCTGATTCACAAAATCATACTTTGTATGTTTTTCTACTACATGAGCATTTTCATACGATTCTTTGTATGTTTGTATCGAGGGGTCCGGTTTCGGTTTTACAAAAATGTTTTCGAGAGCTCTCTCTCTTGTTGTCATTGCTCTTACTTATTGAGTACCTTTTTTATACACAGCATGACAACGATACACAAATACATGGCATATCATCTGCAAGACAATAACTTCAATTAAAAAAATACACTGGTAATACTCCTCAGAATGTTTGCGAAGAGGCGACCACTCTGCTGACCTCTGTACCTCTATCAATCAACAGGTTGATTTTTTTTGTTTGTTTTGTTTTCCCCCCTCCATCAGGGTTCCTATAGCTAGCCCTCAGGTGATGCTTGGAGAATCTAGTAGTGGCATGGCTACCATGACGACCTCTTCAGATGATTTGAAAATTTGGTTAAAAACAAAAACTAAACTAAAACATCTGATTTGTGCTGAAGTCATTAGCGTAAAGGAACCGTTTCCTCGTAATCTCGGCAATAACTCCATTGCAAACACTTCTATAATATCTCAGAACGTGTAAAAAAGTTCTCGGTTAATAAGGGAAAGAAACACTCAGTTCTGTTGTCGTCAAGTAAGAAACACAGTTCATATATAATGTTATTACTTGGTTTAGCAGCCGCTTACTGGTATTAATGGTGGGTAAGTGGATGACATCCAGCGATGAGTGGACTGTCAGTCTGTGGAGGTTTGTATTTTTTGTGGGTAGTGCTCCCGTGGAGTTAAACAGTTACTTATCTTTTATGTATCTTTCTCTTTTTTTCTTTTTTTTTTTTACAGCAAAGTACGTATAATTTCTCTTTAGGTTATTCGGATTATTTTTTGCATGTTTCCCTCACCCACTATCAATCCTCATCCCCGTCGTCGCCGTGCATCTCCTCTTGCTGCTGCTGCTGGAGCTCGCATGCCCTTTTTTCCCTCTGTTTCTCTTGAATCTTTTTCATTTCGTCTGCGTATTTACAGAAAGTGCTGCCGAATTTCGACCACACTTTGTAGGGCACTGTGATAGAGTTGCGATAGGTGGGCTTGACCTCGCTTACCCTCATGAACACCCCGTACTTATTGGAGCCCACGTCAAAGAAAAAGCGCTTGTTGTCCACAGTTAACGAGGTTCCCTCGGGCAGTTCCGCCGGCTCGTCCTCCACTCCGTAGTCGTCGATGAGTTTGGCGAGAGCGTCGCGAAACTCGATAAGTCCCTGGGCTGGAAGAGCGATGGTCTGGCCTTGCGTGGATCCCAAGCCGGGCCCCCGGTTGACGGTCTGCCTGATCCTCAGAAAGCGGCCCCTCTGGTTCTCCTTCAGATCCATGTAGTACTTCCGATTCTCCCGGACCAGAAACTCACTCTTCAGCGCCCGCCGCGGCTCGTCCTGCGCCACGTCCGGATTGCTCGGCCCTAACTGGGCATAGTGCTCGATGAAGTCTCCCAGGTAGTCGCGGAACTCGACAGCCACAGACATGGATAGAGTGAGGCGGCTCTTGTTTCCCCCGGCCCCGACTTCTGCTATCTTCAAGAAGCGGCCTTTCGCGTTCTGCTTTACGTCTAGATAGAAGCGTTTGTTCTGGATGTCAACCCGCTTCGAAGCGAGCTCCTGCGTCTCGTGCTGCAGCCCGGAAGCCGAGCCCGCCCCTCCTGTCACTGGGTGCATGGAACCGACACCCGGGCCCGTGGCTGCTCCTCCCTGCTCACTTCCACTGTCTCTGTCCGCCATGATGCTGCCTGCCTTCTCCCTCTGTCTTACTGCAAGCCTACTGCCAAGCAGCCACGCCACCACTCTCGCGAGATCTGTGTGAGGAGAGAAGACGAGCGCTGTTCACACCAGTGCAGATTCCGAATAAATTCATCGCACAGAAGGTCTAAATTCAGCTGCAGTCGTACTCTCTAATCACACAGCCTACTATGTATCTGTGCTAGAAGATGATGATAAATTCACTTCAGAGCGGAACTGAAAATTCAATGAATTGCAAGTGTGTGCTGCCTTACCGTGTATCGTAATATAGGCTACAGGGTATATTTCACAGCCATCGATGTATATTAGCCAGCCTATATATCGACACTGAAGTCCTTTGTTCGTTTTCCTCTAGTTTCCATTAGCCTATTATTATCATTATTAATTATTATTATTATATATTAGAAGCGTATTAAACTATGTTAAAATTGTGGCAAGATTATACCGAAAACAAACTTTTTTTTTCTAAATCAGAAGTTAAAACTGGTGTTCATGGATCATGGATCTCACTGGAATTTACGAATAACCAATTTAATAAGAAATTTTGCAATAGCCTATATAAACTGGCCAACATTATGGACGTTCCGACGTTGTGTTTAGGCTGTCATTAGTTGTTTATCCTTCATATCCTTTCATTCAATCATCTACTTCGGCTTTTTTGTCATGGAAAATAAATAAATAAATCAGGCTATTGGAAATATATTTTTCAGATGCATTCGTATTGATGCAACATGCATTAAATGGCTAGGATTTTGAGCTAATAAATAGATTGAATTTTAGGTTAAAGTCATGCGCTATTGCATGTTATGTCTGTGTTACGCATCTTTTCTCCAATATAGGCTACTATATAACTTATAGCCTACGTTTGCTGTATGCAGTTATACCAGATGCATATCATTATTATAATCATATATAACATACCCGAATATATGGTTTTTTTTAGTTGTTGTTATTTTATTGGCCTATAGAAAATATCTCTTTTAAAAAACACCAATAATCCGAGGATTCCAATTAAATAAATTACCATTTACCTTGGACTTTGGTGGTTATACTGTTTTAAAGGCCTGTTAGAAGAAAAATTTTAATTTTGGTAGCCTATAGGCTAATATATATATATATATATATATATATATATATATATATATATATATATATATATATATATATATATATATATATATATATATATATATATATATATATATATATATATAGCCTATATTGATATATATATATATATATATATATATATATATATATAGCCTATATTGATATGGTTGTGATGAATGCTTTCAAAGCGGTTCACATGAATATGTATAGGCTATGTGTTGTGTGACGGTTAAGCAGGAGAATATATACATTTATATGTACATTTAATAAGAACACTAACACAATTCATGCAGTTTGTCCCAATGCAGATAACTTTCTCGGGTAGGCCATAGGCTAGCTTAAAAAATATTTATTTCGCAAATGAAATTGAGTAATGGGTTTCAGACATTTGTTTATTCATTTATTTAAAAAAAAAACCCCACTAAACTAAACGAGTAAAATAATATAATTTACTACAATATCTAAAATGCGTAACTATAGGCTAATGTTAATAAAATCTAAAGGCCTTGTTCTTACTATTTTCTTCCGCACAAAATCCTTTCATATGATTAATTTTCAAATGTTTGGCAATGTAATACACAGTTAAATGATGCATTCGTTTCTTAAAATGTTTTTGAAGCATACAGTTTTATAAATGTAGAAGCACATGACTTTGATTACGATTTTTATCTGTTATTTAATTATTTGCGTGTATTTCTGAGGTTGTAGAAATATTGTACATATTCAAGCAAGTTATTGTACACACACACACACACACACACACACACACACACACACACACACACACAAACACCAAACAAAAGTAGAAACTGGGTAATTACAAATGTTTTGAATGAATTTCCTTTCGTTGAATTGAACGGTTCTTTAATGTAATTGAAATTATAAATATTAACCCTAGAAAGTGATGACCTTTTTGTAAGCGTTTCATTTTTTTTTTACGCTGCAAGAATGATCGATTCTCTTTAATAATTTAGAAAACATTAAAATAAGTCATCTCTAAAATAATGCATCAGTGTGTTCGTTAACAATAAGTAAAACTGTGATATAGCCTACGGTTTCGACAAAGCATGACGTTAGTTTCAGAGGCGAGACAATGGAATATTCTAATGCATATAATCATATCTTTTTACTTTCACAAATGTGCTGTGGACGTTATACATCACATCGTCTTAAAAAAACAATTTTCTTTTCTTTTAATATAATTTTAATCTTAAAGTTACAGCCATTAAAAAATGCAATCTATAAGAGTCTTCATAAGAAAGAACCAAATGTTAAAATATTTCCCAACTGAAAAGTCTGCAATGGAATAAAGTAGATTAAACTGAGATATATATAAATAATCTCCTTTTAAAGAGTTACAATTTCGATAAATATTCTGTCTGATGTATGTCTTGGGGGGAAAAAAGGACAACATCCAGACTATCCCAACAATATTTTGGTCAAATTTTACAATAAGTTAACATTAGTTAACATGGGCTAACACACTTTTACAGCATTTATTCATCTTTAGTAATTACCATTTGTTCATAGTTAATGCAAACTAACATGAATATTAACTAACATTAACAATTGGTAATAAATGCTGTAAAAATGTTAGTAATGCATTAACAATGTAAACAAATGAGACCTTATTGTAAAGTGTTACTAATATTATTATAAATGTCCAGTTGAGAGAACATTGACGTGTTTTACATGCACCACATGTGTATGTTTGAGAGAGGTAATAAACAGATAAACATATGCATTCACATGCAATTTTCCTCAATAATACAATAAAGAACATGCAGTAGTTATATGAACGCCTTGAGAAAGAAACTACAATACTTAAAAGAAGTGACATTCATGAATGCAATATTTAGATAGAATGTGCATTACAAGACCATTTATTCTTTCAATGTTTAATGTTTCGTTCCATAATCTAAAGACCGAGCACACGCCGAACACAGCAGCATTCACAGACATCGGGCCTGTTAGGAAAGGTTTCACGAGCTCGTTTGCCCATAATGACCTTTAAACCATTAAGGTTAAACATATTTGGCTTGCCCGCAGTGGAGAGGGCTCGAGGAAGCAGCTTCAACTCGAGCTTAGATGGAAGATGAGTATGGTAGCAAGTTGCCAAAATTATGTTGGGGAGGTGATGGGATGCAAAAACAGCTGATTCCGGAGCAAGGTGAACTATGCTCAGTTAACTGAAAGATTAGATGGCTTCACTCCTCCCGAAATTACGTGTAGGAACTACGTATTCGATTGCTTGCACATGTGTCTATTCTAGCATAAAGTGCATGTATTTTATTTTTGGTCATTCAAGATATTTTAGCATACAATAAAATACATATATAATAAATAAAAAATGCTTTTAAAGAATATTTGCTGGTTATTTTCAAGATTAAAAGAAAATGATATTACCTCATGGCTAACCAGTGGTCACTAACTTTGTTGGGCCTGTTGCTAAAATGAGGAACTGCTTAACTCGCTTAATTCTTAATTTCAACTCCTAATTTCAACTCAAGCATTTGAAACTTCTAATGCACGTGTAAACTCCTTGTCATGGGCCTAACACAAGTGACAGTGCGTAAAAAAGACACTGGGTGAAGGAAAAGAGGGACCGTCGACTCCAATTCATGAGCGTTACTTTTAAAGGTGTGCTTGTTTTTGGTCGAAGGTGACCTCTGCGAGCTTGAACTCATTACGGTATGTCACAGTCACACTAAATGGCACTGGATTTGCCGCAACAGACAGAGTCTGGCAGCTTCGCAGTCTGTCAGCACTGTAAACAGTTAACGAGTTTGCGCAAGCAGCATATCTGCACACGGCTGCGAACATTAATTCCGCGGTTGTTATGCTGACCAAAAAACAAAACAAAAAAAAGTATACCGCGGAATACCATGACATATGATCGTAAAGTGCAGTGCTGTTGCCAAAGTCGCAGACCTCATAACGAGCGACGTGTCTCGGCATATCTTACCCCGCTCAGTCTGCAGGCAGAGCGTTAGCTCCTGTGCAAGCCCTTCGCAGTTGAACACTGTCAAAAACAAAGATGAAAACCTGTAAGCCCCGAAGGCCTACTGTAAACACTGTCGCGGTGCTGCTTCACCGATGCGCCGTTCACAAGATGGAACGAAAGAGCGAGTCGTGGCATGGAGACGGACGCACGCACGAGCTAAACGCGGTGCGCGTGGAGTCTGATGTCAGCACGCTCAGCTGGGGGAAAGCAAACGGCTCGTGCGCCTCGCACTGTTGCTTTCGCGATACTGCAGCTGGAGATGCTGTCCAACAGATATTGGGGAAAACTTCACATAGGCTACATCTCATGTGAGATTTATTCTACATATTCTGGGTAGATTCGGTGAGCTAGAAGCTGCAATTGTTGTAGAATGGAAAACTAGTGTCATGATAACGCCAATGTAATATGCCCCGATTGTGTTTTATTTATCTTCTATTATGTCACAGTTCTTTCTCCTCTTATGAAAAAGCTTTATGGTTTTACCACATCATTTTAGCATGTGGGTTCTGCCATAGTAGAGAAGGGATTGTCTTGTTAAGGAATGATGAACTCATTTCCTGAGGAACTTGTGAATGCAACCTGATGACATTTTTTAATTCTCCAAAGAAATAGCCTATAGGCTACTCAGGACCTGGGGAAAAAACAAGAGGGTGCTTTGCTACTTACTTTGAACCATTAAATATTTTTTTTTTATTGTCAAGTGTGTATAGCATTTGTGGAGTATGGAGATTAAACTTATTTAATCAAAAGTTCTGAATGTGTAGAGAAAAGTGATTGAGATGTTTATCATGCTTGATTGATTCAGAGATGGGTGGATGGTGTAACCTACAGGTATCATGTTGAACATGGACTGTCTTAATTGTAGGCCTACGTTGTAAGTGTTTCTACAGTATAAAGACTTTTATGGACCATTTCGTTAAACTAGTATTTAGCTATGTAGGCTAGGGGAGTTTGGTCGGTGGGAGGTCGAGGGCAGCGCTGTTTCAGAACCATGGACAGTGGCCGCCGAGTCCGTCACTCGCATCTATGCGTTTCTGTTGGTTTTGAATTAGATCTTTAGCCAGTTGGTAGTGTGCCATGTTTAATGTCTCTTTCGTTAACCTACAAGTGATAGAGAGACTTGTAACTCCACCTCCATATGTATCAACTACAAGAAGTGATGTGTTTGAGTATTGATTTCATTCCACGAAAATGGTGCCGTTTGTGTCGAACTTTTATTAGACTGAGCTGTTATTGTATTATTTGGCTTTTTCTCAACAAAATATTTTTTTTTTGTCTTCTTTCGCTCTTGCTGTATTATTACTTGCAAATATTCTTTTGACTGAAAAACAGACTGTTAAAGCTATTATTGTATATCTAGTTTTATTCAAATGTAAAGTCCTTATGGGGGTTTTTTTGTTACCACAAAATAATGCGCTATAGAAAACACTTTCTATCTTTTTGATAAATTTATCATTTATTACTTCATCTGTGTTTTTATGTTTGTCAGTGGGAGGCAATCCTAAATAGTCAACCCTGGTACGGTTTTATACACTCTAAAAAAAAGTTCTAAATGGCACCTAAAAGTGGTTCTTCATCGTAATCACCGAGGAACCACTTTTGGTGCTATATAGCACCATATCTTAACATGTTCTGTATATGGTAGCGGTGATATACCTTAGTCAGTGGTGCTATATAGCACCTTAGCAAAAGAACCGGCGAAGAACCGCTGAAGAACCGCTGAAGCACCAAGATTGGTTCTATACAGCACCTAAAAAGGTTCCCCTATGATTACGAGCCAAGAACCACTTTTAGTGCCATATAGAACCTTAGATAGAATGTATAAAATATAAACATGTGTATCTTAAATCACTTGACAGTTAGGCCATGAACATTTATAGCTCAGTTTATTACAATTTTTTGAAGAAAGCAATAAGCAGCATATGCAAGGGAATATTTATGAACAATCACCACTGTGCATTCGGCAAGTTACTCCAAGTGACACTGGTCCTACTAAGTGTGCTGTTCGTTCAGTAAGTAATAAGTGTGAGGGACCACGATTTGCGCTATTTCTGCCCCATGGTTCCCAGTCATCTTACATGTTAGAAAAGTGTTTTGGCTCTGACGTCCTGTGCGCAGAGAACAGCAGATGTCGCCCTTAGTGAATTTGGAGCTGCGCTCCTTTGCAGATCCACAGGTTCAGCCTTCATTTAGTTCAGGATTTAGGCTATTTTATATACCGTTCCTAACCGGTGCAAGTCCAATATGATATTTATCATCTCCTTTTAAACAGTGTCTCTTTCTACCATTCATATCCACCACCACAGTATGTCTATAAATCCTTTACCGTCTTGTGCACACATTTGCGTTTGATGCAGTCTGCTGCTTCATTCGTGATGTTCCTTCATTTAATTTGTTAAAAATGTTCTCATTCGGTCAGGCATATCAGCAATGCAACGAATACCAGACGTAGCCTATGGATTTGATGCAACGCCTCACTATATATTTTTTTCTCTGAGGCAGAGCGGCGAATGTGACCTGAATGCAGGGCATGATTTAGTAATGGAATGAGACACAAAACTCATTCAAAGCTCATTCAGTCGCACTGTTAGCCATCGCACTCAAAGCAGCGCAAACCTCTGCGGTGCTGTAACGATTTACAGGGAGATTTGAGGCAGGCGCTCCCCTGCACCATACATTTAGGTGTGTGTGTGTGTGTTTCTTTTATTCGATGAGGATTGGCGATGGGAGAGATCATGGTTTGACGATTTTTCTCGGGGTGTCGGAGACTAAAGACGCACACGCCGGCGCATGGGCGTTCGTTTTAGCACCCCAGCCGTGAATCTGCCGTTTGCGCGGGGAATCTTGCCCTGATAGATCGGGGTGGCGGACAGAGACGGGGCGCGAGGGATACGGCAAACGCGTTTTATCGCTACGAAAGTGGATTCTTACAACGTTTGTGCTGAGGGGATATCGAAAGTAGCCCTAATAGTTTACTGCAGCATTTCACATTCGACTGCAGTGGAAGATACACAGCACCACTGGCGAGGAGGGCGCGCTCACCACTGCAATTTCGGGGCAAAGATTGACTGGCGGCGTCTTGCGGATACCTGCTCGTGTCTTCGGAGGAGGCAGCGTCCACGACTTTCCCTGCGTTTTAGGATGCGCTTCGGCAGGGATCTGTATTAACCCAGCAGCATTACGCCGTTTCCGGTTCCCAGCTGGTGTTTCCCGATTGCAAATCTATCGGAAAAAAGCAGCGGATCCCGATGGCATGGACACTTACGCAAGGTCTGCCGCGCCGCCGTGCTACTGGAGCCTATTCGCAGTCTCTTCAGCCTTCAACCCAGCTCCACCGCCATCGCCCCGCAGCCCTGCCGCAACGCGACCACCGACCATCGAGCCAAAGCAGGCGGCATGAGGAGGCTTGATTCGGTACACTTATCCATGCTGCTCATCGGGGTCTCCTTCGCCTGCTACTCCCCGAGTCTGAATTCCCTGCAGGACCAGGCTTACAGATCCGCCGTGGTGATTGAGGGCAAGGTGCAGTCCGCGCCTCAGAACGTCTCAGCGGAGCCGTACAGTGTGAATGTCAAAGTCCTGGACGTGTGGCCGCGGAACAGCGGGGGTCTGGAGCGGGAGCAGCTCGTCACCGTGGGGGAATTTGGCTCGGAGGCTCCGTGCGCCAAAGTGAAGAAGAATCACAAGTATATATTTTTCATGGACCCAACTGATGAACCCTTGGTTTTTAAAGCGTCGTTTGCGCCCTTAGATACAAGTGGGAAGAACCTGAAAAAAGATGTTGGGAGGATCTTGTGTGAAGACTGCGGTAAGTTTATGCCCACAAAATGCTTGTGCACGGGCTTGCAAATTGACATTGGCCGTCGGCTTCGGTTGTATGCTTATGTGTGGTGCGGATGACATCCAAATGTTTGGTGTAAGTAACAGATGGGGGCTTGTGGGGGCGTCTCTGCTGCAATATTGGGCAGGAATAAAACGCTTAAAGGTTTTTCCATGGTATCATCAGACATATGCAAAGACATACGCTGTAGGCACGCGCGCGCTCGTTGCTCATTTGTAGGATCCAGAATTCTTTCCTTAAGACAAAATTGTAAGAAACTGAGATGGTGTTTGTGGCGTAACCATTAGACAGGGCCCATAGCCAATTAAGGCTTGAATGTCCGCAAATGAAAAGGTGAAAGTCAGAATGACTCAGAATATCTTCAAACGTGGCCCTCTGGACCTACAGCTCATTGCTCTGCTGGGAATAGAAAAGTTGCTGGTCTGCGCTTGTGTAGGCTAATGGGCCTTCAGAACAACTGCACTGGGAGTGGAGCCTTTAAAACTCCACTCAGGATATCTTCCAGCCAACAGAAACTGTTTTGTGTCACCTGTTTGCGCGCCGCATTGGTAGCTATTATCTTTTTTTTTTTTTTTTTTAATAATAAGAAACCAGGTTAATCCCATCATTTTCTTTTTAACGGGATATTCCTTGAAAGCACATTATACATAGGCTACTTAGGATTCAAAGCGGCAACTCAAATCTCACTCTGACAATAACGGGGGGGCACTGCATCTTTTCTCAATGTTGAGATATAACTAGAAGGTGCTACCACTCTGTCAGTAAATGAGCAACAGGCCTTCTGTCATAGGGCCCCTATAACGCGTTTAGATGGTCGCTGTCCAGGGTGCTGTCCAGGGTCAAAAAAAAAAGGAGAATGGAAATATGCTAATGCAAGCCGTTTTTCTTCAACATAACTAGTGCCTATGTTTATGTTACTAGTGCTTTATGTTAATTCCTGTTAAGTAACTACTACTAAGTAATCTAATAATGTTTTTTTTTAAGTTTCATGAGTAACTTTTTTATTAGATCGCCTACTATACTAGTTCTTATTCTTTTGCTACTAGTCACTGTCCCAAATGGCAAGTAACTATTCCATTGTTAGGGGTAACAAATTGCAAAATTTTGAATCATATATTAACGATTTACTTCCAAATATGTATTCCAATTTTCAATCATTTACTATTATTTATTCCAGTTTTACCAGTACAATTTGAACACAAACTAGCACCGATTTATTAGAGGTACCAGTGGTATTCCAGATGTTACTAGTAACATGTTAACCACAATAGTAAGATATTTATGCTATTTAGAATGTTACTTTTATATGACAACTAAAACATTCTAGATAGAATCGATTGCACTATCTAAAAAATAAATATTGTAAAACCAGAAATAGATGCTAGTAAGTAACCATTGAGATAAGTCTAGGTAGAAACAACCGAAATACACATGAGTTGAATGTGTATAGCTGAGATATTGAATGCAATGAAAAAGTACTAGTATCCATAAGTTAGTAGTAAAAAAAATAACGGTTTACTTAGTAGCATTTAATGAAAAATACAATTTTAAGAAATAAATGTTAAAACATTTACTACAAAATACACTTTTCATGTGCACAGAGGCCTTGAATGAACTACATTGTTTAGATTTTTCTAAGCACATCGATAAATTGAGAATCTTGTCCGATGGTTTCTTTTCAAAGATCAACGAGAGCTCACTAGATGACTTTGCAGTTTCTTCTCTTAAGTTGCCAGGGGAGGTTTCATGAATCTAACCTCTGCATTGAACTAACTTGTGTGATGCAACACAAACTTGCTATGCGATGAGACCGCAGCCCGCCATTCATTTACAGAAAGTGTTTCTGTTCATCATCATCATGCTCAAAGTGACCATACGTGTTTGACAGTAATGTGAAAGGGTTCTGTGAAATTTAAGGGGTGAAGAAATATGGTCACGATCTGACCTCCACTGGCACGACCGTATGAACGCTCTCTACAATTCAGACAGGAAGGCGCAAGTCCTTCTCTTAGGTTTTCAAAGATGTCAGATCTGACGGGTGCCTCAAGTTTTGTGGATAAAAATATGTTTCTTCTTCTGTCCCTAATGGCTCAGCCTAGATTGAAAGCCTGTAAATGCAGGTATTTTGAAGAGCCCCCACTCACGCACAGTTTTTCTTGTCAGAGACCTACATATCACCCGTGAGGAGTGACAAGTAGGAGTGGCGTGCTTCTCCAAAAAAAATGTGTTTTGCAAAAGTTAATTATGATTTGAAAATGATGTAGTATTTGACGCTCTTCTTTATGTGTGATCCTGATTTTTCCCTTCCCCCTGTGTGGAGGTCACAGCTGCATCGAGGTGGCGATCCAGAATATGCCAGTGGCTCAATATCATTGATCCGAAAGAGCTCTCGGGCAAAACTGCATGACACAGGACAAGAATAACAGCTGGTGATTGACATGCATAGAGGGAAGGACTTATTTCGTAGATGCATATGAAGGATTTTATTTTTTTTTCTTGGCCAGACCAAACGCCTAGATCCTGTCGTAACAATGCATTTCTCATTCTGACTGACATGGATAATTTACCTCAGTAAAACAGCGCATGATTTAAAAGGCTGTAACAAGAGAACCGCCTGAGGAGATTGAGTTATGATTAGCCACATATCTCAGCTACAAGCTGGACTCGGCTCTGAGAAGGAAATTGATGACTGTCGTCTTATTGCTGGACACTCGTGGTGGGTTGTCCTCTTGCTAAATGGGATGGTGGCCATATCAAAGCATTAGTTTTATAAACTTGGTCATATTTAGGATGCTGAAGTGGGATTATGCACTCTCTTCTCCAACATGGCCCACTTTTCCATAGCTCCAAGAAAAGGAAATCTCTCTCTGCAGCTCGCCCACACATATTCCCTTCAGACAAACAGGCCTTAGCTCAGAACATGTTTCATGAGCTGGACACAAGCATTCTGTGAAAACCAGCCTGTTTTGTTGCATTTGAATTGTAAAGCAAACCAATATTGAGAGGATTTAGTCAGTAGTTGCATTAGACTTTCTCACTGGCCGTCATTCCTTTACAGGACGAGCATATAGGCTAGACTATGCATTTATTTATTTATGAAGAGAACAGATGAACAGAGTCTACGCGTCACTTTTCATGTTCAATGAAAATATTATTTTTCCACCCGCAGTGACAGCCGAGGCCAGTAAAACATGGTCGTTGTGCCTGAACAGGCAACAACACAATATTACAAAATACAGTAAAATATATATATATTAAAAAAAAAACTGAACTGAAGTCAATCGACTTTCCTTATCTGAATGAACTCTAACCTCTAACTGGATGCTCGCCTGTGCCGGTGACTGATAAACGTTGACCGTTGTTTGTCCTTCATCCTCTTCACCTCTTTTATCAACAGCATTACAACAATTTGGCCGTTTAAAGAAACTCTTCACACTCATATTTTTGCAATGTAGGGGTGACTAAAACCAAAGGCTGGACAGCGCTCGCCACCAACTGGACGGGGTGGGTATAACAGTTAGCCTACAAGTTAGATCACCCCCGGTGTAATCTGTCAAATGATGGACGGGCCTTCAGATATTTCTGTCACTCTTGCTAAAAAACATTCTGTCAATGACGGAAACATTCGGTTAACGCGACCACTGGCTTTACTACAGGAAATCGTTGGGAAAAGTATTAAAGCATCATCTAAAATGCATTAAAGCATCATCTTTCCTTGAAGGGATAGTTCACTCAAAAATCAAAAGTCATCATGTAATATTCTTTTTGTCCATAGAAAATCAAATGTTGTTTTGGTCCCCATTGACTTTCATTTGTATGGAAAAAGACAGTTGAAACATTCTTGTAAAGGGAAAATTTACTCAAAAATGAAAATGCTGAAAAGAATTTTAGAAGAATCTGATAAAATTACATTGCACAAACAAATGCGCAAACATGCGCCCACGCGCACAAACACACACACACACACACACACACACACACACACACACACACACACACACACACACACACACACACACACACACACACACACACACACACACACACACACACACACACACACACACACACACACACACACACACACACACACACACACACACACACATTAGTGCATCATTATGATGACATTCCGGCGTAATGTTTTTTTTATACTGTACAAACTGTATATTTTATCCACTTACACTAACCCCACCTCTAAACCTAACCATTACACAAAACTTTCTGCATTTTGACATTTTTAATAAAAAAAATAGTTTAGTATGTATTTTTAAGCCATTTTAACTTCGAGGACTCGAGGACCATATTTACATTGTTATACCAGTGTAATACCCATGTCCATAAACAAATTTGTGCTCTCAAATCATATAAGCAAACACACACCTGGTTTCCTTGTTTTATGGGGACTTTCCATAGACATAATTGTTTTTATACTGTACAAACTGTATAGTATATCCCCTACACTAAACCTACCTCTAAACATCGCAGAAAACTTTCTGCATATCTAAAATTTCATAAAACATCACTTGATTTATGATTTATAAACTGTTTTCCTCATGGGGGTCAAAACATCTCCCCACACGGACAAGGATTTTGGATATTGCCGTATTTGTGAGGACATTTTACCAGGACACACACACAAACACACAACATTTCTTAAAATAACTTTTTTTATGTTCCACAGAACAAAGAACGTCATGAGGGGTGAGAAAATGACAGCATTTTTTATTTTTGCAATAAGTCTCCCTTTAAATTAGGATTTAACGGATGAGTTCCCATTAGTTAGCATTAGTTAATGCATTTACTAATATTGGCAAACAATGAACAATACATTTGTTACAGTATTTATTAATCTTTGTTGATGTTAGTTAATAAAAATGGGATTAATATTAACAGATGACTTTAGATTTCAATAATATATTTGTAAATATTACCATTAAGATTAACAAATGCTTTGAAGTATTTTTCTTTGTTACAGTAGTTCATGGTGTAATTTTTAGCGGCATCTAGTGGTGAGGTTGTGAATTGCAACCGCCCACCGCTCACCGCTCACCCCTCCCTTTCGAAGCTACGGTGGCTGACACAAAACAAAAATGTCGTCGTCTGAGACAAGACAGCGGGGAGTAGCTAGCGCTCTGTCGAGAAGTTTGCCCGTTTAGGGCTACTGCAGGAACCTGTCAGCTCAAAATGGGGACCCGCGATGTATGTAGATAGAAATGGCTCATTCTAAGGTAATAAAAACATAACGTTTCATTATGTAAGCTCTTTATACACCACTAAAAAAACATAGTTATGTATATTATATAGCATTTTTGTCAATAGATCCTCATAAATACTACACACTTTAACATGTGCTATGATTTATATAGACGTTTTTTGTATAGATGTTGTTATGTACAAGCCCTTATTTAAACCAGCCCAGTCTCTACTGGAGAGTTTGTCCCCTGGTAGTCAGGTTGTATTTTCCTTTAAACTTAATATTAGCTATTGCAGGCCTGGAACATACAATATGAGCCAGACATATTCTGCTTCTGAAATGCAATTTAAAGCACACAATTACCCTGTCTTGTACATTTGCGGTTGCATATTAGGTTTTCAGGCAGACTATACTCTGGTTTTACTTTTCTAGAGGAGAAAACAAAGCAATCTTTCCATAACTTCATTATGATATTTCACCACAAATATATAGCAGCTGATTTTGTCCCATATTCTTGGTTTAAGAGCCTGTCCATGTCCTGGCCTGTACTGTCCACCCCTCTGAGCGCCGGCTGTTGAATGACTGCTGTGAGTGACTCTCAGGTGAAAGCAGCGGTGTGGATCGACTGACTGAAAGTGGAATACCGAAGATGGGCTTCCCATTGATCCAGGTCACGCATGATGATGAATGTTTGTGTAGGTTGCTCTGCATCCTCCCTCTGAAGATAGATTCATACACTGTGGCTGTTGTACGGAGTGTAGTGCTGACAGGAGACGTATGAAGCTGAGCCTCCAGTGTGTCAGCTGTACTGAGAGACATATGTTGTTACCTAGATTTAATTACTGCATGATAATGGCTGTCAGCTCTCAGTCCTGCTCTCTGTATCATTTCACTTTTGGCATGTTTAACCAGTAGGAAACCAGATGATTCTTATGTAGGATTTGTGTCATTGCTTGCTTGATTTTGCAATGGGTATTTTCTGATTATATCATTTTTGCAGAATATCCATTTTTTTTTTATATTTTGAAAGCAAATAATCTAGAATTTTTCCAAAAAAAACAAAAAAAGCCAGCTTCACGCATCACGCTGAATGATTTTGGCCACGATTAGGCCTTCTGAGATAAATATTGTTAAAACTAGGCCAAAATCTGAAACCTTTGATCGTTAGTTTTTGTATGTTCATTCAATTAATGATCATTGTGATCAAATTTGACCTCTGACAAAATTCTTGCAGTGTCATTTGAGATTCGAGGTGCAATCCCATAGTGTTAGCCCTCCTCCTCTCAATTTTCCTTTTCCTTCAGTACTTCGTCTGGGTTCGTGGTATATTCTCTGGTTTTCTCTGGTCAAATTTTAACCGGTCCGACCAGCGAACAGAGGGAGCGGCTGAGAACGATGACGTTGATGTCGTGCGCTTAGTTTGAGATGACATACGTCACGACCAAACGTTAGCGATTGGTTATGGCAGATCCAGAGTGGCTCTGGGCAAATCCAATAGTTTTAAACTTCAACAGAGTACCCGCCTTCAACGAAGTTAACGCTTGTCAATGGAGAGTGGCCAGACTCTAGCTGTGTCCCAATTCAAGGGCTGCGTCCTTTGAAGGCCGTGTCCTTTGAAGTGCGCGGCCGACGCAGCCTTCAAAGGACGCACCGAGACTCGTTTACAGTGGAAGGTATAGCGGATTGCGTCACCGCGGCGCGACGAAGGCCGTCCCAATTCGTAGGTCCTTCGAAGGCTCCTTCAAAATACGGCCTGCAAATGCGTCCTTCTTTTCCCATGAAATGAAGGATACTCGGATGGATGCTTCGCAGCCTTGCCTACCCCAGAATTCATTGCGCGCCGCGACGTCAGATTTTTGAAGAGAAATTGCCAGATTACACTTTTAAATGCAAGTATTGGGTCTCAATTTACTCCAGTAATCTAATGTATCTACTGATAAAAATAAAATGTTGACTAATATGTTACCAACATACGATTTTATATAGTTTATCCTCTTTATTATGTGCATAAATGGGCTGAGGTAAACATCTTTAGTTGGTTTGTTTTTAGGCAGTTGAATATAACTTTAAAGTCCACTATAAATGTTCATTTCAGTTCTCTTCAATGGCAGCTGTCAACAGTTGCTAAATAGTACAAATAATGTAACGAAATACATTTACTCTGTATTTGAGTAAAATTGTGAAGTAGGCTACCTCAGATTTTTATTCAACTTCATCTCAGAGGCAAATATTGTGGGTTTTATGAAAAACTGAATTTTTACACATGGATATTACATTTTGATATTAGTTATCGTTTAAAAAAGAATCTAAAAATAAAATACACTAGAAATAAGTCTTATAGATCAGGGATAGGCACCGTTGGAGTTCAGCTCATAGAAAAGTTATGCATGTTAAAATATTTTATTGTTTGATTTGAGAATGTGAGTTAATTTAATTTATTCTTTCTCTCTTTCTGAAAACATCTTAGCAACATGGCAGCCGTCAAATAAGTCAGCACTGCAAATCTGTTGGTAGACAGTGGAAAATGCACTGATCCCAGATGATGTCCCGCTGACAGAGGCTTCACCAGGGTCAATAAAGCCCAGCTCAATAAAAGACTACATAAAAACATTTTCTTCCATCTGTTTTATGTACTGTTAATTTTAAAATGTATTTAGTTTTTCTAATCTTAAACGTAACTTATGTAAATAGTTGTAAAAAGTACTGTAAATAAAAATGTATAGAACAATTAATTTTTTCATTTACAAATTAATTGACATGACAAAAATAAATGTACAGAATTATTTATTTTATTTACAAATTATAACTTGCATAACAAAAATAATGTGTTGAACGGTAATATTTCATTTACACATTTTAATTTACAAAACCAAAATTTTAGTTCTCAACAATCTCCCAAGAAGAGAAAACAATCAGTCCATTCTCTCCCTGCTCTCCTCTGTCTCTCGCTGAAACTTCATGTCCTCCCTCAGTATCTCCATCAGCTCATCCTCTCGGTCTCGTCTCCTCTTGGCTGGAGTTGCTCC
The DNA here is from genome assembly GCF_949357685.1 of Gobio gobio. NCBI lineage: Eukaryota > Metazoa > Chordata > Actinopteri > Cypriniformes > Gobionidae > Gobio > Gobio gobio. The sequence goes on from NC_137107.1 coordinate 24,369,130, forward strand.
TCCTCATCTCGGTCATCCACTGCTGAACTTGGCCCTGGTGTGTCCTCAAGGATGGAGTGGGGTTGTCCCAACACCTCAATCATGAAGACAAACCATGGCCAAGTTCCCCACTCCCTCACCTGTCCCAGGACACTTTCAATCCTAAGGCAGAGAAAATAAACATGTCTGTCAACAACAAACACAACAGCACAATACATTAAAGATGTGTCTATTAACTTGCATACTTTTTATTTATTTTTTAAGTTGTAATAAGTTTATTTTTTTTTACCTGCAAGGCAGGGGTGCAATCTTAAGAAAATTAACAAATATGATGCATCAGTAGCCTACAAACATACACAATACTCCAGAAATCTTATTTATAGATACTCAAATTCTATATTCTCGATTTTTCCGGCCTGGTAAATAAATACTCATTTGCTGCCCTCATTTTAATAAAGCTGCTAAAAGTAACTTGATCCATAAAACAAAACGAAATATTACATCAGATCACCTAACGAATAAAGCTGTGTCGTGGTAACACAGAAATAAAGACCACCGGCTTTTAAAACGTTTCGTTGGTTATTTTAGTAAATTAAAACACGATAGGCTACTTACATGTATAAGTGTTCCTCGGCCACGGGATGGGCAGAGGAATACACAGCGAAGGATCCACTTGTTCTGGTTGGTTCTATCCTTCGCGGCCGGGGAGACGGATGGGTTGGGTTGCCAGGTCTCTGCAACAAAAGTAGTCCAAAACTCCCAATGCGGTTTTCTCCATCGAGCGGCCGAATTCTCCACTGCAGTTGTACGTTTGGGGGTGTTGGAGCGGCGAAATCGTACTTATGGGGTAGAAACAAACCCGCGGAAATAATTTTTCACCCACGGCAACAACTGAAATAGGAGCCTAATTCGGATGAAAAAACGGGGACTTGGCAACACGGACGGCAGGCTGCATTTGAAGGCCCCTTCGAATTGAGACAGTCTTCGTCGCGCTGCGGTGACGCAATCGGCCTTCAAATGCGGCCTTTGAAGGATGCAGCCCCCGAATTGGGACACAGCTTCTGTCTTAAGGACCAGGCTACCGTAGTGTGGCTTCTCCTATGACAACCGTCAAATCCAAGAACCGTGCATGAACTTCATGAACAACAAACCACCACTTGCTCCACACACGCGTCTTCGTTTTTTCCCAGTTTTCTTTTTTCAAGAAAAGCCTTGTAAATGCAGCTCACAGTCACCGAAGGTGTCGCGTATTGATGATGTAAAACTCCTGACGAGTGTGTGCGTGCGTCCGTTTTTCACACGTCTTAATGCCGTACAGTCTGACATTAATGACAGCTGAGATCCTATAGTGTGACCCGGCGTTCGCTGACAAGCAACAGTCATAAAGGACTATTTTAAATCGTACAGTGTGCACCCAGCTTAAGTTTGACCCTACCTGCTTGAAAAGTGTTGAGGATGAGGGATATTTTTTTGCTGATTTGCATGACCGCGGTAACCCCTGCTGGTACATATTGCATCTACACCTAATGGGACAAAAAAACTCATTCTCCATTGACGAGCATTCAAAAGTATGTATTTAGAAATTTCTATGGTCCCTTTTGAAAATTCTGCTGACTATACGTAACTACAAATACATGTGAACTAACTCTCATTAGACTATTAGTAGAATGTCTGATTAATATACTCTAATAGCACTCTAATGAGAGTTAGTAGACATGTAGGTGCAACGTTACTTACAGTATATAGTCAACAGAATGTGTTAAAGGGACCAACAAAATAAAGTGAAAGCAAGAAATTAGAAAAAGAATTTAAATCTAAAATCAATATAAAAAAAGTTATATTCAAAATATAAAAAAAGCATTTAAATGGCAATTTATTAATTATACTAAATTATACATATTTTTCCAGTGCCCCATTTTTTAAGCTCTTAAAGTCATGAAATCATAATTGACTATTATTTATTTATTTATTTTAAATTATGCCATGTTGCAGTGTTAACTGTAAATGATTTATTAGTGCATCTCATTTTTACATACATTTTATATATATATACATTCACCTAAAGGATTATTAGGAACACCATACTAATACTGTGTTTGACCCCCTTTCGCCTTCAGAACTGCCTTAATTCTACGTGGCATTGATTCAACAAGGTGCTGAAAGCATTCTTTAGAAATGTTGGCCCATATTGATAGGATAGCATTTTGCAGTTGATGGAGATTTGTGGGATGCACATCCATGGCACGAAGCTCCCGTTCCACCACATCCCAAAGATGCTCTATTGGGTTGAGATCTGGTGACTGTGGGGCCATTTTAGTACAGTGAACTCATTGTCATGTTCAAGAAACCAATTTGAAATTATTGGAGCTTTGTGACATGGTGCATTATCCTGCTGGAAGTAGCCATCAGAGGATGGGTAAATGGTAGTCACAAAGGGATGGACATGGTCAGAAACAATGCTCAGGTAGGCCGTGGCATTTAAACAATGCCCAATTGGCCCTGAGGGGCCTAAAGTGTGCCAAGAAAACATCCCCCACACCATTACACCACCAGCCTGCACAGTGGTAACAAGGCATGATGGATCCATGTTCTCATTTTGTTTACGCCAAATTCTGACTCTACCATCTGAATGTCTCAACAGAAATCGAGACTCATCAGACCAGGCAACATTTTTCCAGTCTTCAACTGTCCAATTTTGGTGAGCTTGTGCAAATTGTAGCCTCTTTTTCCTATTTGTGGTGGAGATGAGTGGTACCCGGTGGGGTCTTCTGCTGTTGTAGCCCATCCGCCTCAAGGTTGTGCGTGTTGTGGCTTCACAAATGCTTTGCTGCATACCTCGGTTGTAACGAGTGGTTATTTCAGTCAAAGTTGCTCTTCTATCAGCTTGAATCAGTCGGCCCATTCTCCTCTGACCTCTAGCATCAACAAGGCATTTTCGCCCACAGGACTGCCACATACTGGATGTTTTTCCCTTTTCACACCATTCTTTGTAAACCCTAGAAATGGTTGTGCGTGAAAATCCCAGTAACTGAGCAGATTGTGAAATACTCAGACCGGCCCGTCTGGCACCAACAACCATGCCACGCTCAAAATTGCTTAAATCACCTTTCTTTCCCATTCTGACATTCAGTTTGGAGTTCAGGAGATTGTCTTGACCAGGACCACATCTCTAAATGCATTGAAGCAACTGCCATGTGATTGGTTGATTAGATAATTGCATTAATGAGAAATTGAACAGGTGTTCCTAATAATCCTTTAGGTGAGTGTATATATATATACATATGTGTGTGTTTGTGTGTGTGTGTGTGTGTGTGTGTGTGTAGAGTCTTTAATCGAATCAATTCCCAATGCAAGTCCCGTCCAACATTTTTTTCTCAAAAAGTAATTTTTAATTGTTTCATGCTGACTTTAACAGCGAGAAATAATCTTATAATTTTTCCTGTCTCCTACTCAAGTTTTATTAAGATCTGGATGCAATGTAATAGACCTACAAATAACACACACATCAATTTGTGTGTTTTTTGTATGCTTTTGACATCACAACTCAGGATAGTTGCTAATAAAGGGTTCAGGATATTCCACATTCATGTGGTGTCATCGGCCAACCAGTGTTGCCATGACGTAATCTCCCTGCAGCTCCAGAGTCATTAACCACATGACATTTTTTACTCAGGTGATTGATTCAAAACCTGGCAACAGAACTGAGCCTCTATGAGCAAAGGTTTGAAGTCATGTACTTCTGCAGTGTCCAAGCAAGTGCCAGTGAGATGAACAGGAATGCTAACTTTGCTATTACAGAACAATTAACCTTCTTAGGACTCATTGGCTGAGTCCGAAATCGCCCCCATACCCTCAAATAGGGCATTATTTGAAGGGACAGCCATTTGTAGTGGTGTCCGAAACCATAGTGGACGATGTTATCGAGTGCACTCATTCTATCCCACATTGCACTGCAATTATGAGTGTAAAGCCGATGTACACACAGCGGCTGTCCGAATTCACTCACTCGTTTTCATTCACTCCTTCAAGTGAACTGTATTAGTGGACTAACTTAGGGAATAGCGATTTCAAATTCAGCCATTGTATAGACCTTAGCTCCGCCCCTTTTCAGCACTGTACTTGTTGTGCTCAGTCTTCTGGTTTGTATTTCCACAGCATGAAGGTAAGATCTTACGGATTTATGAACGAGCCGCTCATTTTAAAATCTTCCCGGTCTACTGATATTTGTCATGACACCCGCTTTAATCATTACAATACCCATGATAACTTTCGTTAACTCTACAATAAGTAAATCCACATCACCAGCTACTTACTCTTTGACAGCGATGCCATATAAATATACAGAGCTACTGCAAAAACGGAAGTTCAAAGACTATATTCTAAATATGTCTGCATGCTTATTTCTCTGGCGCATTAGGTCTATAGGGAAAGAAAATCTTGACTGTTTGGCCCCATTCTGTCTGTTTTCCTCTGGAACTTTTTGCCAGCTCATGTCTCCTCATATAGCCCCCCATGTGCACTCTCATTACTTCTACTTTTGAAATGATCCACCTTCTGCCTTCACAAGCTGTAAGTGTCTCACAATGTGATATCAACATCTACAGAGAACAGTAGAATTCAGAACTTATACTATTCGGTGAACAAACACAACCACAGAATGCAGTACTACTCTAAAAATCATGTACTTCATGGTCTGTATGGAGTTTACATATATATACAGTAGCCCCAAAAATGACTGGAATGAAGTCACACTTAAAATGTGTGAAAATCATTGCATTTATTGAATAAATTCTCAAAACGTATGTACGTTTCTGGTGATTGTTGCTGTTTGTTGGTGCAGTGTAAATTAGCTTTTAGAATGATTGATTGAATATTAATACAAAAGTTATTGTAAATTATAATAATGTTTCTCAATATTACTCTTTTACTGTATTTTTGATCAAATAAATGCAGCCTGGATGAGCATAAGAGACTTCCTTCAAAAACATTTTAAAAATGGCTAGATGCTATTTACACCAAGTATAAATAGCAAGATTCTATTTATATTCATATTTTCTTAGCGATATATGCTATTTACACTAAGTGCAAATAGCTGTAGATGCTATTTACACCGAGTGAAAATAATGATATATTCTATTTACACCATATAGAAGTTCTTTACAATATGTGTAAATAGTAATTAGATGCTATTTATACTTTATTTTGGCCGATACATACTATCTGAACCTCAGTGTTGTTGTACATTAACAGGATGCAATAATAACATAGAGTGTAAATTATTATATTAATTAAAATGATTAAATGGATGCCGCCTTAATGGTGCAATAAAAGCCCTCCCTACACCTACCCATAACCCTACCCAACAAATACTTTTATTATTATTATTAAAAATTTCATTAGGCACTTTATTTCCACTTTTAGAACATTTTCTTAAACAAGTAAATGCCTTTCCGATGTGATATGTGATGGGAAAAGGGAGAAGAATGAGCTCAGCAAAAGGCGGTTTCGAACCCGGGCCAATCGCATCAAAACGAAGGTCCATGAGCCTTACGATCTACTGACTACGCCACTGAAGATATTAAAGTTTGTGTGTCTTTTTTAAAATCTTTTTTAAGTGTGGCCTAACCAGGCATTGTTGGGCGGAGCTAGTGCAAATAGCGCTAGCCAAAAATGCAGGCTTTTTGCACTTGGCGTAAATAGATATTCAGTTTTAAAAATGGCGAATTTTTTGTGACATAAATGCCACAGTTTTTTTTGTTCGTTTGTTTGCCCCCCCCCCCCCCCCCTTTTAAGTGTGACTGAAGTGTCTAAATAACTTTAAATATATAATCTCAACATACTGTATATTAGTATAGCAAAAGGTGAGCCTAAATGTAAACAGGTCTGAATGCCATTTATTTTTACTGTGGACTTGTCAAATTCCTGACCATTAGATTCAGACATTTAGCTATTTTTTGGTAAGTTGTTTTGCATGCTGTTAGTTTGAGTGTTTTTAATCAATTCAGAGTGGGTACTTCAGATTTCTAAAATTGCAGTCATTTTTTTATGGGTTACAGTACTTTCTATGCTTTGATTTCACATTAGAAGCTGATAAATATAAACATGACCACGAACAGTGATCATACTGCAAACCGGTGCAAGGTTAGTTATGCTATACTGTATACTGTGGTGGCCAATCTTTCAATCTGTCTTTAACAAGGGCTACCCTCTTATAATTAAAGTTCTTAATGCACTGGGAATAAATGAATCCCATAATAAAGAACGACCTCCATTAACGGAAGTGGTGCATCATTTTGCTGAAAATGCTGACTTGCGTGAGGGTTAACTCACCTAATTTCTGCCTTTAAACACAGTATCTGTGACAAAAGTGACCTTGCTGGGTTACAATAGTGGCAGAGCTGTCCATCGTGTGATAAATTCAAAGTGCTCTGAAAATAGGCCCGCAGGGATTGGATTGTCTGCATGGTGTTACGAAGGGAAAGAGGCGGCAGAGACAAGCCTGCGTAATACCTTGTAATTGACAAGCTGTAAATCTGAGTAAGGGTGTTTTAGGCTCCGGCTGTAAAGGCAGTTGAGTGTGAGCCTTGTGTTTTTATTGGAACTCAATGTACTGGCGCATTGTGACCATTTGAGAGAGAAACTGTACACCCTTTATGAGTTAACTGCATATTTATATAGGCAATGAGAACATGTTCTGCAAATTACGTTTAAGAACCTAGTACATGCTTCTTTACCCATATGGGTAATAAATACCTGCAAGAGCAAAATATCTGGAGTCAGGTGTAGGATGATTGTGTTTAGCGTTTTACATTCTCTAAGAAGTAATGTATAAAGGAAACACTCAAATGAAATAAATGATTTGCTGGAAGTTACAGAATTCGATAGCTTTGCGTTTTTAGAACATATAGTTGTTATGCTATATTAAAACGATATACATAGATAGAATAAAATATAGAATGGATCATTGCTCACCGTTTGTCTCTTTTTGGCTGTCTGGGGTTTTTCCACAGAAGAAGGCATCAGATTCACCACTTAGAGGCAGTATATGAACAGGATTCTGACAGCCCCAAAAATATTACAAACAGGCCCAAGAGTTTGCACCCTGCAGATGTGGTGTGATTATAGTGTTACTCTCATCAGTTCTGACATTAACACACTGGGAAATCGTGGCTAATCACAAATGTTTAAATTGGACTAATGCACAAATGAATCTTGTGCCTCATTTTCTTGCCACAGAGAATAACATTTAAACTCCTCGGAAACATTTGGCATGTGTCATATGTGAAAAGACACGTCTGTAAGTCATTAGCGGTCTAAGCAGTGAAGTTGTTGGAACCCTGTTCTGTTTGCTCTGAATTTCTTCTTCATTATTTGTCTGCTCTAAAACCAGAGACTGTGAACCTCAGGGACTCCAATCCTGGGGTAGAATGGACACAATTCCCACCCTATACTCATTAATTGCATATCAGGCAATTGTTATACCTGATAATAGGTGATGCTATAATTCACAAATATATATCTCTGCTAAATGTGTATCTGTGACTGTATAGATTAATATTAAATATACAAAAGTACAGAGCACCTAAAGGGACATATATTTCAGTGCTTTTGCATTCGCTTGCAAAACTTTTGCCTTTCCCCGCAAAACTTTTGCGTTCCTTAGATAAACTTTTGCGTTTTCTGCGAGCAAACGCAAAATTTCTCAGGGGAATACAGTCATTTTGGAAGCGAAAGCAAAGTTTCTCGAGGGAACGCGAACATTTTGGAGCAAATGCAGTGTTTCTCGAGAATGCAAACATTTTGGAAGCGAACGCAAAGCTTCTTGGCCAAACAAACTTTTTTAAGGAGGGAACGCAAACATTTTGGAAGTGAACACAAACATTTTTTTATGGAGGGACGCAAACATTTTGGAAGTGAATGCAAAGTTTCTTGGGGGAACGCAAACATTTTGTAAGCAAACTAGAAGTTTCTCAGGGGAACGCAAAAGTTTGGGAAGTGAACGCAAAGTTTCTCAGGGGATTGCAAACATTTTGGGAGGGAATGCAAAGTTTCTCAGGAGCGCAAACATTTTGGAAGCAAATGCAAAGTTTCTAAAGTGAACGCAAAAAATGTGGAAGTGAATGCAACGTTTCTCAGAGGAACGCAAAAATTTGGGAAGTGAACGCAAAGTTTCTCAGGGGAACGCAAACATTTTGGGAGGGAATGCAAAGTTTCTCAGGAATGCAAACATTTTGGAAGCAAACGCAAAGTTTCTAATGGGAACACAAAAAGTTTAGAAGAGAATGCAACGTTTCTCAGGGGAACGCAAACATTTGGGAAGTGAACGCAAAGTTTTCCAGGGGAACGCAAACATTTTGGGAGGGAACGCAAAGTTTCTCGGAACGCAAACATTTTGGAAGCAAACGCAAAGTTTCTAAAGGGAACGCAAAAAGTTGCAACGTTTCTCAGGGGAACGCAAACATTTGGGAAGTGAACGCAAAGTTTCTCAGGGGTACGCAAACATTTTGGGAGGGAACGCAAAGTTTTTTGGTAATGTAAACATTTTGGAAGCAAACGCAAAGTTTCTAAAGGAAACCCAAAAAGTTGCAACGTTTCTCAAGGGAACGCAAAAATTTGCGAAGTGAACGCAAAGTTTCTCTGGGGTACACAAACATTTTGGGAGGGAACGCAAAGTTTTTCGGTAATGTAAACATTTTGGAAGCAAACGCAAAGTTTCTCGGGGGCGCAAACATTTTGGGAGAAAACGCAAAGTTTCTCAGGGGAATGCAAAACGTTTGCGAGAGAATGTGAAAACATTTACATACTTTTTCTTCCCATCTAATATTTTTTTCCTTCACCATGTCCCTTTTAAGGGCTCCGTACAAAAGTTTGGGGTCAGTAAGATTTAAAAAAAAAAATTATATTGTGAAGTAAAGATTTACTCCTTTGAAGGCAAAGCTGAATTTTCTGAATGAAATGGGTATAATCTAGGGACACACCTGACAAAAAAATGTTGGTTTCACTTTATTTTATGGTGTCATTGTTACAGTGTAATTATACATTTAAGTACTGACTGATATTAATTAACAACATGTACTTACTATAGGTTTAGGGTTAGGATTAAGTTTTGATTGAGGGTTAGTTGCATGTATTTATGCATAATTTTTAGTTCTTACTATAGTAACTACAAGGACACTGTAAAATAATGTGTTACCAAAATTTCGATTGGTTGAATTATTCTGCAGATATGAGGCAATGCATTTTTTTGGGCGTTGTTTATAATGAATTGAAGCGTATTGTGAGTCAAAACCATGTTGAAATTTGCCACCAAAACAACTATATCCACCGGATCTGTCCTTGCGAATTTGGAAATTGTGGTAATTGGCTCTTTTTTTCCAGTCTGCTTGGACTTGATTGTTGTTTATGGTTATAAGTGCACTTGGCTTTAATATTCTGAATGATTTGTTCAGGTTAATTCGGCTTAATCAGTTGAGCTGACAGGTCGATGACAAAAAAGAGGAGCAGTAAGCCGTTACTTAGCCGCAGCTGGCATGAAAACTGACACAGAGTTTGAACTGACATCACTATTAGAGGAAGCAGCGATCATGGGAGGTGATCTGGCAAATATTAGTTTTAACTGAACTTATGGCCCCCTTTTTACAAGACCTTCACAGGGAAAATAAACTGACAGGCTGCTCGAATGTTTAGTTGGGAGTATTTGGGTGGAGGGGCGTCAGGAATAGACATTTTTGTGTTAGTCTTTGCTGTTTGCTATTAAGATGTTTTCTCTTGCCGTCTATTCAACAAAAAAAAAAATTAGGAATCGGTTCAAGAATGAAACTTTCAGACTATAGAATTAGACTTTTTAACAAACGAATCCTCTTGGAACGTATCGCTATCACCGCACGCATAACCAGAAACGTCACTTGAAAACTGTAGATTCCTCAATGTATTATTTAGTCATTTCCCGCCCTGTTGCTATGTTTCTTTCCTTATTTTCTGTTGTGGGGAATTCCCCTTTTTATCCCTTGTATTGGATTGATTACTCTTTGGAAAGGTATTCATGCTTGTTTATGCATGTGCTATTTAGCAATATTATAGAGGCTAATTTTGTTCTTAAGTGTAGACAAAACCCAGCTGTCCATGTACTCTGCTGTTTACTGAACTAAACGCAAACTGTGCTCTCAGATCAGGGTCACACACGCGTAAGCGCTCATTCTCTCCACGTCATCTCCTCTAAAAGTAATGTTTGGTAGATCCCTGCCTCGAGTGCATTTCCCTCTGTAGTAAATAATGTATCTGGTGCACATGTAATGTAGGTGCACATGTAATGTAGGTGCACATGTGGCAGGGGAAGGATGTCATGACAGGGGAGGCGTTCACAGTGCACAAACTAAGGTTTTTATGCTGTGTGAGGATGGGCCAATGACACAACAGTTTTGTCTATCTAATAATTCATTAAAACTGTATTACTTTACGTATAATTTTTTTGAAATACTTTATATTAAAAATGGCATCTGCATGATCTGCCTCATTAAACAGATCTTCTTAAAGGTCCCGTTTTTCGTGTTTTTTTGAAGCTTTGATTGTGTTTACTGTGTGCAATATAACATGTGTTCATGTTTCATGTGTAAAAAAACACAGTATTTTTCACACAATTTACTTATCTGTATACTGCTGTTTTCACTGTCCTCAAAACGGCCTGAGAATTTCCTCGTTCTATGAAGTCCCTCCTTCAGAAACACGTAACGAGTTCTGATTGTGCCAGCGGTTCCCGTGTTGTGATTCGACAGCAGCTTAGGGCACGCAGAGCGCACGTTACCGGAAAGGTCACGCCTCTTACCATAACGGGGAGATGAACGCGCTCAAACTACAGCCCCTGAAGGCCAAACAAAGGTGATTTGACTCCGGGATGAAAATAACAGCGTCTGAACGACATGGCGACAAACGCAACCGAACCGAACCGAACGCAACACTTCCTCTTCTCCACGAGGGAGCAACAAGACCACGCCCCCTTTTTCGCGAATTCTTGTGGGCGGAGGTTAGTCGACAAACTGCTCTACTGACGTAATTAAAGCAGGATGTACAGGGATGTAGTCCAAACCGGCCGTTCGCTGTAGGCTTTGAAAGGGAACTTCTGTTAAATAAAATATCTCGCTTGGCATTGAACTTTGAGCTTTATAATTTTACAGGTATTATTTATGCTCTAACAGCAACATTACACACTAACTAAAGTTTGAAAAATGGGATCACGAAGAACAGGACCTTTAAGAACACTTTATTAAGTAGTTAAAAAGTATTAATAGTCGTCTTTTCTCATGTGGTACGATCTTTGCAAAGAAACGTGGGGAAAAAAGGGAAAAAAAAGGATTTTATATCATAAAGAGACACCTGCAGACCCTCATGACTGTATTATGGTCAGAAATATAATACTTTATATGTCATTTGACCTTTTTATGATAAGATAAGGTTAGTTCATGTTGTAATGTCATGTATGACTTCCAAAAAATAAAAAATAAAGATATTTATGAATTAATAGTTAAATTAATGAATTAAAAAATAATTAAATGCTGTACATCCACAAGTATTTAGTGTGTATGGAAACCTTTTTATTATTTAAAGGGTTAGTTTACCCAAAAATACAAATTCTGTCATCATTTACTCACCCTCATGTCTTTCCAAACCAGTAAGACTTTCGTTTGTCTTGGATCATAAATGAAGATCTTTTTAATGAAATCTAAGAGATTTTTGTCCCTCCATTGGCAGTCATCGACAGGCGAACATGCTTGGAGTTTAATATAACTGATGTGTAAGTTTATGAATGTTTATATATGAGTAAAAGACTTAAGTTAAATCTGTTCATCATATAATGTGATCATGCCTCTTCAGAAAATATGACTAAACCGGTCAATTCATATGGATTTTACTATCTTTTTAAGAAGTGGTAGTTGCCTAGCTGTCAATAGAGGGACAGAAATCTCTCAGATTTCATAAAAAATATCTTAATTTGTGTTGAAGATGAAAGAAAGTCTTACGGGTTTGGAACGACATGAGGGAGAATAAATGATGACAGAATTGTAATTTTTGGGTGAACTAACTCTTTAATGGTTACACTACATGACTACAGTCATGACATTTAAACTTTTTCACAACTCAGCACATGTTCTAATGTGTTATTTTAGTATCTTTGAGATACTATTATCGGTTTCCATTTTAACCTCTTAACTGTCACCCCCCTTTTTGAGAATACACATGAAAATGCACTATCCAAACTTAAAGGGCTGTAATTCAAGAATGCTTTGGAATATAGACCAAAGTTTGGTCTCGTTTTAAAGACGACGTTCTGCAGATTATTGCTGAAGTGAAAGCAATTCAAAATATGAAAGTATGAAATAGTTATGGAAGTTTAAATTTACTGTAAATGAAAAATACTGTACTAAATATTTTTTATTTCATATAAAATATATATTTTACAAAAAAGCATTTACTCTAAAATTACTATAAAATCAAAGCCATATGTCTAACCAATTTGTGTTCCAAATTTGAAGTTGATATCACAAAAATTGAAGTCCCCATGAGATTTTGTTTAGGGTGCTGTACCAAAAATAGCCACCGGGTGTCATTCAAATTCCATTTATTGTTGTTTTGATGCATTTTCCTGTAAATTTCTGTCCAAATATTACTTCCATCACAAAACAGTCACCAAATATGGACCCTTGAGACTCAGACCTTTCCGACAATATGCGTTTTGTCAAGATTGGAAAAGATTTTGAATATAAAGTAGTTAAAATAATTGTTGTAATATGAAACATGACAGCGCCCACTAGGGGAGGAGCCCACTAGAATAATTTAGAGTAACGTTTCCATGGCAACACAATGTCCGATTTCAAAACGGTTTTCACAGGATGAATTTTGAGTTTGTAAGCTTTCAAATGATACCTAATTTGTGATAATTACTTAAATATATGATATGAAAAAAAGGCGATCAAAAAAAGAGCACCAGGCGTCCCACCTGTGGGACGGTGACAGTTAAAGGGTTAATTTTAGTTCAAGTTTTAGTTTTTTTTTTATAAAATGAAAATGAGAAATGTTGCTTTGGCAAATAGCTGACATAAAATAAGTTTATAAGTTAATATTAATTATTATAATCAAAAGTTGTATCTCTTAACATAAGTTAATGCACTTATACTAACATGAACTAACAACTGTATTTTTATTAACTTACATTAACAAAGATGAATAAATACTGTAACAAATGTGCTTATAGTTAGTTAATGTTAGTCAATGCTTTAAATATCGTTAACTAATGGAACCTTATTGTAATGTGTTACCATTTTATTTTATTTCAGTTAATGTCCTTATATTATTTCACATATTTTTAATGGTTCCTGTTTTATTTTTAACTATAATAATCCTTACTCTAAACTTTCCTTCTTTTTTAAAGATTTAATTATAATTATGTCATTGACCCTGACTCCAAACAGCTCCTCTCTGATCTGAGGGTGAAATACTCTCAGCAGGGTTTTTTCCTCTGTCATCATCCAAACACACAGCCTTCCAATAAGGCATAGTAGTTCACAGCCTTGACAGCAAGGAGAAAAAGGAGTGGAGATGTCGAAGGATGGGAGTATACAAGATGTAAATGAGAGAGTAAGAGAGAGGGAGAGATTGTAGCTGAAGGGGGAAAAATTGCCTCTCTGCTTTCCACCTAGAAGTTGCTCATCAACTATTCATCAGTAAGTCTCTGCACTTTCCTACTGCAGTATGGCATGTGTACAATCCTGCCACTCAGGACTCGTGCGTAGTGGTGCACACTCATGCACACCCGGGAGGTGACCTCCTGCTGCACCTGCACTTCTCCTTTCCTGGGCTCAGATCGCATGCATGCTACTCCACACGCATCTGTGGGACACTGCAGCATCTTCTAACTTTTCATTTCCAGAGGCCTATTAATATGAGGCCACGGTTGCTAAAGACACAGGGTGTGTTTCTATAAACAATCCCATGAATAGCTGGTGTTTGAATGCACTTTTTGTTTTGCATGCAAACTATTAGGAATATTTGTATGCTTTTGCATATCGTAGTGCACATATTCTTACATTTGACATGTGGAATAATCATAGCATCAGTCATATAGTTAGACAGACATATTTCGCTGATCTTTACTTTAAGTTTGTTCTTTTTTCTGGACGACATGGTGCAGTGGTTAACACGCTCATGTTTGTTTTGATTTATCTTCTTGCATTGTATTTGCCCACATTCTCCACCAGAAAATCCTGTCTTTCTTTATCAAATAGTCCATGTCTCTGTGAAACAACCTGTAAGCCAAGCCAAGAAACAAAATGAGTCATCAACAGACCCACATCTGCCATAATTCAATATCTCATGTAGATTAAAATGAATATTAGATCGAGTCTTCGTTGATATGACAAAAGCATTCGATACTGTGAGCAGGCAGGGACTTTGGAAAATTCGGGGAAAGCTAGGCTGTCCACCGAAGTTCCTCACCGTGATCATCCAGCTTCATGAAGACCAACTTGGACAAGGCAGATACAGCAACGACCTCTCGCAGCCCTTTCCTATTGCAAATGGTGTGAAACAGGGCTGTGTTCTTGCTGCACTGTTCACCATTTTGTTCAGCATGATGCTCCAGCAGACCACAGAGGACCTTGACGACACTGATGGCATATACATCCGCTTTCGTCTCGACGGGAGCGTGTTCAACCTGAGGTGTCTGCAGGCCCACACAAAGACCATGGAGCTACTGATCCGGGAGCTCCTGTTTGCTGACGATGCCGCCCTCCTTGCTCACAAAGAGGCAGCTATGCAGCGATTCACGTCCTGTTTCGCAAAAACTGATCAGATCTTCGGCCTCAAAGTCAGCTTAAAGAAGACTGAAGTTCTGCATCAGCCCGTACCACAAAAAGAGTACCATCCACCAAGCATCTGCATCGAACAAACTGAACTAAAGTTTGTCCACCATTTCAGCGACTTGTGGTGTGTGATCTCGTTTGACGCCAGGATCGACAAAGAAGTTGACAACAGGCTGGCCAAGGCAAACAGTGCATTCAGCAGGTTATACGGACGTGTCTGGAACAACAACAACCTCAAAAAAGACGAAGGTCAGTGTATACAAAGCTGCTGTGCTGACCACTCTCCTGTACAGCACTGAGTCCTGGGTCACGTACCGTCATCACCAGCACTGCCTCTGCACAATCCTCAACATTTGTTGGAGTGACTTTGTCGCCAACACTGAAGTCCTCGAGTCAGCGGAGGTCATTAGCATCGAGACCATGGTCCTCAAGATACAACTCTGCTGGGCTGGGCACGTCTCCAGGATGGAGAACCACAGCCTACCAAAGATCGTGCTGTACGGGGAGTTGTCCTCTGGTTACCGCAACATTGGGGCACCACGAAAGTGGTACAAAGACTTCCTTAAGAAGTCCCTTACTGCTTGCTGCATCGATCACCGTCAGTGGGCAACACAAGCAGCTGATCGCGACTCCTGGAAGTGCACAGTCCATCAGGCCACCTCCCTCTTTGAAGATACCTGTAGGGCCACTATAGAGGACAAAAGGAAAAGAAGGAAAAACCGTGTCCCCTCAGTACCCACCCTGGACCAGACCTTGACCTGCAGCTGCTGTCCCGCATAGGCCTCGTCAACCACCAGCGTACCTGTTGAAGACGTGGATGTCCTTCCTAAATCTTCGTTCGAGAAGCCAAGCCATGAACAGATCCAGTGTTGGGGTAACTCGAGTTACGTAATCAGATTACTTTTAGTTACTAGGAAAGTAACGCATTACTTTTAAATTCACAAGATATCGGAGTTACTTTTTCAAATAAGTAACACAAGTTACTTTGTTCTCCCATTGATTGACTGACAGCTCTCTCGTCCCCATGTAGAGAAAAATCTGGAGTAAGTGCAGAGGCGATGTGTGTAAATCTGATGGTTGTTGTAGTTCTTGACTAAATGTGAGCATCCATTTACTCATCTCATTTGCACAAAAAAAGATTCAGCATTCCTCAAAATTAATAATGCAATATCAGAATACACAAACCTCCAATAATTAAATATGTTAAATAAAATATATTTTAATATGCATTTAATCTCACTTTATTCACAAATGTTCTTGCTGCTGACCTTTGTTTTGTTTGTGCTGCTCAGGTGAGAAAAAGTAATGCAAAAGTAATGTAACATTACTTTTCTTAAAAAGTAACTAAGTAACGCAATTAGTTACTTTTTAAAGGAGTAACGCAAAATTGTAATGCATTACTTTTCAAAGTAACTTTCCCCAACACTGATTAGACATAAAAGGGGTAAAATACAGCCCTAAAAATGTTATTTTCACTGCTGTGATGCTACTTTTTTGTCAACACTGTCAGATATTTATAAAAACATAAAACAGTTTATGTAACCAAAGCAACATAACATGCGTGTTGTATTTGCCCTTGTATTAATACTGTATGTGTGTGCAGCAATCCGTTGCAATATGTGTCCGAAGCAGCCAGTGCCTGTGACAGGAACTTGACAAACGAAAGGTTTGTGAACAAAGAAGCATGGGAAGGGCATCCGTGTGTTTGTGTGCGAGTGCCAGATAGTTGTAAAGAGGGTCTGCCGACACTCCCGTTGCGAGCCTTGCGCTCCACTTGAGGGACGTGTCCGGCCATGTTTGCTGCACACTCCATGCACATCGAACGCCAGTGTTTGCTTCCTCAGGTATGTCGTAGGAGTGGATTGATGTGTGTCTTAACATGAAAAGGCTTAAAAACGAATGAATAGTTGTTCTTTTGCTTGTGTTAAGCGGTGGACAGAGAAGGATTTTGCTGCGTGTGATGGGGCAGTAGCTGTCCAAAGGGAGAGAGTTTGATGAATGCAGGGACCTGTGTGTGACTGAAACCAGATCAGAGCAGCATTTACCAGGCCTCATTCATCTAAAGACCAGCACATTAAATTACACATTTTACATTACAGCAAAAGTAGAAGTGGTACCGTAAGAGACAATGATCAGAAAGCTTGTTTGGAAAGGGTTCACTTGAAATGATGATGAATTGTTGCCCTTGATATCACTGTGCAGATGCCATGACTTCTGTATTGCATTGCATCTGATCAGTTTACATGAACTTGCAGGAGCAGATCCTTAAAATTAATTGAAATGTTTGTCAGCGATGTGTGTTTTCCTGTATGGGTTAAGGAATAAGTGAAGAGATTTTTGCATGTAAATGCTGTGACCTGACAGAAAACAAAAAATCAAAAGCAATCATAGTTACTGTTGCTATGTCCGACAAGCCATGGTGCTCTCACACCACACACGTTCTCACGTAGAGAAAATACATCACGGAGCAAAGAGGACACTGACAACACGCCGACAGACAGGACAGAGCTAGTTCATTTTGATTTGAAACAAAGTCTCAACTTTGAAATTGTCATTTTTTAAATACATTTAAACAATAAATAGCGCCTCAGTTAAAGCTGATTGTGAACCGATCATCTCTTCCTTCTAGTTCATTGATAAGCATGAAATAAACATGAATGAACACTAAAAGAAATGTTGTTTCAACTACGGAAAGACGTCACTACACACCGTTTTTCCAAGTTCAAGTCCACCGACGTTAATCTACTAACTCTCTTGACTGCTTTGTCGGAAAAAACGGCGGATTCGGCGATGTGATTGGTCAGATCGCCTGTCAATCAAACTTGCGGCCAAGGGCGAATTTCTAACAAAATACCATACCTACTTGCTAACTCGCTGCAGTTATTGTTACTAATGTAAAACCATAATAAATGTATGTGATCTCTTTCAAACAGTCTAAAAAGATTACTGACATTTTCTTTACAGATGTTTTTTTATTAGTTTATTTGAATAGGGACAGTACGATTCCAGCCAAAAGCTGAGAAATATGCATTGCACATAGAGAGTATAGCATATGCTAATTTGCATCTCAGGTCCCTAGAGAGGCTTTTCTAAGAAAACTACCAACCTTGCTTACCATACATGCATGCATACATATACATAGCTAAATAACTCTAATACCTATTTTAAGGATACTTCCAATCCTGGTGGCATAAATAAATAATTTTATTTATTACATTTAAGGATATGCATATAGCGCTGGTTTTGTTTTAAGTCAGCGCTTAACCATCATTGTAAAATGCTTTATATCATATACTGCTTTAATTTCAATTGGCAACATGTTCCAGAGTTGGGAGCCCTTTAGAGAAAAATCTCTTTGCCTTTTGTGTGGTTCTGCGGTACAATTTCCAACAAAACTTAACAAAACTTAACAAAACAAAATGCACACAAACGTGTCCCTGCTCTTAATATACAATCATTGTTGAACATCTTTAATTTTACTGAAGAAGAAAAAAACAAACATATGAGAGCGGATTGGAACCGGGAACCTTCGACACAGTTTACAAAAATTCTACCACCATACCACTGGGGAATTCAAATGTAACTAGCGGATCTATGTATTTATTGACTAATGCGAAGAATCTCGGAACTAATATATATTTGACGCAAATGAATGCAAATATTGTTTGCAAATAGTCCCAAAAGAATTATTTCCCAACAAGAATTAGACCTAGAATTTCGTTCACTGTTCTGTTTCTTTATGCTTTATAAAAAAAAAAAAAAAAATTTGCCCCCCCCCCCCCCCCCCCAATGTTCAAGACATGGTTACGGCCTTCAAACCACTCAATTGTACGTTTGCTAAAATTGAATGCACTTAATTTAGATACAAGAATAGTAACTGTGTCAAATGTCTTTTTCAGGTCAATAAACACTGCTCCCATCACATGTCCCAAAGATTGCCTCACCTTTTTCAATAACACATTTCTGTTTCTGCAGAATATTTGTGGGCTAAAACCAAACTGATGTTAGTGGAGGTGGTGATTGTTCTGCTAAAACCTTCTCTAGAAACTTTGACATAACCGCTAAAATTGATATTGGGCGATAATTAGAAATCAAGCTTGAATTCCCCGATTTAAAAAACTGGTGTACGTACAGCAGAATTTTGGGAAAACTTGCTCTCTGATTGATAGATTTATCAAGTGAGTTAATGGAGCTATCATCAAGGAGCTGTATTTCTTAATAAAATCTAAAAATCTAAAATCTATGTAGATGTCCTTTGCTGTTGAATTTGGAAATGTCTTTATAATTTATATTATTATTATTATTATTATTATTATTATAACAATTATTATAACAATTATTATTCAACTTTGGATTGACTTTTAGATTTAAATTTTTTTCTTTTTGTTTATATATCACATTAAAACTTTTCCCCATGCCTTCGTAATTTGTTGTTGCTACTTTTAAAATTACTTTCAATTTGAAACTATGAAAATCCATCATAAAATTATGAATTATTACATGTTTAAAAATATGATGATCTAAACAAAAGTGTCTGCTAAATGCATAAATAAAATAATTATTGTGTGGAAATGATTTATATTTAATTTTTAACTACATTCCATCTCACCAAACAAATTTGACACCCAAAAAGGTGAAAAACATTTAATTATTATATGCATATTTTATGCACTGAATGCTATGAAAATGCAAGACAAAGGAATCTGACATTTTCTTACAAAAATGCATACGTTTCTCATGCATAATATGAGAGTGGTGAAATTGTTAATGACTTACAGAAATGTTTTTATTTAATTCTCCTGTGATGTATGCATACACTATATGCAGTTGAACATTGTTAGTAGACAAATTAAACTAGTGAATGTGAAACATGCGGTCTAAGAGAGTATAGAGCCAAATGCTTATAGTTGAAGAAACACCCTTCAATTCTCATGTTGCTGACAGAATGACTGTATAAACTTAACAATAACTATAAAATGCTACCCAGGAATTCTGTTGAAAACTATGGTTGCCATGGCAATTTTTCATAAGGGCCTACCAGGTCACGGGGTTTACCATGCGAGAATCTCTTCAGCGACGTGTTTGTAGAATCTGTTGTTTACGTGGAATAATTAATCCAGTTATTATGAGGGCTTTGGGAGGAAATGTGACATGGATGCTTTTCCTTTCACACTTGTCACAGCATGTCAACAACACTCATATTCCCTAGTGGTTTTTATCTTGATGTTTTGGCTCTGCAGCTCTCATTTCAGCCCCCCCCCCCCCCCCCCCCCCCTTTTTTAGCACCTTTTCTCTCCTCAAACTCCGGATTTGTGAGGTTAGAGTCACCTGTGTGCCACTGTGCAGAGCAAGAGGTGAACTCGATGCAGTTATCTGGAACTGTTCCCAGAATATGTTGTCATTGGACAAGTTGCCAGGAAGAAAGTAGATGCATACAGGGTGATTGCCTTCTCTCTTTGTTTCAAGATGCTCTCTGGCATGCTTGGAAAGCTGTTTCTCTCTCTAACGCAATGCTGGGTTTATCTGATGTGAAAAAAAGGAAAAAAAAAAGACATTCCAGTGATTGAAACAGACATGGACTGAGATATTGCCTCTGTATTGATTTACCTCCGGTTGTAGATCTTATGCACTGGCTTGAGCCAAGTATCTGGGCAAAGGTTGTACATGTTCAGAGTGTCAGCGGAGATACAGCTTACCGTAAGTCTTGCTTTCATTCCTGTCTTATATTAATCTCTGGCTATGTTGCTGATGTCATGTTGAGTGGCCCAGACTCAGGAGTTCAGGAGTGTGTCTATCTCCCCGTGCAAACACATGCTCTTTCCGTCTGGTCTCTCTCATATTGTTGTTGAAAGATAGGACTGCAAAAATCATTTTCTTAATCAGTATTTTTGTCTTGTTTTCCAGTACAAATATCTAAACATCCTTAAAACAATTTATTGACGCAGTTACATAGGTTTTTGTAAAGGGGTCCTTGATTATGAGTTTAACTTTAGTTAGTGAGTAGTTTTGCTGTTTGAGCATAAACAACATCTGCAAGGTTACGATGCTCAAAGTTCAATGCAAAGGGAGATATTGATTTTTAAGGACTACAACTAACGGCTGGTTGCGACTACAACAAGCTTCTTCCTGGGTTGGTGACATCACAAACCCTAAAGTTCAGTAGCTCCACCCACTGATTTGAGCATGACAAGTAGTAGTAGGTAAATAACAGACTCGGATCGAGCAGCTAAGCGAAAAAAACATGCATTTGAAGAGTGCAAAATAGTAGCTATAGTGCACAGTAGCTGCAATGAATTTGCAGAGAGCCTAAAAAAAATCTATGCTGTGCCTTCTATAATGGATGCACTTGGAATGACACAACACACTTTTTTTACTGTGTCTCTATTGCTCTGTCACAGATAAGTTGATATCTACGGATTATGTGTATATGCCTAATAGGGATGAAACGATTACCGGTTTCACGATAAACCACAATAAAATTTAGTGACGGTTAGTAATATCGTATAAAATTTAATTATCATTAAAACCGCGTGTGATTATCACGATTGTGAAAACTCACAGTAAATATTGGTGCAGCGCTGTTTTTTGAATGAGAAGAAATGTCAGAAGGCAGTGACAGCACCAGGAGATTTTTCAGACTTCTAAAAGGACCAAATCTGAGGCGTGGTCATATTTTGGCTTTTACAAAAGTCCTGAGGGAAACTTAATCGAAGATGGTCACCCTGTCTGAAGAACATGCCAGAAGAAAGTCACTGTAATGGGGAAAACACTTCAAAAATACGAACACAAGCCAAGTGGACTTTGACCTCAATACCAAAACTACGTCTGGGAAATAGCGTGAAGCGAACGAACAAGTTCAGACAAGACTAGGGTGACATTTAGGGATAATAATCAGGGCTTGACATTAACAACCGCCATTTGCGGGTGTAACGTTATTTCGGCTGCACACCAGTCACTCTGGCTGTTGAACTTATTATAATCTTCTCAAAAGCCATCTGTTATAATCGCATTGCGCATTATAACCACTCACACGTGTTTCTATTGAGTTTATGAATGCTATGTCTCATAATCAGAGGCGTTCAGATTAGCCAGAGTTATGTTCAGAGTGCGCGCACAAATCTACACTCAGAGCAGAGATAAACGTGAGATGTACGCAGGAGTTTCACTCATCATACCGTGATCGACTGTTTTTGTTCTATTTCAGCAGCGAAAATGGTTTCAAACAAACACAGCAGAACCACAGCGCATCTGATAGGACTGGCATAACGCTGGCAAATTTACAAAACATTTAATTTAACTTGCAACGTTGGCCTTCAGTAGTGTACTATAAAAAAAGTATACATGTAAACAAGGCCATGACAAAATGTAAAACTAATAAAGTAAAAACCAACATATAAACATAAAAACCATTTTTACATATTTTTTACCATTCAAACCCAATAATCCGCTAAACTGGCGTCGCAATCTGTCTGAGTGAAAGGCGTGTGCGCAGCCGCACTTTCTGTTGCGTTCATTTTCCTGAGCTGCGTGTATATATTTGTTTAGTGAACGGTGGAAGCAGAGCTCACACACACGTCCTCACTCCTGCTGTCACACATCGACGCAAATTAAGAAATACTTAAGAAACACTGCTCTTATTAGAGTGCTGTCATTTTTAAAGTACCGGTACTAATACAATTTCATATCGTACCCAACTTACCCATTCGACTAAAAATATTGACGTCGACTAATTAACAGCGTCGACGCAGTCGATTGTATCGACCAATCGCAACAGGCCTATTGTTGTGTGATTAAATTATATATAAAGCGATCAAAGAACGCTCCCTTTGCAATCGCTGTCAATCAAATAGCGCAAGTTTATCAGTGACTCTCGCCAAAAATTAGGCTCAACGAATCTCTTAATTACATTGTGTTCGCACTGTTAGTTATGACGAAAGCTTTCGTTAGTGCGCAGAAATCGAGTTACAATGACGCGATCTCTGCATTCATGCGCTCAACATGTCTGTGAACGGCTACAATGCTCATCACTGCAACCTTTCATGCCACAATCTAAATATACTGCTATAATCAACACTTTTCATGATTAGTTAACCTTGAGGACTGTAATCGTAAAAACGTGCTAAAGGTTTTCGAGAGAGTTCCACATGTAATACTTAGCTATTTAATATGCAAAGGTGCTAGCCAATCACAGCAGTGGGCGTTTACACTGACGTCTCACTGCAGACACGCCCCTTCCTAAAATCAGGATAGAAAATGCCTTTTATTTCTAAATTATGACAATTTTTGGATGTAAAAAGCATACTAAAATTATAAGTGCAGCACAGGAAACATTATAAAATAATAAAATAATGTGTGTGTGTGTGTGTGTGTGGGGGGGGGGGGGTGATCAACATTGCAGACAGTGGAGAGCAAGCAAACTTTAATTACATGCCCTTGCTGAAAAATAGGTGTGCATGATGGTGGCTTTGTAATTTTAATACGCTTCTCTCTGTGAGTACAATGTGTATGTGTGTCCATATTTTGCTAATATTTTTATTCTCTGGATGCTGTGGAATGCAAATCCTCTCCCCCGCGTGGTCAATCAGAGAGGAGAAGTGAGCCAAGGTCAGGGACATTTAGGGCTGAACGCTCCATATCCCACAAACAAAAATCGGCCCAGCATTCCCAAACCTTCCCTGTCGTGTTTCCATGAATTATGCTTTTTCATTATGCTTGGCGGCATCTCAGTTTTGCATGGGCAACAGCTCTAGAGTGTGGTATGTTATATGTCTATGTCCAGTTAAATTTGTCTTGCATTTTTATATATATATATATATTTCCAATCCCTCTATTTATTCTGAGCAGACAGCAAAGAATGGCCGGTTTAAGACGATGACTGATGAAGGACTGTTCTTCTTCGAGTCCGAATGAGTCCATGCGCTCCTGGCACGCAGTGCTGCTGTCGTTGAACCAGCGTATCTGTGACCGGGCCGTCTGCCTGTCGCAATGAGACGGCACAGTTACACTCTGGGTTTCCTGTAATCCCTCCCCCCAAAAGAGCTGGAGCATGGAGGGGCCGTCCTGCCACTCGTACCCGGGGGCCACACACTTGATCTCTCCCCTCAAATTATCTGAGGCCCCTCCGAAAGAAAACCTTAAGCCGATGGTTTTTAACCAGCCGAGCCCCAGAGGACGCTTGCCGCTAGCAAAACTCTGTGTTTTTCAGGAAGGCTCTGCTACACTGGAAGAGAAATTGAGAGATAAGCTGGGCCCTTGATAAGACGCAGCTCTTCTAGTAGAAGTAAAAACAGAAATGCAAATGATTGGTGTGTGTGTGTGTGGTACATTTTGGGGGGGGGGGGGGGCATGCATTTTTTTGGCAAGCATAGGGACTTTTGGCTTCCTCACTGTGACATGTTTGTGCTCTGCTCCGAGTACATTCTCCAGATAAAGGACGAGCTGAGAGAGTGCAAGGAATTTGATTTGATTTGAAGAATGCGGAGCTGGGAGCGGACGTGTGTGTCTTTGTGTGCGGAGGGGTATTGATAAGAACTGGACCCTTTCCCATGAGCCATTTCTTCTCCCCTTCCTATCGAATCCTAGAAAATGTCACTACGCCAGTTGCAAAAAAGAGCGTTTGTGCATGTTTGTATGCTTGCATATTTACGTTCTACCGAAAGGGCGTGTATACATTTTGTGTCACTTGACTGGTGTTTGGCCGGCTATGCATTGGCCCTTTCTGAAGACTGAACAGCAAGCGTATGTGTTTGTGTTAACGCTGCCAATGGTGATGTGGGCGCTTGTTTGTTAAACTGCGTGAGAGTGTGTGGGAGTGTGTTTGTCTGTTCTCCTGAAACCGAGAGAGAGAAAGAGAGCAAAAACATGGATGGAGTAGATCTCTCCCTGACACTATCTCAAAAACAATCTGTCGCACACTCGGGTGAGACTCTAATGTATCATCCAAAGACTGCGGTATATCTGAGTGCCACATATTGAAGAGATTTGAATAACTATCATACGGGGTGGAGACAAAAGCCTACCACAAATAAAAAATATTCACAAATGAGACCGTTGTTGGCATACAATAAACAGCTAGCTTGTGGTTAGAACAATGATTGTGGTTAGCATTCTGTAGCAGGAGCCCCCCTAAAACATTTGTGAGAGAACACAAAACCATTGACAAATATTTCCTCTTCCATCTCACATTTTTTTTCTTCACCATGTCCCTTTAGGGGCTCTATGGTAGCTCAGATAAATTGGTGTAGGAGAAATTTGATGAGAAATATTTTAGATGATATTGAGATCTCTGACTTTTCAATGCCGTCTGTCTTGGCAAAAATCAGAGTGTAATTTGATATCTATACATACAGTCTACAACATTGGACTTCACTGAATTTCATTGTATGAACAATAAATAAATACACATACATTTTTTCCAAATATCCTCTATTAGGTTGACCATATTTCTCATGGTGGAATACGGGATGGAATTTTTCACATATTTCATGATATGAGAAATTGTATTTAATGATAACGAAATATATCATAAAGTTATTATTATTTTTTTAATATAAAAAAAGAACCCCAGACAGCAACATAGTGTCGGCCCACATCTGGTAAGTGTTGAATCTACATTTACCAGATGTGGGCCAGATTTGGGCCGACACTATGTTGCTGTCTGGGACAAAGCAAATTTCAAACAAAAGGATTTCAGGTACACTAGGTTTATTAAACATGAATTCATTTATTTAACAACTTTTGTTTTTTGATGAACATTAATGACATGTATTTTAGTCTGCTGTCACTTTAAGGCCGAATGCTTCTAATATACTGACACATATCTGGTTTTCACCAAGCTGTTTAAATCCACTTAAGCCATAACCGTATGGCAAGCCGTTTTGACTTTTATTCATTCACAGGATTTGAATTCTTGATATCAGTAATTGTATTTTCAATAGTGATATGTTACCAAAGGCTGCCATTCAAATTCAATTCTTGATATCAACAATTCAATTCTTGATGTCAACAATACTAGTAAAAAAAAAAATCATTTTTGATATCAATTCAAGTGTCACTAGTGACAATGTTAATTTCTGATATCATGAATGTGATTGTTACTAGTAAGAAAGCCATTTTAGATATCTGCAATTATATTGATATCAGGAAATGAATTCCTGATATCAACAATTCAGTTTGAATAGCAGCCTATGGTGACATTTCACTAGTGAAAATTCAATTGTTGATATCAAGAATTCATATCCTGTGAATGAATAAAAGTCAAAACCGCTTGCCATATAACTGACTGTATTAACGTGAGATACTTCACATGATGGGCATTTTGACAACTGTGTCTCACTGTCTGTATTTGAGCATTCAAGTGCAAAGAGAACTGAATTCGGGACCGCGTGCAGTCTGAGAAAGCGCTTGTGGTGTGCGTCATTCAACTTATTGCGCATAATAACTTGATAAATTATTTTTGAAGATCCTCGTTAAATGTACACACACACTTCTTTGACATCCTCGCCTCTGACTCTTCTGATCTCCTCCACGCTCTCTAATATCCCACCTTAACTTACTGCAAGTTAATCAATAACGAAATGTGATTGGATGGTGCTTTTGTTCTCCAAAATATACTATGGCGCGATTGGCTACCTTTGATGAGGCTATTCTCCCATGACAGAAGTCTGCTATTTGCTTTTATATGATCCCCTAGCAAAGACAATTTGGGAAAGAAAAAATATGGGACATAACATGATTTTTTTTCATAATAAGGGGTATGTCCTGGGGAAAATACCCTATCTGGTATGATCCTCAATTATAGTTGTACTGAGGATGAGCCAGGCTATTATGACATGCATCTGTGTGGATCTTGGATTAGGTTAGTAAACCTTGAACAAGATGTGCAACTTGTTGTCTCGTCTTTGACTTCATTCCATTTGGCTTTACCTGTGTTTGTTTGCACTGTCATAGCTCTTAGCAGACATGTTGAATCCCTTTGTGATCCGATGCACCTCGGTTAGCGTAAGCTGTGAAAAGGCATCTTGCAGCGCTTGCCAGGGTTAAATTGTACCCTATTGGCTGCTGTGTTGCTATGCGTATAACTATATGTCCTGTCCTTTCTGGTGAGATGAATCTTTGAAATGTTGAGCACTCATCAGGGATACACTCTGATGGGGATGCACACTAGCCACCCTTTCTGCCGTCCTTTTATTCATAAATCATTCAAACACTGGCTGGATTGATTTGCCTTTGCAGTGTGTGGTATACAGTAGGGGCGGGGCTAAACTGTGGCAGCTCTGATTGACAGCTGCGTGATGGGACAACCTGACAGCTTAAAAAGTCACTGCCTGTGAAGAATGCTCTCTCTCTCTCTCTCTCTCTCTCTCTCTCTCTCTCTCTCTCTCTTTCTGTCTTTCTAATTGCTGCCTCCTTCTCTCGCCGCAGTGTATCCCTGCGGACTAAGCAGAGGCTACCTCATGGACGTCTCTGTTTTCATGTGGTGCAATGTCTCTCTCTCTATCTCCTCCCTTGTTCTGAATGGTTTCCATGGTGACAGCTGTGCACAGCGGAAACGGTGCAGGGCAGAATTCACATCATCTCACCATTAACCACCTGAACGTACACGCATGCACACAGGGGTCAAGCTTTTTTTACATGCGGTGCAGAAAGCGTACGCACATAACCACTTGTACTGAAACATATGCAGGTTGCCTGTGAACAAACCTCAGTCTCTGTAGCACGCAATGCTTGCAATCACTCACACTCATTCTGCCTTTTTGTTCGCACGTCTTGTTACTTGTGGTCACAAACACAGATGGTTGTTTACTACAACACACATGGCTGTGCGGTGAGAAGTTCAATGGCTCATCTGCCCGAGATTTGACCACTGCAGTGGTACAAGAGGGTCTTCCTGACTTTGATTGGTCAAGCTTTTGTAAGTGCCCCGAGACATCCCGTCTGGAAATGTCTTGGACCCCACACTCTTGCCTGTGCGTAGACAAGGGCACCTGGAACCACAGATCCTTCCTTTACCATTACGGATGTGTGTGATTTTTCTATGAGATATACCTTCAAAGAGTTTGACTAGAGATTCAACCCCTTTTCCGACCCTTAAGGAGCTCCGCATTAGAAACATGCCCTGCTCCCAGGCACCGGGCCTGGGCACCATGATCGTTCACAGATGATATACATGCAGATTAGTTCAAGCTGTCTTTAAATTTTAGGGAGGGCAAGACTTGGACCTGATTGTGCACATCTGCATCCAATGATATTTTGCACAGGGATTATGTAATCCTGACGGTTTCATCCATCAAGGTACCACCTGAGGCAACTGTTGGGCAATTCAATGAAGAGCACATCTATGATTCTCCACTTTGTCCTTGCCTCTGCAGTGCCTCTCCACCCCCCGGGTGCACTTGATTCACCTCTCAGTCAAGTCAACAGGCGAGTGTTAAACGCAGGGATCTGCATCCCCTTACCTCCCACTCAGATCCACCATCTCCCCCCCACACACACACACACCATGCCCTAGGAGAAACATGCTGATCTAAACAACCAGATGGGTGTTTAAAACCATTAGGTCTCCAAAGATAAACTCACCAAGCTTGTGAAATGCCAGCAGTGTCTCGGGGCGGTAGATATGTGTGATGGTGTGCAGGTACTGCGGGAGGCTGGTAGAGGGGGAGCTGGGCTACACTTATCTGCTGTGATCTTTGAGGAAGTTAAGGGGGTGCAGCAAATTGCATAAATGGGGCCTGGTGAGGGTATGGGAGTGGGAGCGATCCAAGAGAATCCTATCCAGGACTTTTAAGAGGGCGGCTCCACATTCTCTTTATTTACTCTTAATGTCAGGCATCCCCACCCACCCGATCAGAGCGTGCGAGTGCCTTGGGGCGACCTGAGTTGAGAAACAGCAGATGCTTTTTAATGGAGGAAAAGAGGAATATTTTGGAGACAAATGGGAAGACGGCTAATGACAGAATAGAACAGGGAAGGCTTGACACTGCCCCATTTTTTAGAGTTATCTCCTGTATCTATTGTTTTTGTTTGAAAGGCTGTCATTATGGCGAGCAATTCGTCCATACAAATGCTTGTCACACCACAGTCTTTTATTTCACCTTGAGCTGGAGGGCTTCGTGCTTCCCGCCAGGTGGGTGGTTCACAGCAAAACTAAAGCAGAGCAAGACGCTGATACACCCAATTTTTTTCTCTTTCTTCTCCTTTTGTTCTGTAACTCCTTGTAACAGCATATTGCAACATAGCACTGGTGGTATTGTATCCCGCGATGTCAGCCCCACCCACCAGAAATGCTCAATACCTGTGTATTAAATGTAATGCTTTCACTTATGCAGTAAGGTACGACTTATTTAATACAGGAGCCTTACTGCATTTCAAGGAGAAAGGAATATTTTAAGGGAGTTCCTCTGTGAAAGAACAGCACCTGTATTTGGATACCAGTATATCTCACACTTCTGCATGTATACGTACACACACGGGTGCCAGAGAGGAGAGCGCTGGTTGGGTGACAAGTCCCATCATGCTTGGCAACGAGGGGAGGGTGACCCACACATCCCGCGCAGTGTCATTACCATTGACAGATTCACTCACCACCAGGAGGTTGTCGTGAGGAAGGCACTTCCATGCACGCACACACACACACACACACACACTGTTTATGCCTACAACGTGGCCCTTTGATCTTCTCTAAAATGAAGGCTTGCACTGCATGGTCAGATGTGTTAAGACATGCCAGTTAACGCCCCCCGCCCCACACACAAAGACCCATCAGCTGAATGATGACATGGCTGTAAGGAGGGTAGAGTCATGAGAGGTCCCGTGATGAGGTCCTGATACCGCAGCACATTCAGCACTCACTTTGTATGGCACGTCATGATTTCATTCTCATCTCCATCTTTCTATCATTCTAGTTTCCTGATCCTACATGGGGGCTGGCACAACTTGAACTGTTTATGTTGAAAACATTGCTCTGTGGAATTATGAAATGCCTCTATTTTTGGGATCAAGGTGCAGGTTCCTTGATGGGTGTTTTTAGATGACGGGATGCTTTTGTTGCAGTATGATGCGGAGAGGTTTGTTTACAGAATGACATCATGTCAGACAGATGTTGGCCTTGATGCATCTTGCGCGATTAGAACGCCAACGGTGAGACAAGTTTGTTTTGAGGAAACCCTTATGAAGACACTTTTGATACTCTATCTAGCGTCTCTTATCTGAGCTCTGGTGCCTTGCTTAGAGGCACAACAATACCACATGCAATCACAGGGATTTGAACCCGTAACAGTGTTGCCGCCGGCGTTCATTTTATCTGAGCTTAGCACTCACCCTTTGATTGAAGTGAAAATTGTGTTTTGTAAAATATTAATTCTTTAAGTGTATCGTCATTGTTTGTTATTTGAAAATTGCATTCCATATGGGCCCTGGCATGACATAACCTGTATGTTGTTATAAAGCTCAAAATTCATAGGAAACTTGTCAGTATTAGTCACAAGGGATGAGACAGAGAACAATGAATTGTACTGTGATGTGTATTTCATTTGCTGGACATCGTAGAGTTCACTTGGGCTCTTGAACATCTTTCATTCCAGTGCTGGTGTCATATAAATGTCAGATGAACAGTTTTTCCTGTTTAGCTCTATATTCCTCCCCAGTAAATTTTTTTTTGGGGGGGGTTTGATATTTTCATCTCAAGAATCATGTGACTGGCTTCCAGTCAACCAGTGCTCAAGCTTTTCGATAGACCCTTTAAAACTGTCCATGTAGGACTGCTAGATTTATTCCAGATTTATTCCCATAACTGTAGTTTATATTCCTACACCTTTCTTTTTTATTTTTCCTTACTATCTTCATAAAGCAAGGATCTTTTCTACCTTCCTGTCTGTCTTCTTCCTGTTTTTCCTTATTTCTTTCATTATTCTGTCCATCGTGTCTTTTTGCATTCCTTCCTTCCTGTTTTTCTTTTTTCCTAACTCACTGTATTTTTCTTTTTCCTTCCTTCCTTCCTTCCTTCCTTCCTTCCTTCCTTCCTTCCTTCCTTCCTTCCTTCCTTCCTTCCTTCCTTCCTTCCTTCCTTCCTTCCTTCCTTCCTTCCTTCCTTCCTTCCTTCCTTCCTTCCTTCCTTCCTTCCTTCCTTCCTTCCTTCCTTCCTTCCTTCCTTCCTTCATTCATATCTTTCTCTTTTCCTAACTTTACTGTATATAGCCCCGTTTCCACCGAAATTACCTGGAACAATTTGTCCCAGGAACTTTTTTCCCAGGAACTCCCCCCCCCCCCCCCCCCCAGACCTGCTGCTGTCTGCGTTTCCATCGATGTCTCCGTGAAGATTAGTCCAGTGTGTAGGACTGCGCACGACTTTCCATAGTCCACTGGATTTCATCTTCCGTGAATACACTTAATAAAGCCTGAACCTCGTCGTTGGTCCATCGTCTTATTTTTTAAACTCCATTGTTGATATGAATAGCAAACGACTCTTAATGCGCGCACCACAACAGACTTTTCGGTTAAAATAAAATGCTGTGTGAGCTCAACCAATCAGCATGTTCAGCACCCAAGTCTCACCCCCGAAAGTTCCTGAACTTTGAAAAAGTACTACCTCGCAAGCAGGGCCTTTTTGAGGGGGAAATCTTTACCCAGAACTTTATTTAGACCCCGGTTCCTGTGGTCGAGTACCACCCCAAAGTCCATAGTTCCTGGGGAAAGTTCCCGCGGTGGAAATGCGGCTTTTGTCTTCTTTTCTTTCTGTCTGTGTGTTTGTCTTTTTTTCTCATCTTTTCCAGTCTTTTCCTTCCTTCCTTCCTTCCTTCCTTCCTTCCTTCCTTCCGTCCGTCCGTCCGTCCGTCCGTCTTTAAAGTCCCTGTAAAGGCAATTCTGAGATTTTTTTCTAAACACATTATAAATGTTAGAAATGTATTGCTGAAACAAATTACAAATACTGTGAACTATGAAGTACTGAATTCAGAAGTTAGACCGTTAAACAGTTTTTCACCGTTGCTGTGTTCAGGATTTTCTGGGCGGGGCTAAAACGGTGGCTCGATGACGCACTGGAGCCACCGAGCCTGGCTCCTCCCCTAACACGGTCATAACTAGAGCACATTCGCATCAGTTCGATCGCGAGTTACTGTTAGTACTGTTAGTTACTATAGTCAACAACTTACATAACAGCTTACAAAACAAAAACGATGAAGAGGTGGATTAATTTTGTGAACAGCAACCTTGATGGAGAGCTGAGGATCATCATCTACACCTACCTCTGCAGTGACTTTACACCGGATCGTTTTACAAACTTTCACCGGAGACAACTGGGATTCACTGATAATCCGCTGCAGAACCGACTATCCCCCGCCCAGGCCTTCATCCTCCCGTCCCGCCGACATCTGGTGCGTCGTGATCATAGACGCTCGTGATCAGTGAGTGTTGTCTTGTGTGCTACTGCCGCTTTCCCGCGAGTGGGCGTGGTTTTGGTGCCGACAGTGGACACACCCCCAGCGTTTGAGAGCAGCATTTTTTCAGGTTTTTGATAAGCTATTTTATGTACTTCCCGGATTTTTTTATGATTCAAATTTGGCTGGGTGGTTAATAACACATTTATCTGTGGTGTGAGGAACTCAGAACACATGTTTAGTTTTGACTTTACAGGGACTTTAAATTTTTGTTTTACCCTTTTCTTCCTGTCTGTCTTTCTTCATACTTTTCCTATATTTTCTTTCTTCCGTCTTTCCTGTCTTTCTCTTTTTCCTAACTTTACTGTATTTGTCTTCTTTTCTTCTGTCTGTGTGTTTGTCTTTTTTCTCATCTTTTCCAGTCTTTTCCTTCCTTCCTTCCTTCCTTCCTTCCTTCCTTCCTTCCTTCCTTCCTTCCTTCCTTCCTTCCTTCCTTCCTTCCTTCCTTCCTTCCTTCCTTCCTTCCTTCCTTCCTTCCTTCCTTCCTTCCTTCTTTCCTTCCTTCCTTCCTTCCTTCCTTCCTTCCTTCCTTCCTTCCTTCCTTCCTTCCTTCCTTCCTTCCTTCCTTCCTTCCTTCCTTCCTTCCTTCCTTCCTCCTTCCTTCCTTCCTTCCTTCCTTCCTTCCTTCCTTCCTTCCTTCCTTCCTTCCTTCCTTCCTTCCTTCCTTCCTTCCTTCCTTCCTTCCTTCCTTCCTTCCTTCCTTCCTTCCTTCCTGTCTGTCTGTCTGTCTGTCTGTCTGTCTTCTTCATGTGTTTCCTATCTTTTCTTTCTTCCTTCTTTTCTGTCTTTATCTTTTCATAACCTTACTGTATTTGTCTTCTTTCCTTTCTGTCTGTATGTTTGTCTTGTTCCTGTCTTTTCCTGTTCTTTCTTTCTTTCTTTCTTTCTTTCTTTCTTCCTTTCTTTCTTTCTTTCTTTCTTTCTTTCTTTCTTTCTTTCTTCTTCTTTCCTTCCATCTCTTGTACCTGTGCATTTGAGGTGTAACACTGTGGCCTTATTTTTTCTGTGCTCTCACAAGGTTCCCAATTTGTGGTTGCGTGCTCACGGCTGGGATTCCTGACGACACTCTAGCAGGGAGAAACACTATCAGGAACGTGTTGCGACTCGTTTACAGTAGAGGATGGGAAACTTGGAGCAAAGAGGAAAGAGGGGGAGAGAGAGAGATATAGAGAGAGAGCAGGGATGTTGTAGGCTATAAAAGGAAAGAGAACACTAGGATTGTTTTTTGTCATGTCACATCTAAATCTAAAATGGTGGAATTTTGACCTTTTTTGTTGCTATGTCACTGAATGCTTTTGCCTGGGTGAACTATTTTTGTATATATTTGCGGGTGCTAGAGCAATGTGTGGGGTAGAGATCAGGCAGGGGTCAGCTTTGCAGATCAGCTGAGGTGTAAATTCCGCAGTCTGCTCTCTTGCTGCCCTGAAAGGGACAGGGCCTGATCATTGTGATGTCCCCAAGAACCAGCTCCAGGGCCTGGAAGACAGAGATCTGAAATATCCAGGCAGGGAACAGTTAATTGCTTGACAGCTATGGGAAATGCCTCTCTGCTCCCTCCCTTTCTTCCCCTCCCCTTCTCTTTCCCTCTCTCTCTCTCTTCTTCTGTGTTCTCCTCACACTTTGTGAGTGAGTGTATATAGGAGCTCAAACGCTCTGACAAGTTCAGAGTTTCAAGTGCGCCAGTCACACTCCCCATAGGACTATTTGTATTTTCTTTCCATTGTGGATTTACATTTTTCTTTCTTGTTTTGGTACTGACACAATGTCAGAAGGTAAGAAGAGGGAACGGCCTGGGAAAACAGGGGAAGGAAAGAAAAGACGAAAGAACGAGCGCAAAGATCCTACAGAAGGTAAACACAAAACATACGCAAGGTGTGTGTGTCTGTGGCAGGAGGGGGTTCTGGGGTGTGAAGCATGTGAAAGTATGTCTTCCCTTGTCTTGTCAAAGCTTGCTGCATATGTTTGTCACACAGGTGGACATCTTAAAGCAGTCAACGTGTAGCAGCATATCTAGCCTTTGTGGCATAAGTGCGCAATTGTTGTATTAATGTCTGTTTTGCGTGCAAGCCAGATCCCCATTCAGTTTGGCGTGGTTGAGAAACTCCTACTCCGGTTTTCTTATGTCACGAGTGGTGGTGGCTTTTCCCAGCACTCTCACCTACAGCACTCATCTGATTTCGGCATGTTGTCGCCTAATGAGTTTCATTGATACGGAGATTCAACCAAATTGTGGGCTGCCTCTCATAGACTTTCGTTCCTCAAGTACTTGTAAAGGGCTTGTTCTTATTTCTGCACTAGTGCTGACTCTCTGTATTTCTGCAAGTGGCTGCCACACATTTTCTCCATTGGATTGCACTTCAGGGAGATGGTCGTTGCTGTGAAACCTTCACACAAACGTCATGGCTTAGATTTTCTTGAATGGGGGCTGAAGAGTGTAAGCTCCTTCTCTTTCACTCTGCACTGCTGCAAGCCACGGCTTGTCACTGCAGTCTGACCCTGAGGTCGAGGAGGGAGACGCCGCAGAAAAGAGGCAAATCCCTTATTGCCTGGTCACATACCCCGCTATGCTAGTTTATGATGAATAGAAGACTCCCGTCTTTCCCCTGTTCCCAGAAGCGTTATGCCCATTCCAAGTGGCACATGCCTTATTGTTTTTAGTCAACTGTATTGAGTGTGATTCAACAATGTCTCTGATAATTAAGTTGCATGATTAATGTGAAAAAGAGTGTTCGTTTAAAACACGTGACAGAAGTCATCCATTCACGTCTAAATATATTAAATCCATTAGAATTTACGCTAAATCTCAAAATTCTGCCATATTTTTCATATCTGCCCACGCTCGAAACGCATACTATTTAGCAGTGCAGTACAACAGGAGCTATTTGATATTTTATACAAATGTACATTAACACTGACTGTCAGTTTGATTTAAAATGTAGTTTAGTTTATTAAAAAATGGATTGTATATTAGGCTGGGATTTGAACATGAATTCCCTTGTACGCTGATCAAAAGCTATACAACTAGAAAAGCGCATCTTATACTCACAAGAACAACTACTAAGTGTTAAAAAAGTTTTTTTTTTCTTACATTGAGGTGAGGAACTGCTACAGTCCAAATGGCAGGTCCCTTCAGACTTATTTTGAGTGCCTGGTATATTCACCTTCTTATTAAACTCTTCAATTACATTAGCAGGTGAGGACAAGGAGATCTAGTATTGTGCTGTCTTTCTTTCCCCCCCCCCCCACCTTTCATTCATTTACAGACATGTAAAAGTCTTTCAGTGTCTGATCCCTTCAGGATGGCGTTCCGTGCCCTGTGTGCCCTGGGGCTTGATTTGAGGGGGACTCTGAAAGAGAGAGTATTATGTTCCCCAGCTTTTATGCGGTCCTAATTTCTGACGTTTAACACGCTTGACCTCCTAGTACTAACACAGGTGTATTTTAACATAGTGTGCTTGTGCTTGTGTAAGACATAACATTGTATAGATGGTGGGTTTTTTCTCCTGTCTGTGGTCGCAGACATACGTCAAAGTGTGTTTCATGTGGTACAGAAGAACAGTGTTTTAGAGCGATGCTAATCACCTGTGATGTGTCTACGGAAACAAAGCACAGCTGTGAAAAAAAAGAGAGCCCAGGAGAAGTTTTATACAGTGCCTTCTGAGAGAAAAGACATTTGTGTTAACCCTGTGTTATTCTGATTTGGTTTACACTTCACCTTCTTGCTAAATTTATCAAGGTCCTGATTTAGCTCAGTTCTGAATTTGAAATGACATGAAAGCAAAGCGGGATTCATGACTGACTTAACAAAGCACTTACTGAATCAGAGAATAGAATGTAGATAATTCTGAGAAATGGCGTGCTTTAAACTGCGATTTATAAAAAAAAAAAAAAACAATCAAAAGGATTTTAAACTATATACACATTTTTGAAGTGATTGATAGTGCTGCTATATTTGGCATACGCTCTACGAAACTGATTGCCAAGACCACACATGCATACGGCTTTCTGTCATTGTGTCTAACTGAATCATGTCTCTCTGAGTGATAAACCACATTTTAGTTTATACTCAAAAATATCTGGATATTGTTCACTGTTCCTGGATATGTTGATACAGATATTCTGCTCAGTTTTGTGATCATGTACTCGACATATTGGTTGGGTTTTATTTAGTCTGTTGAATAACTCTGGCAAGATAGGAACTAAATATGTTCACATTTGGCTCTCAGATTTTGATGGTCTCTTTAGATATTCGGTGATCATTTTCAAGTTGTACTTATCTTGCTTATATTAACAAGTGTTCGAATAAGGAAGAGGAAACTATTAAGGGGGTTTTATGTGATGAATCATATATTTACATATACCTATTTTGGATATTATACCAGTGTGTTAAATCCTATCTGATCGGCAACACGCCCACATTGGCCGTGACTCTTCATGACGGTTGAATCACACAGCACGGCAAGCCGTGAGAGATAGCACAGTATCTCCTCAGGCTATGGATATTTACTGTTCCTCTGAAACAGGCTTTGCCTTCAGTAACAATGCATACGTGTGCATTGCGTGTGGGTGAGAGCTGAAACATGCTACTTGTTCAAAAGGTATTTCCCCATGTGAACAAATGTACTGGACTTGTTAGGAAGGTATATCCCCATGACAGGATGTTTTGTACCATTTTTAGCATGCAGAAGTGTTTCCATTTCTAGAATGGATGAGGAAGTTTCAGGATCATATTTGACACAAAAGGGATACCTTCTTTAACTGAGTTGTAAAGTAAGCCTTCTGTCCAAATTTTCCAGCTAAAATGTGTGTAAAATCTTATGTTTGGCAAAATGAGGGGCGAATTCATGAAATGATTTGGTCATATTTTGTGCGTTATTTCAGTCTAAAAACAACTAACCACATGAAATCCAATTTTAACAGCTCTTAAATGCAGCGCATTTAAATCAACCTTGAAACGCATACATCGGGTCTTTATTGACCCGGGACGTCATTCACTACCCTCCCCCTCATTAATGTTTTTTTTTAAAGTTAGACATCAACCTTCTTAGTATTCCCTATAACAAGAAAACAAAAATAAAATTATAACATTTTTTGTTTTCTAATAAAGTGTATAGGGTCACTAGCGACGGGTATATAATAGCATAAGTATTTTTTTCTACGCAACAATAATAATCTCTGATGACTTTATTCCTCAAGGTGGTGTCTGATTCACTATGATGACGTGATGTTTCACTCATAGTAACAGCAGACATAAAACACAAGTATCATTTACAAAACTCACCAAAGCAAGTATTTTATCAAAATCAAATATTACTATCACTGATGGTGGATCCGGTGAAATAGCTGTCAGCGATCAAATTATTGATTTTGAAGACATTGAAAATGATAGATATGGTTGAGATGGCCAATATGAGCCAGATGCTGAATGTACTGGGGAAATGAGCTCCGACGAGGACAGTGATGATGGTAAAAAAAATATCTCCTCAAATTGAACCCTTCCGAGTTCCAATATGTTTTATTTTATTATTTTGTAACTGTTTTTAAAATATCAGGAGAGTTTTATACTTTTTCAGCATGTAGAGATCCAGCCGTGTTAGAAATTCCGGGTCACCAAAGACCCGAATATGTAATAATGATTGGCGAAACATGCATGCATTTAAGTGTTAAGTAATTTTCATTTCAGCAGAAACACAGCATTTATTTATGTAATTTTGCCTTTTTTTATGTAAAACTCTCTATATAAAGCACTATTTGATTGGTGCAATAAAACTATTACCACCCGCATTTGCAATGATGGAGAAGAGCATTATAACCAGCCATATACAGTATATATATATATATATATATATATATATATATATATATATATATATATATATATATATATATATATATATATATATATATATATATATATATATATATATATATATATATATATATATATATATAAATATATATTAGTTTATTATATATTTTAGACACAATTGCGCTGTCTGTATTTCAAAGCACATTTTCAAGTATGTAGATCACAATGAGATGCTGTACTGTACCGATAAAGTATGCCAGATTGTGGTTGTGTACTGCATCCTGTACTGCGTGTACTCCGAAAATACCTCATGCCATGCAGTAAATGCTCACCACTAAATGTTTGCATAAAATATTTACATGATTCCAGTCAGGTACTCAAAAAAGACTGTTCCTTCTTAGTCAATTCCCCCCAGAATATTTATTCAGTATGCTAGCGTTTTAATTTTGCATTCTCATATCAAAAGAAAAGTATGCAGCCAAATTCTATTGCATAAGCATATTTGCATTTTTGCCCCGTTGTAAAATATTTCTTGATGAACCAGGTTTTATGTGGCTACTTGCTATACCAAGCACATGCTTGCTTAATTGCAGCTGATGTTGCAACTCTACTTCAAATGTTGTTTCATATACTCACTTTGCCTAAAAACTTAGAAAGAGAGAAAACTGTACACTTGATTATATTATTTCAAACTTGCGTATACTTGGTATGAATACTATGGAAGCTTGTTTCCACCACTAAATGAAAAATAAAAAATGTAATCTTACAATTTTGACTTTTCTCGTAATTGCTAGTTTACGCCTCACAATTCTGACTTTTTTTCTCCGAATTGTGTGATATTTTTTTCCCCTTGGAATTAGACTTTGTAACTTGCAATTATGAGTTTATATCTTACAATTAAGACAAAAGAAGTCAGTATTGCGAGAAACTCGCAATTTTGAGACAAAAGTCAGAATTGTGAGATATAGTTCATAAATCGCTTTAATAACGTGCAATTACGAGTTTATATAAAGATAATTCTTATTAAACTTGCTGCTGCGGGACACTAAGATAATGCTTGAAATCCAGTGAATTATTTTGTGCACACTACAGACATAGACACAAAATGAGATCTTCAAGAACACACACATGCGACACACACACATCTGTAAAACATACACCTCCAGCACGATTCTGCACCTTACTCTGACAGCTATTGCGTGAGGAATTTTCTTGGAATACGGAAACTATGTATCCAAACAAGATATGTGTCATAACACGAAAGTGAAAATAAACGTTTGGTTCCTTGGAAACAGCGGGAAGGTGAAAGGGCTGCGATGTGTGCCATTGCTAGATAGCAAAGATTGTATGCTTTATACATTTTTGTCGTAATCCTTCTCGTTCTCCTGACTGCAGAATGATTTCAGCAGCTTAAACTGAGCTTTGGCACTATCCCTCAGGTTATGCATTTCCAAGCCATTTCTGAATTACAGGCAGGGCCACCAAGACTGTGTCATGTGTCTCGTAAAAGTGTGACAGTTGTGTTAAAGCTCTGATGAAATACGCTACCTGAGGGGTGGTATGGAGAAAGAATCTACATGCTCAGAAAGTGCAAACAAACATTCCCGCCACAGTAGCAGGAGCTGCATTGCTGTTAAATGAGCAATAAACACTAAGAATAATGGTTTTCCATCTCTGCTGGTTATTATTCAGTCTGTGTAGTGCTTTATTGTTCTTTAAATTGAGACATGATTATGCTTTATATATAACACACATTTGGCATTAGTTATGACTTGCCATTTAAGTGTGATTTGACAGTTTTCAGTGCCTAGTTTAATAAACCACATACTTTTGTTTGATCTTCTTTAGGAGTTTGAATAGTCTAGAATGACTCTGTCATGGAGAATGACTATACAAAGCTTAGAGTATTACTCTGAAGTCAGGAAAACATGGAACGTACAAATCAGACGCCCCACCCTTCTTATCTGAACACGGGCAAGTATCACCCTGCATGTACAAAAGCAACTCGGAACAAGATGCCTCATGTTAGTCATTCTCCATAGAACCCACACATACATGTCATATGCTTAAACGCTACCTTCTTGATCCCTAATTGGAACCCAATGCACGTCAGTCACTCACACTTTCTTCAATAAAGTCCTTGTGACGGACATCGGGCAGCATGTAATGCAAAACACACACTTGTTCGACATGAATTCATCAAAGGCTGTGTTGCACAACACAGTCACTCCGAAGGCATGCTGAGTAATGATGCAGGTGCCCTGAGTTTGGGGTGAGAAAAAGCTACAATTTAACAATGAAAAGAAAAAAGAACAGGCCGTCGCTTACTCATCCACCTTCGAGATGGATGATAAAATCGGTTTGGTTCACATAAAGGCTCAGATAACAAAGTTTTCAGGGTTTTTTTTCACATGACTTTGTGTTGTTTATCACAAAATCAAATTCCTATGAATTTTTTTACTGAGTCAAAATTGATGTTTGTTTCTTTACGTTGGCCACACACTTAAAGATTTTAAGTCCGATTTTGGGCCTGATTTGCAACCTCCAACGAGCTGGGGGGTGTGGCCCGATTCGAGGCTTCTCGCAACCGACTTTTTGTCCAGAAAATCCTCAATTGTGTGGTGTCTTCACGATTATTTTACTGCTCCCGATCTCGTCTGAGCCTACATGGTCCCAAATCTCAAGACTCTTGATCGGACTGCCTCTGACGTGATACCCGCGATAGCCAATGAGAGCGAGCAAGCGTCATCAACTGTATGTTGCATGCTTCTATAGCTAAAACTTTGCAGCCACAAACATGAGTACCGAGAAAGATCACCCATATTCTTTTTTTTTCTCCTGTGTTTTTCTTCCCGTAAGACCAAACTGACGATGTTTTTTCTTCTCAAGTCATGTTTGATCTTGCGAGTCTCCGAGATCTCGTCTCACATCGACAGGTGTGTTGTCTCGCAGTCCAGATGAATCTTCTAGTGTGTGCATTCAGAGGATTATAATGTTAAAAATCGGTTGAAATTGCCCTTATGTCTGTGGTCTCCCACAGTTTTAAAATCGGTTAAAGGAACACTCCCCTTTTTTTGAAAATTGGCTCATTTTTCAACTCCCCTAGAGTTAAACAGTTGGGTTTTACCGTTTTCTAATCCATTCAGCCGATCTCCGGGACTGGTAGTAGCACTTTTAGCATAGCTTAGCATAGATCATTGAATCTGATTAGACCGTTAGCATCTCACTCAAAAATGACCAAAGAGTTTCAATATTTTTCCTATTTAAAACTTGACTCTCCTGTAGTTACATCGTGTACTAAGACCGACGGAAAATGACAAGTTGCGATTTTTCTAGGCCGATATGGCTAGGAACTATATTCTCATTCATGCGTAATAATCAAGGAACTTTGCTGCCGTACCATGGGTGCAGCAGGCTCAATTATATTACGCACAGAACCTGAAAATAGTCCCCAGCACGCTCCCTGTGCAAGCAGTTCGTCACATTGGAAATGTTGACGGAAGTTAGCCTATTTTCTGGTGCTGTGTAGTATCATTGCGCCTGCTGCACCCATGGTACGGGAGCAAAGTTCCTTGATTATTACGCAGGAATGAAAGTATAGTTCCTAGACATATCAGCCTAGAAAATCGCAACTTTTAATTTTCCGTCAGTCTTAGTATGTGATCTAACTACAGAAGAGTCAAGTTTTAAATGGGAAAAGTATCGAGACTCTTTGGTCATTTTTGAGCGAGATGCTAACGGTCTAATCAGATTCAATGATCTATGCTAAGCTATGCTAAAAGTGCTACCGTCAGACCCGGAGATCGGCTGAATGGATTCGAAAACGGTAAAACTCAACTGTTAAACTCTAGGGGAGTTGGAAAATGTTCCTTTAAGATTTGAAAATCGTCTAATGTGTCCCAGGCCTTATTAAACATATTTAACAAAACTTTGCTCATTGAATTCAAGGTTTTTTTTTTCAGGTGATCAATCAGTATGGTTTCATTCAGCACAAATATACAGGGAGATTACAGTGTCTTTAAATATTTGTATAACAAATTGCATTGCTGGCACACTGTATCCCATCAGTCTAATGGCCTCTGAGGGGGTAACGACAGCAGTGAGCATTAAATGGTGTGGAGCAGAACATCATCGGACACTTGGTGGTTTTTCTGAGAGAATGCACATCACTAGAGGCTGTCATGGGAAACCTGAGATGTTATTCGACTGACAGTACAATCCAAACATTGTGCCAGAGACTGTCATGTTACTTTGAGGTACGCAACATCAGAACAGACTGCACCGTTCAGCCATGAAAGCAGACGTTCGGATAAAACAGCTGCCTTTACTGGGACGGCGAATTAGGACGGTAGTTCCAAAATTAGGATGACTGCTGATTATTTTAGCAACCTCTGTCAAGATTCTAATTGATGTTAATGCTTGTGTATTCTCATCTGTTTATTTTTTGATGCTTGCCATCTTTTGCAATAAGAGCTGAAGACTTTTAATTATGTATTGATCGTGTTCGCTGCCAAGTAATGAAGAGGCAGCCATTGTAAAAGTGTATTTGCCAATATGGATTAAATTTGGGGAGGCCCAGAGACATACACAGACTCCTGCCCCAGCCTTGGGGCAGCATGCACCATTCTCTCATCCAGGACAGTAGGGTACGGCCAAACAGCATCGCCCAGTTCTGCCCTTTGGTTGTGGAACCACAACTCTTTGAAGCCGCATGATTGCTGTCTGAGACTGCATTAATCCCATAATGCATCTCCTGGGTGACTATGCATGGCAGCGTCTGGGCATGTGTCGGCCCACATGTAGCAACTTCATCTCCTCCCAGTGCTGTTGTCCTCCATTTTGTTGGTGTTTTGACTGTTGTCTTAGATTGAGTGTCTCTTTAGGATTTATGAAGGAGCTGTCATCAGCGGTTTGTTACATAATTTCAAAAGACGTGTAAAAGACAAGCTAAATCTCTCAGCTTAATTCCATTTTGTTCTCAAACATTAGTGTTCAACATGCTTTTTTAACACGGCTTTTACTGAAGATCATTGACTTCTAAGGGTTTGATTGGGATTACGTCTGTGATTGGATGTGTTTTGTTGCTTATAAGTTTAGCGAATTAGTACATTATGTAAGATGTAGTCACCAAATCATAATTTCTAGGGTTTCCTTCTTATGAGGAAGGAAATAACTCAATTGTGAGACAAATACTATTGATTAGCTATATGCTAAAAACGAAGCAAACTACTTACGAGGACACTATCTTTTTAAAATATATAACTAATAATTTTTAATCGGAGCAATGTTTTGGAACAAATCAATCAAACAAACAGAATACACTCTATTTTGTGTAACTGAGTTGAAAACATAGAAATGAAAGTTGAGTT
Organism: Gobio gobio; assembly: GCF_949357685.1. Lineage (NCBI taxonomy): Eukaryota > Metazoa > Chordata > Actinopteri > Cypriniformes > Gobionidae > Gobio > Gobio gobio. Next base: position 24,412,574 of record NC_137107.1, read on the forward strand.
AGTAGTGTTGCTAACGTAGTTAGCTACTCACCAAAACGTGAATCGCATTGTTGTTGTTTTTTTAGCGTGTTCACATATGTTGTCAAGTTTATGAAAGTGAAGATCGGAGTTATGAGTGTTGTAAATGTGCTGCATTGATCCCTGAGAGCAGAGAGAGCTCGGCGCTGGACTGCCTGTCTCTGGTGACATCATCTGGCCAGCTAAGAGACTTTTCTGGATTTTTCTCTCATTGCGTCCCTCCCTTTCTTTTGTGCTCCATCACTGCATCAACCCTACTGGTGTTAAAAATAAGAAAGTACTGTAACACAATATTTTTTCTTTCTATTGTTCAGCTGCTGCTCCATCACTGCATCAACCCTACTGGTGTTATAAATAAGAAAGTACTGTAACACAATATTCTTTCTTTCTATTGTTCAGCTGCTGCTCCTATACTGAAGCGTATGAGGAATCCTGTGTTGGTGGACGAAGGAAGCAAGCTGATTGTGAAGTGTGAGGCCCACGGCAACCCCGCCCCGGCGTATAAGTGGTACAAAGATGGCGCTGAACTGAAGAAGAGCAAAGAGATCAGAATAAGGAACGGCAAGTGAGTCAGCATGTCCACTAGCCCACACCAGCAGAAGCCAACCTCCAGTTCTAGACATATATCAGAAGTTCTCAGAGTAGATTGTGACCTTTTCATGATGAGACAAGAGCTTACTTTGGGCCGTGTACTAGAGACTGCCTGTGCTCTTGTAATTAAAGTGAAGTGTTTCAGCATGCATGTCTATTATATTGTTAATAAAATAATTAAATGAATGGGTCACCACAAATGAAAAATCTGCTGAAAACAACATTAGTTTAAAATGATCTTAGCTGGTTTAAGTTGGTCTTTCCTCATCTTTGTGGGCAAGCTAGTCTCCCAACATGAAGCCTGTGCAAAACCTCTCTAAAACCTAGAAGGGTTCAGCAGGGAATTCTTTCATTATTATTTAATTACTCAGGATCATGTCATTCCAAAATGATATAATGATGTCACAAATAAAAATAAAGGATAATACATACATATATAAAATTCCTATTCCTTATATATGGTACCTCACGATTCTTGATTTTGAATCAAATTTCGATTTGATATTCGATATGCATAGATTTGATTGTAGTTTACTATGTTGTGCTACTTTCTTATTTGACTCCAGTAGACAGTTTAATAGGTCCAGAAGAAGAAGTAAAATCTCACTGAATTAATTGTAAACCTTTAAAGGTATTTTATTCCTACCCATTTTAGTCATAGTAATATTTTAAAACAAATGCCATTTACACACATGACTGGCCATCTTCTGTAATAAACAAAGACAAATAGAGACAAATAAAAAAACGACTTAGTACATAAATACAATTCCTTGATAAAAAAATAACAACATCAAACAATTTCAAATACACTAAGTGTTTCAGGGACAGTAGCCTAGTTTTTTTTTTAACATGTCTTAAGAAATACTACAGAAATTGTATAATCAAATGTAAAAATAAAACACTGTATAGTCTTCACTGAATGAATTAAATATAAATTGATTTATAATAAAGATACAAAAGTGATTGTCAAAAGCAGTGAATGATTGCCTGATTATTTTTTTAATGGATTAAATGGATGGCAACAGTTTATTAGGCTGCTGTCCCTTTAAGAACAAATGCACGGATATAATATACTGTTACACATCTGATTTGCGCCCAATTGTTTACGTTTACGTAAGACATAACAGACTGTGTTTGCGTTAACACTCCACATAAAGTGCATTTTGACATTGTTTGTTTGACCATTCAAGAGCAATAAGCCGCATGTGTTAGAGAACTGAATTTGGGATCGCATGCATCTCAGAGGCGGCATCTTTTTCGTGGCTTATTGTGATTAAGAAGACTCTAACGTGTCAACATCTTAAATCACTACAGCAAAGTTTAAGAAATGTAACACTTTAGAATATCGATTTTTGAAATTTGTGAATTGATGCAAAGCAGCAGAAGATAGAATTGTGATTCATATGTGAATCGATTTTTTTCCCCCCACCCCTAATATACAGGTGCATCTCAATAAATTAGAATGTCGTGGAAAAGTTCATTTATTTCAGTAATTCAACTTAAAAGATGAAACTAATATATTATATAGACTCATTACATGCAAAGTGAAATATTTTAAGCCTTTATTATAATTTTGATGATTATGGCTTACAGCTTATGAAAACCTCAAATTCAAAATCTCAGAAAATTAGAATGTTACATGAAATCAATAAAAAAAAGGATTTTAAATACAGAAATGTCGGCCCTCTGAAAAGTATAATCATGCATATGTACCCAGTACTTGGTTTGGGCTCCTTTTGCATGAATTACTGCCTCAATGCGGCATGGCATGGATGCTTTCAGCCTGTGGCACTGCTGAGGTGTTATGGAAGACCAGGATGCTTCAATAGCGGCCTTCAGCTCTTCTGCATTGTTCGATTTCATGTCTCTCAACTTTCTCTTGGCAATGCCCCATAGATTCTCTATGGGGTTCAGGTCAGGCGAGTTTGCTGGCCAATCAAGCACAGTAATTCCATGGTCATTGAACCAGGTTTTGGTACTTTTGGCAGTGTGGCAGGTGCCAAGTCCTGCTGGAAAATGAAGTTAGCATCTCCATAAAGCTTGTCTGCTAAAGGAAGCATGAAGTGCTCTAAAATGTCCTGGTAGATGCTACGTTGACTCTGGACTTAAAGGGTTAGTTCACCCAAAAATGAAAATTCTGTCATTAATTACTTACCCTCATGTCGTTCGACACCCGTAAGACCTCCGTTCATCTTCGGAACACAAATGAAGATATTTTAGTCGAAATCTGATGGCTCTGAAAGGCCTCCATTGGCACAATGGCACGGTTCACTCTCAAGACCCTTAAAAGGTACTAAAGACGTTGTTACAAAGTCCATCTCACTACAGTGGTTCTAAGATAACTATGAATCGGCGAGAATAGTTTTTGTGTGCAAAAAAACCCTAAATAACAACTTATATAGTGATGACGATTTCAAAACACGGCATCATGAAGCTTCGAAGCGTTATGAATCAGTGAGTCGAATCAGCAGTTTGGATCGCCAAAACATGATTCGACTCACTGATTCATAACGCTTCGAAGCTTCACGATGCCGTGTTTTGAAATCGTCATCACTATATAAGTCGTTATTTAGGGTTCTTTTGCACACAAAAACTATTCTCGCCGATTCATAGTTATCTTAGAACCACTGTAGTGAGATGGACTTTGTAACGACGTCTTTAGTACCTTTTAAGGGTCTTGAGAGTGAACCGTGCATTGTGCCAATGGAGGCCTTTCAGAGCCATCAGATTTCGACTAAAATATCTTCATTTGTGTTCCGAAGATGAACGGAGGTCTTACGGTGTCGAACGACATGAGGGTAAGTAATTAATGACAGAATTTTCATTTTTGGGTGAACTAACCCTTTAATAAAGCACAGTGGACCAACACCAGCCGATGACATGGCTCCCAAAACCAACACAGACTGTGGAAACTTCACACTGGACTTCAAGCATCTTGGACTGTGTGCCTATTCAATCTTCCTCCAGACTCTGGGACCTTGGTTTCCAAATGAGATGAAATTTGCTCTCATCAGAAGAGAGGGCTGGAACACTGAGCAACAGACCAGTTCTTTTTTTCTTTAGCTCAGGTAAGATGCCCACATTTGAAGCCTATGTCCAGGATCTCTCTGTGTGTGGTGGCTCTTGATGCAGTTGCTCCAGCCTTAGTCCACTCCTTGTGAAGCTCCCACACACATTTGAATAGCCTTTTCCTGACAATCTTCTCCAGGCTGCGGTCATCCCTGCTGCTTGTGCACCTTTTTCTTCCACACTTTTCCCTTCCTCTGAACTTTCTATTAATGTGCTTTAATACAGCACTTTGAGAACATCCAACTTCTTTTGCAATACCTTTTGAGGCTTTCCCTCCTTGTGGAGGGTGTCAATGATGGTCTTCTGCACAACTGTCAGGTCAGCGGTCTTCCCCATGATTGTGGATTCTTGTGAACCAGACTGAAAGACCATTTAATGGCTCAGGAACCCTTTGCAGATGTTTTGGATTAATTAGCTGATTAGAGTGTGACACTTTGAGCCTACAATACTGAACCTTTTCACAATATTCTAATTTTCTGAGATTTTGAATTTGGGGTTTTCATAAGCTGTAAATTAAAATTATAGCAAATAAAGGCTTGAAATATCTCACTTTGCATGTAATGAGTTTATATAATATATTAGTTTCACCTTTTAAGTTTAATATTAGTTTCACTGGAAAAAAATGAACTTTTCCACGACATTCTAATTTATTGAGATGCACCTACATATATTTTTGTTAACACAAAAGTGGACATTTTTCAAATTTATAATTAAACTTTTTTTTTTTAAGTAACAGATCCATCAAAAACTGAAATCAAGGCTGCATTCGGGAACGCAAGATTTTTTTGTGAATAGTTACTAAGGACATGGAATACATAACACAATTCATTTGGAGTACTCATTTATGATAATTAGCTGCTTCAGTTGTCTTTGATCAGGAATTAAGCTGAACTTTGCAAGAAGGTAGATCTCCAGGAACAGGATTGGGCACCCCTGATATAGAATATGAATATGATAGAGCTTTGATCCTTCAAGATTATTCAAAAATACCTACTATTTGGGTTCAATTAAAAAACTATACATACATTTGGAATGACATGAAAGTGAGTAAATAATTTCAGAAAGCTATAGGCTTGAATTGATCTTCTACAGAGCAGATATCATAAAGAAATTATTCAAGGGGTAAAGGAGATTTTTGTTCAACTTTATTGATTCATTGGCAACATTCATTCAACTTTGCTTTTGTGAATGTTTTTCACAAAAAAAGAATCGCCTGTGGTATTGCTACCAATGTGAAGCTCCTTTATAACAAACCAGTACACTTTCAAATGGCTCTCTTCTATCTCTGTTTAAAGAATTTAATTTATACAGAGGTTTTCTCTGGAGAGTTTCTCCCTCTTCCGTATTTATAGTGGAATCCTTGACTCTTTTCTCTATTTCTGTATGTCTTCTTCTTGAAGGAAAAACTCCAAAGTTCAGATCGGCAGTGCAAAGCTGGAGGATTCTGGAAATTACACATGTGTGGCAGAGAATAGTCTGGGGAAGGAAAACGGCACCAGTACAGTGCACGTACAAAGCAGTAAGTACAACATTTTGTATAAAATAGTTGATGAACATGGTGTACAACAGGAAGGAAGACAAGAGAGTTTCTTTGCTGATGGGCTGCCGTCATTTTTGGCGAATGGCAAATATATATTGCTGACAATGTGTTGTGATGAGAGATGAAGACGTGTACGTGAAGATCACAACATGGGCAAAATGTATGTTTACGTCAGGCTTTTGCGCATATCTGTAAGTGTAGTTGGCTGCTTCCAAGCTGAGATTACTCCTGGTATTTTACCTCTCATAGAAAATCTAGTTTAAGCTGGTAGCTGGGTTTTGGAACATGGTAGCTAGTTTCTAGCTGGTCTAAAATGGTTTTTAGCTGGTTGAGCTCCCACCGTGTTCTCAAAACTATTTAGACCACCCTGGTATGAACAACTGATGTCTGGTTTGTTGCTGATGCATGATGGTCTACTAGCCTAATGCCTAACTAAAAACCAGCTACTATCCTAAGGTGGTCAAGATCATGTTCCAAAAACTTTGCAGCAGTAATGACTTAAACATCAGATTCCTAAACTTTTTTACTTTGTGCATTTTGAAGTTGCGTGTGGAAGCTTACAGCAGCAGGAGGGTTGGGAGAGGTGCGTGCATATGTGTGTTTGTGTATGTTTCACTCTGATTGTTTGTCGGCATGTCAGGCGCCCCAGAACAAGTCTCACAGTGTCACGGCAGCCAACTTGCACACACACATACACACACACACTGATACGAGGAAGGTGGAGGCAAGACAAGCCCATCGGAGGTAGTGCGGCCCCAGGCTCGGGGAGGGGCCTGCCCCCTAGACAATCCTCATAAATTGAAGAGAGAAAAAAAAGAGTGCAACATAGATCAACAACCTGAATGAGGCCACCACCAATGAAGCGCTCAAGTGCCCAGGGGAGAAACATAAATCTAATAGCTTAGGAAATACCGTCGACTGATTGTAGACTGTTTTCCCAGCCTCCTACATTCTGACGGTGCAGAAAAGGAGCGATTCTAGGATTTCTGTCTCAGGGGAGATCGTGCCCCACCTGAGCAGGAGCTGATGTGAGGAATATTTCTTGCCTTAAGTGCAAGAGGTCACAAGTTCAACTCATGCTCCAAACGTTAAAATTGTTTTTAACACGACGTGAAGCCACATTTTGAGATATAAAGTTGCATTTGCAAGAAATAACGTTGATTTAATGTCGTCCCCACCCAAAAGGATCACACCCCTTTGTCCGCCCCCACATTCACGTACACGCTATGCAACACAGGCAAAGACTATGGCGGAATCTGCTTTGCCTGCAGCCCGAGGGTATGATGTCATCAATAAGTGAAAGCAATTTGTGCTACTTTGATCATTCAGGTCAAATGTCTACTTGTTATTTAGCTCCTCTACTCCTTTGATGGCAAAGTCATCCCTTTCATCCCAAAAAACAAACACCGTTTTCAAGAATAGTCCTACAGTACAAGATTAAAAAGTTATAGCGAACACTAACAGGGGAACCAAAAGAAAAACAATTTTCCCCTGTCATATCAATGGCAAAAAGTCCCAATCAGCCTTAATTCACCCTAGGAAAGTTGCTGACAGCTAAAATAAACTTGTAAAATAAAATGACTTGTCGAGACTGTTTTCCAAGATGGCTCCTGTCTGTATATGCGTGATGCACTGTCTTTATAAAGTATCTTCTTATTAAACTGTTTGTAATAGGGCTGTCAAAAGATTAATCGCGATTAATCGCATCCAAAATATAAGTTTGTGTTTACATAATATATGTGTGTGTGTACTCTGTTAATTATTATTTATATATAAATACACACACATTCATGTATATATTTAAGAAATATTTGCATGTATATACTGTATATACATTTATATAATCTATAATATATAAAAATATAAATGTTTTATATATAAAAATAATATTTTTTTCTTAAATATATACATGCTTGTGTGTATATTTATATATAAATAATAATTAACAGAGTACACACACATATATTATGTAAACACAAATTTTTATTTTGGATGTGATTATTCGCGATTAATCTTTTGACAGCCCTAGTTTGTACACTTATAAAGTTCTCAATGCTTCGGTTTGCATGGAGCCTTGTTAGTGGCATTAACTAGCGATTTAATTTTACTTATTCAATGCCCCATATACTAGCGTTATAAGCTAATCTGTTTTTAGAGATAAAACTCTTTACATTTTCATGGAAACGCATCCCAGAGAACGATCTACTTGGTAACCATGTGTTAATTACCCCTAGGTTCATTTTTCACCGGATTTGTCCTTTAATATCTAAAAGTCACAATTCGCAAATTTTTATGTGGGGCAGAATCGGGCAATCAGTGGCAAATTTAGTCATTTTTGGTAGGCTATTTGATATTTTATTGTGTGATTTCATTGGAATGCAGAATATTTGCAAAATAAATGAAATTGGAAAGCGCCCACCTAAATAAGCAACTTTTATGGTGCAGATTATGTGGAGCGCTTGTACTGTTTGCGTGATACTCAGTTGAGGAGGACACAGGCTTTTAATTTATTCCATTCGCTGACAAGATTGATTTCTTCCTGAGGTCATCAGTAGAACGGCTACTGTTGAGAAAAGCTACGCTGTTCGGGGGCCTGCGGCATCTGTGCGCACCGGCTATCACTATCTGTGAATCTGCCCATGAAGAGGAACGAGAGATGGAGAGGTCGATAGGGAAAAGAAGCATTGCGTTGGGGAGGCGGTGTAGGGGAAGAGAGGGAAACTGAGAGCAAAGATGGAGAGAGAGCAGTAGACTGAGCGATTAAGAGGAGGAGAGCCAGATGCTTTGCAGAGGCAGCTTTTTCGAACCAATTTTATAATGCAGTTGTAGATCGTCGGCTCCGTCCAGGCACTCGGCCAATCGTGTGCTGCCTCTCACTCCATCAGCCAATCAGAGTGCAGTCCTTTCAGGCGGGTTTTTGTCAATGCTGCTCTAGTGGTATGACACAGGAAATTAATATTTTTTCATAAAGGCTGTTTTTCATCACACACCTCCCTTTTAAACAACTCCAGTAAACACACACATGCATATTTTGGCTCTTCCAGCAGGACGTTTAACAAGATAAGTGAGCTGAGTAATTGGACTCATTAATTTTAGCTGATCTGGGCTGAAGTTTAATGCCGTTCAGGGGAGGTGAACTGAGGGTGTCCAGAGACCCTGTGACCTTGGGACTATAATTAATGAAGACAAACAACAGATGATTTTAGAGCCCACCCCCTTCCCCGGGGGGCAGCTTGGCTGTATGGTTGCCTCTGAAACACTGCTGCTTCTGTCTGCACAGCAGACCCATGCTAGCTGTCTCTCAGTTCAACACCACAGCACTGTCACCCTTCACTGCCCGCTGCTCCCGTGTGTTTGTGTATGCGTCCCTGCAGAAGGTGACTCTGGTTTATCAAAGCATTGTGGTGTCACAGGTCACCGGACGGGTGAAGCGGGACACGAAAAGGTCAGAAGGTTACACGCTCTTCTCCTGTGGACGAATACTTAGTGGGCAAACAATCATCCCGTGCAGACAGCAGTATTAGTGTTACAAATGTACTGCTGCACCAAAACAATCTCAAGCCCGCCACTGTTTTCTCATCCCATATTACACAATAGCATGTAGATTAATACTCATAAGCTGAACCTCTTCATTTCGCTATCATTCTGACCTTAAAATAGCTTTCACAACCCATTATATTTGCATAATCTAGTGTATATAAGGAATGAAACAGGATTTCCAATGAGAAAAAATGTAGGGTGGGATTTAATATTAGTAATATTAAGGGGTCTACATTAATCTGGATACATTTGAAAACAGCGTTTTCATTTTAAAACGCTCTCCGTCCACACTAGCATTATCAAGTGTTTTCCAAAAGTTTCTTGTCCACACTGAAACGTCGGAAAACGCTAAATTCACCTTACTGCGCATGCATTAAACCTCATAAAAGCTCACCGAGATGACGACAGACAGAACAATACATCATCAGGTTATCACACAATTCTTCTGGAAGGATATTTTTATCAAGCAAAATATCTCGCCTTTCACTGATGCATCCAGGTCGCACTCACTCACCATTATATGTTTGGCCTAAAATGCAACTGCTGTCATGTTTTGCCACAGGACAGCAATTGCGAGTAAATTTTGTGTCATCTTTGCAGGACTGTGATATGAAGAGTGCACGAAGTAACGTATTTTATACATTGCACAATAACAGGCACAATAGCGGTATAAACATGTATACTTATTGGTACAAGATGCGTCACATAATTAAACATACATCATTGTTTTCAAATACCTCAGTTTTCACAGTCCACACTACGACGGCGCTTTCAAATTTATCCGCTTTGGAGAGCGTTTTCAAAAAGCTACGTTTTCGTTGACTTATAACGCTGTCTCAGTGTGGACAAAAACCGAAACCGAAAACGTATTAGTGTGGACTGTGGACATGGCTTAGGCATTATTATTGTTGTTGTTGTTATAATATAATAATAATAATAATAATAATAATAATAATAATAATAATAATAATAATAATTAATAATACTGTGTTATATATTATTTATATATAATTAGTTATTATGACTTAATATGACTTAATATGAAATTTTGTTGGTACTGCTTGTAAAATGTGTAACTAGTGTTACAACAATAAAAATAATAATAATTTAATGATGTTAGATATTATTTTTATATAACTCATTAATAATACTAATACTACTAAGTTATGCTAATGCCTTCGTTTTGTTGGTACTGTTTGTAAAATGTGTAACATTGCAACAAGTGTTACAATAATAATAAATGTTATGTATTATTTCTATATAAGTCACTAATAATACTGGTATGTTATACTAAAGAACTTATTATTTTGGGGGTACTACTTCTAAACCTGCAACAAGTGTTACAATAATGAATATAATAATACTAATACTATTAATAGTGTTAATAATAGTACTAGTGTTGTTGTATGTTATATATATATATATATATATATATATATATATATATATATATATATATATATATATATATATATATATATATATATATATATATATATATATATATATATATATATATATATATATATATATATATGATTAATATAAAATGCATTAATTATTATTATTATTATTATTATTATTATTATTATTATTATTATTATTATTATTATTATTATTATTATTATTATTATTATTATTATTGTTGTTGTTGTTGTTGTTGTTGTTGTTGTTAATTATATGATCCTAAGACTAAAACAATGAAAATACAACAACAACAACAACAACAACAACAACAACAACAACAACAACAATAATAATAATAATAATAATAATAATAACAATAATAATGTATTATTATTATTATTATTAGTAGTAGTAGTAATTATGGACTTGAATTATTATTATTATTATTATTATTATTATTATTATTTATTAGTCATAAATATTATTAATAAATATTTATTATTATTAATAATTATTAATGAACTTAATTTGGAATTATTATTTGTAATAATAATAATAGTAATAATAAAGAAAATATTATTATTGTAATAATATTATTGTTAATACTACTACTATTCATAATAATAATTATTTTTATTATAATTATAATTATTATTATTATCATTATTTTTATAGTTTTAAGTTTTAAGATCGGTTTTAAGATCAGTTTGGTCATCGTACCAGGATTAAAAAGCTGCTCTTGTTGAATCTACGAAACCCTAAACATCTGCTAAGTAAGTGCTTTAGGATTTCAAAATCACATATTTTGAAATTGGATTCTTTGTTATTCCAGAACTCCAGGCTAGAGACGAGTCGAGGTGATTCCTCCCTTAGATCTCCTCTGTGCTGACTGCTGGACCCATTTAAGGAGGGCTTGGTGCTGTCCTCATGCTCCAGTGCGGACACAATGCCTGTTTCTCAGCCCGTGCGTGTCACTATAGAACATTTTACAACTGGGACTTATTTGCATAATACCTCCGGCAGTTGCACACATGGATCATATTTTCAAGTTTGACCTCTTGGTTCTAGTTTGAACCAAATTAAAACAGAGTAATATTCAATTGCACACAATCAGATCATATTCAATCTGGCCAGAATCAAAGATTGAATTTTCTGTTGAAAAATAGGATGATGTGAAATCCAGGCTGTGGTAGTATAGATATGAGGATATTCCTGCCACAAATGGCTGTCCATCACAGAAAAATCACGTCCCTAGGGGGCGCTGCTTACAGCCGCAGAGTGAACGAGTGGGACAGAGGGAAAGCGTGAGGTGAGAGGAATGTGTTTGATGGAAAACGCAGCTGGGCGGCCAATTGTTCCAAACTCATCAGTCATGCTGGGGCCCACCAGCAGCAATCTCTCTCTCCCTCTCCCTCAGCCGCTTTCCCGCTCTCACACACCAGTGTGAAGCTCCTCACAAAACTTCACACACACAACACCTGCCTCGGTGATGAAAGTCAATCCATTTCTTCTTAACTTGACTTATATAAACCATTACTTGTCTTTAATGTAGGATTTTAACTCCGGGGCATTGGGCGAGCGCCAGCGGCAAACTGGGGATAAGCACACTGCCCTGTCTTTTTCAGGTCTGCCATTTCTTTCTTGTCCACTGTGAAGCGGCGTTCTATATAACCACCCGACTTCTCTTTCTTGTTTCTGTCGCAAAAAAACAGGCCCTTCGTTTTCTCCTCAAGCCAAAATGACAAGAACTGGGCTTAAAGGATGCTACAAATCTTTTTGGGATGTTTGGCATTGTCTGTGCTAGGATGTCAAGTACCTGTAAGGGAACTGAAGACATTGATCGGTGTGGGTGAGCGGTACGGCCCGTGTCGACCATCAGTCAGGGAGAGTCATGGCAAGCGCACTGTATTTACAGTCCAATGCGAACAACTGGTGACAGCAGCCCTAATTCAGCACAAATAGGTTGGCTTTACATAACACGCCAACAAACAAAAGACTGCCAAGAGCCCAAAGCTCTGCTGAGTTTTCTTTATGAGGCCTGAGAGTGAATCTCACAAAACCTGTCTTGGAATATGTCCCGGTCATGTTTCATCTAAAAACGTTTTTCATGTTAATGAGTTCATTAATGAGTTGTATTAAAAGTCTCTGCCATTTTGAATCTAAAAATAAGGTTACACTTAATTTGGTTACACCTTATTTTAAGGTGTCATTGTTACAGTGTAATAGACATATAATATATAAGTACTGAGTAATATTATTTAACAACATGTACTTACCAGGTTAGGGTAGGATTAGGGTTTGGTTGAGGGTTAGTTGCATGAAATTATGCATAATTTACTGTTATTACTATGGTAAGTACGTGTAACATATGTAACAAGGACACTGCAGGATGGATTCTGATTGGCTGTTTGTTCTGTGTAACAAGAATGGATTGTTCTGTCAGTGTTTTTATCGTTCATCAGCTGGATAATCGTTCTGAAAAATGATTCCAACGAGATCATTTCTCTGTGCCGTTATTGTTATAGCTGTGGTGTGAACTCTTCGATTCTTTAATATTGAGAACGATTTTTAGTTCTCATTATAGTTATTGTCCTTGGTGTGAACAAGTCTTTAGGGTAGGATTAGGATTCGGTTGAGGTTGCATGTAATTCGGTTGCATGTAATTATGCATAATTTACTGTTATTACTAAATTATAGTAAGTACATGCAACATACAGTGTGGAGAACAAGTATTTGATACACTGCGGATTTTGCAGGTTTGCCCACTTACAAAGCATGTAGAGGTCTTTCATTTTTATCATAGGCACACTTCAACTGTGAGTGACGGAATCTAAAACAAAAATCCAGAAAATCACTTTGTATGATTTTTAAGTAATTAATTTGCATTTTATTGCATGACATAAGTATTTGATACATCAGAAAAGCAGAACTTAATATTTGGTACAGAAACCTTTGTTTGCAATTACAGAGATCATACGTTTCCTGTAGTTCTTGACCAGGTTTACACACACTGCAGCAGGGGTCTTGGCCCACTCCATACAGACCTTCTCCAGATCCTTCAGTTTTCGGGGGTGTCACTGGGCAATACGGACTTTCAGCCCCCTCCTAAGATTTTCTATTGGGTTCAGGTCTGGAGACTGGCTAGGCCACTCCAGGACCATGAGATGCTTCTTACGGAGCCACTCCTTAGTTGCCCTGGCTGTGTGTTTCGGGTCGTTGTCATGGTGGAAGACCCAGCCACGACCCATCTTCAATGCTCTTACTGAGGGAAGGAGGTTGTTGGCCAAGATCTCGCGATACATGGCCACATCCATCCTCCCCTCAATACGCTGCAGTCGTCCTGTCCCCTTTGCAGAAAAGCATCCCCAAAGAATGATGTTTCCACCTCCATGCTTCACGGTTGGGATGGTGTTCTTGGGGTTGTACTCATCATCCTTCTTCCTCCAAACACAGCGAGTGGAGTTTAGGCCAAAAAGCTCTTTTTTTGTCTCATCAGACCACATGATGTTCTCCCATTCCTCCTCTGGATCATCCAGATGGTCATTGGCAAACTTCAGACGGGCCTGGACATGAGCTGGCTTGAGCAGGGGGATCTTGCGTGCGCTGCAGGATTTTAATCCATGACGGCGTAGTGTGTTACTAATGGTTTTCTTTGAGACTGTGGTCCCAGCTCTCTTCAGGTCATTGACCAGGCCCTGCCGTGTAGTTCTGGGCTGATCCCTCACCTTCCTCATGATCATTGATGCCCCACGAGGTGAGATCTTGCATGGTGCCCCAGACCGAGGGAGATTGACCGTCATCTTGAACTTCTTCCATTTTCTAATAATTGCATCAACAGTTGTTGCCTTCTCACCAAGCTGCTTGCCTATTGTCCTGTAGCCCATCCCAGCCTTGTGCGGGTCTACAATTTTATCCCTGATGTCCTTACACAGCTCTCTGGTCTTGGCCATTGTGGAGAGGTTGGAGTCTGTTTGATTGAGTGTATGGACAGGTGTCTTTTATACAGGTAACGAGTTCAAACAGGTGCAGTTAATACAGGTAATGAGTGGAGAACAGGAGGGCTTCTTAAAGGAAAACTAACAGGTCTGTGAGAGCCAGAATTCTTACCGGTTGGTAGGTGATCAAATATTTATGTCATGCAATAAAATGTGAATTAATTATTTAAAAATCATATAATGTGATTATCTGGATTTTTGTTTTAGATTCTGTCTCTCACAGTTGAAGTGTACCTATGATAAAAAATACAGACCTCTACATGCTTTGTAATTAGGAAAACCTGCAAAACCGGCAGTGTATCAAATACTTGTTCTCCCCACTGTATGTAACAAGGACAGTGTAAAATAAAGTGTTACCAAAAATAAAACACACACACAAACAATAATGCAAGTGAAATGAATTGAAAGTGAATTAAGGCATTACAGCATAAGCTCAAGATGAATGCTTATATTATAGAGTTGAAAAGATAATTAATACATTTACCAATATGGTCATAATATATTGTGCCTTTCTGAGTTTTTTTATTGCATTATGATATAATTTTTTATGATAATTAAGCTGACATCTGCCCCTTTAGTATTTCTACTGTATTGCATTTTGGTAACACTTTATTTCACAGAGTCCCTGTTGCCTGTTTCATGTATAACAGTATATTATATATAAATAAAAGAAACTAAACCAAACCCTATTCCTATTCCTAACCCTAACTCTATACTCAGTACATGTTGGTAATTAGTATTACTCTATAATATGACTGATCATAATGTATAGTTATTACTATAGTAACTTCATGTAACATGTAACAACTGTAAAATAAAGTGTTAGCAAATAACACACAAATATAAGGCTGATGTGTTGTGTCATGTCTTAAATTATATAAAGAATGCAAACAATTGAATATTCCTAAATTAGGCTTCATTTTAATTTGATTTATTTAAGTAATCTAATATAATTTAATTTAATTTAAATATAATTGTCTTTTCCTCTTTGACTTTTGGGTGAAATGTGACCTGGACAGTTTTTTTGTGTGAAATTCATCTGCAAGGATGCTACAAAATATTCAAGACTGTAAAGTCCAAGAATTGGTCTTTGAAAAACCCTCATAAATCAATCACAAATGTGATTATTGCGAGAGATGTGCCCCCCTGGATGTCCGTGGATGCTTCGGTATATGTGTGTGCTGTAGGTGAGGGTTTTTTATGCGTCAGGGAGCGTGTTTTGGATTAGGAAGCGTTGCCCATTAGGAGCCGTGTGTGACCTTTGACTCGGCCTGTGTGCTGTGTTTGAGGGATTCTATCTGTTCACATAAGGAATGCATATATTTCCCATTCATGCTTGCTTCTTTTAAAGGTGCTGCCCTTTGTAGTCGTCTGCCACAGCTGTCCCTCCCACTCCCCCCATGCCACATGTTGCTGGTGGTCTTGCCCGCAGTATTCATTACTTCATTAAGTGTGTTTGGGTGGGGAGAGCCCCTCTGTTTTCCCCATCAGACCGGATGCTGGTATATATGTGGGTGTGTGAATGTGTGCTCCGGCGGGTTGGATTTTCTGCAGCTGGCTGTGACCATCAGAGCTGGTGCAAGAGGGGCAGTGGGCTGGTGCTGCTGTTTCTGGGTGGGGTCCTCCCAGATCTGAAGCCCCACATCTAGCGTTTGCTCTCTGTCTACCAGCTCGCCCCAAGAACCGCAATGCCGCAATTTCACGCCTGGTAGTGTTTGAGGGCGGCCTTGTGTGAGTCCTGACAACTGGCCCCGAGGTATGTGTGTGTGCAGGCCAGTTTGAGAAGTGTGTAATGGAGATTTTGTCCTGGACACGTTAGCCCTATGAGCGCTTGCAGAGGAATCACGAGCCGGGAGGGATCGAGCAGGATTTGGACGAGCCTCCAATGGACCCAGATGTGTCTGTCTATCCGCTGCCCATCCTTCTGGTGTCTCTTTGTCAGGGGCAGAGCGTTGGGCTTGTATCAGGGGCTGGAGGTGAACGTTTCCCTCCGCCGCAGCCAACCCAGCGCCGCCCTCCAAGGTCCTGCTGCAGGGGAGCATGTGGAGGAAGAGCCCTGCTTCTGGTGCCCGCTCTGCTGCTCCTGCTGCTGGGACTCGGAGCCTGTTTGCTGCTGCTCCGCCGGGCTTTGATTCAGGGAGCTGGTCGTAGCAGGGAACCGGACTGGCTGGATCTCCTCAGAGGAGAGGATGAGGAGGAGGGGCTCCACACAGAGGATGCTCCAAGGATGCACGGCAGTCCCGTCTCATCCTTCCGATGGTTCCCAGAGTCTCTGCCCACGCTCACCCCGGGCACAAACTCCTCCGAGCCTACCTCCAGCCCGACGAGCACCCTTGCCCTTGTCCTCACGCCGCCCAGTAGCGCCCCACCCCCTCTGGGTAAGTGCCCCGACTCTTGCTTGTTTACACACGCGTCCTGTTGTGCAATCGCAAGCAATAGCGCTCTTTGATTTCTCAGAGTCGTCTCTGAAATGATTGTGGAGGACAAGACCAGACACATCAGCTATGCAGCAGGAAGCATGCAATAGAGGAGAAAAATAAAGACCTGTTAATGAAAAGGAAAAAATACAGGACAGAGTTCACTCTTGGCTTCTGTTATTCTTGCTTTTATTCTGTTTATGTTTTCGAGGACTGAGGGTAAAGAGTATCCTCAATGTCTTTTTCTGAAGTTGGGGTTCGTAACTCTTAAACGGGGGGTTTTGGCCTTCAGCCTAAAAAGTGACTGGAAAGACGTTGACACATGTCTCTAAACTCCCTTTGAACTTCTAAGTATGCAATATGCAAATACTGTATGTAAATGTCGTCTTACCTGTTTACCTTAAGCTGTCATGAAAGAGTAATTTGTTTAGCATGTCTTTAGGCGTAAATATTGAGTTTTTACTCTGAGAATTTTTTTTTTCCACTAACTGGTCCAATGTCTCTTTTTACAAAGACTTAAGTAAACATCCAAATACCGGATCACTATAGCAATCACACTTCAGGGAAATCTCTGTTTCCTAACAGGCTCGACTTTTGTTGCTGGTGTGCGTCGTTGTTAATGCAAACATGAAGAGTCTCAAGTCCATGCTGAAGGTCTTAAAGAGATAATAGATTACACAGGGCCCTTAAAGCACTGAAGAATGCACCCGCACCACAGCTGTATTCTACATTCACCGCACACATGTATTTGTTTTACTGCACATGGAACACTCTGGAAGGGAATTATGTAAAAGAGCACCATAGGATTATGTGTTACCTATAGGGATTATGGACCGTAATATGAACTAGCTGTGCCTTATGTAATGAATCTGCAGGTTAAAATGGAAAGTATTCTTAACTTTTATTGTATTTATACTGTATACAAGTTAAAGAATATATAACAAGTATATGTGTAATATACAAAACTTTAGTTCACTATATAAAACATTAAAATAAGATACATGGTTACACTTTATTTGAAGGTGTCATTGTTACAGTGTAATTATATATTTAAGTACTGAGTAATATTAATTAACAGCATGTACTTACTATAGAGCTATGGTAGGATTACACTCTAAAAAAATGGTGCTATGTAGCACTAAAAGTGGTTCTTTGGCTCATAATCATAGGAGAACCACTTTAAGTGCTGTATAGCACCAATCTTGGTGCTTCAGTGGTTCTTCAGCGGTTCTTCCCCGGTTCTTTAAATGAGCACCGCTACCATATACAGAACCTGTTAAGATATGGTGCTATATAGCAGCAAAAGTGGTTCCCCTGTGATTACGAGCCAAGAACCACTTTTAGTGCCATATAGCACGATTTTTTTGTTGTTGTTTGGCACTATTACCAATTTACCATTTACCATAGTTGCATGTAATTATGCTTAATTTACTGTCATTACTATAGTAAGATTACGTGTAACGAGGACACCATCAATTTTGAATTATGATTTATTATTTTATTGATTTTTATTTGCACTTGCCCTTGAGCTCACCATCATGCATACTCGCCCACAGATAAAATAACATCAGTTCCACAGTTCAGCGCCAGTCTGCGACACAATCAAAACACCACTGACATCTGAACTCGTGTGCCCTACAGTGCACCAAAGCTGTAGCTACAAAACTGATCGCTGTTTTTTCTTTACTTGCTCTGGGCCATATGATTTTGTTTAGAGGCTTTTAATAAATGCAGTGGTGCACATATTAATGTGAAATTGAGAAGACCTCTCTGAAAGGCTTTGGCAACCCCTTCAAACAAAAGGGATGCGCATAATGTTTTCGCATAATGGAAAGCACTCAAAAGCTGTAAGATTGCTTGCTTTATAAATTGACCTTTTTTTGCAGTAATGGGATTCTGCTCCCAGCTGTAACAAGAGACATCTCCTGGCATGGGGGGTTGACCATAGATTCACTATCATGATCTCTCAAGCATCATTTGTCAGCCGCTTTTTGAACTTTTTCTTTGGCTCTCAAACTACCAAGGGGTGTATCAGCAATGTGGATGTAATTTGAACAAGTGGATATTATTTGTTTTAAGTCCTGAAATAACCCTCATGTTGTATTAAGTTGATTTGGTTGTTTTATGTTTGTGGTCCCAGGGACCCCAGTGATTTATGTGTAAAATAATCATTTTGGAATCTTTTTCCCTTTAAAAGAGTTTAGATTAAGCCAGGATTAGGCCTTAGTCCAATTAGGACATATTTTAAGATATCTCAGTGCAAGTATCTTTCGGTTAAAACAGCTAAAACATGCATTTTAGTCTGGAACTAGACTTAAGAAATGTGATTTATCCGTTTAAAGATAATCAGATGTTTTATACCTTGGACCTCCAAGACCACATTCTTCATAAAGGACTATTGAATCATGCTATTAAGTTGAATTCATGTCTATAAACATAAATCACAGGGTTTTAATGTCATCATTCTGATGTTTCAGTGTTAAGTATTTTTTAAGCTATTGAGTCTCTTAGTCTGCAAACAGAACATGAGGGTTAAGCCTGCAAATGAATTCAAGGGGCACCTGTCGAACATCCCTACACTTATGGAATTACTCGTTTGGACTTGGTTAGTGCGTCTCCAGAAGAAAAAATAAAACACTCTCAGCGAAGGGACCTCTCCTTTCATTTTTACGACTTTCCTAGAACCCTTTGGAGAGTGCAGAAAGATAGACATGTTTATGAAGCCTTCCAGATGGCCCCGTTTTGCCCCCACCCAGGCCCTCTTTTCAGTTCCTTGGCCATGAAGGATTAATCAAACTCAGGGCTAAACTCGCTGACCAAACCCTTGGGTTTTCAAGCAGGAGAAAGTGACCTCTCATGGGAGCTGTAGTGAAAGTTGCTTAGTGCATGCCATTAAGAACTTGAAGCATGTCAGGGATATAAACATAACCTAGCCAGTGAACATGAGGCTTGGAGAATGACCTGGCACTGTAGCTGAATGTAAAAAGAGGGTGAGTGTGAGATTGGATAAACAGCAATTGTCAAGGACTGTAGTGAAACTGACCTTGTTAGCTTGGAATGCTTTGTTGATCATTTAGCGTGAACTGTGGCGTGAACATGGCTAGCCTAAGTCTGGTTTAGCTTAGCAAGAAGAATAGGAAACTTATTGGAAGACTTATTTTCTACTCAGCAGCTCTTTTCAATTTTTTTTGGTCAAAATAAAAAGATTTATTGATAAATTATTTAATAGCTGGACAAGAGTGTGCATTTGGTTTATACTAAGCAGCCAAGGATTTGCTATTTAGCATACCATGCTAACAGATGACAAATCTTGATACAAAAAAAGCTTTTTTTGCATTCACATTCTTTCAGAATTACTAACAAAACAATAAATGTATATGTGTATGTGTGTGTATATATAAATATAATAATTTTTCTAGTTGACTATTAGTCGTTCATTTAAGTGATTAGTTGACTGATCGTATGTGTATATTAATAAGAAAAATCATAATAATGAGCCTTTAATTGCCTATACAATTGCCATACGCATAAAGCTTGCAACAGCACACCGGCAAAAGTATTGATTATGAATGTGTAGTGAAAAAACAGCAAGGAGACCATGCCTCGATGGGTCAGGGTCAATAATAATTTATTGATTATCTAGTGTTTTCTGTGTTTTCGACTGCAGTGATGAAGTTGACGATGCTTATTTGTCATCTCCGCAGATTATGCACGTTTCAGAACATAATCTGAGAATATTTATTTTTCATTTGAATTGGTTCATTCAAAAATAGACATTTCAAGCTTTCGATAAATCTATTTCTAATGTATGTGAGGAAAGTTTCGGTTTATTTTTGACGCGCTTAAGTTCACTGAGACCGAGACGGCAAAAAGCGCATTCCTGTATGTTTTCTTTATTTTACAAAAGCACAACATTTAGTTATTGTGAGTGCACACAAATAAAATGTATCAGTTTCAAATGACATATTAGGCTACTCTTGATGTAAGACCAAAAATTCACACTCCGCACAAACACTTGGATATGCGCCTTATACTAGGCTAGCGCACATATATCTAGGTCAATTTGAGAGCAAGCGACCATGTAAAGTTGCTCCTACTTGCATGTTTCAAGGTGGATTTTCTGCCGGACATACTAATCACCACAAAGACACGCCTGCGTGACTTCGCCACAAGTGTTTTTTTCTTCGACTAATACAATTTTTGGCTGCCTTAGCCTCTTCTAGTCGACTAACGATTAGTCAACTATCAGGGGGCAGCCCTATATATATACATTATAATATGTACATTATACTTTTAAAATATTTTTTTTATTTCTGTAGTCAGTAGTGATTATAGCTGTTTGCGTTAATGGTCACATGACATTTCCAGCTCAAGTGATTGGCATAAAAGGTTCTGTGGTCTTATGCTGCATATTAGATGGGAATGCTAATGGATAGTTTTCTCCAAATAATGTTCTTAACCACCTTCCCCCCCCAAATCCCCACCTATTCTCTCTCTCTCTCTGCTTCACACATTCCCCCCTCCACCTCATCTCCCTGACACATGCAGCCTCAGCAGGTATTTGTCGAGTTTTCCCAGATCTGCAGCAGACAGCTGATGGGGTATTGTACGGGTGTGTAACTGTCAGAGCTTAATTACTGATGGAGGGAGATTTTTGAAGTGTATCACTAGACCAGAGGCATAAA
Source organism: Gobio gobio (assembly GCF_949357685.1). Taxonomy (NCBI): domain Eukaryota; kingdom Metazoa; phylum Chordata; class Actinopteri; order Cypriniformes; family Gobionidae; genus Gobio; species Gobio gobio. The sequence continues at coordinate 24,433,836 of NC_137107.1, forward strand.
CATGACAGACATCGGCAGAACTACCCCACAGGCTGCTGACACGCAAGTCTTCCTGCAGCTTTGGAAGAAAGGTTTCTTCTTTTTTTTTTTAAATCTGATTGTCAGAGAGCTCTGGGAAACGTTCGGGAAAAGTCCAAATTTGTGTAATGCATAAAACAAGGAAGAAAATGTAAATGGATAGCGTACAGATGTCTAATTTCAGCATGTTTTGTATGCACCAGAATGCTTACTTGCTTTTGCATCATGCACGGCGAAAGTGAATATCGTATTAATATAGCCAGCTTCGCTGTGCACCCCTGTTCACCCTCAAGGGGATAAACAGAGTCGACTGTAAAGAATACAAACATGCCCCGTTCCTAAAGCTCCGGGAGAGTGTGCAGATGTTTTAAAGTCTGATCTGAATGTTCGAACCTCTGGATGTGGTTTTTATGAGGCTCTGAGGTCAGCTCTCACAGGAACACTGACTTAATATATACGGGCTCCATCTTTCCATCCAGGGAGGCTGAGTCTTGTTGAGTGTGCTGTGTCATTAGTCCTCTAGTGGGGTAAACAGGCACTGAGACGTGCTAAAACTCTCAGCGGGCATGGAGGGGTGGAACGGGGGTGGCAGGGAACATTCGCCTCCCAGCAACCAGCTGGATCCCGGCCAGCCCGTATGCGTGTTGTTGAAAGGAGTTTTATTATAGTTGTATATTGCTGTTGCTTCCTCTCATCCACTTAAATGCCACATAGCTGAGTGAATTTCGAAATATAAACATTTAAAAATGTTGCAAGAGGAGTTTTCTTGGAGCCTTGGTGTTCAGATGTGTGTCACAATTCAAACAGGGAAAAAACCAAATGGCAAATATGTTCGGGAAACCTGTTTGAAAACAGTGCATAATGGTACAATTCTCTTTCGTGATGCTAGTTGTGCAGAAATTGAAAGAAAGGCAAAAAGTGCATAAAAAATCATGGGAGGGTTTTGAATTTCGTTTAATATAAGACATCAGCATTTGAGAATGGTTACCACGAAATAAAAACTGTAAATTAAAATGTAAATAAACTTGTTAGCTCAGTAAACATCTGACGTTCACTTCAAGTCAATCACAACCAAATGTTACTGATTCTCTATGCCACCTGCTGTATTTATTTCAACAAACTGGCACGAAATGTTCTGTTCTGTTCTGATATGATCTGTCTAGGGTTCCAGAGCCACACAATGTGATTATTACCTATATACAAACACACAACGTGACTAGACATGCAGTTTCATGAACATGAAAGTCAACAAGAAAGTTTAGAAACTCTCTGCCCCTGAAATCTAAACCCCAACGGTGCTCTGATTTCACTTATGTGATTTGATGTGGTAACATTAGAACCTCTTGAATCATGTTCGATATCAGGATGGGCCCCTATACGAATAAAGTGCATTTCCACATCTGCTAACATTTCTCTTTTCTCTGGCCTGACTACTGCCGGGTGTTACACATGTGTGTGTGAGGGGTTGCCGTGGTCCTATGATGAGCTGCTCATGGTTGGAAAATCCACTGGATTATTTCATTCGCAGAGAGAAAGAGGAAGAGAACAAGATGGCACATTATATTCTGAGCTGAATTTCTGACCTATTTCGTCTGAAGTCAATTTCCTTCAAATGTTTGACTTTGACTCATCATCACAATTTTCTTTTCATTTGGAACAAGACAGTCTTAAATCATGTCTTATTCCAAGGGGGAAACCCATTGTTTTTATTCTTTAAGAAATCTTACACTACCATTCAAAAGTTTGGGGTCAGTTAATAAAATGAACACTTTTATTCTGCAAGGATACATCAAATTGATCAAAAGTGACAGTGAAGACACTTACATTATTAGAAAATCTAATATTAAAAAGCCACAAAAACAGCACAACTGTCAATATTGATAATAATATTGGAAATCATCATATTATAATGATTTCTGAAGGATCATGTGAAACTGAAAACACATGATGCTGAAAATTCAACTTTGATCACATGATAATTACATTTTTTAGAACAAACATTGAAATTATTATTGTTATTATATAACATTTGAATAATATTCAACAATATTACTGTTTTACTGTATTTTTCATCAAATAAATGCAGCCTTGTTGAGTAAGAGACTTTTCAAAAACATAAAAACTATCGTACCGACCACTAACATTTAAATGTAGTGTATATAATCTAATTATCAGTTTTGAATTGAATATTGTTGTACTGTATCATTGTGAATGTAGCCTTATGTATAATTGAACATCATACAACAAGCATTATCTCTAATGCATTCACAATCTTAATTTAAACCTTAAAATTTTTTAGGGATTTTGACAATTATAAACAAACATTATGAAAAAAAAAGGAATAATAAATGTTTTAGATTCTCCACTGCTTTATATAGGTCACTAATTGAATAATATATATATTTTAAATTAACTCATTAGACAAATGTTTTAGTATGATCACACCAGTGATCTAAATATCAATTGATGTGATTTATTCATATCTGATACACATTGTGTATAGGTATTAGGTAACTATAAGGTTTACTGTACAGAGATCAGGCATAACATTATGACCACCTTCATAATATTGTCCCCGTTTTGCTGCCAAAACAGCCATGACCCGTCGAGGCATGACCCCTGAAGGTGTGCTGTGGTATCTGGCACCAAGATGTTAGCAGCAGATCTTTCAAGTCCTGTAAGCTGCGAGGTGGGGTCTCCATGGATCGGACTTGTTTGTTCAGCACATCCCACAGATGCTCGATTGGATTGAGATCTGGGGAATATGGAGGCCAAGTCAACAACTCAAACTCGTTTTGCTCCTCAAACCATTCCTGAACCATTTTTGCTTTGAGACATGGCTGTATTATCCTGCTGAAAGAGGAACAGCCACCAGGGAATACCGTTTCCATGAAAGGGTGTATATGGTCTGCAACAATGCTTCGGACCTTCTCTGCTGCAGCACCTAAACTCTGAAACATTCTGCCCTTCAATGTGAGGTCTGCAGCCTTCGCTCCCCACGTGCATCAGTAAGCCTTGGCCGCCCATAACATTGTCGCCGGTTCACCACTGCTCCATCGTTGGACCACTTTTGATAGATACTGACCACTGCAGACCGGGAACACCCCACAAGAGCTGTAGTTTTGGAGATGCTCGTCTAGCCATCACAATTTGGCCCTTGTCAAACTCACTCAAATCCTTACGTTTGCCCATTTTTCCTGCTTCTAACACATCAACTTTGAGGACAAAATGTTCACTTGCTGCCTAATATCCCACCCACTAACAGGTGCCGTGATGAAGAGATAATCAGGGTTACTCCCTTCACTTCATTTCATAATGTTATGCCTGATCTGTGTATTTCAGGAGAAGTGGATGAATTAACGTGTTGTAAATCCGACAGATGCGATTCTCTGAATCAGGGTGAAAACTAACATGGCGACGCCCATCAGGCATTATAGATCAGCTAACATGATCATTTTAAAATATTTTAAACTTACGTGTGAAAGGGTTAAACTGGGACATCTCAAATCAGGACGGAGAACATGGAAAGCCATGACTCATTCCAATAATGTTAGGTCCCACCCTCATGCTTAGCCAATTGATTCACCATACTGCCTGACATGTTCACGAGTCCATGTTTATGTAATCTGTTAGAGGAATAAACGTTTGGTTGAAGGTTTGCAGTGGAGTGGTTCGAACATGAAACAAGACTAGAGTTCAACGAACATGCCTGGTTGCTTTCAACCTTAGATTGATGTACCACATGCTGTCAGTAACCTCAACTTGTCCTTCAGTGTGTTTAAATCAATAGGAAACACATTTACAATAAAATGTACCTGTAATGGAAATAGTCAGTGGTGATTAGAGTGCCACACATGCAGTGTGTGGAAGAATCTTTCTATGGGTCTGTGACATAACTCTCATTTTCTGTCGGGATCTGTTTATTTAAAAATACCATAACATTTGCAATTCTTGGATAACACTAGTGAATATATTAACTATGAACTAACAAGAGCATTACATTTGCTACTGTATTTGTTCATCTTTGTTCAATTTAGTTAATAAAAATACAGCTGCTCATTGTTCATGTTAGTTCACAGTGCATTTTGTGGGATTACAAATGTATACATTGTTATATCTAGGTAATATGTAATAGAATATAACTGAAAACATTATCTATATTTGTGTTTTACATTTCTAAGTAAACTTGAGGAAATTCTAAGGAGATTACGTCAGGCTGTGTAAGTGGTTTAGACATTAAGTCTTTTGTCTTTATGCATTTCCTGACTATTTACCATGACAAGTTTAGAGCAATACTGCCTGAGTGATTGGATTAGCATGTATGCATTTTAATGGCACTGTTATGCTGATTGAATCTGGACGAGAGACACAAGCCACGTTTACATACGCACTTTTTTGTCATTCCGATTAAAATCATTCCGATTGAAAGATTCGGTGGACTGTTTACATGAGACGTTATCTAAACCAATCTGGTGTTTACATGTGCTGACTTTCAGTAGGAATCATTTTGTGACATGCGCACACAGTTTTTCTGCCGCCTCAGATTCGTTACGTATCGTGGATCAATAGTTCTGTGTTGGTAATTTTTATATTTATTTATTTTTCTGTGGGCGGACATGCAGTAGTTTAACCTAATTTATATCCTATACAATGGCTATTTCAACAGCTGTGAATGATGAATGCGGAATCAAAAATGAATTCAATTCATTTATTTTGAAAAACGCAAACTTAACAATAAAATGCACTCAAATTATTAATAAAAACATAGGATATACGGTGAAACATGAATAAAGCATTCAAGACGTGCTCAGCATCATTACTAGTAGTACTAAACATATATATTTCAGATGATTAAGGAAAGGTACCATAATCACAAAGGTATAAATATTAACAAAAGTAATTAAAGTAGACTGTGGGTAATGTTACTTAACCAATTTGAAGCAGTTTTTGAAAAAAAAAATGTTTTATAGCTAACTTAACTAACGAGAAACAGAGAGCAGCTTGAATGTTCCCCGTTGAAATGGCAGCTCTCAACGGTCACCAGGACTTATAGTTTTATAAAAGCTATTTATTATTTGTCGTAAAGTGTAAGAATCACCTCAGAAAAATAAATTATTCTGTCAGGCGCAGTTGAAGCCTCAGACAAACGCTGTCAGGATGAGATGGTGTAGCCAAGCTATGTCTGTGTCATTATTCCAACATCATGTTCATAACATGTTACGAAATAAAAAGTTTAATACCTCAGAAAAATGAACTTTCCTCTCTTGTCAACATTAGACTGGTGTGAGCGCGGCGCGCGCTCTTCAGTTGAGGAGGCGCGCGCTGTATATCACGTCACAGAAAGATGTGCACTCAAAGTAATCGGATCAGATCGTTTACATGGTGGAATTTTTCGTTTGATCGGTTCATGAAAAGGTTTATCCCACCCCTCTCAAACCGATTACAATTTAATTCGGTTTGGCCATTTTTATTCCGATTGAGGTGTTTATATGGAGTATTTTTATTCGGATTGGACTTTTAAACCGATTACAGTGCTCCATGTAAACGCACCTACAGTTATGTAGGGTGTGTCCTTTTTACCTATACAACATTTGCATTGTATTGTTCAGAGTGTCTCCTCCTCTGCTGTATAACCCCTCCCCCTGAAATGTAGATAAATTTCATTATTTTGTACTGTTAAATCAGACTGTTTTCGGACGACCTGCAGCACAGAGAGTTCTCATTAAAAGAATCACTTCTGTTTGATCCCGACGTCTCCTGGTCTCTACTTCAAGAAACAACAGAAGTTCGCAACAATTTACTAAAGATGATTAAATATAAGTGCAGTTCATTATTAGTTTGTGTTAACTACACTCTAAAACATGCTGAGTTAAAAACAACCCAAGTTGGGTTGAAAATGGACTAACCCAGCAATTGGGTTGTTTTAACCCAGTGGTTGGGTTAAATGTTTGCTTAAAACAACCCAATCGCTGGGTTAAAACAACCCAATTTTCAACCCAACTTGGGTTGTTTTTAACCCAGAATTTTTTAGAGTGTATTTAACTAATGTTAACTAATGAAACCTTATTGTAAAGTGTTACTGATATCTGTAATGAATTCTTATATAATAAATGTTTCTTGCAACAAAAAAACATTTAATATTGTAAATTGACCCTTTATATTAATATGTTTGAAAAAAAATTCAAAAGACATACATTGGTTTGAAACCTCTTTTGTAATGAACATGTTTTTAATTTCCAAATCAACATCAATTTTATATATTATTTTTGGGAGCATAAAGGCACCTTTTTAACATTTATATTAATATGTTTCTTGCAAAAATAAAAACATATTTGAGCATAAATTTACCCTTTATATGAATCTGTTGTTTGCTTGTTTTTAGTTTTTTTAAAAATACATACATTGGTTTGAAACCTCTTTTGTAATGAACATGTTTTTAATTTCCAAATTAACATGAAGGTACCATTTTTACCCTTTATATTAAAATGTTGCTTGCTTGATTGCAATTTTTTAATTTAAAACTACATACAATGATTTGAATACACCTCTTCTACATAAAACACGTTATCTATCTAAATTAAAATGTATTTATAAATTACCTTTGCATGGGCGTCAATGCAGAGAGATGCGTTTTAGCTCCAAAACGGTGTAGTAACGTTATCTACCAGCAGGGGCTAACTGAGACATGCCAACCAGCTAAACTAACAACATTAGTTTGGATATCACAATATTTCTTTAATTACATAAATAACGGTGGGCTTGATGTGGTGAAGTGATGCCATAAAAACTGCTGGAAGAGAGACATTTGTCTTTTTCGTTGTGATTTGCGAGATTAAACAAGCATGTTCCTTCAAAACATTTGCTTTGAACGCTGTTTCAGCTTGACAAAGATGCTCCCCTGTGCTGTGCTAAACAAAAACCATTGCGTGTTTGAAAAAGCATCAATTGGGTGGTGATGACATGAGTGTTTGTAGATATGTTCAGTTTAACAGCGGTGAGAAACGGCATAGGTATGTGCATAATGTGGCTGCGGGAAGCAGTTTGCCCTGTCACTCTTCATGTTTCTGCTTTTGATTACAAATTCAATAAACATGTTCTTGCATCTCAATATACACCCATTGAACTGGTACCAAAACTGCTGTCAAACTGGCCGTAATGTTATTTCACCACATACAATTTTCTCCAGGCCTCTCATTTTTTCTTACCCATGAGGTGCAGTATTCCCAAAACATGTTGAACGTTGCTCCGATAATACTGCCGGATTACGGATCCATTCCAGACCTGTGAATCAGCCGGAGCAGGTGGTGTGGGCCTGGGGGGAGATGGGGGGGGTTCCAGCACTTGAAATACTTATCTTTCCCTATCAAACGTCTCGAACCTCAGCAGAACAGCAAAGATGTACAGAGAGATTTCTTTGCGATGCAAACCAAAGAGTCATTGTTTCTAGTGAATGACTGTTGTTGTAGAAAATGGGACATGAACTGAAATGTGATAAATGATCAGTAACATGTCATGTAATGAATGTTATCTGAGAAGATGGCATGTGTGTGTTTTTGGTTCTTGCACAACCACGGTGTTGTTCTCTTTATTGTTGCTTCTTAAACTATGGGCTCTTTTGGTCCTGTGTACATAAAAGAGAAACAAACACTGTTCTTCAGGGATATTCTATTAATTTCATTTAATTACATTTATTTATGTTATTTTATTTTATTCGTAATAAATGTTTTTTTTTTTTTTTATTATTATTATTTGGCATGCCTTATTGATGTCTTAAGATGTTTGTGTCTTTGTTTCCTGCAGTAACCACAACGTTATCTCCGGGTTCGGGCCACGCCAGAAAATGCAACGACACAGAGAAGGCATACTGCGTGAATGGCGGTGACTGTTACTACATACATGGTATAAATCAGTTTTCCTGCAAGTGAGTTTCTCTCCTGTTCCTTTTCTCTCATGTCAGTCTGTTTATACTCAAATCGAATCCAAGGGCTTCCACATATTTGCTCTTAATGTATATGGGTGCTTCTTAAACTATGGGCACTTTAGGTCCTGTGAACATAAAAGCAAAACAAACACTGTTCTTCAGGGATTTTTATTTTTACATTTTTTTATTTTATTTTATTTATTTTATAATAAGTGTGTTTGGGGGGAAATAAAATGGCTGACTGTATCTAGCTAATTTCAGAATTAGCATTTTATGGATCCTAAAAAAAAATTACTTTTTGCAATACTTCTTGGGTGTAATATAAAATTATAATTCCATACTTCTTTCCATACTTCAAGGACATAATTTAACAAAATACTACTTGAAAATGATACATAATAAAAAATATTCCATTCAGAACCAATAATGTTGGTTGTGGTGATGACAACACAACAGAGAGGCGCATGAAAAAATAGATGTACATTTTGTAATAAATGTTTTTTAATCATTTTACTGTTAATTTAGATTTTCTTTTTATTTAAATATTTTTATGATGGATATTTTACGTTGGCTTTTTGTTTATAAGATTGAAAGTCAATGGTTAAACATTTATATATACACCGATCAGGCATAACATTATGACCACCTTCCTAATATTGTGTTGGTCCCCCTTTTGAGGCCCTAATACTAGTCCTGACCCATCGAGACATAGACTCCACTAGTCACCTGAAGGTGTGCTGTGGCACCAAGATGTTATCGGCAGATCCTTTATGTCCTGTATGTTGTGAGGTAGGGTCTCCATGCATGGATCTGACTTTGTTCAGCACTTTCCACAGATGCTCGATTGGATTGAGATCTGGGGAATATGGAGGCCAAGTCAACACCTCAGACTCGTTGTTTTGCTCCTCAAACCATTCCTGAACCATTTTTGCTTTGTGGCAGGGCTGTATTATCCTGCTGAAAGAGGCCACAGCCACCAGGGAATACTGTTTTCATGAAAGGGTGTACATGGTCTGCAACAATGCTTAACTAGATGGTACATGTCAAAGTAAAATCCACATGGATGGCAAGGTTTCCCAGCAGAACATTACCCAAAGCATCACACTGCCTCCACCAGCTTGCCTTCTTTCCATAGTGCATCCTGGTGCCATGTGTTCCCCAGGTAAGCAACACACACACACCTGGCCTTCCACGTGATGTAAAAGAAAAGTGATTCATCAGACCAGGCCACCTTCTTCCATTGCTCCGTCGTCCAGTTCTGATTCTCACTTGTCCACTGTTGGTGCTTTCGGCGGTGGACAGGGGTCAGCATTGACACTCTGACTGGTCTGCAGCTATGCAGCCCCATACGCAACAAACTGTGATGCACTGTGTATTCTGACACCTTTCTATCAGAACCAGCATTAACTTCTTGAGCAATTTGAGCTACAGTAGCTCGTCTGACCACATGGACCAGCCTTCGCTCCCCACATGCATCAATGAGCCTTGGCCGCCCATGACCCTGTGCCCGATTCACCACTGTTCCTTCCTTGGACCACTTTTGATAGATATTGCCACTGCAGACGGGGAACACCCCACAAGAGCTGCAGTTTTGGAGATGCTCTGACCCAGTCATGTAGCCATCACAATTTGGCCCTTGCCAAACTCGCTCAAATCCTCACACTTGCCCATTTTTCCTGCTTCTAACACATCAACTTTGAGGACAAAATGTTCACTTTCTGCCTATTATATCCCGCCCACTAACAGGTGCCGCGATGAAGAGAGAATCAGTGTTATTCACTTCACCCATCATAATATTATGCCTGATCGGTGTATGTATACTGTATATATATATTTAAAAGGCATCAAAAATAAAAGATTTTATGCCTGTCATCAAATGTTAATTTGAATAAAAATATCAACCCACTGGGAATAATTATAGTTGAAGAAACACCCATGTTCAATAATGTTCTTGTATAATGTGCCTTCTTTCTGTTCATCATAATGTTTCTTCATAAGTGAGAGATTAAGAACTGCACGCTAAGTGAAGTAAGAATCCCTAGATCTTGAAATTCCTTGTCTCTTTCCAGCAATGGCCAAATGGTATCCATCAAGCCACCCATCCGTTTCTTCTTAAACCCTCTCTCATTCTCTCCGTCTATCGCATCTGTCTTTCGGTCGTGTCCCTCTTGTGTCGGGGTACAGCGGGTTAACTCACTGGTGCAGATGTTGATGAGTGCGATATGACTGTGATGTGCTTGGGGGAATTAAAAGAAAAACAAAAAAAACAGGCCTCTCGTCCTGCTCCGGTGGCCCACGTTTAGCGTGCTGGAGCGATGTGGATCAAACCGTTGTGAAATGCCATGTCATGCTGGTTTAGTGCTGGAACAAACATTTATGAGAGCCAGAGGCCTCCCACAAGGTAAATAAGTCAGTTTGCTTACATTTCAATCAAAGGGGAAAAGGACACCGATTTACACAGATGCTTTAAAATCGGGATTCTCAAGACGTGTTGTTATGGACCGAGAAAATATTATCGCCCGCATTATCAAGACAAGACCAGGGCGATTAAGTAGCTGCGAAGGGCAAGGTAACAAACAAGAATGCAGGAGCACATGGAAATGAGTTTGTGTTTGTGCGTTACATTGAGCTATTTATGTGACCAGGTCTTATAGCAGTGAACTGTAAGTTGCTGTTTCTCTTCTTTTTCTTCTTTTTCTTTTAAAATCAATTTCAGACCACATGTTGCGCCATGTTATGAGTGCACCTGCTGGTATTTTTTTCAGCCCAGATGCACGCCATGCGTGCTTGCGCGTGTGCGTCCCTGGAATACTGCCTGGCAAGCAAACTCTCAGGACATGGCTGCAACAGCCATTCAATAAGTTGTGCACAAATTGGAAGGAGCAATAACTCAATTGTTGCAGCTAATTCACTCATGGGTGAGGCACAGGTCCAGAAAAGTCGGATAATGCAGTCAAGGCCCGCTGGGAATTGTTGCCCCAAAGCTATCTCATTCAATACAGGCCAGGCTTCCATAGGAATTACTCACCGGCTGAACAAGTCTAGCCATACAAGCTACTTCATATTTATGGCTGCCTCTTTTTCTTTGAAATACAAAGTTCCACACATACATATGGAGGAAAGGAAGAAGTAAGAAATGACCCATAGGCCAAAATTATTTTCTTGCTGGGATGTTGGGGGGAGGGGAGGGAGTGGAGGGAGTATTTCACAGCCTGCCAAGTTACGGCAGCTCCACATCGACACCCCTGTCATGTTTACATAAGACTGGGACAGATGACAAAACTGAGGAGGAGAGAGAAATGCCAGAGAAGATTCATGGCCCGCCGCTGAGGGGGCCCCAGACTGCGGTGCCAGTAGTATTCGCCTCTGCTTTTTCACGGCCCCTGACACCTTCTTGTGCTGAGCATCAAGGACAAGTTCTGATCTTGTTTTTAGTGGCCGTCACTAACTATATGGTACAAGGCGGCTAAAGGCACACCTTTAAAAATGTGCTTTATACTACTCCCATAGTGTATGATTGCAGAAAAAAATATATGTTTGTATTGAACATTTATGGAGCAACAGATTTTGATTAAAAATAAATCATAAAAGTGTTTATTTTGTTTAAAAATCTAATAAATGTATGAGGTGGCAAGGTGAGCCATTTGCCCCACACATACTTTAGCTAAAATAATCTGCTTTTAATAATGTCTAAGCTAATACTTGTTCAAACCAATCACTTTAGCAAATTTTGTACTATTTTCTGTTTATTTTGATAAAAAAAATAATAAATATACTGTCATTAAAATATGTTAATATAAAAATATATTTAAAAAATACAGAAACAAATTATTCTAAAAAGCAAAGATTCTGAAAGCATTGAATAAGGTATATTTTATTTTATTGAAATGATTAATATCATATTTTTGAAATAATGATGGTTTCATTATAAATATGGGGATGATATTTCCCATCTGAATCTAACCGTCATGTCAATAAATGGAAAAGTCAGCTAACTATTTGTTATCATGTTAATTATTGTGCCTTTTGCCCCAACAGCAGGGCCACATTTTACCCCAAATACCATACTTGTACATATTCTTCGGTTATTGAAAAACTGTTGCTTTAATTATCTTGAACAAAATTGAAAATCATTAACAAGATCTATGTCTCCAAAAATATTCAATAATTTTAGCAATTCTCATTTGTTACTTAATTCTACAACATAAAAAAAACACACAAAAAAAACAATATTAGATCAAACTAGCAGATAATCAACTTTGCGCTGCTGCCCGTGATCGCATCAAGGATCAGACAAATTTCCATGTGCATCTTGAAAAGCAGATGTTTGGGAAAGTGCTGAGGCAAGTTTTTGTGCCATCTAGTGTTTAGAGGAAAATAAAAGGCGCCTTTTACCCTGCAGCGCCTTTAGCTCCATTGCACCCTATTATTCAATTCTCATGAATACAGTACACATTGGTGTCTTGTGACATTTATGTAAAGCATTCAATTTTTTTTGGGGGGGGGTCATGTGAGCTATTATACATGTAAGACAAGCTAATATCTCTTATTACCCTAGAATATTAGCTAATTTAAAACAAAACAAATGTCTCTGCATGGCTACTTTCACACCGTCGTTTTTTGCGATTGACAACCGTATTTACTAACATGTGTGAGTCTCGAAATGACACAACAACTTACAGTAGCGTCCCGAATACTGTCTGAACATGCTATTGAAGTCAGGCTCGTATTCCCTTACCAGTGACCAAAGTAATATAAAAGATGCTGACATGTGTAAAACTAAAATAATAGGCTCCAAATTGAATCAATCCCATACACCCCCCCATGTTAAAATGGCCAAATTTACAGCATAAAAAAATATGTTTACAGCCTGGTAAAAAAAATTGATTTTGGTCAACTTCAATTTTGCATAACTCATCCGTTTAAATTATATTAAGCCGTAAAGTTCTGCATAATTAAGGGCGTGACCACTTGAGTAACATTTTGTCTGCTGTCTGTTAGTCCACCACGTCCCGCCTCTTTGCCCACTTTCGGTTATGATGCGCGGTGACCGGCTCCCCCCAAAAATGCTCTTCAGAAACCTTCAGGTGACGTCACTGACTCTACGTCCATATATTTTTACAGTCTATGGTGTGAACTGAACCGTATTAAAGGGGTCATAGAATGACATTTTTGTGCAAGTTAATATGATTCTTTAGTGTCTAAATGAAAAGTTTGTAATATACTTTAATTAAAAATTCTCATTAGTATTGTAAGAAAACACTCAATTTACCTGGTCAAAACCAGCTCAGTTTTTAGCAAGTCATTTCAGTGTATGTGACTTTAAATGATAATGAGCTTTGCTCACCCCGCCCCCTCTGCTCTGTGGGGCGTTTGGTTCGACCCGACACAACACCACAACACACGTGGAGTGTTGCCTTGACAACATTTGAGGGTATATTTTCGAGAAATAATGGCAACGGGAGTCTCTGAGGACACATCTGAGCAACCTTATCATTTTGAACCGGAGTCGGACCAGGAACAGATGACGAACCCATCGAAGTTCGAACAGGACGTTTCTGAATGGTTGGTTAACGTCATGTCACTTTGATCTTTCTTTGTACTGGCAGAGTAGCGTAGTTGCTATGTGTTTACTGATGTGTTAGTTCATTGACAGATTGATGTTATGTTATAAGATTTTTTTTTTTACATTACTTCTTAATCAGTAACAGACACCGTTATAAACCATGTACAAAAGTAAGCTTAGTGTAGTGTTACCACGTTAACTTTATCACCCGAGTACACAGTTTGTAATAACAAACATAACGCGTTGTTCATTATAAACATGGGATTATGAATTATATTGAGAACGTCATAAACAGAAAGCATGCCGTAATGTAACTTACCCTGTAAACTTTAGCCTCATTCATCGTGAAGCGTGCAAGCGATTTGCAAAGATTAATATAAAGGTTAATAAAACGTTACACTCACATCTTCGATCTTCCTGAGGTGCAGCAGGAACACGATCCTTTTTTCAAGAGCAGCTTATTAGCAAAACCTGCTTTATACTGACGCTCGTTTATAAAGCAGTCTGCTGAGAAATGATTGCGCAAACATTGACGTTGATCGGGGGGAATATTCCCTTCTAAAACAAAACTCAGCACTGCAGCCACTGGGTCTTCAGCAGTTCGGATTTAGGAACATCAAAATGACTGCTGTGTTCGTTATTACACCCAACAACACAACACCACAATCGCTTAGACGCCATTCTGCTCCAGAGTATCAACAATGGCGGACTGATGACAGCTCGCTCAGGGCGGGTCTGTGTTGAAACGCTGCTGTCAATCAACAATCTTAGGAGGGGCGTACACCGTGTAACGTCACACGGTCGGACGGCTCGATTTGAGACAGGGGAAAATATATAAGGAGATTAAAAAAAAACACTGGATGTTTTTTTATCAATATAGGATGGTTGTGTACAGGCACTGCCAACACACATTTCTGTATAATCAATTTGTAAAAGTGCATGTACCATTCTATGACCCCTTTAAGGACTCAAATACAGGAATGACAACCGTATTCTGCTTCTGTGTGAACGTTGCTATTAAAGGGATAATTCACCCAAAAATAAAAAATTACCCCATGATTTACTCACCCTCAAGCCATCCTAGGTGTACATGACGTTCTTATTTCAGACGAATACAATCGTTATATTAAAAAATGTCTTGGCTAATCCAAGCATTATAATGGCAGCCCAAAATATGAAGCCCAAAAAAAGTGCATTCATCCATTATAAAAGTATGGCTCAGAGGGGTTAATAAAGGCCTTCTGAAGTGAATCGATGGGTATTTGTAAGAAAAATATCTATATTTAACACATTAAAAAGTAAAATATCTAGCTTCCGGCGGACCGCCTTCCGTATGAAACTGACGAAGTTAGCGTTTTGAACTGTGAGATGCGTTACACTTTCTTCGTAAGTTGAATATGGAAGGGGGTCCAGCAGAAGCTAGATATTTTACTTTATACAGTTTTAAATATGGATATTTTTCTTGCACAAACCCATTGATTCACTTCAGAGGGTTTGACCTCCTGAGGTTGACGATCAACAAGTTAAGTGCCTCCTTTCACTCACCATTTGTTGAAAAAAACGCAAACTTCATTTTTTAAGAGCTTCAGGCCCTTTTGTGTATTCTGTTCGTGGAAAGCGTCATTACACTTTCCAAATATTAGTGCATGAAAACAGCTGCTTCGAAAGTGTTTTTCTTTTTTTTTTATAACCGCAGTACTTTTCTTCAGACCAGATGCTGCATCCTTGATTATGTAACACAATGAAGATCAAGAGATCAGGCTTTCCATGAGAATGTCGTTTAGGTATGACGTGTGTGCTGGATAAATTCTACATTATTTGATTAATCCTGACAAATTTGCCGGCAGGATAGAAATGATGCAAAGCCTTCTGGGTCAGACTGGATTCCTTCTGGCAGTGCTGGTCCTCTCATTTTACAGAGTTACAGTGACCTGATCAAGGGCAACAGGATGCAAAAGAAAGCATCTTTAGTTTTTTTCTTTAGTACAATGCCCTTCACATGACTTAAGGCAGCTTTACCCAGTAAAACGTCTGCCTTACAGCAAATCATTCAATATTTGACTGAATAGTTAGATAAAGAAAATTGATTAGCAGAATGACAAAGCATAAAGGTTCAGTAAATATAGTCTATGTAAGTACAGATGCATTTTAGCTTTTGATGATCTAAATGATATTCATGTGTACTTTACGGTGCTGGTTAGAGACTGATGTGTGTTTAAAACAGGATTAGATGATGTTATAACTAGCAGACTGAGGGAGCTATTTTTAGGGTTTAGTTTTTTTGCAGTGCTTTCTATTACAGTATATTGCACTGTAAATGTAAATATTGCACTGTAAGATGGAACTTGAGAAGAAAAATTGTTTAAGACTTTGTCTTTTAAACCTCCATATCTACAGTGCCTGTCAAAAATGTTGAAATATTACAACTTTTTAATGTTTTTGAAAGAGGTCTCTTATGCTCACCTCTTACGCTCATTTAATTAATCAAAAATACAGAAAAAACTGTAATATTGTAAAATGTGATTTTAAATTAAAAGAACTGAACTAAACTTAATTCAAGATATATTATCTTATTATCTTACACAGTTTTGCTTCTCAAGTAAATTAATCTAGTTTTATGAAATTTTAATGGTTTCTGATAATGGAAATGCATGGCAGTCTTTTGAATATAAATTATGTAATAACTGGTCGGTTCTGCACTATGTGGCTCTTTGCCATGTTAAAACTTCTCAATGTGGTAATGGTTGAGCCTCAGTGCATGTGCTGCGTAGTGCGATTATATATACAGTTTGGCCACCTGGAACTGGATTCTTGGAACTGGTATCTGTGTTCCTGACATCTAGGCTTGTTTGGAATATCATGGTGTTTATCTTCTTCAGGTTTACTTCTACAGCCCAGTTCTGGCAAAAAATCTGCTCTTTCTATTTCTCTCTCACCGACTTTGTAGATTTTCATTAAACAGAGTCTATATCGGACCCCGCTGCCAGTGAGAGAGGGAATGAAAAATGCTTGTCCGAAACTGAGGAGGGGGCACGTGGGGTTGAGGTGGGGGTTAAGCAGGTAAAGAGACAGCATATGAAGAAAAGAAAATGATGCAACGATCTACAACAAGAAATAAAGTGTCAGGAAGAATAGAGCAGGTCTCTCTGACTGTACCATACCAGTCATTATGGATACACCTACCAATTGTTTATTATCTTTATTTTATTGTTATTTTTACTATCACTATTTTACACATTTTAGAACAATATAAGCTTGTTTCCGCTGATGAATAAAAAAGGTAATTGCAACTTTTTATCTTTCAATTCTAACTTTTTTTTTTCTCGCAATTGCGAGTTTACATTTCACAATTCAGACTTTTTCCTCGCAATTCTGAATTTATTTCTCACAATTCCGAGTTTATATCATGAAATTCTGAGAAAAAAAGTCTGAATTGCGAGATATAATAAATAGTCATAATTATCTTTTACATTACATTTTTTTTTTTTTTAAGTCGCAATTATCTTGTAATTAATGTTTTTTAATTCCGTGGCGGTAACGAGCTTCCATAAATGATAAATCCATTATTATTATAAAAAAAAAAAAGTATTAATAGTCAATGCATCCTGCAATGGTTTTCAAATATTTCATATATAATATTATTCAAAATAATAATGAATTTAAATAATAAAACCAATGCATTCTGCGATACTTTTTTAAATGTAAAAAAAAAAAAAATGTTTTGCTAAGAAGGTTTAGCTGCTTTTATTTCATGAATGAAAGTCGAACTAATTTATTTCAGCTATTTATTGTCAAACATTTGGTTTTGTAAAGAAATATTCAAAGCACAATTTATATTTCATCACAAGGTTTTTTGAAGATCATGTCGAATCAAATCTACATTTCGGCCAGCCTGAAAATATCACCACTTTACCGCATTTTTTCAAGGTAAAAAAACCCCACAAGGACCAGTCTGAGTCTGTACGCTTTAGGCAAGCAATGAACATAGACAGGCATAATAGGATCTGTTCTTCATTTGGAGAAAGGAATGAATGAAGTTAAGGAGTTAAAATCCCAGAGGTACTCTCCTGAATGACTGAGCACACACGTCGGCCCGTCCCTCTGGCACTCTGCAGCAGGATAACATTGTTTCCATGACCTTTGACCCCCACAGTGGCGTACATGTTACTTAAAGCATGTCTGCGCTCCGGTGCAGGGGTACATACCCCAGCGTCTCTCCCTCCTGCGTTCCCCTAAAGACTACAACAGCTTGTGATCTCTCACCATCTCTCTGTTATTCCCAGGGTCTCCGTAGTTAAAACTGCAGCGTTTTACCGCGTGCCAGGCGGTGACATGGTTCTGTAGCAGCACAGTGAAGAGGTTACGGCCTGAACCTTGGCTCATTTTACACTCTATAAACTCACCAGCAGCTTCGTGTGTGTGCTGCATGTATTGTGTCACGCTTAATTCCTCACATCCTACTTCAAAAGGGCTTTTTTAACTTTTACAGGGGTATGCGTGCCCGCTAAGTGCTGCTTTGAGCATAAATCTTCCTAAATAATGTTAGATATAAGCTTAAAGCAAGATAAAACTATTTGCCAGCAGGGGACAAAGTCATATTCTCTGAAAACAAATGAACTTGTTTTAAGGATCTTGAGATATTTTACTGGAAAACAAATCGTTTTGACCCACGATTCACTCCGTCCTCTGGCGGTCCAGCTTGGGATGTGCTGGGAGACCGTATTCAGCAGATGAGCTGTTGACAGAAGATAACACGATTTCTGTTTGTCCTGAAAATTGAAGGTGGCCGTTCATCAGTGAACGCTGACTAGAGCAGTTACTGAGTTAGAGGAATTAACACTGTGAAAACATTACCCCCATATCGCGCATTGCGCACTAATGAGGCGTAATCTGTTTACTGGAATGACATGAATAAGCATAATTGGCCAATCAAATCCATGAACGAGAGCCATGTCATAATCAGGCGACCATATTAGAGATGTGCTGCTTATAGGCTCAGATACAGCTTCAGCTGTCGGTGTTTGCAGAAAATATAGATTCATACCTGGCTTTATTCTGGGCTGCTTTGAATCAGTTTCATTTCTTGTTTTGCAGACAACAAGATCAATTTACTTGTGAAGCAAAATATTGTAAGATATATGTTGTGTAATACTCCAGTTGTTTTTCTTGTTTCAATGGACTCTGAAACGCTTGTTTTCAGAGAATATATCTTAGCAAACTACCCCCCACCCCCAGGGTTTTAAGGATAACTTTATGCTTAAAACAAGGATAAATCAACTTGCCAATGTGGTAAGAAAAATAAACTCAAGATACACACTACTGTTCAAAAGTTTGGGATCAGTTAAATTAATAAAAAAAAAAAGAAATTCATACTTTTATTCAGAAAGGATGCATTCAATTGATTAAAAGAGACAACAACATAGTGTCGGCCCACATCTGGTTCATGTTGAATCCACATGTACCAGATGTGGCCCGGATCTGACATGTTGCTGTCTGGGAAGGCTTTTACATAATTACAAAAACATTCTATTTCAACTAAATGTTGTTCTTTTGAAGTTTCTATTCAAAAGAAAAATGTATCACCAGTTCCCAATGAAATATTAAACGGCTGTTTTTAACACTTTGTTAATATTAAGAAATATTTCTTGAGCATCAAATCAGCATATCAGAATGATTTCTGAAGGATCATGTGACACTGAAGACTGGAGTAATGATGCTGAAAGTTCTGCTTTGATCACAGGAATACATTAAATAAAATGTATTCAAATAGAATGTTTTGTTAATTGTAGTAATATTTTTCCATATTACTGTTTTTACTGTATTTTTGATCAAATAAATGCAGCCTTGGTGAGAATAAGACCCTGTTTACACCTGTTATTAAGATGTTTTTGTTTGATTGGATCAAAAGTAGACAAGCGAGACACACGTTTACACCTGGTGTTTTAATGTCTCTTTTGTCCACTTTCAACCACTTCTTTCCTGATTTCTTCGAGGGGTGGGTCTATGGACGGGAAAATGTATGGGCTTTTTCAGATCTTTAGATCTAATGGATGAAATAAGCTCAGGCAATTTACATATGAACGTGAAAGACGACTGAAAAACTAGAGGAGCATCAGCTTTCATTTCTGCTCTGACAGGCGCGAGACCACGCCAGACGCGTTGAGTGCATGTTAGAAATGTGAGAGAACATTCATCTTCAAACCAAACTTGGGCCTTCAAAGTTCTGGCTAGCGTGCTTCCCTTAATGTTTACGCATTTGGTTAGTAGGCGGAGAGTATGCAGTCTTTTATGGCTGTTCGAACAGATGAGCATCTACACCGCAATCCGGTCGAATGCGTTTTCAACTACCTATGGAAGTGGTCGAAAGTAGACAAGCTCAGACTCCGTTTACACATGCATCTAGCATCGTCCACCAAAAGGGACTTCAAAAACTTTCAAAAACATTCAACATCAAACTATGGAAGTGTGAAATTAAGATATATTCTCTGAAATAAAAATCTTGATAGGTATTTGAAAAACAAGACCCAAATAATTCAGAAAGTGCTCTTCTTAAACAAATGATGGCTTGATAATCGGCTGACTATCAGATTGCCCTTCAAATGAGTGTGTGGATGTGTTTCTGGCATCACTGTGCATAATATCCTCTGTGTATGATGTCTCTGTGTGTGTTTGGTGGATATCTGTGTTTCATCACCTCTCCTTCCCCCAGATGTCCGGACGGATACTTCGGCCAGCGGTGCTTGCAGACAGAGCCCAAGCGGTTATACATGCCCAAACCTAATAAAAGTATGTTGACTTGAGATGCACAGCAGCAAACAGAGGACCAGCTGTCACTGGGTTACCACTGTTGTCTCTCCTTTACCTCCTTCTGCCTCCCCAAGGCTTGCTGGCTTAAGTCTGTCCTGAAATAGACACAGTGGTGCCTCCAGTGGGATCCTCTGCTTCTGCTGTACATAATTGTGCTGTTGTCCTAATGTTCTCTCTGCTTTCTTTTCCCCCCTCTCTCTCTCTCTGTCTCTTGCTTTTATCCTCTCCTCTTTCTCTTGCATTTTTTTCTCTCTGCTCGACACTCTCTCCCCCTCTCTCTCTCCCCTCTCTTTCTATGGTTTTGTCTCTTTCCATCAGGTGTCCAAATGACTTTACTGGTGATCGCTGTCAAACCTACGTTATGGCCAGTTTCTACCGTATGTCCATTTCTTCTTCTGTCTGTCTGTCTGTCTGGTTTGCATGCTGAAACTGGTGATGTGGAATGTGGTTCTGTAATAGTTATTAATCTACTTCCTGTTCTAACCCATTTTATGATTTATTTATTTTTTACCATTATTGAGTTTGATTTGGTCTCATTCACCCCTCTGCATCACTGGTTAATTGATTCTACATTACAATATCTCTTAACATAAACAATGATGCATGTTTTCAAGATTGCATGTTCTTTAATTAATTGAACCATAACTTAGTCATAATCATAATGGCAATAAAATACCCCCAAGATGCTGCATCATTCCTTAACATTAAACAACAGAAATACTGCTAGTTTACTAACCATAAACATGTGCTATATAGTGTCCAAATAGAACATAATATGTCACAAACATGTGACTGATTAGCTAAAAATTTTGATAAAAAAATGCACAATAGGGATCACGAAAGTAATATTTAATTAAAACAATAAAGTCCATAATAACAAAAAATAAGCCTTCATATTAAGGACGCACAATATATCAGTGCAATGTTGGTTTTGGTTGTCATTAGAGTTTTCTTTTAATATTGGATATATATATTGGCTGATATTGGCTTTAGATTACATTTACACTCACTTAACTTACAATTCACTTGTAAATCTCAAAACGAATATTCCTTTGTCATGCTGTCTATTATACCGTTGTGACACCTTTACATGTAGCACTTAACCCTCTGGTGCTCTTCTGTCTTTTTTCACTGAAAATGTTCACGTTTCGTTTTTTAGAATGTTTCACTTCATCGGAATGGTACAAAACTTGGTAAAGGTTTTGGCTCTTGCTATGTGAACAAAAAAAAAAAAATCATGGACATGATTCGAAAAGGTTAAATGGTCCTGAAAAAAAATAGTCACACTTGTACTCCTCTTGGTCAAAAATGGCCGTATTGGAAATTAATGGGAGACAAATTTCGCCAAGTGAAAACTTTTGGTACTGCGGCCAAACAAAATCTTACCGAAAGCTAATTTTTTGAGATATCAAGCTCAAATTTGGAACACAACTTGCTTATATTTATGGCTTTGATTTTCTTGCCGTTTTAGAGTAACATGTGTTTTTGAAAAAATATATTTTTTATAAAAATTGAAAGAAGTAATTTTGTGCATTTTTCATAACAATAAACGTAAAATCCTGTAACTTTTTTTTCACTTCAGCAATAAATTCAGCAAAAAAAAAACCTTAAGTCTGTGCTCTAAAGCATTCAAGATTGACGACAGTTTAAGTTGAAAATTAAATTTTCAGATCTATGCTCAAAAAGTGAATAAATAGATTATAAATACAGCGTAAATATAATTTGTACCATAAAATCCTCTAAAAATACAAAATATTAAATAAAAAACATTATGGAACTAAAATATAGTACGTACATTTTACTTTTGACCAACGCGCAAAGAGCACCAGAGGGTTAAAATTATAAATTTTTGTTTTTAGTGTTTTATTAGAATTTAGTGTATTATAGAAGTTTAATCATTTAGCGGCCAAAACATGAAAATAGGCCTAAATTTTGAATATTGATGCATCAATAGTTCCTTGCAACGCCAACATCGTTGGGTTTGATTCTCATGGAATATATGAACGGTTAAGACTTGAATGCAATACAAGCAACTTTTCCAAATGCATAAATGCATGTAAACTATTTGCATGTATACTAAATAGTGTATATATTACATGCATTTCAAATTATTATTGAGTTCTGCAATTTCATAATTAGTTTGAGCATTCATTTCTAACCTACAGCCTATTTAATTTGATCTGATGACAACCTTAGTTTTTTGCATGATCACTGTGCATTAAAGTCATAGATTTAGTAATATGCTGCCATCATTAATTCAAAGTAAAAAAAGGACAGATTTTGGTATCAATTGTAGTAATTTGCACACAATACATCGTTCTGTAGGTTCACAAGTGAGTGCGGTGTAAAACAAATCCCCTCACACCCAACAGTTCAAAAATCCACCCCTTAATTATTGCTGCGAATTAAACAGCTCCACTTCCCCGAGGTGACACATTTTAACCGTATAAGGCTACACTTCGGCGTCTCCACCACACATGTCCGTCAACTGCAGAATAACACCTAGATTAGAGGGAGGCGCAGGGATCACTACACCTGACAGCTCATGCCTGTGAGCTATTGGCTCCCGCTTGAGTCCGCATAGTGCGTATAATCAGGCCTTTGTGCTCTCGACAGTGTTGCTCTACTGCTGCTGTTTACATTTTATCATGACCTTAAATCTCCACATACATTTATTCGCTTTTAAAAAGACAGAACGTGCAACGTGAAAGATTGATGTTAACAAAATGAACCGCAGATGGAAAGCCTACAAAGCTGAATGTAGAACGGAGTAGATTTCCACACGGTATAAAAGGAATAATTTATGAGCTATACACAAAGTGGTGCAAAACAAGAAAAATTATAATCTGACACTTGCTCTATAACCAATGTCATGTCATGATTTATCGACCTGGAGTTGTTACCTATATCAGGACGGCGCTCGGATCAAGTCTTTGCACGCGTGGATTGTTAGCTTTTAAACAGTCAACAACCAGGCTTCCTTTCCGTACTTTGTAGCGCTGTTCAGTTTGGGAGGTCTGTAAATGAGTGTCTGTCAACATTAGATGTTGAAACAGTGCAGGCTTTTAGACCGGAGGAAATGTAAATAACATAAATGTAGCACAATAGGTGCGTGTACACACAAGCAGCATGAGGAAAAAATGGCTTTGGCGCCAGGAAGCATGAGTAAAAGAGAAAAATGAAGGTGTTACTCATCTTAGTGCATTGTAGGAATATTCCAGCACAGAGAACATTTGACTAAATGTCATTTCTACATGCAACGCCCAGCTGTAATTCCCAGTTTGCAGGTTGTGCATGAGGGCAGACGTGTCCTCAGAGCTGAGAGAAAGTGATTTTCTGTCACTTCCTGTTCAAATCGCTGTTGAGAGAATTGTCATCGCTCTGCCAATTAGAGTCATAGTAGAGAGAAGCTGCACTGCAACAACCCAGAGGCTTTTAGACTATAGGATCCCTGGGAAATTTTACAAAAAAAATCGATTTCTTTATTTTCATTTGTATAAAATAAAATTTAAAATTTCTCTGGAATAGTTCACCCAAAAAGTAAAACTGACTCTCGTGACATTCTAACACAAAAGAAGACATTTAAAAAAATGTCCAAGCTTTTTACCATGAACATGGGCAGCTGAGCCTTTTTTTTTGTTGTTGCATTATTTAGTAACAAACAAAGTAGCTTACCTCTACCTGACGATCGCTCAGACATCTGTTCCACCTCTATCAAGCCTGTGAAAGTATGTTGTCATGACAACAGTGGGAATTTCCTGCAGCTAATATTAGGCAGGTGAGCTGCCCAGAAAAGTGCTCGTCGCTTATCCATTAATTCAAATAATCGAATTATCCTGAACCCAGGCCCTTTGTGTAAGAACATATTTTGATGCCATTATCAGCTACAGCACACCACCAGTTATGACACGCAGACTTCCGCAATTAAAGCCACGGTGACTGCATTTTCACAATCAATCAATTCAGACTGCAGATAAAGACACTTTTTTATATAAAATAGAGCTGCATGATTCTGGATAAATTCATAAAAAATGTACGAATCTGAACAGACAATGAAATAAATTGTAATTTACTAAATGTTAATTGCTGCAGTCTATTTAAAATGTTTATTTAATCGGACTGAATTATTTAAAAAAACATGTTGAATAAATGACTCAATGACTCATGATTCAATCAGTGTTTTCGAATGAATCTCTTGAATGAATGATTTAATGACAAATACATTTTTAAGTCATTTGTCGTCAACTACTGGTGTAACGATGTCATTGATACAATTGTTATTTGAAGCACTGTTACTTTCAAAAGGTGATTTACTTTTAATTTAATTTTGATCTCTGTCGTAGACATCAGTGTTTATATCCAAACTATAAACTTTTATCCCAGTATTTCAATGATAATATGAATGTTTGTAACACAAAAATAACGATATTGGGTTAGAGCTTTTCATACTGTGCTTAACTCTGGGTTATCATCATTCTAATCACACCAGTTACTCTTTCCCCGCCTGCGTTTAAAAAAAAAGTTGCCAGCCACAGCCAGGGTTTCTGATCATTTTCACAAAAATGTAATGGCCCATAGAATATTTTGTTGTATGAATATCTGAGCATGTCATATATACAAATAACAAATAAATTATTCTAGCTTCATGAATTCCTTTTTTATCAACACTTAAATATGGGTAAGTTTCATAAAAAAACAAAAACATTTTGAACAAAAAGCTGAGAAAATCACGTTTTTGTCAAAGACTACATCCAGATCAGATTCTGAACGGTGATCAAACACAGATGGAGTAGATGGAGTCTATCAACACCCTTAATGCTTGCACAGTCCTGTAGCTCGTCCTGGGTCGACATTTCATTCAGTAACATTAGATAGTTTTGATGTATATGCTGTTTATTGTTGATGATCACGTTATTTTACATATGCATCTGCTAACATAAGATCGCTTGTTTTTTTGCGTTTTCTTCGTCTGTGTTTTGATCAGGAGATGCTGTACTCATTCAGAAGATGCGTAATAGTGCCCCCTAGCATATAAAAGCGAAAACACAGAAACACGGAAAATTCAGTG
Organism: Gobio gobio; assembly: GCF_949357685.1. Classification (NCBI taxonomy): domain Eukaryota; kingdom Metazoa; phylum Chordata; class Actinopteri; order Cypriniformes; family Gobionidae; genus Gobio; species Gobio gobio. The sequence goes on from NC_137107.1 coordinate 24,459,216, forward strand.
TTTGGCAGGGAAGCCCTTTCTCACAAATAACGGAAAATTCAGTGTTTGGCAGGGAAGCCTTTTCTCACAAATAACGGAAAATTCCGTGTTTGGCAAGGAAAGAGTTAAAGGAGCATTTCTCACTTGCAATTTAGATGTGGGGTTAGCACCACTTTTAACCTGGGGTTATGACGAAGCCCTGCTTTTGCAGTGTGAAACGATGCAGTGTTAGAATGTTACAAGTAGATGCTTAGCAACCAACAACCAATCGCGTTCCTTATATTCATGAGCTTTGGCCAGGAAACCCGCGCAATATATATAAACAGTCGTTTCTGCGTATGAGAGGTAAAATGTCAAAAGGCGATGGAAAACGCAACAATTGTAGTGAAAAAGACACTGTTTCATTCTTACCTTTATAGCTCGAAAAGTTCACCCATGAAAAAACTTGATATTACAGTCAGCAATGTGTAATATGAGGACACGCAATGCTAGAGCCTTTACGTAAGAGATAACATGCTGAGTTTGTTCAGTCATGAACACGGACAGCGCAAATATGCAAATAAGGACTTTAACCCAGGGTTTAGAAATGTGCAGTTTGAAACGGCAGCTTACGAATACCCAGGATAAACTGTTTACCCCGGGTATAGAATGAGCAGTGTGAAACGCGAATAAAGATAACCCAGGATTCCATTTACCAGGGGTTTAGAATGACCCAGGGTTAACTATTTCAAGTGTGAAAAGCCCTTGTGTTTCCTACCTATATATGACAACTGCTCTCTCGCTCAGCAGCAGCACTGATCTGGATGTTCGCGGTTATCACACTTGTCAAAGGCTTAATAGACACCGGCAAATCGTCATCATTTAGGAATGAGATTGCATGGGTGTTTGAATCGAGATCGCAAACTTTTAACGATTAATCATACAGCTCTAATATAAAAACACCTAAATTGATTTGTCTAGCCATGATATTTCTTGCATAGCGCATGTTTTACTAATATACACATCCCAGAGTGTAAATAGCATCTTGTCATTAACAATTAACATAAACATGCATCAAATTGTTTTTATGAATAATATCAGCTGTCTGTGTGCCCCACAGGTAAGACACATCAGAGATATTTTAATTGTATAGCTTAATGAATGTATATCAGTTTACTTGCATTCCTGCATACTTGCTGTATTTTTTGTAGCATAACAATAATTATATTAATGATAGAGATGAAATAACACCCCTAAAATAACATAAATGAAAGTGTCTAACAATGCGCCCTGACATTACCCCACAATGACATGAAATCATAAAATAAAATCTACTAACCTAGCTGCTCGTTTCAAAATCTCAGATCCTAATCCATGCAATAAATACGGAAATAAACTACCAGTTTGATGCTAGATGCTAGTTTGATGATTTTGATTATAATTCTTCGCAATTTTCTTCCCTTACCCATTAATCCAGATCTGTCTTCTAGTAACCCATATTTAAGACGTGCTCTAACCTGCATTATCTAACCACTTATACTCTTTCACATTATAGTATCTGCATGATGTGTCCACAATGTGACTTTCATAATGTGTTCCTGTGTATGGTGGGATATCTCTCTCTTAAATCTTGTTCTTGTTTTTCCCCCTCTCTGTTTTTGTTTTTGCTCTTCATTATCAACTCTTTGCACTGGCAGAGTCTCTTGGGATTGAATTTATGGGTATGGACCAATCCTTCATTCCGATTTCCAGATTGAACTGTGTAGCTCTCATTCCATTCGACACACCTCCATTGCCTCTCTCTGATGGACTCGAAAGAAATGAACAAATTGATTAACAAATGAATCTGTCAATCAGCCGTTGCTCTGTATAGTAGCCCCTCTTTCCAAGAGTCAGCATGGGAATCATTATCTGCAGCCCTCATCTCGTCACAGTGGGATTTTAAGGCTTTGTTCATACAGGCAGAAAAAAATCTGGATCCGTTTCGGAAAACAACAACATGAATTTAACGTTTATAAACATCCATATGTGGTCTGAAATCCGATTAAATCAGATTTTTGGAATGTGGTTCAGTCTGAACGATCATATCAGAGTTCAAATGTTTGACATTCTTGACATTACGCACATGTAATATCATTGTGTCCAATATGTTGATTTTTGCTCTTTCCTCATATTGTGAACTCATATTTACTATACAGGAATGAGTGAAAATCAGTGTGCATCAAATGTCCGACATTATACTCTTAGTTGTTACAAAAGACAGTCTGTGGCAACCGATGCACATATAGATGATATTAACTCACAAACAAATCAAATTTAATCCCTTGTAAAAATTCCAAAAGATCAGATTTGATAACTAAATTGGATTCGCATGCAATGTGAACAAAGCCTAAGAGGTTTCAGGGCGCTCACTCTGTTTTACCTATTTAAAATTAGCCGTAAATTTTCTAGCAGCCCAAGAAACGTTGCCAAAAACTATGAGCATTTAACAGTGTGCGTAGTTAGCTCAATTTTTACGTAGGACTTTTGACAACCATATATTTTGTTGATTTGTTTGGAACGACATGAAGAGTCGGCAAATGAGTCAGTTTTTTTGTCATCAGCATGAAGAAGTACACAGATTTCTTCAAGTATATGCAACTAGTCTCAGGCTCTTAAGGAGTTAGCATTATGCGGGGGTGATTTGTGTAAACCTCTGTCAGTTTTACACTCCAACCTGGTATTTACTGAACGGTAAACATAACAAGCGTGTAGCTTAAAGTAAATTTATGTGCACTGGAGTAGTACTAACATTGAATCTGATTATGTTATACCTGGAAAGCTTTGGCTCATGTTGATTCAAGTGTTCAGATTACCTTATGCACGCACTTTCAGGATTTTTCAGCAAACTCTGGGATGCCCACTTGACACTGCAAAAAAAGAAGAATTAATTAAATAATGAATCAGTTTTTTGTTGTTGTTTTCTAGTAAAATTGTGTAACATTAAGACTTTCAGATAATATAATTTTGTAATTTAATTTTATATAATATAATTATATAGTTTATATATAATTTATACTTTTTAAAATAGTATATTTTTCTTTTCAAAATTTAGCAAGATTTACACTTCATACTAGAAAATGTAATTCTGTGCTTGAAACAAACTATAGACAGACAAACGGATGGATGGAGTGGATGGATGGAGTGGGTGGGTGGGTGCATGGATGATGGGTGGATTAGATGGATGGATGGCCGGATGGATGGATGGATGGATGGATGGGTGGCTGGGGAGATGGATCGGGGAGTGGGTGGGTGGATTAGATGGATGGGTGGGTGGGTGTATTTGAGTGGATGGGTGGATGGATGGATGGAGTTGCATGGATTGATGAGTGGATGGATGGATGGATGGATGGATGATGGGTGGATTAGATGGATGGATGGCCGGATGGATGGATGGATGGATGGGTGGGTGGTGGATGGATGGAGTGGGTGGGTGGATTGAGTGGATGGATGGATGGATGGATGGATGGATGGATGGATGGATGGATGGATGGATGGATGGACGGATGTGTGGATGGATGGATGGAGTGGGTGGGTGGGTGGATTGAGTGGATGGGAATATGGATGGATGGAGTGGGTGGGTGGGTGGTTGGTTGGATTGAGTGGATGGGAGTATGGATGGAGTGGGTGGGTAGATTGAGTGGATGGGAGGATGGATGAGTGGGTGGGTGGGTGGGTGGGGTTGAGTGGATGGATGGATGAATGGATGGAGTGGTTGGTTGGTTGGATGGATGGATGGAGTGGATGGATGGATGGATGGGTGGGTGTACGGGTGGATGGATGGATAGATAGATAGATAGATTATCTGAGAACAATTCTTAATACTTTACATAGTTTTGTTTCTCAACTTAAATCGTTACTGGAAAACAACAAAAAATACTGAATAAATACTTTTTGCAGCGTAATTTGTAACATCAGGAATTTTCCAGCTATTTTTTTAAAAACGAAACGTAAAATCTGGTCCAGCTGTAACTTCTCCAGATAGTCTTTTATACAGTTGATCATGGTGACTTAGCTTTCAGCGCAATATGGATGAGTGCTGCAGATAAGAGTTCCCTTCTCAAACAAAATAGTTCCTTTACTTTCATTTTCTTCCCTTATTCTAATCTAAGTTCTTCCCCCGTTCCATCTGGCCTCTTTCCCATTGTCTTTTCTGACTTATTTCCCCCCTTTATTTCTATCCTTGCAAGCTACTTTGCCATTCTTCTGCTTCACCAGTGCGATTTCTGCATCTGTATTTGATAATGGTTCAAATTAAGTGCGGTATCTCTTTTGTTTTCTGTTCTTAATTTTACCTTGAACAAACTGAATCCTAGTGCCCTAGCATGCCAAACTGCATTAGTACCATAATTAGGTTGTTTATACGACCTCTCCCAATCGTCTGTTCTTTGCTTACAAAAACAGCCTCTGTTTTTCCTTGAAAATGATCCATTTCACGGTACGTGTAAACTAGGCCCTCTATGAAGTCACGTTGTGTGCTTAAATCACATACTTAGCTCTGTTCCTACTGGCACAGATGAGGCCCTTCAGAAATAATCTTCTCCTCCTCGCTCTGAGCGAACGACAGCTGGATTATTTCATTATTGATTATGAAATATTTCTCCCCTAACTAGCCCCCATCCCTCTCGGACACACATTCTCTTCCTTTTGGAAGGTCTGTGTGACCAAACCAAGGCCCATTTCCAAGGAAAAAGCAGAAGGCTGTGGTTTGATATTTGAAAAGTATGTCCTTTTGAATTGTACCCAACATTCAGTGTGTTTTACAAGAAGTTACACTCGATCTACAGCATGCGTGGCATAATGTTGATTACCACCAAAAATAATTTGACTCATTTCGACTCAATAATTTGAGTCGATTTCTTTAAAAACAATTGAGGTTGCAGTGAGGCACTTACAAGGAACTGATTTTCAAATCAAAATCATGTTAACATGGCCCCATTAAAGGGTTAGTTCACCCAAAAATGAAAATTTTGTCATTAATTACTTACCCTCATGTCGTTCGACACCTGTAAGACCTCCGTTGATCTTTGGAACACAAATGAAGATATTTTAGTTGAAATCTGATGGCTCAGAAAGGCCTCCATTGGCACAATGCACGGTTCACTCTCAAGACCCTTAAAAGGTACAAAAGACGTCGTTACAAAGTCCATCTCACTACAGTGGTTCTACAATAACTTTATGAATCGGCGAGAATAGTTTTTGTGCGCAAAAAAACCCTAAATAACGACTTATATAGTGATGACGATTTCAAAACACGGAATCATGACGCTTCGAAGCGTTATGAATCAGTGAGTCGAATCAGCAGTTTGGATCGCCAAATTTCAGCAGTTTGGCGGTTTGACACGCGATCCGAATCATGATTCGACTCACTGATTCATAACGTTTCGAAGCTTCATGATTCTGTGTTTTGAAATCGTCATCACTATATAAGTCGTTATTTAGGGTTTTTTTGCGCACAAAAACTATTCTCGCCGATTCATAAAGTTATTGTAGAACCACTGTAGTGAGATGGACTTTGTAACGACGTCTTTAGTACCTTTTAAGGGTCTTGAGAATGAACCGTGCCATTGTGCCAATGGAGGCCTTTCAGAGACATCAGATTTCAACTAAAATATCTTCATTTCTGTTCCGAAGATGAACGGAGGTCTTACGGGTGTCGAACGACATGAGGGTAAGTAATTAATGACAGAATTTTCATTTTTGGGTGAACTAACCCTTTAAGCTCTTTTGCAAGTGCCTCACTTTTTTTAAGAAAGGGAAAAAACATTTTTTTGTGGTAATCAGTATTATTCCACAAATGCTGTCAAATGAGCTTAACTTGTACTGTATCCCAACAATTCCTTTAAAGCTTGCTAAGAATCCTTGCTTTGATTGGCTATGAATACATAAACTATAACTGACCAAGCCAAACAAAGACCCTGATGATTATATCTGTGCCTCCATGTAATTGCCTCTTAAACCAATTTGCCCTGTATATTCGTTCACGTTTCAATTGTCCTCTTGATATGCTGTTTGAGCTTGTAAATTGAGCTGAATTACGATGCCCCCCAGTGGAGGAAGGCATCCATGGACTCTCAGAAATCATCAGCGCCCTTTGGGAGATTGCTCAGCCAGACCGTTTCCCTCACGTCCACGATAACGATACGCATTATTCCTCGCGCAAGCAGTTTCCACTGCTGAGCTGGTCCATTAGAGCTCTTGTTGAGGCCTGAGTCTCGTTCCCATCTCATGATTAATCCCCATATCCACGCAGTTAATGAGAGCGTACGGGATCTGAGTCATGTCTGATAGGAAGAACATGTTAATCCAGGCCGTACATGATATATCTCAGATTTCAACACTATGCAATGAAAGAGGGACGCCACAGCAGTGGAAACTGTTTACAAGCGGGTTTAGAACCAGTTGTAGTTTTAAATGATACTGATAGTTGTTCTCTGGTTGTGTTGTGTTGTCTGTGTATGTGTGTGTGACTGTGCAGAGGCAGAGGAGCTCTATCAGAAGAGAGTCCTGACAATCACCGGCATCTGTGTGGCTCTTTTAGTGGTGGGCATAGTCTGTGTTGTGGCCTACTGCAAAACCAAGTAAGTATGTGGCAAAAAACAGCGAAATAAACTTCGTTAAATGTACATACATTTCAGTTATATGACAAATTTCTATCAACAATGAATTCATGTTTAATTCAAATCAATTAAACCTACTTGCCATTCAAAACTTTGGGGTCGTAAGTAACTTATCCTCTCCAAGGTTGCATTTCTTTGATGCAAAAAATATCGGTAATATTGTGAAACGATATTAGAATTCAAAATTCTATTTTATTATATTTTTAAATGACATTACTCCAGTCTTCAGTGTCACATGATCCTTCAGAAATCCTCCTAATATGCTGATTTGATGCTCAAGACACATTTCTTATTATTATCAATGTTGAAAACAGTTGTGCTGCTTAATATTTTTGTGGAAACTGCGATGAATAGAAATAGATTTTTCAAAAGAACATCATTTATTTTAAAACAGAAATCTTTATAAATGTCTTTACTGACATTTTAGATCAATTTAATGCATCCTTGCTGAATTAAACTATTCATTAAATTATAAAATCTTACTGCAAAATACGGTTTGGTAAATGGTAAAACTACATTTGCTTTGGCATTAATTGAACTAATTTTATACAAAATTAAACATATTTAAGTAAATGTATTTTAAATGTTTTAAATATTATTTTGCTAGATAGTTTTTTGAGTGTATTTGGACTCTAAAGTGAATTCATATTTACATTACATAATAAAATATAAATTTAAGTGGAATGTATTTAAAAGAAAGACAGCACTTTTCAAGCTTTAACAAAATCGGTTTAACATTTTATTATCTAATAAAATTACATTTTGAAGTGTGCCGTAAGTTGCCAAATACATTTTGGCGCCACTATTCAGTAAATAAATAGAACTTTGCTTAAAATCAGCATCAAGCGTTAGTTCCATACTGAGCTTTTAAATGTGACGTGATGATTGTGACTCTTTGCCTATGTCTGAAAGAGTGACACTGCCTCACTGTAGCCTCCCCCCCAGGAAACAGAGGAAGAAGATGCACAATCATCTGAGGCAGAACCTTTATGTGGATCATCCCAACCGAAACCTGGCCAATGGACCCAATCACCCAGGCCCAGGTCCTGAGGAGATACCCATGGTAGATGTATGTCACCCTTCTTAATAAATAGAATTAGTTGTGATGTAATATCTTCTGTCGGTAACAAAAAAGCTCTTTTTCTTTCCCAATTGCAGTATATCTCCAAAAATGTACCGGCAACTGAGAGAGTCATTCGACACGGAGCAGAGGCACCTTTTCCTGGCAGCCGGCAGTCTTCCAGATCCCACAACTCCTCCACCCGGGCTCATTCCTCCACTCACAGGTATATTCCTGGCAACGTGGCGTGTTTGACCACAAATGAGCAGAGGATTTGTGTGTGTGGACTCATCAGAGCCAGGGGTCATGGACTGCATGTGTCATACGTCTGTTTTCATCTCATTCAGCATTTTTTCCCCTTTTATTCAACCGCTAGGTGTGGAATCCGAGTCAGACAGCCATTATTCACCCCTTTTTAGAATCAAGCCACAGGTGTGAGTGAGTGAGTGCAGAGAAACTCTGAGGTTATACTCCATGATCACCTCACAGGGCTCCGACTTCACGCTTTTCACTCAAACTGATTCTTACACACATATGGGTTAAACCAGTGGTTCTCGGTTTGTTCTGTCATGACTCCTTTGAAACAAGAACAACCTTTGTGTGCCCCCGACATTTCCACTTTCCGTAATCAACCAACCATATTGTTGCCAAATATTGTTGCCAAATGTGTACTTGTTAAATTAAGCAGAATTATTTGGCAGATGGTAATTTGTCAAAAAGCAAATTAGCAAAGTTCATCCAAAAAAGCTTTGAAAACTACATTTTTCAGTTATGCATTGACAACCGTTGACAAAAAACAAACGAAGAAAACTATGCTTTGTCAGTTTTCACTGTTGTGAATAATGAATTGCATAAATCTTGACAAAAATTAATGAAATTATTGTCAGTGGATCTACATTATCTCTTGTAATGTTTTTGTTGCCTTTTGTCATAATTTATTCCCCACCCTTGCAGTGTTTTTATCATTAACTAAAACGTATTTGTTAATTTAAATAAAGCTGAAATAAAATTATATAAAATATATATACATATATATATACACACACATACATACATACAGTATATATAAAGCATCCATGCGATGTAAAAGAAAACATGATTCATCAGATCAGGCCACCTTCTTCCATTGCTCCTTAGTCCAGTTCTGATGCTCACGTGCACACTGTTGGTACTTTCGGGCAGGGATCATCATGGGAACCCTGACTGGTCTGTGGCTATGCAGCCCCATATTCAACAAACTGCGATGCATTGTGTATTCTGACACCTTTCTATCAGAACCAGCGATAACTTCTTGAGCAATTTGAGCTACAGTAGCTCGTCTGTTTGATCGGACCACACGGGCCAGCCTTCGCTCCCCACATGCATCAATGAGCCTTGGCCGCCCATGACCCTGTCGCCGGTTCACCACTATTCCTTCCTTGGACCACTTTTGATAGATACTGACCACTGCAGACCGGGAACACCCCACAAGAGCTGCAGTTTTGGAGATGCTCTGACCCAGTCGTCTAGCCATCACAATTTGGCCCTTGTCAAACTTGCTCAAATCCTTACGCTTGTCCATTTTTCCTGCTTCTAACACATCAACTTTGAGGACAAAATGTTCACTTGTTGCCTAATATATCACACCCAATAACAGGTGCCGTGATGAAGATCTAATCAGTGTTATTCACTTCACCTATAGGTCATAATGTTATGCCTGACTGGTTTTAGTATATATGTATTTATATTCTAAGACCTATCAATAGCAATGCATCGTCCAGTTGAAATCGACAGACTTCCAAAGACATAAATGATTATAAAATAATACTGCTCTGATGTTCATATGTTTGTCATTTGTTCATATGTGGAACATCATCGTAGATGAAACATGAGAGGATTGTGACTGACCGTCCAGCTCCAAAAAGCACATAAAAGAAGCATGAAAGCAGTCCATATGACTGAGTCACTATATTCTAAGTCTTGTGAAGACAAAGGACATCTAAGAACTAGCCCCCCCCCCAACTTTGAGAACCACTGGGTTAAGCTTCTTGTGCGCTTTTTCTGTCCTGCTTCCTTTCCTTCTCCTATCTTTCATTCTTTTTCTCTCTTTCTGTCTTTCTCAGACATGAAGGGAGAACGTGGAGTCTGGAGCGAACAGACAGCGTCCTCTCCGACTGTCCTTCCGACATGATGTCGTCCTCAGTGGGGACCAGTAAATGCAACAGTCCTGCGTGCATGGAGGCGCGGGCCAGACGTGCCGCACACTGTGGCTTTACTGAGCCCCACCGGCAGGCCCTGCAGTATGGCGACTCTTTCGACTCGCTTGGGGACTCTCCGCATAGCGACAGGTGCGCAGGAGCGCCCCCTCTCTGCAGCCATGGCACTGAGAACCATTTTAGTGTGTGCAGTAAGACTCCTCTGCATTTCAGTGCATAGTCTCCTTTACCCCTGGAGACTGGCATGGGTGGCGTGAAAGATTTAATAGCAAATTTCACAGCACGTACCGTCAGGGTTTGGGGTGTTTGAGAGGTCTGACCCTCCTAATTCAACAGCCTATGCAATTTAAGATTTTTTTTTACAGTACTATAACAATATAATTTAATAAATATTGATAAATAAAAGAAAGGTAGTGAGCTAACTATAATGAAAAATATATTTAATGTTATTACTACAATATATCTTTATAATTTATCCTATTAAAATTGTAAATTTAAAAAATATTTCAGAATATATATAAAAAATAAAGTATAATTACGTATCTAAATATTTATCGTATTAAAAAGTTTTATATACGTTTCATTATATTTACTATATATATCATACAAAAAATGGTTCTTGGCTCGTAATCATAGGGGAACCTTTTTTAATGCTATATAGCACCAATTTTGGTGCTTCAGTGGTTCTTCAGCGGTTCTTCAGAGGTGCTATATAGCACCTTAGTCAAAGAACCGGTGAAGAACCTCTGAAGAACCACTGAAGCACCAAAATTGGTGCTATATAGCACTAAAAAAGGTTCCCCTATGATTACGAGCCAAGAACCATTTTTGGTGCCATATAGAACCTTTTTTTTTAGAGTGTACATTTTACATATATAATAAAATATCCAAATATAAACACATTATATTGTATATTTATTTTTTATAATATCAATATATTTTTATAAATATATTAGGGCTGTCAAAAGATGAATCGCGATTAATCGCATCCAAAATAAAAGTTTGTGTTTACATAATATATGTGTGTGTACTCTGTTAATTATTATTTATATATAAATACACACACATTCATGTATATATTTAAGAAATATTTGCATGTATATACTGTATATACATTTATATAATCTATAATATATATATAAATATAAATGTTTTATATATAAAAATTATATTTTTTTCTTAAATATATACATGCTTGTGTGTGTATTTATATATAAATAATAATTAACAGAGTACACACACATACATTATGTAAACACAAACTTTTATTTTGGATGCGATTAATCGCGATTAATCTTTTGACAGCCCTAAAATATATTAATAAACATGCAATTATTGAATTTCTTGTGCTGTGTCAGCACTAGCACATCTGATCAAATAAGAAAGCTAGCCCTTCAAAACTCACTGTATTAATGGCACACTGCGTACCATGACGAATATAATAGTAAAATTCATTGCGCAAATCGTGCAGATGCTCTGGCCCAGCTGAGAGTGTCAGAGAGGGAGTCAGGGTCAAGCTAAACTTCGCTGCTCCAGATACGCAGTATTTGTATCAAGGCAGAGAGAATCTAGCCCACGGCCAGCTGTATTTACAGTTATCTCTCGCCTGCGAAACGCCCACACCACCATGTAAGGGCCAAAACAGGAGAATTTATACCGTGAGGGGTTCATTAAGTCAACAAGAGCCGAACAACACATTATCTCAGGGGTAAAACGGGTCTCTGGTGTTCTGCTCTGCACTATTTCCCGCTCTACCTTCTCTCCTCCTCTGCAGCTGACTGAGATGTTGTGCATACGGCTATCTTCCCTCAGGCTCTGAAAAACTGTGACTGAGCAGCTAGTGTTAATTTATCTGCTCCAGTTTGACTGTGGCCTCCTCTCTCAGGGCACGCTCACTTTAACTCACGCAGCACAGGCCGAAGGAACAAACGCAGATAGGGACATTTTTTTCTGTCAAAGGCATCAGGGAAAATTACCCGCTTACTTGATTAAGTGTAGCGTGATGCACGCTAACGGAAGGGAACTCGTGAGGCAAGCTTTGTCATCCATCTGGTGGCGTGCTGCAGCAACAATGCCTAGCTTAGACTGGGAGGTTTGACGTGGCCTCATTTGTTCCTGTAGTATGCGTGTCTGCTGTCATTTGCTATTGAGCTTTCAGCCGCCATGTCTTAGTGTGCATACTATCATTTTTCTAGTGCCATAGTAAGGTGGGCGTAAATTGATGCAATACTGCAAAAACACAAGCCAGGAGCACTGCAAATGAGCAGCTAACACAGAACAGGGATCCCACACCTTCAGACCAGTGAATTTTACATTTCTATAACTTTTTAGGGTTAATTTCATGATAATTCTAGGCCTGAAAATCCCAGGTTTTCAGTGACCGTGGGAACTCTGAAAGAGGTTCTCAACTTTGAGGTCGCCCACATGGGGTCAGGCACAGGAGATTTCTATTAACTGCATGATATTTAATGTTTTTAGCATTAGGTTTAATAGTCAACAGTTAGACCTACTGAATATATTCTTTTGTGCATAAAATATGAAACATTACTTTCTTTTGTTTTAACTTTTCGTTCAAATCTACGGAGCTAGAGGGAACAAATTATTATATTGTGCATATGATTTTTTGCTACATGTCATATGCGGGGCTCCGTACTTGGGTATTAAAATTAAATTATATAAATTGTACATATTGTGTATATGTTACTGTTCAAACATTTGAGGTCAGTAAGATTTTTTTTTTGTTGAAAGAATACAAAAGGTTTTATTCAGCGTGGATTTGTTAAATTGATCAAAAGTGACAGTAAAGGCATTTACATTGTTACAAAAGATTTATATTTCAAATAAATCTTGTTCTTTCGAACTTTCTGTTCATCAAAGAATCCTGAAAAAAGAAATGATCATGGTTTTCACAAAAATATTAAGCAGCAAATGGTTTTCAACTTTAATAATAAGAAATGTTTCTTTAGCACCAAATTAGCATATTCAAATGATGATCATGACATTTTAAAATATATTCAAAGTGATAATATTTCACAATATTATACTGTATTTTGGTGAGCATAAGAGACTTCTTTCAAAAGAAAAATATCTTACAGACTTTTGATTGGTAGTATACTGTATAATATTTATAGACCCTACTTGGGTGAACAGCAGAGATGAAATGCCCAATGAAAAGGCATTTAGTCTTAAAAACATGATTTGCCATTTGTGAGATCCTAAAGTTTAATTCTGTTTGGGTGAATGTCAAAAAACTAAAAAGGACCCAAAAAGTTGAGACACTCTGAATGCAACTTTTTTTCTCTGTGGTGGGTCCCTTTGCTGTTATCTGTACTTAGAACTTTTGACTGATGTGCATATCTGTTCCACACAACCCTCTTTTCTCCTGCTCTTTCTCGCTCTTCTCTCTGTCTCTCTCTCTCTCTCTCTCTCTCTCTCTCCCTGTCCTTCTCTCGCCACAGGTACGTGTCAGCGCTGACCACGCCGGCTCGCCTGTCTCCCGTGGACTTCCATTACTCACTGCCCCCGCAGGTGCCTACCTTCCAGATCACGTCTCCCAACGCCAGCCACGCCATGTCTCTGCCCCCCGCCGCGCACGCTCCCTACCCGCCGGAGGAGGACCAGCCGCTACTGCGGCGCTACCAGGTGCCACTCCACGAGGCGCGGGGCCACGAGCCCTACCGGCAGCAGCAGCGCGGCAGCTACCTGCGAGACAGCACGGGCAGCCTTCCCTCCAGCCCCTACCGGCTGGCTCAGGAGGAAGAGTACGAAAGCACCCAGGAGTACCTCTCCTCGATGGAGCAACCAAAGAGAAGCAGTCGGCGCTGGCGCAGGTCCAGACTCAATGGCCACGTGGCGCCACGCGGCTACCAACCGTCCCGGGACTTGGGCTCACGCAGCTGCCTGTCGGACAGTGATTCGGAGGAGGAGGAAGGTGAGAGCACGCCCTTCCTCAGTATGCAGAACATGAACGCCGCCGAGCCCTCCGCCCTCTACAGGCCCGTGCCCGACACGCGGACTTCTCACGCCCAGAGCGGGCGGCACGGGCCTCGTGCCAACACACAGACCAGACTGACGCACTCGCGCCCCAAACTGGACAATGCACCCCACTAGAGAGACCACCACCTATCCACAAAAACCGATCTACTATAGACATGCACCTATAAGAAATATTTTTATTTTATATAACTGACAGATATTATAAACAAATGAAATATTTATTTTCATTTTAGAAAAAGTTGTCTACTAGTTAACAGCAAAGACTTTTTTTATTGGGAAAACTCTATTTATATGTACATTTTGATTTACAGCATAAAAAAGATGTGCCAACTTTTTCACAACTTAAAAAGAAAAATAGAGTAATATTGTGGTGCCTTTTGCTGTATGCTGATGCCAGAGGGCCAGAGGAGTTTTTTGTAGCCTTTCTTATACGGACGCCTCATTTTTTTATACTCGTTTACTCTTTTGTTGTCTCTTTTTGGCCTTTTTTTTCTTTCCTTTCATGGTTGTGTTTTTTGGGAGCTGACCCCCATTTGAACTGTGACATCCCCCCTCCACCGTCATGCAATATAAACCACTCTAACATAAGGTGTATGTTTACATGAATTTGATCCACAGAGATGTTTTATGATCATGTTGCTTCGCCAACAGAAAATCAATGACAAATGCAATCGGGGGTTCGGAAAAAACTTGTGTGTGTGTGTGTGCGTGTGCGTGTGCGCGTGCCTGTGTGAATGTGAACGACCAAACGCGAGAGGCCTCGGAATTACTGTGGCTCTAAGAAATATGCTGCTGTTGTCTAGAGTTACGCATGTGGGCACCTGATGTCGTCTTACAGATGCACTGCCTTGACTTGCTTTGCATCTCTACAGGGTAAGGTTTGTCACACGGGAGCCTTCTTTTTCCAAAGGGGATTGTGGTTTAAATGTGAGGGGGCCGTGGGCCGGGCTGTCAGTGCTAATAGCTTTTGACAGATAACAAAGAAATAAAGAACATATAGTCTCTCCCACTCGCCCACTTTCCCCTTCACTCAGTCGAGTCACCCTCATTATCAGCACATCCATCCGGTTAGAGTGGCCAGCGGGAGAGATAGACGGGAGGAATGGAAGGCCTCACAGCGTCTCAGGACTTCATTCCACTCCACCTCTTCCTCTAGCGCAGGACCGAAGAGAGACTGACACCAGACTGACGGATGCGTCCCTTGCACCGTTTGGTCCTGGTACTTTGGGACAGCAAGAGTAAATGGGCTGTTCACACGAGACACGTTCTTGCGCTGTTTTTGTTTATTTTTTGCTTTGTTTGATGCACTCCAATGGACATCAGATGTGGGATATTCCTACTTTTTTATTTCCGATTTGTGATCATAAATGCCCAACCCTTGAAATATGATGGACATTTATATATGTGCACTTGTTCTAAATAATAGAATAAACTATTCTGTGCAGCATTTAGCTGTTTTTAATATTAGAACGTGTCCTGTGTGAACGGCCCTGAAAAGTTTCTGTGCAGCACACACAATCATGTACACACACAAACACAGTCTCAAATGACAAGACAAATAGCTGTGAAAACTATTAGGGGTCATTAAAATGCCAAAATATGCAAACTTTATATTCTACTTGCGTTCCAATGCATTTCATTTTTAGTGTGTAATGCGGAGGCTGTTTGTTTACTGTTGTTTTTTTTTATTTCAGGTCAGTTTTTTCATTAGGTCCATATATTTCATGATTATTTAATATATTCACAGTTACTCTAAGACACCAAATAGTGCAGGTCATTGTAATTATTAATTTATCACTTTTCATATGCGACTCTATGTCCATTTTAAAGCACTCATTGGGCCCAAACCAAACCAGAAACAGCTGTTTGGATGGAAACACTCCTACGTTAACAACCAGTCAGTGTCGAAGCCTGAGAGGAAGTGAACTAAAATCAGCTGTTTTTAATTCTTCACCTTCTACAAAGAGCGTCCACAGTCAGCATCAGCTTTCCATCTTGTTGAGAAGATAAAAGAATAATAGAGAAGGTAAAGAATAATATACTGTTGAGGGAGGTGAAGTCCATTGGGTTAGGCACAGAAAATCGACACCAAATTACGGAGGGTAATTAGAACTAGACGGATACGTGCTAAATATGTTTTGCGTGCACTTCTTCCATGAAAAAGATGAGTTGTGATTATTATGGTGAAAAAATAATATACAAGTTAAGTCCCTATAAAAGGGATTTAATGCTGTATGACAGCACAACTGAATATAATTTTTTATTTTAAATGAAGGGATGTTTTGTTTGAAGTTTGAGCAGAAATACTTTAGATGCCCCGAGCTTTCTACCTTACATTTTGGTCTTATTTGTATGTTTGAGAAATGCCAAAAAGACAGTGCTCTAGTTAGTTTAATGTGATATCTCTACTCAATCTCTTGACGGTTATGTCCTGCCAGTTTATTTCTACTTTTTACGTTTCCCCCTCTTGAAACGTCTAAACGCCTCCTCACCTCTGCATGTCCTTGTGGTCAAGGTTAGATGGGTGCATGGTACAAGCAGCAGATGATTTGTTTTCCTCAAGTCAGTGAAAGTGTATTTTTTTTTAACATTCAGCAATAAAAAAAGGAATCCCCCCCCCCCCCCACCATGTCCATTCTTGGAAAATGCTAGAGGATTTTAAAAAGTGAGACAAACACACGCGACTGTCATAGATTGTAAAAATAAAATGAAAACACCTGTTCATATGAGAAAATAAATCTTTCTTGGTATCATTTTGGCACATGCCCATATCTGACCTGTTGTCTGTCTCGTCTGTTCACAGAAATGATCTGTTCGCATGAAATGATGCGATACCAGCCACATACACCTTAAGTGTAGAAGGCGAGTGCCCGCTGTCCAAGCTGTCCTGCAGAAATGATAAAATGACACAGGGCAAGTCATTGGGTCCTCATTATGCGTCTCGCACCAAGATACGAACGCCTTCCATTTTGTGAGCTTAAAGATAACTAGTAGAAGGGACCCTAGCCTCTGCTATAGTATCCATCTTTGTTACACACCTGGCTCGACACCGCGTCCCACCCCCCAGGAGGGAGCGCGTCAGAGAAAAGAACAGTGGGCAATGTGTGTTATCTTATGATGCAAACAAATCAATCTCTGCCTCCCTGAACAGGCTCCAAATTAGCTGTACCATCTGGGGATGCAGCCACCACTCTCCATGGACTACACCCTCCCTGGACAGCATGTCCGCCCTGCAATTTAGGTGACCGGGGACATAGACAGCCCAGATGGAGTTAATACTTAAACAAGAGGAGGCGCTCCACCAGCCTCTGCATGCCTTCTGCACACTTGTCCATGTGCCAGTCTGCCATGACACAGGGCTCCTCAGCTGGTTGATGATGCATCCATTGTGATCACCATCCTACCCCTCTACATCGAGACTCATCTGTCAAACCAGGGGACTAAAGTGCTCAAGCAGGTATAAGTCACCAAGACGTTCATCTGGACGCTCCGCCAAACACTGGGTGGCATACAAGCTTTTAACCACAGCTGAAGGGGTCTTATCTGCTACACAAAAAAGCTTGCTGCTATCAACCCCAACGTTTTCTGAAAATGCTTCAGCGGGAAGGACCTCCCTGGCTTGAACAACGCAAGGGCCCTAGTTCATCGCCCGCACACACTTTTGAGACATGCCTGCTCACATCTAGTGAGAGTCCAAGTCCATTTCCGAGAACAAAATGCTCTGTGTGGTTTGAGCCCCAAACACCTGAGGTGGACGAGAAGCCTGCATTTGTGACTGAGAAGAACATGCCACCTTCCTGAACACCTGCACATCGCTCGCACTGGGTAGTGCCTTCCTCCTCATGCTACACCTCTCAGGAACGCGGCATGGACTCTGCCGACTTGCTGGAGTCCCATCTGCTTAGGGAAGCACCTCAACATCTTGGGTCTCACCACTGGCTCAAGCTCTTTCCAAGGAGCTGAAGAAGCAGAGGTGGCTTATGGCATTGGAGTACTTTGAGCCTCCAAGAGCCTCTTAGAAAACGTGCCCCCGGCATCTTCAAAGAGACTTTGGGACTAATAGGGGCATCTAACAGAGCTGTCTTTTCTGAGTCTTTCATCTCCGTGAGAGTGACCCACAAGTAGCAGTTCAAAACCACCAAGCTCCCCATGATGAAGCCCACAACTTGGGCCATCCTCTTGGTAACCAAGAGAGCTAAGTCCATCGCCAAGAATAGCTCCCTGAATAACCCCAGATCCGGATCCTTCCTGGTTCATCTTCTTGAGCAGCTTGGTCTGGAGCACTTGCAGCACCACCATTGTATGAAGGGCGGAATGTGCCTGTCCTTCCACAACGAAGGTCTTCTCAGCTAAGTGAAAGTGCAGTGAAGTGACGTGTGGCCAAGTATGGTGACCCATACTTGGAATTTGTGCTGTGCATTTAACCCATCCAACTGCACACACACTGTGAACACACACCCAGAGCAGTGGGCAGCTATATTGCTGCGGTGCCTGGGGAGCAGTTGGGGGTTCGATGCCTTGCTCAAGGGTCTCACCTCAGTCGTGGTATTGAGGGTGGATGAGGGTGCTGGTTATTCACTCCCCCCACCGACAATTCCTGCTGGACCTGAGACTCGAACCTGCAACCCTGTGGGTTACAAGTCCGACTCTCTAACCATTAGGCCACAACTGCCCCTTTTTGTGTTCTTTTTTTTTTTTTTTTGTGAAAATGTTGGCCGTAGTCTGACATGGCTTGGGAAGAAGCAATACCTTGGACTTCCAGCCCCGGGATGAAGGGCTGAGGTGGGCCACAATGGCTCTTCGACAGGCAGCAGCTTGGCATAGCCTCAGCGCCCGGCTCTGTGGATGGTTGAGAGAAGAGAAGTTCCTCCAGCATGGACCTGGGCAGAATGGGGGGTGTGCCATGACCAAGAGATCTCATCATGCACCTCTGTGAAAAAAAAGGGCTGGTCGCTTGTTTGAGGTAATGACTGTCCAGCACCGTGTTATGTAGCAGATGCTTTGCCCGTCACATGAGTGCTCGATCATCATTGGCTAGTAATTTTTTCTGCCGTGATGTAATAGGGCTTCAGTATTCCAGGCAAAAGACGTTTCCCCATAGCGTCAGCTATACTGATGCAATGTCAAGTGAAACGATCTTGAAAGTAAACCCCTGAGACTATAGCAACAGAAAAAATTTAATGCTTTAATTAAATTTGTCAGTTGCAGCATTCAGCTGTCAGATACTTCCCAGTATTTACTGTTAATGGAAACTCTGTATATCAGACTGCTCATAATGGTAACTTGAATTGGCACTATTTTCATGTCTCTTGTTTCACACCAAATTGTATTGTACATTTTCTTCTAAGCAGAATCTAGCCACTTCCAGTTATTTTCAAAAATAGTCATTTATGCTGCTTGAATTTGCAAACTGGTGTTTGTTTTCATATAGTAATCATATACTGGTTTGTCGCTCAAATAGTTTAACCGCTAATGCGCTTTGATATTCTTATTGTGATTTACCATTAGCAGCTAATGAATTGGAAGCCTTGCAACCATGTTGGCTTTTTTTAGGTAAAGTTACAGTTTTTATAGGTAAAGTTACAGTTGTTGTGGGTTTTTAATAACATAGGCTAGACCAGTCATTCCCAAACTGTGGTCCGCGGACCACTAGTGGTCCGTGAGGGTACTGCAGGTGGTCCGTGGAAAGGCAAAATAAAATAAAATAATATGTTTTTACCTTCATTTTACCAGGAAATTCCCATAAAAAATAAAAAGTAAAAAGAATATGTAGGCCTATATTGATATAACATTTGTATTTAATTGTCAAGTTATTGTGCGATAACAAAAATAGGCTAGTGGCGCTCGGCCGTGACGTTCAAGTTCAGTGTATGGATCGGTGGATAGCAACAGGTTCTTTGAAGAGAAAAGAGACAGAGGCAGAAGTTACAAAAAATTAAGAGATTGACAGTGAGTCGGATGCATCTATGAGCCAGAATAAATACATTAAATATGTAGCAGCCGTTGTCTGCAGTAAACTTTCTTTTAACAAGCCTGTTGTACTGATGTGATGACTAGTTATAGTTTTGGTGCTAGTAAGCCTATTTAGAGGTGCGGAATAATTCAGGTAGGACTGTGTGTAGACATATTTTATTATGTGTGTTATGAGGTGGTCCGCAACATTTTTTGATTACAAATAGTGGTCCACACACACAAAAAGTTTGAAAACCCCTGGGCTAGACGAATTAAAGTTCACTAGAGGAGAAATTGTATTTATGTTAACATTGCCCAATGCCCATGTCTGTGGCTGACTAGTGTGAAACAACATGCTTTATGGATTATTATAACCTGCGACATTACGGCACGGACAGACGAAGGAAGGAGGCTGAGGAACAAGGTCAGAGTGGTTCTCTCACAACAGCTCATACTCCCAGCTGCACACATCTGAGTTTCAGTGTCGAAGAGGCGATTCCTTGTGTCTTGTGAGACATTTCCAAGACATTCATCTGGGGCCCATCATCGCCAACACTTCGCTTTCCCCTCAATGACCCTGATCAGCTCTCAGTTTTTATGTGTTTTTGCACTCTCTGGTCAATCCTGACATGCCTAAACATGAAACATATGCCTCACTATATTGTTGAGTAGCAGCCAAGTAAACTTGAATGCACCAGTCCATGGTAACTTAATCGTAGGTGGACTGCGGCCTACCTGTTTTAAGTTTCACGCTTACAACTTTAAGAGGTAATTACTTGCCTGATTCTACACGGCAAATGCAGTAAAACAGGCTGAGTATGTTATCTCCAACCGTCATATACTGTATGTGGACCACTTACTAGAGCATTTACGTTTTGCATAGTGTTTAATTTTTAGACTTGCTATAAAATACTTTATTTTTACATGCTTAGTAATGTGAATTCGCTCTTCAGTTTACAGTCATAAAAGTGCTTATGTCTTGGGATAGTGTAAAAAAAGTGAATTCAGAGACACCTCTAGTTTTCTAATAGGAATAGCTGTATTTAAAAGCTCAATGCTTCAAGAAAGTGATGTGTTACAGACAACTTGCAAAGGATTTTTGCATGAATACAGCAATTCAGATGAATTCCAGTAATTCCTGAGCATTTGTGGCCTGTTCATACATGAATCTTTGTCAGGAACACTGTAAAAAAAAATGTAAGTACAATATTTGGATGTTTAAGTCATTTCAACTTGAATTACATTAAACTGACTTTAAAAATTAGTTAAATCTTGTATAACATAAAACATGAGTTAAATCAATGTAAAACACATATGTTGTCATAACTTATTGATCATGTAATTTTTTTACAGTGAAAATTCTGCATGATAAACATTTTAATAAGTGCGTCTGTTCCAATCGGTACAAACATTCACATAATGTCAATGCAACACGGAGGGGTTCTAACACTTTCTCCATCACACTGCGAAGAAAACTGGCCAACCAATAAGATTTGCGCTTTTGCTCACATGCCCAGAGCCGGTGCCGTTACATAAAACTAAGACTTGGTAAAACTACAGCTGTCTAATACTTTTTTATCTTATCATTGATCTGAACAGACTAATCTAATGCGGATATAGCATAACATTTTCTTGACAAACATTTGTCTTGTTGAGAACAGGCCTTGAGGAGGTCCTGCTCTCAAGCTGGTGCTTTATTTGGAGCAAAAGTATTCTAGTCAACCTGATATCATAAGAATATGAGTTGGCAATTTCATATGAATTGAATGGAATCGAATGATTTGTAGATAAAACGCCACCATGTAGGTCCACCCCTAAACCCAATCCTCAACATAGCATGAGCAGATTGTACGAAAAAAATATTCATTTCGCCACCAATGCACCAAATCGTAGGAATTGTCATGAAAGTGTTTCGTTTTAGTGCATTTCGGGTAAGTGAACACTGGAAAAACTGAATGATGTATACTGGCTGGAGGAAATATATCACCTTGTTTCTGGAGCCAAAGTCAGTTATCAGATTTTATACATATCTGTCTTTTCTCCGTCATGGAAGCAACAACATCAAAAAAAAAAAATCTGGTTTTATGTCCTTGGGAATGTCTCTCACTACCTGCATGGGCAGTGAATCATTGAAATATACTGTTGTTGCCATGGGCTCCATTCTTTAGTCGTTCATGTCAGGAAAAAAAGTATAAATCATGGTGATAAACGGTCTGCCTCTGAGTTTTATTTAAGGCAGGGATGTGGTTCTTCCACTACAAGGGAAGTTTTTGTATGTCTAATCATTCAAAGGAGTGCAAGAACATCCTGTGCATGTTTGGAGCGGCTGTTGTAGTTTTTCTCCTCTCTGGTGAGCTCTGATTTTAACACAAAGGTGTGGAAAAGGGAATATTAGTCTCTAGATGATAACCTGATATGAGAAGCGTTTGGGTCATAAACTCTCCAAATGTTGCTTCACCTTCGAAATGTGCTAATCGCTTCCCAGATGATTTGGCATCATTGTCTGTTCCCATCTACTGATTGCCAAATGCTGGAAAGCCAAAGAATGTTCTCATTCATTTCGGATACGGCATCAAAACATTTCAGACACATTAATTGGAAAACATACTTCACAATACAAATGGCGATGCGATGTAGAGTTTTGGAATGTGCTCGGATTTCATTTATGACTTTATAACGAGAACAAACTGAATCAACGCTACAATGTCATTGTAGTTTAGCCGAATATATGTCCGGTTGCAAGAGGCTGTGAAATTAAATGACAAATAAAATTAAATCAAACAATGTAATCAAAACAACTGAACT
This sequence comes from Gobio gobio, assembly GCF_949357685.1. Classification (NCBI taxonomy): domain Eukaryota; kingdom Metazoa; phylum Chordata; class Actinopteri; order Cypriniformes; family Gobionidae; genus Gobio; species Gobio gobio. Next base: position 24,481,841 of record NC_137107.1, read on the forward strand.
TTTGCATTATTACATTAAAGTGTTTTGCAACATGTGCATATGCAAACATTCATTCTAAAACAAATGTGTCAATGCTCAACAACAACAACAAAAAAAAACAAGCTTTAAGTTGCTTTTCAGTTTTACCTGGTTTATGCTGGTCTAAATGCCCTTGAATGTGCATTTCTAGCACACCCTAAATCTTAAAAGTTAATAAAAAAAAATAACAAGTGCAACACACTCATAATGTGCACTTTTTACTATCAAATTAAAAGTTAAGTTAAAGTGCGTCTTGAATACTTGTTTTAAAGTGATAGTTCACCAAAAACAAGAAAATCTGTGTTATGTTTAAAAATCTCCTGGCTCTTGAATGGCAAGTGAATGAAGGACGAGATTTTGAAGCCCAAAAAAGTGGATCCATCCATCAGAAAAGTAATCCATACTGGGGGGTTAATAAAGGCCTTCTGAAGCAAAAGCAATGTTTTTTATGAGAAAAATATCCATATTTAAAACTTTATAAACTAAAATAAGTAGCTTCCGACAGACGGCTGTACACATCGATTTACGGCGAAAGAGTAACTCCTGACCTGACGCATGACGTACTGACAAACGCGGAAGCGCAGAGGACAAAGCAAAAAAAAAAAAAACACCGGTCATGATTTTGTAGTTTAAAACGAGAATGTTTTAAAAGAAATATAAGAGAAGAAGAGCTTGAGTTTGTTGCCAAACCCTATTTGTTTGAACCGCGAGAGGCGTCAAAGCTTAGGCTACTACTACACCCTACGTCATACATCGGGTCAGAAGTTACTCTTTTGGCCTTACTTGTTGTAGGCCGCCTGCTGCAAGCTATTTTAGTCTATAAAGTTTTAAATATGGATATTTTTCTTACAAAAATCCCTCGTGTATGGTTTACTTTTATTATAGATGGAAGCACTTTTTTGGACTTCAAAATCAGGACCGCCATTTTACAAAAGCACTACCATTATAAAGCTTGGAAGAGCATGGAACTCCTATTGTGTTCACCTGAAATAAGATCACCTAGGATGAGTAAATCATCATTTTCATTTTTGGATGAACGATCCATTTAAGTTTTTGCCATGCTTTAAAGAAGTACACTTATTTAATGTGTCGACTAGCATAGTAAAGCATATGTATCTGCGTACTTAAACGTTTTTTTCACAAGGGTGGTCTCCCAGCATGGCTAAGCTGACTGGTGTCCAGAAGCCCTCTACACCTAGGCCAGTATAACCAGGCCAGCTAAGACCAGCAAACCTGCTTAGGCTGGTTTGAACTTTTTCTCTATGAATACTATATTCGCATGTAATCTGCACCCCTATTATGTGGATGTGTAAATATTTCCATGAGTTAGACAAGGCTTTCAACAACTGAAACCTTGATACTATCGATCCAGAACTGGAAACGTGACTAGACTTGACATGGAAAAAGAAAGGAAGAAAACATCTAATTACATAAAATGAGGAAATAGTCCACAAGAAAAATAAATACTCCGTCGTCTGGCAAGGTATCTAAACTGAAAGCATGTTAATGTTGCAACAGGCACAGGCATGATGCCTCCAAAACAGACTGAGGTCAACAAAATCTGTGAACCGGACCTGCCAACTTCTTTCTAACCTGAGCTCAGAATAACAAGACACGGCTCAGTGCATGTGAAGAGTCAGGCGTCTAACGCAAAGACCACACAAATCCTTTCCTCCTTTCCATTGGATAAAAGTTATCTAGGGTCAGTCACATGACACTTGTTTTTGTCTGGATCTATTTATTCAAAAATATACTGCATAGAAATGTAATATATAGCAAAAACCTGTTATTTGATAAGCATGCTATAATTCCTAGGGAGTTGGGGGATATTAAACTCTTGAAAAGAAAACTTTATATAGTATGTTTTTTTAAGTATTATTTCGGTAACACTTTACAATAAGGTTCATTTATTAAACATTAGTTAATGTATTAACTAACATGAACTAAACATCTTTGTTAACGTTAGTTAATAAATGATACAGCTGTTAGTTCACAGTGTATGAACTAATGTTAACAAGATTTTAATAAAGTATTAGTAAATGTTGAAATTAACATGAACAAAGATTAATAAATGTAGACGTGCAGTTCATGATTATTAATGTTAACTAATGAACCTTATTGTAAAGTGTTACCATTGTTTCTTAAGGGGGATTTTTTATTTTATTTTATACAACAGATATCAGATAAATTGATATGCTAGGTTGTAAAATGTCATGAAATGCAACTCCCCAAAAAGAATGAATCATTCTTGATAGTCACAAAAAAATACTTGTAAACTTTTGAGAATATTGATTAAAACGTGAAATTTTAAAACAACATGAATACATACATTTCTAAGGACTTGTAGAGGTGTTTAACCAGATTTTTAAAAGTGTTTCTCTTTCTTTATCATGGACACTATTATTAGTCATTGACTCATCTTTTAAGACCATCAGATCTTGAGAAGCAGGTGTGTCTCTGAGATCAATCTTCTGCTCAGACAGCTGGAATCTTCTGGAGTTTTTAAAAAACACTGTTTTCCCACCAAGTTCAAGAAGCACTTGTTAATTACACACTGTACGCTTTCCCACACATGAACTATCATAATCACGCTCTCTGGTTGCAAGGCAAAGAAAACTTGACAGGATGATGCATGTTTTCACGCAAAAACCCTAATGGCCATTAGTGAATGACGACGTGAGGGATGGTTTACTATCTCTACATGTTTAATTGCCTGTGCTGCCCTTCATCATGACACAAAGGCTGAATGGAGTCTGCACTCCAAACAGAACACAGATGCTGCATATGAAAGTAACATTTGTCTGTGTGCAGTACATGTTGTGAAGCCTGTTCTCTGCTATTGATCCTCAAGATCTTCAAACGCTTCACAAGTCAACATTTCTCCATCGTGTTCCACTGATTCATGGCAGAACATGATGAATACAGTGATAGAGTGTGGATATGAAATGCATATGAAAATGTGATGTGCAGCATCTAATGGTTCACATGTGTCTCCGTGATGAAGCAATGCGCACATCAATCACTCAATGAACAGGCTATTCCAATACTTGTCAGCCAAGCCAAATGCAACAAAACTGCCATCTACATCATCCTGCATACTAAATATTCTGGGGCCTGGTTTCACAGACAGGGTTTAGATTAAGCCAGGATTAGGCCTTAGTTCAATTAGGGCATTTAAATAGCTTTTAAATATGCCTTAGAAAAAAGAAAAAAAAAACATTACTGTTGTGCAACGGCACTGATATATTTTAAGATATGTCAGTGCAAGTTTCTTTCAGTTAAAACAGCTCAAACATGCATTTTAGTCTGGGACTATCTTAAAGGTGCTGCGTGTAAGTTTTTGACCGTACTAAAGCATTAAAATACCATAATATGTTTGCAGATATTTAGGAATCATGCTAAGTTCACATAATCGTTTCTCTAAAAAACAATGCTACAGCCAGTTATTCTACTTTGAAATGTGCGTTCCGTGTTGAAATGTCTGTTTTTGTTTTGGTCTGTGCAATACTGCACACTTTACCCAATAGTATTTCGACAGCACAGGTTGCCAGTCGGCGGAAAAAAACACAGCGTATTGCAGCAGCCATGGAAGCCAGCAAACAAACTGGGTCAGAGATTGCTAGGGGTAAATTTGTTGAATTTACTTAAAAAAGCTGCGTCAAGTGGTTCCACACAACTATATTGAGTCATTTTTACAAATAACAATTGAGTTATATGAACAAAAGAAAGTCAAGTAAAGCTGACAAAATTTCTTTAAGTAAATACAAACCATTTGAATTTGTCACTGCTACATAATATTTATATGTGCAGTTTACTTAATAATGTTATGTTAAATGTATAAAAGTTTATTATGTTAGGTGAATACATTTATTGATTTAATTTACCTTATTAAATTAACTACACTGAAAAAAATGATTCGTTGAATTTACTAAAAATCGCAATCAATTTATTTTATCTCAATTTAAACAAAAACACATGCAATTCCCATAAAACCAATTTTTTTTTAAATTAAAATCAAAAAACGCAATTCAAATTATTTAAACGAGCACAAATTAATTATGCTTAATTTAATCAGGCCATAATGATTTTTTTCAGTGTATTAGCTCTACAAGTGTAGGTGGAAAACTATTAAATATAACAAAAATTCATAATATTAGAAACAAAATGTAAAAATGACTTAATGAGTGAATGAGTTGCAACAGCCTAAACACAGACACCACTCTTCTGCATAATGGTAACCACAAAATTACAGAAACTCCTCTAAGTGTCCAACATAACTGCACATAACACTAACATAAACTAACAACATCTTTTCCTTTACTGAAAAAGATAAAATAACACTTTAATCCCTAAATTTACTCTCCAACTGTAGTCCCTTGCAAAGCATGCTGGGAACTACAGATCCACTGCCCAGTTTGTTCGTTTCACTCAGCAATGTTAAGTTGACCGAACAAACACTTATTAAGTAAAGCTGACAATATTCATTTTTAGTAGAAACAACTCAGTAAATCTAAGTAAATTTAGTTACATGAGTTTTTTAAGTAATGTGAACAAGAACGATTTGACTGCAACCAACAACAGTGAAAGTTCCTTTTTTTGAGTGGATACACCTATGCCACGGTTCGGTTCATGTCACGGTTTTGGAGCCGTGGTTCATGGCGGGCACCAGCAATAATAACTCTAGATTCACTTTTAACAACAGCAATAATTTAACTTTATACTTTGGCTTCACGTTTTCTTTAGAGCAGTTAGCATACATGAGTAAACTCAAAATAAATAAATGTCTGCACAGACTAGTCAGAAATAATCTACAAATTTTAGCATAATGTAAAAAAAAACATTTATTTCATAAAAATTGATGAGACACACAAGTAATGTCCCACTGTAGCCTACTTAACAAACAAATACATTGTATGAATATGACTAATACTGAAGAATAAATAGGCCTATAAGTTAAAGATATTAAATAGCAGTTTTTGTTAATACAATAAAGTAGCCACCACACTAATTAAATATACAAAATAACATAAAGTGAAAATAAAGTGGCATTTTAGGGTTATGGAAACAACAATGAAGCATGAAAACTGCTCCTGATAAACAGAATGTACATCATAACTGCATGCAAATCCTTCCCAGCTAACACACGTCGAACCAGTTACGCGATTTATTGATACTTTGCTTTTATTTCATGACTTACAAATTGACATCGTAACGTTTGTTTCTCTTGCGCTTATAGTATACGACGTGATAGGGCGCGCGTGAGTGTGCACTACGAGTGTGTGCTAAAGAGTGTGCACTACGAGTGCAGTAGAACGGCTGACAGGACAGGAAAGCGGTTTTCTGAGGTGAGAGAGATTTTTTATTTTGTAACAAGCTACGAAAATGAGGATGTTGCTCCAACTAAGGTAACATTTTGCTTACCTGGCAAATGGGGAAATGGGGAAACTGGCTCTTTGTCCTTCCACCATGCAACTTCAGCGATCACACAAGTCACGTGACATGCACTTGGAAGACAAAAGTTAGTGTACACCTAGTAAATAATATTATTAAAATAATATTTAGTAAAAATACAGCTCTTATTAGTTGTTAAAAGTGTACTAATTACTATTTAATCAAATGGAAGAAATTTATTTTTTTTGTGGCATAAGATGAAGTGAGAGCTGGGCCGAGGGCGGCAAGGGCAGGGCGGGGCGCGTTCCATTTCAACCACTAGCTGTCATTCTTACATACAGCACCTTTAAGCCTTGTCTGTGAAACTGGGAATGGGTTATTCCCACAGGTGAAGTGTGTGATTTGTGCACCACTACAACCGGGACTGCATGAATAAGTGTTTTCCTGAAAACTCAACCTCCATTAGTCAGAAAAACTGATAGCTCCCTCACCAAACTCCCTTCAATGGAATTTCTATGTGAGATACCAGGAAGTGATATAACTATGAATTATAAAGCACATTTTACTATGGGTCAAGATTTGGTTGATTAACATGACCCTATTAGCTCCTGCTGGTTGATGCTTTAACTACATTTTATGGTGCAAAAAATATTATTATACTATGCAAAAGTAGTCATGTATTCTGATAAAATTATTTTTTGCAAGCAACATATAAATAGTAAAAATGTAATTGTATGTAATGTAGTAGTAGATGTTTTAACTGTGACAATTCTTTACATGTTCTAAAATATGTCACACTTTCATGTCACACTTAAAGGCAAAATATGTAAGATTATGGATTAAAATCCAAAAAACCCTAGAACTGTGTTATATAATTTTGTTGACTTGTTTTATTAGACAAGGGAACAACTGTTTGGAACCATTTATAGACAGAAATCTAATTATTGTAATTGCATGCAATTTAGCAACACGAGCCTTTCAGCATTTATTAATATGATATTCTAATATTGATCTAGCTTACTGCAGTGTGCAACAAGTGTCTCATAGCAGCCGCGGAGCAAACACACAGGGTAACGTTATAACATCATTTTCAACACACTCAAATGTATCTAATACACTCTAAAAAAAAAAAGGTTCTATATGGCACCAAAAATGGTTCTTGGCTCGTAATCATAGGGGAACCTTTTTAAGTGCACCAATAGCACCAATTTTGGTGCTTCAGTGGTTCTTCAGAGGTTCTTCACCGGTTCTTTGACCAAGGTGCTATATAGCACCGCTACCATATACAGAACATGTTAAGATATGGTGCTATATACACTCTAAAAAAAAGGTTCTATATGGCACCAATTTTGATGCTTCAGTGGTTCTTCAGTGGTTCTTCACCGGTTCTTCACCGGTTTCTTTGACCAAGGTGCTATATAGCACCGCTACCATATACAGAACATGTTAAGATATGGTGCTATGTACACTCTAAAAAAAAAAGGTTCTATATGGCACCAATTTTGATGCTTCAATGGTTCTTCAGCGGTTCTTCAGAGGTTCTTCACTGGTTCTTTGACCAAGGTGCTATATAGCACCGCTACCATATACAGAACATGTTAAGATATGGTGCTATGTACACTCTTAAAAAAAAAGGTTCTATATGGCACCAATTATGATGCTTCAGTGGTTCTTCAGCGGTTCTTCACTGGTTCTTTGACCAAGGTGCTATATAGCACCGCTACCATATACAGAACATGTTAAGATATGGTGCTATATACACTATAAAAAAAGGTTCTATATGGCACCAATTTTGGTGCTTCAGTGGTTCTTCAGCGGTTCTTCACCGGTTCTTTGACTAAGGTGCTATATAGCACCGCTACCATATACAGAACATGTTAAGATATGGTGCTATATACACTCTAAAAAAAAGGTTCTATATGGCACCAATTTTGATGCTTCAGTGGTTCTTCAGTGGTTCTTCACCGGTTCTTCGACCAAGGTGCTATATAGCACCGCTACCATATACAGAACATGTTAAGATATGGTGCTATATACACTATAAAAAAAGGTTCTATATGGCACCAATTTTGGTGCTTCAGTGGTTCTTCAGCGGTTCTTCACCGGTTCTTTGACTAAGGTGCTATATAGCACCGCTACCATATACAGAACATGTTAAGATATGGTGCTATATACACTCTAAAAAAAAGTTCTATATGGCACCAATTTTGATGCTTCAGTGGTTCTTCAGTGGTTCTTCACCGGTTCTTCACTGGTTCTTCGACCAAGGTGCTATATAGCACCGCTACCATATACAGAACATGTTAAGATATGGTGCTATGTACACTCTAAAAAAAAAGGTTCTATATGGCACCAATTTTGATGCTTCAGTGGTTCTTCAGCGGTTCTTCAGAGGTTCTTCACTGGTTCTTTGACCAAGGTGCTATATAGCACCGCTACCATATACAGAACATGTTAAGATATGGTGCTATATACTGTACACTATAAAAAAAAGGTTCTATATGGCACCAATTTTGGTGCTTCAGTGGTTCTTCAGCGGTTCTTCACCGGTTCTTTGACTAAGGTGCTATATAGCACCGCTACCATATACAGAACATGTTAAGATATGGTGCTATTTACACAAAAAAAAAAGGTTCTATATGGCACCAAAAATGGTTCTTCGTCGTAATCATAGAGGAACCACTTTTGGTGCTATATAGCATCATATCTTAACATGTTCTGTATATGGTAGCGGTGCTATATAACACCTTAGTTAGCGGTCCTATATAGCACCTTATTCAAAGAACCGGTGAAGAACCTCTGAAGAACCGCTGAAGAACCACTGAAGCACCAAAATTGGTGCTATACAGCACTTAAAAAGGTTCCCCTATGATTATGAGCCAAGAACCATTTTTGGTGCCATATAGAACCTTTTTTTTTTTAGAGTGTATGATAAAACAGGGCTGCGTTACCCCACATAAGCATGAGCGGAAGAAGCGGAAGCGGCAATGTGGCATAATAAAAGTTCCGCTGCTGTCGAGTCGAGCTTGTCTCTCATTAGCAATCGCTTCAGCAGCCTCGTTCAGCTCCCACAGCACTCGGCCCTGCTCTGCTTCATACTACAGAAACGTTCATAATCTCATCCATGAACATGATTTCTGCCCGAGTCCTGTCCCGATTCTTTTCCACCGGCTGTGAGGTGAAAACTACTCCCATGAATCCGCACTCAATCTTGGCATCATCAAGGTATGCCATAGACAACCTCTAGTGGCGAAAAACTACATAGTGAGATAATCGTAAATGAAGCATTTGAAACTATGATGTCAAATAACTTAAACTTAGACAGTTTTACGACTCAATTATTATTTCAATCAAAGAACTGCTTTAAAGAGATAATTCACCCAAATATATAAATATAGATTACATCATATGTTGTTCCAAGAAACACCAACATTTTTATCTTTTGGGTGAACTATTCTTTTAATAAAGTGCTTTTAAGAAATACAAACTGCTTTTTAAACCTTCACTGTCACAATTATACAGGGGGTAGCCTTTAACTAAGAGGGATAGGAACAACCAGATGAAAGGTCAAGATTTAACTGATGACTCCTTAGTGCAGGGGTTTTCAAACTGGGGTCCGGGGACCCCCAGGGGTCCTCCAGAAGGTTCTAAGGGGTCCTGAGAAAATTTCTGAGTTTAAAAAGACAAAGCAAAAATGGATAAAGTCTACCGAATATTCTAACGGTTTCATTTCTAAATGTATCTCTCCTTTCTTGCCATAAACATTCCAGAAATGTATGTTTGCTTTGTATCTTTCTAGTGAGTTTTTCCTCACTATAGTCCACTTTATTTCACTCACTGGGGTTGTAAGGCAGTTTTCCTAACACAGTACGCTGCTTGCATACATTTATTGTGAAAAAGTTGCTTATTTTTAATTGAAAATGTTCTTCTTCGGGTTTATACATCCAACAGTAATAGCCAATTTAAGTTGGTCACACTTACTATTTATCTAACAGTTTAAATGTTTTTTTCGTACATAAAAATAAATGGATTTTAGGAAGGGGGTCCCTCATAAAGGTTCATTATATTTGGGGGTCCTTGGCATCATAAAGTTTGAAAACCCCTGCCTTAGTGGACGCTCTGCCAATGATCTCACTCACTAAATGTGCACAATAGTGCACTAAAAGAGTCAACAGTGTAACGAGTGTGGTGTTTATTGCAACGTCAAAGGTCTGTGATTGTAAAATAGTATGTGAAATGAAATGTGTGAGATTCGCCTGTCCTAAATGGGTCTAAATCCAAATTCCAGCATAAAATCCCTGAATATAATGCCTTGATCCTGCCAAGAATTCAGATCAACTGTAATTACAGGCAATTTAATGTGAAAGATCGAATGAAAGAAAATAATATAACACTAAATTATGTTCAACTTATTCTTGAACCCAACAATAAGTAACTGTATATGGCTTCTGTGATCAAAGAAGCCACAATGCAGGTCATATGAGTCGCATGGATCTGCTGACAGACGAGCCATATTTGTCATACTTTGACTGCAGTAAAGAAGTAATCAAAACAGTAATCCAGACTGCATAAATCTGTATGTCAAAGGGAAAGGTGTGTGCATTAGAACACGAGAACTCTCTAAATGAAGCACTTAAACCATAAATGTTTCCTTTGATGTGGCCTTGTTCAGTCACTAAATGTGTTCAACATGCTGAGGCTTGATTCTCCTTTACTTACCCCAGATGGACAGCAGTCAGAACGGTATTTACATTGGCATGGGAATTGCATGGGTGTTTAAGTTACATTAGGACATAAGAAGTGTTGTTTTTAATTTTTTGTTGTTGTTGCTAGAATACGTTCAGGGGCATCACACACCCTAAAGGAATCACTGGGCTGATATACAGCATTTTGCCATTTATATTTGCAAATGTGAGGAAATATAAAACTGCTGAAATCTGCAATTCAACTTTATTATCATTGTGTTGAGTACAAGTACAGAGCCAATGAAATGCAGTAATAGCATCTAGCCAGAAGTGCTAATAGTAAATTGCCTAAACCCCTTAAAAAAAACTGTAAGCCATAGACCAGTACAGTACTTAGGCTAGTTTAAGATGGCTTTTCAGCAGATAAAGAACATAGATGATTTTTTGGAAAATGTTAAAGGATTAGTTCACTTCAAAGTGAAAATTTCCTGATTATTTACCCCCATCTCATCCAAGATATTAATGTCTTTCTTTCTTCAGTCGAAAACAAATGAAGTTTTTTGAGGAAAACATTCCAGGATTTTTCTCCACATAATGGACTTCAATGGCAACCAACGGGTTGAAGGTCCAAATCAATGCAGTTTTAAAGGGCTTCGAAGGGCTTCAGAGGACTCTGCACGATTCCAGCTGAGGAATAGGGTCTTATCTAGCGAAATGATCGGTCATAAAAAATTTAATAAAAGTATATACTTTTTAACCCTAAATGCTTGACTTCGGTGTTGTGCTTTATGACGTATGATGTATCATGTCAGAAAGGTCAAGCCCGGACTATTTTGAAGTTGGAGGAGAACATGAGATGGCCGACCCAGTGCCGAAAAATGCCATCTCATGTTCTCTTCCAACTTCAATATAGTCCGACATAGTTGTTTTACCTTACCTTTACCTTGTAAAGGCTGTTTGATTTAGTCTTTGCACATTTGTTTTAAAACTAAGTCAGTACTTCCACGCACATCACACGTGACCTTTCCGACGTGATGATGTCATACGCAGTGAAGAATCACAACACCGAAGTAGAGCATTTATGGTTAAACAGTATATTTTTATTTTTTGAAGAAAATGACAGATCGTTTTGCTAGATAAGAACCTATTCCTCATCTCGGATCGCACAGAGCCCTTTGAAACTGCATTGATTTGGACCTTCAACCCGTTGGTTGCCGTTGAAGTCCATTATGTGGAGAAAAATCCTGAAATGTTTTCCTCAAAAAAAAACGTAATTTCTTTTCAACTGAAGAAACAAAGACATGAACATCTTGGATGACATGGGGGTGAGTAAATTATTAGGACATTTTCATTTTGAAGGTAACTAATCCTTTAAAATCATCAGATTGTGTCAAATTGACAGTTTTCTGCCAAGTGCAACAACTTAATTTAGTGTTTTAATATCATCAAATGATCTTGTTTTTCTCCATAGATTATTATATGACTATCACCTGCACTTGAACATTGACCTGTGGAAGGCAATCTGAGGTCATAATATGCTGAGTCTTCATAATGTAACTAAGGGGATTTTTGTACTCCAGGCCAGGTTTTACACATGCACCCATTATCTATTCTACAGGGACACTTGACAGTATTTCCTATTATTAGAACTTCAAAAACATCTAATCGTCCTTCTGTTTTGCACTTATACTAAATGATTATTCCAAGTAAGATATATAAAAGCAAGCAGCTTGTAACGCCCCAGATCTTTAGTGAATTGGATCACTGACCAGATACCCAAAAGGCCCAGTGTGGATGAGTATAAAAACATGGAGCGATGATCCGGATTCGACTCTATAAGAAGAGGCAGGCTTGGAAAGATTGCTGCTAGTCGCTTTGGCTCCTGTTTGCCAGCACAGTAACGATGAAGATCCTGTTTCTGATCCCACTTTGCCTGAGCCTGATTCTCAGCAGCTGTGCACAGAGGCCTGAACCCTGCAGTAAGACCTGACATTTTGTCCCTTGCCTGCACATTATAGTACTCTTTATGCTTTAGCAGTTGAAAGAACTATGCTTGTTTTGGATCCTTTGAGAAATTTAAATGAAGCTTGTTATTCTCACTTGTCTTCCAGAGTCTCCACCCTTGCTAGAGGGGGCACTGACCGCGGTAAGTGAAGCCGCTTGACATTTCAATTTTATTCCTAACTTCACTGGCTTATTTCTGCAGAAAACTACCTTCTGCAAAGGCTAACTGTGAGTTATGTGAAAGTGTTCTCACTAATATGATCTTCCTCTCCAACACAGTTCATCCCTGGGCAGCACTTGCGTGTTTTTGAGAAATTCTCCTATGATGCCTATGGACAGAATGTACGAGTTCGAGTAGCTGGGAGGGAAGGAGACGAGACCTTCTTTGTAGACAGGCTTCTGCTCTTTAGAGAGGTAAAGTACCACGGTTAAAGGAGAAATAGCAAAACATAAATTTAGCTAAATTGATCATTGGGGACTGTGTTGCTGACTCTTGATAATATGACTGGAGTTTGCGCTCCTCTCAACAGGGGGTCAACTATGAGATCCACTACCGCAACCAAACTTGTATTAAGACTTCATTAAAGGTGCCATTCAGACATATTGGGGTTCCCCATGATGCCCATTTCCTGAACCAAATGGTCTTGGGTAGCAGCTCTATACAAGGACAAGGATTGCTCGTCAATAACTGGAATGGAACAGCGGAGGAAACAAAAGGTAATGTGCGCCGTTATGTTGCCTGATGATTTGTTGCCCCTCCTGAGGTTAAAAAAACAAAACTGCATGCATTTTGCGGAAGAACATTGTTTTGGTAAATTTAGTTGTGCTTCAGCTATGCATGACTGTGCGGATGAACATATTTAACATAAAAGTCCCTTAATGGATTACAATTCAATGTTAGAGAGCTACATATGACAAAATCATTTGAATAAAATACTTACTCACCTGTTGAGTAATAAAAACACCATCTTCGCTCAGCTTTTACAATATTTCAAATCCCTCAGTTCTCCCCATCTCCAAAAAGTAGTGCTGTAGTACTCGAGACCGGTCTTGGTCTTGTCTCGGTCTGGACCACATTTGTCTCGGTCTCAGACTTAGACGTCTCAGGATTTTATCTAAAGACTGGTCAATACCACAACTGCTGGGATATTACTAAATTGCCGGTGCATTCTCTGATTTATTTATTAACATCATTAACGTGATTGGATGTAAAACTTACTGCTTCTAATTTGATTTATTTATTCTGCCAGTTCAGAAATGAATGAGGGAAATGTCACCAAAATTAATACAAATGCTTGCAAAATTTAAGTTGCAAAAAAGTGATATAATAATGAAATATCACAAGAGCAAGAGAGCTGTTTTCACAAATTGAGCATGACTGCAAAAATGATATTGTTTTTATACAAAAATTCCAGAATTTTTCTCAACATTATTTATGCATTTGTAATTTACCAATTCAGATGCATCTTCTGTACCACCTCTACAGTGCAAAGATGAATTTTGTTGTTAATGATTTCATTTGATTGGTAACAGCTCTATAAAGTGTCTTATTCTAATTTCTCAGGCAGTAATGTGTATCTTTATGAATTTAAGGAGTGCTGGTCTGGTCTTGGTCTTGACTCTGTCTCAACACACATTGGCCTTGATCTGGTCTTCTCTTTTTGCCAGTAGACTCTCCTCTGATTGCGTCTTTTTAAACGGGTGATTCCACGGAGGTTATTTTGAGTGTACTATATTTTGAAATATAAACAAATTGTAATCTTTATGGCTGCAATTATTATTACGTAATTATAATTGCATAATAATATTATTGTGCGTTAACTCTTACTGCACGCACGCAACTCTTAATGCACGCACCACAACAGACATTAAAAATGGTGGTTGAAATAAAATTCTGTGTGAACTCAACCAATCAGCATGTTCAGCGCCCAAGTCCCACCCCCAAAAGTTCCTGAACTTTGAAAAAGCAAACTTCATTTAGACCCTGGTCCCTGCGGTCGAAACACACAGAGTACCACACCAAAGTCCCTAGTTCCTGGGGAAAGTTCCTGCGGTGGAAACACAGCTATACACTCCAAAAATATTGGGACAGACGCATGTTTACCACTGCTTTCCTTTTAATTACACTTTTTATTAGTCTGGGAATTGAGGATACTAATTGTTGCAGTTTTGCAAGTGGATTTTTCACCCAATCTCATCTGATACAAGACAGCTGCTCAATAGTCCATTGTCGTCATTGTCTGATTTTCCTTTTCATGATGCACCATACATTTTCAATAGGAAACAGAGCTGGACTGCAGGCAGGCAGGCAGTCAAGCGCATTCAGTGTCTACAAAGCCACTCTGTTGTAGCACATGCTGAATGAGACCTGGCATTGTCTTGCCTCCCAAAGATGTCATCTTGATGCCATTAAATGTCTCTGTACAATCCCAATATACGCCTCCATGTCAGTGGTGCCTTCACACACATGCAAGTCACAGATGCCGTTTGCAATGATGTACCCCCATACCATGGCAAATGTTTGCTTTTGCACCTGTCACTGATGAAAGTCTGGATGGTCCCTTTCGTCTTGAGATCTGGGGAATTTGGAGGCCAAGTCAACACCTCAAACTCATTGTGCTCCTTAAACCATTCCTGAACCATTTTTGCTTTGTGCCAGGGCGCATTATCCTGCTGAAAGAGGCCACAGCCACCAGGGAATAGCCTACTGTTTCCATGAAAGGGTGTACATGGTCTGCAACAATGCTTAGGTAGGTGGTACGTGTCAAAATTAACATCCACATGGATGGCAGAACCCGAGGTATCCCAGCAGAACATTGCCCAAAGCATCACACTGCCTCCACCGACCTGCCTTCTTCCCATAGTGCATCCTGGTGCCATGTGTTCCCCAGTTAAGCAATGCACACGCACCCGGCCATCCACGTGATGTAAAAGAAAACATGATTCATCAGACCAGACCACCTTTCGGCGGTAGACAGGGGTCAGCATGGGCACCCTGACTGGTCTGCGGCTATGCAGCCCCATACGCAACAAACTGCAATGCACTGTGTATTCTGACACCTTTCTATCAGAACCAGCATTAACTTCTTGAGCAATCTGAGCTACAGTAGCTCGTCTGTTTGATCGGACCACACGGGCCAGCCTTCGCTCCCCACGTGCATAAATGAGCCTTGGATTGAGTGAGGATTTGAGTGAGTTTGACAAGAGCCAAATTGTGATGGCTAGATGACTGAGTCAGAGCATCTACAAAACTGCAGCTCTTGTGGGTTGTTCCCAGTCTGCAGTGGTCAATATCAATCAAAAGTGGTCCAAGGAAGGAACAGTGGTGAATCGGCAACAGAGTCATGGGCGGGTCACTCAACTCACTCAAATCCACCCATGACCCTGTCGCCGGTTCACCACCAGTTCACCACTGTCCATCACAATTTGGTCCTTGTCAAACTCACTCAAATCCTTACGCTTGTCCATTTTTCCTGCTTCTAACAAATATACTTTGAGGACGAAATGTTCACTTGCTGCCTAATATATCCCCACCCACTGACAGGTGCCGAAATGAAGAGATAATCAGTGTTATTCACTTCACCTGTCATAATGTTATGCCTGATTGGTGTAGCTTTCTTCTTGCGTAACAGAGATTCAAGTGGCATTCCTTGATGCAGCAGCAGACTGCTATGTGGCAAGGGTTTTCCCAAGTATTTAGCCCATGTGGCTGTATTTAACAGAGTCGCGTGACCGTTTCTCATGCAATGCCATCGGAGGGCTAGAAGGTCTTGCACATTTAACAGAGGTTTCCTGCCTTGCCCTAAATGTACTGAGATTTCTCTGGATTCCCTGAAGCTTTTCACTATGTATGTATCCTAAATTCTTTGCAACCAATTGCATTGAGAAATGTGATCTTTGAATTGTTTGACCATTCGCTCATGATATAGGGCACGAAGTGATGAACCATAACCCATCTTGGGTTGCAAAGACTGAGATACCCTCACCTAGTACCAGTTCACCTGCTTATTGTGGATTGTTTCAAAAGAGTTTAACTTGGATATTCTATAATATTTTCACTTTTATTTTGCCACTGTCCCAACTTTTTTGGAGTGTGCGCAGCCATCAAAATTAAAAAAAATTTAAAATATATATATATATATATATATATATACAAAATACAAGTTAAAGAGGATGAAAAAATCACAGATTCTTGAATTTATTGCATGTTACAAATTATCCCAACTTTTCTGGATTTAGAGTTACAAAAAAACAAGTTTTGGAAGAAGTATTGATAATGTATTGATGTTTTGAACAAAAACACGCTATATTTAAAGGGGTGGTGAAACATTCTTTCGAAGGCTTGATTGTGTTTGTGGGGTGCACTGTAACGTGTTCATGCTTTGTTTTTAAAAAAATTGCATTATTTTTCATATATTTTACCTTTATTCTACACTGCTCTGTCCCTCCTTGTAAAAACGGTCTGATGGTTTCTGGGTTCTATGAAGCCTGTCCCTCAAAAATACGCAATGGGCTCAGATTGGTTACCTTACCTTTACCGGTAGTCTGTGCTTTGGTAGTATGAGAAACAATGGCGTCAATAAAACCATACCAATTTGACTCCGAATCGGACCCAGACAATTTTAGTGAAGGTGATCGAGCAGAACCTGTTCAACCTGTTCAGTCCTCAAAGGGATTTTTTTGAGTAAAGACTGCGGATCTACAGTGATCGTTACTGAATGGCACTGTTACTTTTGTATTTTTAGAACGATTATAGACAAACATCTGTCGCAAGAACTATTAACCCAAAACAAACACTAAACATTGGCTTTACTATAGTAGCCAAATCAAACACAGAACCATGTTTAGCATGCCTGTAGATAAACAAGCATCTAATCAAAGAATAATTTACACTAATTCCAAGTTCGCTGTTAAGATTTAAAAAAAGTTTGTAACGTTAGGTGTTTGTCGGATAACGTTAAGTATGAATGAGCATTTAACAAACTGGTTTGCAGAGCCAAACAGCGTTGTCATTTGTTTACTTCCTTGCTACAACGTACAATTAACAATACGAACTATTACAGGAAAACACATCAACAAAAAAGAATTCATATTTACAGGTTGTGGCCTGTAAACAACTTCTAAATCCATCTTTCAGGACAAGCTGTTGTGCGAATCCTGCATTGAACTCGTGAAGATTGTGGAAGCTTTCCTCCGTGAAATGTGCAGCACAGAGAGCGAGATTTGGGTAATAATTATGAGGGACCGAGTTAAAAATAAATTTTAACCATTGATCCCTAACTCCCCCGTCCCTAGGAAGGCTGAACAAAGTGGACCTGCAATCCGGATGAAAATAAATTTCGTCTGCATTGCGGCAACAACATTCCAGCCTACTAACTATACCACAACAACTCTTCCCCACAGCAATAAAAAATGGCCTCGCCCCCCCTTATTTAATATTCTCGGAGGAGGGGTTTATGTAAATATTGGGGCTGGTGATGTCAACAACCTTGGAGGAATGTCTGTAGTCGCCTACCGGCCGTTTGCTGTAGTCCTTAGAAATTGATTTCTTTAAAAGCAAATATCTCCCTTTGCTTTAAACTTACGTTGTAACTTTGCAGATGTTGTTTATGCTCAAACAGAAACATTACACACTAGCTAAAGTTAGAAAAGTGAAATCGTGGTTTACCACCCCTTTAAGTATGTCATTGTCATTTCGGTTTGAGTGAACCGGTATAAAACAGGCATAAAAAGGTCTCTATTTCCCGTGCTAGATGGCTTATATTCTCTGTACTTTTCTCTGCAGAAAACTACCTGCTGACCTTCACTGCGTTTGGCTGTGTGCCTCTCTACACCATCGATTTCACACAGAAAGGGGAATTATCTGTCATGACAAGGTTAGTGTTCAAAAGTAGGCTGGCGTGTCCCATACAAAAACTATAACCATGTCTAACTCTGTTTTTCATTAAAGACCCAAGACCCATGGATAATACTTCAGTAATCAAGTCTGCAATCTTGTCCTTTGCTAAACCACATTTGTAGTACACTGAAGAATAACAGGAGATTATGCAACAGTGACCCGCTTAACCAATTACATGTGTTTACATTGCCTTTCCTCTTCCTCTGATCAAGGCTGCCTTCATGCAAGAATAACATGCACATAAATAAAAACAAAATGTGTGCTTCACGAAAACAACTAATTCAGTTAATAATGACTAAAAGAAAAGGAGGATGCTGAATGGGTCACAGACACAGATATAACCCTAATAGACAACATTTAGATAGTAAACAGTTCAGATGTGGCTCTATACGCATGTATGTGTATGTATGTGTATATATATGTATATAGCTCTGGGAAAAAATTAAGATACCACATACATACATACATACAGTACCGGTCGGAAGTTTGGAAACATTACTATTTTCAATGTTTTTGAAAGAAGTCTCTTATGCTCATCAAGCCTGTATTTATTTGATCAAAAATACAGGAAAAAACAGTAATATTGTAAAATATTATTACAATTTAAAATAATGATTTTCTATGTTAATATACTTTAAAATAGAATTTATTTATGTGATGCAAAGCTGAATTTTCATCAGCCATTACTCCAGTCTTCAGTCACATGATCCTTCAGAATGATTTATTATCAATGTTGGACAATATTTTTTATGATTCTTTGATTAATAAAAAGTAAAATAAAAAACATTTATAGATGACATTTATAGAATAACATTCTAAAAAAAATAGAAATATTTTTAACAATATGCTCTACCATTCAAAAGTTTGGGGTCAGTCATTTTTTCTTTTTTTTGTTGAAAGAAATTAATACTTTTATTTAGCTAGGATTGTTAATGTAAAACTGATAAAAAGTGATAGCAAAGATTTATATTGTTGTATAAGATTTCTGTTTTTGAATAAATGCTGTTCTTTTTAACTTTTTATTCATTAATGAATCCTGAAAAAAATTTCAGGTTCCAAAAAAATGTTAAGCAGCTTAACTGTTTCCAACATTGATAATAAATCAGCAAATCAGAATGCTTTCTGAAGGATCATGTGACTTAAGATGGGAGTAATGGCCGATTAAAATTCAGCTTTGCATCACATAAATAAATTCGATTTTAAAGTATATTAAAATAGAAAACCTTTATTTTAAAATGTAATATTTCACAAAATTACTGTTTTTCTGTATTTTTGATCAAATAAATGCAGGCTTGATGAGCATAAGAGCTTTTTTCAAAAACAATAAGAATAGTAGTTTCCAAATATGAATGTATATTCATAATTACATTTTCTGACAGTTAAATATACTAATTTTCTCATTATTTTGGATTGTTTCTTCTTACCAATTATTTTATACTATCACCCATTTGTTTCTGTCCAAGTATTTTATGATAACACCTTAGTCACCACTAGGGATCCTGAAGTAATTTCCTTAAGCAAATTAAAAGTCATTAACTTTAAATGAATCCAGAGGCCAACATGTTATACATGATTCCTTCTTTCCGTAGCTTCTTTGACCTAGTGGAGGGAATAGAGGACCCGAACGTCTTCATCCCACCTTCATTCTGTGATTCTGTGAAAGTGCTGCCGGCCAAAGAAGGTGTCGTGGTGAACTCCTTCATCGGTCTTCTTTAAGAGGAACAAAATGTTTGTTTTCAGTGCACAATTTTGATTTCTTTTAAACCTATGCACATTAAAAAAATAACGTGGCTATGCAAACTATGACTACTGCAAGTTATTTTTATTCTGATGAAAGTCCAATACAGTCATAAAGCAATTTCCATTCCCATCATAAATGACAGGCAGTCTTTAACTACAATAAACAAACAAAAAGAACTAAATGAAAACCATATACTGTATATACAACTGAAAAAGAAAAATATGATGAAGGTTATTCAGAGATAAACTGTACAATGTCCAGTGCCTTGTATAAGATTCTCCAAAATTCTGAGAGTCTTGGGGGGGTTTTGACAGGAAATTGCAATGTTGAGTGCTGGGTTCACATTTCAAAGGTTTAGAGTCGAGTCAAACCCACAGCACAGAGACAGACGAGGCCTTTAGCAGCCGATAGGAGCAGATCTGCTATTTGTATAGGATGTCGTAGTGGCCCGGTCGGTAGAGGAGGAAAATCTTGGGCTCGCCACCTTCAGGGAAGATGTGGTGATTGACTGTTCCTCCCTCTCCTCGATCCATGTACTCCACCTGGATGCACACGTTTAAAGCCTGAGCCAGAGCTATAATGTGAATGTGATCACTCTCTTTGGACATGGGCTCCACCTCCTGGCCAAAACAGAAGGACATGCTGGTTTAAAAATGTTGCAAAGTCATTGAAGAACAGGTTCATTTACAACAAGGGTGTCCAATCATGCTCCTGGAGGGCCAATGTCCTGCTGAGTTTAGCTCCAACCTTTCCCAACACACCTGTCTGGAAGTTTCTAGTAACCCTGAAGACCTTGATTATCTGGTGCAGGCACGTTTCATTAGGATTGGAGCTAAACTCTGCAGGACAGTGGCCCTCCAGGAGCAGGAATGGACACCCCCGGATCTACAAGAACTGGTTAAAAATAAAATCAGTGTTCAGTGTTACCTGTTGGCAAAACTCTCGAACGGTGCGACCGCCCTCTATGAAGTGCTGGAAGAAGTCTTCCTCTCTTTGCAGGTACCCAGAGGTCACGAGTCGCAGATAGACGACAAGATAATCCGATATGCTCTGCTCATTAAATGAGTTGAGCAGCTCACCTACAGACGGTTGCTTATCACATGCCTCAATCAGGTCCATGAACTGAAATGAACAAGACATGAGGAAATTAATTGTGCAGAAGAAATTCATTCAAGATTATAACTCCCCCCAAAGAAAGAAAAGGGTAAACGGTTATGAGATCTCAAATGCTGTACACATTTTCATACATAATTGTAATGTCAACGCAAATAAGCAGGACTGATTTCATGTTTCCAGTGTTGTAAACTTAAACTAAAACAATAAAACATAGCTTTGGGCTTGCAATATTTCTTTGGACACTGCAATGGTCGTGATATGATGTCACACTCTGTAGTGTCTTAAAAAATAAATAAATAAATAAATAAAGTAAAATCCAAAATTTACAATCTACTACACTTTCCTGCTGCACTCTTAATTCAGCAAAGAGGTCATGCCGTGACGTATCGATTCTATTGATCACACGTATTCACGTGACATAAATTCTCAGGTCAGAGTTCACCAAATTTGAACTTTGGAACGCAGCTAAATGCGAAAAACTTCTTCACACGAGCTGTCCGGTCCCATCCATATGAATGGAAGTCAATGGAACGAAAAGTGTAGTGTGAACGTCCCTTTAGAATAGTAGCCTTAAATATAATAAGCTGAAGTGCTAAATAAAAATTAAGCAAAATTGAAATATATATATATATAAAAAAAATAATAATGATAAAATTAACAAAAGCACATAAAAATCACAAACATTTAAACAAAACCTAAAATATTAATAAACAATATAATAGTATATATGTGACCCTGCACCACAAAACCAGTCATAAGTTGCACGGGTATATTTGTGCCAATAGGCAACAATACATTGTATGGGTCAAAATTATCGATTTTTCGTGAGAAAAAATTATGTTCCATGAAGATATTTAGTAAATTTCCTACCATAAATACACTCACCTAAAGGATTATTAGGAACACCATACTAATACTGTGTTTGACCCCCTTTCGCCTTCAGAACTGCCTTAATTCTACGTGGCATTGATTCAACAAGGTGCTGAAAGCATTCTTTAGAAATGTTGGCCCATATTGATAGGATAGCATTTTGCAGTTGATGGAGATTTGTGGGATGCACATCCAGGGCACGAAGCTCCCGTTCCATCACATCCCAAAGATGCTCTATTGGGTTGAGATCTGGTGACTGTGGGGGCCATTTTAGTACAGTGAACTCATTGTCATGTTCAAGAAACCAATTTGAAATGATTCGAGCTTTGTGACATGGTGCATTATCCTGCTGGAAGTAGCCATCAGAGGATGGGTACATGTTGGTCATAAAGGGGTGGACATGATCAGAAACAATGCTCAGGTAGGCCATGGCATTTAAATGATGCCCAATTGGCACTAAGGGGCCTAAAGTGTGCCAAGAAAACATCCCCCACACCATTACACCACCACCACCAGCCTGCACAGTGGTCTTCTGCTGTTGTAGCCCATCCGCCTCAAGGTTGTGCGTGTTGTGGCTTCACAAATGCTTTGCTGCATACCTCGGTTGTAACGAGTGGTTATTTCAGTCAAAGTTGCTCTTCTATCAGCTTGAATAAGTCGGCCCATTCTCCTCTGACCTCTAGCATCAACAAGGCTTTCGCCCACAGGACTGCCGCATACTGGATGTTTTTCCCTTTTCACACCATTCTTTGTAAACCCTAGAAATGGTTGTGCCTGAAAATCCCAGTAACTGAGCAGATTGTGAAATACTCAGACCGGCCTGCCTGGCACCAACAACCATGCCACGCTCAAAATTGCTTAAATCACCTTTCTTTCCCATTCTGGCATTCAGTTTGAAGTTCAGGGCCCGTATTCATAAAGAATCTTAATGCAAAGAGTAGCTCCTAGTGACAAAATTCTAAGAAAATTCTTAGAAATGTGGGTATTTACTCTAAAATTAACTAAAAAATCCTAGTAAAGAAAAAAGTAATTCAGAAAGCATCTTAACCCTTAAAAGTGGTCTTAAGGTCAAATTTGTTAGGAGCACGGACGAGGACTTTTAAGAGGCTTAAGAGTTTCTTTAGCAGCGGAGAAAATGGCAGAAAGACGAAGAGGAAGAAGAAATGTGTTACAGACAATGGATGACAGTGACTTAATCAGACGCTATAGATTAGATCATGTTTGTTGCATTAAAACCAACTTTCAAACCACCAATTAAATAGACATACCAGCAATCAGTGTAATTGGAAAGAGTGAAACAATGTTTATAATTCTAAGCCAATCAAATACCTTATAGGAAATTAACAGCATGGTAAATAACAAAAAATGATTTGTTGAATTTACTAAAAAAATCTTATCGTAAAAGTGGTCGCAATCAATTTATTTTAGGGATGCACGATATATCGGCAACATATCGTTATCGGCCGATAAATGATTAATTTTGATGTTATCGTTATCGGTCCAATAAGAAAATTTGACCGATATAGTCAAGCCGATAGATAATGTATTATTTCCTTCAGCTGAGACGGACGCGCTGTCCACCATGATGGGTTTGAATTGCTCTAAATATGTTTGGAATCACTTCGAAAAGGAAAATACAGTTATGTGCAACATGTGCAGCACAAGTCTTCTATAATCTACATAAAATGATAATGAGAATAGAATAGGCTGTAAAAGAGCGTTGTGTTTCAGCGCGTTTGTTGAGGGAAGAGCGCGCCCACTGAGTTACACCTTCATGACGAGCACAGTCAAGTTCGCTTGTGCATTCACAGCCTTTTGTGCCATTGTAAGTTGTAATATTATATTTATTATTATTCTGTGTATGTAATATCATATAGGATGCGTTTGGTTGAGTTAATAAACGATGCAGTAAAGCACTTCATTGTACCGGTCTTTAGCTTCAGCGCGCGCCCACGGAGTTACACCTTCATGACGAGCACAGTCAAGTTTGCATGTGCATTCACAGCCTTTTGTGCCATTGTAAGTTGTAATATTATATTTATTATTATTCTGTGTATGTAATATCATATAGGATGCGTTTGGTTGAGTTAATTAACGATGCAGTAAAGCACTTCATTGTACCGGCGCGCGCATTTCAAACAGAAATGCACAGCATTAATAACTACTGGGACTGTCCTATACATAACACTGCAATGAGAATATTTCTGTTATAAAACGTAGTGAATTCTCTGGGTTTAGTTGTTTTTCAGCGCGCGGTTGTGGGAAGCGTCAACAACGCATTCTGACCAGCACAGTCAAGTTCGCTTGTGCATTCGCGTCATTTTAAGCACATGTAAGTCGTAATATTACGTTTTTGTAGTATAAACATCTGATTAAAGTCATATAGGATGCGTTTCGTTAAGTCAATAACCCGCAGTGCTTCACTGTACCGGTGATCATCTTCAGTTTCAGCACGCTCTCAAACAGGGGAAGAGCATCCACAGGAGTTATAACCCTTCACCTATGCGTGATTTTGTGCTAATATAAGTTGTAATATTATATTTATTTTGTATAAATATCTGATTGTTCTCATATATGATGCGTTTAGTTGTTAATTAAACTTCTAAGCGCTTCAGTTTATGGTTGTTCGTTCATTCTCTCCAGCTTCAGCGCGCTCTCAAACAGCAACATTATTCCCAATAGACTAGACTAATATTACAGATGTTTACTATTACTGTAATATTAAACTTTTTTTTTTTTTTCAAAAACACAGAAGCATTATTTTTTATAATTAGCACTTTTATTGTTCTCGTATCATTTCCATCAACAATATGGTTTGATTAAAACCATTTCTTTATTGTCTGTGCGGAGGTTATTTCATGCACTTGCATTCTGATTCTTTATTATGCAGCCTCAGTAATGCTGTTCAATTACTTGTTTGCATTATTTAGGTATATTATTTTTATTTTTTAGACAATATAATTTTTGGTAACATTTTACAAATAAGGTCTCATTTTATTAATGCATTAACTATCATGAACAAACAGAGAGCAATAACCTTTGTTTCTTTTAGTAATAAAATGTTTGTGTTTTGTAACAGTCCATTCACAGTTCATACCTAATGTTAAAAGACAACTTTGGGTCTGAATATGTTGAGATAAACATGAACTAAAATTAATAAATCCTGTTGAAGTATTGTTCATTCATTGTTGGTTAACTAATACTAACAAAAATTAAACCTTATTGTAAAGTGTTAAAAAAAAAATTTGGCCTTAGGAGTGTAAAATTAATTTGAAAAGGTAAGGAATCTCACACTGGTTCAAATAGGCTACTGTAGTGTATAGGTTTGATTTATGTTGAAGTGTTTGGGACATGGCTTTTAATGGTGAGCCTTTTGTTTTTGTAATCAGGCTCTCAGAGTTTATTAAAATTTGTATTTAGATTTATCGGCCAATATATCGGTTATCCAAAATGTTCATATCGGTGCATCCCTAATTTATTTGATCTCAATTTAAACAAAAACACATGCAATTCCCATTAAACCAATTCATTTTTTTTATTAAAATATATATATATATTTTTTTTTTAATTATTTAAACGAGCACAAATTAATTATGCTTAATTACATTTTTCAGTGTACATTTATATATTGTGTGTGTGTGTGTGTGTGTGTGGGTGAGAGAGAGAGAGTGAGAGAGAACGGTAAAATAGGACAATTTGCGCTTGTAAATTCAAAGTGAAGCCTTAGAATAGACCCTATACTTAAAAGCGCTAGATAGATAGATAGATAGATAGATAGAGAGAGAGAGAGAGAGAGAGAGAGAGAGAGAGAGAGAGAGAGAGAGAGAGAGAGAGAGAGAGAGAGAGAGAGAGAGAGAGAGACATTGAACATTCTTTTAAAGACCTACTGTGTTGTGAAAATCTTCAATGGTGAATTCTGTGAAACCTTGGCTCACCAGATCCAGTTTACTCTTGGCAGCAATAGCCTTGAACCTGCCAAGTGAATGGAACCAAATAGAAAGGTTACAGGACCTACTTGAGACCATTATCTTATTCTCATACTTTCACGTAAATTATCTTAACTGGCTTAACACAAAAAGCAGTTTGTCTGTCCACATTGAAAGTGAAAACGCTGCGTGATGTGACGATCGCTACCATACAGAACATATTTCATTTTTAATATCTAGTTTTGTAGAGTGGGAATCATTATTTAGCTAAATGAATAAATGATGTTCACTTGAATGTAGGCTGGCAGGTGGTTACCTGTGTAATTCTTTGCTGTCTTCAAGCAAAGACTCCAGATGTGAGAAACCAAAGGCTCTGTAGAAACAGTTCCCATCTGGCCGTGTTTTGCGCATACATGAGTACTTCTTCTGTAAGTCCTGTTGACGAAACCGTTTAACTTGTTGAAAAGAAAAGCCAGAGATGGGGATGCTTGGATATATTTGCATATAACATTACATATCCAAACATTATATAGTTTCTTAGCTCGGGATATGCGACTAGATAACTGACAAAGACAAAGATAACTACATAATAATAAATGCATAACATTCTATAAACATTTATTCTCTATTGAACAGGTTCACTTACTTTTATCTTCTGCTGGTAAATGCCGTCATCATCAGCATACTCTCGCTTGAGGACAGACAGTTCCTGTCTATCTGACACCAGAGGAATGCTGGTCGCTATCTACAATGATATTCAGGATGGGTTGAAGATTGAATCTAGTGATTTCTCCTAATGAGCAACATGTAAATACTGCATACATTAATACATGCTAAAACGGTCCCCCCACACCTTTTGACCAATGAATTCCTTCAGTCTTCCTGTCATTCATGATTACTGGATAATGATTTTTCTTTAAAGCTGCAGTCCGTAACTTTTTGCGCTCTAGCGGTTAATAAACAGAACTGCATGCGTCTTGCGGAAGAACATTGCAGCCGGAGCTACTGCTCTCTTTTCATGTCTATGGCGAGTCATACAGGGACTGTGCTCCTCCGCAGCGGTTCCTACCTGTCTGGTCTGAAATAGTCCCAATATAAACACTTATTATAAGTGTACCATAATGATTCAGGGTAAGACAAAAACACGGTTTGGAAAATGGAGTCATGTTGTACATTCTCATTATATAATTTTTGTAAATCTTGAACACAAAAAAAGTTATGGACAGCAGCTTTAAATAAACAAATAAATAATAATGAAGTTTTAACAAATTTATAAAGACTGAAATTAGACCCAAAAGGTTTTTTTTTTTTTTTAGCATTGTAATGCCCAAAACCCTAATATTTTCCAGATTTCCATAATCGTAGGAACAAATTTTGCTTTAATCAGCATTACTTTAATATCACTGAAATGCTATATTTTTTTAAAATGTTTTATTTTTTCATTTAAATTTGAGTTAAAATAATGTAGTTTTTTTTATGCGTCTTCATAGTTGTATTATTTTTTTCCTTGGCAACTAGTTGAAATAAAACTAGTTTTTTGTATATTTTATTTCAGTAAATTACTTAGCTAGAAGAAGACCTTTAACTCTAGAGGCGTATAAAAAGCATTACAGGACATTACAAATGAATGAGTTAAGGGCTCAACAATTACCTCTTGCTGAATCTTATCTTGCTGTGCAATAATGGCTTCATCGTATGCAAGACAATTCAGCCCTGCCAAAGAACAAAAACAATTAAGTGCAAAATATTAACAAATAATGCCTATTACGTGACAAGTGGCAAAAATAATACTCGTTTCCCCTACATGGTCAGGAACAAACGTTAGTATCGCTGTAACTGCGGGTGTAAGTTAAAGGTATTTGTTTCCACATGTATTAAACGCCTGTGTGACACACGGGGAGCATTTCGGTAAAAGTTTATATTGAGCTAGTAGTCATTTACAGCATGATATAATGATTTGGACACTGAAACAAGTGCTTTAAAACATAAACAATGAACTCTCAGCTATTGTTGTTAGCAGTTAGCGCTAGCTGCTCATCCCTTAGCTCCTGTACTTCATACAGCTCAAAACACAAGCGACATGTGCAAGCCGATGTAAACAGAAGTTGGTTCTGGTCAAACAGCGGTAGCGTTTTTCTCACCATCAGTCTCTTTTTGAGAGATCTCTTGCTGTTGCTCCTCCGCCATGTTCCTGCAGAACAGTCATTTCCGGTCACCTGATTGATTGGAACCGCTGTAGATGACCCTACTTCCGGTGAAAAACGATGGACTTTTCTCCCATAAAAGCTGGTGGTAAGTATACATCTTGACATTATTATTAATAATTAAGAACACAATTTATTTAGGCATATGATTATTCACGAACGAGGAAAGTATAGAAGATTAACTTCCCAAGCGTTATCTTAAAGAAAAATAGAGGAAACTAAAATAAACACATAATTTTGAATTTGTATGACAAAGGCTAAATGGTTTATACACACATTTGTTTGTAAAAGTCATATATATTTTAATAAAATGTCAAGTTATAATAATGATATAATGGTACCATGTGGTACTTCGTTCAATTAATGGCTGGTTATCTGAATCAGGTGTGTTAATTAAGGCAACTATTAAAAATGTGCAGACCATGATTGAAAACCACCCCCAAATGGGGTTTCTTGAATATCTGAATTTTTTTCATAACTGAAAAATCAAAGATGTTTGCAACCATATTTTGAGATCTGCATTTGATCATTGATTGTTGCAGGACACCAACAATAATCTTATACAAGTTGTCAAGGCCTGGCAGAGTCATTGACTTTATTTCAAAGCATTATATCTTGCTTTATTCCAACAGAAAACAGAGACAGAATGTAAGATTTAAATAATGGTTTATTTCAAATGTAACAGCTCAAGATGATGAGACACCCATAAATATATGTTATTACACAGTTGGTAACAGGGAGCAGATGCTCGGTGTAATGAAGACCGGAGTGTTTGGAGGAAAGTAACCAGTCGCATGGAGAGGTAGCTGGGTGGCTCAAAGGAAAGAAATTGTTCTGCTGTTCAGGTAAGTCGGAGGTCTGTGAGGTGGTGGTCCCAATGTGTTAAAAGCAATAAAACCAGACAAACTGCTTTCAGTCAATGACAGATTGATCAATCAGATGCAGCGGAGTCCCTCTTTTTATAGTTTTCCAGGTTGGCCAGAACCCACCCAGCTGGTCCCAGGATGGCAAGAGAAAACAAGGCCAGACCAACAGTTGTCTCCTGTAAAAACAGACACAAGACCCAAACGACTGTTAGGTAACCATGTAATTAAATCTTGTTATTACGACTTCGCGAGAAGTTTAAGAAAATATTTCAACATATCAATGTGAAATGATACAATATTAAAATATAATTTTAATGTTAGGTGCAATTAATCACTATTAGTTACAGGAGAAAAAAAAAAGATGATTAGTTTTGCGATTGACAGCACAGGCCATAATCTGAAATGATCAATTTCTCTTTTATGCCAAAAATCATTAGGATATTAAGTAAAGTTCATGTTCCATGAATATATTTTGTACATTTTCTACCATAAATATCACATTTATTATTAGTATTAGTTGTAATATGCATTGCCAAGGACTTCATTTGGACGACTTTAAAGGCGATTTTCTCAATATTTATAATTTTTTGCACCCTCAATATTCAAGATTTTCAAATATTGTCCTATCCTAAAAAACCATACATCAATGGAAATCTTATTTATTCAGATTTTCTGGTTTTGTGGTCCAGGGTCACATGAGAGATAAGATTATGGCCTGGTTTCACAGACAGGTCTTAGATTAAGCCAAACCTTATTTTAATATGTTTTAAGATTTGTCAGTGCACATGCTTTCAGTTAAAACAGCTCAAACATGCACTTTAGTCTGGGAATATTTTAAACCTTGTCTGTGAAACCAGGGGTAGGAGTCTCTAAAAAAAAACGTCCTTCGGAGGAACAAGGAACCGTAAGAAACAGAAATGGTTGATAGAGATTTTAAAGTAGAGGAAGACAAAGTATATAGAAATATACACAATGGCCCTTAAACGCGAATTATTTCTCTTTAAAGAGCAACTAAAAGTAATTAAAGTAAAAAAGTATTCAGTTCACCATCTATCGTCTGGAAGCACCCCGACCTTCTGAATAACCGCTAACTTATAAGCCGATCAGGTTTTGTGTGCCGTTTCAACCCCAAACCACATCAATCCAAGAACTATGCGACACTACAAACGTGTTCAATTCACAATAATCGTGTGAATTAGAGCTCAAACTAAATTGAATTTGTAAAATGTTATGTATGTGTCCGGTGATTACGTTGAGTCTAAAGGTGAATGCCAAGGAGATAAAGGCCTGCCCTTCACGAAACAACCAGCTCTCTACAAATACTCACAGCGGGCCCCAGCGCATCCTTGGCTGGACGCGAGGCGATGTTGGCTCGCTGGGTGATGGTTGATCCCCGCAGAACCGGAGCGGTGCGGATCCGAGCGATTCCCCGCAGAAATCCAGACATCTTGCTGCTTTAAAATAGAGTATGTAATGAACAGGAAGATGGAAATGACAGCGGAAATGCAGCAAGCGCTCATGGGAAACATCCGTCTGCGTGTGGGAGTTGTAGTTTTTTGGGCATAACCCATTTTTAGTTTGTTAGACTGTTAAAAATAAACATCTTGCACCGTCACTAGTTATACATTATTAAGATTATTCATTACAATTGTGTGGTTATATAACAGTGACACTGTTTCTTCGTGGTGATAGTTAAATGGTCACTAAACCATCTTCTTTTACCTCCTACATAAGCGCCTGGCTTTGTAAAACCTGATCCCAGCAGATTTTCGTTTCATAGCCTACAGTATTTTTTTCAATATTTTTTTCTTTCTTAAAGATTCATTCATACCTGTGGTAAAAAACAAAACAAAACTAAAAACAAATTAAAACATCTTAATATTAACATACTTAACATTGATTTTGACAAAGTCTTGCCCTGAAAAAAGTCATTTTTATTACACTTCCACGATTAGGAAAATTACAGTTTGTTTAACACACGCTGATCCTCTGTGACCACATGATCTTATTGTCACTGTTTTTGATATAAGTTGCCACAATGGTAGTCTGTAATTAAATATGGAGGGGGAATGCTATTTCATGCATTCTGACCATAAAACATAACAAAAATATGGACGATGCGACTTCATTCGCTTCCGCTGACTATAGTTGAAGCCTCCGGAGGCCCGCACACGGCGCTGACATCTTGCGCAAATTTGGGACAGAGTCTGCGCAGTAGTGATCTTGGGACCGGAATCTGCGAAGTAGAGAGCAGGAAGTAGAGGCGCGATATCAAAAGCCCGCTCACACTCTCGCAGATGCAGAACAATTCATTATGTTGGTGTGAAATACACAGTTATGGAAATGTAGAAATTAAAGCTAAAGCTCCAATCTCCTCCCAAAAAAGTCTGTTAGTGCCTCAGTGACAACTTCACTCAGAAAAGCCGTCAATCTCAGCTGTCAATCATGATGTCACACCCCCCATTTTTATAGCATCAAATAACTAACTAAAACTAAACTTATTTGAAAAACGAACAGTTGAAATGAAATCATCGTGATAAAAACTGCCTACAATGACAGAAACCATCTTTAGGAAATTTCTGAGAGGAGTGCTGCAGGCTTGATGCTGACCAAGCCTGTTAGCCAGTGGCGGCTGGTCAATAGAGGGCGCTGGAGCGCCGCCCCCATCAAAATTCCAGAAATATACATGTATACAAAAATGAAATAAAAATAAAATAGTTTACTCATACGATGTGCCGGCTGTTAGTAAGAGCCTCAGCATTTAATAAAAACTGGCTTTGATCGGTTAACTAATATGTTCTTCAATATGTTTCATGCGGTTTCATGCCCGAGGGACGCCGGACAAATGGATGTCTATCTGAGTCCAAAAATATACGGGCAGCATGTGACCTGAAGCTGGTCTCTAATTGGTTTTTAAAGATCCTCCTCCGGATGCAGATCGCAGCGTCCCTGGCGAATCAGAATTGGATGCGTGTTATTTTATCCAATCTGATTGGTTCTCGTCACCTGTCATTCAACTTTACTCTCTCGGCCACTAAAGCGAAAGTGCGCGGGCGACACAGTCACTCCGACTCCGCCAAAACCTTGTTATGATGATCACTTTCGTAGAGATGGCAGCAGTTAAACCAAATTCTTTCACAAGGCGTTCGTTGGAAGATCCCGAACCGGACCAACGCGCTTTACAAATCCAGCAGCAGGCCAGTGACAGAGGAGGAAGCTACACTCGGAGCTCCACGCGCTTGTTATGAGAAACGTAGGTGGCTGGCTGGATGTGTTGTTAGCAATGCCCTTTATTGCTTTCCCTGTCTTTTATTTCAAAGTGTCGGTACTGAAGTTTTGTGGACAACAACGGGGGTAAGAGACCTCAAATATCTAACTGAACAATGCAAACGTCATGACACTACTGAGATGACTGACTTTAATCAGAGAGTCGTTGAGAAATTTGCTGGCCAGAAAGAAAGGAGAGCAACATTTATGTTCAAATAGTCAACATGCTAGTCTGTTGTTGCTGGTTTTCTTTTGTTTTTCCTTTCCTCATTCAATTATATGTGGGAAATGAATGTGTAAAAAGATAAAAGTGAAGACACTGTCAATTCTTAAATTCAGTTATAATGTTTAGTAGACTTTAACCATTTTTGCTTTGTCTTTTTATTGCCTGAAATTTTCTGGGGACCCCTTAGAACCTTCTGGTTTGAAAACCCCTGTGTTAGCCTGACTTCGTCATACTCGATTCTAGTCAGAATATGAGTCTGATACTGCTCCATTGGGCTGTGATTATGGGGGCGTGTTTCAACCGAACCAGGAAAGACCTCAATTGGATAGACCTACAACCAATCAGAGCAACGGAGCGACGCATAGTTGTCAACAGAACTCAACTACACACACGCTGGAAGAAGTAGAAGAAGATGAGTGTAAACAATCTTTGCCGGCGTTGTAAAAAGAATTTAAGGATACACAGGAGTACTTACCACCATCATTTCTGAGAAAAATGGTGAAGGTGAATGCATATACGAACAAGTTCACCGTTTAGGATTAG
The DNA here is from genome assembly GCF_949357685.1 of Gobio gobio. Lineage (NCBI taxonomy): Eukaryota > Metazoa > Chordata > Actinopteri > Cypriniformes > Gobionidae > Gobio > Gobio gobio. Next base: position 24,514,597 of record NC_137107.1, read on the forward strand.
AATGAATTCAACCCAAGCGCTCTTTGGTGCTGTGAATGCTTACGTTTCTGTTTATCATCTGTCCATCATCATATAAAGTCCGCCCTGACAATTTGTTTGGTCCGAACAGCTCCTGTTCAGGCATAGGCCCTGTCCCAAATGACACACTTCATGTGCACTTTCGGTCGTGTGGACTTACAATGGCCGCTGCGTGCGCGTGTCTGTTAAGTCCCATTTGTCATTTAAGGTCTCAGAAGGGTGCTCGCGAGCACCCCCTTTGAGGTCGATATGCGCCGAGGTCGGGTTAGGCAGCGGATTTCTTCGCTGGTTTAGGGTGCCATTTGGGACAGGGCCATAGTTGCTCCACAACGTATCAAGACCAAACTCAATTGTTGTGGGCGGGGCTAAATTCAGCTGGCATCCAGGCTACAAGCCTGTAGCATTCCTGTCAGAAACTGAAGCCTACATGCCTCGATTGCCCCACGTGGTTGGCCCCAGTATAGCTCATAACCCCCGCCCCTCCGTGTTTTGTAATGAATGCGAGACAAATTAAACAATCAAATTACACTTCAAATAATTGTTTCCTAAAGATGGTTTCTGTCATTGTAGGCCATTTTTATCTCGATGATTTCATTTGAGGCATTGACAGACTTTTTTTGGAATGAGATTGGAGCTTTAGCTTTAATTTCTACATTTCCATAATTGGTGTGTTTATTTCACACCAACATGATGAATTGTTCTGCATCTGCGCGAGTGTGGGCGGGCTTTTGATATTGCGCCTCTTCTTCCTGCTCTCTAGTATACTTTGCAGATTCCGGTCCCGAGGTCTCTACTGCGCAGACCTGGTCCCAAATCTGCGCAAGATGTCAGCGCCGTGTGCAGGCCTCCGGAGGCTTCACTTACTTCAGCAGAAGCGAATTAAGTCTCGTAGTCCATATTTTTTTAAGGTCTATGATTCTTACTTATTTACACTGTTAAATAAGTGAGTGCACATCAACCAGAGTGAGAGCAAGAGCCCGCCCATCAATGAGCTTCGTTCGGGTTACAGAAGCCGTCGTTTTTTAGACAACAAAATCAACAATGTCACTAAAGTGCATATAATGTAAACAACACGAACGTATAGTTAATCGAATGTTATATAGGGATAATGCCATGATGTGTGTGTGTGTGTGTGTGTGTGTGTGTGTGTGTGTGTGTGTGTCTGGTGACGCTTTAGCTCTGCCCACTCCATGCCTCTATGAGTTCGGCTGTTCTCGGAAAGAATCGGTTCAGCGTATCTGTCTTTAATAAATATGATAAAATTAAAGACTCTTCAGAGATATGAAGGATGCAATACGACTCTATAGGTACTCAAGATTAACATGAGACTGTCAGAATCTGTGTGTGTTATGCCCCCTTTAAATATCCGTTATAGATTGTTCTGTCATGACAACTCTTGGAGTGTTTGGCATGGCAATGGTTATGACAATGTTAATATGTTTGGTCTTGGCAGAATAGATCTGCACTTAGACATTTCAAAGGGTTTTTACAGTAATATGTCAGCTTTTTTCCCCTCAGTTGTAGCTACCTCAAGAAACAAAAAAAAGCAAGATTTATCCCACAACTATATTGACAGAAATTATCTCATTGGGAAGACGGAGTTAACATGTTAAAGCTGTGACCACAAGACTTCAACATTGTTTGTTTAAAATATAAAACAAATATATAAAACTTTCAGGACTATGTGTTCTACTGTGGCATCCACAATGAGCAAGAAATAGGAAAGCGTTCCTCAGAGTTAACGCTGCCCATGACATTGCCCGATTTATTCAGAATTATACAAAATCCCAACGGAGTGGACGTTAAGTGAGAATACGACTTTGATAGGCATTTTTTATGAAAAATAGAATTCAATATTTACTTTTTTATTGTTTGATATCTTGCATATCTCTGCCCTTCAATTTAAATGTTTTTTTTTTTTTATTTGTTGCATTTTAAGCACTTTTGTTTGCCAGTTACAACTGAACTTAAATTTCATGTATTTTCTAAGTAGAGAATGTATTTAAAATAATACTAAAGAAAACTGGAGACTACAGAAAATAAAGTTACTGTACAGTCCTGTAGCAAAAGAAGAAAAAAAATACAATAGTGTTTCCAGCTTTCCAGAAGATATTGAACGCCAGTCCATTGTATTAGAAACACCCTTGCAGCAGTGTTACGTTTTTATGTAAGTTAATGACAAGGTAATATTACACAAAGTATAGTGTTATAAATGAAATAAAATTAAAACTTATTTACAATGATTTACAATGGTAATAACTATAGAAGGATGTAATCACAGTCTATTACAGGGGTCCATATTGGAATATTAGTTTGAAGGATAGAATTCATACCCAAAATCCCAATTTATTATAATTTAAAAAAAAAACTATTTATATCTGCATACAAAACCACTGCTATAAAAACAAACAAACAAATTACAGCATACAGACAAACTAGCTTTGGTTTTCATATATGTAACATTAACAAAACAAACCCAAACCCTATTCATCAACAATTGTGTACTTTATTTCTTTTCATCATTGATGTAATAAAACAAAAAATTCACACTCACTCATCAACACGCATACATTTATACTATATAAAACAGTATATAAAACGGTAAAAGATTTCTAAAGAGCACACAGCTCCATATGAAGCTCTATTTCTTACTCTGTACAAGTAAATAATACTTTTAACTTATATTAATTACAGTCAGAAAAACATGAAGACACCATACACTATTTATCATTCAAATTCAAAGAAACCTTTTACAGCCGTTGGTTGTTTCCATCATATTAACACTTAAATTCTCTTCTATGTGTTCCCGGCATACTGCAGTCAGATACTGTAGTGAAGTGACCGTCTCAGACAGGCTCGTTCAGGAGGACACAACCGGTATCCTTCTTGGCCAAATCCTCTTTTTCAGGTAATGTTTTGGATTTTTTCTGTACTAAACCTCTGTAATAAGTGAAAGAGTCAGAAAACATGTTATGGTTACCCATTTACACACTTTGCTGGTCTCACTTGCACTTCAACTTTTGACGCAATATCAGTTGCATAATGTTGGAACAGATTCAACCAGCACAAAACTTTAACATGTACCAAGCCACCACTAGCTCACCTGTCTTCCACATCCTGGACAGTATCAGGCAAAGATTGCCCAAGGGTTTCTGGGAGAAAAAAGGCGAAGATCCCACTAATAATTGGAGCCCCTCCGTAGATAAAACCAGGTAGCCATGGGGAATCCTCTCCCAGAAGAAGCACCAGGGGGGCCACCATTGCTCCAAACCGAGCCATCATGGACACCCATCCCATTCCGGTCTGACTGAAAGGACACAGCAGAAAATGTCAAATGGTGACATGAACTGCACTGGAAAATAGTATAGGATTCTGGGAATCGTTATATTGCTTGTCAAAAAGAAACAAAATTATGTACAAACAGGGCTGTAACTACCATAGACACAGGGAAACAAACCCCTCCCCCAAAATTGTGGAGAAATTAACACTTAAAAGCATACCTCGGGTCTTTAGTGACCCGGGACGTCATTCACTACCCTCATAGTTACCGCAGGCAGAAAACAAAAGAATAGGAGATATCATCAGCTAAACTTGAAATGTCAAATATGATGGTGGATCTGGTGAAGAAGCTGTCAGCGATCAAAATATTGATTTGGAAGATGTTGAAAATGATAGTTTTGAGATGGTGCATATGAGCTCTGACGAGGATAGCGATGATGGTATAAAACATCTGCTCAAACTGAAGCATTCCAAGCTACAAAAGGTAACAAAATATGGTTTATTTTATTGTTCTGTAATTGTTACTCTAATATCAGGAGAGTTTATACTATCGCGACATAGAGATCCATCCGTGTTAGATATAGATCGCTAAAGACCCGAATATGTAATAATGATTGGCGAAACATTCATGCATTTAAGGGTTAATACTGCTCTATTTGTTGTTAGAATGACAAATGTTTTAAAATTTATATTTTTAGGTTGGTTTGCAGTCAGCGGTCTAACAGCTGATTGGCATGACCAATCAAATCAAAGAAGGGATTCACAAACGCCGAACATAAATTCCAGTGCAACGATTAAGTTCAAGTAGTTAAACATTTAATATTTGACTTTTTTGTTAAATTGAAAATATAGGCTGAATCATTTAGCCTACATGACAAGAAACATTTTGCGTAACGTATAAAAGTGAATGTGTGCATATTTCCAAATATATATTATACTTTTTCTTTTACTATTCTTCTGTCCATTTCCTTCTGTCCGTAAATCCATTTTAAATCCTTTCATTATTTGTTTATTCATTATAAAAAAGACCATTATAACCCTCCCCCACAAATGTTCAAGACACAACCTTGTGGACAAGTGCAATTAAGCTGTCAATCGTAGGGAATATTTTTGTTGTTTTAGGATTTAATTACCGGATGACCGTAGGATACAGCTCTCCAGAGTACAGGTAACAGCAGTTGAATGACGCAGCCAAGCAGCCCTTCCCAATCACTGCCAGACTGGTGCGTAACACTTGCAGGTCTGCACATGCACACAAAAAAAGTGTCACGAACACATAGTTCCACGATCAGCCATGTGAATGTGAAACTTGAAATGCCATGTCTCAATTTCTGTGGTTTTGAAGAACAGACAAACATCCAGATCTCACCGGGATAACAGCTTTTGAAAACAAATGACCCTACGTGACAATGCCAGGCAGAAATGCTCACCATAAGGCACCAGAAGATTAATGAGTATCATTAAGCCAGACAGTACAAGAGCTCCACACTGAGATGGTTTTCGTCCTAACATGCTCATGGATATCGTAACCAGGATTTTGGCTGGGATATCCACTGCTCCAAAGATGACCTGGATAAGATAAATGCTGACCCCAAATTTTTGCAGATCCATGGAGAGGCCGTAGTAGGCGAAGCTGGTAGAGAACCTGTAATGTTACAGTTCGAAGGTCTCAAGTTTGGTATAATTCAAATGCTGGTTGGTACTGAATGACATGGTAGGATTGAGTGACTGACCAGACTGCGCTCAGGCACACGGTGATGGTTCTCATAGTGGATGTGCGCAGGAGGTCTAGAGCACTGTAAGACCCCTGTGAACAGGCCATCTCCTTCTTCATGGACTCTTGCAACATCTGTATGCACAACCACAACAGAATAAGCATTCTAAATGACCTGGAAGATGCTGAAAATTGACATAACCCTCATGAAGTCATACCTCAAGGTTGATTTTATCGGCTTCTGCATGGCGTCCATTAATGCGAGCCACCGTTTTGAGGTTTTTTACCGCCAGCTCTGATTTCTTGGTCAGGACCAGCCAACGAGCAGACTCTAAGAACCACCTGCAGAAGACAAAAACCCAAACATGACTACAGCTGAATATGAGCAAAATATACACTTTCAAGTGGTTGACTTCTTACAAGGAATTTTTAATAGACCCAGAGTCCATGCATGCCAGAGTTGACACCTGTGCCCCTCTTTTTCCCAGAGCCGAGCGTAACAAAAAGTCTGACCAGATGCGAGAGCTAGCATCAAGTCCGTCCCAGTGGGTGTGTTAGTGGAGTTCTTGGGCATGTCATGGAGCTCTGCCCTTACGCTGAGGGTGAGCTGTGCATAACTTTGCTTCCCAGGATCTCCTGTAGCCATTGGTCCTGCCTAGCACCAAGTCTGTTTTGTCACCGAGCACCATGTCAGTGTTGATGCTGATACTCCTACCCTGCATCCCACTCCCACCTCCTCTGCCTGTCCCATATCTGGCAATGAAGCCATTTTTGAACTCTCTGCCTGCCCTCTCACAGCCAAAGAGACCTTTTCATAACCCTCTGCCCGTACTATCTAGTTATTCGTCCCTGTCTCCGCTGGCTCCCTTCAGCTCTTTGACTCCTGCTTTACTGAATCCTCTCAACAGCTCGGATACACTTTGGTCTTCCTGTTCACCAGCTCTGCCCTGGTGTGTTGACCCTCTGGCTCCAACTCGAACCTCCAAGCCATCACTTCATCACTTTGGCTCCACCTTGGCTCTTTACTCCCTCTGCACTACCAGAGACCATTGTCCTTGCGGCTCCTCCGGGGGTTCCTTGTCAATCCGACACCACCTTGGTCAGTCATCGCTCTGCCTTTGTCTGCACCTTGGCCCTCTACACCTTCGGCTCCATCAGGCTCCTCCTTCCCTTCGGCTCCACACCTCAATTCTCAGTTGCACTGGCTCTGCCTCGGCCCGACACTCGTCACCACGTCTCCGCCTTGGTCTCTATGGACCTTCAGTGTCGTCCAATCTCTTCAGCACCTCGGCTCCGCCTCTCTCTCTCTTCACCAAGGCTTTACCATGGCTCCTTCAATTAGTTCCACCGTGGGTCTTCAGCCTACAACATTGGCTGCGTCCGAAACCTGGAAACTGCTGCCTTCGGAGGACACATTTCAAGGCAGGAAGGCACCAAGGCACCAAGACACGTCCAAATCTAATGTTAGCTTCACTTTCTGTCTCCAGAGATACCTTCATCTGATCAAGTTTTGAAGGCAGCACAGATGTATCCTTCGCTGCCTTTGATATCCCACAATCCTGTGCTTTCCATACTGTGACAGTTGAGCTGGAAAAAAAAGATGGCATCCGAAAGTTGCGTTTGCTGGTCAGTTTGTGTGTAAATGTACGTTTTTTTACCAACATTTTCTACTTCTGATGTCATTTCTAGCGAGAAATGACTAATGGAGTAATGAAATATTTGTTTTGTTCTCACAGCTCTCTCTATTTTGCTGTAGATCATTAAACGGTTACACTGCCTAAGAAGTGTGTCCGAAATTAGTTTTGTGAGGTGCCTTCATGCACAAATGGTCCCTTACAACACCATTGTCTGAAAAGGCAGTGAGGCAACGAGTCAGCTGCCTAGGTTTTCGGACGCAGCCACAATCTGGCTCCTCCCACCGTCATCTCCTCCTTGACTCCTCCCACCATCATCACCTCCCATGTTGCCATGGTTTTTGATTTGCCCTCATGTGTTTCACCTGTGTCTGGTTAATGATCCCGTTTAGCCCCCAGTATTAGCATTCATTTTCAGTTCTTTGTCCGTGATCACCAATGTACTGATTGTTCTGTTCACGTTTTTTTTAGAAGTTTTGAGTAATCTGAGTGTTTGTTTATTTTGATCTGATATTTAATAACGCTGCACATAGATCCCACTACTTTTTTCATTACTGCCAAATCTATTTTGACACTTTTATTCAGAAAATGGGCATTACATAGACCAAAAGTGACAGTAATGTTACAAAAGATTTCTTTTTTCAAATAAATGCTGTTCTTTTGAACTTTCTGTTCAAAGGATCTTGCAAAAAATGTATCACATTTCCACAGAAATAAAGTTTGTTTTGTAGAAACCGTCAACAGCAGAAGACGTACCATGAGTAGAGGAAGGACACATAGAAAGGCAGAGAGACGGCCAGTGTGAGCCAGCGCCAGTCTCGGATGCTGTAAGCGACGACTGCCAGGATCAGCTGGCCTGTGGTGTAGCAGTAGCCCGTTCCTGTGCCCACCACCGTCCGCACACGCGTGGGGATCCATTCCACAACTGAGAAGCAACAATGACACTTCATGCTTTTCTCCACTTGATGTCACCAAATACATTGTAAATCAAATGCATTGAATAGATGCCAACCTCTAATCCACAGCTGTGTTATTCACTATACTCACTTAGAGAGAAAGAATTGAGCACCAGTCCAGAAAGGGCCATGCCGCAGCAGACACGGAAAATGCAAAACATGGTGAAGGAGGTGGAGAAGGCCGTGCATGTTCCTCCAACCGCCATCATCAGGTTAGAAATCTGCAGTAAAATACGCCGGCCAAACCTGCACCAGTAAAGGGGAATTTAATTAGTGTGCTACAGCATTTCTGGGTCAGAAGTGTTATATAAGAGTTTATTATTATATTGTTGTTGCTGTCATATTTAACAGTAAAAGCTGTTACAACCTGTCAGAAAGTCCCCCAAAAAGCACTGATCCCACAAGGACGCCTCCCATATAGGTAGTTTGACTCATTTGCTTTAGCGCACGCTGGTCACAAACCAAATCCCACTAAAAGAATCAACATTTTCATTAAAAGCTTACAGGGGGATGGGGGACATACTTACATTTCTTTGCTTATAGCATGGTGAAGAGGCAGAGGTAATCAGTGACCCAAAAAAGAATTTGGACTCACAAGGGGTATTTGAATTATTGCAAAAATGTTACCTCATTTGTTAGGCTAACATGAACAACGAACAACATGTTTTACAGCATTCGGTTACACTTTACACTGTAACAATGACACCTTGACATAGTTATATATTTAAGTACTGATTAATAGCCTATTAATTAAAAACATCTGCCTTCTATAGGGTTAGGCTAGGATTAGGGTTTGGTTTGAGGGTTAGTTACATGTAATTATGCATAATTTTATGGCAAGCTGTTTTTGACTTTTATTCATTCACAGGATATGAAATCTTGATATCAATAATTCAATTTTCACTAGTTAAAATGCTAATTCTTGATATCAGGAATTACATTTCCTCTAGTAAAAAAGGGAATTATTGATATCAACAATGACGCCATCACTCGCAGAAATCTAAATTTCAACTAGTAAAAACTCTAATTCTTGATATCTGTAGATGTATTTTCACTATGAAACGTCACCATAAATGGCATTAAAATTCAATAGTTGATATGAAGAATTTGTTTCTTGTTGAAATTCCAATTTCATAAATCAGAAACACAATTCTTACTAGTAAAACCCTTCATTTTTGATATCAATAATTACATTGTTACTAGTAAAAAGATTATTATTGATATCGACAATTGAATTGCTACAAAAAAGATATATATTTTTGATATCAATAATTCAATTGTCCCTAGTGACAAAGTTAATTTCTGATATCATGAATGTGATTGTTAGATATCTGAAATGACTCTTTTAATTATTGATGTCAGAAATACAATTTCAGATATCAGAAATAGCAAATATAACATGTTGAAATATATGTACAGATATCAAGAATGAACATTTCAACTAGTGAATTCAAATATTCTTGATATCAGGAATTCACATTTTTAGTAACAGTGTAATTATTGATATCAGCAATTGAATTTGAATGACAGCCTATGGTGTGATTTAACTAGTGAAAGTACAATTACAGATATATAATTATAGTTATAATTTTTACTAGTTTAAATTGTATTCTTCATATCAATAATTCGATTTTTTCAAGTGATGATGTCATTGTTGATATCAAGAATTAACATTTTTACTAGTGGAAATGTAATTCCTAATATCAAAATTGCCATTATAACTAGTAGAAATGTAATTGCTAATATCAAGAATTAGCATTTTAACTAAATAAATTTGAATTGTTGATATCAAGAATGAATATCATGGGAATGAATAAAAGTTAAAATGGCTTGCCATAATAATTTACTGTTATTACTATTACTATACGCGTTAAATCCACATGTACCAGATCAAGACACTATATGTTGCTGTTTGGGTGGTAAGTGTGTTGCACATGCAACGTGTAACAAGGATTATCAACAAAAAAAAAATCTTTATTTTTTGTTCATGTTAGTTCACAGTGCATTAAATAATATTAACAGACTTTTGATTTTTAAAAAATGTATTATTAAATGTTGAAATTAACATTATTGTCATCACAGCTTGCTTATAATAATATCAACGAAAAGACATTTATCTTTTACCTCAGTAATAATAGTCGAGCTCATTTCTGTCATATTGTAGTCCCATCCATCCTTGCACTTCTGCATCTCTATCTCTTCCATGTCCTCTTCCATTAGGCTCTCTGAACTATTGCTGTCCAGGAGCTGCCACTGAGGATGTGTGTAGCGTCTGCAGCGTTCCGGTTGGCCGTTCTGGCCCAGGGGCACCGTTACCCGCAGCACATCCCCCGTGGAGGACATTGAGAGGTTGGCGTGGGGGGCACAGTGGTGCGGCGGCACAGAGGCCACAAAATTCTGCAGCAGGTTATGGCTGGCCATCATCAGGATGGGCATACTCAACAGGGTGACATGCAGGATCTGGAAACGTCCCGTGCTGCCTACCTGCTCCAGCAGGTCAGAAAAGACCATGGCTCAGATGTCCACAACAACCGGCAATGTCACAGGTACCACAACTTGCGTGAGGTATACAGTTTATAACCCAATGTTCTGATAAGTAGGTTGTAAAATGTATCTGTGGGAATATAAAGATAAGGTATGTTGGTCAAAAGCCCTTGTAGACAATTTACTTATAGGTTCTGAAATGGGTAATGCAATACATTTACATTTATCTCATTTACATTTATTTATAGAATTACATTGCAATCATAACAGATTTAAATATAATAATTTAGCAGATGTGTTGTTTATCCAAATAATTAAAAGCACAAGTTTAGATATGCCAACATATTTTGCTAATAATATTGGTATCACTGTGAAATAAGGAGTTTTTAAGGTTGTTTTAAAATAAAATACTATTTCCTTAAAATTTCATGTTTACTTCAATTTGTTACTGTTTCAGTGAAATTGTTAAATTTTCTAGCAATTTGAGTGAAAATGGTTTCTACACCAATTTCAGTGTTGGCAACATGTGCTTCAAATGCAATAAAAATCAAATACAAATAAGATAAATAAAAATATTCACAAATATTCAGATAAAAACAATTACGCACGGACCTGTTGTGACTCGGGATGTCCTGAATTTTCTCCCTAGAAAACAAATGGAACTAGAAAGTGATTCTCAATAGGAGAAATAAATGGTGAAACTGTTATGCGTTGTTGTATAAGCAGCTCTGAAATTCCTCAGGCTTTCGGGTGGAAATGCACCACAGTTTTGCCCTGGATTAGAAGGTCCCCGTTTAAACCGCTTGTGGCACGAACAGACTTTTCCATGAGGCACGGGAAGAGATGCCTCAGCTAGGCTGAAGTTGTTGTGCTCCTTCTGGAATCCCTTGGCTAACCTCTGCGCTCGTACCTGCTGTGTCCTGAAGATGGTCCAGTGTCCGAGCCGGTGGGGTGTTACTGTGAGAAACAGAGTACAGCTTAGGGTAGATGAGTTTGCGGGAGTTTTCATATCTCAATTTCAGTGTGAAAGGAGGAGGGGATTTTGGGTAAATGAATTACTTTAAGGCATAACCCTCTGCTTAGCTGAACGTAGGAAGAACATTTTGTCTACTTGAGCAATTATGTCAGAACAGGTAAGAAAAAGTAGAAGAGTAACCAGAGATGTTTATCCATAGACAGGTTCCTATATCCTCTGACTCTCAAAGTTCAAAATGCACCTCATAAAAACACACACACTAGCAGTATAGGTTATGTTCAGTAAGGCCATAAACCTGATTGACTTGAAAGAATAAGTCACTTCTGAAAAAATTATATCAGATATCAGTTTTATGGGGTGTCATCATTGTGTGTGATCAGGGTGTTCAAACTTTTAAAGGTCCTGTTCTTCGTGATCCCCTTTTTCAAACTTTAGTTAGTGTGTAATGTTGCTGTTAGAGCATTTATAATACCTGTAAAATTATAAAGCTCAAAGTTCAATGCCAAGCGAGATATTTTATTTAACAGAAGTTCTCTTTCAAAGCCTTCAGCGAACGGCTGGTTAGGACTACATCCTGGTATTTCCTGCTTTAATTACGTCAGTAGAGCAGTATGTCGACTAACCTCCGCCCACAAGAACGCGCGAAAAAGGGGGCGTGGTCTTGTTGCTCCCGCATGGAGAATAGGAAGTGTTGCGTTCGGTTGCGTTCGTATAGTTTGTTTGTCGCCATGTCGTCGAGACGCTGTTATTTTCATCCCGGAGTCAAATCACCTTTGTTTGGCTTTCCCAGGGACGCTGTACTTAGAGATCATTGAGCGCATGCATCCCCGTTATGGTGAGAGGCGTGACCTTTCCGGTAACGTGCGCTCTGCGTGCCTTAAGCTGCTGTCGAATCACAACACGGGAACCGCTGGCACAATCAGAACTCGTTACGTATTTCTGAAGGAGGGACTTCACAGAACAGGGAAATCTTTCAAGCCGTTTTGAGGACAGTGAAAACAGCAGTATACAGATAAGTAAATTGTGTGAAAAATACTGTGTTTTTTTACACGCGAAACATGAACACATGTTATATTGCACACTGTAAACACAATCAAAGCTTCAAAAAAACACGAAAAACGGGACCTTTAATGCTTTTTAATGATATATGATATATATATATCGAGCTTTGTGACATGGTGCATTATCCTGCTGGAAGTAGCCATCAGAGGATGGGTACATGGTGGTCATAAAGGGATGGACATGGTCAGAAACAATGCTCATGTAGGCCGTGGCATTTAAACGATGCCAAATTGGCACTAAGGGGCCTAAAGTGTGCCAAGAAAACATCCCCCACACCATTACACCACCACCACCAGCCTGCACAGTGGTAACAAGGCATAATGGATCCATGTTCTCATTCTGTTTACGCCAAATTCTGACTCTACCATCTGAATGTCTCAACAGAAATCGAGACTCATCAGACCAGGCAACATTTTTCCAGTCTTCAACTGTCAAATTTTGGTGAGCTCGTGCAAATTGTAGCCTCTTTTTCCTATTTGTAGTGGAGATGAGTGGTACCCGGTGGGGTCTTCTGCTGTTGTAGCCCATCCGCCTCAAGGTTGTGCGTGTTGTGGCTTCACAAATGCTTTGCTGCATACCTCGGTTGTAACGAGTGGTTATTTCAGTCAAAGTTGCTCTTCTATCTAGCTTGAATCAGCCGGCCCATTCTCCTCTGACCTCTAGCATCAACAAGGCATTTATGCCCACAGGACTGCCGCATACTGGATGTTTTTCCCTTTTCACACCATTCTTTGTAAACCCTAGAAATGGTTGTGCGTGAAAATCCCAGTAACTGAGCAGATTGTGAAATACTCAGACCGGCCCGTCTGGCACCAACAACCATGCCACGCTCAAAATTGCTTAAATCACCTTTCTTTCCCATTCTGACATTCAGTTTGGAGTTCAGGAGATTGTCTTGACCAGGACCACACCCCTAAATGCATTGAAGCAACTGCCATGTGATTGGTTGATTAGATAATTGCATTAATGAGAAATTGAACAGGTGTTCCTAATAATCCTTTAGGTGAGTGTATATATGTATATATATATATATATATATATATATATATATATATATATATATATATTAGGGGTGTAACGGTTCGCGTATTCGTACCGAACGGTTCACGGGGTGAGTTCCAAATGGAATCAGTATTCCCTATTTGATCATCCCTATGTGAGCAGGACACGGGAATCAGTATTCCCTATTTGATCATCCCTATGTGAGCAGGACACGCGTGTGCCGTATGTAGCAGTTTGGAATGCACTTGGCAAAGGGAGCGGCGTAATTTCCTCATTATCTTCAGCTGGGATGTTCCCATGACAATGCAGTGCCAGCATAAATAAATATACAATTCATATTTTTAAGAGTTATATTACTTTTTATATACAGTATTACAAATCATATTTTTATAAACATTTTAAAATAAAAAATGTTTATTTTTATTTGCAACAGTTAGGCTAAAAAAAAGAAAATGATGCAGATAAAACTGCGACATCTGCTGCAGTGTTGCCAAGTTCATACATGTCCGCAGGTTGAAGCGACCCCAATTGTGTGATATTTAGCACCGGGAATGCGTATTTCAGCAGGAAACCCTGCCAAAAAGACATATATTTTACCCCCCATAAGAGATTTTTACCAAAAAAACCCCACTGAAATGAGACTGGGCTTGTTTTGGGCTAGTTTTGAGTAGCGATTGGGCGGGTTTTGTTGTGAATATCTGGCAACCCTGATCTGCTGACGGACACTGTGCTGCGTTGTCACCGGAACATCCCAGCTGAAGATAATGAGGAATTTACGCCGCTCCCTTTGCCAAGTGCATTCCAAACTGCTACATACGGTACACGTGTGTCCTGCTCACATAGGGATGATCAAATAGGGAATACTGATTCCATTTGGAACTCACCCCGTGAACCGTTCGGTACGAATACACGAACCGTTACACCCCTAATATATATATATATATATATATATATATATATATATATATATATATATATATATATATATATATATATATATATATATATATATATATATATATATATATATATATATGATTGGCTTCATCACTCTGTCTCCTCTCCACCAATCAGCTCGTGTGTGGTGGGCGTTCTGGCACAATATGGCTGCAGTCGCATCATCCAGGTGGATGCTGCACATTGGTGGTGGTTGTGGAGATTCCCCCCTTTCCATGTAAAGCGCTTTGTGTATCCAGAAAAGCACTATTTAAATGTATCAAATTATTATTATTAATATTAAACTGTGTTTGGAAAAATAAGTGATATGATATCATCATTGCAAAATTATACAACTCACTTTTCTGAAGGATCATGTGACACTGAAGACTGGAGTAATGATATACATTAGGGGTGTGACGAGATTTCTCGTCGAGGTGAAAAGCTGTCTCGTGTCATACTGTAATGACGGAGTGTGAGGGTGAAGTTAGGATAGAATATGCCAACACTACGTTTACATTACGCCTCCACTCTAGTTTGGCTTTTTATAGAAATAAAAATAATTTAATTCAGGTGGATAACAGTCGCTTCAATTCCATCAACTCATCCAACAGGAGCTGTTCGAGTCGTCAATAGTGCGCAGCACTGATCACGTGACGAGAAGACATTGAGTGTGTGTTACGTGTTAGTGAAGCGCTCGCATTGAGCGTGTGTTATGCAATTGTGAGAAAAAAGTCAGAATTGTGACTTTATATCACTCAATTGAACATTGATTGATTCCTTTTTGTCTTTAGCCCAGGCGAGACGCTTCTGATGCTGTCTGTTGTTCAAGAGTGGCTTGACACAAGGAATGCGACACCATGTCTTGCATACGTCTGTGCGTAGTGGTTCTTGAAGCACTGACTTCAGCTGCAGTCAACTCTTTGTGAATCTCCCCCACATTTTTGAATGGGTTTTGTTTCACAATCCTCTCAAGGGTGCGGTTATGCCTATTGCTTGTACACTTTTTTCTACCACATCTTTTCCTTCCCTTCGCCTCTCTATTAATGTGCTTGGACACAGAGCTCTGTGAACAGCCAGCCTCTTTTGCAATTACCTTTTGTGTCTTGCCCTCCTTGTGCAATGTGTCAATGATCGTCTTTTGGACAACTGTCAAGTCAGCAGTCTTCCCCATGACTGTGCAACCTACAGAACTAGACTGAGAGACCATTTAAAGGCATTTGCAGGTGTTTTGAGTAATTAGCTGATTAGATTGTGGCACCAGGTGTCTTCAATATTGAACCTTTTCACAATATTCTAATTTTCTGAGATACTGAATTTGGGATTTTCCTTAGTTGTCAGTTATAATCATCAAAATTAAAAGAAATAAACATTTGAAATTAGACATGTGCCGGTAAACGGTAATACGATATACCGCAATAATGAACATGCACAATATTGTTATCGTGGGCACTTCAAAATACCGTGAATAATTATTTATTACGAATTATTCAGATTTTTAGAATGTATTTTAAGAATACTTTACCCGTCAACCGTTTAATATGAACAACGCGTCAAAGAGGAACGCGCACTGATGTAAACAGACCGTTCATGAGCCGAGCACATGGCGGAAGGCGTGAAGACGCACTGAAGTGCACATTCACTTTCAGACAGCAGAGGGCGCTGATGGAACAGCAGAAATACAGCCGTTTCCCCAGTAATCACAATCCGGTGCTCGTCATCACATAACCTAATACTTAAAGACTTAAAGTCATTTTCAAACTTTTTTTTTTTTTAAGTTTTAAATTACATGCCCTAGATATTGTTTGAATATGTTCTGACTGTTGTTCAATCACACACTTTACAATATGGCTCCATTATTTAACATTAGTTCATTCATTAACAAACTGACAATGAAAAATACTTCTAAAGCATGTATTAATCTTAGTTAAATGTACATTTCAGCATTTAATAACACATTATTAAAATCAAAAGTTGTAACTATTATTTAATGGACCTGAGCTTACACTAACAGTTGCTTTTTTTAAACTAACATTATCAAAGAAGAATAACTTCTGTAAAAATGTAGCTATTCGCTCTTTGTTAATGTTAATGCTTTAACTGGCGAGACATTATTGTAAAGTGTTACCTATTGTTCTTTATAATTCTTTAGCACTTTAATAAAGTAATAAAGTGTTATAATAAAGTTTTTAAACCTGTCATAGTATGACAACACTTTTTTTGCAACTTTTTTTAAATATCGTGATAATACCGTATACCGTGATAAAAGCTTCAGCAATTAATCGCAACATGAAAATTTGATACCGGCACATGCCTATTTGAAATATATCAGTCTGTGTGTAATGAATGACTAGGGGAGAACCGGGGCGAAAGTAACACGGGACGAAAGTAACAACGCGATTTTCTCCGAGCCCTGAATACATTTGCATTTCAAGCTATGACAGCATGTTCAGCACACAAACCTTGACGGATCTGCCAAATATCATGTGATTCCGCCATCGTTTCCCGCGGTTTGGTCCGAAATGCAGTTTTCAAGTACGGCAAGTAAATTAATGAAGCAGTACTTTTTTTCTAATTACAAGTTGTGTTTCTTGTTTTATGTGTCACAGTAATGATCAATCTACGGGTTATTTAGTGCTATTACACACCCTGAAGGTTTGTCTTTTCTTAGTTTTTCAGTATAAAAGTAAATCGTGTTTAAATGTCAGGACTTCCTGTCGGGACGAAAGTAACACTTGTTACTTTTTTCCCGCTATTATATATATAATGCATATTATGCATATTTAATCTAATTAAATTTTTATATTGTTCATACTGTTGAAGAAAAAACGTATCAAATAGATTGACATTGCAAATAAAAAATATTCTAAACAATTCAAGTTTGTACTGTCATATTACATTTGAAACATTTGATGAACTTTAACATATAAAATGAAAATGTAATTTAATATTTTTTTTGCAAAGATAAAGGACAAAATATGTTTGCAGTTACATATTAACAAGGTCATAGTCTGGTATGTTTAATAAAAACAAGAGTAGCACCAAAAAATCTAGCTTGTATTGTTGTGTTACTTTTGACCCACCTGTGTGTTACTTTCGTCCCACCTGATGGGGTCAAAAGTAAAAATGTGCAGCTTATATTCAAAGTGAAATTATACTGTAGTTGTTCTACATTTGTACAAAATACCACCTGCTATTGATAGACCACACTTGTGAGTTATTGGCCACAGCAAAAATATATCTCGGTCTAAAACATTATCTTTTAAAATTACGATTTTCTGAAAAATGGTACTTTCGTCCCTGCTCTCCCCTATAATATACAAGTTTCACTTTTTGAATGGAATTAGTGAAATAAATCAACTTTTTGATGATATTCTAATTATATGACCAGCACCTGTAGTTGTCATTTTCCTTTTGTAAGTATTTTTATTGTATCCATGTTTTATATCTCAATGACATGCAAGAAAACAAGCAAATAAAGGATTTCAAGAAAAAAAAAAAAAGATAATATATATATATATATATATATATATATATATATATATATATATATATATATATATATATATATATATATATATATATACATATACATACATAATGGTGAAGGTCTCTAGAATCATCCAAACAAAATCATTCTTACAAGAGATCTATAGTTTTTTGTACACTTAGTCAATAGTCCAGGCAGCAACTATAGTTGCTGGTGAGCAAATGACTTAATGGGGAAATGGGGTATACTGTGTTAACAGGTTAATAGATCAAGATTTTTGGTCTTGTTTAGTGCTTTTTGCTTCCATAATATCCCACCTAAAACATAACTTAACCCTTTAACTGACATCTCTACTGTACAGCAGACCTTAATTCGATAGGGAAAAATATCATATTTTATGATATTATGTCGTGTAAGGGCCAAAATATTGAGGACCCTTCATCCAGTTTTGAATGGATGCGTTTCATTCTAATCGGTCAAGGACCCTCATTTGTTTTATGACTAGTAGCTTACGATTCCATTATAATGTGGAAATTCAGACAAGTAATGAGTTTACATTTACATTATTATATGAAATCACCTACTCCAGTCAGCCATTGAATACTATGAGACTATTTATTTATTTTTGTTATATAGATGTAATTTTTTCGTCATATTGATTTATTTTCATTTAACTTTTTGATACACAATACCTTGTTAGGGCAACTTAATGGCTGCACTGTTCTGCACTATGTCCCACCACTTTAAGACAAATGTATTTGTATTTTCATATTCAACAGATTATAAGATAGATGCAGCTTTTTTGAGTTTGCATCGAATGTTCTCCGACTTTTATACATAATTTGTTTATGAATAAAGATTGATCTGTTGAAAGCAGTTATTTTGATTTAGATGCCAAATGTTCTCATCCTAGTCAAATTTGACATTGAAGGGTGCATACAACATATTTGCCCACCGGCAACTATAGTTGCCGCACATTCAAATACGGCAAAATAAAATAAATGCAGAACATGTTCACATAGGACACTATTAACATGACTATATGCATGAAACCATTCAGAAAAATGTGGCCACAAATGGGTTAATGTGATGTCAGTTCCCCTCAAGTTAATGAGGTGGAGTTCATTACACTTTCATTCTAGCCAGACATTTTGCACAGAATGTTGTAAAAGTGAAGCAACAGGCGTCCAGTGTGATAATCCAGTGGCCCCCGTTCTACAGTGTGAATGGAAAGTCAGGACCCGTTTATCTCCAAATCGTTGCAGCTGCCAGAGCAAATAACTCAGCTTAGACCTTCGCTTGAAACACACTGTGACAGATCCAGCCAGTTTCTTGCGTTCCCCTGCCAGTTTGCAAGATGACCTGAAGGTTGAAGGTGCAATGGGGGGATTTAGCATTCCTCACGCAACTGTGGCAGAGTAACCAAGCTTTAAACATCGCTGGTTACCCATTATAGTACTGCGCATCATGTAGATTGTTTGCGAATAGCATAACCCCTGATTTTAAACATTGCTTGTATGCATACGACAGTGTGTGAGAGATTGCTCACACGTGGATAAATACTGTGTCCAGCATGAATGGGTCAACAAGTGTGTGTTTACATAACACTTCTTCTCATTCTTAGCAAGCTGGTGAGATAAATGACAAGACAAAGCAGTTTATTTGTAGTTTATTACATAATTTTGTTGTTGTTTAACAAAAATAATTGAAAAAGGCCTTGTATTTGGGATAGCTGGTTATGACTTTTCAGTGCATGATTTTAGTGACTTTTGCACATTATACCGTTCAAAAAGTGTTTAAAGTTTAAGCAGCAATATGAGCAAAAGCACTGCCTCGCTTTAAAAGCAACCGTGACCCCCTACACCAGCCATTTTGCACACATTACAGACAATCTTGTCATTTTAAGCATGCTCCTAATCCTTTAAGAACTAACAGCCAAATGCAACAGTGTTTGAGATTGGATTTAATTGGATTTTTTTTCCAAGTATGAAGTGTTTATACAGTTTAGATGAGGGAAAAAACGCTCCATTGAATTAGAGCCCCAAATCCAAATATAACATCAAGAGCCTTCTTGGATGTGATTTTTATTCGTCTCCTTCTGAATATGCATTTTAGAGCGTTTCCCAAAAGCATCGTAAGCCTATACAGTGTTGGGGGTAACGCATTAAAAGTAACGCGAGTCATGTAATCAGATTACTTTTTTCAAGTAACTAGTAAAGTAACTTATTACTTAAAAAAAAAAAAAAAAAAAATATCGGAGTTAATTTTTCAAATAAGTAACGCAAGTTACTTTGTTTTCCCATTTAGTTACTGACAGCTCTCCTGTCCCTATATTGAGCGAAAAAGTGCAGAGGCGTTGTGTGTAAACATGATGGTTATTGTAGTTCTAATATAAATGTGAGCCAGCATTTACTCATCTCACTTGTCACAAAAACAGATTTACAAAATGAATAAAAACAGTGAAATGCAAACTCAGAATATTATGAAAACCTGCAATATGTTAAAGAATACATACTTTATTTAATCTCACTTTATCAAGCAATATTATTTTTGCTGCTGAACTTTGGTGATCCAATTCAACCACACTAATAAGCAAAAATGATTCGATAAACATCACATTTGTTTAATTTTTAAAGTAAGAGTGTTAAACTCATGCGTCCTATTCTTCTGCAATCTAGAATGGTAGCACAGCTGAAATATTCGTTTAAACTGTGCCCTCTACTGTACAGGCGTAAATTTGCATTTCCTTCATTTCACTTAAACTTTTTTGTTGTTATAAAAATCCAAACAAACTGCCCAGCCCAGATGAGAAAAAGTAACATAACGCATTACTTTCCATAAAAAGCAACTAAGTTACTTTTTTAGGGGGTAACACAATACTGCAATGCATTACTTTTAAAAGGAACTTTCTCCAACACCAAGCCTAAACGTAGATCATAGAGACCCATTGGTGCCAATAGTTTCTACGATATGCGATGCATTTGGGAAACACAGCCCTGGTTTTTGCTGAATAATGCTGATATAGATGTTACCCGTTGAACATTGATTAAGTTTGTTTAAGTTATTGATTGTTTGTGAAGTGAATGAGGCAGAACATAAAAGATTGAACATTGACAGAACATTGACAGATTGCATTCGGGTTGGCATAGGAAGACAGAGCAAGACAGGCGTAGCTGGATTCATGAAGAAAGAGAGCATCTAGTGTTGCATACAGGTCGTTCTTGGTTCGAGATGTTCAGGTGGAGGTTTATTCTAGGTCATCAGGAGCAGCAAGCTTCTCCAGAGTGGGCTCTACACCCCAGATCTCACGGGCGTACTGGGAGATGGTGCGGTCACTGGAGAACTTGCCTGAACCGGCGATGTTGAGGATGACTTTCTTGGTCCATTCCTTAGGTTTCTGTCAACACAAGAGGAAATTATATATCATCGAAGTTCATAATTTCTAAAAAAAAATTGGCAATGTAACAACAAAACAGTTTGCACTTTGCTCACCTTATATAATTCACTGACTTTCTCTTGGCATTTGATGTAGTCTTCATAGTCAGCAAACACCTTGAACCTGTGTGGCAAAACAAACATGATTCATATACGAATGTGGTTAAAATATGTTCTACGTTGGCATGTTATTTATATTAAAAGGCGAATATTTTTTTAAAGACCCAGATAGAATTTTTTTTACTAGAATAAATGGACTGCAAATAATCAGCAAATTCTCTGTGAGATGAACAGCAAATGATGTGTAAGATACAGTAGTTCAGTATATGTTATAATTAGCTCCCCATATACACCAATCATTCCTAATATTGTGTTGGTCCCCCTTTTGCTGCCAAAACAACCCTGACCCGTCGAGGCATGGACTCCACTAGACCCCTGAAGGTGTGCTGTGGTATCTGGCACCAAGATGTGTTAGCAGCAGATCCTTTAAATCCTGTAAGCTGCGAGGTGGGGCCTTCATGGATTGGACTTGTTTGTTCAGCACATCCCACAGATGCTCGATTGGATTGAGATCTGGGGAATTTGGAGGCCAAGTCAACACCTCACAATAGTTGTTGTGCTCCTCAAACCATTCCTGAACCATTTTTGCTTTGTGGCAGGAAAGCATCCTTTATCCTGCTGAAAGAGGCCACAGCCACCAGGGAATACTGTTTCCATGAAAGGGTGTACATGGTCTGCAACAATGCTTAGGTAGGTGGTATGTGTCAAAGTACTATCCACATGGATGGCAGGACCCAAGGTTTCCCAGCAGAACATTGCCCAAAGCATCACACTGCCTCCGCTGGCTTGACTTCTTCCGATTGTGCATCCTGGTGCCATGTGTTCCCCGGTAAGCGACGCACACGCACCCTGACTTTTCTGTGGCTATGCAGCCCCATACACAATAAACTGCGATGCACACCTTTCTATCCGAACCAGCATTAACTTCTTGAGCAATTTGAGCTACAGTAGCTCATCTGTTTGATCGGACCACACAGGCCAGCCTACACTCCCCACATGCATCAATGAGCCTTGGCCGCCCATGACCCTGTCGCCGGTTCACCACTGTTCCTTCCTTGGACCACTTTTGATAGATCCTGACCACTGCAGACTAGGAACACCCCACAAGAGCTGCAGTTTTGGAGATGCTCTGACCCAGTCGTCTAGCCATCACAATTTGGCCCTTGTCAAACTCGCTCAAATCCTTACGCTTGCCCAATTTTCCTGCTTCTAACACATCAACTTTGAGACAAAATGTTCACTTGCTGCCTAATATATCCCACCCACTAACAGGTATGATGAAGAGATAATCAGGGTTATTCACTTCAGTGGTCATAATGTTATGCCTGATTGGTGTATGTTGTATATAGTTGTTAAAACAGAGGGAAATACAACTCATTTGGAAAATGAAAGAAATTTGTTTTTCAGGATAAATGGCTATAGAATTTACATTTACTGTACAAAAAACTGTCTTTACTGTCTTGTTCATTGTATATGTTTACCTTGTACAACAGGGAAAATGGTGTCTATTACTGACTATCTGTGTTTGTGGTAATGTGTATGTGAAAGTTTCTTGTTCATATTTGTCTACCTGTCATGATGCATCAGCATGCTGACGATATCCTTGAAGAGGTCTGGCTGTTTTGGGCTGAAGAATCCTCCTGCGATCTGGTCTATGGCTTGCTTCAGCTCTGGAATACGATTGTAGAACTCGGATGCGTTGTATCTGCCAGATTGAAGGAGGTCATATCATATACAGTACATACATACACTGTGTGAGTGCTTATTATATCACAAAATATTATATCTAACAAATAGATCCCAACCCTTTAGCTTCCATGGCGTCGACATCCTCCACTCTCATGCCGAAAATGAAGAAGTTCTCATCTCCTGCTTCCTCTGCCATCTCCACATTGGCTCCATCCATGGTGCCGATGGTCAGGGCTCCATTCAGCATGAACTTCATGTTGCCTGTTCCAGAAGCTTCTGTGCCAGCTGTGGAGATCTGCTCGGACAGGTCAGATGCAGGGATCACTGAAAAAAATTAACATTAAAAAAATTAATTATTTTTATATATATATATATATATATATATATATATATATATATATATATATATATATATATATATATATATATATATATATATATATATATATATATATATATATATATATATATATATATATATTCAGGGATTATTTACAATTTCAGGTAGTATAAGTGATGCTGAAATGGGTTTTAAAATGAGGAACTGTGCTGATTAATATTAATTAGCTAATTAATATGCATGATCCATAGAGGTTACAAATAGCATGCTATTTTACATTTTTATTAATTAACTACAATTGTGTCTGTAGTAGAGCTCGCCTCCAATTATCAAAACTTAAATTATGATTAAAAATAAAACAAATAAAATTACTTAAACATTAAAAATTCTCATGGAGGTGTTTTTTTTTTGCCAGAGGACAAATGCATGACAAATGCATATCCAGGCGCCCCTGGATAATATCAAGACACGTAAAAGTTTGTAATTTGGCACCTTTCTCAGCAAGGGTAACTCTGTAGTTCTCCAGGAAAATGACTTTGAGGCGGTCGCCCACCACCGGGTCATTGTTGACCACCTCACCAATAGCTGTGATGAGACGAATGATCATTTTAGCTGTGTGGTAGCCTGGCGCAGCCTGGGAAGGATTGAGCAGAACGTATATAAATATGACAAGAATTCAATAAACATCTTCATGCTAATCTGACTGCATTTAAGTCCCTCGACGTGGTAAGATTACCTTTCCTCCAATCATAACTGTTCTTGGGGTCCACTGCTTGTTAGGCTCCTTCTTGATGCCTGCAAAATAGAAATAATTTGTATTTTATTTTAATAATTTATTTATGCTTTATTTCTCTTCCATACATTTTCTCCTCAAAGATTGACAGCGATAGTGGAAAGGGGACAAAATATTTTTTATGTTTATTTTCTCTTACAAAAATGTCAAAAACCTCTCCTCAGAGAAGACACCCCTGACTAAAAGTAATAGTAAGAAGGGGGAAAATATTTGATTTATGTATGTTTATTTTCTCTTCCAAAACATGCCCCCGATTGAGAGTAAAAATGAGAAGGGGACATGTAAGAGTTAAAGTCCAGAGCTACTCACGGTTGTAGAAAGTGATAATGTGCAGACAGTTGAGCAGCTGCCTCTTGTACTCATGGATTCTCTTCACCTGAAGGTCAAACATTGAGTTGGGGTTGATCTTCACTTTGTAGTGCTCTTCCAGGTGCACAGCGAACTTCAGCTTGTTCTCCTGGAAGAGGTGAGAACAGAACAATCGATTTTAAATTCCAAAATCCACTGGACCGCTGATATGGGCCACATATTCATCATTTCTAACCTGTTTAACTTTGGCGATATCTCGAATGAAAGCCTCATCGTTGACAAAATTGCGAAGCTTTTGCAGCTGATCCAGGTCGCGAATGAAGTCCTCTCCGATTCTCTAACATTTGAGCAGGCCAAAGAAAGTCAGAGCATGAATATGGCTCTCACACCATGACATTATACATGATATAAAAGTGCAAGTGCAGACAAACTTCTGCTGTCACAGTTGCAGTCAGTTATGCTAACAAACAACAAATGAAGTTATGAAGCACACCAACCTCTGCGATGACCTCAGCCAGACCAGGGTTGCACATCACCAACCAACGGCGAGGGGTGATACCATTGGTTTTGTTCTGGAACTTGTTTGGATCCATCTCATAGAAGTCTTTGAATCTATTTCGGAAAGGAACAGTTGATTAATTCTGTTATCATTTAATCATCCTCATGTCATTAGAAACTAGAAGAAATTTCGAGTCAATTATTCACTGAGAACTACTGTGACTGGGTAATTTGTAAGAACACTTCAGTAACAAATCGTTCAGTCTGTTTTGTGATGCGGATAAATGGCACAATCTCAAAACAACAATTTGTTCGCAAGTTCAGTTCACTGACTTAATGATGCAATGACTTACATTTCAGTCTATCGAGGAACAGAAGCTGTCATATGACACATACTGTATTGTGAGAATTGTCATTTATACTGTTTCTTTAATACCACAGGTTAGTTAAAGGGTTAGTTCACCCAAAAATGAAAATTCTGTCATTAATTACTTACCCTCATGTCGTTCAACACCCGTAAGACCTCCGTTCATCTTCGGAACAGAAATGAAGATATTTTAGTTGAAACCTGATGGCTCTGAAAGGCCTCCATTGGCACAATGGCACGGTTCACTCTCAAGACCCTTAAAAGGTACTAAAGACGTCGTTAGTCCATCTCACTACAGTGGTTCTAAAATAACTTTATGAATCGGCGATAATAGTTTTTGTGCGCAAAAAACCCCTAAATAACGACTTACATAGTGATGACGATTTCAAAACAAGGCATCGTGAAGCTTCGAAGCGTTATGAATCAGCGAGTCGATTCAGCGGTTTGAATCGCCAAATTTCAGCAGTTTGGCGGTTTGACACGCGAACCGAATCATGAATCGGCTCGCTGATTCATAACGCTTCGAAGCTTCACGATGCCTTGTTTTGAAATCGTCATCACTATGTAAGTTGTTATTTAGGGTTTTTTTGCGCACAAAAACTATTATCGCCGATTCATAAAGTTATTTTAGAACCACTGTAGTGAGATGGACTTTGTAACGACGTCTTTAGTACCTTTTAAGGGTCTTGAGAGTGTAAAGTGCCATTGTGCCAATGGAGGCCTTTCAGAGCCATCAGATTTCAACTAAAATATCTTCATTTCTGTTCCGAAGATGAACGGAGGTCTTACGGGTGTTGAACGACATGAGGGTCAGTAATTAATGACAGAATTTTCATTTTTGGGTGAACTAACCCTTTAAGATCGTATGTAAAGCTCTGTGATTTGTCTGTATGCGTGTCTGAATACATACATGGTAGCTTTGAGGATGTCGGAGTGGATACGTGCCACGCCGTTGACTGCATGAGAGCCAACGATGCATAGATGAGCCATGTTGACTCTCTTCTGTCCACCCTCCTCAATGAGAGACATGCGGCGCATGCGGTCCCCATCACCGGGGTAAAGAGAGGACACGCGCTATAGCAACAAACAGACTGTTCTGTATACAACACACTCACAAAACACACTTTTTGATCTTATGGCATCTATCAGCAGGATTAAGGATCTACTGTGATTTGTTTACACTACCTTTCAAAAGTTTGGTGTCAATAAGATTGGTTTGAAATAAAAAAAATTATTAACCAAGGATGTATAACATTTATCAGGGCAGTGAAGAGTTTTCTCAGTAAAAACGGTTTTCAACATTGATTATTAGGTGTGGGCGATATACTGGTAGACACGATTAACTGGTAGAAATGTGTCAACCAGTAGTGATTTTGGACTATCGTCTCTATCGAAGTTATGCTCATGTGACATTGCTGTGCTGCACGGGCACGGAAGCTTATCGTTTGCATTTGTTTTTAAGCATTGTGATTAAACATACACATGTGAAAGGTTAAATACACATGTGACATGTGTTTGCAAGTAAAATGTATGTCTTAAATGAACGTAAACAGTTGAGAGAGAAAACGCACAAGTATATTGGATCCATGCAGTCAGTCTTAAAGTGACAGCGCCCAAATTTACCTGCCATTATTAATATTTATCAAACAACAAAAATTAGAAAATCTCTAGCTGCTCTTGACTGAGTCACTTTTTTAAAATTTTATAAGAATTAGTGCTGGGCAAATGAATGCGTTAACACGGGCGATTCATTTTTTCAGTTTAACGCATTCAAAATATTTAACGCAATGTCCGTTTTTATATCCATTTTTGCCCAGCGTTACATTATATGATCACGCTCTTATTCATGTAAATGCTTTTAAACCATCTAAGCGCGACAAGACACAAGAGAACGCGCTGTCAATGTTAATGTCCTGTCTGAGTGGGTGCGTCTCAATCAGATCCCTAGTTCAGTAGTCAGGCACTGAACAGGGAGTCGGCCACATTCATGTACACGAACACGATATAATGATTTACTGCCTAGGAAGCTAATCGAGGGACACCCTGACACACACTCACACAGGCGCCAGTCTTGTGCACACATCGAGTTCTCTTTCGCTCTTGAACAAAAAATAACAACAACTCAGAGAATTTTGCCAAAATGCCAGTTTTGTAGAGTATTCTCATATTAGGAGTCTTAAATGAGTTAAATAACGTCTTAAATGAACTTGTGAGGAAATGAGATGCACAGGACAGCGCGTTAGATCCGCGTCATGTTCGGCAGCGGCTGATCTTAAAGTGACAGCAGCACTGATGATGTCTGTCATTAATGTTCATCAAAGAACAACGGGAACAGAATTTTTTTTTAGCTTTAATGATGATTAATCTATATTTCATTTATTATTTATGCAGTTAAAAATAACTATTACATTTCTGTGTAGACTATGTCTAACAGGGAAGGCCATGGGTAAATATAACATTTATTATAATGGGTGTAAATATTGTTTTAAGTTCAATTAAATTAAAAGTTATTTTTTAAAGCCTAATAAATGTTGAAATTGGTAGCTTTCAGTTATACTGTAATGTAACGTCATTAATGTTTCATACAGACATTAGTATCAGTGATTCATTCATAAAAAGATGCCATTACAACAAATATTTAAAATAGGCTGTCTTTGAATTGTTTCTTCATTAATTTGGAGAGTTACTGAAATTAATTACAATATCAAAATATTAAAAACTCCAATGTGTTTTTAATTGCGATTAATCATGATTAATTACAGAAAAAAATTGATTAATTAGTTACATTTTTTTAATCGATTTACAGCACTAATAAGAATAAATGTATATTTAATTTACACCGTAAAGACTATGTTTTTTAGTGCTTGAACTTTTTTCAGGTAGGTCTATTTCATTTGTGTCTTTGTTCTATTGTAGTTTGTTTTCATTTCTCTTTCTTTTACTTGTCTTCAATAAGCTTGATAGTTTTTTTAGGCTAGTATTAGTTTCTTAAATTATACTGAAAACGGTGATAAGAATTATGAAATTTCAAAGATAAAAACCATAAAACCTTATTTAAAGCAAAAATAACTATATTGTGATATACTATATCGTTATTGTGAAATAAAATTACTCTTATCGTGATATATGATTTTGGTCATATCGCCCACCCCTATTGATAATAATAATAAATGCTTCTTGAGCACCAAATCAACATATTAGAATGATTTCTGAAGGATCATGTGACACTTAAAGGGGGGGTGAAATGCTGTTTCATGCATTCTGAGCTTTTTACACTGTTAAAGACTTGGATTCCCATCCTAAACATGGACAAAGTTTCAAAAAAAAAAGTTGGACGTTTGATGGAGTATTTCTGTGCCAAAAATACTCCTTCCGGTTTCTCATAAGTTTCGGAAAGTTTTTTTTCTAGTTTTTTTCTGAAAATGAGTGTTTCACGCCCCCTTTAAGACTGGAGTAATGATACTGAAAAATCAGCTTTACCATCACAGGAATAAAGTGCATTTTAAATGAATAATAATTTTAAATTGTAACGATATTTCACAATAATAGTTTTTACTGTATTTTTGGATCAAATAAAGATCAAAGCATTAGAGATTTGCTCAAGAATCTTACAGACCCCAAACTTCTTAACTGCCAAATCTTGGCTCTCAGGTTTAGTGTTAAAGTGTGTTATAGTTTTGTGTTGTGTTGAAGCTGGACCTCCATGTGGCGGCGGTTGATTTCGTAGATGATCTCGAGGTGCCGGGGCAGCAGGGACTGGAAAAGGTCAATAGGCCAGCGTTCCAGAGCCTCAGGCAGCACAGTGTGGTTGGTGTAGGCACAGGTCTTAACGCAGATGTCCCATGCCTGCAGAGAGTGAGAGTGTCAACACAGTTTGGCTTACAACCTTTCCAGTAGACTTAATTTATATTAAGAGTAACTTGGGACTTGTAACACTTTTCTTTAATGTCT
This sequence comes from Gobio gobio, assembly GCF_949357685.1. Taxonomy (NCBI): domain Eukaryota; kingdom Metazoa; phylum Chordata; class Actinopteri; order Cypriniformes; family Gobionidae; genus Gobio; species Gobio gobio. The sequence continues at coordinate 24,543,590 of NC_137107.1, forward strand.
ACTATAAATAAGGTACAAAACAAATATTATTTTAAATGTAAAATAGTGAATGTAATAATGGTGTTCATTGTTCAGAGTCATTTTTGAGTTCTGAGCTTGTCTGTACTCTGTCGCCCTCTAGAGTTATGAGTCTGTGGCCTTTCAGTGCTGTGTGAAACTGAATAAAGGAATGGTTCATTTGTAAAAATGTTCACTGTAAAAAAAAAATTGCATTCACAAATCTCAAACCTTGTCCCAAGTTAGTTTTTCCTCATCAACCAGCACTCTCATCAGCTCAGGGATGGCTAAGGCAGGGTGCGTGTCGTTTAGCTGAATGGCCACCTGAGAGCAGTCAAGGAAAAGGAGATGAAGAAAAGCACAGCTGTGACACCCACACCCTTCACTGCTGAGAGCAACTTCAAGACACACATCTTTCAATGAGACTTTAGAAGATATATCATATATGTATAAGATAGATGAACGGAGCTGACCTTGTCAGGCAGAGTGTTGAAGTCTGTGCGCACAATATCCCTGGAGCCGAACTTGGAAGCCTTGAAGCGGCGGATGATGTCTTGAAGAGTCGCAGCCACTACAAAGTACTCCTGCTTCAATCTGAGCTCCTTACCCTCAAAAAACTACAGAGAGGGGATCGAAAGCTTCAGGCAGGTGTTTAAAGACCACTCGCGTCAAAACTATGGCTGTCCTTTAAGGAATAGTTGACCCAGAGATTGAATGGTATTCTTTTATGACCCTATTTACAGTCTTCATACATTGTAAGAGCAACCAGCATCTTCCTCAAATTTTTAATATTGACAATGTTCATTTTTGGGTGAACTATTCCTTTAAATTGAGGACCTATTGTGTGTTTACTGACGTTGTCATTGGGGTAGAGCACACGAGAGATGTTCTCCGCCAGGTTCCTGTCCAGCACGGCCTGAATGTAGCCACCAACATTAACTGAGGAAGGAAGGAACATATGAGACAGAGTCCAGATTGGATTGTTTAAGGCAGGCTGTAAGTTTCTAGCATTCCTAGTAAGAATTAGATTAGCTGGTTCAGGTGTGTCTAATTGGGATTGAGGCTCAACTCTGCAGCACAGTGGCCCTCCAGGAACAGGATTGGACACCCCTGGTTTAAGGCCCTGATATAGTCACGGCCAATTTCTTTTTGTTCTTGGCTTATGGGTAAAAATAAGTTTGAAATACATAAACAACGGTATACTGTTAGCGAATATTCTAATGCCGCCCACACTCCTCAGAGCGGCATTTAGATGAATATGTAAATATGTGCTGCATGCTTTTCTCCTCAATCGCAAAATTAACACAAAAAATAAGACCGGTGAGAAAACACCTGTTAGGAAATGCATCTGATAAAAGCGATGTGCATGTTTGCACGAGCTCAGCAAGTCTGCACTCCATTTTAAAGCAGCACTAGGTAGGTTTTGCTCTCGGGGTCCCCCTACAGTTGGGAAACAGTATTGTCCTCTACTACTGTCGTAAACTCTGTCATCCCACATCCATCAGGGGATGTGCACGTGCATTTGTTGACATGACAACCATGATAGCCCTGAACACTGCAGCAGGAGTTCACATGCAGTTGTTCTGCTTGCGTCGCGTGTGAAATGTCTTCATCCCAGGTACAGTGGCATATGTTTCAGCATGTCATCTGAATATAATTTCATGGGTTAAATTTTTTGCAAACGCCAAATGATCGCGATGCTCACGTTTACAAGCCAGCGTCATTATAGTAGCCTAGTCTATTGGTTACCGTTTTACAGAATCTATATGATACTTCAATTCAATGTTTGAGTGGTAGGTAATAACCATATATCATCAATATTATAATATCAAGCTACCATAGATGAATCTGCAAATTTCGATTTGCATTATAGCTTGAGGCAAGACAAACAAACCAATATCACAGACACTGGTAGGTATCCTAAAATATGATTTTGTACGTCTTATGTATTTACTTGCAAGAATGTAGCCCCTCCTCCTTCAGCTCACGCCAACGAGCAAACGCTGGCCCAATGTTGATCCTCGTCCTGCCTTTAATCCGATCACTTTCTCGTTTCCTCTTTTTGCTTTCCTCCGACAAAACCTTTGCTTTCTTATTTTTCTGTGCTGCTTTGGCCATGACTATAACATCCAGCGATAGTTGGGCTCGCACGTTTGAATTTAAGGAAGTGGGGTGGTGGTGGAAGTGACGTATATGCCGTAAAGCAGTCGAATTTTGTAGTTCTTTTTGTTCTCTGGTTACTACCCGAAACCCGAAGTTTAAAAGTACGATTAAAAACGATACAGACCCCGTCAGGCTATGGCAGACGTGTCATTCAACCTATTGTAAGTCGATGTATCATCACAAGAGTCTTGAAAATATATTATGAAGGTTGAAAAGTTACCTAGTGCTGCTTTAAGTTGTCACATTTATTTATATAGCGTTTTACACAATTGATTTCCTTAAATCAAGCATCTTTACAGTGTTAAACATGAAAAAAAGTGTCACTTTCAATTAGAATTGACCTATCGGTATTGTTATTAATTTGGAAATGAGGGTTTACAGATCAGAACACAGTCGAGAGAAGCCTCATGTTACGGTCATCACAATCACAGATGACAACATCCAGAATCAACACTGTTCATGTACCGCAGATTCAATTAATTTACATTTAAAGCTGCTGTCCGTAACTTTTTTTGTGTTCAAGATTTACAAAAATTATATAATGAGAATGTACAACATGAGTCCATTTTTTTTGTCTTACCCCGAATCATTATGGTACACTTATAATACATGTTTATATTGGGACTATTTCAGACCGGTCTGGTAGGAACCGCTGCGGTGGAGCACAGTCCCTGCGTGACTCGCCATAGATATAGAGGAGGAGAACAGAGAGGAGTAGCTCCGGCTCAGTGTTAATTTCGTTGACGAATAATTTTCGTCATAATTTTCGTCAACAACCTTTTTTCACTGACGAAAACGAGAAAACTAGTGTTGGATGACAAAAAGTGTCATTTTCGTCAACAAATAAAAACGAGACGAAAATGTTAGGGAGGGACGATTAGGGAAGAGATCCAGTCAGAACTGATGTCCTGTGTAACAGATGCGCACATTTGATTTGAACGTGCTGATCTAACCACTGGAAAACATGGCGCTGTTGCACGCTCTACTGGCTCACGCATCCCCAATACAGCGCTCCAGAGCGGCTCACAATCAATGAATAGCACACATTTATGCCAGGCAATTGTTTATGAACTAATGCTGATGAATAATGACAATGTTTATATAGTAAAATGTTTTAGACGGTTGTAACAATGCATATTTTATCTACTGAACTTGAATGAGCTCCTGCAACTGCAATAGTAAGTCACAGACATTTCGAAATAAGAGTCAATGTGTATTTCGAGCTTGTTTGTAATTAAAAGTCACGCATCATATATTCGTTTTTGGTTACACAATAAACTGTATTTAATTTAATTCCCATTTAATTCATAGTCAGGAGGAAAGACCAGTATTTGACACATATTCAATAAAGCATCAAAGTATCAGGGTTATAATAGTTCACTAAAACCATTTAAACAAATCTTCATTACTTGAAATGAAATAAATGTTAACTGAAATTAAAACAATAAATAAACTTATTTGAAGCTTTAGCTTAACCTGATATGGCCTACTAACTAAAACAGAAATACAAAGTTATAAAAACGATATAGATGTTTTTAAAAAACAAACACAAAAGTGAATTGAGCTCTTTCGTGTATTTTTAATGTCAAAAACAAAATGATGTCAAAATGTCAGTTCAAGTGTCAGTCGGTTATGTAGTGCTTAAATGCTTAATGTATTACAATTTAACTAAACTCATTAGATTTTAGAAGACTAAATCTACTGTAGATTTAGTCGACTAAAATCTTATGATATTTAGTCGACTAAAACTAGACTAAAACTAAAAACAATTCAGGTGACTAAAATATGACTAAAACTAAATGGCATTTTAGTCAAAAGACTATGACTAAAACTAAATCAAAATTTGCTGTCAAAATGAACACTGCTCCGGCTGCAATGTTCTTCCGCAAGACGCATGCAGTTCTGTTTATTAACCGCTAGAGCGCGAAAAGTTACGGACTGCAGCTTTAACCAGTTTAATAAGGAGAGGCAATAAAATGTAGACCTTTGTTTATGTGTTTTTGACCTACACTGTACATGACGTGTATCAGTGTTACAAGTACCCCAGGCATATCATTTTACATTTTATCATTTTTGTAGCATAAACACCATCAAACCAATAAGAGCTTTGAATCTTACAATGTTTCACTATGGCGCTGAAACCTAAAGATGTCTGAGTTCCTGATACTCAACTGCCATTGGCTCATCTGCGTTTTAGGGGGAAGGGGCTCACAGATAGGTCAATCACAACTTTAATTTCTACTAAAAAGCAGCTCTCACTGTGTTTTTACTCATGTCTGACCTCGACCGACTGAACAAAAGAAATGAACCACACAAGATTTCCTCATCAAAAATGGCGGAACCTCAGAGCCACACCTTTCTATTACGCCAAAGCAACTTAAAGGCAAGCCTGCAATGTTAGCAAAAAATTTTTTTAAATACTAACGTCTGCAGTACACATTTTTTTAAATGGATGTCAATAGAAGAGAAGCTTCATTATTCTGAATAAACTGATTTTGTGGGAAAACAGCTTATCATTTCATGAATCGACAGCCTATCGGCTAATGTTCAACATGTTTGCTCTTAAACATTCGAATTGGATTTATCTATTTTTAGAGTTTACACAAAAAATTTAAATTAAGGGAAGTCACGAACAATTGCGCAACAGGTAGAATTCAGTTTAAGGCACTTCTCATTCATTTCAATGGTATCCGCAAACAGTGATTGACTGTAGCAACTCTGAATGGAATTCAATGACGTCAAGGCTGTAATGTGGTTTCAAGGCCCACGTGATCCAAGTTAGCCATTACGCTTTCTCCAATGGTAGAGCCATAGACTCTTATATCTCCCAATAATAAGACCATCTCTGCTATTACATCATCGCCAGAGACTAGTGGTAGTTTAAAGGTGTTTACCAGCCAGAGAGAACTTTTGCGTAAAGTTCACTTTGGCAAGCTGTTGCGATTTTGTCGGAAATGACCTCACACCTGTTCGTTCTTCAATTTCGCTTGAAGTATATTGGGCCTTAGTATGCCCTAGGCTGATGTTTTTAGCATGTATGTTAATTGTCACTGGTACTCACAGTCTTTCAGGTTGAAATCACAGGGGGCTTTGGCAGACCATAGCCTCATGGTGTTTACAATGTTGTTTCTGTATCCAGGTACAGGGGTGTCGTAGGGCAAAGCCAAGACAACCTGGGTAAACAATAAAAAAAATGGGTTTGTTAATAGTATTAACACACACAATGGTACAGCTTTATGAATGGGGATCCTATACCTGAGTATCCACCCATTTCACTCCATCTGGGTGATGCTCTGTCCTACCATAAAAGTGCACAGGGCGCATATATTCTGGACGGGCTTTCTCCCATGGGTTACCGTAGCGGAGCCAATCGTCTGCCTCTTCAACCTGTCGATCATCAAGATATGTGCAGAGTACACATGTTTAATTATAAGTCATATTTATGCATAATGTTTACAAATGAAAAAAATGTGGATGTGAAAAGTCTCTAGGTTTCTAAGCAGTTGTTGAGAAATTGCAAGCACTATTAACTCATTGGGGTTCTTTTTTATCTTTTCTTTTTGTTTTTTAAATCAAGTCAAACTATTAAAGGTAATTTAAACTACCTGCCAGCCACTGGAGATTTTCTGGTTGAAGATACCAAACTCATAGCGAATTCCATAACCATAGGCAGCCAAGCCAAGAGAGGCCATAGAGTCCAGAAAGCAAGCTAACGGACAAAGAGAGAGAGACCAAGGGTAGGTGAGACTTTTCAGAAACAGATTTATCATACCTGTGAGCGGTTCTGTAGCTTTGAAAGTTTCAAAAGCAGGCTGTTCCACTATTCTCTGACTTTATTGTGCAAAGTTAAAAAAAATCCATATACTGAAAAAAATGGTTCCTCTTTCAAACCTGAGGTCAGATTACTAACCAGCGAGACGACCAAGGCCTCCATTTCCCAGTCCAGCATCTTCCTCCATCTCCTGCAGCTCTTCCATGTCTAGACCCAGCTGAAGAACAAGGTATGTAATCATTCATTGATTTTAAAACGATTATCTAAAGCAGTACACTGGCTACATTGTGTTGTCTTACCTGATACGTGGCTTCATCACAAGCGTTCTCCAGGGCCAGGTTCACCATAGTGTTCTGCAAGGTACGGCCCATGTAGAACTCCAGGGAAAGGTAATATACACGCTTACAGACACAAGAAGGATATGACTAGTTAGTCGGGAGTAATTTGTTGTTTGTGTTTATTATTAGGGGTGCAAGCGTGTAGTGCTGAAACTCTATTGTAATTGTTAGAATTCCCAAGGATCAGCATTCTCCCCTAAAAGTGATCGGGAAGACCAATCCATAAGTCGTAGAGACTTGAAACTTTAAGGGATGGTAGTAGCCCCCCCAACTACAACGTCACAGAGGCTCGCCCCAATCGGCCTGATGGTGGTGTTACAGCAATCAAAAGTGTGTAACTCCATTTGTCACAGGCTCAAGTGTCTTATATCATTGGAATCATTGACTCAAGGCAGAAAAAGCACATTTCGGAAAACACTACTTTTGCGAACTAGTCCTAGGTTTTTTCGCCCGATAAGAAAGATTCTCTAGAGTCTGATTGTCAATAATGATCAAAAAATTGTCAGAATTTCGATTCACGTCAGCGATGGGACACCAAAACGATTACTAAATACACCATACCTTTTGACACATGTGCTTAGAGGCCTTAACCCTCTGCTGCTCTTCGTTTAGGGGTTGCATTGGTTGTCTTCCCGGTCATCAGTGACCGGACACCTAAAAATTAAACTTCCTCCACCCCAGTAAAACCAATGCAATTTATTTTTCTTCAATAATATTTTTTTCTTTTTAATTTTGTATTTTGAGATGATTTGATGGTATTTTTTTATATTTATGCAATAATTATGGTCTATTTTTGCCATTGAAAATGATATATAAAAAAAAAAAAAAATATATATATATATATATATATATATATATATATATATATATATATATATATATATATATATATATATATATATATATATATATATATATATATATATATATATATATATATATATATATTATTGCAGTATTTCAGGTTAAAATAGAGAGTAGGCCTTCAAAATAAAAAAAAATTTGAAGGCAGATTAGCGCCCTCTTTTGGAATTATTTAAGAAATCATGCAACCATGGGTGTCACTAGATCACTAGAGGTCTCTATGGAGAGGCTTGATAATTCCCTAGTTCTGTTTTGGACACATTTAATGTTTTTCTTTGATGGATTTGAATATATATTTAAAAAATATCAAAGACTATTTATTATAAAGTTTTAGATATTTTTTTTTGTTGTTAGAAATATATATATTTTTCTGTGAATTTGTGTTTTTGCAGATTTCCGATTCATTTCCTATGGTGTCATTTTTGACCAAAGAGCACAAGTGGGAGTATTTTTTTTACGATTTATACCATAACCTATACCTATACCTATAATAACCCTAACCCTCAATTTTTTTGTGTGTTTACATACCTAATGCTAGAAAAGTCACCAAGTTTCATATCATTCAGATGAAGCTGTGATTTTTAAAAATTCCAAATATGGTTCATAGGTTCAGTTTTTCATAGGTGTGTGTGTGTGTGTGTGTGTGTGTGTGTGTGTGTGTGTGTGTGTGTGTGTGTGTGTGTGTGTGTGTGTGTGTGTGTGTGTGTGTGTGTGTGTGTGTGTGTGTGTGTGTGTGTGTGTGTGTGTGTGTGTGTGTGTGTGTGTGTGTGTGTGTGTGTGTGTGTGTGTGTGTGTGTGTGTGTGTGTGTGTGTGTGTGTGTGTATAAGTGTGCGAGAGTGGATGTGTCAATATCACACTCTTGATGTTTTAGAGTGTCACCCCTTTACTGCTGTGTACTTTTTTTCAGCATCGTGGCCGATTTGTAGATTGTACACACAAATATTCAGAGAATTTTTGTGTTTTTGCCAATTTCCCATTCATTTCCTATGGTCGGTCATTTATGACCGAAGACAATGAACGCTACTTTTTTTTAACGACCAATTAGTATGCTCGAATCATGACCCCAATTTTTGTGTGTGTTTACATACCTAATGCTAGAAAAGTCACCAAGTTTCATATCATTCCGATGAGGCAGTGATTTTTTAAATTTCAAAACATAAAATTTTCAGAAATGACCGAAAAGCACCAGAGGGTTAAAGCCCATTAATTCATGCTTGCAGCTATATATATATATATATATATATATATATATATATATATATATATATATATATATATATATATTTATTATCATCATCACATTGGTAACACTTTACATTAAAGGGTTAGTTCACCCAAAAATGAAAATTCTGTCATTAATTACTTACCCTCATGTCGTTCGACACCCGTAAGACCTCCGTTCATCTTCGGAACACAAATTAAGATATTTTAGTTGAAATCTGATGGCTCTGAAAGGCCTCCATTGGCACAATGCACGGTTCACTCTCAAGACCCTTAAAAGGTACTAAAGACGTCGTTACAAAGTCCATCTCACTACAGTGGTTCTACAATAACTTTATGGAGTGACGAGAATAGTTTTTGTGCGCAAAAAAACCCTAAATAACGACTTATATAGTGATGACGATTTCAAAACACGGCATCATGAAGCTTCAAAGCGTTATGAATCAGTGAGTCGATTCAGCAGTTTGGATCGCCAAATTTCAGCAGTTTGGTGGTTTGACACGCAATCCAAATCATGATTCGACTCACTGATTCATAACGCTTCGAAGCTTCATGATGCCGTGTTTTGAAATCGTCATCACTATACAAGTCGTTATTTAGGGTTTTTTTGCGCACAAAAACTATTCTCGTCACTCCACAAAGTTATTGTAGAACCACTGTAGTGAGATGGACTTTGTAACGACGTCTTCAGTACCTTTTATGGGTCTTGAGAGAGGAAATGTCATTGCGTCCAATGGAGGCCTTTCTGAGCCATCGGATTTCATCAAAAATATCTTTATTTGTGTTCCAAAGATGAACAAAGGTCTTACAGGTGTCGAACGACATGAGGGTAAGTAATTAATGACAGAATTTTCATTTCTGGGTCAACTAACCCTTTAAGTACATAGTAGTTAAGGCCACCTAATTTAAAGTGGGACCAATATGTTTATATGATGTTGTTCATGTTAGTACACAGTGCATTAATTAATGCATAGTTTTTTAATTTTTTTTTTTTTTTTTTTAATTAACAGACTAATATTAATAAATGATGTAGAAGTATTATTCATTGTTAGTTCATATTACTTAAAGTTAACAAATGAAACCTTATGATTAAGTGTTACAATTTCTTTACATATCTATATAGAAATACAGCAAAGAACATGACATGGTTTACATTACTTTTGGTAATGTACTTTGATATATTGATTTAGGGGTTACCAAGTCAAGCTCCCCGAGAACTGCCCGACCGCCTGTGCACTATTTTTAAGACATTATTAAGGGCTATTTTAATACTTTCTGGCAGAGGGATGATTTAACACATGGCAATCCGATACCATCCCTGTTGTAGCCTTTGACATTTTAGGCCTTCCTTTGGTGTTGGGTTTGAAAAGCAAGAGAGAGAAAGAGACAGTGGAGGTGAGAGTGGGCGTGTGGCGGCACGACGGGCTGAAACAGACTAGTCAGAGATTGGGGAAGGTCACTGGTATTATGTAACAGTGGCATTTTGACTCCAGCGAAAATAACCGGCAGTGAGGTCACCAGAAAAGGTTACGGAGTCTTTAATATTATTCTGTAAAGCAGCTAATGAAGAAGGTCTGAGTGCAGACCAATGTGTTGTGCAAGTTTTGACTGATATTGAAAACTATGAAACAGATGGCAATGTCCAGGTAAACCACAAACTTCAGCCCACATCAGCAGTTTCTTAGCATCCAAAAGCTTTTCAAACTGGTTTCTTAGAAAAGGTTTCTTAGACAAGGTTTCTCACATCACTTGCACAATCACATTTTCAAGTCAAGGTTTACTGCTGATGTCCACCTACAGGAACGGGAACAGAATGGTACTCTCTGAAAAAGTCTGACATTTTTATATATGATATTTCCAGGAAAAAGTTTGTATAGTCTTCATGTAACTCTGATTTAATATGAGGCTGAATTACATGTCACCTCTTCTTCCCATATAGGTTTCTACGGTGACCTTTCTTTTAGGGAGCAACTTTTGACCTTTATAGCCTGGACACCAATCCCATCCAGGGATTTCGGGCTAGACTGGAGAGGAAAAGGTCAGGGATGCTGAGCTGTGGTTTAATCTCCTGTCTTCCGATTCAGATTTTGATGCCTTGAATACTGACACATTCTTGTTATACTTTTTCTACTGCTTGATCTTTTTAACATTTATAAAATATATAACGAAGATCTTTCAATGAAATATAATATGCTGTAAAATAGATCAAATATCATATAAATATAGATGTTAAAATGAAAATATTGTGTCATTAGTTGCTTTGAATGGCTTTTGAATGGTTTATGTATGCACATGACAGGACGCATTAATCTGGGGAAGCACAAACTGCATTATTGTGCTAGTAATGTACGGATCATGCTATTATAATCTAAAATTGAGGTATGTATGTTAATGCCAGTCAAAGTCATTGCATAAATTACATTAGACTACCAAAGATGTGCTAAAGTTGCACATATTTTGCATAGGGTGCTGATCATAGTCTATATGAAGAGCTCTCAGTGAAGAAGGGTCACAAAAGGTCAACAATGCTGTGGTCAAGCAGGCGTGGCCCCTGCACAAATGCCATGCTATTAGAGATGCATTGATGGATGTAACCTAGATATTAACTGCTTACAAACTTTTTTTTGTTCTTTTTTGGTGTAGTAGGCTATAGTGTCATGCATGGACCTGCTTTTGTTTTGGTACAATCTCGACATGCATGAACTTACTTTGGGGTCTTTCTCGTAATAACTCTGCTGTGTTCTGATCCATCTGCCTACCAAGTGGTCTCTGACTGTGTGCGCGAGCGCAAAATAATAATCCCGTTTGGTGGAAACGTTCCTGTCCTTTACCAGCGTGAAATGCAAATGGCGATTAAAGTTTTTCTTTAAGTCTGCCACATTCTCCACACCGGCGAGCCCCTTCACAGAAATCTGCTTCTTCCTGTCATGGTCTGACAGTGGTTTGGACATGGTGACAGCAGACTCGTCTTTGGATCAAGTAAGAGTGTAAACACCAGACCGCATGCAGCAGCACCCCATGCAGTATTGATGGCTATCCTTATTTAAAGTTGCCCTCATGAATATTAATTAGTGGGCGGGGTCGGCATGCAGCCATCCGCCAATCGTTTTCAATTTAAGTTCACGCTTTTTGAATACGGTTATACGATTTATTTTTACGCAGCTGTTAAATAAATATCTACAATAGAAGAAGTGTAAATTGCTTATAAATACTCGTATTTTGAGTTGAACTACAACTCATACAGTCGCTTGAGTTTGCAGAAATCTCTGGAGCCCAAGACATTAATAGCTGCAATGACCCAGCGCAAAGGCCATGATATTTGATAGCATAGTTCCACATAACAGCTGAGCACCACAGCATCTGGATACAGCACCACACACGAATTCTCAATCTAAAACAAACATTTTTGATAATTGAATACACAGTTTCCTTCAAATAAATAAATCAGTTCTTAATCCTCTTAATTTAAATATTTATACTAATGTAAATGTACACTTACATTCACGATAAATATAAGGCAGTACAAGAAGTGTTTTTTTTTTCCATTGCAAATATTTGCCCAATCACAACATCCAATTGCATTCCTAATTAAGCAACACTAATTTCCCCGTATTCCACCAGGTTCAGGTTTTAACTTTAATACATTGTTGTTGTTGTTGTTGTTGTTGTTGTTGTTGTTGTTGTTGTTGTTGTTGTTGTTGTTGTTGTTGTTGTTGTTGTTGTTGTTGTTGTTGTTGTTTTTTAAGCTGAGACATTGAATATAATTTTGTTTGCTTGTTTTTTCGTTTCATTTTTCAATAAAGCAGGTTATTTGACATTTTTGTCATTACAAGTTTCAGTACTAGCCAGAGTGAGAAATTAAAGTGTATGAAAATATGTGGCCACTGAGGGGAGCCAACACAACTGTTAAAGTTCAAATTAATCTCCCTCAAATCTGTGGATTGTGGATGAGTGAAAAAGTTTGTGTACATCCTGTGATGTTCAGACTTACCATTTGAACAAATAACGACACAACAAACAATTTCATAAACTATAATTATATTTTAATATAATATATTCATATATTTCTTGTTTTATATATATCGATCAGGCATAACATTATGAACACTTATCTCTTCGTGACGGCACCTGTTAGTGGGTGTGATATATTAGGCAGCAAGTGAATATTTGTCCTCAAAGTTGATGAGTTAGAAGCAGGAAAAATGGCCAAGCGTAAGGATTTGAGCGAGTTCGACAAGGGCCAAATTGTGATGGCTAGACGACTGGGTCAGAGCATCTCCAAAACTGCAGCTCTTGTGGGTGTGTTCCCAGACTGCAGTGGTCAGTATCTATCAAAGTGGTCTATCAAATGTCCATTAAGACATGGATGAGCAAGTTTGGTGTGGAGGAACTTGACTGGCCTGCAAGGTCCTGACCTCAACCCGATAGAACACCCTTGGGATAAATTATAGATGAGACTGCGAGCCAGGCCTTCTCTTCCAAAATCAGTGCCTGACCTCACAAATGAGCTTCTAGAAGAATGGTCAAAAATTCCCCCAAACCTTGTGGAAAGCCTTCCCAGAAGAGTTGAAGCTGTTATAGCTGCGAAGGGTGGGCCAACTCCATATTAAACCCTATGGATTAAGAATGGAATGTCATTCAAGTTTATGTGCATGTAAAGGCAGGCGTCCCAAAACTTTTGGCAATATATATATATATAACTATTGCCAACTTTTGGCAATATATATATATATATATATATATATATATATATATATATATATATATATATATATATATATATATATATATATATATATATATATATATATATATATATATATATATATATATATATATATAATTTTTTTTTTTTTTTTTTTTTTTTTGGTAACACTTTACAATAAGGTCTCATAACAGTAATGTATTAACTAACATGAGCTAACAATGAGCAATACATTTGTTACAGTATTAGTATTTGATAATGTTAGTTAATAAAAAATAGAGTTCCTCATTATTTGTTCACAATGCATTAACTAATGTTATCAAATACAACTTTTGATTTTAATAATGTATGTTGAAATTAACATGATCTAAGATTATAAATGCTGTAGAAATATTGTTCATTATTGGTTTATGTTAACTAAATGTGTTAACTAAAGTTAACTAATGAAAACTTATTGTAGTGTTACCCATTTTTTTAAAACATAAACCCAAGTTTTTCGATTTATGCTTAAAATGAAGGGGGTCAAGATATATTCTCTGACATGTCTTTATATCTTATGTAGTTTTGTTTCTCAAATATTTATTGTTTAAAAAAGTGATTTAGAATTTTTTTTCAATATCTAAAAAAAGGTCACACTTTAGTTTAGGGTCCAATTCTCCCTATTAACTAACTATTCTACAACATTTGCCTCAAAAAACTCCCAATTACTGCTTATTAATAGTTATTAAAGTGGTTGTTAGGAACTGGGTAGGATTAAGGGATGTAGAGTATGGTCATGCACAGTAAGGCATTATTATGTATAGTAAACAGCCAATATCCTAGTAATATGCATGCTAATAAGTTAATAGTGGGAATCGGAAGTGTTACAACGTAAAAAGTGTTTCACACTCCTCCACCCCTTTTTGGTGTGAATGTTAAAAATGAGTAAAAACATCTCGAACAGGAAATGCAACAACCGTACATTTCTCAACTGACAGGAAACCGTACAGGCAGTTGTACTCCGAGTGAACCCCAGTGAGGCCCTCTGTGGTTTTCAGTATGGGCAGATAGAGGCTGTACTGAAACACTGTGTTCATTAGCACTTCTGTTTTCAAAGACCGTCAGTAATCACTGTTGCACCACTGATGCCAGATTCAACAGGTAAGTTCCTTTGAAAATATTTCTAAAGCTTTATTTCTTCTATGTTGTCTGAGACCAGTTATTATTGATCCTTGATTTTTTTCTTTTTCATTTATGCACCTTGTTTTCTCCGGATGAGTCTTGTCCGTTGTATTATCCATGTGTGACCAGGATTTGTCTGCTTTTGATGAAAATGAAAAACCAGTGACACCTCTCACATCTGAACCATTCTCTGCTTTATTGATTCTGTCTCCTTTGCCGCGCATGCCGTTGTCTCATTTTCAGACTGAAAAAGAGAGGGATCAAAGAGAGGAGTGGGAAATTAAGTGGGGGGGAAAGGAGGGGCTGTGGAGAACATTGAAGTAGAAAGGAATGGAGAGCGTTTCATCGGATCAGTCAGCCAGCGTGGATGAGCTGGTGGAAGCCTGCATCAAAGCCTTTGGTCAGTGTTCATATTTGCTCCTTCCTTCTCTTGTGTAAACACTCTGATCAGCCAGTCGGAACAACACTGGCTTGTTCAACTGTGTGTATTTGTGTCTGTTTATCAATATTCCTTCCGCCCTCTTCAATATTTCTCTAGCTCTGGGGTCTTCAATTGTTTCAGGCCAATTGGCCCCTCTGGTGGATAGAGAAAAGGAGCAGGGACCCCCTGTTACTACACTCTAAAAATGCTGGGTTAAAAATAACCCAAGTTGGGTTGAAAATGGACTAACCCAGCAATTGGGTTGTTTTAAGCAAACATTTAACCCAATTGCTGGATTAGTCCAAGTCCAGTTTAAGCAAACATTCAACCCAACTTGGGTTATTTTTAACCCAGCATTTTTTCAGTGTATAAATAATCTAAATTAAAGGGAAAGTTCATCCAAAAAATTTAAATTATTTTACATTTACTCACCTTTATGTTGTTTGAACACAAACAAAGATATTTTGAAGAACATTGGTAACCAAAAAGTTGATGGGCGTTGTTGACTACTAAAAAAAATGGAGGTAAACAGTTACATCAAACATTTTAAGTTAAGAAATTCAAAGTTTAAGTAAGCAGAACTGGCAGATTTCTATTTTGTACTCCAACCATTTAACTTAAACATTTTCACATTTTTTAGTAGTGGAAACTTGGTTAGCTTTATACTTCTATTTCAGTAAATGCTAATTTGCTAATTGGTAACACATTGCTTTTGTAGCATTAGCATATCATAGCAATTGCCGAGCTCATGATCCACTTGTTTCCATGATGGTAACCCCTCAAAAACCCAACATAACAGAAACTCTACTACATTAGCATGCAGAAAAAAACATTAAACACTACTAAATCTCCCAATTAACATTAATCTTGCACACAAAACACTACATAAAACTTTATTTTAGTATTTACTCTCCCTTTCAAGTGTCATGGCAAAGCATGTTGGGAAAAATAAATCACACCCCAGTTTCAGTTAAATATAAGTTTGTAAAACTCAAAACAATGAAACGATTCAGATTGCTTAAAATGTGTCAGACTGGTGAACTTAAAAGAAAAAGAAAGTTATAAATACTCATAAAAGTTAGTAAATGATGACAGAATTGTAATTTTTATGTGAACAATCCCTTTAACTGGTTTTATTAGAGTCCAAAATATTACACTCTAAAAAATGCTGGGTTAAAAACAACCCAAGTTGGGTTGAAAATGGACTAACCCAGTAATTGGGTTGTTTTAACCCAGCGATTGGGTTGTTTTAAGCAAACATTTAATCCAACCGCTGGGTTAAAACGACCCATTCACTGGGTTAAAACAACCCAATTGCTGAGTTAGTCCATTTTTAACCCAGCATTTTTTAGAGTGTACTTAATATTGCTGAATCAACCTAAATACATTATTTTATATCAACAAAATACATTTTTATGGGTTAAAAAAAGCTATTTAGGGTAACAATTGCATTTGACTTGATACATTTTATTGTGAGAAGAACCCTTTTTTTTTTTTTTTTTTTTTGCTGACCTTTTGCTTGAATTTAGCTTAAAATGTTTGTTAAATTTAACGTATATAAAAAAAAGTCCCACAAAAAATGCCATGATTTTCATGAGAGCAGAAATGTTTAAGCTATTAAATGTAAATCATAGGCTAATGGCTTCATTTGAATTAATGTGCAAATTGCTGTCTGGTTTTCTGTTTTCCTTACAGACAATGAAGGCGTTCTGAGGGAGACATTTCCCGTGCGAATGTTTCTCACCATGCATCCCTGGTACCTGTCATCCAGTGACCTAGCCAAGAAACTCACGCACAAGTATCCTCAAAAGACCTGTCACATTATACTTTCTGAGAACTCTGCATTTAAAAAAAAAAAAAAAAACTAGCATTAATGTCAAATACCAGAAAAGAAATGTAAGACTTTAGTTTCCGAGGTGACAGGTCAGCTTTTATGCTAGACATTTAGCACTTAGTACAGTTGGTCATGGGTGGGGTTTGTCATTTATAGAGAGGGCTGACAGCATCACAAACTGTTTCCATCACTCTCCTCACAGCCGATAATAGTAATGAAGTGGAGCTACCTTGACAGTATTACAGGTCTCAGGAACCGGATTGTTCTGCAAATCGCCAGTCTCAGATTTGTCACCTTGTCAAGTAGGTTAAAGACCCATTGGTTCACCTAGTTTTTTTTTTACTTAGACATACAAAAAGCATAATAACTGTGCACACGCTACATGGCGGCTAAAAGCATGACACCCAAGGTTTGGCTATTTCAGCTGGGGGAGAGCGGAGCGCAACTTAATGCTTTATGACTTTCTCAGTTTGTGTAAATCAACTTAGGGTTCAGAGTATTTCTTTTTCCCCAAATAATTTCACACATGTCTAGAACAAATCGCCACCTTGGAATTATAAGGTTCCATCTGCATTCTGACTGGTTTGGAGATGTCGAGCTTTAAAGTTTTTTGTATTCCATTTGACTGTGTAGAAAGAACCTTTTTATTTTCTAATACTTAAAAAACAACATCACATAATGTAAAGAAGTTGTCACAGAATAAGAATATGACAATAACTCAATTCTGACAAAAATGTCAGATAGAACCTTATAATTCCAAGGGGACGAAATATGTATGTATTTTTCATTAATACAATGTATACTTCTTCCATTATTTACAGTAAAAGAATGGAAGTGAAATGTCACAACATGCCCCACATTTGAGGGGCACATTTTAATAACCATATGACAGATTGAAACGTTATCTGATCTAATCCAAAGATTATCCAAGACAAACTCAAATATTTTGTCAATAAAAGACAAGTATTCTTTTTTCATATGAAATAGCATTTTTTTTTATTCTGAATAAAATGATTTTGGAGTATGACAATAAACACACAGCTATACAGCATAGGTTAAAACAATGCAGTCAAATAGATGAAGACACATATTCAAACATATTCAGACATTCAGAAAAACACAGAGCTGAACACAACACTCCCCTCCCTCCACACACAGCATCCCAGAGCAGGAGACAAATAGACAAGCCATGAATGCTGTAAATTTCTTGAAATAATAATTCTGAATAATGTCTTTATTCACCTGTTTCTTATGGTTTCTCAATAGAAATTCATAAAAGTTAATAATGCCAATTGCATTGGTAACTGTATGGAATAGCATAGTTCTAATATCGGGGCACGTTTTAACGCAGTGTTAGAACGTTCCCCCTCTGCGCAACTGGGATTTAAACCTGGTTAATGTCTTCTGCTTGTTAGTATTTCAACTGTTAAATAACAGATATAAGATTTGTCTAATTTTGAAAAACTAAGTAAGAAATACTCTTGCTATGGTTAAATAAATGTTATATCTTCCAAAGATTTCTGAATTTTGGCGCAATTTTTTTCCTCTATATAGTGTTGATATGGCAACTTGTAAATACACTAAGTTTTGTCATGCTAGCATGTGTGGAAGTATTTGAAACGTGTGTTACAACTATCCCTGCATTAGGCCCCGCTCACCCCTACACCCAATACTATAGTGCATGAAATCAGGTGGGATAAAACATTGAAAAGATACTTGCGACTTTTTTCACAAAGTCAGAATTGTGGGACATAAACTCGCAATTGCCAGTTGTAAAGTCAGAATTGTGGTATATAAATTCGCAAATGCGAGAAATAATGTCAAAATTGCGAGTTACTTGTTTTCTAGCAATTATGACTTTTTCTCGCCATTGCGTGATATAAACTTGCAATTGTGAGTTATAAAGTCCAAATTGTGTGATATAAACTCACATTTGTAAGTTATAGAGTCAGAATTGTGACAAACTCATAATATGTGAGTTATAAAGTCAGAATTTGCGTGATATAAATTCTCAATTGTGAGTTATAGAGTCAGAATTGTGAGTTATAAAGTAAGAATTACGAGATATAAACTCACAATTCTGACTTTTTAAGCAATTACTTGGTGCTCAAGTTAAAATAAGTTTGAAAAACTGTGAACACACAAAAAAATTTTCTGTGTGAACCTGCAATAACAGCTTCCACATTTCCTTATGGGACTCGTTTTAGGGGCCACAGAACATGCTTTTGCTTTTAAAAATATGAGACACAAAGCAGAGAAAGAAATGAATGCAAGGTCACGAGACACTTTTTTAAAAAGTCAAACATATTTTAACTTGAACGCTGCAATTTTAGAAGCTGTCAAAAGACACAATATGCAAGTGAACCAGTCAAACACATCTGTCTAAACAGTACAAATGTGTTATGTGTGAAGGGAACAGTCCCTTAAGGAGGACTTACTCCATGTTAATGCTAATGTTTTGAAATGAAATGCACAAACGCATCTGTGGCTGTGGTGTTGTGTCCTAATACTATCTGGCCATGTGGTGTATAATTCTTGTAAAGATGTGGATGTTCTTTGTCATATGGCAGCTGGGTTGGATCACAGAGGTGTATTGTGAATTCACATAAAACAGTTGAGGCAAGACTATTCACTGAAAAAAATACCCGTCCTCCTGATGTCTTGCCCAGACCTATTTCATGCACAGCTAGACTGTGTCATAGTTCTTTCTGTCTTCCGTCTCTTTTTCTCTGTCAGGTACTGGATATCTGAGTTCCCAGCTGAGTTTGACCTGAACCCCGCACTGGCTGAGCAGATCCGCGGTCTGAAAGGGAGACTGGAGCAGAATGGAGATGTGAGGCGTAGTCTGCTCATCGACATAGACAGCATGTGAGTCACAGGGGCACAGTATTCACCCAAACCGCTGCTCCTTTGATACAGAGGGCTGGAGAATGTGGAGGGACAGTGTACTGAACATCACAAACAAGCTGCATGTCTGAGATACTCAAACAGCTGTGTCTAAGGTCAATGACAAATAAGAATGTCAAAGATGATGGAAAAGTCTAGTTAAACACAAATATATAAAGTCCTTGGATATGTAGTTTTTGTATGTTGGCTTTATTTTTTTAGAAGTTTTTTGGTAACACTTTATTTCGATAGTCCACTTTAGAATTTCTAATAACTATAAGTAACTTTGCAACTACATGTCAACTAGCAGCCTTTAGAGTTTTAGTAGAATGTCTGCCTTATATCTGCTAACACTTAATTTGATTCATGGGCGTAGAATACGCACTTTTTTTTTTACGATCCTACTAGAACCATTCAGAGCAGGTTTCGAACCGTGGTCTCTGGCGTGGGAGGTGGGCATGCTAACAAGGACACTAAAGACCACAGCTGCCTGTGTCATGCCCTGTCCCAAATGGCACCATAAAAACACTTGTGGTCTTCCTATGAGAACGCTTTGACTGTCGGGAAGAAGTCTGCTGTAAAGCTCGCACCAGTGCTGGTTCAGCAAAAGTGTGCACCCTTTTACCACAAAGGGGGGCACTCACGAGCACCCTTCTGAATCCTAAAATGGGACACCCTACGGTCTCATAGACTTAACGGACACGCGCATGCGGCAGCAATTGTAGTCTACAAGACCAAAAGTGCATATGAAGTGTGCCATTTGGGACAGGACCTCAATCGCTAACGTGCCTCTTGAGGCCAGGGGAGTGAGGTTTACACGCACAGCTCTTACTGACCTACGTCCGTCACACAGTCAAGTGTGGTCACATAGAAGCCAATGTGAATAAATCTAGATATAAATTCAAAGAGACAAGATAGTCTATAGTCTAAGATAGGTGATCTGAACATTATGGAGCGCTAACACTCTCGTGTAATGTTTCATTCATTCTCAAAGCCGGAGGGTGCTCTCTCACAGACGGTCCAAAACGGATTCGTATAATTAATAACTTATGACTTTCCAGGAAATCCTTTAAATGGACAAAGGCATCCAGCTATTTGCTGTAGCACTAGCAGGCTGCAGCAGCTGAATAAAAAGTTGATTTTCAGCGCTCCAACACCCCCAAAACAGCCCCCAGACATACAAAATCAGTAGAGAATTTGGCCGCCCGATCGATAAAATCGCATTGGGCTATTTTTTGGATACTTTTGACTAGCAATTGGGCTCATTTTGTTGCACAGACCTAGCAACCCCGAAAAAGAAGAAACGTTTTGACTGATGAAACGTGAAGACAATAAACACACGATTGCGACAATATATGTTTTATGTGCATTTTCAAGCCATCTCAAGGTATTTATTGACAAAGTATATGAATAATGCAGTGCTAATTGACAGCCTAATGTTTTTGAAAGAAGTCTCTTCTGCTCACCAAGGATGCATTTATTTAATCAAAAATACAGTAAAAACTGTAATATTGTGAAATATTATTACAATGTAAAATACCTGTTATCGAGTTAAATTGATTCTAAAATGTAATTTATTCCTGTGATGCAAAGCTGAATTTTCAGCATCATCACTCCAGTCTTCAGTGTCACATGATCCTTCAGAAGTCATTCAAATATGCTGATTTGATATATATATATATATATATATATATATATATATATATATATATATATATATATATATATATATATATATATATATATATATATATATATATATATATATATATATATACAGCTTTAAAGCTGTTCTAACAAGCCAATAGTGTCATTATTCAGCTCAAGTCAGTTCAGTATTGATTCAATTCAGTTCCTTAACTGTGTAAAATTGTGCATACATACTGTATAGACAGTGGATTTGAGCACATACATGTACGTGTAACAAACTCCTGTACACTCCACTGCACACTGAACAAGCAAAAGACAAGAGAGTAGTGATTTACATTTTTCACATCTGTGAGTTGTTTGGCATGTACAGTATGTGGCTAATCACTTTATGTTTTTGTGTAGAGTTGCTACACAAAAATAGCATTTTTAGAAGAGTTAAAATAGTTTTGAATTAAGTGTTTGCTTTTTTGACTTTGTGTGTGTGTGTGTGTGTGTGTGTGTGTGTGTGTGTGTGTGTGTGTGTGTGTGTGTGTGTGTGTGTGTGTGTGTGTGTGTGTGTGTGTGGACTGGTAATCATCACGTTATGGGGACAAAATGTCCCCACAAAGATAGCAATATCCGAAATCCTCATCCTTGTGGGGACATTTTTAGGTCCCCATGAGGAAAACATCTTATAAATCAGACTTAGTGATGTTTTTTGAAAATGTAAAATTGCAGAATGTCTCCTGTGAGGGTTAGGTTTAGGTTTAGGGGCAGTGTAAGGGGATAGAATATACGGTATGTACGGTATAAAAACCATTACGCCTATGGAAAGTCCCCATAAAACATGAAAACCCAACATGTGTGTGTGTGTGTGTGTGTGTGTGTGTGTGTGTGTGTGTGTGTGTGTGTGTGTGTGTGTGTGTGTGTGTGTGTGTGTGTGTGTGTGTGTGTGTGTGTGTGTGTGTGTGTGTGTGTGTGTGTGTGTGTGTGTGTGTGTGTGTGTGTGTGTGTGTGTGTGTGTGTGTGTGTGTGTGTGTGTGTGTGTGTGTGTGTGTGTGTGTGTGTGTGTGTGTGTGTTAGTGGTTTTGTGTGTAGAGTTTTGAGAAATGGAGCCAAAGTTTAACTGCGTGTAAGCATTTTTGAAAAACTGTATTATATCTCCAGTGTGTCAAGTCAATGACTCTTTATACTCTATCAATACAAATCCCTAATCCAAACATTAGCCAACATGATATATAGGCATACTGGAGAAAGAACAGGAATACAATGTCTTGTTTGTTTGCCTGTAGCCCATCATACGAATGGCGGCGTCAACTGGAGGAAACAGTCCAGAAGAAACGCAAGACCTCTCTTCTTTTTGACCACCTGGATGCTTCCACCCTGGCTGAACACCTGACATATATGGAGTACAAATCGTTTTGCAAAATTCTGGTAAGTCTCTTAATTTATAGATGCAGTATTAATCACATGTTTGTGCTTGTAATAGCATGACCTCTAGTCTGAGTTCATACTGCAAATTAAAAATCTGTCCCCCTCAGTTCCAGGACTACCACAGTTTTGTGATGCACGGCTGCACGGTGGATAATCCTATTCTGGAGCGTTTCATTACTCTGTTTAACAGTGTTTCCCAGTGGATCCAGATCATGGTTCTTAGTAAGCCTACAGCTCAGCAGAGAGCCACTGTCATCAGTGAATTCATCAAAGTGGCCCAGGTTAATCCAACTCGCTTGCCTGCTTATATTTAAAGACATGTAATATGTTTACAGCAGGGTCCAAAAGACCACATGATGGAAGATCTGGGATTCAAAATCTAGTTTAAACCTGAAAACAAACATAATGTTTTAGCATTTTGACATTTATATATATATATATATATATATATATATATATACACTGTAAAAAAAAAATCTGATCTCCAATTGAAAATGTTCTAGTGAGCGATCACATCTAAAATTTTCAGCTGGACAAATTCAATTTCTTGAATTTTAATTGAATTAAATTGCATCAATTCACAGAAATTCAATTTGGCCAACTGAAAAATGTAGATGTGATCGCTCACTAGAAAATTTTCAATTGGAGACCTGATTTTTTTTTTTTACAGTGTATATATATATATATATATATATATATATATATATATATATATATATATATATATATATATATATATATATATATATATATATATATATATATATATATATACACACACAGTATATACACACAAAAATTATCTTAATTATCTATATTATTATGATGACAAATATACAAAAAAAATCTAGATCATGATGTAAAATCAATATACAAATATTTTTTTTAAATAGGTCACTAAAAACAAGCAAATTTGTGATCATGTGATCTTACATGTGATGTGATACATTTTCTTATAGTTGGTTTGTAGTGTGTGTGTGTGTGTGTGTGTGTGTGTGTGTGTGTGTGTGTGTGTGTGTTGTTCAGGTATACCCTACATTATGGTGACAAAATGTCCTCACAAAGATGGCAATATCCCTTGTCCTTTAGGGGACATTTTTTGGTCCCCATGAGGTAGGGTTACGGGATAGAATATACAGTTTGTACAGAATAAAAAACATTATGTCTATGGAATGTCCACATAAAACATGAAAACCCAACGTGTGTGTGTGTGTGTGTGTGTGTGCAGAGGCTACTGCAGCTGCAGAACTTCAACACACTGATGGCTGTAGTGGGTGGGCTCAGCAACAGCTCCATTGCTAGACTCAAAGATACCCAGGCACTCATCGGCAGTGAGACGCTCAAGGTAAGGACTGCCAGAGAGCTGCTTTGTAAACACACCTCCAATACTGGCGTGAAAAACAAACAGCTGTAACACTCCAAATCTGGCTATGGGAGATAAGATTCTTAAGTTCCACTTTGCAGTAGGTGGCTTGAGTGCCATTTTCATACTCTCTGCTAGATTGCACAGAAATATCAATACTCAAGTCAAGTGCTCTGTTATCAGGCAACTAAACATGAGCAGAAATATCTTTTACCCATGTACCAACCGCTGAAATCCCTTTCCTCATATTTCGGCTGTACCGACCTTCATCCTAACGGATGGCCTCCTCTGTGTTTAATCAGGTGTTTGATGGATTGGTGGAGCTGGTCACTTCCTCAGGAAACTACAGTCGCTACCGTCAGCGATTCTCTGAATGTTTGGGATTCCGCTTCCCCATCCTCGGGGTGCATTTGAAGGACCTGATTGCTGTCCATGTGGCCCTGCCTGATTGGTTTGACCCAGAGAAGACTAGGGTCAACCTAACCAAGACCCATCAATTGTACGCCATCCTGGAAGAGCTGGCGCTCATTCAGAGCGCTCCACCCAATATAGAAGCCAATTCAGACCTGCTGAATCTGCTTATAGTGAGTCTGTTATGGGTGGGACACTGGATCAAAATCCAGTGATGGCAAAGCTGAATTTTCAGAACTCCTATTGTCTTCAGTGTCACATGGTCCTTCAGAAATCATTCTAATATACTGATTTGATGCTCAAAACCACAAAACTTTATTTCAGGACTTTTCAAAAGAACATTTATTTGAAATGTGTATATTATTTATAAAGTAATAAATATAAAAAAAAGATATATCTATAAATAAATCATGGCAGATTTTTTTTTACTTTTGAGTTAAATATTTCTTTTAAATATAAACTTTTCCAGTGAATTGACATTTAAGCAGGAGACACGGAGATTTGTCAGATCTATGTCAAATATCAATTATAGTTCATTTGCCTTTCTCCAGGTGTCTTTGGACCAGTACCACTCAGAGGAGGAGATATATCAGCTATCTTTACAGAGGGAGCCTCGCAGTATTAAAGTATCAGTGAGTCACCCCACCGACATAACAACTGCTCAGATAGCAAATCAGTTACCACCATGAGGTAGAAACCACCAATTACAAGCACTCATGACACAATTTGACAGATTAATTTTCCCATATTGCTTTCATAATCCATTTACGTGGACTTGCAGCTGGGAGACTTATCCACTACTCTATATTTATTCTGTTCATACAACAGACAGCAGTCATTTATCCATATCTGGTGCCTTATTTTCACTTGCTAAGTGAATACACCATTGATTTCTGGCTTCTTAGACTTCCAGCTCAAAGTCACAGTCCCCCCTAATAGAACAGTGGGCATCTTCAGTCAAACCCAAAGCGGATCCTGTCATTATCAACAAGCACATTGAAAAAATGGTAGAGGTATGTGACATGCACTACTTTCAATTCATTTATGAGTAACTCTTTGATTTTCATATAAACTGATTGCACAGAATACAGTTTATAATATGTAAAGGATAAAGTAAAGGGAGCCATATCACAAAATAAATGCAATAATGAGCTGTGTGAAAGTAGCACAGCTATGTAAGATACTGGTTACGTGGTTATATGGTTTTATATTTATATATTTGATATATTATGTGTTTGATAAAACAGTATTGTTGCACTGTATCACTCGACTTGTGTGTTTGAGTGTTCCAGACAAACTGTAAGTCAATGTATTGGTGGTGTAGATTTTTCAGTGACACTTTTTGTTAATTACATCGCCTGGTGTCAAAAAGTGATTTTCTTTATGAGTGAGTCAATTATAATAATTCACTCAACTGATTTGTTCAAAAACACTGATTCATGCATAAATGAAACAAGTAACTTACATTATGAGTGAGTCATTGAATCATTTACTCAAACAATTAATTAAAAAAACTGATGCTTTCAAAAATAAAACAAGTGACTGACCTTATGAGTGAGTAATTGAATCAGTCACTCAACTGATTTGTTCAAAAACACTAATTCAGTCAGAACAAAACAAGTGACTGACCTTATGAGTGAGTCATTGAAACATTCACTCGACCAATTTGTCCAAAAAAACTAATTCATTCCGGAACGAAACAAGTGACTGACCATATGATTGAGTCATTGAATCAGTCACCCAACCGATTTGTTCAAAAACACTGATTAATTCATAAATGAAACAAGTGACTGACCTCATGAGTGAATCATTGAATCATTCACTTAACCAATTAATTTAAAACACTAATTCATTCAGGAACGAAACAAGTAACTGACCTTATGAGTGAGTCATTGAATCATTCACTCAACAAATTTGTCCAAAAACACTAATTCATTCAGGAACAAAACAAGTGACTGACCTTATGAGTGAGTCATTGAATCAGTCACTCAACTGATTTGTTCAAAAACACTAATTCAGTCAAGAACGAAACAAGTGACTGACCTTATGAGTGAGTCATTGAATCATTCATTCAACAAATTTGTCCAAAAACACTAATTCATTCAGGAACAAAACAAGTGACTGGCTTATGAGTGAATCATTGAATCATTCACTCAACCAATTATTTTAAAACACTAATTAATGAACGAAACAAGTGACTGACCATATGAGTGAGTCATTGAAACATTCACTCAACAAATTTGTCCAAAAACACTGATTCATTCAGGAACAAAAAAAGTGACTGACCTTATGAGTGAGTCATTGAATCAGTCACTCAACTGATTTGTTCAAAAACACTAATCAGTCAAGAACGAAACAAGTGACTGACCTTATGAGTGAGTCATTGAATCCTTCACTCAACAAATTTGTCCAAAAACACTGATTAATTCAGGAACAAAACTAGTGACCGACCTTATGAGTGAGTCATTGAAACATTCACTCAACCAAGTTGTCCAAAAATATGAATTCATTCAGGAACGAAACAAGTGACTGACCTTATGAGTCATTGAAACATTCACTCAACCAATTTGTCCAAAAAAACTAATTCATTCAGGAACAAAACAAGTGACTGACCTTATGAGTGAGTCATTGAAAAATTCACTCAACCAATTTGTCCAAAAAAAAAACTAATTCATTCAGGAACGAAACAAGTGACTGACCTTATAAGTGAGTCATTGAAACATTAATTCAACCAATTTGCCCAAAAAAACTAATATATTCAGGAACGAAACAAGTGATTGACCTTATGAGTGAGTCATTGAAACATTCACTCAACCAATTTGTCCAAAAAAACAAATTCATTCAGGAATGAAACAAGTGACTGACCTTATGAGTCAGTCATTGAAACAGTCACTCAACCAATTAATTTAAAACACTGATGCATTAAAAAATAAAACAAGTGATTGACCTTTTGAACAAGTCATTAAATTATTCACTCAACAGATTTGTTCAAAAACATTGATTCATTCAGGTTCATAACTGGCAGACTTTCAACCGGTTCATTCTGCTGTTTGTTAATAACTGGTAATATTGTGTCCGAAATGTAAGTTATGTGGTATTAACTTCTTATTTATAGAATGACTGAATAAGAAAATATCACATTACTACATTCATTGGACAAGTATTCCAGAGAGCTGTGTACTAAATTAATTTTCTGTGAAAAAAAAAACTAATAGGAAGATATCTTATTTTCAGTCCGTTTTCCAAACTTTTGACACTGATTGCGATGGCTACATTTCCCAAGGAGAGTTTGAGATCATCAGGAGCAATTTCCCCTACCTCGGCAAGTTTGATGAACTGGACCAAAACCAGTGGGTTTATCAAGACATCTGTCCAGTTTATCTAGAGTAATTATTGTCCCTCTTATATGTCAGTCTACAGTAGAGTAAAGGTCCCATCGTTCTCTTTTTCATTTTCTCTCCCAGGGACTGTAAAATTAGCCGGGAGGAGATGATTGAGTACTTCACAAAGGCGAGCT
This sequence comes from Gobio gobio, assembly GCF_949357685.1. Taxonomy (NCBI): domain Eukaryota; kingdom Metazoa; phylum Chordata; class Actinopteri; order Cypriniformes; family Gobionidae; genus Gobio; species Gobio gobio. The sequence goes on from NC_137107.1 coordinate 24,571,307, forward strand.
CTTTACAGAACTGCAAGATGGGTTTTGTTCACACGTTTACAGAAACGAGCAGCGTCAAGCCTTCATTTTGTCGGCACTGCTCTCGCTTGGTGAGTACACATTTTATTTATGGCTCGAACTCTTTATCTTCATCTCCAACGTGATGACAACCCACACATGAGATGAAATAAGATCTTTTCAGTGTCATGAGGAACAGACATCCAGATCTGTACTTATCTCAAAAAGCACAGATGTACATAATGCCTATTTTATTATCACTCGTAAGCCAGATTGTATTTACAGCTCGCATTCGTTCATATTTGTCTCTGCTGTCAGAAGTTTATGGTGCAGTGTGTTTTAGGGTGTGTCTGAGGTAAAGATGTTGTTATGTTTACAGTTGGTACTTGGGTGTAGATCGTAACCACTTCCTATTTTTTCATTTCCTGTCAAGATCCACCCCAGAACACAACCTGGTTTCTTTTTTCTTTCGTGTTTTTTTGAAAATGAATGTGAATGTTATTATATATTTCTTCAATAACATTTTTTACATATAAACAAAATTTGTATTTTTGAAAAATGTTGAACATTGTGTCCAATCACATGACATATAGACTCCAGTCATATCATTAGCACAATAAAACAAGAAATAAAGAACTAACTGTAATTTAGTAGAAAACTAAATTAAATATACATACTCTAGCGTTCAAAGGTTTGGGGTCAGTAAGATTGTTTTTTTAATTAATACTTTTATTCATAAAAAAATGATCAAAAGGGATTGTAAAAACATTTATACTGTTACAAAAGATTTCTGTTTCAAATAAATGCTTTTCTATTCTGTTTCTATTTCTCAAATTATATATATAAGAGGCTTCATTTAAAAATTCTTATAGAACCCAAACTTTTGAACTGTAGTGTTAGATTATTCTTTTTTTTTTTTTAAATAAACATGTCTGGATTTATATACATTCAATTATGAATAAAAATATTAATATAGTTCCAACTCAAATAAATGAAGTATTTAAGCATCTTACAATTTCAACATTGGATAGAAAAATCAATCCATTTCAAATATATTTTTTCCTTGTTTTTCTTACACCTTCTGTCATTTTGATTTATTTTATATATGCTAATTCTTGCAGATATGGGGATTTTTCAAACAGCGATGCAAATGTAAAGGTATGAAACCAAATGTTGTGTGTTTGTGTGTGTGTGTGTGTGTGTGTGTATGTGTATACATGTTTTTGTTCCCTGGTGGGGACTTTAACCTGAATGCACACTGACTCACCGTGGGGACCTAAATTGAGGTCCCCATGAGGAAACAAGCTTATAAATCATGAGTTTGAAAATGAAAATGTAAAAATGCAGAAAGTTTTCTTTGATGGGTAGGTTTAGAGGTATAGGGTTAGTGTAAGGGGATAAAATATACATTTAGTACAGTATAAAAACCATTACATCTATGGAGATTTTTTGTCCCCACAAACATAGTAAACCAGACAGTGTGTGTGTGTGTGTGTGTGTGTGTGTGTGTGTGTGTGTGTGTGTGTGTGTGTGTGTGTGTGTGTGTGTGTGTGTGTGTGTGTGTGTGTGTGTGTGTGTGTGTGTGTGTGTGTGTGTGTGTGTGTGTGTGTGTGTGTGTGTGTGTGTGTGTGTGTGTGTGTGTGTGTGTGTGTGTATGCGTATGCGTGCGGGCGTGAATGTGGCATTGTGACCTTCCTCTTTGTTTTTCAGTGTGTGGGGTGAGCTGTCATAAAGACTGTTGCAGTCATTTGGCCATTGAGTGCCGCAAGCGGGCACAGAGCGTCAGTTGTCACAATGACGTTTCCTTTACAGCCACACGCTCCTTCAGCTTTCCGCCTCCCACTAGCACTGAGCTGATAGCTGAGTCCCCAGGTAAATGCACATTAATACGCAAGTGTACTTGAATACGAGACACACACACACACGCGCGCACATGTTACGTTACACAATCCAACACCTACAGACTGTGGGGTCCAAAAGACAAATCTGGGATTGAAATGTTAACATGGAAATAAATTAAGTTTTAGGATTTTTAAACAATTTTAAAGTGCCACTTTTATGGTTTTTCAAATATTGCATGTAGTGTGTAATATAACTGTTTGTGAATGTAAATGTTCTGCAAAGTTGTATAGTCGAAAGTGCATGAAAAGAAGGAATCGACTCAGAACCGCCTAAACGAGACACTTGTATTTCGAATCCCACTGTTACGGTTCTACGTCACTAGTTGTATAATGCCCGCCTATGTTGTACGTTGTCCGCCCGCAAACAACTTGACCAGCCCTCAAACGTAATTTTACTGACGACTGCTTAACACTTGCTCTTGAAAGATGGGTTTATTTGGACCAGCTTGCTCCTCGGAATCACAACCTGTTAGTATGAATAATTATTGATGTACATATATTCTAGCGGGTGTTCAAAATATGTAGCTTTGTGTTTTATATTGTGTACGTTTCTGGCTAACCGGTTAACTCACATTATTACTGTCTTACTGAAATACTTCTTCTAATCAGCTGTGGGACACTATTACCCAAAACTGTGTCTATTAATGCAGATTGTCTGTCGTTCTTACTACTTTGAGTAAAGATAAAAGATGGAGCAAGATTTGTTTTACAAACATTTGTTACATCAGTCATTCGCGTTAGTGCTCGGCTAACATATAATTAATAATTCGTTACATTTATATGGTGCTTTCCTGGATGTTCTAAGCGCTTTACATGGAAGGGGGGAATCTCCTCAACCACCACCAATGTGCAGCATCGCCCTGGATGATGCGACGGCAGCCATATTGCGCCAGAACGCCCACCACACACCAGCTGATTGGTGGAGAGGAGACTCATCAGTATATGGGGACAAAGGCCATTGGGCAAATTTGGCCAGGATGCCGGGGTTACACCCCTACTCTTTTTCCGAAGGACATCCTGGGATTTTTAATGACCACAGAGAGTCAGGACCTTGGTTTAATTTCTCATCCGAAGGGCGGTGCTTATTGACAGTATAGTGTCCCCATCACTATACTGGGGTGTTAGGATCCACACAGACCACAGGGTGCACACCCCCTGCTGGCCTCACTAATGCCTCTACCCACAGCTACCTAGTTTTCCCAGGAGATCTGACCTGGCTCAACCCTGCTCATGTGCTGTTATTGATACAGTTAATAGAGTTTGCATGTTCACTGCAATACATTTGAAATATACACATGGGTTTGTTGATGGACATACACTTATTAATGCTGATGGTGAGGAATTACAGTTGCAACATCTCTGAGTAGCGTATCACTGAGAAACGTCCTGCCCAAGTCGTCCTTGCGATGGAGGTTTGGGTTGAATAACTAGCTCTTCCAATGTTTCATCATCAGACTCGTGCTTGGATTGATATGGTAAAATGTTACTTTCTTTACAGTGTACAATCTCTGAGCTTTACAAAGGCTCCGGACTTGGAGCTGAAGTTATGATAATGGGCGTTTTGGCCAATCAGAGCAGAGTAGCTCACGGAAAGGAGGGATTTAGAGAGACCGATTCATCCATCGAGTCGTTTGAGAATCATTTAACATTGTGGTGATGTGCAATGTATATTATGAGAAAATGAAACTGATTTTGACCTTTGATGCATGTAAACCTGTTGCAGGAGACCTCCAAAACAAAATTAGGAGTCTTTAAAATAGCATAATAGGGGCACTTTAAAGAATGAAACGAAAGTGATGAATAATAGAAAAGAAATATGTTTTCCAAGTGTTTTTTTTTTGTTGTTGCTCATTTTCTTTTTATTAAATTAGAACAATTGTATACATAAACATCCAATAGTGTCCAAAAGTGAAAAGAGATTCCTCCAGCGTACATCTTCACCCTTTATTCAAATATTATTAAACATTTGTTAAAGAATTTGTATGCATATTGATAAAATAATCAAAAATATTTTATTGTACATGTATTGTCAAGTTCAATACAATTCATTGTTACTAAAAAACCATATATGTAGGCCTAATTAAATTGGAAAAATGCAAAAATTTGACTGTCTAGTCTACTGTACTATTTATCTTTTGAAGAATAAATGATGATAGTAACTTGCAGTGACTTCCCAGCTTTTCTCTCCCCCTCTCTCTCTCTCTCTCTCTCTCTCTCTCTCTCTCTCTCTCTCTCTCTCTCTCTCTGTACCTCCACAGTCATCACAGAAGGCTCTCAGGAGGAACAGGATGAGGTTTTTGATGTCCACCTTTGATGAGGTTGGAAAAGAAGATACATATTGCCAACACATTCACCTCGTGGTTGAAGGCTTTTTCATTAAGTCTTTCTCATGAAGAGAAATCCATCACCTGGCATTAGATACGTTCCTCTCCTCTCTATTTCCATAGGAACATCCTGGAGCAAATCCATAAGCAACCGCAGCAGTGAGGGAGCTGCACTATTCTCCAAAGCAGCGTGTGTTTGTTCATGCGTTTGTTGTCCAATGCGATGCATTCTCTTGAACTCTCCTATACTGTGATTTCTCCTGGGTTGTTGCTCAGAAAATAGTACATGGATTTCAAATAAATAAGAAAAAAGTACCACTGTTAAGTTGCAATTTGAAGAGGTCATATATTTTATTAGATCCCCCTGAACTTTTCCTGAACTTATAATGTAGGTAAAGGTTTTTTTGGTAACACAAGAAATGCTGTGGCGAGGTTGGAATGGGACAAAAAAATAAAAATAAATAGCACATCACAATTCACAATCCGTCACTTATGCAAACAGTATAGTACAAAGTATTTCTTATATAGGCTACAGTATCTGACACTGCGCTAGAGTGGCAATTGTATTAAATTGAAACTCATGTAACTGCATGATTTCATTGATCTATTTCATTCTCATGATATGAATTATGAAGAGAGGACAAGGTCAAATGAATGACGTGTTGCAGACACCATTGTGCCACGGCCATCTCTCATCACAGGCTTTAATTTCACACCAACAGAAGGCGCTGTTGTTCTAAAGTGAGAGACTGATATGACAAGCTCTTGTGCTGCCTCATTTGCTTTCTGTTTTCTGTTTATTATTATTAAGCAGATTACTCATTTGTTTTCTTTGATGCACATTTAGTTTTTCTTTGTGTGTATAATAAAATAGAACATTTCATCAAATGGATATAGTCTGCTGTTTGTTTGTCATTTTTCTTTATTTTATCATTAAAAGACACCGACTGTGAGATTGTCAAGGGACGTTGCTGAGGAAACCTCGTCGTCGACACACTCATATGTCCAGAAACAGCTGTAAACTGAAAACAGAAGCAAGCAGAACAAAGTTTCAAGGGTTTTTTTTTTTATTGCCCTATTACTGCAAACATGCTGTGTGAATCATCTGAAATTGGCCTAGATCAGAGGGTTAATCTAGCAGGTTGGGCCTCTAGCTGCAAAGCTACATTTATGTTCACAGTTAAGTTGTGCTTTCCACTTTATCAACATGGCCTTTTAAAGTTATTTTTTAACACTTTGGTGAACCGTGTCACTTTGAGAGCAAAAATTGCTATTGCTATGAAACCATAGAGAAAGGTGTATTTAGGCCACGCCCACACTGGGGTGGGGGGATGGGACAATCTAACGCTCTCCATTGACTTTGTATTGCGTGAAGCGGCCTCCTTGTCATTTCGGACTTATAACAAAAAACAGAACAATGTCTAAAAGCTGCTATGTGACAAGGTGTACGGCAAACAAGCTAAACAACCCAGAACGAAAAACCCATATGTTTTTATAAGCTGTTGACCCCCCCCAAAAAAACGAGCGATTAAGGACAAAAAAGTGGATAGGGAGAATGGGGTAATGTGTGAGACATCGGGTAATGTGAGACAACCCCTGTGTCTAATCAACAGAAAACATTTGTGATGGTCATATGACCATTATGTTTTCAAGCCCCTCCAAGTTCCCCTTGGCCATGAAGGAGAGGACCTCAATGCTGTGGCAAGCATGTTTTTTTCACAAAAATATTTTTTTTTTTGCATGTAAAAGTACATTTTCTTGCTGTCAACTTAATCAACTGTTGTGCCAAAGCAAATTGATTCAGGTAGAAAAACGTATATCATACATGTTGATGAACTACCAACATATAAAACCATGTGATGATGCTAGCTGAAGATTAGCCTGAATTACTGAGAGAGATTGTTTTTTCAAAAAATGTGGCGGTGGGGTAAAGTGAGACAAATGCTGTGGGGTAAAGTGAGACATGAAGTTAAGTTTAGTCTTAAACATATTTGAATCAACCTGATCTCACAGAATTCTGTGAAATGAAAACGGGCCCCTTAACTCAAAATCCGTGACAGTTTCACGGAATCGCCGAAAATTCCGTGACGGGTCCACGGAAGTGATTCCTATTTAAGTCAATGACAGTATACAGACGCGTTGGGCATGGTTATCGTCATGAAACTATGATTTTGCCATTATGACATGGAGTGTGATTCTCGATTTAATCAGCCAGCATAATTTTATTTACAATTATTTTCATATTTTTTTTATTTACAGTATTTACAGTATTCAGACACGTTTTGAACAAGTAACCCAACCCCTTCCCTAAACCTACCCATTTGTGTATTATAAAAAACAGGATATAACAGGCAGATACGACTGCAGGCACAATTTATTCAAAAAGTACAAATATTCCAAGTGTTCCGAGGCCAAACGATTGATTTGTGTGAAGAAAATCCCCAAAAGCGATCAGCAGCATCGAGTCCATCCGCCAAAGATCATAAACACATTTCAAATTTTACCACCGAAGAAACGTTACGTCAGCTTTGACAGCATTGGCTGTCGTATGTCTCGTGACCAATTGCGTCATTACGTCGGCTTTGATTGTAAAATGCCATTGGCTCTCGTGTGTCTCGTGACAGATTGCGTCATGCTAAAGAGTCGTGTGTATTATTTGAATGAGATATGAATGAGTGTGTTCACGGAGCGGCTGGATCATCATCTCAGCGATTAAAACATTAAGATCAACTCTGTTCTTTATATGAAGACATCGTGTGACTTCAGAAGACTTGGAATGCAACATGAGTTAATACTTTTATACTGTTTTTGGTCAGTTTTTGCAATAAATACCTGTATTTAGGGTAGGAGTGAAGTTAGTTGCTCCAAAATATAAAAGTAGCCTATAAATATTCATCAAATCATGTCTACTTTTTAATGTCATTGACTTACAGAGGAATCACTTCCGTGGACCCATCACAGAATTTTCGGCGATTCCGTGAAACTGCCACGGATTTTGAGTTAAGGGGCCTATGTTAATTTCACGGAATTCTGTGAGACCAGGTTTAATATTACATTACAGATGTTTTATTTTTAATGTCATAAACATTGTAGAAAAGCCATCAGGCCAAGGCAATACACCAGGAAGGCAATCTGGGGCTCGTGTTCCTAAAAGTGATGTGGTGAAGAAGCTGCCTCAACCTAAAAGGCCTGGAGGAACCACACGAAGAGAGCAACTCCTCATCTTTCCCTGTAACCTTCAGGAATGTAGAGTAGGCCTAGTTGTGAGGATGACAGTAGGCTGGTGTTCTAATCCAGGTGGGTCTAGTCCTTTGCTCTGACCCCCAGACACTACTGGCTATAAAGGTGATGATACATGGGGCAACTTTTTTGAGCAATGTTGCTGGGCAATGTTAAAAAGCAATGTTGCTTGGCCACTTTCCCATTGGGAATGGGCAACAAATTTCTATCTGGATACTTTAGATCGGTCATGGGCCCTGTGTCTTACCTGGTTGCCCGTTGACGGCAACATTGCCTAGTAACATTGCTCAAAAAGTTGCCCTGTGTATCATCACCATAAGGGTCCTGTGTTCTAATCTAACTGGTTCTATCTGTCATTTGAATGTTAATTAAAACATTTTGAATTATATTATGTTGTATATGATTTTGTTCTGCGTTACTTTCAAATGTTTAGGGAAAAAAAGTGCTTAATTAACCAATCCCTATGATTGTGTTACTAGTCCGACATTAGTTCTGGAATGTGTGGTTGACAACATGTGTTGTTATGGTAGTTTCAGAGTGGAAAAAGTAAGTGGTTCACTTTACCCCCTTGATTTCTCTGGTCTGTCTCAGTTTACCCCTAAGCTGGGGTAAAGTGAGACACAAGATGACTTTTTAAAAAAACAATCATATTTTCACTGACCTTCCTCCTGAATACATTCTGATCATTTCCATTGCTAGGAAACATCCTGAATTAATGGGAAATGTGTCAATTTTACTGATATATCATTTTAGCTCGCTTAGAGGGGAGCAAATGTAAAAAATGTCTCACTTTACCCCACTCACCCTTACAGGCAATTGAGACAGAGCGCGACATGCTATATTACACTGAGTACTACGCCCACTGGAGGGGAACGTAATCAGCGACAGGAAATATAATACATAAAACTGACATTTGGATATTTGACTTAACAGTGACAAAATGTTTACTGCACACATAGGCATACTGAGGCATACTGAGTGCCAGGAATCCCAAAATGTATCCATTCTTCCTGCTGAAGCTTCACGTCTTATTGCCTGTCTCCACTTTTGTCTCCTTAAACGCTCGTTTTTTTGGGTCGACAGCTTATAAAAACTTATTTCTATGTTTTTTAGCTTGTTTGCTGTACACTTTGTCAAATATCAGCTGTTTTTTGCTATGAAACCATAGTCGACTTGGCAGTGTGGGCGGGGCTTAAATCATGACTCAAGGCTCACGAATCATGATTCGACTCGCTGATTGGACATTTTAAAGAGTATTTCTGTGCCAAAAATACTCCTTCCAGTTTCTCACAAGTTTCAGAAAGTTTTTTTAGAGTATGGGTCTACGTGACATCAACAAGGGTGGGATGTCCTTGTACGGGCTGTACGGGCTCTTCTCCCGGAAGATCGCATGCGCACGACCAGGGTGAGAGAGCAAATGCACACCCATTAACGCACTTTGCTAAAGCCGGATGCGCTGCAGTCACAGGACTTCACGAAATCAACAATGTCACCAAAGAAGTGTGTTTTTGGTTGTCAGGGCAAGACAACCCTGCACAGCTTCCCAACGAACCCAGCGTTAATGGGACAGTGGTTGGACTTTGTTTTTCCGGAGCAGCAACGGAGTTGTGCAAGTGTTTTTGTTTGTTCCCTGCATTTCGGCGACGATCATTTTATAAACAAGGCCCGGTTCAACTCTGGATTTGTAGCTCGTCTAATGCTGAAAGATGGAGCAGTCCCAGCGATTAAAGGTCCTGTTCTTCGTGATCCCATTTTTCAAACTTTAGTTAGTGTGTAATGTTGCTGTTAGAGCATAAATAATACCTGTAAAATTATAAAGCTTAAAGTTCAATGCCAAGCGAGATATTTTATTTAACAGAAGTTCCCTTTCAAAGCCTACAGCGAACGGCTGGTTTGGACTACATCTCTGTACATCCTGCTTTAATTACGTCAGTAGAACAGTTTGTTGACTAACCTCCGCCCACAAGAATACGCGAAAAAGGAGAAGTGGTCTTGTTTCTCCCGCATGGAGAAGAGGAAGTGTTGCGCTTGTAGAGTGTGTTTGTCGCCATGTCGTCGAGATGCTGTTATTTTCATCCCGGAGTCAAATCACCTTTGTTTGGCTTTCCCAGGGACACTGTACTTAGAGATCATTGAGCGCATGCATCTCCGTTATGGTAAGAGGCATGACCTTTCTGGGCAACGTGCGCTAAGCTGCTGTCGAATCACAACACGGGAACCGCTGGCACAATCAGAACTCGTTACGTGTTTCTGAAGGAGGGACTTCATAGAACGAGGAAATTCTCAGGCCGTTTTTAGGACAGTGAAAACAGCGGTATACAGATAAGTAAATTGTGTGAAAAATACTGTTTTTTTACACGCGAAACATGAACACATGTTATATTGCACACTGTAAACACAATCAAAGCTTCAAAAAAACACGAAAAACGGGACCTTTAAGGCTCACATTCGTGCGTTGGAAGAAGGCGGTTATGGAGTGAATTTTGTGCCATAATTAAACAAACAAATCCAGCATTTTGCAAACAAACACGATCTGCTTTGCAAAGGAAAACTCGACTCGCAAACAAAAAGAAAGCGATTTGCAAATACAAAGGTCAGTTTAAGCGAAAACGCAGAGGAGTAACAAATATATATACTGAGTAAATTACATCATATTTCACAAATAAATACAAACGATCCTACAAATTGCATGTAACCTTTGAACAAATACCAAATCTAGTCCATACAAATACCTGTCAATTACAATCTCTCAGCTTAATTTTCTCACAAATGCAGTTTGCACAGATTTTCTCACAAATGCAGTTTGCGCAGATTTTCTCACAAATGCAGTTTGCACAGATTTTCTCACAAATGCAGTTCGCACAGATTTTCTCACAAATGCAATTCGCGCAGATTTTCTCACAAATGCAGTTTGCACAGATTTTCTCACAAATGCAGTTTGTACAGATTTTCTCACAAATGCAGTTTGTACAGATTTTCTCACAAATGCAATTCGCACAGATTTTCTCACAAATGCAGTTTGCACAGATTTTCTCACAAATGCAGTTTGTACAGATTTTCTCACAAATGCAGTTCGCACAGATTTTCTCACAAATGCAGTTTGCACAGATTTTCTCACAAATGCAGTTTGCGCAGATTTTCTCACAAATGCAATTCGCACAGATTTTCTCACAAATGCAGTTCGCACAGATTTTCTCACAAATGCGATTCGCACAGATTTTCTCACAAATGCAGTTTGCGCAGATTTTCTCACAAATACAGTTGAGCAACGTCCTCTTCCAAAACAGCAGATTTCAGGCATGTAATAATTAATTCATCTCAAAATTGAGTTTGATACACAATAGTGATCTTGCAATACAGTACAATACACCCTCAATACTTTCAACAAATCCAAAACAGTTGGTATGGCTATAGTTTTTAATTATTACTTTTAACAAAGTTCATTTAAGTGCTAAATTTGATATTGCATCAGATGTGAATTTATAGGCTGGGCTTGGTCCTTCTCCTCCGGGAAATGGTGACAGCAGAAAATAAATATTCATAATTCTGCTTATAATATAGCCTACTCTGCTTAAAATATATTTTATTTTTAATTTATTGAAAATATTTAATAAAAAATGAAAGCTCAAATGTGTGCCCTTCAGTATTTACCATATTTGATGTGACATTAAAATATCTCATACAAAACTAATCTGTCTAAACTTTAGTCCACAATACATTGTTGGATTTTAGTATTGCAATATATTGTGATACGATACACCCTTACATTATTTTGAATGTTCTCTGCGACAAAAATGTGATCATCATATGTACAAATTACATAAAAGTAAATTATTTTTTATATTTTTATATCCCGTTACACTACAGTGGATAAATTGTATGGAGGATGGATGCATTTTTAATGAAAAAAAACTAGCCCCAGCTAATTTACTATGTAACTAATTTTGCACTGATACCATATTACATATAAACAATATTATCTTTAAATCATGATATTTTTTTTTTATTGAAATAGGGTTGGCATAGTGAAAATCTCAAAAAGATTAATAATAGATACAGTAAGACAGAAACTCAGCTGTTCACCGCTCATTTTCGTCAGCTGAAAACATGTTTCAGGGCTTCTTGGGCTAGCGAAAATTGACCCAAAGCGCCATCTGCTGTTTTGCAAGAGGAAGTTACTCAACTGCATTTGTGAGAAAATCTGTGCGAACTGCATTTGTGAGAAAATCTGTGCGAACTGCATTTGTGAGAAAATCTGCGTGAACTGCATTTGTGAGAAAATCTGTGCAAACTGCATTTGTGAGAAAATTAAGCTGAGAGATTGTAATAGACAGGTATTTGTATGGACTAGATTTGGTATTTGTTCAAAGGTTACATGGAATTTGGACGGTTTGTATTTATTTGTGAAATATGATGTACGCTCACTCATTTATTATTTGCAAAACACAGTACATATATTTGTTACACCTTTGCATTTTCGCTCAAACTGACCTTTGTATTTGCAAATCGCTTTCTGTTTGTTTGTGAGTCGAGTTTTCCTTTGCAAAGCAGATCGTGTTTGTTTGCAAAATGCTGGATTTGTTTGTTTAATTTTGGCACAGAATTCACTCCATAGGCGTTGAGTAAAACTGCTTCAAATGTCTTTGATTTTTTAGCTATCGGCATGTAAGTGCACCTCAAGTAAACATGACGTGAAAAAATGTTCCGTTTGCTACTGCTAACTTTAAGTCCTTATAAACCTGGTTTATGACCTCATAAACCATGAGTAAACACACACAAATGTTGTAAAACTTGCGCATGACAAGCCGCTAAGCAAATATATACAGTTACAGTACATACCAGATAAAGACGTCCTGCTGTAGTAGTTGCTGCTGCTGCAGTGCTCCGGATCAGATTCTGGATCATATGTGTGGTTGAATCTGGTTGATAGTCATGGTTTAGTTAGGATAACATTTTTTTTTCCACGTTTAAGGATGTCGGAGCTTTCAAACGCTCTCAACGCAATAGCTGTGCGCTCTCGTGGCAGTTTAGCTCTGCCCACACGATACGCCTCCAGTCGCTCAGTTTTTTTTGGAAAGTCTCTGTACAGCGTATCTTTATAAATATGATCAAACTAAAGACTTTTCGGAGATATGAATGATGCAATACTACTCTATGGGTACTCAGGAGTTACAAGATATTGACCCCCCCCCCCCCCCCCCTTTAAGAATATTTTGAGCATGTAGCTGCCATATGCTTCAATGGGAAGACTGTATGCATCTTATCACTTTGTGGGTAAGCAAGATGATACTATAACCCCACACAAGGTCGAATATCAATATTTTCTTCTATTTCTGGAGGATTTACGAAAGCGAGTAGCAAGAGGAAACCGCAGCAGAGGTCAAGGATGGCGTGGGTCTCGTGAGAGCCCCCGAGCGCCACTGATAGTTGCACCTGATACAGAGTCTCCACTACCGTTACCCTTGTGATGAGAGCATCTGCATGGAGCTCCTCGCTCTGTGTTATGGTATCAGCATGCTTAAGGGAACTATCTACAGCATCATTTTAATAATCAACTCGTTAATTACAGACGAGAGAAGAAAGCCAGGCGTTCTGGTCCATTTTACTAATGTTCAATATGAAAGCGCCGCTCCACGAGACACTTAGGTGGCCCCAAGGGCCTCAAACACACACAGAGAGAGAGAGAGAGAGACATGCACACCCTCTCTTTATCAGCATATTGGATCAGCACCAGGGGACTGAAATTAACATTCATTAGTGGTTGCTCTGGGAAGGGTATATTTACAGGAGTAGTGCAGCATTGTTTTGTGTGTGTGTGTGTGTGAGTGTGTGTGTGTCGTACATCATGCCATGTTTCCCAGCCAGTAGGTTTTCCGTCCTTCACTGGCCCCGTCCCGCTTTGCAGCAGTCATCTGCTGTCTGATGTCTTTGAGAGCTGCTTATTTACCAAGTCGTCCCACAGTGAAACTTCATAATGACATCAGATTCTGCTGTAAGACCAGCCATGTCCAGATAACTCTCTCCATTTGTGTTCATTCAGTCATTGACCTTCATGAACGCAAATGAGTTTATATCTGTGATGGAAATTGCGCTATGATAAAAGCGAAAGGCCTTGATTGAGGTCAGAGGAGGGAATGAAAATGTAAGAGTTACTGAGATGAAGACGAGCCTGTCAGAAAAGATAGTTGGAGCTTTATGTCATGCTCCATTCTGGGCCAGTCACTTCATTGACATTGAAAAGAAGTCATCATTACTGGCCCAATTGTAATTTGAACTATCCTCATCTGAACCGCTCAGTATACAGACATTTCCCTTGTTTAAATGTTATGATAAAATACTGCACAATTATTGATACTACCGTGAGACCATTAAGATGAATATATTGCAGGATCTCCTTCAAACAGTGTTAAAGGTCACACGAGCGACCTTTATGGGAATGTGGGATGTGTGGAAATCGTCATCTTTTGCCTCAAAATAAAGACTCTGATCTCTAAATTTGTTTTGTAAAAAGACAATTAATGGTGGGATATATTAAGCAGCATGTGAACATTTTGTCCTCAAAGTTGATGTGTTAGAAGCAGGAAAAAAAACTTCAGCTCATGAAGTTAATGCTGGTTCTGATAGAAAAGGTGTCAGAAAACACAATGCATCGTAGTTTGTTGCGTATGGGGCTGCATAGCCGCAGATCAGTCAGGGTGTCAATGCTGACCCCTGTCCACCGCCAAAAGCACCAAAAGTGGGCACGTGGGCATCAGAACTGGACCACGGAGCAATGGAAAAATGCGGCCTGGTCTGATGAATCACGTTTTCTTTTACATCACACGGATGGGTGCGTGTGTGACGCTTACCTGAGGAACACATGGCACCAGGATGCACTATGGGAAGAAGGCAAGCCGGCGGAGGCAGTGTGATGCTTTGTGCAATGTTTTGCTGGGAAACCTCGGGTCCTGCCATCCATGTGGATGTTACTTGGACACGTACCACCTAGCATTGTTGCAGACCATGTACACCCTTTCATGGAAACGGTTTTCCCTAGTGGCTGTGGCCTCTTTCAGCAGGATAATGCACCCTCCAACAAAACAAAAATGGTTCAGGAATGGTTTGAGGAGCACAACAAAGAGTTTGAGGTGTTGACTTGGCCCCCAAATTCCCCAGATCTCAATCCAATCGAGCATCTGTGGGATGTGCTGAACAAACAAGTCCAATCCAAGAAGGCCCCACCTCGCAATTTATAGGATTTAAAGGATCCGCTGCTAACATCTTGGTGCCAGATACCACAGCACACCTTCAGGGGTCTAGTGGAGTCCATGACTCGACGGGTCAGGGCTGTTTTGGCAGCAAAAGGGGGACCAACACAATATTAGGATGTTATGGCTGATGGGTATACAGTTAAGAAATTAAGTTAAAATAAAAAAATCTTACTGACACCAAACGTTTGAACAGTATATACAGGACCATTTAATTCCTATGTGGTACACAAAAAGAGATGTTTTGAAACTTGTACACTATAAAACCTGTCAAGCTCCAAAACATGACAAATAGCCCCATAAAAGACACCATAAAAGTAGTCCATACAACTTGTGCACTTTATTGCAAGTCTTTGGAAGTAGTCACTGTTTGAACCAATTATGTTTGGCATTTGACATGATGACATTTAAGCACACAATAATTTAATATATTTTAATTATTTTGTCCTTTTTAAAACTTAACAGCCTTCAGTAACTAAATGGCTTTGTTGCACAGAAAAGTTAAACAAAAAAATGGGAAAACAATGTAATGGGTTTGGAATATCATGAGGGTGAGTAAATTAAGAATGTTCATTTTTGTGTAAAAAACTCTATTTTATCATTTTTGATGACAATGGTGGCTAATACTAAGTTATCGATTTTAATGTAGTAACAAAACAGGATTTTAGCCCTAATACTATGAGTACCGCATATCAAATGTAGAGTTTGTTCTGGCAGGTCACGTTAGTCAAGCTTGCATCAGCTACCACGTCTACCTATAGAGATTGCTAATGTGTCGTCATCATGACGTATTCCCACAGGTAAACGCAAAGCATTTTGGGAATCCGCGGCACAAACGGGCGCCAGTCGCCAGACTTCTTTGCATGGAAGGAAGAACGTAGTGTTCAAGATGCCGTCTACCTGCTGTGTTATAAACTGCCATAGTCGTTCCTACGACAGAAGTGGCATGAAGCTTAAGAACGGGATATACAAATATAAGTAAACACTTTGCAGTTTGAATGATGTCCTGTATGAACACAATGATGGAGTATATTTTTATGTGTCCAATGTTTGATTGCGCCCGCGCCCCCTTCTCTCACTCACTCACACACGCAGGTTTGTTGAATTCGGACTGCATGCAGATAGATGAGAGAGAGCGAGGAGTGTGGTGCTTAAAACATTAGCATAACTTTGATTGGACGACAGTTTTCTGCCCCACTTTTACAATCTCCAGGTCCTGGACCCATCCATCTGTAAAAAAGACTTGAATTCTGAAAACTTTGTGTGTGTACGCACTAATAACACTTAATATCATGTTGTATATATATATGGGTGCTGGAAGTTGGGCAACAGTTTGACGTCCCTTAACCAGTCGCTCAGCTCGTAAGGATCCAGTCCTTTGATTCCCTTTATTTTCTCATCATATCTCGTCTTTGCATTAGGATTTAGTTTTAGGCGATGTGGTCCGACAATGTTTTCTTTAGCCCGCTGCATTTTGTAGGATTATATTCTGTTTTTCTCTCCTGCTATGCCAGGCCATGTATACGGGCCAAACATACCCATAATTCTTTGCATTCTGATGACGTTGCCGCCCAGTTGGTCACATGTCTTAGCGATCTCTATAGGAATACAATTCCTATCACAGCATGCATATATAAGCTCCTTTAGTATTATCATTTGCTATCGCGTTTCTCCGGAGCTAATTACCCTCTCGTCAGTCAGGATTTGGCACTCTTATTCCCCCTGAATCAGATTAAATTCCCAAATTAGGTAGTACATTTTAATATTGACATGAATGCTATATGCAATACATTGTTGTTTCTGTTCTGTTTACCCTAGGGGGGTTTATCACTGCTCTCCCTGCTCTTTTCAATGCTAGGCTGCATTGATGCGCAGGGAGTTCTTGCCCAGAACAGAACCATACCGCCAATTTAAACTATATGCTTATTGTCAATCATCTTTGACGATAGTGGTTTTGACTGAAAGTTACTTTTTGCAAGGGATGAACAGTTCTATGTGGCACTGATACTCTAGAAAAATTACCACTTATATAGAGTTCACAGTTTATGAGCTAGCAAATGACTTTATTATAGTCAATTGAACGACAGGAACCATTTCACTCTCTTCAGGAAGTGTTCGGTATGCCTCTTTGAACTTCAGAGCTGTAGAAGAAGCCTAACAAACTTCATCAAACAGTCATCCAGAACAGAACAAAGTCATTATCATTACCGTCCGTAATCACTTACGACACCCTGCGTTTGATCCAGAGCTTTGGAACCACTTTGAAGACGAAGCTCCACAATGGAAGTCATCCAACATATTCAATCAGCAGAGGCCGCCAGTCCGTCCTGGCACATGATCAATAAAGCTGACGCGAGACACTCTTCGCTGCATGTGTAATTCCTGTAAGAGGGGCAGGAATGTGTGGGCAGTAAACACTGCGGCTCTGATTGACAGGGCTGAAGATTGGATCTACTCACACCATCTTCCACCTCCCTCTCTCTCTCTGTCCCTTATCTGTTCACGCCACTTTGCAGTTTTACATCCCAATCTCAACATTTTCTTTTCATATCTGCCTTTCCTCACTCTTCGCACCCACTGCCTCACCTCCTCTTTTTCCCGCTGTTCACTTTGACTTGTTTTCCCCCTTCGTTCCCGTGGCGAGGCAAAGCTAATGCATTTGTTTATATCCTTCCTCTTCCACAAATAGAAACTATTACCGCGGAGTCGAACGCCAGCGGTGGGCGCGAGGGCGCATGGCTGATTTCAGTTCTCCGCTCATTCCGGCTGCATTACCGCTCCATGGTGGAGGGTCTATCAATGTGGTAGCCGTAGTCAGCGATCATGTAAACCCAGCGCCGCTAAACAGAACCAGGCTGTTCCATGGCTGATACGGGCTCTGAGGTTTTTGCGCTCAATGTCAGGGCATATAGAGAAGCTTTACCTCCAAGAGTGTTTGATGCTTTATTGTGTTCTCGCCATTAACCGGGGCAATTGAGTGGAATTCACAAGCTTGGAGTAGAAGGACAGAGAGTCGACCGAGTGTGTGCAGCTGCAGAGAGTAATGAGATAGTAATTAAATCAAGTTATGGCTGGCTAGGGTTCAGCTGAAAGGGTTATATTAGGTAACCGGGGGGCACAGGATGGCCTGTGGGTGAACATGTCTTACCTGGGCATGTGGAAGGAAGATTTAAAGAAGATTTGAAGAATTGCTCCCTCAGGAGTCGACGACTACGATGCTTCGTGGGTGGAGCTGATGGCTGTAATTTGTACTAAATGGCGGTGAGCTGATTGAAAAAAAGTGTGGAAGTCATGATCATTAGACGGGAACACACACACACACACGCTGAGTGCTGCTGGCACCGGCAGGCTCATGGGATGCACAACAGTGCCGGTGCAGGTGTGCAATCAGTGGCAGGTCTGCGGGAATATGCAAAATGTTCAACTAGACTTAACCCTCTTGTTTTAGAAAAAAATCCAGAAAAATGATTCAGATATACAGCACACCTTCCTTTTGATAAAGACATGAACACTTACATAAGCTTACCTGCATTTTTTCCCCACTTTGAACACTTATATGATTGTTTTCAGTCACATGATTGGCAAGGAGACCTGGGGGGCAAAACATCTATAAAATTGCAGAATATGTTCCACAAATACTGAGATCACCTTTATGGTTTTCTATGAGAAAACACTTACCATGCAGTTTAGCATATTCTGAGCTCTTCTGTTCGCCTATAGGCCTATATAGTATACATCATCAATAAAGTGTTGCCAATACTGAATTTGTTTTTTTAGGGTGTGTTCACACTTGGCATGTTTGGTTCGATTTAAACAAACTCTGGTACAATTGCTCTGTTAGCGCGGTTTATTTGAATAAGTGTGCACTGTAAAACATAAAATCATTAAACAAAAAGGTCAAATAACTGGCAGCAACGGCTGCCAAACAAACAACGTAAAATTAAAGTAAAATATCTTCATCCAAATAAAGTGCAAAAACAATAATTTTACAGAAATTTACATTAAAAGTTTTACAAAAAAACACTGTTATTTTCAAATGTTTTCCTTGTTTAAATTAAGATATTTTACTTTAATTTTATGGTTTTTGTTTGGCAGCCGTAGCTGTCAGTCATTTGGCAATTCTTTTATGGTTTTGTTACAGTGTGAGCCATCAAACCCTGGTGTACACCAAACTCTTCTGCTGAAAAGATGGGTCTCGGTCCGCTTCCAAATAAACTCTGGTGCGGTTTGAATGATATATGAATGCAACACGGACTAAAGACATGTAAATAAACCAAAAACAGGAAGATGAGACCCAAAAAAGGACAGAATGCTCATGCATACCAGGTTTTTTTTTCTCGTCAAAGTCTTGAAGTTGCCCATCACAGATTGGTACAGGCATCAGAACCGCGTCTCCTCGCAGCAGATCATTGTTTGTGTGTGTGACGGATTCCTGCCACTGTTTTGACTCCTTTACACATTTTTTAAGCTCTTCACGAGTTCTCAGCTGGTCAAAATACCATATGTAGGCTACGCACATACAACGAGCACATTTTGCCCAGCAGACAGCATTATTTTGGATGTTCTGTCTCAAAACGCCTACCAATCAGGTTGTGAGCATATCCCTATGTCTTCAGGTTCGGTGATGAAAATGTCAATCTGAACGCAAAGCGACCACACTGAAAAAATTAAAACCTTGGATCAACGTAAAAAAAATTGAAGTAATCGATCACACGAAATATTTGTAATTGACTCAAAGTAAACCATTTAATTTAGTTTAACCTGAAAAGTTTAAATCCATGCAACCACTTTTTAAAGGTTGATCAAACGAATTATTTTAGGTTGGAACAAACTAATTATTTTAAATTACAACAAACGACCAAAACTAATATGTATAGGTTAAAGTAAATTAATTATTTTAGGTTGGAACAAACTAATTATTTTAAGTTAAAACAGACTAATATTTATAGGTCAGTAAATTAATAATTTT
This sequence comes from Gobio gobio, assembly GCF_949357685.1. Classification (NCBI taxonomy): domain Eukaryota; kingdom Metazoa; phylum Chordata; class Actinopteri; order Cypriniformes; family Gobionidae; genus Gobio; species Gobio gobio. The sequence goes on from NC_137107.1 coordinate 24,590,985, forward strand.
AGGTTGTCTCAATTCAAAAATTGTCATTTTGAAAAAAAAAATGTTTTTAAATTTAATTTAAAAAAACGTTGAATACATTTTGATCAATGACTATCAGAACACTTTCCTTTAGAACACATTCATATTAATTGTTCAATAAACTGACAACATTGAAAATCTGTTTCAAATGTCTGAAGATCAACAGTCTGCGTCACAAATACTTTGAGCCCACAAATGTCACAAAATGATCAAATCATCACTTGATGACACCACAGTAATATTAAATTAGGATGGTTTGTCCTGACAGGACACATTTCACCATAAAACATCCTAAAATACAATTAAACGTTGTGACAGTATTGTATACCGGTTTATATACAAATGTATATGATGAACAATAGTCTCTTTCAGCTGAACACCAGAGACAAATCCTGGAACATAAATAGATATATACTTTATGATTTTAGGAAAGCTGGCTAACATTTTGGTACATTTCTACCACATGTAAATGCTGTTAACAGTGTAGCAAACTAACATTAACAGCTAGAAATAGCTGAGCCTTGTAATATTATGGCTGATAAATATTGAACACAAGATAATTAAGAGTGTAAATAAAAGATCACATATTACCTTATGCTATTGTACGGAGCCCCTAAAGGGACGTAGTGGTGGAACATTTTTTAGGATTGGAGAATTTTGGGAGAACGAAAATAACTTTGCAAAAGTTCTGCGAGGGAACGCAAAATATTTGAAAAATAAAAATCAAATATAATTCTACCGTCCTAAAAGAATTCCTCCACCACGTCCGTACTATTGACAGCAGAAGTAGGGTAAACGTACTTATTAAGCTCACCAAAATCTACATTGAGACATTTTAGTGCACAGGGTATTTGGTTTGAGTACAAGAAGTTATGGTAAAAAAAGATTTCTCTCTCACACAATAATATTTAATTTAATTTTAAATGACAAAAGCATTTAAATTAAGATATACATCATTAAATGCAAAAGGTCTGGCTGTGCTTAATGGGTACATGTTTGTACTCTTTACACCCCTGTTGCCATTAAGCTCACAATATGTTTAATATGTTTTTTGGGGAAAATTCTTGCTTATTTTAAACAACATTTAAAAAAAATGTTTTATAAAGATTAACTTGAAGTGACAACCGTCAGTTAATATTTAAAGTCTGTTTATGAAGTATTTATATAGACGTTCAATGTGGGTGAGCTTAAAGGGAGCACACTGAGCTTTAGTGGAACAGCAAACCTTTTTTTAATTAATAATTATTAATAAATTCAATTTAAAAGGACAATTTTGCTCAATAAATAATCTAGGTCATGTATTAAGTTCATACATATTTTAATATGGACCGCTATTATTGAAAATATACTTTCTTATTGATGTCACACTGAAGCTGTGATTTTCATAGTATTGCACCCTTTAAAGGGTTAGTTCACCCAAAAATGAAAATTCTGTCATTAATTACTTACCCTCATGTTGTTTGACACCCGTAAAGCCTTCGTTCATCTACGGAACACAAATGAAGATATTTTTGTTGAAATCCGATGTCTCAGAAAAGCCTCCATTGGCCTCAACGTACTTTGCACTCACAAGACCCATAAAAGGTACTAAAGACGTCGTTACAAAGTCCATCTCACTACAGTGGTTCTACAATAATTTTATGAAGTGACGAGAATAATTTTTGTGAGCAAAAAAAAACTAAATAACTTGCATAGTGAGGACCGATTTCAAAACACTGATTCGATGCGCTCTGGAGCTTCATGATCCAGTGTATCGAATCAGTGGTTCGGATCGCCAAAGTCACGTGATTTCAGCAGTTTGGCGATTTGACACGCGATCCGAACCACTGAATCAACTCACTGATTCATAACGCTTCGAAGCTTCATGATGCCGTGTTTTGAAATCGGTCAGCACTATAGAAGTCGTTATTTCGGGGTTTTTTGCACACAAAAACTATTCTTGTCGTTTCATAAAGTTATTGTAGAACCACTGTAGTGAGATGGACTTTGGACAGCTATATAGCACCTTAGTCAAAGAACCGGTGAAGAACCACTGAAGCACCAAAATTGGTGCTAAATAGCACTAAAAAAAGGTTCCCCTATGATTACGAGCCAAGAACCATTTTTGGTGCAATATAGAACCTTAGTGAGTGTAGTGATATTAAAGGGTACTTTATTTGTGTTATAAGTACATTACACATTTATTATGCGTGTCTTCAAAACACACAAGCAATATACCATGAATATATTATTTTTGAAGTAATAGTACATGCTCAGTAAAAACCTTTGGCTTATTCAAATATGCTAAAATCTAGATATGTTTATATGGTTGTGAATGTTTGGTTGTCAAGGAATGGGATGCTAAATATAATTTTGGCTTTAATAAGATTTTCCCAATAAATAGGCAAGAATAAACCTGGTGTCCTCCATGATTCTTGTTCTTTCCGACAACAAAGCACTTGAATGCGACAAGCTTTTAATCAGGACTTCAAAATTGGGAAGTAGGACATTTCTGATAGCACATGAAGGCAGCATTATACCTGAAGAGCCTACTTCAGTCCAATATAATATACAAATATTATAATGAATATCATATACATACTATAATAGATAAAATACTCACTAATCAACAAGGTCGTTGTTAGTCCGCCATTGTGTCCTCTATAACCAGATACCTGCGGCACCGTGACATTTTCTTTCACTTGTAGCTATAAACTCAACAATTTACGACAACTCTCATTTGCATACATGTAAACAGACATTCCAACACACACCATTACACATACACACCACTTTGACATATCTCATTACCCCAACATGAACACGCATACATGTGTGCCATATATCATGTGACACTCACACTCAAGTAGCCAACAGCACATGTGCTGCAGCTGTAACTGCTGCAGCTAAATGTCATGCGGAAGATCACAGGCTAAATTAGCATAAGAGAAGAGCCGCTGGGCCATGACGGCAGTCGCACCCCGCGCTGACCTCTGTGATTGACAGCCGAGGGTGCAATGAGAGGTGAGATAGATAGTTCCACCAGGGCTTGAAGGTGTATTTACTGTCATTCACCATCATTCTTTCGGGCAGGTCGGAAGACAGCGCTGCAATGTCTATTGTGGCAGATTGGTGTCATTGCCATGCAAAATAGCATGAGATGGAATGTCATTTACAGGTGTGACCGGAAAAACACAGCTTATCCTGGCGTGTGACGCCGTTTCAGCATAGTAACTTTGCGGTTGACCTCTAAGCGCTTCCGCCTTCAGAAGACGTCTTAGATAGAGCGATCGCTCTCAGAATAATCTTTATAGGAAGCGTAATTAATAGCAGTAATTATAGAGGTGCGATAAGACTCACAAAAGCAGCCTTGACTATTCTGTGATACGCCGCTAACTGTACATGAGTGATATGAGCTCAAGTCTTTGAGCGCAGTGTGGATTTCGGATGCCACAGCCTTCTTTTGTCACGATGGCTGACACGTATCTTTTAAGACAATATCTTGTTGTCAAAGCTATCATCTCGTCTTCAATGGTGTCAACTCTGCATAACTTTGCAGCTCTTGTGGTTTAAAAAGAGAGTGTTAGTTGGTCTTGTTTGCAAAATTTCCAGTAGGCCTATCCTGCCACGGGTTTAATAGTCTTTTCTAAAGAGGGTGTCTTAATAGCTGAGAAATGGCAGGTTGGAGGGGATGGCGACAGAGAGTATGACTCCGTACCCGTGAGAGAGAAGAAGAAAGAGAGGCAGCGATGTGGGGGCGTTGACAAAGGTGAATAATGAAGTCAGTCACTTCACTGTATGACTGTAATGGGGGTTAGAAAGAGATTGTGCTATTTCTGTGTGCACAAGAGACGGTGAATGAGCGCATATGGATGTTTGCATGTGTTTTTGTGTGTCAAACAAAGGAAGAAGATAGATAGACTGACTGGGGAGACAAAGACATGCAGTAAAACTGAAACCAAGAGAGAAACTGAGAATTTTATGATCCTGAATGATTGTTTGGGTGAGTCTGAGGATGAAAGAAAAGGAAAATAGACTGACGTGAGGAGAAAGACAGCCATTTAAACTGAGATGAATCTTGCATTTAGTAGACTCGGGAGCGTATGTGCGTGTTTTTGTTGGTGTTCCTCTTTGTTGTTCCGGTCTAGCAAGGTTAATGTGGGCTGACTGAATGTCTGAATGTGCTCAACCCAACAGGCTACCACACAAAGGGCTACCAATGACCTTGTGGTACTGCTGAAATGTGATACGACAACAGCAGAGAAAATGGGAACAATCAAAATGTTTTCTACTAAATGAATAAATGTATATTTAAATAAGGATGAACCATCCACACCAACAGACATCAAATGAGCAGAAGCCTAAGGCCAGAAACATATGCAAGTATGTGATCGTACTCAGTTTTGCTCATCATTGTGATCCGGAAAATGTGAGAGCACAATTTATCAAACGACACACAAGTATTGTGAGGGGAATTTTGACCATAACAAACGATATCAAATCATGTAAGGCGTTTTTTAATGATATTAAACTTATATAAGGGGAATTCTAGTTTTCTGTAGTGAACACAATTTTGTTTGATAACCTTTGATACTTTTCTTAAAAGAACTAGTGTGTCCGTTGTCTGTAGCCTTGAACAGTTTCTTGGAAACTTCAAGGTGCAGATATCACCAACTAGGGAGTTTGTTATTGTGTTTTTGTGTTATTGTGATATTGGCCCTCACCCACTGAATTGAGAGTATAAAAGAACGAGTAAGTAGCTTTGGTTTTTGTCTTTCCTGACTGCAGACAATCTGTATGTCCGAATTGATGAGAATAAAAGCTTTTAAAGACACTTAGCTTGTGCTTTTCAATTCCAGCTTCACCATGATAATAATTAAAGTTTCTTTTTTTCCACGACAGTACAAACTGGATTTTCATAATTTACTGTTAGGTTTCTCTTTCAGGTAAGCTGACATCAAGGCAAAGCTAACAGTTTGAATAGAATCCTGCTAGGCAAGTTAGCTAACATCAATATAGATGTGTCTCAAATAACATACTATACATAAGGCCATCTATTGTACAGATTTTATACTTAGAAGTTTTTCAGTTGATGTTTCAAAAGCACAAGACATCCACCGTATTTTTAATGTACTGTAAGAGCTAACATGACCATTAATATCTTGAATATTCAAGGCTTCTGGTGTCAGTTGTTTCCAGTTATTCTAGCTTTACAATGCTATACTACAAAGCTATACAAGTCCATTCTGATGCTTGATATTGCAAACTGGTATTTTTTTTATCGTTATTTGTTATCATAACACATACTGCACTCTGTCACTCTTAGATCGTTGTGTATTGAATACTGTTTCCTTGTCCAAGCCTCCACTCTGTTTCAAGTGAGGCTTTACAGCACACCTTTAACCCTTAAATGTATGAATGTTTCGCCAATCATATTTACATATTTGGGTCTTTTGCGACCCGGGTTTACACAAATGGATCTCTTCCTGTTGCAATAATAACGCAATACTATAGAACTCTCCTGATATTAAAGTAAAAATTACAGAAGAATTTTATTAAATGATATTTTGTTTTGGAGCTTGTTACCTTTATTCAGCATCTGGCTCAAATTCGTCATCTCAAACATATTCTCAAAACTATAATTTTCAACATCTTCAAAATGAATATTTTAATCGGTAACAGCTTCTTCACCAGATCCACCATCACGTGACACTAATATTTGATTGTGTTCAGTACTTGCTCTGCAGTAAATCGCTGAGCCATTTCAGGTTTTGTTGATGATACTTCCTATTCTTTTGTTTTCTGCCTGCGGTAACTATGAGTGAAACGTCACTTCATCATTGTGTATCAGACATTATCACCTTGTGGAATAAAGATGAATTGCACTCATACAGTCATCAATGATTCAATTATTGCTATGCAGATGAAATATACTTACACTGTTACACGCCTCGGGTCATTAGCGTCTCTATACAATTTTTACAAAAACTGAATGGGAAAACAGGCATTCTTTTATAATTGTATAATTTTTTTGTGTTATATTGTTTATAATGAATTGATTGAGGAATACTAAGATGGTTGATGTTTAACTTTCAAAAATGAACGAAGAGGAGGGTAGTGAATGACGTTCTGGGTCACTAAAGACCCGAGGTATGTGTTTAAGGGTTACCACCTGACCAGCGTTGATAGTGTTGCCATAGAAATGCATAATTCCCAGTCCGAGGATGTGAACAGCTCCGATTGAAATGTCACATGTTGTCATCTTGAAATTACAGTAATTACGACATGCCATGAACACAGCATAAATCACTGTCTTGTCAACTGAGATTTTGATAAGAAACAGTGAAGCATGACGTCAGACTTAACAAACGGATAGCAGCTAATAAATCAGAAGTTTTGCGCATTCACAGGAAATTGCTTAGGCCTACATTGAAAAATCACACATCCCAATCACACACTTATTTACACTACAAAATGGTGTAGAACAGTGCATAATTATGCAAATTGGAACATCCCTTTTTTCTATTGCAAATACATCTAGTTCGATGGCACAACATTTAAACTATCGCCACCTTGCACTGTAAAAAAAATGCAGGTCTCCAATTGAAAATGTTCTAGTGACCGATCACACTAAATTTTTCAGTTGGCCAAATTGAATTTCTGTGAATTAAATTGCATCAATTCACAGAAATTCAATTTGGCCAACTGAAAAATTTAGATGTTATCGGTCACTAGAACATTTTCAATTGGAGACCTGAATTTTTTTTTACAGTGTGAGTATGGAGGTTTGTTATTGTCAGAGCAACGCAAGAACACACATTAAGCATTGCAATTGCTATTTCACTAATACACTATGTTTATCAGTTTAGTTTATTAATGTCACACTACAAAACCACACAGACAAGAGCAAATAATGCCACATAAACCATATAAACATGAGTCAGACTTTAAACATAACTGCCAAGACGGCACGTTTTAGACTAAATAGTCCAACAATGGTAACACACATACACAACATGTGATATTACAGTCAGTGAAATGTAAACTTCCAAACAAAATTAGTTTCACACAGTAGTATAGTCCCAAGGAGTAATCAGATCAAACTTGCTTTAATTTGGCCCCAGCCACAAAGCATGATGGGTAACCACAATATTGTAATCTGGACCTTGCACTTGCAGTGCATTAAGTATTTTTTCTGGCCTGAGAGCTCACACACGCATAAGTAAAAACATCAAAATATTAGCAGGCAGGAAACTAGCTTGAAATGACCATCATTTATCTTTTAATTTGGGGCATCAGTGTATGCTGTAGACCATTTGAATTAAAGGCAAGGAAGTAGCCTGAAAATCAAGTATAGATGTCATTTATCTTCTCATTTGGGGCATTAGTGTATGCTGTGGAGCATTTGATTTAAAGGCTGATAAATCTACTATTGATTTTCAATTGCTTAAATTAAATTCCATGTAGGCTGAGCTGATTTTCCTTTGCATTCTCGAGGAGGCGGTGGGCACAATCAGCCATTCTTTGTGCGTTTCGCTCTCGCCGCTTTCAAAGTCAGTGTGGTCATATTTTTAAAAGTATCGCCCACCGAGCTTGATGTCATGTGTTTTAGGGTCATTATCCAATCCAGTGTACGGAAATTAAGTGGAAAGGCGCAGTGCGTGACCTTTGGCTCGGTGTGTGTGTGTGGGGGGGTCGTGTATAGTAAATTTGGCTCGTTTTATTTTGCCGCGCATGAGTCACCCGAGATTATATGCCTTGGCATTCAGAAGTGTTTAATACCTATTCATTACAATCAGTGTGTTTTCTCTCAGCACTTGGCCTACTGATTGCTTTTGCATATTGATTTGTCGTTTGTTCAGTCACTTGTTTTAAACATCCATTGCCTTTGTCACTGTTAAGTGGTGTATCTGGGATTGACCTGGTCGAATGGAGTGTAGCGAGAACTGCCAATGTTTGTTGAATTGGGCTGATTTGGGATCAGCTTTGTGGAGCAACTTGGAGATGAATGCACCCTGCGTCTACCACCCAGGAACAGTGGTGAGTCATAGCCTGTGGAGTGCTGCCTGAGTGGTCTTGGGATGCCAGGAATGCTCAGGCCACAGTGGTGATTGAAAGTGACAGTGTATCTGGCTTCCAAAAGGGGTCAGGCCGCTCGCCGTCGCCTCCCCTCTGAATAATGGATGAGTCCAACTTAGGCTCCACCATGTCCATGTCATGGAGGGAAATCGTCAAAGCTCACTTCCTGTTTGCTTTGCTTTCACCTACAAAATATTGTATGTGTCATGTCCAGAACTGAAACAGAACAGCTCTTATAGTGTTTCTCTAACAGTGGTGGATTATAATAAAGCCTGGAAGACACAAAGATTTGCTTTACCCGGTCTTCAGCTCTGTTCCAAATGCCGCCTTAAGCCCTTGCGGTCTTTCTCAAAGTCCACACTTAGGTGACATAATGCCGCATGTAATGGCAAAGAGGGTGCTCATGTCAAATAGGACATCTCGTGGTCTCGTGCACTTCAGAGACACAAATGCAACCATATTTATCTTTGCTCTCAGAAATTTTGTGGCAAAATCCAGTAATTTTAATTTAAATCTGTGTGTTTGGGAGTTTGATCTGCACACACACACACACACACAAAAATTATTCAGTGGTTCTTCAGTGGTTATTTGGGGTGATTGAGGTGCTATATTGCACCACTACTGTATAAAGAACCTGTTAAGCCCATGTGGTTCTTCAGCAGTTCTTTGGGGTGGTTAAGGTGCTATATAAAGAACCCGTTATAGTTCTTTAAAGGTTCTCTATCTTTCTCTTAGTCTCTTAGTTTAGTTGGGGAAAGGATTAAAACAACATTAAAATACAGTGTATTTCCTGAAGTTAACATGGTTCTCAACCGTATTGCCCCCAAGGTTGCTCTATAAGGAAATATTCCAGGGCCCAACACAGACATTTTGACCTCAGCATTAAAGTGATTCAAAACAGCTTTTGCCATTATGCAACATATCTAAAATCTAAGGAGGCGAAGGGGGTGGGGGTAGGATGTAACAAGACTCTGGATTCTGAGAGCTGTTATTTGCGGTTTAAATTATGTGCAAGGAGGAATACAATTGGAGGATGAGAGAAAGATAAGACATGGTGATTGGATGTAGTCTGAATGAATGCCTCGTATGGTCCTACATAGCACCATTTGACAAATGCTCTGTATAGCCCCTTTAAAGGTGCTTTAAAGCACTTAAAGTGGTTCCCCTATGATTCCAAGCCAATTAACCATTTTTAGTGCTATTTAGCACCATTTTTATTTAGAGTGTGTGCTTTATATATTGCATTACTGACAAGGCACAATGTGCCTTTTTTGTCTGTGAAATCTAAAATTTAACTAATGTGACCAAACCTTTAGTTATTTTGCATATTATATTAGTTGCTAAGTGACAGAGTAATAGCGTATTATTGCTAATTATTACACGGTTCTGTGGAATACTTGATTCTGATTGGTTAATCGCGATAACAACCGGTAAAAACTGATAACACAGGCTCATGATTGCCTGGAATGTTTGTTTGTTTTTTTCGTAGAAGTTTTGCGTTTTGCTGAGCAAATAAAATATTAAAGGCTTAGTTCACCCAAAAATGAAAATTCTGTCATTAATTACTTACCCTCATGTCGTTGGACACCCGTAAGACCTCCGTGCATCTTCAGAACACAAATAAAGATATTTTAGTTGAAATCTGATGGCTCTGAAAGGCCTCCATTGGCACAATGCACGGTTCACTCTCAAGACCCTTAAAAGGTACTAAAGACGTCGTTACAAAGTCCATCTCACTACAGTGGTTCTAAGATAACTTTATGAATCGGCGAGAATAGTTTTTGTGCGCAAAAAAACCCTAAATAACGACTTATATAGTGATGACGATTTCAAAACACGGCATCATGAAGCTTCGAACCCTTTAAATCTCAAATCAATATTTTGTGAACAGTTATTTGTCATCCGGGTACATTTACTTATGTGGCAAGTAACCATGTAATAATCGGGATAATGTACATCCAGCCATTGTTATCACAGAATAAACACAGACAGAGTGATCAGGACCCCGATGCAGACCCGCTGGATGTACGTTATCCCTAGCACAAAATGTCAGAATATCACAAAACAGAGATTGAATATTGTTGTTATTTAATAGTAAAAAATAAAATGCGTGAGGTATTTTCCCTCAGTTACTACTATTATACAAAAGCCAGTTTCAGTCCTCCAAACGTATTGGCTGAAAATAATAAATACTTATTTCAACAGTACTTAAACTTTTTACTATTTTTATCGTACATTTTTGGTGATTCTTTTTGCATCATTACGCCAGCATGTAGGCAAATTACTTTGTCTTTAGTGAGTTGTTGACTTAACCAATGTGTTCAAAACACCACAATGATTGATATTCAGAGATTGAAATCTTTATGAATTAGTAATTTAATCATTCACACAACTGATTTGCCCAACAGCTTATTGACTATTTTCATTGGCGGACCTGAAAAAGTGACTGGCAGAAGTGCCTAAAATATAAGTTACTCAATATGAACTTCTTGTTTATTGACCTGTTGTGCTGTTATTTCGGAATTCGGATCAGCTGCACTCTTGCCTGTGTAATTACAATTACATTTCTTTGTAGCAGAAAGCAGCCTGATATCAAGAGGTTGATGAGAAGAGATTCAGATGCCTCTTTCCCAGAGGAGACAGTGGAACAGTGAAAAACAGCTTTGCATTATTATCTAGAAAGGGAGCTGACTGGCTGAGCACTTTTATGGCAATGTCTGAACAACCTAGTTTACCACAGTGCGGTGAATAACGTATGCTGTTCGACCTGAAAGTAAGGAAGTGAAATGTCTTTGTTGCAATAACAAAACTGAAGTCTTGAACTAAGAGGCTGTCTGGAATGTAACGAAAAGCACAATGCCAGAACACAGGCTGTGGAGAGCCTATTGTAATAGGGTGGTGGAATTTAGAAAGAATTGAAAAATGTGTGAAGGTAGCTAAACAAAAGCCACAGGACAAGTTGAACACTGTGTTTCACTGATGATAAATTAATCCGTCCCGTCGCATTTGGGGGATTTGTTATCATAATAGGCTGACTAACTTTTGCCTCCAAAACATCACAGATCGAGGGCTGGGAGGCCTGCAAAAGGCAAGGCGAACTACATAAAAGCTCTGTATTTCTGAGTGCACGCATCTGTGTGTGTGTGTGTGTGTGTGTGTGGCCGTCCTCGTAGGGCCCTTATCAGGAGCACTGCAGAGTCAGGCTGTATTTCTGTGAGCGGTTCCCTAGAGATTGTGGCAAGGAAGAGTGACAGGGAGTACGGGTCTTTCTTGAACAGGTGAAGGAAAATCCAATCCATTCTGTTTAAATGTTTTGTCTCCTCTTTATTGATCCTTCTCTCTTTAACTCTCTCAGTCTCATTCCGTGGCTCCTCAAGGGCAGGTCCTTGGGTGAAGACAAGTCATCCTGGATGCTGGACATTGCCTATTGACTGGATCTACTGTGTCGGATAGGGTAACTATTCATTCATATAGGCTGACACCTGTTACATGTGGCAGGGTTGTGCTCCATTTAGAATTGATTTGAGAATGCCTTTTAAATTCCAATTCAGTCCCTGAATTTGAATTGAACTTGGATTGGGATTTCAAACAAGTTGAAGAATTGCAATTTTTACATCATCTGAAAGCTGAATAAATAAGCTCTCCATTGATGTATTTGTTAGGATAGGGCAATATTTTGCCGAGATACAACTATTTGAAAATCTGGCACCTGAGGGTGCAAAAAAATCGAAATATTGATAAAATCGGCTTTAAAAATTGTCCAAATTAAGTCCTTAGCAATGCATATTACTACTAATAATGCATTTTTGATATATTTACGGCAGAACATTTACAAAATATCTTCATGGAACATGATCTTTACTTAATATCCTAATGATTTTTGGCATACAAGAAAAATCAATAATTTTGACCCATACAATGTATTGTTGGCTTTTGCCACAAATATACCCGTGTGACTTATGACTGGTTTTGTGGTCCATGGGTCACATATGGAGTTTGCCCAATCACTACCTTCATTTTTGAACATGGAGGAATGACTAAATCCCTAAACAGCAGCAGCAGTTTATTTTTGTAGAAATGTAAACTGAAAATTCACAGTTTCTTGCTGTGGAAGAGCAATATGAAGATACGTAAGAATGTGTGGTGTTAGAGGAAGACATAGGCCTAATATAGTATATAAAAATGAACAAGCAGCTGTGAATTTTCAGTAACACATTATAATAAATGTCCTGTATTGTATATTAAAATGTTCTGTATCGCTTTAGATGTCTTTAAATACTATGCACTAACATTTACAGTAAATTAATCATTTGATACAATGCACTTATTGTGTACATACAATGTTTTTACATTGTACTTACATTTATAAAATACATGCATGTAATTAAATATAGAATTACACTGTTGACCCTTCCCTTACCCCTTAAACTACCAATAAACCTACCCATGCCACTAAACCTGTCCCTAATCTTATACCATATCCCTCCTTAATAGCAGCACAAGTGTGTTACAATACAACATGGACACAATAAGTAGACAGTACTTATTTTTTGATGTAAGTACATTAAGGACACCAGATATAAAATGTGACCAAATGTTCTTTTTGTGTACATTATTGACTTTTCAAATTTTACCTACTGCTTTACCTATCTGTATCTAAAATTCTCAATGATACACAAGAGGATTCAGCAAGAAAAAACTGATATTCTTGTATAGTGTAGAAAATGTGTCAACTACAAAGTATAAAACACATGAAATTTGTATATAACAAAAATGTCCTTGTTGAAAAAACATTTAAACATTTTGACCAGTGTGGCTCACACAATGACAAAAACAGGTTTTATTTTGGAGGCATTGGCCAATTTACTGACACAATAACTAGGTTTTGAAGCATGAATTAAATGTTTTGGGAGTTTTTGCAGACATTCAATAGAGCTCTGATGTTCAAGCAAACAGACAATTGAAAGTTTAGAGAATGTTAAGACTGTTTTAAAAAATGTGCCAAAGCGATTGAGAAAAACTGTAAAAGTCTTGAAGGTTTATAGACAATGAGAATGATGATAGATTGATATGCATTTGGGGTCAGTAAGATTTTTAAGAGAGATCAATACCTTTATTCATCAAGGGTGCATTAAATTGAACAGTAAAGACATTTATAATGTATAAATGATTTCTATTTCAAATAAACTGTTCTTTTGAACGTTCTATCCATCAAAGTATCCTGGTTCTGTATCATGGTATCCACAAAAATTTTATGTGATTCCACACTGATAATAATAAGAAATATTTCTTGAGCTGAAAAAAAGCATATTATGATTTCTGTAGGGTCATGTGATAAAGACTCTTTAAACCTTTTTAAATGGTAATTATATTTTACAATATTACTGTTTTTACTGTATTTTTGATTAAATAAATACAACCTGGTTGTAAAACACAGCACCTCTTGTAACAAAAACTGATCTTGTTACTGTACATTCACATAATGAAAAATGTGCTACTGCGTTCTTGCCTAATTGACATCCAGTTAAGATGACAGATGGGCTGTGATTTATTTATAAGTATTTACCACACTAAACCAAGAAGCGAGATTTGCGGCATAATTGCGCGGGCACTAATAAACTGATATGAACTGCTAAATAATGAGTCGGAAGGCCTCGAGCTCCTCTGCTGCACTATCACCGCGGTGCATTTAGATAAGACCACACCGAGCTGATGACCCAAATCTAAACCCAGCACAAGAGGCTGTTCACTGGCATTCTGCCCCGCTCGGAGGACAGAAGTGGTTAAATGCAGGCTCTTATGTATTTTAATCTCCCAATTGTGTTGAGTTAATTCACAGCCAGCCCTGGGGAAACGCTAGTGACTGCACAAAGACAATTGGCTGCTTTTCAAAATCTGTGTTGTGGCTCGCGTGTTTGCGTGTGTCTGAGAGATGCATTTGACTCAGAAAGACAAAGTGTGTGTGTGAGCGAGAGAAAGTGAACGCTTGTGTTCAAAATAAAGAGGGCACAATAGGGACAAAGAGGCAGAAAGCCTGTTGCGGTGTCACTTACATGAGCATTCACCCCCCAAAAGCAATTGCCATCTCAGGCCAGTCAATCTTTCACCCACTCTCTCACTATTTCATACTTCACTCACACGGTAATGACATGATTACATTCCAAGGTCCCCATCATGCCGTCCTTCTGTTAGTGTGGCTATTCCTGAAACCACACATTATGGAGAGAAGGATAGGGGGAGGGAATGAGACGGATAGTCTATGTCCCATGTCCTTGTCACTCTGCATTAATATGTCTCCCATGCAGCTGTGCTCTCTGGGCTTGAAGAGGCTTCATGGTCTCCATGTCCACACGGTCCAGGTTTTAAACCCCAGCCATCGTTTGATACAAGTTACTGTGACAGTGTGGCAGTTCTGACACAGTCCACAGCAGACTATCATTAGCTTTGCCAGCTTCAGGAAACGCACACACTTGCATGCACGCTCAGCTTAACCATATCCACAAAATCCCCAACCATTTGCATGTTTTCCTTTGATGGAGCCTCTTATGCATAATGCCACTCCAAGTTCAAAGTACCGCGCGAGAAGCGAAAGAATGCAAGAAACGGTATTATACAAGAGTAATGGAAACTTCTACAATAATAATAATTGCAAATCATCTAGTGATGCCACAGCTCAATACAGATGAGGCAGGTTGGTCGGGGAACAACGCCAGTCTAGACGCTTTTCCTGAGTGCGTAAGGTGCTGTGTGCACAGCGGCCAATGCCAAGACACAGTTTGGAGAGGCTGGTTTTCCGTCTGCTGTTGTAAGATAGAGAGCCCCCCCCCGCCACACTCTCCATCATCTCGAGGCACTTGTTGGAATGCTCAAAAGCTCACAGTCATTTTCAGAAATGAGACGGGAATGTCAAATGAAAAGCACCCATTTGTTTAAAAACAAATTAAGCCTTTTTTAAGATTTACTCATTTCAATTAATAGTAAAATTCCATCAAATTGAATTGAATAATCCTTACATAGTTTAATTGAATAACTGAACAATCCATAATCAATTATTTAATTTAAATATGTAAGGATTATTCAATTCAGTTTGATGGAATTGTGCCTTTAATACAGGTGAGTGTACACATTATAATCATTTTTTACTTATTTCTTATTTATTGAACAACTATTATCATTTTAATAATGTTGTTATTTATTCATTCAAAAATCAGTATGTATATATATTAACGCACAGCATCCGTTTTTTCTGTCATCCTTGGGCTAGCTTTACATGATCACGCTCTTATTCATGCAAATGCTTTTAAACCATTCAAGCACGACAAGACAAAAGAGAACGCCCTCTGTGAATGTCCTTTCTATGTGACACACACATGACGCACAAAGACGTGTGCCAGTATCATGTGCCAGAATCGAGTTCTCTTTTGCGTTTTTTTGAGCAATAACACACAATTGTGCCAAAATGTCTGTTTTGTCAAGTATTCTCATAAGAGCAGTCTTAAATAAGTTAAATAATGTCTTGAACTTAAAGAGTTGTGAGAACATTAGATGTGCATCAGATCTGCGTCATGTTCGGCAGCGGGAGATCTTAAAGGGTTAGTTCACCCAGAAATGAAAATTCTGTCATTAATTACTCACCCTCATGTCGTTCCAAACCCGCAAGACCTTCGTTCATCTTCAGAACACAAATTAAGATATTTTTGATGAAATCCGAGAGCTCTCTGACCCCTCCATAGACAGCAATTTAATTACCACTTTCAAGGCCCCGAAAGGAAGTAAAGAGATTGTTAAAATAGTCCATATGACTCCAGTGGCTCAACCTTAATTTTATGAAGCGTCAAGAATATTTTTTGTGTGCAAAAAAACCTAACAAAAATAAGGACTTTATTCAACAATTTCTTCCTGTCTGTGAGTCTCCAGTTTACGTTGGCCATCAACATGCATGCGTCGTGGTGCTCACGTGAACAGCACAGGCCAAAGGTAAGCCAGCATGCTGGCGTAGCTCTGACGTAACTCAGAAGCGCTGTACTGTATCTACTACGTCAACAGCATAGGTGTAAAGGAACTGCTCTGAGACAGAAGATTGAGAATCCAAATGCAGATTTATTGAAAGTAGGGCCCTATGAAATCCGTTTTATTTTTTCCCAAATTCCATTTTATTTTTTCCCAAATTCCGTTTTTTCCGTTTTAATTTTTGGGAATTCGGTTTTTTTTACCCTTAACTATTATTTTAGTCGTAAAAAGAGTGTTTTTAATGTTAATATAATAGAACATAAAACATAAAATAGGAATGACCTTAAATTTATTGAGGTAACAAACATCACATTTACTTTTCAGGACAAATACTGCAACATAATACTGCACTCTAAGCACTTCAAGTCACAACTAGATATTAGTGCTGTGAATTGATAATAATAAAAAAAAGAATTAATCACATTTTTTTCTGTAATTAATCATGATTAATTGCAATTAAAAACATTGGAGTTTTTTATATTTTGATATTGTAATAATTTCAGTTACTCTCCAAATTAATTTAGAAACAATTTAAAGACAGTATATTTTAAATGTGTGTTGTAATGGCATCTTTTTATGAATGAAGGCCAGTATCACTGATATTAATGTCTATATGAAACATTGATGACGTTACATTACAGTATAACCGAAAGCTACCAATTTCAACATTTATTAGGCTTTAAAAAAACTTTTAACTTTTAATTTAATTGAACTTAAAACAATCTTTACATAAATCTATTATAATAAATGTTATATTTGCCTGTGGCCTTCCCTCTCAGACATAGTCTACACAGAAATTGAATAAAGTTATCAACACCTTTCTTAACTGCATAAATAATAAGTGAAATATAGATTAATCATCATTAAAGCTACAATCTTCTGTTCCCGTTGTTCTTTGAACATTAATGACAGACATTATCAGTGCTACTGTCACTTTAAGAGCTACCTCAGCCAAACATGATGTGGATAATGCTGCCTTCACATGCTATCGGAAATTTGATGATTCCGACTTCTGAAGTCGTGATTACGAGCGCATTGCATTCAAGTTTCAAAATGTGAGGGCGTTCATGTGCAATGTTTACCTAGGAAACTTGTATATTACGATAATTCCGAGAGCACGTGAAGGCAACATAAGACGCGCTGACCCGCGCATCTCATTTCCTCTCAAGTTCATTTAAGGCATTATTTCCCATACAGTTCATTAAAGTGCATTAAAAACAAGGCAAAATACAGCAAGCACTCCCTGAGGGAACTGCTCGGCTCGGTACTGAGGGCTTATCGTTGAGTTTCTTAACTTTTTCGCCGACGAAAGCAGAGCCGTGGAGCCGCTTCGCCATACTTTCAGTGTTTTGAAGGAGGAGCTGAAATGACGGGAGGGGTTGTGTTGCCCAAATTTGCTTCCCCCGGTCTGCATTTCCCCAGACATACGTTCTTCTCCCACACAAAACCGCATTTCATTCCAAATATGTCAAATTCCGGGAAATTCCGCGTTAACAATAGATTCCGCGTTAATATGCCAATTCCGCGATTCCGTCCGCGATTCGGTGATCGCGGAAATCATAGGGCCCTATGAAAGGGTAATCCACAATCGTAGTCAAGAGTTCAGGCAAGGTCAAAAGACAGACAGGCAGTCCAAACAAACACAACAAGGCAGGGAACACAGGCAAAAGAGTAATCCAAGAACAGGCAAGTAGGCCAAATCCAAAAACCGACAAACAAGAAACCAGGGCGAAAGCTCAGAATTGCAGTTGTTACACTAAACAAGACTTTGCAATGAATGACTGAGATAACCAGGCTAATGCTGCGTTCCAGGCAGGTTTTTGAGCCTGTAAGTTACGACTTCAAACCACGACTCACGACTTTGTAGCATTCCAGGCAAAGTCACGCCAAACTGCCTGAGCGGTAGCTAGATGTAAACAAAGAATGGCGAACCTTACGGGGATTATGCTCATTTACAATAATTTCTATAGCCAAAGGTGCTTACACCATGCTTATTTGAGGGAAACGGGGGAGAAAAAACGGCACATAAGACAAGAGAAGCTGTTATACCTTTTATTTTACGTTATTTGTATATTTGGAAATGTATTTGGTATTCATTTATTTTTGCATTCCATGGCCTGAAAACTAGCTAACACTAGAAAAGCTGCTGATAATGCATTACATTTGCGGATAAATAATGTAAGAGCAATAACTTTTATTTGGTTTTTAAAGGGTAAGTTCACCCAAAAATGAAAATTCTGTCATTAATTACTCACCTTCATGTCGTTCGACACCCGTAAGACCTCCGTTCATCTTCGGAACACAAATGAAGATATTTTTGTTGAAAGCTGATGGCTGAGAAAGGCTTCAGATAGGCCTCCATTGGCATTCAGTACATTTACACTCACAAGACCCATGAAAGGCACTTAAAACATTGTTACAAAGTCCATCTCACCACAGTGACTCTACAATAATTTTACGAAGCGACGACAATAGTTTTTGTGCGAAAAAAAAATCTAAATAACGACTTTATTCAACCTCTTCTTGTCTTCCGTGTGTGCCTCCACGACGCATGCGCGAGAATATGACGTAGCGCCGGCGTTCGGGAATCCATGAAATGCACACTTTAGTCCCATTTTGACACAGGTGGATGTAATCAGGGATGATGAGTCCAGGCAGAGAGTATTATGGGTAATCTAGTCCTTAGATGAAGTGACACTCCGGGATGGAGTGCCCTCTGGTGGTAACCACGGGCACTCTTATTTGTGATCTGACACAGACATGAAGAAATGTTTGTTTGTTTTTTGCTTCATTCATAAAAAGATGCCATTACAACAAAAAAAAAATTTAAACACTGTCTTTAAGTTGTTTAATTTGGAGAGTACCTGTGAAATTATTACAATATAAAAATATATATATATATATATTATTAGACATTTTTATTAATCGCGATTAATTACAGAATAAATGTGTGATTAATTAATTCATGTTTTAATATATATATATATATATATATATATATATATATATATATATATGTGTGTGTGTGTGTGTGTGTGTGTGTGTGTGTGTGTGTGTGTGTGTGTGTGTGTGTGTGTGTGTGTGTGTGTGTGTGTGTGTGTGTGTGTGTGTGTGTGTGTGTGTGTGTGTGTGTGTGTGTGTGTGTACTGTGCATATATATATTCAAGTATTTTAACATATTTTTGTTTATTTTTTAATTACTATTATTATTTTAAAACAATTATCCTTTTATTTTACTATTAATTACAATTTAATTGATTAAATAAAATGTAATAAAAATTATGAAATAGTGAGGCAGTTTTGTTAAAATCATGCCTGAACAGACAATTGAGGTCCAGGCTTTGTGCTTAAGGTTATTAGCTGAGGGTAATACATGGGGGAATTACTACAGATACCATTAATCATACTAGCTGTTGTTTGAGTATTTGGCTCATTACACAAAGCTTGCGAATGTAAAGTAATCTGTTAAACATTAATGCATTTAAAGATGATACATGCCTAATATTGTATGACTCGAGGACGAAATAACAGTAAAAAAGGAAAACAATGGAAATGTTCAACTTATAAAACAGCCTGCAGCATTAGCTGATGTATAATCAACTGCATGAATCCATGCACGTTGGCGTTTTAACATTACTTTGAAGCAAAGATCGTTACACATTTTGTCTCTTTGTAATTAAATTCTGCATTAAAATGATATGGTAAACAATCTAAACTCATTGTATCACTTGACCCACAGAACACTTATTTTCTCTGTGACAAAATCATACTTAATTTAATCATATAACAGTAATTAGCATTGGTTCTTAATTAAACAGTGCTAAGTTAGTTACTCACAGTTGCTGTTTTGGTCAACATTTACCTTGAATTTAACCCAGTGTCTAAATATGTGTTCTTCTACTGTAGTATGCAAAAAGCAGTATATGAATTGAGTGACTTATGATTAATTTGCTGAGATAGGTAAAGTAGAAGAATAACAAAGAGCAGTAAACGGTAAAACCATTTGCACTACACAAACCAATGTGTTTATGTGATAATAAGTTCAAATAATATTATAACAAGTACCAGTTTGCATTTTAAAGCAGTATAATGGACTGTTTTTGTACAGGTAAAATAACTGGAAGCGGATGACACTGCAAGCTTACGCATTCAGGTTACAAATGTCTGCACCCGCTCTTGCGTAGGCGTACAATACCCAGATGACCTACTGCATCCACTGAGATTCTGAAGCATGCAAAGTGCAAACAATGGACACTTTGCAGTCCCATAAGGCCATGTGAGCTGAGGAGTCATACGATTTGAAATGTTAAAAAAATGGCAGAGAAATGTGAGCCAGGTGGCTCATTTCAAGGTTAAGTGCTATTGTTACAAAGAAAGATGTTCTTGGTTAAAATATACTTTTTTGCACACACACACACACACACACACACACACACACACACACACACACACACACACACACACACACACACACACACACACACACACACACACACACACACACACACACACACACACACACACACACACACACACACACACACACACACACACACACACACACACACACACACACATTGGGTTTCCATGTTTTATGGGGACATTCCATAGACATATGGATTTTTAAATTGTACAAACTGTATAGCCTTCTATAAGCCTAACCCTGAATCTACCCTAAATCACAGAAAACTTTCCGCATTTTTACATTTTCAGAAAACATCATTATGAGCTGTTTTCCCCATAGAGAGCAAATATATGTCCCCACAAGGACAAGGGATATTGCCATCTTTGTGTGGACATGTGTGCCCAAAACGTAGGGTATACCTGAACCACACACACACAAACACCTGAGTAAATGATTTTTGAGGTTGTTGTTAACATAAGTCAAAGAACAAAGTTCAAAGGACGACAGCAAAAGCCATATGGTATGTTTGAATGTGAATGTATTTATATTACACACCTGCACATCAGACGTCAACCGTTGAGAGGCAAGTCCTTCACTGCTCAGTAGATACTGTGAAAGTACAGAAATAATTCTTTACAAAATGCTCTAAATGTACATTCAGCCAGTCATCGCAAAATAAAGCCCTGATGCGAAAACAGCTAAAAACATGAAATACTGATTTGATATTAATGTATTATCTTTATATATTATACAAAACACAAATATGTTTCTTTGATGAGTGGACTGTAATACAATGTTGCAATGGATAACAGACATTTTTTTTTTTAAATATTTGACTGTTAAAAACCCCAACTGACCAATCAGAATCAAGTATTCCATAGAGCAATTACAGGAATCAGATTTTTTGTTTTGTTTTGTTGGTAACACTTTACAATAAGGTTGTATTGGTTAACATTAGTTAATGCATTAGTTAATATTAACATATGAAAAACACCTCTGTTCAGCATTAGTTAATCTTTGTTATCATTAGTTAAAGGATTAGTTCACCCCAAAATGAAAATTTCCTGATAATTTACAACCAAAAATTTGTCAACCAAAGCATTTTTAGCCCGCTAAAAAACGCTTGGTGCTCTTCTGTAAACGGCAAGCTGGTGGTGCTTGAAAGCGCTTTGCAAGGGCAGCGTTTTTTTCCAGCTGAGATACTTTGGTTGCTATGAATATGATACAGAATATCCATGGCAGTAGTAATGTGTTACTAGTATCTCATTTTGAAGAATATTACTGAATATAAAAAATGCCGTAAAAAGCAGTATTAACTTCTCCATTATTGCTGTTCAGACGTTAGGATGATTGGTTGGTGTAGTATTTGTCCTGCCCCTCCTTCACTGTGATTGGACGGCTTGATAAAAAGTGACAGTGACGAGCGCTGCCTATTACCCAACGTTGAACAGTAACAAAACAAAAAAAGACGGGGCAAATCAACTCTTGAAACATTATTATGGTGCATAGTGCATCAAAATGCAATATCATCAGTTGCCTAAATTAGAACATAGAACCTTCAAATGTTTTACGCACCATTTACCGTGGTAGGGAGCAGGTGTAAATTTCTTTCGTACCAACTAACATTTTGAAAATACAAAACTGTTCATGAATCCGAAAATTTACGTCAGAGCGGCTTTTCAATTTACAATGAAAGCCACACTGTAAGTTGATGAGTTGATTTAAATACGCCTTTTAATATGCTCTCGTTCATAGAGATGTTTAGATGGATGCTGAGGCTTTTTAGGGTAGAATCTGTGATCTCTGGGCCAGTTTGTCTGCTGGCTTTCATGGCTGCAATACGGTGTGTTTTCAGGTTACTGGCATCCTATGGTGTCGAAATACTATTGGGTAAACCGGCAGCAATACAAAACAAAAACAGATTCTGACACAGAAGGCACATTTCAAAGTAACTGACTGTAGCATTGTTTTTCTGAGAAACAAGGTGAATTTATTATATATTTATACATGTTTCCTACATCTGCAAGCAATATGGTATTTTTTATGCTTTAGTAGTGAAAAACTTACATACAGCACCTTTAAACCAATACAAATAAATGTATAATTACAAAACTTTTGATTTTACTAACATTTATTTTGAGAAAAAATAAATAGGTGTTTAAAATAAATATTTTAGCTGTTCGGCAAACCATAAAGGTTGGAAACACCAGGTCTAAACGGATTAAGGGACAGAATCAGAAATTTAAAGTAGCCTAAATATTTAGGGGTTCGGTAGACAATGAAGGGAACCCCTGGTCTAAACGGATTAAGGGACAGCAGGGGGTGGATGAGACGTAGTTAGGCTACTGGACATAGTCGGTGGTCCAGATTTTGATTCAGTAAGTCACATTGAGGCAGCTGTGCCGCAGTCATCGTATCGTCGGTGAGCTTGGAAGGCGAAGTGCTCGCGCGGGATGATTGGTGAGGTGTTCCACTGACCGCGCCCTCATTTCGCGCCTATAACCGCTACCGGGAGAACTCGTATAGAGTGGCAGATCTGCTGTGTCGTTTCATGCAGGTGGAGCGGCTTGAAGAGCTCGCACAGCCGTCGTCTGTACGCCAGTGTAAGGGGAGGGCAAACACCGCATTTCGCGTCTCTGGACTATACAAAAGACAAACGAACAATTTCCAGTGAGAAGTGGGGATAACGCGCGCTCACTTTCAGCCACAAACACAGGTAAGGGCACTTCTGTGCGTCTCTGCAGATGCTTTTGTTATCAGAATATGTGCTTTCAGAAATGCAGGTGATGCGCGGGGCTGGGGAAGTAAACGGATGGTGCTGACTCCTAAGCGAAGATGTTATTGTGTGTTCTGTGTTATTTTTTAACCCCTCAGAAGTGTAGCTTATTAGATATTCCTTTTTGGTGATGGTTTTGAACACCTGCGTGCCAGCGTAGCGTTACTAACGGACGCTGTGTGTATTGATTTGCCCCCATTTGAGTCATGCCATGTGCGGGATGCACGAGAGAGAGAGACAGAGAAATGGAAAAGCCGTGGGAATGAAACAGCCTTTTGTTTGGATAAGGGGTTATTTCATCCTCCGAATAGGTTGTTGATAAAATATTTGTTTCCGTGGCACGCATTTTTGTATGGTATATCCGTCTGACCCTTTAAACAAGTTCACAAAGGACGGGATACATGTAAACATATGGTCCGAATAAATTGTTTGTATGACTTATGAAATGACAGTCGAGGCCTGTGGGAGTGTTTCTGGACATGTCGAATGTTTTGAGAAGGGTCAGCCTCTTTAATGCATCGTCATTAACAAGTTCAGGGACTACATTTCATCACATAACATTATTGTTATAGTGTAAGGCACATTAATATTGCACCCAATCAACTTAAATATATGATGTCATTGTATACTCTCATGTTGATCCAAACCCATATGATTTTCTTTCTTTTGTGGAAGACATAGGCCTTCTTTAGAAATTCTGGCTGCTCTCTTTCAATGCATGACAGTGAATTATGATAGAAAACATTAAGCCTCAAAAAGGTCTTGAAATCACTTAAAAGAATCATAAAAGTCATTCGAATTTTCTGCAATCATAGCAACTGAGTGATGAACAGACTTCAATTTCAAGTTGAACTTGAGTACCAGATCAGTCTGATTTGTGAACAAATCATAGCTCCATGTGGACGGAATTCGTTTTCTAAACAACGTTTGAGTTACAATTCTTAACACTTGACGTTTGTGATTTTCATACCAATTCGGAGAGGACTAATATCTCCTTGTTTCTTACAGAGATGGGAGTGTGTTAGATGTGTGTGGGCGTTACAGGAATGCCATGTGCTGTGCATCTTTTCATTTATTATTCATTGATATAATTTACATTTATTTTATAAACGTTTATAAACGTTCTATAAACAAGTTTATAGAAGTGGCTGTCTTTAATAAATCCATAAGTGAGCAGTGAAATCTAGATGAGTATCTTACTCTTAAAGGGATAGTTCACCCAAAAATGAAAATTAGCCCATGTTTACTCACCCTCAAGTCATCCTAGATGTATTCTTCTTTCAGACGCAAACAATCAGAGTTGTATTAAAAAATGTCCTGGCTCTTTCTAAGCTTTATAATGTGTTTCCGTTTTGAAGTCCATATGTGTGCGTATCCATCATAAAAGCGTTCCACACAGCTCCGGGGGTTAAAGGCCTTCTGAAGCGAATCAATGCATTTGTGTAAGAAGAATATCCATATTTAAAAATGTACAAACTGTAATCTCAAACTCATGAGAGGCTGGTGTTCCAGCTTATGACGTAGGATGCAGGCTTAGTGTACGTTCTGGAGACGAATGTGGAAGCGCAGAGGATCGAGCAAAACAACTTAGTTCTCGCGAGAACTAGCATATTCTCATCGGAGCGTCATACGCTGGAATGCCAGTCTCTCGTGAACGTGCGTTCATCTTTCCAAAAAAGTTTTGTAACACCTTTGTACTATCATTGATCCATGGCGATTACATAAATTGCAATTTGTATTCGTCTGAAAGAAGAATTTCATATACACCTAGGATGATTGAGGGTGAATAAATCATGGGGGTAATTTTCATTTTTAGGTGAACTATCCCTTTAAGGCCCCGATTATACTCGCAGCAAAGTTCTTTTTCATTCTACATTAGGGGTAAAATGAATTTTGAAATATGTGTGCAGCGATATACTGTTAGCGAACATCTAACACCATCCGTCCACACATCTGAGAGTGAAGTTTAGATGTAAATATGTGCTGCACGCTTTCCCCTCAATAACAAAATAAAGGCAACAAAATTGAGAACACATTTAAAAAAACTAAAAAAACAAATTGTAAACAACGATAAATACAGTGTGCAACAAAGCATAAGAAAAGCATCTGATCATAGCAACGTGGATATGTTTGCAATGCTGCAATTCGGCACTCTGGTAAAATCACCTCACATTTATTTATATAGCACTTAATGCAATAGATTGCCTTAAATCAAGCAGCTTTACAATATTAAACATGAAAAACAGTGTCCGTGACTCGTTTAATCAGAAGTACAACTTCATTTTCTCACTATAAAGCAGCTCTCAATTGTGTTCATGTTTTTACTCGCGGATATCTGACCTTGATGGACTGAACTGAGGAAATGAACCAGAAAAGATTTCCATGTGAAAGGTGGAGCCTCTGTGCACACCTACCTTTTACGTAATTGCCACGGGCCAATGACAGTACAAAGGTATCTACCAGCCGGAGCGAACTTTTCTGGAAAGATCGCTTTGGTAAGCTGTTTCGAACTCCCAAAACGAACTCCAAACAAATTAAATTTTGGCCTGATTTGGCCTGACACATCAGTTCGTTCTTTGATTTTGCTTGAAGTATATCATTGCCTTTATCTGATACTAATATTAAAATGGACAGACTTCACAGTTTCTGCGATTTGGCTCTATTTATTAGTTACATTTTTTCGTCAGAAACCATCCATATTGAAATGAAATAAAAGCATACCGAACAATGGTGCGCAAACGGTATCATATAGGTAAAAAAAAAACATATAAGAAGCATTATAATACAGCAATCACAGACATTCGAACAGGTTGATTTCTCAGAGGACCGTTGAGTTTGCCTGAAAAAGAGCAGGTCATTTGTTGTGGAATTTTTACAGTGTGAGAAATACAGACTTGGCAGATTCGGACGGGTGAATGTCCGTGAAAGACAAATTTCTCTAACGCCCCCCTGAGAACTAGTCCCATCCGAATAGGGCTTATGCTTTTATGTAATTAACCAGGGCTCGACATTAAGCCGGTTCACATGCTTGTCCTTCGGACAAGTAAATCTGTCACTCACTTGTCCAAGTAAAAAATTAGCTTGTTCTGATTTTTTTGTTGTTGTTGTAAATATAATTTATTCTGAAGCAATATTCTCACCAGTGTTCAATCAGCTTTGACATATTTAAATCTGCATATTTGTGATATTTTTAGCTTTTTTATAAAGGGCATTTTTTCCATAATCTTATCTATAGGCTATGCTTCAGCTTTAATTTTTTTTATTTCATCTAGAAATTAAATTAGAATAAGACACTATAGGGCTGTTACCAATCAAATTAAATATTTTACACTAAAAAATTACAACTTCATTAAATAATGTTATGAGAGATTGTCTTAAATATGTTTGAATATGCAAATAAGAAATCTTGGAAAGATGAAACTAAACCACCAGTAGGTGGCAGCAGGTGACCGTCTTAATGAGTGAGTCATTGAGTCGATTCATTCAAACGTATGATTCATTCAAGAATGAGATAGGCCCTGTCCCAAATGGCACACTTCATGTGCACTTTCGGTCTTGTGGACTTACAATGGCCCCTTTAGGGTGCCATTTGGGAAGGGCTGCAGTCGTTTTACGAATAGGTCATTGAATCTTTGATTCAACCGATTCATTCAAAATGCTGAATCATTCAGTAACACACTGTTGCTGTGAGAGGCGTTATGGTTCTGCTGTGATCTTTGTTTGGAACTATTTTTGTTGCTGAAATCGAACAAAAACAGTCAATATTGCATCTAAAATGTAAGTGACTTAATGTTAATGAATTGTGTATGGAACTATCATATGAAATCAGTGTCATTTTTAGTCGTGATGGTATTCAGGAAAACAGCACTCTTGGTTCTGTGATGTTGCTTTACTATCGGCTATCATATGTTATAAATATAAAAATTCCACAATTTGTAATTTTAACCGTGTCTGTTAACTGAGTTTCTTTGTATTTGTTGTGTTTTGACATCAACATCATGTCAGTTTATTTTACATTATTATTATCCACTATCGATCGCCACTTACACTAAATGAATGCAGAATCATTCTTGCATTTTGGTGATTCCCTAGTTATTTTTTTTTTATTGACGTTTTAATCAGGACTTTACTTGTCCGGTCGTGCAAGTAAAATTCTCTTTCAAACAAGCGGACAAGCGTTAATGTCGAGCCCTGAATTAACAAAGTTACGTTAGTTGACTAAATGGTAAGATTCTGGTAAGAAGTCTAAGCAGTTTATGCAACTAGCCACAGAATACTTGAAATATAGACTTATTTTTATGGTATAGACTATTTTGATATGTTTATTTGATATGGTTTCAATTTTAAATAATTTTGTCTTTTTTTTTTTTACCCTCCCCCTCCCATGTTTTGAACATGAGGCTGAGTATGATCATTTAATTTTCACTTTTTGCCTGCACTAATCCTGTCCTATACATTGGTCCGCTACAATGGACGTCAGCACATCTAAAGAATGAAGCCACCAAAATGCTATGTTTTAATCCTTTTCGTGTCGCCCTCTTGAACATCTGTTGTCTTTTTCTGCCGTTGCCATGTTGCAACCCTCTATTAGCTTTATCACCAACTGTTCTGTGGCAGGGCAGCCAGGGCTGAAGAACTGAGGATAACTCGATTGTGAGCTGGTGTCAGATAAATCTTTCCGAGCTGTGGTGTGTGTGTGAAAATCCAGCAGCGTCTGCTGTGGATGACAATACATCATGTATGTAATTAAATTCACTGTTTATTATTAGTATATGATTAACACCACTAATTGCATATGAGTCCCTTGCGTAGTAACTGCTGAGGCGAATCAGTCAAATTGAGTTTTGATAAATATAGGCTATCTTCAGACATGCGTTCCTAAAGTTTATGGCCGAAACACGTTCTAGACAAACTCAGTTTCTCCAGTTGATCAAATCGACAGGACTGCCGCTATTGAAAGGCTTGAGCGATCAATATCGCATAATAGTTGCTCTCTGTCAGTGTAATAGGTTAGTTCGACAGTTATATGCAACCATTTACGAGGCTATAAAAATGTGGACACAAAGATGCACATAGTTTTGCTCTGTGCATGAAGACCATTAAATGATTCTCTTAGCCATGGGGATACGGTCAGTAATGGAAAAACACTTCTTTGAACATGTTAGCCAGTCTGTGTCGTTTCCGGCTTTGTACCTATAAACAATGAAAGTTTCATGAGCATTTTTAAAACAGTGCTATAATAGGAAAAAAAAAATCAAATGCATTCTGTTTTCAAGCACCATCGATTATTCATTGGGGTATGCAGCAGCAGCATGGATGTCAAAACAACATCACTTCCATCACCAGGAGCTTGGCCTAGCTTTCCGTCCAGGTAGCAGTGGGAAAAAGGGGATTTCACTAAGGGGATGCCCACTGCCAGGCCTCACATCTGGGTTTTGCATGGCTCATCGTATTCATCCATAGCTGGAACACGTTAGATGTCACCCCGTAACACTGATTCAAAATCAGTTTTGCAGTTGCTGTCATGGTTGCGGTTTGGATTTGGCCAGGCAAGGCTGGTCCCACTTCAGGAGAATGAGAGGAGAGCAGAAGGGGGGACTAGCATTATCAATAGCCTCCCATGAGTGTTAGGCCTGGAACTAAATCTCATCTCACCAGCTGATAAGGAGTATCGCTGGCCGTCATTGGGCTCAGAGATACAGAGAGCGGAGGGAGGGGGGAAGGAAAGCTGGTGGCTTTCCTGATGGACAGGTGGTCTTCCTTTCTTTTTCTTTTTCTCCCCTGTCTGTACACACGAAGGTTGACTGGTTTTGTGTGCGTGTTTTTTTTTTTTTTGTTTGTTTATCGTCCTTCTGTGCTGTCCTTTGGCGTCTGTGTATGAGGAACTGTTTTAAAGGGAATGACACACTGAGCCATGTTGGAGACAGTGTTAGGATTGAATGTTGTCTACTGCAGCTTGCACAATGACCCAGTGTTGGTTAACTGACAAGTTGTCAGATTGTTTGTGCACTGCTTAATTAATTACTTTTTAAAGCATTTTGCAATTAGCACGATGATAGTTCATCATAACATTGCCTCATGATGTCTTCCATTGTTATGCTCATGCTGGGTATGAATTAGGCTTACTAGCTGCATGATGATCTATACTTTTATTTAATTATTAATGAGATGCGAACAAAACAAAAGGAAAACATGCAGTACGATACATTAGGGCTGCACAATTTTTAATTGAGACTACGATTATGGCTGCTGTGATGAAGTGTCAGTTACAGTGTTCCATTTAAGTCTAATGTTGTAGATAAATACAATTATTTATTTAGCAGCAATTTGGCATTGTAACCAATCACAAATCGTTATTGATACTGATTTTTAGGGCTGCACAATATATCAACAATATATGTACATATCGAAATATGCATATCGCAAGGCACGCAATATCTGAATGATTTTAATAGGCTACTTCAACATTGTGAAAAGTGTTCGTTTTAGGTCGACGCATATAGCAGAGAATACACTGGGCATGTTACTTATGTGACCTGCTTGACGTTAAAAAGAGTTATTAAACACAATAACTTGCGAAAAACAACTACTTGCGGTCTCGTGCTGTCTGACACACACGAAACGTGCGCACAAGCCGTTCTTTTTTTTCGTGTCTTGTTACACACTTGTAATGTCAAATACACACACAGTTTGGTAAAAAAGGCTTTCTTGATGAGTATTCATTAGGGGTGTAACGGTACACAACGGTTTGGGACGTACCTCGGTTTTGAAGTCACGGTTCGGTACGGATTCGGTACAGCAGTTTTACAAAATTGCTTTTTTATTAATTTTTATTCAACAGTGGTTTAATGAGAAAAAATGGTGTCTGTCCTTAAATGAATTCAGTTATAACTAAAAGTTTCTTAAAGATAATGCTGTAAACTATATAGGGAGCCCTTACTTACATATTGCTATTAAAGATTAACAACAGAGCCCAAACTATTAGCCTAAATTCATTTGCTATTTATTTTTAGATATAATAATCAACACTCATAAGCTTCACATAAGGCAGTTTTTGCATTAACATCTAAATCTAATTATAATTTTTTTCTCCAATTCGTTGTTGAAATATAATCATTTAGTGGCTGTAATTTTCATGACCGGTTTATTTAAACATACATTAAGTAAACAAGACATCACTAACAGGCTAAGTAGTATATAATGAATATATATAGGCTAATATAGTGCATGTATTCAGTGAAAGAGTTAATCTCTCTAGTGAACTCACAGCTGTGGACACTGAATGACTTCTGAGGTAAACGTGAATCTACATGACATTGTTTACAAGCTGTTTTATTGTCTTTCCGTGGTTGAAACACAGATGGAGCGATTACACAACATATGATACGTTTCAGTAAGTTGTAATGTATCCTCAACATACCTTAAGATATTCATGTTTTTTCTTTAGGAAGAGATGATCGGGTTCACTCGTGCACGCGCTGCGCACTGCCGCTTGAAGTAGAACTGATACGCGTCTATCAGTCACGTCACATTATAGAGCGTTAAAACAGCATTTATCGTTTGAATTTCGTGATAAAATGGACTGAATACTCAATATGTTTGTGTGGGAACTCGGATTGAAGTGTGTTCCGCGCGTATAAACAAGCCGACTGTTAACTGTTAAAGATTGCATTCATAACCGTTCGGTACACGCGCGCACCGTACCGAAAGCCCTGTACCGAAACGGTTCAATATGAATATGTGTACCGTTACACCCCTAGTGAATGATATCAGTTGGGGAAAGAAACCGAATGTGTGTCAATAGGATCCGTGCATTAGGCCTTAAAGTGACAGCCTGCTAATACAGTAAAGCTGCTAATACAGTAAAGCTGCCGCTGTCTGTCAAACAACAAAAGAAAAAGAGAAAATTACTCCGTGCTCTTGGCTGAATAACCTTTGTAGCTTTATTATGTACCAGTGTATATTTAATTAATGTGAAGACTACTGTTTTTAGTTTACATTTTTAATAACAAAGATAAATTAAAATAACAAAAATAATCATCCACCCCTAGTTCAGGTGTGTTTGTTTAACTGGATGTTCTTGATGTTAAGTTTTAGGTTGATGTAACTATATATTACCAAGTAAAGCAAAGAGTTTTTGGTATTTAATTATATTGTCAGATTTGTGACATTCATTTTTGCTAAAACACTGCTGGTCACTTTCAGAAGTTGTAGCGATGCTTTCTTTTCCCAGAAAGAATGTGAAACACATAAATCGTATCATTCTCAGTTTTTAAATATTTTTTAATATAATTTAAATATATTTTACACACTTAAAACAATATCGTATCGCATATCTAATATCACATTATTCAACAAGGATATCGCATAACGCATTTTTCTTCAATATCGCACAGCCCTACTGATTTTCTTGACATTGGAAATACAATATGGCATGCAATTGCTCCACTCAAACGTTTTCTCTTTAAATTACTAATACAAAAAATTAATTAAAAAAAAAATCACAATTACAAAATGTTTGGGAGTACGGATGCACAATATTCAAGTACCATATCAGTTATCTAAAATAAATAATATGGATATACATTTGATTTACAATGTCAAAAAATGTAATCTTTATCAAAATGTCAATTTTTCATACTGTAGCATATATAAAGATGTGATTCCTCATTTAACTTTTCTTTACATGTAAATTGATTGATCAGATTTTTTTTTTTAGTGATGTATTTAATTTAGACAACATCAGTTAAAAATATCCATTGTTTGGTTACAGCCCATAGCATGGAAATAATAACATGTGACGCTGAACCATCCCATCCCAGTCACAGGAACACATACTAAAAAAGAGCTACAGAAAGATTCATGCTTTGACTGTTTGCTTTCTGACTCACTTGCCAGACTCCTGCTATTTGGCTGTCTCGCTTTTCAGCACTTCTTGCATGGACAGATCCTTGATGTGCATTACATGTACAGTCTCCCTCTAAGTGTGGACGGCCATCTATTGAGGCTGTGGAGGGTGAAGGCATGATCCACCCTGAGGGAGGCCCAGACATCCACGGCTTCAGAGCTTTTCACTGATGTCTGGGAAGAAGGCTGCATGCCTAGTGCTCCGGAGGAGCTGCACCTCTGTCTGGTGGAGCTCACACACATTTGTCTTGGGTTCTGCAGTATTCATGATTAAGGAATAGCACTGTGCCTAGACTTATGACTGTCTATGCAAGCTCATAGCCAAATGGTTGTGTCTCTTAAGTCACTAGGGGGACTAGAAATCAGCCTAGACTTTGTTCAGACACTGTATGTGTAGTTTTTTTTATTATAATTTTTTTTAAAAGCTGAAAGCAAATTGGGATACCAAGGAGACTGCAGAGAATGGGCGTAGGTGGCAGAATGACATGACAGCTGTTAGACTCACACATATACACTTAAGGCCACACAACGTTCACACGTCATGCCCGCTCTATCAAGGTCCAAGGTCACGCATGCACAGTTCGTCCACACGCGCAAACGCAGTCTCTCATAAGGCAACACATGGCCTGGAGAACTGGGCATCTTTTAATTCAGGCTGACGTGTGACTCAGTCCCCATGCCAGTGAAGCACGAGAAAAAAAAACACTAGGGATCACTTCTCCGGATGATGATAAGTTGGGGAAAAAGGTCACCGCTGAGATCCTCGTGTCTGTTTCCACCTCCAGGGAAGTAGTTTTTTTTTTCCTTTTCTTTTTTCCGTACCCTCCTTTCCATTTCGCTTATTGGCATCGGATGAACTTTACTTGCTAACCCGAATGAATTGTTAATGGACCTCAGGTCATTGAGAAGCATTCAAACACGGCGCATGTTCGCAATGGTGTGAAACCAGTGATTTAAGGCCACTTAGGCACTTTTCATTAGAAGAGGTCCAGGTCAGACTCGCTTTTTGCCCAGGTAGCCTTTGAAGGTGCAGAGTATATTGGTTTGCTTGAACTGCAGCACTCCACGTAAGCAGTGCAGCCCACACTGCACAGCATACTGTTATGCTGTGCTATGGACACAAGCGTGGCTGGTTTTGGTATGAATCCCTGATTTATTTTGAGGCGGTCCGGGGGGATAGACTTGGACGCATTCCAGAGTGATGCAGAAAGCAGATAATTAAAGGAACCCACTGCTTTTCCTGAATGTTTTGAGAGTAGGTAGAATGGGTAAGCAGCAACAGATAGGGTAGGTAATTACCTGGCATTACAGAGTGGGAGAAGGTGCCAGATGCCAGAGCGAGTAGGAGGAGGGGTGGGCAGATGCGAGCAGAGTAAATGCTTCGCTCTACGTGCGACCTAGCATTCCTGTTGTCTTATAAACGGAGCACAAGGTCATGTGACCTGCCCTGCAATTTATTTTCTCGCCCAACCGTAGTTGTGCTCTGTTTACACCGCATTTGCATAGTTGCATAGCAGATGGCTTTAACCGGGTCAGGTTTCCGTAGTTTTCCATAGTTTTGCATATTCTGTGTAATTTTGATGTTAAGGCTTGGTTTGTGCCAGAAGGTCCTCCATTATTCCAAAGTCATTACACACACACACACACACACACACACACAATCAAAACGTCTGCTCCCTTTGTGGCATCATGCCATGGCGACTGTAAAAACATATTGTTTCGAGAAAAATATCCAGTCATCAGTGCTTAAAAATAAAAAAAGGCTTATCCTAAAAACAGCAAAACCCATTGTATATGGCTTTGAGGCATTTCTGGGGCAATGAAACAATGACATTTATTTAGTGCACTTTTATTTAAATTTTTTTTAGCTTTATATGAAATAGTTTCTTAAAACTAAAACCTTTGTCTGTGCTGTTTTCTGTTGATGGGCAGTCTGAACACAACTTTACTAAACATTTGTAGCGTGCCTGCCATCCAGTAATCACTAAAAGGTTTGCGCTTTGCTACTTTTAATAGGAGTCCTAACTTTAAAATTCTGTTGATTTTATTACGAAATTCTAACTAAGTGTCGTTTTGGCGATCTTTGATGCAGCTTGACTGATCACTGTAGCTACCTCAGTTCAAGATCTTCTCAGCTCCTCTTTATTAGTTAGTAATTAAGCACTAAATAACCCTGGTGGGTTAACAACAGGTATGTTTACAACTTGTCAAAATGAATCATGTTTCATGTAATCGCTCAGTCAACCGGGCTCGTAGACTATACATTCATTTAACATTACATTTACCTCAAGTAAGCCATTCATCAGTGTCCTTTAACTCATTAGTTAGCTAAAAAAATAACTCCAGAGAAGAGCATTTTGCTAAATATATCATATTACAATTTCGTTACATTTTTGCTTGACCTAAGTGGTCTTTATTATTAATGTACTGTAAGTTTGAATCAATCTGTCATGAAACAAATTATTACACTTTCATTTAAACGTTTATTTCACCGACAAACTGGAGTAGAAACAAATCTGTTATTAAAAAGTTGATCTAAACTGCCTTCTGTGTAATTAAATGTTTGTACAACTCCGTTTTAGCAATTTGAGTGTTGATTATCAAATACGTTTGATTAATGAATTGATTATTCATTTATTTAGTTGCTTTTTTCTGCCAAGTGTATCCTGAATTTTCATTTCATTGCATCCGTACTTTTAAATGGTCAAATATTGTTATGTAGGGTTATGGGATATAATTAGCATACTGTAATTAGGCTAGAAGTCAATGAAAATTACCCTCTATAATAGAAAAGAAAAACCATTTGCATGTGTTTGTCCGCAATTCCATCAGGGCGGAAGTGTTATCCAGTGTGAGCTCATGCAAGCCTCCAGAGCATGTAACTTTACACTGCGGCATTCGCAGCTACTGCTGATCCACCTCCTCATGCCCAGTGACCTCCCAGCAGGGCACAGGAGACGTGGATTACAAAGCAAAAGAGAGATTGTAAAAGGAAATGGAAGCAGGAGTAGGAATAGGGTCACTAGTTTACTTGGCAAACTAGTTTATCTAGGCTTTTGATATTTTTAGCAGCAGTACTTTGAAAGTCTTTGAATCCGTCCCCTTTTTTAGAGCAACATGCAAATGTTTGGTTACTGTGTCGAGTCTTGCATTGTTTCTTCAAGTTGTGATGAAACAGAAGTAGCGACAGATCTTTCCATCTGTAGTGTGATGTATGCAGGTGAAACGGATGATCAAAAACGGGTTCCCATCCATGGTTCTATCCATCAATTGTTGACTGAATGGAGGCAGTTCTAAATGCGATTGAAAGAACTCTGGCATATGTCACCAGGGAGAAGTCTGTAGTTTCATCGGAAGATCAAGTTAAGATCAAGTTAATAAATTAGCTCAGAAAAAATGTTAAATGAAACTCATGCTTGGATAAATCATTCACAATTAGATCAATAACATGAATTTAGAAAGCATTTTAGGATGTGAGAGTGTCTGGAGCATGCTTGAACTCAAGGATGTGTCTTATGTGATTTCCCCAATATGAAATGTTCAGCTGGTGAATCCCCAAAAAACCCTAATTATACTGGGCTTCCTTAACATTGATTAGTCATTCAGGCAACCCTCCAACAAGTCGATTTTGAAAATATGTAGCTTTACACATACCTAGGCAGGAGAGGGCGGGGAAGGGTGGGAAGAGAAGTGAGTGAAAGTGAAAGAGGAGCAGGTGAAGAGCGATAGGGGTTGGCCTGGCCTCGGTTATGGCAGAACAATAGAGGTCAGGTGATTAACAGCCGATTGCTCGAGCGGCTCCTCGGTTCACACTCCTCTCTGAGAGGCAGGAGACAGGAGATTTACTTCAGGCTGATAGGTGTTGGACTGACGGCTGCTATGGGAGGGCTGTAAATCTTGTGATGTTAAACAGCTGTCTGCCCGCCCATCCGTCATGGTGCAGAGGCGGAGAGGAGCAGCGGCCGCCACTGTGCCAGCGAGGACTGGCCCGTCTCCAGGCCACACTTCGGCATGCCGTCACATGGCTCCCTCGTCCCCATGCCAGTCTGGTGTCAACACTGAGACACACTCATTTGTCCTCATTGCCATTGTTCTGGTGTCCAAGCCCTGGGGAGAGATCCGCACAGATCCGGAGGCGGTTTCTAGTCGCCTTCTGCCTGGTGTAAGCTGCACCGCATGGCCTAACCACATAGTGCCATCACCCCCCCCCCCCCCCCTTCCTACTTGTTTCTGATAATTTGCAGCCCAATCCAATCATGTCGCACTCTTCGTTATATGCTCTTCGATAAATGCCATGCTGCCAGCGCCAGTCCCGCATCCATCTTCTTTGTGTTAAATCTGATGATATATGCAAAATGGCTTCTCTTTGTTAGCGTGATTGCCATTGATTTGTCAGCATGCATGCTTCCAGTCCACGGCCATGTGACTTTCAGTGCTCCAATTAGCAAAAGCCCTGATCGTATTAGTTCTGTGTCCACTGTTGAAATGGCACGATTCATTCAGCCATATGACAAAAAGTGACCTAATTAAAATGGAGACACTATGAGACATATTCTGTTTATTAGCAGTGTAGTGGGATATTTTGTTCTCCAGAGGAGTGTATAAATTCATTCCATCCCAATGCAGAAGAAGTTGCCCATTATTAATTAGTAACCTAAAGCATGCACGTTTTGATTTAGCATTTTAGCTAAACAAATTAAAATCTCAGCAGGAGAGCCCAAAACACATTGGGCCCCAGGCTTAACTGCAGTTCATAGTGACTCAAACAAGACAAAAAAGGACAAATTTGTCGTTCCTCAACGATTTGGCTGAACAACTTGCGGAGACCTGCGTCGCATGAACGTGTGACGTAGTGGCCTCTCGGTAATCAGTCACGGATGCATGGTAGAGCTGCTGCTTGACAGCTGCATTGCTCCGCCGCAGGCTCGTTCTGCAACGTGCACAGCTCACCACACACTGTGTGCCACCTCGCTCCTTTGTCCCTCACTGCTGCATAGAGTCAGCTGGTTTACATAACTAGCTAATATAATAGCACTAACGAGTCCTGTCTGCGCTGTTGTTGCAAACTTTAGAGTGATTATTGTAGGGATTGTTGGCGTAAGTTACGGGGCAGTGTCTCTGGAGGCTACTGGCGGCTGGCAGGGCCCACTCATCTGAGTGATGACATTGTTCTCATAGATCCGATTAGCTTCACCTGAACGCGCCCCAGTCGTCTCGAAATTCCCAAGGCTCAGAACAAAACTAAAGAGAAAGGCAGAGATTAAGAAGGGTCAAAGCTGTTTCCTGTTCTTGCGGGCGGTTCAGAACCGCAACGGGCTCAGTAGTGTGGCCTGTGGCACCTCACTGTAATAGCTGCTTGCAAACTCCTTTTTTCCCCCTGCAGTGGCTGTTGATTTTGAAGCCGATGGAGTATGCGACGTTCTACTGAAGCTCAGAGACAGTCAGTCAAAGCCTACAAGGCCATTTATGCCACATTGGGGAAAAAAATGAAACAGTGATGCTGTTTCTGCTGGGGTTGGGCTTTTTCTGATGGTACGATACACATTGCAGGCAGTTATGCAGTGAAGTTAGTTTTATCTTTATCAGTCAGGGCAGACTGACGCTAGGCATTTAACTTTTCCTAATGGAGAGTGATGGATGAGGGATGTGGAGTTTCAAAAAAAAATAAACTTCAAAAAGCATTTTATTGTTTCCAGGGCTTGACAAAAATTCACCGCATTTGGCGGGTTGGTGGGTGTTAGTGGTGCAGTCACTCCTGGTAGCCACTTTGACTGGCTACATTTTATAATTTTATTCTTTAAAAAATAAATCTGAAATGATAGCCTAAAGGCCTGTTCACACCGGGACGATTTTCGCACGCGTTTATCGCCGACGTTTAACGCATCGGGACTAAACAATGGGCGCCAATGTGAGTGTTCACACCGACGCGCAAAACGCCAGGCGTAAAAGCGTCATTTTTAAAAAAACGCCTCGGGTTCGTTTTTTTATTTTGACGCGCCGCGTAAAAAACTGGCCGACCAATGAGATCAGCGCTTTTGTTCACGTGCCTGGAGCTGCTGAAGTGACAGTAAAACACGACTTGGTGGCGCTCAAGCACAAAACGCTCTTGCCGAGCACACATTGATACATTGATATATAATATATATATATATAATTTTTTCTTTTTTTACAATAAATCCTTAGAACTTTCTAATGATTTTTAGTCATAGGCTGTCTTATATTATTATAATGTTATATTTATTCTTAAATAGTCTATTTTTGTTATTGTAATAGTAATATTAATGTTATTGTAATATTAATATTTCTTATTTTGTTAAATATTTTTATTTAGCAATAATAATAATAAAAATATACACACTTTTCATTTGTAAAAATAAAAAATAAAATAAAAATCGCAATTTTAAACAGAATAATCGCAATTAGATATTTTCCCCAAATTGTACAGCCCTACTAAGTGTCAAAAATATAGATTTTTTTTTATACATATCGATACTGAAATATCTGAAATGCTTCAAATACAAATTTTCTGCAGAAATTCTGTACCGCGCTTAAACCATCAAATACACACAAAATCATGCCAAAATGCCAGTCTTGGCAAGTATTCATGTAAACCTAGTCAGTTAAGTGAATATAAACAGTTGAAAAAATTACACTTGTGTAAAAGTATAATGGATCCGTGCGTCAGGTCTTAAAGTGACAGCTGCCTAATATACCTGCTGCTAATCACCATGCATTTATCCATTTTGTTTCTGCACTCAAAGTGCCGCTCATCTCACCACGTACTCCTATGAATACATTTAAGAATCCTTCCAGGAGAGTCAAACTTGGTAACATGCATGGTTACACACACTCGCACATACAAAGTATTCAGTCACTCTGAAATACCCACATCTGTAACCTACTCTTACACTGTCGCTCGCTTTCTCTACCAGTTCCACACCTCTCTTATTCTCTCGCTCGCGCACTCACACACTTTATCTTTGTGCAGCTGAAATGCACAGTTGAACTTGCAGAGGTAGCTTTTTCTGGCTTACCTCCCAGACACGTTCAGTGCTAAAAAGAAAATTCAAATATGTAATATATGTTTAATCATCATAATTATAACCGTGAACGCCTAGATATTTATATATTAGAATGACGATGCTAATGGATGGCTTTCTCTGGGTATGTTATAGACATTGTGTGAACCTAAGGGGATCTGACTTAATGTAACCAACTGAACCTCAAGTAAATTGCAAAAATGGCTCAGAAAAGTGAAAGTTATAGTTTTGAGAGTCTAGCACTATTTGTTTGCAGATGCCACTAGTGTTTTGTTTGATGTCGTTTTTTATACAAGTATGATATAACCATAAGCAGTGATAGGAGATGACAGAGAAGAACGGGATCCAGTAAGGACCATGAGCTTGGACTGTAACTCAGGACACTTGAGGTAGTGTCAGAGCAAAGGCTATGGGTCTGACTTTTTGATTTTTGTTTTCATTGATGTATGAAATGTGTATCTAAAGCTGTCTGATGTATTTGATTTGATTTCTTATGTGTTTATTTAATTAATTTTGTTTTTGTTTGATTTATTTTCAGATTTCTTTCCAGATTTTATCATCACATGAAATAATGAGAAAAAGAGAGAATGCGTCTTTCAATTCCTCATTTTAATCCTTTTAAGTGTTTCAATTGCAGATTGCTGTGATTAGCTATGAGGGACCCATTTGCCCTGCTTAAATGGGACAGAATTGTTTTTTCCCCCTCCAGATACAGGTAATGTTAGCAGTAAGTGGTGGAATCGGCGAGCACACTTTCTGTGCGGACCATATACTGAAGGTCAAAATGCGAACACATTACATTTGTTGAAAGACATCACCGATGGTATAGGTCATTTTTCAGTCCACTGAAAGTCAGATGTGTTGCTGTAGGTGATATCTGCATACTTAAAGGCCTTTTAGACAACCACATATAAGTAAGCCATTCACGGTCTGTAGCTCTTTGGTCTTGTGTGCGAAGCGTGTTAAGGAAGCACAGTTTTTCCATCCAAGGAATGAAACTCATGATGATCTATTACACTTTACGGTTCACTTATTTGTTGAGTTCACACTGTCCAACTGGCCAGAAAATGATTTACTGCAGTAAAGCTAACGAACGATTGCGCTGTCTTTTACATTGTTTACCATCAAGCCACTCTGCCAGACATTGACGACGGCAAATTGATTGTGTTCTCCCAGACATATTTACTAGTTAACCAGCCGGATATAATCGAACGCGTTCTGCGCTGCGCTGTTTTCCCCCTACAATCCCCATTTGGCCTATGATGGAGCTATTGTGAGAGGAATGGAGAGTGAAGAGGAATTCTGATTAGATTAGAGGAGGGAGGAGACTGAGAGGACGGCCCGGAGAGGGAGAAAAATTAGGGGATTGAAGGCGTGGAGTCTGCAGAGGGAATATGTGTGCAGCAGAGCTGAAAAAGGACAGCCAGGAGCACATACCTAATTAAACTAATTCAGCAGGCCTGGAGCTCTGCCGCTGGGCACCTGCACACACTTCTTCATCCCCTCTTTTCCCTATCACTCGATTTTCCTTTTATTCCACTGAGTGACAGGCTGATTCATGATTCCTCCTCTCCCTTGCAGTGAGCTCCAGCAGACACTTCAGCCGAGTTTGAGAATAAAAAAAACAGCAGGAGAAACCTTCAGCTCACAGGGGTCTAGTGACTAACTAACTGCTTCTCATCTCCTCTTCCATCCTCCTCCTCTCTCTTCTGTGTCTTTGTCTTTTCTTTGTCTTTTTTCTTCACTTTCCTCTTATTTCTCCTCTTGTCTCTTGGAGGTGACACCTCTTCATGTCTCATTCACTTTGAGTTTTGTATCATTGAGATACTATTATAGTTATCAATATTTTGAATTTGTTTTTTTTTGCCAATATTATATATATTAATATATTAATGTGTGTTATTTTAGTACATCGAGTTAAACTAAATGAAATAGAGAAATGTTTTATATAATAAAGTTTTTGCAAAATTTAAAGGGTACATAACACACATTTTCTGCCAGTCTCATGTTAATCTTGAGTACCTATAGAGTAGTATTACATCCTTCATATCTCCAAAGATTCTTTAGTTTGATCATATTCATAAAACACAAATCCGCTGTACCGATTCTTTCCGAAAACAGCCGAGCTTGTGCAGGCATGCAGTTGGTCGGAGCTAAAGAGACACAAGCAAGCACACACATGCACGCACTAAATACATCATGGCATTATCCATTGATAACTTTCGATTCACCATAGTTTCATGTTGTTCACATTATATGCAATTGTGTGCCGATTGCCAACAAAACACAGATATTTGATGCAGTTTCATTCACCGCCTGCGGTTTCGACTCGTGACCGGGAACAAACAAACATACTTGCAGAACTCTGTTGCTGAACAAGGTTGTTTCCCTCACAACCAGAAACACACTTCTTTAGGGACATTGTTGATTTCGTGGTCTAAAAACAAAATGACAGCGCTGCCGACAGCTTCCTTTAATTTAACCTAATTTGTTATAAAGTTACAGTTATAAAATATACAATATTATATGTTCACTCTAAAGCACTATTATAACATGTTGTTTAAATGTTAATTCAATTCAAATATATTATTTATTTTGTCATCTCACACATGGATCTGCATTCAATTAATTAGCATCAAACAAACAATATAATCGTTATTCTATAAAGATGACTTATTAACGAAGAGACTTGATTGCACAACCACCTAATAGGTGTCGATGTGCACGAAGTAGATTATGTAAATCGCCATTAAACAAAAGAAGAAGAGGAAGTAGAATGGCACGCTTTTTCTCTTAGCATCTGTTTCCATGGTGAATCATCAATTCGTCACTCTGTTGAGACTGTGTCTTGTGTGTTAACCGGGAACATACTCTGAGTTGTCTGAACTTAATCCGGGACTCATTTTTGGAACCAGCATACCTCGAGTAAGCAAGGTTTGGGTTAATCAACCGAGAGTTCAAGGTATATGTGACAGTAAGTTAACCTTGCTTTCTGGAATACCCCCCTGGTCTTATTGTATCTCTTCCGTGTCTCTCATTTTCTCTTTTCCTGATAATTTTTTAACCTGCAGGAAATCACAACGGAGTTCTCACTACCTTGTTTGTTTTTATACATGGACGGCAATACAAAGTAAATGGAGACTGAGTCACCTGCTTCTCTCTATTTTTTTTATTTATTTTTTTATTTTTTTGATAAGTAAAAAGTCAGATTTTAATTGGGGCCCAAATGTTACTCATCAGTTTCCTCTTAGACCAAATGATCTGAGAA
The DNA here is from genome assembly GCF_949357685.1 of Gobio gobio. NCBI lineage: Eukaryota > Metazoa > Chordata > Actinopteri > Cypriniformes > Gobionidae > Gobio > Gobio gobio. The sequence continues at coordinate 24,633,467 of NC_137107.1, forward strand.
GTGCCATCCACATTAATTTTATAGCTCTTTTCTGTATGTCAACAGTTGTCTCATTTACTGATAGTTTTTATTTCTTTTCCTAGGAGATTTTGGAAAACATCTGCTTGAATAATAAAAAAGGAGAACTCGTCGTATGCTCTCCTCTCTCTTTGGTTTATTTGTTCTGTAGTTTCCTGTCGACTGGTAAAACAGCAGTGTCTCAGTCAGAATCTGTGCTGTTCTATTAATTTATGACACCATCGAGTCATCAGGGAGCTTGCCTTCACTGCAGAATGGGCCCTTTGCGAAGGGAGCCCCAAATTCCTCGCAGGGTACAAGGTAGATGTGAGAGCGCTCGATGAGCGAGCCTTCGTCTGGAATGGCGCTTTGTGCATGAGTCACATCTGCTTCACCCCTTTGTCATGAAAATGGGATTGTTTACTCATCTCTCCCTTAAATGCTGGGTTTACTCTGCATTATTACATGCTGTTGTCACCTCTCCAGCAATATTTTTTTCTCTCTCTGCCTGTGGATTTCTTCTGAGCTGATGTGATGACAGATTTTGTGGTAATTGAGAGCTCTGATTAATCCACAGGGGTTATGGGTTGTAAGCAAGCAGGATTAAAGGAATAATTCACCCAAAAATGAAAACTCATCATTATTTACTTCCTCTTTATGCCGTTCTAAACACATTGGCATACTTTTTTCTTAATGAATCTCTTATGACAGTTTGTGTTTTTAAAAAAAAAAATGTATTGTGTTTAATTCATATGGACTGCTTTGATTACATTTTTGATAAACTGATGATTATTTCATGTTATGGTTGCAAAAAAGAAAATTAAAACATAAATTAAACATTTTGTATGCTACAAGACAAGATGCCATAAGATAAGAGAGTGAAAGAAAAAATATGACCCCCCCCCCCTTTTTTTTTACATCTCCTGTTGAAACACCAGTTTGAGTTAAAATAAGTGCTCTTAGTAATACAAAAGAGACATCTGGGATGCCAGTTAGATAGTCCTTGGAAAGACTGTCAAAAAGTCTGGTTGAGTCTCAGAAAGTTATATAACAATCTTACTCTGACTTCTGCTGTTCAAGGGAAGTCGACATGAAATAACCTTGTCTATTTTTTTAATGCATGTTATAGATCTTATTGTGAATTATTCATGGAGTTGACCATGCAATTTAATCAAAATGTCATAGCTTGATCTTCCAATGAAACAACAGACTTTCACTCATTTAGTCTGCGTAAACTCGCCCCATAAGAAAAAACTTTTCTTATTTTACAATCGACTGCAATGTCATCACATTCAGGTATGCCTCCATCCAATGGACAACCAAATCCCCATTCTCCATATTTTTTTCCCTGATTTGATGATCCATTTATCTCTGTTCGCTATGGCCATTTTCAATGCAACTTTTAAATCAATGCCTTAAAGTAGGCATGAAACAAGTTGCTATAGTCTTTTCTTCCCTGTTGTGATTTTCACAGAGGAACAGCTTCTCAAACTAGAAAAATGTAAGGCGGGACTTGATTTTGTCCATCAGGAGTTGATTGGATGGTTGTGGTTTGTTATTGCTGTTAACAATCCAGAAGAGATGTTGATGCATAAGGGAGGGGGCGGGGTTTGGTGTCAATGTATTGTGCATCTCTATTTTTATTTGGAGTTTGACAGCTGGAGTCCCTATGAGCCATTATTTTATGGAGCTGCATGAAGATTTTTCTAAATATTTTCTGAATGACGAGTGATTTTTTTTTTTTTGGCTGAACTTTACGATCACTTTAAGATTAGGTTTCTGTTTAGGAAGCAATACACCCTTAAGTTGCTTGAGAAGCCGCTATGAGAACCGTTTTATTTTGAGCTGCTCTCATAGCAGAACTAGAGCCGGAGCTCTCATGGTTCATCCCTCCTGCTCTTTTCTCTTAGAATTATTTTTGTTGCTGTTGTGTCAGGTCAAGTTAACCAGCGCTGATAATTGTGCCGAAGTTTCGCCCCAGTGTATTTTCACTGCAGATGACTGTCATTGTTTTGTGCAAAGAGACTCCTTGGGCAATTCACAGCACAAACCAATACTTGACATGTACAGAGCAGATTAAAACTCGGGGAGAAAGGAAGTCCCCTTTTCGTAATGTGCTCAGTCAGAATGGGATTGGTCTGTCTTGGCGGAGACGTTCTCAAGGTTGAGTTCACAGAGAGCGAAGGAGAAAGAAGCTTCGTCTAGCACAACACCCACACACGTTTCTTTTTTTTTTTTTTCTGCAGCTGACATTTCCTCTCCACCATTCCTTTATAATGTCTGAATTGAAATGTTCTTAAAAAAAAAAAAAAAAGTTTAAAAGGTTATTGACAGGTCCTGTGTGTGTGTGTGTGTGTGTGTATAGGCAAGCATGTGCGTGTACATCACTTTGCATGTACACAGAGAGGTCCTTAGGGGAGTTGTATCCATGGCGACAGCTGGCCGCACACTACTGCGTGGTTGCTGGACAAAGGCGAAGGGGCTCTATCACAACCTGATGCTCTTTAATACCCTGTCAAGCTGTCATGTTTTTCTTTGTTATGCTTTAAGAGAAAAAGAAAGGGTTCCTACTTTCATTAATTCCTACATTAGCCTGCTCCCCGTTAAGCACCGCAAACGTGATCTGAGTGCAATATTTGCCCGTTTATTGGTGTGGTGTACCTTGAACGGAGTCGAGGGCGATTACAAATGACTCCATCATCTGAGACAGAAAGTGCGGGTGGGGTGGATATTTAATGCCTCCGCGTATGATGGAGCATCTAGACTGTGTTTTCGGCCACAGCGAAAGTGAACTGAGGGGATGATAAAGGAGGATGATGGTCAGAAACAAACCAAAGTCAGAGCTACATGCAGTCCTGCCCCTTTGTAACCATCACAGAAAACACCAAGGTGTCCCCGGGATGTTGTCTTTTGATACTTCCTCATTCCCTCCAGGTTTTTCCCGAGTTGAAGGGGATCGTAAATTTCATCCCGCGTGCCGTGGCAAGCCTGGGGACACGGTATATCCTAAAGATAGAGATTTCTAACATAACCGCATTTATCACTCGACCGACTGATGTAGGCATCTGCCAACTTGCATGGACAATTTAGCAAATGTGCCCGGCTTATCTGAGTGCACGACACAATGGAGTGCGTTGTCTCCGTATCTGTGCATGACTTGAAGGAGTGGCGTCTCCCAGCGAGTCTTTGTTTTACTGTGATACTGGCTGACTTTGTTGTTATCTGTTATGTTGGCTTGCCTGTAGTCTCTCTCTTGAACATGCATATGTGTGTCCCATACCCTCTGAAGATATGCCAACACAAATGAAATTGACTGCTCGTTCTATTTTTGTCTCCGCGCAGATATGATGTGCAGCTGGCTAGGCATCCACGCTAACATGTAGACCAAGAGATATTATGTGTTACGCTTTACTTAACATACTTTTACTGTAACATTCTGAAACTTTAAGAGGACAAAAACGTTTATCTTTTAGCAGATAATACGCAATTATGTGATGCAAAGTTAAGCCAAATGTAGACTGAAGGAGAAAGGGAGAGAGAGGTTGATTTTATAAATGGAATTGATAAACCGATGCAAGAAAAAAGACCAATTACAATTCAGTATGCAAATGTCACAAACAATTATGCCAGTGTTGTTGGTTAAATTTGTATAGCTGTGCAATCCAACAATGTAAGCGAGTGAATGGATGATTTTTTTAAATGCTTTTTAACAAAAGATTTTCGCAGTTCAGGCTTAAATTATACAAAATAAGTCCTGTATGTTAAGTAGTTGTAGCTGAATTAATTAAAGGAGTTTCTGGACAAGAAAATAACTAGAATAGAATTTTAGTGCTAGAAAGGCAGATAAAGAATAACGTTTAAGTTTATGCAATTTCAGGTTTTAGCTGTGCATCAGAGCTGCTGTCATGATACTCCGAGGGTGTCTTGATTTCAGATGGCTGCGGTTTTCAGAATCAACACCGGGTCTGTTCCAAAACCTGCTGCCTTCTAAGGGAGCATCCTAACAGAGATAAGTATGACGTTGAGCGGTTGAGGGTCGCCTTAAAGCTATTGGGAGATCTTGCTTTCTTTTAGTTGGGACGGTATCAATTAAAAAAATATGGCAGAAGCAAATTGTTGCCATAAAACACTAGCTGTTATGGAGACAGACTTGTGCAATCAATCTACCTTTCCCATCATTCTCTGTGGCAGCACAGGGACGATAAAATACTCAGATAAAGCATCGTTTATGAACCTAATGCGCATCCTTTGCTCTTCATTATGTTGCATTATCACTAAAAAGCTTCAAGTCTTTGTTGGGAAGTGACATTTTCTAGCAAATCCATTTTGTTGGGACCAAAAGCACTTGAATGCCCATAACGTCGTAATTTATGTTTTTCAGGCTCATAAGTAGGAACTTCCCAGGAGGACTTGAACACACTTCACACACACACTCATTCCAGTAGAGTTTGATGTTAGCACTTTGCTATGCTAACAATTATAACAATTAACCTGTCAGACACAGTGGGGTTCCTGAAAGATGTTCTTGTAACAGAGCTATAGTCACTGTGCACTGGAAAGATGGTTATATATGGTTAATATGCAGAAAAGACGAATCATAATTCAGTATAAAAATAGATCTAAGAAAGAAAACCAATCACGAAATGTATGCAAATGCTACAATCAAGTCTTCATGGCAGGCTACGTTTTGAATGCTGCACATCCTATCCATTTAAGTCGGAGGGAGATTCAAAGTTTAATCTTTAGTATAGAATTTACAGCATTCAGAAATAGATTGCACACCTAAGGCGTAAATGATCTACCAAACAAGGTCTTTCAGGTTGAATTAATTGCAGTAGTTTAATTCTTAGGATAAGGGTTTTAAACAAACATCTAACCAAAATGTTTGAGGAACATCAATACACTGCTGCCGGCAAAAAAGTGTGTGGGATCTACGAGCACTGTAATTATTTTAGAAAGCATTTAGGTGTTGGCAGTCCACTATTTGAGGTGTTAGCATGTTGCTTAAACTGGTGTTGTGCGGACACATTGAACCGTGTCATCCTGAAGTCGTTATTTTTCAGTAGGCCTGTGTCAGAGTCAAATACAGATTCCATTTAAAGTGGTATTCTTCAGTGGCCTGCACAAAAATTAGCTCCATGCCGTAGCTTAGCTTGTTTAGCGATTGGCCATTTGCTGTAATGACATTTGTGCCCCTCCACTGCAATTTACCTTAAATGTGTTGTTCCTTGTGTTTCTAAAGATCAATATTTGGGTGAAACAATTGCTTGAGTTACTTGAGTCACTCAATTACAAAATAGTATTGATTTTAAAGCTTTCATCATTGAATACAGTTACATGGCACAAAAATACACATTATTTATTGCAGAAGGAGAGTCTCAAAGATACATATCGAACGTTTGGGAATATTTTACATTTATTATGGACTGAAATGGTGACAGATAGAGTGATACAGTGCAGATCGAACTCTTTGTCAGATTAATGTTTGCCAGATGTAATCACCTGATGTCCGGTTATATCATTTTATGGAGCATCTGACATTGTCTAGTCACTAAGCTTAAAGGGATAGCGTGACCCAGAAAAACTTCTAGCCTATATTTTTTAAATAGATTTTTTTTTTTTAACACAAGCACATTTAAAGATTATTTTAATAGAGTTATTATGATGTGTATATACAAATGGTTTAAATTGTCATCAACTGCTCACTCTAATGTCGTTCCAAACCTGTATAACTTTTCCATCTGCAGAACACAAAATAACACGTTTGAAGAATGGTGGTAACCAAACCGTTTTAGTTACCATTAGCTTTCTTTGTATAAAAAGAGAGACATTTCTCAAAATATCTTCGAAACTGATTAAGCCAGTTTCGAACGACATGAGGGTGACTAAATGATGAAAGAATTTTCATTTGTTGGTGAACTATTCCTTTGATTTTAATTTATCATTTGGAAAAGCACCAGGAATCGGATAAGGTCCTATCTAGTTTGATTTTTAAAGAAAAGCTTTGATGTATTTTTTCGAGTACATTGCTTCAGCAATGATTATCTGTAACTATCAATAGAGATTATTGGAAATCTGGATTTAAATAATGCTTCGCTGTGAAATTTCAAGCTCAGCGGTTTAAACGCTGATTTGTTTCTATCTTTGTGGTTTCTTCTACCCCCGCTATGATTTGTATCTTTATCTTGGGTTTAATATTTTCCCCTTGACCGAAGCAGAGTTGAGTAATGCGCAGGGCTAATTTTTGTTGTAAAGGGAGACCTTTTTACACACATCGGTGTAATTTAGTTTGTCTCTCAAGGACAATCGATATAGGAAGCCGACTGATAAAGCTCACTTAAGCCCTCACTGTCACTTGACCCTTGAGCTCTGCTCGCATAATATCGCTAATACACAGAGGATCGATCGGAAAAGGCGAATTAGGCATGACCCAGCCTGAGTAACACAGTCATTTGATCCTTTCAATTAGTTCTCTCCGACTGACCCCCATGCACCGAAATCAGATGCTTCTCTTTTAACTAACGTAATTTAACCCACAGTTAAATGTGAGGGAGACTATTTGTAGCATTTGTGGAAACCGAGAGGTTATCCACTAGAGACCTCTGATGTGTGGCTGGTATTAACATGCTGTTTGTGTATATAAGTGTGTTTGCATGTGGCTGAACCCCATATGATTCAACACACGGAGTGTGTGAAAGTGCGTGTAGCGTGCTGTGCCACTCTCAGCAGGTGGCTCGGATCTCTGTGGGGGGGTGGAAGGGCCGATCATATCCTCGACGGATGCCGGTAGTCCCTGACACAATATGGCCGCCAACGTGGCTCTGCAGGCCAGAACCCGCCTCCCGCGGTGCTGTTGATTACTCCTCACCTCCCTGTCAACCGCTCGCCAGTCATAAAGCTATGGCAGGGTGGTGGGCGGTTTAGGGCACTAATATGAATGCCAATCGTGTTTAAGAAATAATGCAGGCGCTTTTTCAGGCGAAATGTCTTTTTAGAGGCACTTAGACACTTCAGACGAAGCAGATAAGCTTCTTACTGCCCCATTTTTTTTTCCTGCTTTCATTAGAGCCTTCACAATATTCTGCAGCTTTGCCGGGTTTGAAAGCTCAACCTGCATGAGGGAACACGGATTTGCAAGCGGTCCCTGGAGCTTCCTTCAGCCTGTGATGTCACGTAGCGAAGGAGGTGAGAAGGGCGAGGGAGATGAGAGGCGGGAGGAGCTGGATTAACCTCCGAGCAGAGGGATTGGGGTCTCAAAGTTGGGAGGTTCATGACCCATGTTTGTATTGTCTAAACCCATTTGGAAATGCAGTTCCACGTATTCTGACATTTATGTTGCATGTCAGTTGGTTTTAATGCAGATCCTTTGGTCTGAGCTTCTGTCACATTGTACCATTTACATAAGATAAATGGCAAACACTAGTATGTTTCCAATAGGGATGCACGCAGTATATTGGTACAATATCAGTTATAATTTATTCAATACAATGAATTGCTCATATGCTTTTTCCTTTATTTTTATTACCTTTAGATGAACTTTAATCTAAGAACCCCCCCCCCCTCCCCTTTTTTTAAAACCACTTTTAAATCAATTTCTTCAAAATAATAACTGTGAAGGGGACCTGTCAAGGTGGCAAGGCTATTGCTGGATTTCAAGTATTGGAATCTCATTTGGTGAGATTGAAACAGTTATGCTTGTTATGCTGAGGACATTTCATGTTTTGTTTCTAAACAAACGTTAAAGGGATAGTTCACCAAATAATGAGAATTTTGTAAACAATTACTCACCCTCATGTCGTACACAAACCCATAAGACTTTCGTTCATCTTCAGAACACTAAGTTATTTTTGATGAAATCTGAGAGATATCTTTCCCTCCATAGATGGCTAAGCGACTGAAACTTTGACACTTCGATTTGTTTTTGGGTGAACTAGCCCTTCAATGTAAACTTTGTCAACATTGTGCTGGCTTAATAGCCACTTTTATTTTTTTATTTTACATGGCAATACAGAACATCTATTTTAAGTGGAATGTTAAGATTTTATGTTAAAGGAATAGTTCGCATGGAATTGTACGAATTTCGTTCGAAACCTGTGACAGTTTTTCTGTGGAAAACAAAAGATATTTTGAAAAAAAAAAGAAAGTTTGTTAAATAAAAAATATATTTTGTATTCAACAGAAGGGCAAAAAAACAAAACACAGAAACATGCAGGTTTGGAAAGACTCTTAGAAAGAGTAAATGATGACATGATGTTTGTGTGTGAACTATCCCTTTAAAAAAAAAAAACAAACAAGTTTGGTGAGTGACAGCCATAGTTCACAACAGAATTCCCAATAAACCTGTGTACAAAACCAAAAATCTTTTGACTTGCTAATGCAGAGCTTGATTATTTTAGTGACTCAGAGCACAGTCTTTGAGATTAAGATCTCATCTGAACCTCCCCCCCCCCCCCAAATTAGATATTCAAAAGATCTCATTTGAGATGTTTTATTCCTGTGGGCTTTTCCATGTAACATGCTCAGGCATGGCCATCGCCACGTGCCATTGCAAAACGGCGGCATGTGGGTCTCTATGCGAGAGTAATTAAGTGCACTAATAGGCAAGACTCCTCTGATGAGGACAGTAGGTGCTGCTTGACACTCCCCGAGGACTTTCACACACCTCGATCTAGGGTGATTAGACTGTAAGAGCCTTCCTTTCTCTCCACAGTCTACTCTTTCATTATCTAAAGGGCTAGCGCTCACCGGCAGCAGAGGTGGAAAGAGTACTAAACAATTGTACTTAAGTAAAAGTATTGCTACTTAAGAAATAATTCACTTGAGTACAAGTAGAAAACCTGAAAAATATTACGCAAGTATGTGTAACATAGTAATGAGTAGTTTTTCAGCAAACTACTTATTTATGAAGTACTTTAATATTATTTTTCTATTTTTACCCAAAATGAGGCGATGTGAATATTATGGAGCGTTAAACACTCTCATGTAATGTCAGTTTCATTCATACTGGAAGCCAGAGGGCACCCTCATGCAGGAAGTCCACAAGTGAGACTCATCATACTTATGACATTCAAGGAAATCCCTTATATGGACAAAGGCATCAGGCATGAAGAAAGAGACCTTTTGACTGATAAAACATGAAGACAATAAACACATCGCGATGATATATGTGTTTACTTATACATCATTCTTATGAAAATACCCAAGATGGCTTTTCCTTCGATATAGGCTGTATCACAGAGAGAATTTTATAAAATATATTTTCTGTATCATTCTGTGATGAGGTATGGGACCACAGAAGGAAATTATTTTAAACATGACTGACTTGTAGCAAAACATGGTATTAATCTCATTGACAAGAAAATATACAGTACTAACTATCCCTGTTGCCAAGAGAGATTGTTTTATACCTAATTTTGAAAAGTAAGTCCATGTAAGATCATTTGAATGCCCTTCTTTAAAAAACAAAAACAAAACAACCATGGCAAAAAAGGGTGAGGGTTTTAATCCATCATTTCATTGATCAAACCTATGTGAATGGAAAGTAAAGTGGGGTACAGGTTAACATGTTAAATAAAATACACCCCCCCCCCCCCCCCGCCAATTTCATTTATTACCGAAAATGTGCCAGGAGTCAGCTGTTGCTATCCGGTTGTTAAGTCTGACGTCACGCGGCAGTGCTTCCGGGTCCAAACACGCTCTCATATCACAAGAAAAACAACACGGTGCTAATATACACACACAATGTGGTGTAATACTACAAACATTTTTTTATCATAACCTTTATCTCCATACCAAAATTCCAGATGGCCAGACAGTGATTCATCTTTTATAAATCGTTAAAATATTAATGTCTGTGACGCTGTGAGCTCAGAGACTGTTGTGTAGACTGTAAGTATTTAAAATATTTCACTTTTTAAAATGTTTGATGTTTAATATGAATAAATAGCGCTCATAAACGGCCATCGATGGCATTCTCAAGTGAAACGAGTTGAGGCTTGGACCCAGAAACGGCGTTCCTTACGTCACAACTTAACAAGCGGATAGTCAAGTCACCTTCTTTTTATTTATATAGTGCTTTTTACAATGCAGATTGTTTCAAAGCAGCTTCACAGTGTTAAACAGAAAAATAATGCAACAGAATTTGATTCGGCTGTACAGCCGCTCTGGAGCAAACAGTGATGTCATCCAGCTCAGTTCAATTATCATTATAGTGTCAATGCGGGCAGATCAGTAATATAGTTGAAAAGTTAGTGTCCCTAACTAAGCAAACCAAAGACAAAAGAGGTGAATGTGGCAAGAAACCAAAACTCCATCAGGTGGCGTAATGGAGAAAAAAACCCTGGGAGAAACAACAAAATTCAATAATGTCGGGGTTACTATAGCAACGAACTACACTTTTACATGCATCTGATTGACAGATAAACCATATACTCTTATTCCGTTGTTGTTTAATGTTGAGGTTATTTCAGCTTTGTATGAAATTTGCTTTGTACATTTAGTTTATCTGCATTGATAAAGATGGCAAGTTTACCATTCATCTGAACTATGTGCATGCATTTTAGAAACTTGCATCATGTTCTTGCTCCGTCCATGCAACTGCATCCTTCTTTGAGCCAAGTTTTCTATTTACTTCAACTGATCAGTGCTCTGGGGCCTCATTTATAAAACTTTGCGTAGGATTTGCGTCAGAAGTGGCGTACGGATGAAACCTAGGATGTGCGTACGCACAGAAATATTCGGATTTAGAAAACCGTGCGCACGCACATCCTACGCAGTTTTCCCTTAATGAATCACAATCAATTCTAAATGTAGCGCAGCTTATGTGGCTTCATGTCACACCCATAGTTGCCATAAATAGTCCGAGAAACGGCCACAAGTTAATATTCATCGATTGCGAAATCATGGCAAACACAGAGGAAATCAAAAAAACGTAACTTCACTCAATGTGAATTAGAAGTTATCGTTGGTGAGGTGGAAAAGAGGAGAAAAATGTTGTTTGGAGGACACCGTGTGGGCATTACTAATGCCAAAAAGACACTTGAGTGGTAAAAGGTTGCAGACACCGTAAATGCTGTAGCCTCACAACCTCGGCCCGTGGCCGAAATAAAAAAGAAATGGTCGGACATCAAAGTCAAGGCAAAAAAGCATCTAGCGCTCCATCGCAAAAATAAAACAAACTAAAGGCATATGCATGAATACCATGATTCCGTAGCTGATGAAGAAATTTTTACTATGAAAACAACTTTCCCCAGTGGACAATTAATACATCTATCTAGGCTATCTATTTATCTATCTATCTATACATCTCCCTAATGATCTATCTAGCTGTCTATCTAATTGCATCTATATCTTCTCCGCCAGACAGACACATTGACGAGAATATCAGTTTTGTACATTATTTCGTTCTGTTTCCCATATTATTTATGAGGATGAATTGCATAACATGCCAATATTATTGCAGAACATATTTCACTTTTCTTTTTGCAAATGTGTTAAATGTGTTCATTTGCATTTCTGTTGTAATTTTCGTTTGATTTTGTTTGTTTTACACTGCAGATCGATCAAACGGGTGTTCGTGTAGGCTGTTAATTGTAAGACTTGCTTTGTGAAGTCTTCATGTCATTTATGAGGGGCAGTATTGCCATTTCTTTTACACAACTGTCTACAGTTTCATGCACTCTCACGTGTTTCTTCCATCTGCCGACGGTGTCGCCATTTCTCATGTCACCTGTTATTGAGCGTACGCCTGGTTATTGAGGGCCGCACATTTTCCCATCAAGTCTGCTTTTTATAAATACGAATTATTGCGTAGAGAGCGGCGTACGCCTTCTTTTGTGCGTACGCAACGTTTATAAATGAGGCCCCTGGTGATATGAATGGTATGACCCATTTTAGGGGCTGCCAAAATTACAATTCAAAATCAGAATATGAGCATAGCTCATAAACATTTACTAAAATAATGTTAGTGATACTGAATCAAAACACAAGCACCGGTGATTTGAGCGTCAAAGTGCGGCTGAAGTTTTGACTGGTTTTTGCACCCGAGTCAGACCTGTAAGTTTACTACCTGAAGCGCAGGGCTCCACCCTACTAGTTTGAAAAGTACCCGTGAAATACCAGCTCGCCCTGTTGCTCTATTGGCACCTTTTTTCTTTTTTGTTTTTTTTACTTGAGTTGAATAAAATTTAAAGTATTCAACTTCGCTACATTTATTTTTCACCAAAAGTACAATTTAATATAGCCTCACAGTAGACTCCAGTACTATAACGAAAGTATTTGTAATTAATTTCTTTCCACCTCTGACCGCCAGATACTCTCTTCTCTTGTTGAACTATTTACTCATCTTCAGGGAAACCCAGACCCAAAGCCCTGAATAATTCACGTAGTGTTCTACATTACTTGGCCCTTTTCTTCAATACCTTCCTTTATCTCTTCTGGGACACGCCCAGTGAAACAGAGCTCTTTACTAATTAAACGCTCGACTTGACTGATCATCGGCGTACTGATTGCAACTGGCTTGCTGGATGGATGGATTGATGGATGGATTGATTACCGCGTAGGTGGATCACGTCTTGCCGTCAGAAGCCTGTCTCCCCCTCCTCCTTCCTTTGTTCTTAATTGTCTGTACGTCTCTGTTTCTCTTCTTCTGGTTTAATGAGGGTTGCGTGATTGCTGATGGTGAAACACTGTAATGGAGGTTCTCCGCAGTGCCGAAGAACCGTCTGTTCCCTAATCTACATCAGGCTCCTACAGAGGAGCAGCAGGAGATAAAAGACTTTGTGTACTGCTTGGTTTCAGCTGGGGCAGCAGCACATGCTGGAGGCAAAAAAGCGAAGAAAAACATGGCTGCAAAAATAGTAGCGAATATAATATATACCCTCTCCTAGCAGTTCTCAGAGTAAATATTTTGTTGACTGTGGTCAATCGTATACCTAGGAGCTGTGGGTGAGTGTTCGGGCAGAAAGGCTTCACTTTGATTGCCTCCGTGCATCCCTTTGTACTGATTGGCTATTTCATTGGTGTTATTTATACCAACAGATCTGCTGGAGAGGGTGTAATTTGCCAAATACCTTATTGTGGATGGAATACATCATAATTGAATGTGGAAAAGCAGCTAAAAAGCACTTTGAAAAAAAAAAAAAGACAAAAATGTTTTTTTTTTAATGCTATTATAAGAAACCTGCCTGCTATTCTTTGTTCAGTCTGTGGTTGAATGCATCCTCATAAATTTAGATTGAAGACCCCGTTCATAGAATATTCCAGCAATTTTACTTATTCTAAGCAGAGTTCCAATCAACAGACGAGTGAGCTATTGGCTCTAAAAGTGAAGCATTTGGGAGGCAAATTACCTTTTTAATTGACAAAATTACAGAATGGCTTTTTTTTAATACAGAATTTTTTATTTTTTATTGTTCAAACCACTTCAGTTCTTCGAGTGCATTTAACAACATTCACGTTTTGGTATACTGTTGTTTTTCTAGTTGTATTTGGTTTAAATGTGTGCCAGTCTGATTATATTTGTGCCATTTTAAATCAAATTATTTCAAAAGAATATTTCTACATGTTTGCTTGGATTATGGTTACAGGATATCACCCAAACAAAGTTTCCCTTGAAGTCAATTAAACCTTAGAATTGAACCTTTATATATGGAACAAAAATCTATTTTTATTTTATTTATTTTCATCGCAAATATCTTTTCTGAATATGTATCTTTAGTTTAATTACATGTTGTCATATGAACAGTCCGTAAACAGAATGATGCAAGTCTAACTGTACTCAATGAATGAGTCTGATTTCAAAATAACCAGTAATGTGAATTCTTTAGACTGAGTAATTAAAAATAATTAGAGATGCACCGATTTGAAATTTTCTTGATTCCAATTTGTGTGACCTGCCGATATTATTGATTTTTGCTGATTCTGATCTTCTTTCAAATAAACAAAAATCTACTTTTCTGCAATGCAAAATGTTATTTTCATAAACTAGTAAAAAAAATAAAAAAAAAACATTTCAAACAACAGCACAAATGAATGCAATTGAATAGAGAGACATGAAATAAATTAAAATTATGAATTGGTTTACAATAATAGGGCCCTATGAAATGCTTTTTTTTTTTTTTTGCTTTTACACAAAGCGTACGCTTTTTTTGTCGCGTCGCTCTCGTCCGGTGTAGACACGGTGTAAGACATGGACCCACTTTATATTAGGGGGCCTTAACTACTATGTACTAAGATTTAAATTAATAATTTGATACAATGCATTTATTGTGTACCTTCATGTTTTTACATTGTACTTACATTTTACATTTTTACCTGCATGTAATTACATCTGTAGTTACATTTATAATTACACCGTTGACACTTCTGTTACACCTAACCTAACTTTACCCATATACACATGTTTTGCAATTCAATATGAACACAATAAGTACATTGTACTTATTTATTTATGTAAGTACATAGTAGTTAAGGCCACCTAATATAAAGTGGGACCTAAGACATACATTATACTGTATAATAGTAATACAATAGTACATAATACTATACAATAGTAATAGACCTATATTTCTGTCACAAGATAAACCAAACTTTTATGTTGACGGGTTGCCATGAAGATCTTGAAGTGACTCTCAGAGCAGCTATAGAGAAGTTTGTGTTTATGTTGTCATAAAATAACACCGCAAGCGTCATGCGTGCTTTGTGTGTGTGTGTGTGTGTTATAAACATTTTTGCGCGTCTGCGCCATTCATTCCCACAGACACTTGCAGAACATGTAGGATTCATATTCAAATGGTCTGCTTGCAGTTTAATATTCAGACACCAGTCCATATCGTGATGTGATTTTTAAGTTTACTGACCTACTTTTGATATATTCATCCAAAATTTGACAAATTCTGTGACATTCCGCGTTATACAGTAAATCCTGTTTTTATGACTATTCCGTCCGTGTATTCCACTTTTATGTAGAGCCATGGTCCGCAAACCTTTTTGTGTGAGCTTGAAACCTGCGGGGATTAGTAAAATTATGCGGAATACAAGCACTAGGTATTTAACTGGAGCGAATGAGACGAGTGAGAGAGAAGAGAGAGTGAGAATGCGCAGCTGACGTTACTGCCTGTGGCGCTGGCAAAAAAAAACGGCTTGGAATCGGTAAAACGTGAGACTGACCGGCCGGTCACAGATTCGGGCAGATCATGCGAAAAATTGGCTGATTCATGGCCGGTCGATCGGTGCATTAAATCGCTTTTACATATGGAAGGGTGGAATGCAGCATCCACCTTGATGGTATGTCGGCAGCCATATTGCGCCAGAACACCCACCACAGCTTATATATAAATATGGGGATGATTTAGAAGGCCACAATGATGGACAGAGGCCAATGGGCAAATTTGGGACTTCTAATGACCACAGTGTCCTGCTTTGCTTCAGTGGGCAACCAGCCTTGGGCTACATGGTAATAGCTGCTGGCAAAAAGAATCTGTTGCAATTGTTCACAAATGAGTTGTCGTATGCTGGAAACACTGGCTTGTGCTCTTACAAGACTGATGGAACCTCATATGAACACGCACAAAGCTTTTCGCTAATGGTGTCTAGATCTGCGTTCTGGAGTCCTGCTGAGGTTGTGGGAGTCCAACTGACATCAAAGTCATCTTGAAATGACACTCTAACAAGGCACAATAGCAGGACCGTAAGGATGTTTTTGTTCAAGCACATTGTCAATAGATATTGAGGATTTTTGTAGCATACATTGCATTACGGCTATCTGTGATTAAACCGAGTAGATTACATTGCAGATCTGTATCTGTTAGTGTTGTGGCCGGTGCACCTCTCCTGTCACTCGGCCAGGCCCTCCCTTCCCTCTGAGATGCCAGCGGGGATGACTGGAGCCATTCTGCTCTTTTAATTTAGAAAGTCATGCCTGATGTCACCGTCGTCCCTTGTCCCTCCCAAGGTCGTCATACGTAGGAACTTGGGGGTGGGGGGGAGAGGGGGCAGGCTGCGTCTTGTAGCGCTGGAGCCGGTGTGCGCCACATCGTCAGGTCATTTCGGAGGCCAGTGCTGTGTCCTCCCTCTACCCTGCACAGGTGGTCATGGCCAGGATCAGAATAATTTATGAGCACTGGGTCGGTCTCCTCTCCACCAGCCTGGGTTTTCTGGCTCCCAGCCACACACTGATTTCATCCTGGCCTGGGAGCACAAAATAGACGTGGCAGTTTGTTTCTCTGTCCACTCTGGCCACCCCTCCTTCCCTGCCCACCTAGTCCCCAGCGGAGGTCGTTTGTGCAGTTTGTCGACGTTGACCGAACATTTTCTCGTGCCCCTGAAGTGACCCCTGGATGAATGCATCAGCGATTTCGTAATGTGAAGTGTGCAGGCATTGTCACACCAATTAGCCCAGATATCCCACATAAACAAATACCCCAACAATGAAAAACCTCTGACCAGAGATTGGTGAAGTGCTCCACCTTCAAGTGAAGGCTCTCATAAAGACACTCATCCAAAGTGACAGGCAATTCACTTAAAAGATGTCGTGTAATTCCCCTAATGCATTTCCTCAGACATTATGACATCAGGTGTTGTCCACCTAAACCACAACGTCATGTCTATTTGACACTATATTAAGTAGAAAGTCATGTAGGACCTTTGAATCATTGAAAGAAACGCAAAATAACAACCCCACCATGACAGATGGTGGTGAATTGGTGGTGTAATAGTGGATTAATGTCTAGAATCAGAACTTGGAACATGTCAGGAAAGGTTGATTTAGTGACCTGAGAACTGACTAGTCAGTTACTGCTAAATAAGCCTGATATTTTTTGATGGCATTGAATTTAGAGAAATAACTCTTCTGAGAGGTTATTTTGTGCGGTACTTTCAACATGATAAAAAGCTTTGAGAAGTTGTTTCTAAATTCATCCCCTTTAAAGCTCCGGTGCTACAGCCATCGAAGCGCCACTTGTGAAACTAAATTTCACAAGTTGGACTTCAGATTATCTGCTGTGAGTGACTTTCCTGATATTTTACATAATTCAAAGGCCACCAAAGGTTTTTGCGAGTACTGATAGTTTTATGCAGATTTAGCTTTTTTTTGTTGAATGTCAGACTGTGCATTTTCTTTTTGTAATTCATTTTTCTTATTTTTTTTGGGTAACTTTTTGTCTTTGTACACATACAGATGCCACCCCTAGAATGTTGCATTAAGATACCAAGTAAATTAATAATCTTTTTTTAAATATTTGGTTTCCTTTCAGTCCTTTTCAGTTCATGTAATTTGAAATTGGACAGACTCCACAATTAAACTGGAATTTGAATAGGGGTGTAAGAAAATATTGATACATATTTTTTAATATTGATGACAAAAAAGGCTTCTACAGGGCGATAGTGTAAGATACAAGGTAATGGAGCCTTTTATACATTGTTGTGTTTCTTTAGAAATAAACAATGGACAAATTGAGTCCTTAAACGACTCGGATGTAAAGTTATTCGCTATCAAAGTGACGCCAAAATGAATGGAAGTCAATGGAATGTTAACATCAGGTGATGGCTTGGTTAGCAATGGCTGCCCCAATGGAAGGTACGCTTTCCAGGTGTAGGATTACCCCCTTGACTGTGACGTGGAGAAGCACAAGGGTGCATGGTTGGTGTTAGCATTAGCAAACCCCGCTCACAAGACAATAGAATTATACCAGCTCCTGCTGTGGTGTTTGGAGCTGAAGTGTGCACTCATTTTGGGTTCCACTATAAAAAAACACTAAGGAGAAGATTCAACCACGGCCCTATAAGATCTAGTTGAGGCCATTAGGTTTAGAATTTTTTTTTTTAAATTTTATCTGTTGGTATTTTTTCAGATACATGGTATCATGGATTATAACAATGTCCAGGACCTCCAGTAGAAAAACAGGCCTACAACATTAAAGATCCAGTGGTAGATTTAACCGTGGGCATGGGGTACTCTTTATCCCTGTTTGCACCAAACCCATCTGGTGGGTTTTCTGTAAAAAAGCTCTTTTTTTTAAAAAGTTTAATCTGACCATAGAACCAGGTCCCTTTTGAATTTCCAGTCGTGTCTGACAACTGAATATGCTGGAGTTTGTTTTTGGATGAGCAAGAAGGATTTTTCTTGAATCCCTCTCGAACAACTTGTGGTGATGTAGGGTTCAACTAATCTCTGCAATTCTCCAGCTGTGATCCTTGGAGAGTCTTTGGCCACTCAAACTCTCCTCTTCACCGTGCATTAGGACGATATAGACCTCACGTCCAAATCTGTGCAGATTTGTAACATATTTAGTTGATTGAAACGTCTTAATTATTGCCCTGATGGTGGAAATGAGAATCTTCAATGCTTTAGCTATTTTCTTACTGCCACTTTCTATTTTGTGAAGCACATCAGAACTATATTCTTTGGGTATTACTCATTGTGATGAATGATAAAGGTAATTTGGCCTTTGTGTTTCCTCATATACTCTTGCGAAACAAGAAGTCATAGCTAGACAATTCCATGTTCATAGTCACTTAAAAATGTAAATATTAATGGGAATATACTTCGGAGATATACTACTCATAAGAAATTCTAGGGGTGCCAATAACTGTGGCCATGTTTTGGAGAAAAGCATTTAGTTGATAATGTAATTATAAGATTATTACGTTTTAATTCTTTTTACTTCCATTTTTGCGTTATTTATAAAAAAAAATTCAAGATCGAAAGGATAAACAATGCAGATTTATTTTTACAGCCATCTTTGATCAGATTTACCAGGGATGCCAATAATTCTGACCACAACTGTACATGCAAATTGCAGTGCATCGTGTTCGCTACCTCAAATCCAATTCATGAATTGAGTTAGTTTAAAAGGCATTCTTGAATCAATTGTGAATGCCAAACAATATGGAGATAAAAATAGTTATGCTTTCAAAAAATTACACTTCAGAATTCCTGCATTTTGTTCAATCCATTTGTGTTCTCCCTGGCTGTTTTTGAACACCCATCCTATGTGAACAGCCCCTAAGAAACACATCTGATTGGGGTCTAACGAAGATGGATTGCTCTTCTAATTGCTCCAGCGGCCCACCAACTAGTTGATTTTTATAGAAAATGTGTGGTTTCTACCAGATCCGTAACCACAACCTACCTTTTTGAGTTTTGTATTTTCACCCCATCTTCCTGTGCAATTTGAATCCGTAATTCAATGCTAACGGCAACAAACCACTTAGGGGAATGGCGCAGGCAGCCGCCAGCCTTTAAAGCCCACTCCAGTAATGGTTCTCTTTCTCCACGAGTAGCTCTGAGATGCTAGCTGACTTTGATAAACTGAATTATCCTAGAGTGTCTGTCCTATTCACACTGGGTGGTTGTGATGTACCATATTGCTCGGCTGAATAAATTAAAGCTTCAGCTGATGTCTGTCCTCACCTGTCCCCCTCCCTCTTATGCTCTTCATTGTTTTCTACATCAAGCCTGTCCTTTTGTTGCTCCTGCAGTGGATCTGGTTTATGAAAGTTAGTTTTTATTCAGGCTAATGTCCTATTAATTTCATGCTCCTGCACTCTCTGAATAGACCACCTTCCTGCATGTTTTTTTTTCTCTTTTTCATTCATCGACGTGCTTCTAAAGTTGCTTATTAGTGAGATTAGGTTTCTGTCCATGCTTGCTAGTAGTCTCTCTTTTTCTATTAGTGGAACAATTGGATACTGGATAGAGGTTGTGCTATTATTTTTTTCCTTTTTTTTACAATTTCATTCTTTTATCTGTAATCCAATTGGTTTTGGGACACGCCATAATCCTCATGCTCACGCTAGCTATATTTTGTTGTTTGGTTTTGGAACCACACATTTAAATGCAGGCTCTGATAGACTCTCACCCCTGCCACTACATGTCTGAACAGACACATTTCATTGGTGATTTGTCTCTGACTCATCACATGGTTGTGTTGTCCTGATAGAGTTTTTCCACATTGGAATATGCCGGTTGTTTTTTGGCATGAACCCTGCTCTCTGAACTCGAGGGGCATGGTATAAATCTCTATAGCTTGTCATGCGTGGTGGCTGTGAACATTTCCTTACATATGCAGTGTTTTGATTAATCACGCATGGCATTGCTCCCGAAAGCTCTGGCCCATCCCCATCTATGGCCATTAGTCACTGTCACCTACTCTGACTTTATGCACTGAATGCTTGTGCTACTGTATCTATTCACAGCGCGCGGCTGTGTTGGTGTGCGTGCTCCATATTCCAGCCTCTTTGCATACAATGCCTGTACACGTACTCCATCATACAGCATTTTAATTTACCCATTTTTAATCTTGCTTTCTCCTAATTGAATAAAATGTTTGGAGAAAAACTCATAAGTTTCAGCTGTTTGTTGTAGGGAATCTTATGGAATGTAATGATTGTTTTAGATTAATTCAAATGAATGATTTCCCTAACAGTTCTGTTAAAGCTGCAGTAGGGAGTTTTTAGAAAACGTTGACTTAGCCTGAAAATTTGAACAAGCACAACTCACAGGTCACTCCCCCTTGCTCTCTGCTGCGCTACAGCCCTCCCTCCACAGCTCCTCCCCCATCACAACGGAGCCTGCCGTGAACGCGCAGGCTAGTAACTAGGCTAGTAGAACGTAGCAGGGCCATCGATGACGGTGGATAAACAGTTATGGCACATTCACTAGTGCGGACGAAACGTCAACAATATGATTTACATTTACTATGGCCTGCCCATACTTTGACTACAAACGTGGTCCTCAAAACATTACGTATTTTGAAATAGATGTAATGTAACTATATGACGTTGCACTATTTCTATAAGTAATAAATAGCTAGTAAGATAATATAACGGTAACTAACGTTACAGTATGCAAGTAATTATTCTATCGATATGTAATGCCAAATAAGTTTTGCTAGTACATTATTTCAGCAACATGACAAGCCAGTGAATCAGTAGGTTTCAATAGTTGCTTTGCACAGTGCGTGACATTTTATCTGTATGTTATGCGGCTAGAGTTTTGAGTTTTGAGCTCCGACGAGGAATTCACACCCACAGCGACTTCGAGGAGTCAACGGGCGGGGAGAAGAGGAAGCTGGGATAGGCTACTTACTTGTCAATCAGAAATGTGGCAAACTCTGCATCAGTTTTTAATCCTTTCAAGACACGTAGCTCCCTCCACCTCGGAAAAGCCGCTCCGATATTTATCCTCGTTTTATTTCGGCCTCTTTTTTTATCATCGTCATCTGTCTTTTTCCGTTTACCCGTCTTTATTTTATGAGCAGGTGCCACTCGAGGAATTGGCCCATTTGGATTGTTTGTCCGCCATAAGCAAAGCTGCGGCACACCGGTAATCTTCAATTTGAACGCCTGTACGCCACGCTGTGCATGAGAGGGTTGTGTGATCAGCGCGCACACAAGCTTGATTGACACTGCCAAGACACTCCTCCTGGCTCTGATTGGTTGTTTCTTACCGGGAGCGGTGTATTTCTGCAAATGGCAGTAGGACCACTGGGAGGAGCCAGAGGAGCTTGATTTTTTCCCCCACAGATTATCTGTCTCATATTCTACAGTCAGGACATAATGACAGGTTTAACAAATATGTAAAAAATAAATTTTTACAAAAGTTACCAACTGCAGCTTTAATGATTTTTTTTGTTGTACTTTTCATGAAGCACACTGTTAACTAAATAATACAAATAAATAAATACTGCTAGGTTACTTATTGAAGACATTTATTTTAGGGATGGAGTAAACTTCCCTTTGGAATAGCATTCATGAGAAGTAACTACCGTTCAAAAGTTTGATCGGTAAGAAATGTAATGTTTTTAGAAGTCTCGCCAATGCTGCATTTATTTAATTAAAAATACAAAAAAAAAGTAATTGTAAAATACAATTTAAAGAAATACAAATATAACAACAGTCAGGGGTATGTCTTACAGTAAGACGTAAATACAATAAGCCAGCATCCATATCACCCTGTAGCCCAAGACTGGTTTCCCACTGAAGCTAAGCAGGGCTGAGCCTGCAGTACCTGGATGGGAGACCAACTGGGAAAACTAGGTATACCTGCTGTTAGGGGTGTAACCCCGGCATCCTGGCCAAATTTGTCAATTGGTCCCTGTCCATCATGGGCCATTACCATCATCTAATCATATATACAATTGGCTTCATCACTTTGTCTCCTCTCCACCAATCAGATGGTGTGTGGTGGGCATAATCCAGGTGGTACTGCACATTGGTGGTGGTTGAGGAGATTCTCCCTTTCTATATGTTAAGCACTTTGAGTGCCTAGAAAAGCGCTATATAAACGTAACATGTTGTTGTTGTTGTTGTTGTTATTATTAATAATACAATAGAATAGAGACAAACTTAAAAGTTAAATAAAAATATGAAAATGTTTACAAGTGGAAACACATTTTACAGCCTTTTATTTTTTAAACATAATATTGTATTTAGGTATTGTTGCACTTCTGATTTTAGAATAAAAATAAAAATAAAGGCTTATTTCCCCCAAATTTTGCGCAGCTTCTACAGAGTGACTGCACAAGCTCTAATGATGACACAGCTGTTCCACGATTGGTCGGATTCACCGGATGACAGTGATCATGTGTATTTCGTGTTTATTTTAAAACCTTAATGCCACTAATGCTCACAAATCATTTTTTTTAAACGGTAAAACCTCTTTTCATGTAGTCCCAATGTTATATTGTCATGTTTATCAAAATAAAACTGATAAAAAACGTAGACCCCACTTAATTGATAGTGTAGGCTTACCTGTTAAACTTTATTCTTGTACAAACAGACACTGTATTAAGCAGTGCATGCAGTATTGAATGAAACTGTATCTGAAACATCTGCGTATTTGACAAATATTGCATTTATTTCAGGGTAACACTTTAGAATAATGGTCCGTCATTAATAGGTAACTATGCAGGAAGTAATGCAGGACTAATGAGTAGTACTACATTAATACTTCAGCTACTACTACTAACTAATATAGAAACAAGCTTAACTAATCAGTAAGTGATATTGAATTTAGGAGCACCTTGTTAAGTAATCAATACTGAATGAGATTAGCCTAATTAATAACTATTAACTAACTGAATTATAAAGAACATTATTGTGTGTCTGAGACGTAATCAATCATCTTTTTTACTCTGAATAAATTAATAAAATGCATCACTAATTACTCACTCACTATGCAGGAACTATTAGTTATCTGGACCATTATTTTAAAGTGAAAAAGATGGTTTTTCACTTTAAAGTAATGGTCCAGATCACTAGTAGTTCCTGCGTAGTGACTAGGTAACACTTGAGTAATTACTGATGCATTTTATGACCACATTGAGAGTAAAAAAAGTCAATTTCTCACATCCCAGACACATTAATGTTGTGATTAGTAATTAATTAGTCATTCTTTATAATTTGTCATAGTTACCTATTAGTTCTTAGTGATGCCAATCCCATTCAGTAATTATTGATTACCTAATAAGGAACTATCTTAGTCCTACATTTTATATTACTTACTGATTAGTTAAGCTTGCTTCTATATTAGTTAATAGTAGTAGCTCAAGTGTTAATGTAGTACTACTCATTAGTCCTGCATAGTTACCTATTAATGACGGACCATTATTCTAAAGTGTTACCTATTTCAGCTGTGATAAAGTATGCAAACACAGCACGAACACAGCACTGCGGGAAGCAGAAAGGGTCCGACTTGCCGTACATTTAGTCACCTAAAAAAAAGAGAACCTGAAACATGAACATGAAACGAAACCAAAATACACTGGGACAATAATGTTACAAAAAATTATATTTAAAATAAATGCTGTTCTTTTGAAAACTGTTCTATTCAAAGAGTTACACACAACTGTTTTCAACATTGATAATATTCATGAATGTTTCTTGAGCATCAAATCAGCATATTAGAATGATTTCTGAAGGATCATGTGACACTGAACACTGGAGTTAATGATGATGATAAATTCAGTTTTGCACCAGAGAAATAAATTGCATTTTAAAATGTATTACATTTGAATAATATTTCACAATATTACTTTTTTGTTGTTGTTGTATTTTTAATACAATAAATGCAGCCTTGGTGAGCATAAGAGACTTCTTCGAAAAATATTAAGTCTTACCGATCAAAAACTTTTGAACGGCAGTGTGGTATTTTTGACTGAACAGGCTGGTAAAAGTCATAAGTTAATATTGTAAATAATTTTTTTAAAATCTATGTTCTCCTTTAAAATGTCATTATATTGCTCTTGTGTTGCGCTTGTGTAAACGAAGTGACTTTCTTTCAAGCCATAGAAATATTTGAATTGTGAACTGTTATTAGTTGGTTCTTTTCAATGAAGTGCACATGACGGGAAAGGTCAGGGAAATGTCATGGAAATGAATTCAATAAAATTGTGAATCTGTTCATATTGACAAATGTATTAAAAAGGCCAGATTTAAAAGTAGTTTAAACGTTGTTTGCAAATGTTTGTTGTTGCATGGGCACAAGGAAGGAGAACGCAATAGCAAGGTGTTGTTGACTTGCAAATCACATTCGATTTTAGCCCTCATTTCATTTCTAGATTCACTACAGGTGCAGCACCTTGGCTGAATATTCTGTGGAGGAATAATGAAGTCATCAAGAAATGTTAAAGTGCCCCTATTATGCTATTTTAAAGGTTCCTAATTTTATCTGTTGTCTCCCACAACAGGTTTACATGCTTTAATTAAATTTTTATCATAATACACATTGCACATCACCATATTTTTCAATGATTCTCAAACGACTCGATGGATGAATCAGTCTCTCTGAATCCATCTTTTCCGCGAGCTACTCTGCTCTGATTGGCCAGACTTCCCAGTCTGTTTACAGCGCTTGTCGGAAGCTAAACGCCCATTAGCATAAATGGACTTCAGCTGAGGCTTCCTCAGTCCTTAGTGATTTGTACACATTGTAAAGATAGTAACGATGGTGTTGATTTAACCATATTAATCCAAGCACGAGTTTGATGATGAAACATTGGAAGAGCTAGTTATTCAACCCGAGCCTCCATCGCAACTTGACTTGAGCAGGACGTTCTCAGTGATACGCTACACAGTTTGAGATGCATTATGAGATGTTGCAACTGTAATTCCTCACCATCAGCATTAATAAGTGTATGTCCATCAACAAACCCTTGTGTATATTTCTAATTTATTGCGCTGCACATGCGGGAGCTATATCAATAACAGCGCATATGTTAGCCGAGCACTAACGTGAATGACTGATGTAACATTAAAGTTTGCAAAACAAATCTTGCTCCATCCTTTATCCTAATAAGAACGACAGACAATCTGCATTAATAGACACAGTTTTGGGTAATAGTGTCCCACAGCTGATTAGCAGAAGTATTTCAGTAAGACTGTAATAAAGTGAGCTAGCCAGAAACGTATGCAGTAAAAAACACAAAACTATGTATTTTGAACACACTGTTAAAATATATTTACATCAAAAATGATTCATACTTGCAGGTTGTGATTCTGAGGAGCAAGCTTGTCCAACTGAACTGGTTACCGACCCATCTTTCAAGAGCAAGTGTTTTGCATTGAACTCAGAGATTTGTTGTCAGTAAAATGACGTTTGAGGGCTGGTCAAGTTGTTCACGGACGGACAATGTACAACATAGGCGGGCATTATACAAATGTATTTTTTAGTGACGACTCCTTTTGGTGGTTCAGAGTCGATTCTTTCTTTTGGGAGACAATAACTTTATTTATCTTGCACTTTTGACTTTATAACTTTGCAGAACATTTACATTCACAAACAGCTGTTTTACACACTGCATGAAAGAGGATATTCGAAAAACCATAACAGGGGCACTTTATTGCAGTCAACTCTATTAAATAATTGGGAGTCAGACCCATTTTTTTTTCTAGATAAGAACTGTTCCCCCCAAGTTTAAAAAATATATATATATATTTTGTGTTCTGAATTTCCAGTCCTGCATGGCATGTCCCAGTACATTCCCCCATCACTGCTCGTGCTAATTTCTGTATATATGTCAGCATCTGTCTGACTGTTGGATGGCCTGTATCAGCACATTTGTGTCTAGAGAGCGTTGTACAATTGCTCTCGTGGGCTCAATCCACCCCTGCGTGACTGTTTCATCCACCACTGCTGCAGGGCTTATCCAACTCAGCAGAGCCCACTGAGTGTGATGGGGTCCTGGGTACGACCTGAAGCCTGCTGTCTGAGCCAAAAAAGATCTGTAGGACTCCTAGTGGCTTGTGGGTAGGGGATAAGCTATTAACTATAATGTCTTATAAGGTCTAAAAAAAAAATGTTTTTATAATGCACATAATAACATATTCATCTTTTTTTATTTGTATTGTCTCTATTTCACATTGCTTGTGTTTTTCTCTTTAGACACTTTTGTCTGATAGATAATATCAGTTAACAGCAGCAGTTTGGGTCCATGCTGCGTGTGTGTACATTTCTGCTCACTGAATACACACGCATGGCATGGGAGAAATAATGCCACTTTGTCACTTCGGTATCCACTGAAGAAGGTAAATTGCACAGGATACAAACTGAAGTGGGATGCTAATGTGACTGCTTGTGTCATAGTTGTCACAGCCGGTTATCGTAAAAAGCTGGGGAAGGGATGAACAAGTTAGGCAACGGCTTTGTCGAAGAATTGCGTGGGCCGAGCCAGAAGCGTCAGTTAACTAAAGACTGTCACCCCTTGTTCCCTGTTGTTGATTCTCACAGTATTGATTTTCTTTACATTTGATTCCATTCGAGAGTCGCCGAGGTCACACCTGCCATCCATCGTGAGGTGTTGTGGATATATTGGATTAGAAACAGAGAGGTTCATCCTTGTTCATTTAATGATAGACAAGATTCACTGGAGAATTTGTCTGAATGACAGATGCACTGCACTCGTTTGCACTGCACTCGTTCCCTGCCCATGTTTTGTTCTGAAAGTATTTTTCCCATTAATTTTCTCAATAGTAATTTTAGAACATTGTTCAATAAAGAGTTCTAAGAAATGAATCAAACCAACCAGCTCTGAGATGAATCAAAACATACAAACTTAGATTTGACACCGTCACCTCTGATAAAGCTGCTTTGAAACGATATATTGTGAAAAGCGCTATACAAATAAATGTGAATTGAATTGTTTTTATAAGAATACAAATTTATGAACAATCAAACCGTCTCCATTGACTTTGTATTGCATGAAGCCGCCTCCTTGTCATTTCTGACTTATAACAAAAAACAGAACAAATGTCTAAAAGCTGATATGTGACAAGATGTACAGCAAACAAGCTAAAAAAAACAGAAGTTTCTATAAGCTGTTGACCCAAAAAACGAGTGTTTAACTCTTTCTCCGACAACGTTTAAAAAAAAAAAGTTGCCAGCCATAATTTTCACAAAAATGTTGTGGTCCATAGAATATTTTGTTGTATGAATATCTGAGCATGCAATATATCAAAAGGAAGAGCAGACCCTCTTCTTTTAAACCAACAAACATTCTTTTGTATTCTAGCTTCATGCATTCCTTTTTTATCAACACTTAAAGGGGCACATGTGTATTTAAACTGTGTCATTTATGTAGTAGAAATGTGAAATTATTTTTGAATTTGGTGCCTTCTAGACTGAGAAAAGACAGAAAATGTTTTTTTTGTCTCATGTGGATGAAAGACAACAACTCCCAGAATGCACTTGCTTCGCTGCCCTACGAGGCCACTCCCTACACCGCCCCCAGCATCGTTTTGATCTTCAAAATAATACAATAATTTCGTTCAGTTAGAGAATAAACAATACAATTAAAAACTGAACGTGTCTGTTCAATAAAGTGTGAGTGAGCCGAACGAAAGTCACGAGAGCTGACAAACGCAGCTGCAGGAGTCAGATCTCATTCAGCATGAGCGGAAGTAAGTGCTGAGGTAAGCGCGGATGTCATTCTCAGCGCGTGTCCAGTCTGGCGCGTTTTCTGATCGCATATGGAAAGCTAAACTTTCATAGGAATTCATTGAAAAGTTGAAACACTCACTTTGCTCCGCACTGCTCCGTTATTAATGCCCGAGGCCGATCCGAGCACATTTCCATTCTGTGCGTGAGATCTCTCCCCTGTGGGCGGGTTGAAAACATATGGAACAGCTCCCTCTACTGGCTGTAGTTTTTAGCCTCTGGACAAAAAATCCTCCGATGACGCAAAATGACGATATTTGCGTCATCAGAGGATTTTGTCCAGAAATAAATTGCATAATTCTCTCGTCTCAGGGGGATATGAGGGGGGAAAGTACCATAATTCAAATATACTACGGGGTTTCTACTGATACAAAAAGCTTAATGCTAAATCACTGAAGTAACCCTTTAAATATGGGTAAGTTTCATAAAAAAGCAAAATTTTGAACAAAAAGCTGAGAAAATCACGTTTTTGTCAAAGACTACATCCAGATCAGATTCAGAACGATGATCAAACACAGATGGAGTAGATAGAGTCCATCAACACCCCTAATGCTGGCACAGTCCTGTAGCTCGTCCTGGGTCGACATTTCATTCAGTAACATTACGCAGTTTTGATTTATATGATGTTTAATGTTGATGATCCCGTTATTTTACAACATACGATCGCTTGTTTTTTTGCGTCTTCTTCACTGTACTCATTCAGAAGATGCGTAATAGCGCCCCCTAGTGTCTAAACAGTGAAAACACGCAAACATCTGTGTTTAGCATGGAAGCGTTTTCTCACAAATAACGGAAAATTCAGTGTTTGGCGGGGAAAGAGTTCAGGAAACAAAAGTGGATACAGGCAATTGAGAGACAGCGCGACATGTTATATTACACTGAGTACTACGCCCAGTGGAGGGGAACATAATCAGCAACAGGATATGTAATATATAAAACTGATATTTGATTTAACAGTGACAAAGTGATTACTGCACACGAAGGCAGAATGATTGTTAGGATTCCAGAATGTACCCATTCTTCCTGCTGATGCTTCACGCAGGGCTCAACATAAAAAAAAATTCCCACTGGCCCCTGGGGCCAGTAGATCAGAGTTTTGCTGGCCCCTTCTATATTTTTATTGGCCCTGAAAGAAATATAAGGAAAACTTTTCCATTAAGCTGTATGTATTGTATACATTAGGATTAATCAATACAGCAAATGGATTACACGAATTAAGAGCTAGAGAGCCCCTGGAGACATGCAAAAATAACCAAATTATCATTGTAACTATGAATTTTTTATTGCAGTGCATATATATATATTTTTGTCCAACCAACAGTCATATCCAATTATATGCAAGTTATTGTCATATATGACAAAGAAAAGCATCAGAAAAATAAATATAAAAATGTATATAAACTATTTAATTTCTGCAACACAGCCCTCCCACAGCTCTCTATAAATAAAATAGAGAAACCTAAAAATAAACTATATATATATATATATATATATAAAACAAAAGATAAACAATTAACAAAGATACACATTATATAAAATATTTTTGGCTTCATTTAGCTGTAGTCACGTGACATAGGCGTTTTGAATCACGCTTCGGATCGTTCGACTCGAAACATCTGCGCTTCGGATCGCGCAAAGCTTCGGAACTACAGTTTTGCGTCAGCCATCCCTGACTTGCACATGAAACCGAAAGTATAATTTACTTGTCTCGTCTGTTTCGGAGCGCGCGCGCGCTCCCTTTGGAATGACACCCAAATTCACTCATGACACAAGTCAAGCACTCACACTTTGGATCTATCATTTATGAGCAAAGTTACGGTGATATATTAGCTAGCTAGTTGAGTAACTTGCCTTCGACATGCTAACTGTTAACGTTACATCGGTGAGGTACTGAGAGCCAACTTCTTCGCCATTCTTCTTGAGAAGAGCGACCGTTCTCTCGTAACTTAGGCAGTAAAGGGGAGCTCACTCTTCACGATATTGTAAGCAGTGTTTATTAACTTCACCATACGCTGGATTGTGTCGTTGTTGGCTCGTTGTTTTGCCTTTGCGGATGGCCAGTGATTGGCCATTCAACTAGCCCGACATACTCTTTTACTGGCCCCGGGCCATCGGGCCATTGCTTATGTCGAGCCCTGCTTCACGTGTTCTTGCCTGTATCCGCTTTTGTCTCCTTAAACACTCGTTTTTAGGGGTCGACAGCTTATAAAAACGTAATTTTGTGTTTCTTAGCTTTTGCTGTTTTTTGTTAAGTCAGACATGACAAGGAGGCCGCTTCACGCAATAGGGCTCGGGCGCTGCGTTGCATTCTGGGACGTGGCGGCCATGTTGATGGCCTCGCGAATGTAAACATACAGCAAATTGAACGAGGAGAAGCAGAGTTGGGAGAAAGAAAAACTATGTTAAAATCCCGAAAAGGATGTGGAATTTACCGGGATACGTTAAATAGGGAAGCCAGGGACCGGTATATGGACAAAATTGGAACTATTAACGGTTTGGATTCATATGAAATTTGCAGTTCACAAATGGATGGGTTCAGGAGCTGCAGACCATGAAGCCTATGTAACGTTAACCTTTTACCTTGAAGCATTCTGCACAGTTCTGTGTTCTCAGGTTGCACTACTTGCAAATAAACACTGAAAAATATCTGATTGTGTGACACTTCTTGCTTTGGCACATTATACGGTTATTGCGATTGTGTGACACTTCTTGCTTTTGCACATTATACGGTTATTGCGATTGTGTGACACTTCTTGCTTTTGCACATTATATTGATTTAAGTATATTTATTTTGAAGTTTGTGGGTATGGATGCAACAGACACTTATGGCTGTATTTAATGCACATTTATTTTATTTCAACACTAGGGCTCATGTTTGTCAGAGCACAACATACATGCACAATCTTATAGAGGAATGTCATGTCTTCGTCCTTGCTTGGCAAACACCATGTGAATCGGTACTTTATCTGACAAAATAGTGTACTTGTTGCGGACGGTTCCAATCACCCTTTCCACGTGAATTTGGAGGTGGGCATTTTTTCTTGTGCTCCCCACATCTCTTGCATCCGGCTGACAGCGTTCTTTTGTGAAAGCAGGGATCTTTACCTCGGCACACATAAGTCCCACACTAGCCTTTATGTCAAAGCCGCGATCAGCCAACACCATATCCCCAGGTAACAGTTTGTCTTACAGCTGCGATCCAAGCGAGCCGACGACTCTTTGTTACCTCGGATACTTGGTCTTCGTGGTTGCGTCTCGAAGCAGGAAAGAGGTGGAAAGTTAATCCATTTTCGAACTTTTTCCCATGGCGATTATGTGATCTAGTGTTACACCCCACAATGCAGCAACGGTTTACCATGGTTTCCAATAATAACGCCAAATTAAGACACACGACTGAGAGGGAGCACGTCTATAAACAGTGCGCAGTAGTCCGAGTAGCAGCAAATGAGGCCATCAACATGGCCGCCACGCCAAGTAATGACGAATGACAAAGTCAATGGAGGGCGTTGGATTGTTCGACCCCCCCCCCCCCCCGGTGTGGGCGTGGCCTAAATACACTCCCTCTTACTTGCACTATTAAATGTAATTTAAATAACACTGACTTAAGCATTTGCAGAAATGTATTTCTTGACTTAATGACCTCAGAGCTCATAGGTCTACCTTAAAATGGAGGAATTGGAGGAAATGAATGGGATTTTTCTTTGAGAATCTGACTGTTTTGCTGTTTTATTAAATGGTTATTCACCTGGCATTGCTGATCTTGGCTGACCTGTTTTTGTTTTTGGATTCTGGTCACAGGGGGCAGAAGGGACATGTATTTGCAACTATTTCAAATATTAAGGTGAATGTTGTAAAGTACATGTCCTGTCACCAATCCCCCCCCCCCCACAGGATCTACTACCACATGTGTGTGGAACAGACTGAACCTCAGCATTGTGTGTCATATCATCCTCAAGAAGTGACATGAGCGTAGCTTTATTTATGTCCTCCCCTGGTTCCTGCTTGCTCAGGCTTCCCTTTGGACTGTGGAAGTGATAGGAAACAAATGAGACGGTCCTGTAGAACTGCAGGCACACATTCTGTATCTGCTGTGCCCTGACCTCATCGCTCGCTCCACTCTCCGCACTGCACTACATCACACCAGGGTCTCCAGGGCTTCTCCATCCACTCAGCCAAGACAGTGACCTCCCTACCCCTGGCCTCCATTCACATCCCTGCCGCCAAGCACCGTACCCTCCCAATAACTGCCACGCAACGTCTTGACCATGCTTCCACCCCTGTCAACTGTAGCTTTGCACTCCCTGCGGTCAGCTGACCCACTTCCTACAGCTGTTAAGCCCCCCCAAACCGTGGAAGCGTGATGGAAAAACAGACAGAATGGCAAATCAGATAATGCTATGACACAGCAGATATTCCGAGGGGCTTTTTTTTTGCATACTCGGCAATATGTCAGGAAAAACACAACGCACGCATACTTGCGGTACCCACCTCACAGCTCAATGGTTTCTTACCGGAGGGTTTTTTTAAAACAACAGTCGCCTCGGCCCATATTCCATTAGCCGCAGTTCTTTCGATTTGCCTTTGCCTACTCTTTGCTTTTCAGACATGGCAATTATTTCTGGCACCTGCAAGATCGAATGAAGGGGAAACTCAGACAATGTGTGGTAATTAGATCTTGTGTGTTTTACCCTGCGATTATGTGCTTGACAATTTGTCATTGAGTGGACTCCGCAGCTGTCGCCGGAGTCGAGGCATGCGTCAATCAAAAAAGCTCCACCTCCCAGTGTTCCCTCCTCCCCCTCCTTCACAATTCCCCCCCCCCCCCGGCGTCACGGATATTCTCAGCGGCTTCTGAGTTCGTCATGTCGTATTCTCGTAGACAGTACACTTGTTTTGTGCACCTGCGCAATTAAACTCGTCTTTGGATCGCATGTTAAATGCTTTAATAATGGAAATGTGTGTCTGTGCATTTCATTGCAAGTGTTATTTCTGCCTCCAGCTACTTTGCTTGTCTTCGTCCACCCCCTCTTTTCACCCCCTCCTCTCTCCTTTCTCCTCTTCTTTCCATCTCACATTTACACGTACACACGTTTTTAATGGAGCATCACAACTCCTGCTGCACTCCGATGGATGGTATTCTCAGAGAGCCTCTTTCATCCAGCAACATTTGGCTGAGCTTCAATATGAATGCTTATGAAGATCATATTCCTCTATAATTGTCCCTTGTCAATTCTCGAGTCCCTGCTCGCATTTACATTGAGCTGTCAAGAGCATCCTAAGAGTGTAAATGTATATCTGTACACAACGAAGTATATCTTTTTGTATGCTCTTGTTTAGACTTTTTAGGCACAATTACTGCTGTGCAAATGGTAAACACTTGTTCCCTACTTAGCAAGTTGATGATAACTCCTGATGATTAGATTTTTCCTCAACACCTCCAAACAGAACTGGCAAGCACTGAGTTTTAATAAGACCTGAATTCTCTGCATAATTAGCTAGACAAGTTGTTGTTATTTTTAAAGCATTGAAAACAAATATGACCCAGCCATGACCCAAGACTCCAGTGCATATAATGTAATGTAATGTAATATAAAAAATATTAAATATACTATTGCTAAATTATAGTATACGACATTCTTCATACTTTTTAAAAAAATATTACATATGAATATTAAGTTTACTGTTATTATTCATTTTTGTCTCCCCGCCACAGTCTCAAGTTATGTATTTGACACTGAAATGTCAAATGATGTATTCTATTGTGTATTTAAACACTTTTAGAATAAAATGACCTTGGGTACTTTAATAGAAAAACATGTAAGTCACAATTTTATGATTGTTTTTTTTTTTTTTGTATTTTAAAATGCAAATACAAAAGTAAAACCATAAAATATAAATAAGTAGAATGGCATGATTTAAAAAAAAAAAAATACAATGCAGTTTTAATGGGACCTTTTAGATAATTTCTGTTGAATAAATATCCTCCCCTAGGACATGCTTAAAGTTGAAGAAACCGAAATCATGAAATGGAAAGTTAGAAATGGGCTACATAAAACTTCTCTTGACTTTTTATAACAGTTAGCCAATGTTCTCCACGGATCTCTGGTTGGCAACCCTGGGACAAATGCATTCCCACCTCCAATGAGACTTCACAGTAAAAAGGGCAGGTTTTCCACAAAGATGGGTTGAAGCAATGGTCCAGTGGGTGTTAGATTACAGAAGGCATGTCAAAGAGTTTGCTAGCCTCTGCCTGCTCTTGCTTTGAACCCTTCGTCCATCACAGGCAGGTGGAGTTAGCCCAATCATCTGGGACTTTAAGCTTATAGCTCTCTCCCTGTGAGCCTCACACAGTTCTGCTTAAATGGGATTTCAGCTGCATCCTATGCCGCTCTACTGATCTCACATCCAAGCCTGGAGCTCTCACTGATGGCGGGTCAGCGACACTGTCCGTGGTGCTGATATTTGCTGGCTGCTGTCCGTGGTGCTGAAAGGACAGCAGGCTTCTCTGCCATAGCAGTGGGCTGCCGTCTCCCTCGCGGCTAGTCGCGTACCTCATCTCAATTATCTCTCCTCGTATGGACCGAGAGCTCTGAAGTCGAAAATGCACAATCTGAACCATCCATTTGCTAGCCATCTGCCATTCCTGCTTCGCGCAGCCCCGGATGCTGTTCTGCAGCTACAAAAGGGGGCAGATTTTTTCCGGAACTGCCATTTCGTGTGGGTAGGTGGCGGAGGAGGACTCTGTTTTTAATCATGTCGATTTGATTTGGCTAATTAAAAGAAACATCAAGAGGAAATAATGTGAGGCAGAACCGCAATGCTTAATTGAATATGAATGCGCTAATTCAAGTGTGATCTTTAAATATAAGCTTGACAAAAGATGCTCATGTATTCAGGGGGCGTTTTGTTGCGTATGTGCTAATTGTACATTCACGCCACGGACTCACTCCCTAAAGTGCCCTCAGTGCATCCTTATGCTGTCCATTACTCTCCAATGTAAGAGCAGAAAGCATGGCTAATTCTATTTGGTGCTAGCTCAGATAGCGCACTGACCTGGGAACTGGGCTTTGATCAGCAAGTGTTGAGTGCTTAAACCTGCGCTAAATCATTGTTAGGGGTAGATAACCGTTCAGAGTGGGTTTTCTCACTGTTGTGAGTGGACAGGAACATGCCAAACGCTTTTTCAGGGCCACCCCTCCTGCTCTCTTCATTGTTATGCACTGTGTTGTAGTCATGCATCACGCTCAAGGGCAGATAATGACCTTAATGACAATGACCGTACCGGGAGAAAAGAGGAAAGCTTTTTATTTGGATTTCCAACCGATTTTCCAACCTGCATATGTTTAGTGCGACTTGCTCAGTTACAAATGAGATCTCCGTGCACCTGAGACGCGTTGGCGTGTGCTGATATAACGTGAGATGAGGTCACTTTAAGAGAGACTACATTTGTGTCTTTGTTTCTTACAGACAATAAAGTCACTGTCACTTCTAGAGCCATGCATTCAGCAGCAGTGCAAAATGATCTTTAAGCAGGGAGAACAGTCTGTCTGCCGCGTTAAAGCGGAATTACATGGCCGATATATTTGGAATTGCAAAGGATTGAGTGTTACAGGAGCCAATTTGATCAAAATTGAACTACTTTTCATTCCAATTATGCGTCATATTTCTTCTCTCCCCTCATGTCCCCATGTGTGATGTGCACATTGGCTTTATTGCACTGTGCTGCTCGCTGTATGGAAAAGCTATTAAGAAATTTAGTCACTAATCCTTTGACAAACATAAGAGAACATAATCTTTCACAAGACCTTTGTGAAGATTTTCCACAGATTCAATGCCGTTGTTAGCCTTTCGAAACAGGCCTTTTAATTTATCTCCAACACTTCATAATTTTTTCCTTGTCTGCTATTTGCTGAAAACGACCCAATAGACCCCTTTTTTTTTCTCATGCTCTTTCACCAACGAGTGGAGAGCATTATTTAAGGCCAGGTTTCAAAGGCAGAAAGGCTGTTATCACTTTCAAGGTCTTTTGAGAAGTCCTCTTGTGCACGATCACAGTAATTAATTAGAAGCAAATGAGAAATTAAGCTCGCATTTTGTGTGATCAAATTAATTTTTCTCCGCTTGCGGAGTGTGTATAGCTTCAATATCATCTCTTCCGCCTTGCAAGCACCTTTATTTATAGATGCTGATGAGGCCAGAGGAACAGAAATGACCCAAGAGTTCTGTACGGCACGCTTCTGCATGGTGTTCTGTTTTCCAGCGCCAAATTTACTGAACAGTTGTGCCACATTTGTGCCTTTTTATGTCTTATTCGCTTCACTTTCAACTAGGTAAAGGATTTACTAAAATAGTGCTGTGGCGTGAGTATTTGAATAAAGTTAACAGCCGTAAAAAAACACCATAAAATTACCAGAATGACTTTACCTCTAAATACACAAATATGCTGTTCACGCATACAGTGACATTCTGGATTTTTACCAGTAAGAGACCATTCACAAATCAGCACCAAAATACTGGTAAATTTTGTGATGGCAGTCATCAGAAATGATCTCTAAACGCTGTGCTGTTGTCTTCATTCGCCCACACGAGGAGAAGCTAACAGTTTCACTATATGTTCAATTTGACAACATTTTGTTTTGATGTCTGAGTGATAGGCATAAGGGGATGATCAAACAGAACGCGTTTCTGCTCTTAAAAACAGAGACGCGCATAATAGTAACCAAGAGACACATGGATGATGAATGGGGAAAAAAAGGCTGGGTCTCAAGCACGATACGTTGAAAAAGATGCGAGATGTGGTGTAACGGTCAAAGATATCAATCTAGGGCATATATTTACATAGGAAAACTCTTCAAAAGCAGCGGAGCTCACTGTAAACAGCGCGGAGTAATCACATCATCTCCATAAGAGCTTCATGATTGGCCCAAAGCAGACGACTTGCGTCAGTGTTTGGAACAACGTACGTGCTCATACCGGTAATCTTCACTCTGTGTTCACACAGCATCATACCGGTAATTTACTGGTAAAGTTCCCTTTCTGGTAAATTGCCAGAAACAATTTACCTTTTATTTTTGAAAAGGTCATACATGATCTCTTACCGGTAATTTAACAGTAAATACTATATGTGTGAAAGGGGCTGTTGTCATTTTACATATATAAATTGCATAAATTATTATTATTATTATTATTATTATTATTATTATTATTATGATTGTATGGTGCAATTTGAATTTTTTACATTTTTTATACTACATTCACAAACAATTGTGAAAAATTGGCCTCAAATAACATCAAACTATTCCATGGAAAGCAAGCATTAAACAAAAATATTAAGAGCTGTTTGAATTATTTCTACCATGGTCAAAATAAAACAGTAACTGAAATAAACACATTGATAGTTGTTTATGTATTTATTTATCAAGGATAATGCAGTCAAACATAGTTACAATACAATTACTGTATATGCTGCGCATCAGTTAGAGTTTATAGCTAATGCTAATTTTCAACTCCCGGCCCTGGTTGGGCTTTTCTAAATACATTATAAAACGCGTACATGCAAGTATAAAACATTCACATTTTCTTCAAACATACACTCACTCTCA
Organism: Gobio gobio; assembly: GCF_949357685.1. NCBI lineage: Eukaryota > Metazoa > Chordata > Actinopteri > Cypriniformes > Gobionidae > Gobio > Gobio gobio. Next base: position 24,671,000 of record NC_137107.1, read on the forward strand.
CATACACTCACTCACGCAAAAAAAAAAAAAAAGATTAAAAAGGGTAATAATATTTAAAAATGGTTACAGTTTTGGTTCGTCTTAAGCCACAACTTAAGCCCATAAGTAAACTTTTTATTATTTAAAAAACGAATTAAATGAATTATTATTATTAATTTTATGGAAATAAATTAAATGGAAATAAATTACATGTATTTATTGTACAGTTAAATTGTTTATAAATGTATACTATATTCACAAAACTTAAACTCAATTTACATGATTCTATTCCATGGAAAGCAAGCATTGAACAAAAAAGAGCTATTTGTGTTTTTTGTTCTGTAGTAATGATGATTAAATGATGGATCATTATTGTCAGAGACTGGATATATGACTGGTTATATATGCAGTGCAATTCTTAATATGTGCCATATATTGTAGTTGTCTGCTGCAACCTCCGCTGCCTAGCCGCAAGATCAGACAAAACTGTTGATTCGCTGTGACCATTGAGCAGTTATTACTGATTTTCATATTCCCTTTAATGAATTCGGCACACATACAGTGCACCCGAATAAGAGGAGTATGTTGTGTTCATGCTGTTGCGTACTTCTCCTCATTAATAAACATATACATTATTTACTCTCCTCACCTGATGCCCGTAGTACGCTCACATTCTATCTTATCTGTCATGCTCACTGTTTCAGGCTCTGTTGTCAGACGCCGTTACTAGTGAACTATGCTCAGCCACTGTGTGGGTGAAAGAGAGAGGTGTTGATTGACTGAGAGGGCTTTGGGGGGCTCAGAGCTGTTTAAAACACTAGCTGCGAGCTGGTTTTGTGAATATTCATCTGTGAACTGATCAGCAAATTTGCAAAGCGAATGAGGGGATCTGTCAACTAGCCCAGTCTGGTACACTGCAAAGTGCATTAAAGATTGATTTCATTATGCTCAAAGATTCTCAGCTGAGGGAATCACACTTCCAGGTCTTGGTTTTGTGATCAAACTGGCTTCCTAATGGAAATTTACAATAAAAAGGCAGAAATTATTGTAATTTGATGCAAGTCACAGACTAAATTTAGGGGTGCATGTGAGTTTGTATTCAGTGGTCAGTCTGTATTCACATTCTGGACATAAATTAACATGTCTTTGTTTTTTTTTTTAACTTTCAGAGGCCTGTTCAAGGAAGATTTCTGATGGTGACATCTTTCCGGTGGAATGCATACTCACACTTCTAAAAGGAGCTGAGGTTTTCTGGAGGAAAGGAAATCATGCATTTGACCTACTACCCACAAAACGCAAAATACAACCGCAGCAGTAATCCTACTTTCACCAGAGGGTGAGATACATAAATCGGTCTTTTAACATGTCGAGTCAACTAGATTTTTAGGGCAGTTTTAGATTTCAAAGCACTAAGTACCGTGTAAGGTTTTTTTTTTTTTACACTGGCTTTCTGAAGTATTCCTCAATGGAGTTACTCAGAGGAGAATCAAGATGGAGAATCAAGTGAAAAGAAACTCTTAAATACTAGGTTTTTTTTTTTAGAAAACTGGGACCTTACTATTTATGCAGCGCTATTTTGGAAAAGGCCAAATAAATTAATACGCTAGACTGGGAATAAATCTTTCCTCTGCAGTGGATTAAGAGAAACAGTACATTAGAAAAGAAGGATTAGGAGCACGCTTGGAAGATGATGACGCGGAAGTGGAGGTGCGGCGCAAAGTTCTCGCAGGCCTATGTTTGGCTGGGACTCGTGGTGGCTGTCTCAGTCACAGCAGCCCTGGAGTTTGACGGTCTTCCGGGCCAGTGGGTTCGCTATGGACCCTGGGAGGCGAAAGCCACCGGAGAGCTGAGCTTCACCATGAAGACAAACATCAGCAAAGCTGTAGTGCTATACCTGGATGACGGCGGTAACTGTGACTTCCTGGAGCTCCTGATCAACGACGGCCGGCTGCAGTTGCGCTTCGCCATCCACTGCGGCGAGCCGGCCTCGTTGCACATGGAGACGCACGTCAACGACGAGCGCTGGCATCGCGTGCTGCTAACAAGGAATTACCGTGAGACCATGCTGGTGATGGATGGGGAGAGCAAAGTGGCGGAGGTGAAGTCCAAACGAAGGGAGATGATGGTGGCCAGCGACTTGTACGTGGGCGGGATCCCACCGGACGTGCGTCTCTCGGCCCTCACGTCCAGCACGGTCAAATATGAGCCGCCTTTCCGAGGCCTGATCGCCAACCTGAAGTTAGGCGAGACTCCTCCTGCCCTCTTGGACAGTCAGGGGGTGAAGAACGATCTGGAATACCTGTGTACCAAACAAAATCCCTGCAGCAACGGAGGACGCTGCTCCATTCAGGAGAGCGAGGTGATGTGCGACTGCTCCAATACCGGCTACAAAGGCAAATACTGCACTGAAGGTAAGCAAGATGATGTGCCTTACATAACATGAAGATGTTCTTATCATGTCAAGGTAAAATGTTTGCTTTTAAGGAACTCAAGGGCTCAAGAGTTGGAAATTATTAAGCATTATCTGATCTGGCCTGCCTGTTTCCAAATAGTTTGGTTGAGTGTTTCTTATCTTCTTCCTCTGCACTTAAACTACAGTTTGTCTGCAAAAATATTTGCAATATCTGAAAGTAGACCGGTGTATGTGCAGGAGACTGCTGAAACTTTTTTGAAAGGGATACAATCATGTGTTTTAAAGGAATGGCTCACCCATAAATGGAAATCACATTGGTTTTAAATGACATCTGGGTGGGTTTTTTTCTTTTTCTCTGGAACGTAAAAGGAAAAATGTAGAATAATGTTCTGGTTCCTCTTTTCAGAGAGTTACATTTGAATTCCAAGCTTCAAAAAGGATGCAGAAGCAGCCAAATGAATTGCGTGCTTTTATTTCCAAGTCTTCTGAAGTAGTCATATGTGAGCTTTGTGATGAACAGACTCAAATTAAGATACTCTGATGATCTTCTTCTCCAGTGAACTGTTATCCACTGTGATGTGTGACCTGATCAGTGAACCAGTGTGTTGAAGTTTAGGGCAGATGTCAAAATTTTGGTCTGTTTCTCACACAGAGCTATTGTATGAATTAAGAAGACTAAGAATGTAGCACACAAGTCGGATGGACATCTTATATGCTTTTATGGTGCTTTTTTATCATTTTGGTGCTTGATGACTCCAATCCAATTTCACTTTTGTTATACTGACAAGAGTGTCAAGGATGTTCTTCAAAAAAAAAAAAAAAAAAGGAAAAAGTCATACAGCATTGGAGGGCAAGTAAAACATTTTTTTTTTTAGTTGAACCCTTCCTTTAAAGTTGTGGTGAAACGTAAATATCGACAGATCTTTTCTTCTGTAATGTGACGTACATCCTAGTGTAACAGAAAAATTGTAGGGCGGGGACTGATTTTGAAATGTGGGCATTGCACTCAAAAATGGTAGATGAAGAATGTGAGCTTGCAGGTTTAAAAGTGTATGTAGTTTTTGCGGCACCTAGCGGTATTACAAGAATAAAGCATATTTTCAAACAACCTTGCAAACGCCCATTTCACACTTCATGCCTGCCCCAACTCTTACCGGCTCTTGTGAAGGCATGTCTCAACAGGTAAAAGTATATTTTAATAAAAGGTCCAACATATTAGTTATACTTTTAGCTGTGTTGCTATGTGTCATGAATAAGCAAGTTAGTAGGCCAACACTCTGTCTGGAGCGAACGCATGTTAATTATGATGAAAAATGTTTGTTGACTAGCCTTTTTCTTGTGACTATGACGAGACGTCAATACGTTTACTAAGCGATAACTGTAATAACTTTGTTGACAAAAAAATACGAGACTAAAATGTAGTGAAAAAAAAAAAAAACCTTTACTTGGCGTGCTCAGTTGGGGACACCTAAATTTTTCAACTAAACATCGAAATAAATCTAATTAATAAACTAAATTAACCATTTAAACTAAATTACTGATCTAATTATTGATCTAAAGCCCACACTGTCACTGTATGATAATTGAAATGAACTGATGACATCAGCGTTTTTCCAGAATGGCTATACAGCTGAATAAAATTATGCTGCATTATTTTCCTGTTTAACACTGTAAAGCTGCTTTGAAACAATCTACATTGTTAAAAGCGCTATATAAATAAAGTTGACTTGACTTTACCAAAACACTGTTTTTGTCAGGGGAAAAAAGAGACCAAATATTACAGACTGCTGTACAAGCCTCTACTACAAGCTTTCATGTTTAAACTTGCCAGATGTCAAGACTTTAAATCCCCCAATCAGAGCTTCTCTGTTAAAAGGGTCCATAATCTTTGCAATCTGGCAACCATGTGCACTCGCTCTCTCTACACTGCGAACAGCCAATGATAACGCAGACAAACAAGTAAGCTGGAGTTTAATGATCTCCAGTTTAGATATTCTGCTTAAATGAATGTGTCATTCAGCCAGTCTGTGTTCTGTCACGACTCACAAACCGCTTGCGCTGTTTACTGTGACTAAATCGACGATCAAACGTTCTCAGTGTTGAACTTGAACGAATACAAACATGGATCTCGACTATATTGATTGCTTTTTTGCTGTTGTTTTAATAGTAATTCCAAATTACATTAATGGTTTTCTTGTTTTACCAGTTTTCATCATAAAGACATGTATGTTCATTTACATGATAAATAGCCTATAATAAATCAGTACACTAGATGTGGTCAAGTGCTTATAGGTGAAAGTGCTATAATTCTGATTAAATGTAAAAATACATTAATGAATTTCAATTTAGAGCAACAAAAAAAAACAACAAAAATCATTATCAGTTTATCCGTTATGCAACATGACGAAAATGTTTTCATGAACTAAAACTAGACTAAAATGCTCAGACATTTGGTCGACTAAAACTGGACTAAACAAATACAGGACCAGGTAAATATGAATATAGACTAAATATGATAACTAAAACATATATATTTGACACGGGATTCAGACTAAATAAAAAAAATAGCTGACAAAATTAACACTAACGTGAACATCTCGCTTATAATAAAACCATCCAGCGTATCTGCATCGGGCGCAATTATTTGACATGACGTGCCACAGCTGTTAAAGGCTGTCTATGCTGGACACATCAAAGTAAACATTATACATTTGTAAATTTGTCTGTCTGAATGGGTGCATGATGATAATGATGTATGGTATTGAGGCATCCACAGTAGCGCGTTGCATCACAATGCCTTGTGCGCTTTGATGTGTCCGTGACCTGTTTTTAATTATTTCCTATCTAAATGCGGCAAATTTTGTCTTGCACTTCTGCCACTGAAGCTGAATGACATTTCCCATTTAAATGCATTCATGGTTCTGAACATTGGCTAAACACCCCCTGGCTCCGCCCGCTACAGTAGCCACGCCTCAAAACTCTCGCTATAGGTGGAGCTGGAAAGAGATTGACGGGTCTGAGGGGACCTCTCTCAATGTTTTAATGGGGCCTGGGAGGCTCAATGCTTACACTTTTTATGGAGATAAACCCATGCTTACTATAGTAGTCAATGAACAATAAACTGGCTTAAGATAATGTATTTTAACATAAAATCTTACATGCTTCACCTTTTAAACAGATTAAATGATTTCAGAAGTCTGGCATGCATTATGACATTTTGATTTAACAAAACAAAACCAAAAAAAGAGAGAGAGAAACATACATGGATTAATTATTTACAATAAAATATCCATACTATGCATTTAGAAAATAGATGTGAATAGGGCACATTTTCATCATGCTGACATTAATAAATCACTGAAACACACCACTGTTTCAGATGGTCTGGTATTACACTTTAGCCTTTTAAAATGCTTTATGAATGTATATCTCTGGATGTAGATCTCATTCAATCAGGTTCAGAGGAATCGCATGTTTACAGCTTTGTAAAGGTACAGTTTATTTTACCAGTAAATATATGATTGATATGGTAAAAAAGCATCCCAAACATATGTGACTGAAAGATAAGGGCAGGATGGCTGGTTCTAATAAATGGATACAAAAAATTCAGAAGTATAAAGGAAAATCATGCTACCTATCAAAGTAAAAATCCACAAAATCGTGTCAGCATTATCACCACGAAACATCTTTAATTTTACATCAGTATTATTTTGCGATACCCAATACAAAGCACTAGCAAATCAAATCCGAGGCTCTCGGTTTGATATATTTCGCTACAAAATGATCATGCTTATCTCCATAGGTCTGTAGCAGAAGAAAAAAAAAATGTTTGCAGTTAAAATTCCAGCAGTGTATGATCTGTATATGTAGCATATTTCCGTACTAATTTGATGAAAACATGGACATGTGTTGGAGCATGGGAGAGCAATTTGCCATAGAAACTGTTCTAGGTGACATATGTAGACTAATTAGGGCCACTCAGCAATGTCTCAGCCCTTTGGAAGTCGCAGTCTGTCATATGGCGGTGCGGTGTTAAACCCGAGGCCAAATCTGCATGACTTCATACAGAAATATATTTGGCCCGTTTCTCCTCCTAATTGAACAGGCAGCGAGGACGGAGACAGTGGCAGCTCACGCTTGGCTTTTCACTTAATGCAGTCTCAGGTTACCCACTGTGTAGTCGGCAGGCAGCGGCGCTTTGCTCTGTACCGAGAGAAGCCAGTCCAGCAAAGTATGCTTTGAATTAAGAGGAAATTTTCTGGCGCTTCAAAAGAAGAGAGATATGTGGGATGGAGAGACGAACAGAAAAATAAATCATCCTGAAAGTTGATAGAGCAAATTGGATTTGACACTGGTAAAGGACAATATTAAAGGGAACAATTGGTTTTCGTACGCCTTAAATCCTTGCCTTTACTCCAGGGATTATCCAATCGGAAGACCGCTTTATCAAACACGGAGGGGTATTTCGAGTATTTCAAAAAATGCATAGATAATCAAGAGTCACAGTGTAATTATTATTTCTAGTTAAGTATTGATATAATAAATCCTCTGAAGAATTAGCAGAGACTCATCAAACGGTGGCGGTTAATTACACGCATGTCTTTTCATATTTAACAATATTCCCAGACTGTGAGTGGGAAGTGGTCTCCATCGCCGTGCCCTTGTCAAACCTCCCAGGTGAAATTTTGCAGGCTTTTACCCTCAAAGCTAAGAGGGCCGTCAGTATCAATTAAGGCTGCCCTTGCCACAATGGAAATCTAGGCCAAAGCGATATATCAGCGGTGTGTGCATCTTTTCTCTTGCATCTGCATCAGGCATGTTAATGAGGTCTCAAACCAATATATGAGCAGTGCATAAACTGCAGTGCTGGTCAGACGCTGTATCCCCACCGTTTCTGTGCCGTATATATATGCACAGCGTAAACAAAGGCCTTCTGAGAGCTCTTAAAATCAATACTGTTACCATTTTAAAAGGCACATAAGCAGAATTGCACACAGGCACAAGTGTTCCTCATTAACGGGAGGCTTTCATATGCCTGCAGATGACGAAAACAGGCTTTTACTTTTATCCGTTCATTTTCATAGGGCTGGAAGAGATTCTGCGATGTCATTTTATTCTGTGGTGTATCCTCATTGTGGTTTGAACAATCTAAAACCAAGCATAGCAAGCAAAAATAATATACTCATAAACTCATAAATTATAGCAAAAGGGGCCCTCTCCTCTCCTCTCCTCTCCTCTCCTCTCCTCTCCTCTCCTCTCCTCTCCTCTCCTCTCCTCTCCTCTCCTCTCCTCTCCTCTCCTCTCCTCTCCTCTCCTCTCCTCTCCTCTCCTCTCCTCTCCTCTCCTCTCCTCTTCATCCTCTCCTCTCCTCTTCATCCTCTCCTCTCCTCTTCATCCTCTCCTCTCCTCTTCATCCTCTCCTCTCCTCTTCATCCTCTCCTCTCCTCTTCATCCTCTCCTCTCCTCTTCATCCTCTCCTCTCCTCTTCCATCCTCTCCTCTCCTCTTCCATCCTCTCCTCATCCATCCTCTCCTCTCCTCTTCCATCCTCTCCTCTCCTCTTCCATCCTCTCCTCTCCTCTCCTCTCCTCATCCATCCTCTCCTCTCCTCTTCCATCCTCTCCTCTCCTCTTCCATCCTCTCCTCTTCCATCCTCTCCTCTCCTCTTCCATCCTCTCCTCCCCTCTTCCATCCTCTCCTCTCCTCTTCCATCCTCTCCTCATCCATCCTCTCCTCTCCTCTTCCATCCTCTCCTCTCCTCTTCCATCCTCTCCTCTCCTCTCCTCTCCTCATCCATCCTCTCCTCTCCTCTTCCATCCTCTCCTCTTCCATCCTCTCCTCTTCCATCCTCTCCTCTCCTCTTCCATCCTCTCCTCCCCTCTTCCATCCTCTCCTCCCCTCTTCCCCCTCCTCGACAAGTCAATATTTATTATAGAACAAAATTTCAATGATGAAATCCCCAAAAAGTAACAAATGCAAAATAATGTGGTAATTAAAATAGACCTCAAAATAACCCACAGATCATTTTTATAGCATGTTAAATTTGGCACTTTTTGAGGGTGTCCCTTTAAATGCAAATGATCTCCTGCTCTCTGCCCCCTTTCAGGAAGAGGGCAGAGCTTAAAGAGCTCGTGTTAACAGCTCCGATTACCTCACACAGACACGCACTGAAAAGGTCTGAAACTGTTCAGCCTTTTATGTTCAGTCGGACAATGATGGAGAGACTCAAGAAGTGACAACATGTAGAATGCAACAGGATGTTTCTGAATGGTTAGCTGATGAAGATATGTTCTTTTAATCTTCAATATTTGGCCACTTCTTTAGATAGAAATGCTACAGCCACTGTTGAAAAAGAACACGTGGACAACAAAACATGCACAGTCAGAGTGAGGATTTCAAACTTTTATTTTGAAATCGCGATGAACAACAATTTGCTTATTTAGAACATATTGACGTATTCTCCTGTGTTGTTGTATGTTTATAATTGATGATTAGGTTACAAATCTGGTGAAATGGTGCAGGTTGCGTTCCCAGATAGACGTTATAAGCAACCCAAGCTCACAGCATGCAGAGATGGTGCTGAACAGTGCAACAGTGCATATATTTATTTAATTGAAACGCAGCTTTTGGGATTTCACAATAGCACTATGCTTTATTGTGATTTCTAAATGGTCTTAAAATCATATTTGCATATTTAGAACATATTGACGTATTCTCCTGTGTTGTTGTATGTTTATAATTGATGATTAGGTTACATATCTGGTGAAATGGTGCAGGTTGCGTTCCCAGATAGACGTTATAAGCAACCCAAGCTCATAGCATGCAGAGATGGTGCTGAACAGTGCAACAGTGCATATATTTATTTAATTGAAACGCAGCTTTTGGGATTTCACAATAGCACTATGCTTTATTGTGATTTCTAAATGGTCTTAATATCGTACAGCCTTAGAAAAGGGTCTAATAATGCGGTTCATGGAATGCGCCACTTCGTTTTTTTGGTTGGTGTATTGATGAAAAATGCTACCTATCAGTTCTACTGATACAGCAGTAAAATACACACTCAACTCCGAGATGCCAATATCGGGATCTCGTCACACCCCTAATATATGTTACCATGATTAAAAATTACTCATATAAGGTTTTGGTCATACCGCCCACTCATGCAGTCTAATTATTATTTTTATAAAAGCAAGAGCAAAGCGCTGAAGAGGTCTAGTTTGTATCAAACTAAAACCTTTTCATGTAGTGTTGGACTCTTTCTTCTGACTTCTTTTTACTCTGTGTGAGAGACTCAATTCGCGGAGGCTTTTCTTTAAGTGTACAGGGAACGAGCTTTCACTGTGAAAACAAGGCCATCCGCTCCCCAGGATTAAATAATGTAGACTGAGAGTCTGTCTTATTTATCAACACAAATTAGTCTGGGTTGCCCTCAACATCGAGTTGTGTGCCAAGGATGCAAGCATGTCTGTATTTCCCTTTCAGACAGGCATCTGCTGCCATTGTGCAGTTTTGTGTTTCTTTTGTGGCCAAAACGCAAGCGAGTGAGGTTAGCTACATTCATCCAGCTCGGGCTTGTGTGTTTTTGCCAGTAGCTGGTTGTGCGGTAATCAGCACCATAGTTTACAGTGCTTGTCAGAGGGCATAAGGAGCCAAATAATGGTTTACACACTAGGCAACAAATCAGCAAGTAATTAGAACAGGACATGGAGTCTTTTCAGCTGCCTTGTTAATTTTGCTTAGTGGCCATTTGCAATACAACACAGTCCCGGTCTTTTGAAACCTTATATAACCGCTTCCTGCGAGGAACAGCCTGAAATTTGATATGTTTTATTCCTTATTTGTATTGATAATCTTCTCATTCAGTGAGCTGCTCACTTGAAGCTGCTGACCTAATCAGGAGTAAATAATGACAAAATGTGTATTTCTGTGTAGATTTTATTCTTTTTTTTATTTTACCGATTAACTACGCGCAATAGAAGGAAAGACTTTGTTTTACAGTGCTGTTACTATTGGTGTTCAAATATCAGTTCCCTATATACATAGAAACTGACATCTATCTTTAGTGTCAGGAGGACCAGTCTGTGCAGGAGGATGAGAATTCATATAAAACTTAATTTTCCAACTCAGTGTCCCTCATGATTCACCCACTTATTTTTCTCTCATGCAATGAACACTCAGTGATCAGTACATCCACATGATCTGTCAACACACCACCTGATTTTCGTGGCAAGGTCAAAATGAATGCTAGCTCTCCTTCTCAGAGGGGAAAGGATCTTTGTGTTAGATATTGCTTGCATTTGCTTTCTTTGTTTAATAAAAGGAGCTTGTTGGAGCTTGTCAGATTTGCTTTTAGACCTAGGAAAGACAACCCAAATCCCATCCCTGTGCACTCAAGTGCATTTGCTGGTTTGCCTGTGTGGCTTTGCATTTTCAAAATCCTTATAGTGGAAAATAAAACCTGACTGCAAAGAGACAAAGAGGTATTGCTGGAATGCATGTTTTTAGGGTTTTCACCCACAAAATGTCAGCACAGGTTTACGCGTTACGTAATTCGCCTACTATATATAATTTGAATGTTATTGCTCACAAAATTAGTGGGAACACTTTAATAATGTCTCATTTATTAACATTAGTTAATACATTAACTAACATAGAGAAATACATGTTACAGTATTTATTAATCTTTGTTAATGTTAGTTAATAAAAATAAAGATGTAACAAATACGTTTGAAGGTGTCATGAACTGGCTTTTAAAAATGTTTTACACTGTTGTCTGAGGTCTTATGACGTTCGTATGGTTTTTACATTCAAAAACATCATAATTTCTAAGTAATTGGCTATTTTCTGCCCTGGTTTTGACGCTCTCTCAAAAAAACGGTCAGTTTTGATGGGCGTGCCGCATTGAAGACTTGGAAGTAAACGCCTACAGCTAGGATTGGATAAGATTTGCATATTTAATGAGTTACAGCATGAAACGGCGAACAAACGCACAATGTCTTGCGCACGTGAGCTGGAACTTCATTAAAAATAAAGTTCCTAATATTAGAATCTGAAGGAAGCTTATGCAGGGACTGTGTTCTTCCACAACCAGGCACAGCGCAATATATTACTCTCTTCAGCATGTTTATTGCTCTGTAGCGCGATCCGTTTAGCTTCACGAGTCGGTGGGTGGGCTTGAGGCGGCGTTTCATCATACGATGACGTCAAGGGTCGACATATTCTGAGATTGAGCGTTTTCTGGGCCTGGTGTCAATAAAAGCTTTTCTTTGACTAACAATGAAGTTTTCAGCTCCGGAACTTACAGGATATTCTTATATCTCGATTAACTTTTATATATCGTGTATGTGTATGTGTATGTGTATAGTGGAGTCCATGCCTTGACTGGTCAGGGGCAGGGCTGTTTTGACAGCAAAAGGGGGACCAACACATAATGTTATGCCTGATCGGTGTATATATAACATATAAGTGAACATTTTGTCCTCAAATTTGGCATGTTAGAAGTAGGGGTGGGCGATATCTCGATATTCAAAATATATCGAGATATTTTTTAAACACGATATGGATTTTGACATATCGTATATATCGATATATTGTTTATAATTAATTCTGATTCCGCCACTTTGCTTGTTTGCCTTCTCTGTGCTGTGCTCGCCCCCGCTCGCTCGCTCGCCCCCCGCCTCCTTGCTTTTGTTCCCCCTCCCCTCGCGTGTTGTCATGGCGGCGTCGCAACCAGCTCGGAGGCTACAGAACTCGTCTTAAAAACAACTGGCTCCATTATATGGAGATACTTCGGTTAAGGCGTCGGACGAACAGCAGACAGATGTCTACTGCCATGAATGCCGACAGTTGGTTCTCAAACACTTGATCCAAGATACAGTTTACCTAGGCAGCATTACTTTGCGAGACAAGAACTCCCGCGACTGTACACTACAGAGAAAGAGCGGCTCGCTTGCTGGAGAAGGTTACTTACTATGCCCTTGATTTGAGTTGTTTTATTTTTGAATGAAAATTCATTATTTGCATGCGTTTTTTAAAGCCTTGCGCGTAGGGCACCGAGCGCGCGCACTAAAAGCCTGTCAAACAAGTGATTACTGGACTAAATCTTACTGCGCTAATACTGTCAAATACACACAAGGTTAACATAAACACAGTCGGTTATGTCTAAAGTGAAAGTAAAATCGGCGTGTGTTTGTATATTAGATGCGTGAAAGTCTTAAATTGACAGCAGGGCAGCCTTTAGTGAACACGCTGCCGCTTGTCCTTAAAGGGACAGTTCACTCTAAAATGATGTCATTATTTACTCACTCTAATGTTGTTCCAAACCTGTATTCATTTCTTCTGTTGAACACAGACAGCTGATAGTAGCGATTGACATCCATATTATTATTTCCTACAATGGGGACCAGCAACTGTTTGGTTTCCGATATTCTTCAAAATATATGTTATGTCCAACAGAAGAAAGAACTTTATTCAGGTTTAAAACAACTTGAGCGTGAGTAATCAATGACAGAATTTTCATTTTTGAGTGAACTATTCCTTTAGTGGTTAATAAAATAACAAAAGACAAAGACAAAATCACTCACGGCTCTTGACTGAAAAACTAATACAGTAGCTTTAATAAGAATCAATGTATATTTTATAGGGAAGTCTATGTAGTGTTTTATTTTTACATTTATTAATTTAATTTTAAACTAATATGCTGCTGTACAGCTCTGAGCTGCCAGTGTAAATCTTTATAAATATATATTTATTTTATATTATACAGTACACTAGGAATGTGTACAAGGGTTTTTAAAAGTAAAGTTTTAAGTTTAAGTAAGGTTTTTCAAGTCTTAAGTAAAATAAAGAAAGTATTGCAATAAAAAAAATATTATTTTTTCCTCCTTAAGCTCTTGCTGTTCGACTAAGAATAGAATAGCAAAAATCTGATGCAACTAGCCATCAGAACCGAACCGAAAACCGTGGTAAAAAGAACCGTATTGAACTGTGGACTAACTGTATTGTTGCATCCCTACTTTGTTCCTACATGAACTGCCTACCTCTTTGCACTTCAATAAAAAAAAAGACTTTGTGTTATTTGGCATATTTGTTTTTGCAGTAGTTTTTGGGGGGTTATTTTTCCTGGAAAGATATCGAGATATATATCGTATATCGAGATATAGCCAAATATATCGAGATATATTTTTTGCTCCATATCGCCCAGCCCTAGTTAGAAGCAGGAAAAACGGGCAAGCGTAAGGATTTGTGTGAGTTTAATAAGGGCCAAATTGTGATGGCTAGACGACTGGGTCAGAGCATCTCTAAAACTGCAGCACTTGTGGGGTGTTCCTGGTCTGCAGTGGTCAGTATCTATCAAAAGTGGTCCAAGGAAGGAACAGTGGTGAACTGGTGACCGGGTCATCATGGGTGGCCAAGGCTCATGGATGAACGTGGGGAGTGAAGGCAGGCCCGTGTGGTCCGATCAAACATATGAGCTACTGTAGCTCAAATTGCTCAAGAAGTTAATGCTGGTTCTGATAGAAAGGCGTCAGAATACACAGTGCATCGCAGTTTGTTGCGTATGGGGCCGTATAGCCGCAGACCAGACAGGGTGCCCATGCTGACCCCCGTCCACCGCCAAAAGGTGTTGACTTGGCCTTCAAATTCCCTAGATCTCAATCCAATCGAGCATCTGTGGGATGTGCTGAACAAACATCCAATCCATGGAGGCCCCACCTCGCAACTTACAGGTGCCCGTTGCCTGATCACTTTTTCTTCTGTTTTAAAATATGGTCACATTTTCTTGTAAACTTTTTTTTTTTTTTAAGGTAATATTTTAGCTTTAGTGCTATTTGTCCCAGACTTTCAATCTTAAAATTTGTTTAAAAGTAAGTGCACTTGTTTACCAAGTAGAAAATGTGTCAGTGAGGAGTATGCTCAAGACATGAGTAAAAAAATGTAAAAAAAATGTGTTTTGTTTAACATGCAAAAAAAAAAGTGAAAATCTTAACTCTGTATTTACAATATATAAAATGTATTTTGAGGCCAGTAAAAACATTGGGAGAGCAAGTTAAATCTGAACTACTGACTGTGCCAACTGAAAAATAACAGTAAAATAATAGTTTAAGAATAATGTTTTTTTTTTTTACTAAAGTGTGCATTAACAATTGTGAGACAAGTGCTCACAGAGGAGATGTGTCCTCAGGCGTTTCTTAAAGCTAGCAGGGGACTCGGGTGGGGAAAATCATTCCAGCATTGAGATGCAGTGAACTTGAGAGATCAGCGAAATGATTTTCAGCCTCTCTGTTTTTTAATGACTGATTAAAAATCATAACTTGCACACTTACAATTATGTAGGATGATCAAACAGGCTTGTTACACAAACAGATAACAGCAAAAGGAGCTGCAAAAATAAGACGCTGGCTAGAAGCCATTCTGCAGATGAGAAGCTGTTTTGTTAAGTAGGTGACGCCTATATTGTTGATGTACTGCAACACCAGACTGTTAATTTCATATTTTAACTGCTGTGAACACTTTCTCTATAGTTGGGGTTGATGGAGATGCCTCGTCATATTTGACAATAGAGTTCACACTGGAGGACCTGATTCAGATCAAGAGAGGGATTAGCATCACTTCACTAAATAGAGACAGATTACATGCCACTCTGGCTTTTTCAAACCGTCAGGCTGAGATCATGCTAATAACCCGCGTGGCACTAGCCTAGCACGCTCATTTTGAGAAGCTCCAGACGCTGTCACCATGTCAGCTCTCACGGCCATGCTCGATTCATTACAATTCTCCGGGACTTTGTTGCCGTGACCAATTTGAGGGAGCCGAGGAGAGCACTTGTAAAGGTTAAAGCGGCCCTCATGATTTATGGGCGGCTGACAGTTTTGCATGGCCTGATATCCAGAGCCAAGCAAGCAGCTCCCACAAACACAGTGTGATTAAGAGATTTACTGTCTCGCTCCAGGCAATCGAGCAGCATTTGCGCTGAGGGTTTTGTGTCGTCTTTTGTCCCAGCTTTTGTTGTGCTTTCAGCTTCCCTTTGCGAACGTTGTTGCCATGCGCCAATGCCCCCCTCGCATGTAACACACCTGATGTATTCGACAGACATAGTCTGAATGACTTCTTAATTGATAAAGCAGTCCATTAAGATTTGCTTGGAAACCTCGGATTTAATTTGTAGTCGTTGAGCAACCGAGATTAGGAAAATGGATAATAGATCAGCGCTCCCTCTCCCGGGTGCTCGTTTACGCGCCGACGTCTCCATGGCCACATAATGATGATCGCAAAATAACATTCGCAAAGATTTCTCTTTAATTGGCTATAGGGTTAGGTCTCGGTTTCCAATGGCCATGTGGACGCCGCCATGTGTTCTCATTAGTGTTTTAGAGCGAATATTGTTGCCCTTCACCTTTTTAAGAGCAGCAAACAGCTCTTCTCACAGCTACTTTTTCCTCATTATCACAGTGGCAACAGTGATCTGACTCACCCTCCATGACCAGACCATCCAGCTCCACACAAGCTCCACCTCGCAAGCCTTTGACGTCCTCCCCTGACTCCTATTATTTCACCGTAAAGGCTTTTCCTTGCTTGGCCCTGCACTTGCCCGAGTCTGTCCTGTGGTCTCAAGTATGTCATTATAGTAGCACCTGACCTTTTGGCCTCCCGGAGAACTTGCTGTAGAAGCATGATCGGCGTCATCATATTCAAATTGTGGTTTTAAGTCCCAGATTACTTTTTGTCTGTACCACCTACCCAGATTCAATTATAGGAATACTTATTTGATTTATTCAATGAACTAGTATTAGTATTATACATATTATGTAAGTAGATAATATTTGGGCCAAAATTTATTAAGCTTGGGTATAGGATAAGTGTTTTCTCTTTCTTCACTTGAACATCTTACAGGTTTTTTTCTTGCCACAACCAATAACTAAGGGTATTAAAGTCGGCATGAAACAGAAGTTGCAATAGAATTCCCTATTGTGACGTACTGTATATCCGAGTGAAAAAGCTTCTGGAATGAGAAAAAAATGTAGGGCGGAACTTGATTTCATCCTTGGGAATTGATTGGATCGTAGTAAGTTGGGGAAGTTGCTAAAGGAGACAGATCTGAATGGCAGCTTGAAATCAGTTGTGGAGGATATATGGGCTGCGTTTACACTCTTAATGCATAGATCCAATCTTTTGACCATATCCGATTAAATATAAAAAAAAGAATAATAATTTGGCCCACCTTTTTACATTCACTTTAGATACGACTGGTATGCGATATCGTTGTTTACCTTAATTCCTGCTCCAAGTCATTGTCGGTGATTGCTTTACTATGCACATGGTAGACCCTGGGTGGCAATGATTATTTGATTAAGATAACAGCTGTCATGGATGTTTTGCAGCACAAAATCTGAATCGAATGGATATAGACCGGAAAATAACAGTAATTTTCGTTTGTTATTTTATATACGGCTTGTTAGATCTAGAAATCTGAAGTGAAATAATGTAGCGCTGCACGTTAATGAATTAATGAGAGAGTAGCCTAAAGGCCTGTTCACACCGGGACGATTTTCGCACGCGTTTATCGCCGACGTTTAACGCCTCGGGACTAAACAATGGGCGCCAATGTGAGTGTTCACACCGACGCGCAAAACGCCAGGCGTAAAAGCGTCATTTTATGGCGTTCCGATGGGTTCTTTAATATGACTTTGCAACATGCACTCGTCTCAATGAACGTCTCGTCTGCGTCTGCCGAACGTGACGTCTGCGTCTGCCGAGCGTTTCGCCTGCGTCTGCCGAACGTGACGTCTGCGTTTGCCGGGTTTCCAGTACATTCCACACAATTCATTCTTTATTATTTTTTCCCCGCCTATCTTCAATTATGTTTTATTAGCAATTAAGTGATTTTACCTTGCTTGTGTAGCTATAGCTTTTTTATTCCAAATACCAAATTTTAAAAACAGTCGCACCTCCAAATCCCTCCCTATGCCTTATTCCTCAAACTTTGGAGAAAAGAGTCTGCAAAATGAATACATGTAAATGTAAAAGAGAAAGACGAGCAGTTCATTATTATTATTTAGCATATAATTTAGCAGAGAATTAACATTTTATAGCCAGGGATACTCTTTCAATTCTGCCTTGGTTTTTATCACACTTAACATATTCATGTGCTAGAAGAGAAAATCGATCAGTGCACGTATAGCCTACTGCTTGAACTGAGACTATACACAGTAAAGTCACAAAACAGTGAGTCTATTTATTGATTGGGTTTCTTAAAATGTAAAAAAAAAAAAAAAAAAAAAAAATTGTAAGCTCTGTTTCATACTACTGTTTTTGCGAAAGGTCCGTTGTCATTTGTGGACACTAAACATTGCAGATGTTTAGTACCTGCAGGAAAATTACAATTGTACAATTCATTTCTTATTCCTGCTTTTAACATTTATTTCACACTGGTTTTAGTTTTCTTTTTATAAATCATTACTATACATGAATAAACAATTAAATGAAAAGATATGGAAACGTTAATTTTTAGGCATTAAAAATATGCTAAATGATTTATTAATCACCTATACTAAAAATCTATTTTAAGGCATTTAAGACCTGCACAGGGTGATATCAGTGTTTATGGAAACATTCTAAACCATAAAATGACTGTAAAAAAGGACTTAACTTTATATTAATACTAATGCAACTTTATAGTTTATACAACTTATACAACTTAGACTGATAACATGTAGTGCTCAACCTTGATACACGGGGCACCAAGTCAAATTTTGGCTAGGGCAGCAAATTGGTCAGGGCCATGGGAACCGGGACTGTTTGCATGATAAAAAGTCTGATTATAATAGTAAAACCTTCGTAAATGCAATTGAACAATAAGCTAAATAAATGAACTGTTCAATAACTAATAGGCCTATGTAAAGCTGAACATTAGGAATAAAAATATGCTGATAACTAAACAATATAGCATTCTAGAAACGAAACACTGCATTATGATTATGAATATGAATTATGCTGCTGTTTAAATAAATCAAATGAAATAAAGAAATAGGCCTAAAGAAATAATCGACGAACTACAGTAAAATAGCGAGGCATATAGGACATAAACTGTTTTGTGTTAATAATAGTTATTGCAGGCTATTATCTCGGAAATCAGACATTCTATTCTATTCTATTCTATTCTTTATTTACCAGTAAATGCGATCCTGATCGAGTTGGCGATCACTGTTGTCCAACTAGTGTTGTAGTAGGCTACATTAAAATTATACATGATAAAAACACAATAACAACCCCAAATATATATATATATATATATATATATATATATATATATATATATATATATATATATATATATATATATATATATATATATATAGGCCTATAAAGGCTATCAAAAACGTTTCTCCACGTATTATCTTTGTGGGATTAAACAAGAATTCACACGCATTTACACACTCAAATAAAATCACAGACGCAGACGTCACGGTATAAGACAGACGCAAATGTCACGTTCATTGAGAGGAATGAGTGAAGTGAAAGTAAATTGTACATTCGCTGACACACTGCACTGAGCCGTGTTGAGTAGCGTGTTATACTACGTGTTAGCGAAAAAATTAAATTATAACTTCACTGCTACACGTGAATGACGCGTAACGTCTGAGTGGACACTTCACTGCCACACGTGATTTGCGTGACGTCTGCGTGACGTCTACGTCACGTCTACGCCTCGTCTGCGTCTTAAATTGAATGGAATAAATAGCAGAATAAAAAAAAAAGTTAAGACGTTGAGTGAGACGTTCGTTGAGACGAGTGCATGTTGCAAAGTCATATTAAAGAACCCATCGGAACGCCATATCATTTTTAAAAAAACGCCTCGGGTTCGTTTTGTTATTTTGACGCGGCGCGTAAAAAACTGTCCGACCAATGAGATCGGCGCTTTTGTTCACGTGCCTGGAGCTGCTGAAGTGACAGTAAAACACGACTTGGTGGCGCTCAAGCACAAAACGGTCTTGCCGAGCACACATCGATACGACGAAGAAGTAGTAAGTAGACAAAGAAGAAGATCAAATCAATCAAATCAAATCAAATCAAATCAAATCACTTTATTTGTCACTCTACATATGCACAAGTGCAACAGTAGGTGAAATTCTTAGGTGCAGTTCCGAGCAACATGGTAGTCATGACATGACATGTACAACATTTAAAGCAGCATCAGATTACACTGATGCGCCCACAATTACTCACAGCACAGTAAACTCTACAATAAACAATAAATAATTTACACAATGTGAGTGTAGTTCTCACAGCTTTAAACAATATACACATACTTACAATATACATATACTTTAAACAATATACACTAAACATACACTAAACAATATACATTACGCTATAATAGTAATAATAATATACAATGTACAGTATAAAATATTATTCACAGATTGAAAAATTGAAATCCAAAGTGCAATAGATGCTGTATGATAAATAAATGTGTATATAATGTGTGTTTATCTACAGTGGGTTGTGCTGAGTGATATTCTGTCCAGTGTGTGTTATGATCCTGATGGGTCAAGAGTTAAGGAGTCTGATTGTTTGTGGGAAGAAGCTGTTCTGGAGTCGGCTGGTGCGTGATCTGATGCTGCGGTACCGTCTGCCTGATGGCATCAGTGAGAGCAGCCCATGGTTCGGGTGGCTAGAGTCTCTGATGATCCTCTGAGCTCTCTTCACACACCGCCTGACATAAATGTCCTGGAGGGAGGGAAGCTCACCTCCGATGATGCAGCTGGCCGTGCGCACTACCCTTTGCAGGGCTTTGCGGCTGCGGGCGGTACTGTTGCCGTACCAGGTGGTGATGCAGCCAGTCAGCAGGCTCTCTATGGTGCAGGTGTAGAACCGTGTGAGGATGTGGCGGCTCATTCCAAACCTCCTCAGCCGTCGCAGGAAGAAAAGGCGCTGATGAGCCTTCTTCACAACGGCCTCGGTGTGGACGGACCATGAGAGTTCCTCTGTGATGTGGACACCGAGGAACTTGAAGCTGCTGACTCTCTCCACCGGTGCTCCATCGATGGTGATGGGGCGGTGTTCTCTCTCATTCCTCCTGAAGTCGACCACCAGCTCCTTGGTCTTGCTGACGTTGAGGGAGAGGTTGTGCTCCTGACACCACCGTGTCAGAGTGTGCACCTCCTCTCTGTAGGCCGTTTCATCATTGTCAGTGATGAGACCTACCACCGTCGTATCGTCAGCAAACTTGATGATGGTGTTGGAGCTGTGGGTTGCCACACAGTCATGTGTGTACAAAGAGTACAGGAGTGGGCTGAGAACACAGCCCTGAGGGGCTCCAGTGTTGAGAGTCAGTGGTGAGGAGATGTTACTGCCCATTCTGACCACCTGGCGTCTGTTTGACAGGAAGTCCAGGATCCAGCTGCATAACAAGCTGTTTAAGCCGAGAGCCCGGAGTTTAATGTCAAGTATGGAGGGCACAATGGTGTTGAATGCTGAGCTGTAGTCTACAAACAGCATTCTCACATATGTGTTCCTCTTTTCCAGGTGGGAGAGAGCAGTGTGAATTGTTGATGAAATGGCATCATCAGTGGAGCGGTTTTTGCGGTATGCAAACTGCAGTGGGTCCAGTGAGGGGGGGAGAACAGAGCAGATGTGGTTTCTGACTAGTCTCTCAAAGCATTTGCTGATGATGGGGGTCAGAGCAACAGGACGCCAGTCGTTTAAGCAGAGTGTTTTTGACTGCTTAGGTACAGGAACAATGGTGGACGTTTTGAAGCATGTGGGGACCACAGACAGGGAGAGGGACAGGTTAAAAATGTCCGTGAAAACTCCAGCCAGTTGGCGCGCGCACGCTCTGATGACGCGGAGATGGGCTGCTAATGCTGCTTGCCAGTTAGCAAAAAGTGTGTGAATGGTTTTGTCCATATACATAATATGTCTATGGTTTTGGCAAGCACGTAAATACTGTCTCTCTTCTCCTTCTGTGTGACAAGCGAGTGTCAGAGGCTTAAAGTGCCGCAGCACCATCTTGTGTACCGGGAGCGCATCGACTGAATGTGCACGTTCACTCGGCGCAGCGCCAGTGAAAATCGCTTGGGTGTGAACACTCAAGACGCGCCGAAAAACGGCACGAAAAACGCTGGCTATAAGCGCGTGCGATATTCGTCCCGGTGTGTACAGGCCTTAATAGTGAAGCTTGTTGGTTGAATTACAGCGAAGTTATCATCACCCCATTGCTGGGAAATATAATGTAGCTTTCAGTAGTGAAGCTGTTTTATTTATAAAACCCACGGGGCAGAGGTTGAAAACCAGCTCCTGAATGTTTCTGTGCGTGCAATTTCTTTCCTTTCTAAAATTCCCACCTCAATAAAAAAAAGCTACGCGCGAGCGTATACAGGGTGGCACATCTGCTTCATAATACAATATTAATAAGCTATCTTTAGGGCTTTTCACACCTGAAATAGTTAACCCTGGGTCCTTCTAAACCCCGGTAATCTGAAGGTTATCTTGCTTCACTGCTCATAATTTACCCAGGGTTAACAATTAATTCTGGATATTCATAAGATTACGTTTCACATGTTCTTATTTGCCTATTTGCAGGGTCAGTGTCATTGATTGGATGAACGCAGCATGCGACCTGTTTACATAAAAACTTTAGCATTTTGTTGCTTGTATTGCCGACTGTATTATTGAGTTTCAGGGTTTCATAACGCTGGGTAAAAAGCGGTGCTAATCCTGCTCCGGTGCAGGGTTTTATAACCCGGGGTAAAAAGCGGTGCTAACAACGCTTCTAACTTACAATTGTGAAACGTTCCTTTACCCAGGGTTAAAAGTGTTGTTTAGAGCGACGATAATTCATTGTAAAAAGCCCTTTTGTGGGTAAACATGTTGCCCTTGCCTTGTGGTGGCTTGGAATTCAAAGGGGAATCGGATATTCGTGTTTAGAGGAAGGTCCAGATATTGGATATGTATCTGATTTAAAACCACATTTGGCAGTAGCTCAAATCGGATGCGAAAAATGTGGATCTCATGCAGATTGTTGTGTTTACATGTGTGCAACACATTCCGATATGTGTCAGATGTAAGTATAAAATCTGATATTTTGTGTTAGTGTAAACGCAGCCAATAGCCCAACCTCTGTCGAGACATACATCATGAAGAGAGGGCAGGGGAGGTTAACATTTTTTGATGAAAGATTGCAAGTGCACATGAGTTCAAAAAATAAAATAAATGATGTGCAGAGATAAATTATTTATAATAAATACTGCAACATTCTGTAAAAAAATAATTGTCAGTGTTGATTTCATGGTGTGGGACTTTTTGGACTTTCTTGGTTTTCTGAAAGAAAAAAAAATCGTTTTTCCCGTCCTTCTCTTAAACCATAAAGTACCAGTCATTTACACCACATCTCAGATTATGTATGATCTTTAATAACGTTCTATGGTGGAAATGACAGTGGTGCATGACATCTGTATTTTTTTTTTTGTGAATAAAATGTCACTCTTTTTACATTTTCTGTAAAAGCTTGATTGGTAGAGATACCCTAAAGGGATGTGGTAATGCGGAAAACAAAAAAAATGTAATTTGCTTTTGAGAGTACGCAAAAGCATTGCCATTTTTTCCATCACCATGTCACATGGCTTCGTAGATTAGAAATGACACAGTAAAAATATTCTGGTTGCATGATTTTGTTTCTTTTTCACATTAAAAGTCTAATAAAAAGATCTTCCACTTACACTTTTGTCTCAAGTACCCAAAATATAGAAATAGATTATTTCACTCTTTTGTACATGTAGTAATTCATATTTTTTATGATGTTTTTTCATATTTAAATAAAGGAAAAGGGTTAAAACAATAAATAAAAAAACTTAACATGAAAGACATTTGAAAATTGGAAAAAGATAAACGAAGGCATAAGGAATGTCTGAAATCACATGCTGTCTGAGTACATTAAAGTACTTTCTATAGAGTATGAATGAAATCCAAACATACTACATCTGCCTTTGTTGTAGTAACTACGGGTACTTTTTGCCTACTATTTTATGAATCCCACACGTATTGTTTTTCGTCTACTATATAGTAGGCATATTTGATTGCAGAGCTGATTGGAAGTTTCGAGACCGATTTAATATGACCTTCCTATAACAAAAAGAAAAAGTTGAAATCTGTTAGTTTTAATAAAATAAAATAAAAACCCTGGGAAATAAAAGTTCCTGAAGTTGAAGAAACTCCCATTTATAGATTTAATCATTGTATCTCCGAAAACAACACAAGCAACATGCATCCCAGCTCCCATGAGTCTAATCATCTAGACATCTACTATAAACAGTCATCTGCAGTAATGACAATAGCATTTAAGTGTATGACTTGATTTATGACTCAAACAAGTGGTGCTTGAATTTTTATCATGTTTTAGTCAGACTGAAATCTACAGTAGACAGGGATGCAATTATGAGCTTTTTAAAGTTTCTGCCAACAACATTTGCAAGGACTTATTGTATACTCAAGTGGTGGTATTTTACTTCACATGCCCCCCCAAAGATATCAAAAATGCTTTTGAGTAATACTCTTTACCCACTTTAAAATGACTTTCAACCTCTGAGTTTCTTGATGTACTTTTCTGAATGCTTGTTATCTTACTGATGCATATGCTTTTTCTTGGATGCACATGACGTTTTGCTCCTACACCTGAATATTCATGAAGTGTATGATTAGAAGTAGGCCTAGAATACTTTTATTACATTTATATTTATAGTAGTATGCATTTAGGCTGTTTGCCATGTAATGGTTTTTAATTTAATTGATTCATAATAGTAGGATTTGACATTCAAACAAGATACTTAAATATGAGCCTTAACCTAAAACCTCATCTAACTTGATATTTTGATAGACTCCCCTAGAAATTACATGCACATATACTGTCTTCAGCAATGAAATATATTATGCTCATTATTGTTTGCAACAGCAAAAATGTAAATTCTGTCATTAATTACTACCTCATGTGGTTCTCAAACCACAGGACCTTCGTTCATCTTCGTTCAACTTTCAAGGTCCAGGAAGGTAGTAAAAACATTGTTAAAATAGTCCAAATGACTCCAGCGGTTCCACCTTAATTTTATGAAGCGACAAGAATACTTGTTGTGCGCCAAAAACAAACAAAACGACTTTATTCAACAATTTCTTCACATCTGTGTGAGTCTCCTACGCAGTTTATATTGGCCAGCTCCTGTGTCATCATCACACGCATGCGTCGTGGTGCTCACGTGAACAGCATCGGCCAATGGTAAGCCGGCGTGCTGGCATAGCTCTGACCTAACTCAGAAGCGCTGTACTATATTTACTACATCAACACCGTAGGAGACTGACACAGATGTGAAGGAATTGTTGAATAAAGTCGTTATTTTTGTTTGTTTTTTGCGCACAAAAAGTATTCTCATCACTTCTTGAAATTAAGGTTGAACCACAAGGACAATTTTAACAATGTTTTTACTACCTCTCTGGACCTTGAAAGTGTTCATTAAATAGCTGTCTATGGAAGGGTCAGAGAGCTCTCGGATTTCATCAAAAATATCTTCATTTGTTCTTACGGTTTGGGAACGACATGAGGGTGAGTAATTAATGACAGAATTTTCATTTTTGGGTGAACTAAGCCTTTAATGACAAATGTTGTATTCCGTGTTGTTGATTTATTGTTCTCTTCTCCCCCCCGTCATTCCTGCTGCAGCTCTCCAGCAAGTTTTGGGAGGTAAGACCAATGTTTCATCTTTTCATATCTGATATGCAAGAGCTGATAGTGATGGTGGTGTCATCCTTCCTTGCATTGTCAGTTTGTACTGCAGTTCTGCTGACTGACACGAGTGGGCTTAAATCACTCACCTGCGCAAGACAAAGGGCAGATTCGAGATGTAATTGAGCGACACGTGCCGTTGTGCGTGGTGTACTAGCTATAAGCGAGTAAACTCTAGACGGTTAGAGTGTTTATGTTGTGGAGGGTTTTATAATGATCGGTCTCCCGTTTTGCAGGGCCAGAGGCTCGGGGCTCCAGCCCTGCAGCTTTTAAATGATCTCTGAATTAGATCTGCTGAATTAGACCGAGTAAGTGCAACCCAGGCTAGGATTAAGGCAGCTGGCAGTGGTCATGCAAAACCGCTCTGCCATATACAGCTCATGGGGAAGATAAATTGAACCGCAGTTAGGGTGAGAGCAGCGTAGGAGATGAATCCTGTAAGGCTTGACACTTCACAACTCACAAGTTTGAACGCTGGAGTAGATCCCAAGTATATATTATTCTTCCAACACCTTCTCTGTGAATGATAAAACTTAAACGCTACGGCTTGTGATGTCCGTCCTTTTGTTTTAGCTCCAAGGACCTCTATATTTTATGTGGATGGATGGGTTGTGTCTGAGGCCTGCAGAAATTCATCAACTCCATCTTGATTTTCAAGAGCTAGTGATGAAAAATGTCTCTCTGATCGAAGAGATCCATGATGCCTTGGTTATTTAAAATGTATTTTATTGTGCCTTGGAGCTGATGTGATGTCTGGGCTTTAAAATGATGATGTACTGCATTATTCAGCAGATGTTAAAACACTGTTAACAGATACACAGAAAAAATAATGGTGTTTTTAAAACAGCAAGGAGGAAATGGCGAAAACTGCCTATATAATAGTGGCGCAAGTCTGCGGTCTTGATCCGGTCTGCTCCATTTTAAAATTTACACTCACTGATGCTATTGAAGGACTGTGATCATTGCCAGTGTCTGTATTGTATTCATTCTCAACAGAAGAAAGTTATCTTAAAGGCCACACTGACGCTAGTGGATGACAGAGGCCTTCTTTTACAACACGTGCTTTTAGCCTAGACTTTTATTCATCCTCCGTTTCCCTTGTGAAGAGCTCAAGTGCTACGACTAGGCAAACATCAAATGGCAAGAACTGGACTGGGATGTGTCATATAAAGCAAGTGCTTGTGTCTTTATTGGATTAAAGCTTTCACACAGTGTCAGCACTTTGTTTCCAGTGCAGAACGCATGAAAACAAAAATGACACTGATTCAAGCGAACTCGCAACCATGCTTTTTTTCATCACCTTTTCTGGAATGTAGTGTGACATCTAAACAGCTCGATTTAGGTGTCCTATCAATTTGTGTATGTAAAGCATTAAAATTATGTCACATGGAGATTTAGTGACTGTTTGTGGATGGGCCTGTTCGTATCTGGGTGGTCACAGGAAGATGGAGATGTTGTAGCAGAAAACAGGCATGAGAAAAGGCATTTTTGTGTTGGGTCGGATGCCTCAACCATGTCACGGAAATCTGTACCGGTTTATGCTGGTATTTTCAATGATGGTTCATGTTGTTTTGGTGCTAGTCCAGTTGGAGGACCAATAAAGCTATTTGGTTGAAAACCAAATAAGCTAGTTAAAGTGGTTCGGAAGCATTCGATTTTAGTTAAAAGGATAGTTCACCCAAAAATGAAAATTATCCCATAATTTACTCACCCTCAATCTATCATAGGGTGTATATGACATTCTTCTTTCAGATGAATACAATCAGAGTTATATTAAAAAATATCCTGACTGTGAATTAATTTTATAATGGATGGATACACTTTTTTTGGGCTTCAAATTTTGGGCTGCCATTTACTGCCATTATAAAGCTTGGAAGAGAACATTTTTAATATAACTCCGATTGTATTCGTCTGAAAGGAAAATATCATATACACCTAGGATGGCTTGAGGGTGAGTAAATCATGGGCTCATTTTCATTTTTGGGTGAACGATCTCTTTAATATGCAGCACGTAAAACATTTCAGCAGGGGTTTCTGTTCAAATCATCATTATATTTTACACATTCATGTGTATTTATAATTAAACCTCACATTTAAATAGAAATTATTAGAAATTCATAGGTTTAATGACATTTTTTTATATTCAAGGATGCATTAAATAGCTTGAGTGACAGTAAAGACGTTTATAATGTCACACTCAATTTCTATTTCAAATAAATTCTGTTATTTTGAACTTTCTATTTATTAAAAAAATCTTTTTAAAAAGTCTGTTACTCCAAAATATTAGCAGCACAAATATTTTCAACATTGATAATGAGAAAAAACACCAAATCAGCTTATTCGAATGATTCAGAGAATGATAGGGATAAATGACATTATGAAATGTAATAAAACAAAAAACTATTTAATTGTAATAATATTTGAAAATATTACTGCTTTAACTGTACACTGTAAACCCTAACGCTCAAAATAATCAATTGGTTTGAGAAGGACAAACTTAAATTAAACAAATTAATTTAGTCAAATTACCTTTTATGAGTGTTTTGCACTTTCTTTTTCTTTCAAGTTCACAGAACTGATATATTTTAAGTAAACTGAACTGTTTCATTGTTTTGTTTTATGAAATTATTTATTTTAATTTAGAAGAACTGGGATTTTTATTTCCAGCATCCTTTGCCCATTGCACTCGAAAGGGAGAGTCAATTCTAAAAAATTAAGTGTTATATAATGTTTTTTGTGGGCGATTTAGTAGTGATTTTGTTATGCTAATGTGGAAGAGTTTCTGTTAATGTGGGTTTTTGGAGAGTTACCATCATGGTGACAAGTGGTGCATGTGGCTTGGTTTGAAAGCAAGTATGTTAAATGCTTTGTATTGCTGCACTCATTCAGCAAGTGCTATATCACACTATTGTTAACATGTTAGCAAATTAGCGTTACCTGAATTAACTAAGTTTATACTAATTAAAATTTTCACATTGAGGTTACATGAAAATGTTAAGTTAAATTAGTGTACTTACACATTTTAATTGTTCTTAACTTGAAATTTTTAAGTACAAAATAAAAATCGGCCAGTTCTGCTTACTTCAACTTTGAATTTCTTAACTTAAAAATTCAGGCAACTGTTTGCCTCAAATTGTTTGAGTTTTGCCAACTTATTTGGGTTCACAGTGTATTTTGATCAAATAAATGCAGCCTTGATGTGCATAAATTCTTTCAACCCCCCTAAAATGACCGTCTCCACTTTTTAAATTGTAGAGTTGTTTTATTCATATTTATTTATTGTTCATTGTTAATTCCTGTTCATTCACAATATATTAAATTCATTTAAACTTGAAATGCTAAACATAAATAAATATATTGCTGCATTTCACGTTCAAATGAATTTAATGTCTTGTGCATGAACGTGAAATAACAATGAACAATAGCACTTATATATATAAATTCACCTTAACCTATTAATAAATGCTGTGAAAATTTTTTTTGTCAGTTCATGATACTGAATTCATTAACTTGATAATGAATTGAACCTTCTTGTAAAGTGTTACCAACTAAACATCTCATTAAATATCAGTGCACCTTGTACAGTCACAGAAATGCTGTTTAGTTTCAGCATCTATTTTTGCTTTCATACATAAGACTTACAACCACCAAAACTGGATGTCAACAGTTTCAGTTTTCACCCAGTCAATGTAGTTGACCTTATAAATATGCAAATAAGAGTGTTAATATACGAATAACAATGTTTACAAATGTACAGTGTGAAATTTTGAAACATGACTACCCAGGATTAATTACTAGCCCTGAGTAAAGTATGAGCAGTAAGAAGCAGATAGATAACCCAGAATTACATTTAGCCAGGGTTTAAAACAAATCTCTAGATCCCTGCAGGACACTGTGTTTTAGTCACATTTACACATGTTACTTTGTTTCGAGGTCATATTATTTGACGGTGTGCGTGTAGACAGCATGTTTTGGGATATTGAGATGCCTCAGTTAGCCGTCTGTGCTCTCATGCATACCGCGAGCTTCAGGATGTTTACAGCCTTATCATGCCCCAGCTTCCATCCTTGGAGGAAAAGCTCTTATGTCAGTGCTGCTCACTTAGACATCGGTGCCAGTATTGAGTGCCGGTGCGTAATCCAAAGCTTGGCTCTTCTGCATCCAACTTTTGCTCCAGTTAGGCATGGTATGGCAGGCTTGACCGCAGTGACCATGACTGTCAGCGCCCCGTGAGAGGCGTGTGGGGACGTCAGAAGAGGGGGTACAGCTGGCTATGCCATGCCCAATCCTCCCAGAGCCTTAGTGACCTTGACATAATCCTCCATCTGAAGGAAAACCTCCAGGAGTTTGACTAATCCCCTCGCTGCATATTCAGGAGTTTTTTTATACAGTGCTGTGCAGGAGCTAATCAGAGATCAGGTTTTGATATGCAGAAGATAGAGAATCCGTTATGGCTCAGAGTTTTAAATGCTGAGCATTTACAAAGCATCTTGCCACCAGTAGCTTATGGGACAGTTCCTTTGCTTCCTGAGAAATAGTAGTATTCACAGATGGAGGCAGCAATGTGATTTTTCTCTTTTTATAATGTTTATGATCTTGTGAGTGGAGATAATGCTCTGCTCTACCATGGGTGTAGTGGATCGCTGTGAATTTGTTATCCATACAGATCCCGTCCCACAGTTCGGCACACATGGTAAATAGCGAAGATTAAAGTCAGCATGAAATGGAGGTTGCGATTTAGCCTTTTCTACCCTATATATTGTGACTTGTAACCGAGTGAAACGGTTTCTCTGAAACAACCAAAAATGTAGGGCAGTTGAGAAAGGAAACCCATGTGTATCAGTAAATTGGATCTGTGCATTCGGTCTTAATCAAACAAATAAAAATAAAAAAAGATAAAATCACTCTTGACAGAAATACTTTTGTTACTTTAATAAGGAAGGATACCCGAATACAATACCTACCAGCAAAACATAAAACTGTTTATTTCATTTGTATCTTTACCAATAGTACAAATAAACAATAAATAGTAAACAATGTTTACTTGTCTTTTAATAATGTTTGAAATTTATATAAGCTAGGATAGTTGTTTTTTGCTAAAGCCCTATTTGGACGGTAATTGTTTCTCGTGGGGTCAGAATCCAGAATGTCACTTTTTTTCTCCCACCACCCGCGTAAAAATCCCTGGCTGAAATACCTACCGTTTTTTTGACAAACACCAAGGTTGTGCTGTAATTTAATTGCCGTCTGAATCCACATCTCTGAGGTTTCAAGAATATATCACTTCAAAATTCACAGTTTATATCCTTTTTGACCACTGCAGAGCACCGTACGGTTCGCGATTCGCTGTAATTTGGATACTTTTATTACTGAAATGCTGGCAAGTATATACAAGAGCAATATATTTTATCACCGCTCAAAAAATAAACGACAGCAATTATATATGTTAAAATAACCAAGCAGCATTATGTTTACCTCATGTAAATAAGAGGCTGTATTAACTTATTTCCGCTCATTTCCATGTGGAATAAAAGGACATCCTTTATTTTAAGCATGTAGAGGTCTGTAATTTTTATCATAGGTACACTTCAACTGTGAGAGACGGAATCAAAAACAAAAATCCAGAAAATCACATTGTAGGATTTTTTAAATAATTAATATGTATTTTATTGCATGACATAAGTATTTGATCACCTACCAACCAGTAAGAATTCCGTCTCTCACAGACCTGTTAGTTTTTCTTAAAGAAGCCCTCCTGTTCTCCACTCATTACCTGTATTAACTGCACCTGTTTGCACTCGTTACCTGTATAAAAGACACCTGTCCACACCCTCAATCAAACAGACTCCAACCTCTCCACAATGGCCAAGACCAGAGAGATGTGTAAGGACATCAGGGATAAAATTGTAGACCTGCACAAGGCTGGGATGGGCTACAGGACAATAGGCAAGCAGCTTGGTGAGAAGGCAACAACTGTTGGCGCAATTATTCGAAAATGGAAGAAGTTCAAGATGACGGTCAATCTCCCTCGGTCTGGGGCACCATCCAAGATCTCACCTCGTGGGGCATCACTGATCATGAGGAAGGTGAGGGATCAGCCCAGAACTACACTGCAGGACCTGGTCAATGACCTGAAGAGAGCTGGGACCACAGTCTCAAAGAAAACCATTAGTAACACACTACGCCGTCATGGATTAAAATCCTGCAGCGCACGCAAGGTCCCCCTGCTCAAGCCAGCGCATGTCCAGGCACGTCTGAAGTTTGCCAATGACCATCTAGATGATCCAGAGGAGGAATGGGAGAAGGTCATGTGGTCTGATGAGACAAAAATAGAGCTTTTTGGCATAAACGCCACTCGCCGGGCTGGGAGGAAGAAGAAGGATGAGTACAACCCCAAGAACACCATCCCAACCGTGAAGCATGGAGGTGGAAACATCATTCTTTGGGGATGCTTTTCTGCAAAGGGGACAGGACGACTGCAGCGTATTGAGGGGAGGAAGGATGGGGCCATGTATCGCGAGATCTTGGCAAACAACCTCCTTCCCTCAGTAAGAGCATTGAAGGTGGGTCGTGGCTGGGTCTTCCAGCATGACCACGACCCGAAACACACAGCCAGGGCAACTAAGGAATGGCTCCGTAAGAAGCATCTCAGGGTCCTGGAGTGGCCTAGGCCTAGTCTCCAGACCTGAACCCAATAGAAAATCTTTGGAGGGGGCTGAAAGTCCGTATTGGCCAGCGACAGCCCCGAAACCTGAAGGATCTGGAGAAGGTCTGTATGGAGGAGTGGGCCAAAATCCCTGCTGCAGTGTGTGCAAACCTGGTCAAGAACTACAGGAAATGTATGATCTCTGTAATTGCAAACAAAGGTTTCTGTAGCAAATATTAAGTTCTGCTTTTCTGATGTATCAAATACTTATGTCATGCAATAAAATGCAAATTAATTACTTAAAAATCATACAAATGTGATTTTCTGGATTTTTGTTTTAGATTCCATCACTCACAGTTGAAGTGTGCCTATGATAAAAATGACAGACTTCTACATGCTTTGTAAGTGGGCAGATCTGCAAAATCGGGAGTGTATCAAATACTTGTTCTCCCCACTGTATGTATATTTGTATGTGTGTATATATTAGGGATGCTACAATACTCAATATAATATTGAACCGTTCGGTATGGCCTTCACGGTTCAATACGCGCTTGTGAATTGCGTTTTTTCCGATTTTGCATTTAATTAATTATTTTAATACAAATTCTATAATTTGCCTCCATCCCAATACTGAACAACGCAACATACATTCACATCACAGGTTAGTGGTGGAGTTATACTCACGGAACACTATAGTTATTCATAATCAAGAAAGTTCAATATTTGCATGCGTTTTACAGCCGTGCTGGTTAAACTTGCGCTTTTCTGAGCGCGTGCACTAAACGCCTGTCAAACACGCGATTACTGGACTAAGTAGTCTTACTGCGCTAATACTGTCAAATACATACACACAGTCGGTTATGTCTAAAGTGAAAGTAAAATCGCGTGTGTCTGTATATTAGATGCAGGAAGGTCTTAAATTGACAGCAGGGCAGCCTCAAAGTGAACACGCTGTCCTTAAAGGGACAGTTCACCTCTAAAATGATGTAATTATTTACTCACTCTAGTATTGTTCCAAACCTGTATTCATTTCTCGATGACAGAATTTTCATTTTTGAGTGAACTATCCCTTTAATGTTAATACAACATCAAAAGACAAAGAGAAAATCACTCACTGCTCTTGACTGAAAAACTTTAATACAGTAGCTTTAATAAGAATCTCTGTATATTTTATAGTGAAGTCTATGTAGTATGTATGTTTTATTTTTACATTTATTTATTCAATTTCATACTTAAATGCTGCTGTACTGCTCTGAGCTGCCAGTGTAAATCTTTATATATATTAATCTTATATTTTACAATACACTATAGGAATGTGTACAAGGTTTTTTTTTTTTTTTCAAAGGAAAGTTTTAAGTTTAAGTAAGGTTTTACAATTATTTAAGTAAAATAAATAAAAGAAAATAAAGAAATAAAAAAACTGTCTTTTTTCTCCATAACCTCTTGCTGTTCCTGTCGCTTAAAATCGAATAGCAAAAAACTGATGTGACAAGCCATCAGAACCGAACCGAACCGAAAACCGTGGTTAAAAACCGAGGTATGTATTGAACCGTGGACTAACTGTATTGTTGCATCCCTAGTATATATATATATATATATATATATATATATATATATATATATGTAATTATTATTATTTTTTTAAGATATTGGGCCCTATCATACACCTGCCGCAATGTGGTGCCAGGTGTGACACAAGTGTTTTTTGCTAGTTTCGGCCCAGCGCAGTTATCATTTTCATTTGGTGTTGCTATTTTGAGGCAACTGAAATCAGGGTTCCCACAGGTCCTTGATATCCTTGAAAGTTTGTGAATCTGAAAAAATAATTTCAAGGCCCTGGAAAGTTTTTGAAAATAAACATACATAGATACAGGTCCTGGAAGTTGAAAAAATTTAATTTAATTTAATTTAAATTTCCTAACCCACTAATGTGTTATTTCGCCAACACTTTACACGCATTTACGCGTTACTTTAAGTGTTTCCCGCGTGAGGTACTTTGTGTTGTGCATGGCCATGACTTTCACGCGCGCACGAAACTATTACGGTGGTACGAAGCTCTTTTCAATAAAATCCATGCAAAAGTTAATATCAGATCATTTTAGAATACAGTATAGGATTTACAGAATATTCTTCCTTTTTATGCAAAACAGAAATATGACAAATAGAATATCCGATCTCTGTCATATGGCCAAAAAAAAGAGCTTTTTTGCATAGTTGTGTTTGACACATGAAAACTGTAACAATGTATCCCAATGTAATCCAGCTCTTACTTGAAATGTGTCCCCACATTAAGTCTTTGAATTTGAGGGTATTGGACCTGAGAAGTCCTTGAAATGTCCTTGAATTTGAAGTTAACTAAGGTGTGGGAACCCTGTGATATAGACTGCAATATTTTTTGTTATTTAAAGAGCGCGTTAGTAATATGCGCCTATGGCGGGTCCACAACGTGCAAACACTTTGCTTATTACACACACAGGGACGCAAAGCAGCACACAAATGTTTTTAAATATGGAAAATTAAAGGATTAAAATGTAAAAGATTATTTTGAAGATTATGGGTAACCAAACAGTTGATGGACCCCACTGACTTCCATAGTATTTTTCCCCCCATACTATGGAAGTCAATGGGGTCCATTAATTGTTTGGTTACTGACATTCTTCAAAAGATCTTATTTTGTGTTCAGCAGAAGAAAGAAATGTATACAGGTTTGGATGGAACAGCATGAAAATTCGGTCATAATTTACTCACCCTCATTTTTGGGTGAACTGTCCCATTTTTAATGTAGCTTTTGTTAAAACCATAGTATAGGCAAACATTTCTTGCTGTAAGTGTTCTTAATGTAATTAATGGAACGCAAAGTTATATTAATCTAGATCTATAAAGATATAGATCTGATCCGTGACTCAAAAGCCGCAATATTATCCAAACGCACCTCTGTGCTCTACAACATGGCAAGCTATGCTTTTTGCTCCATCAAATAAAAATCCAGCACAAAAACTCTTAAATCTAAAGGGTTGATAAACCTTTAACATCTAAGGAACCTTTCCATTGCACAAAAGGTTCTTCCCATCTTGAAATAATAATATTATCTTGAATTAATATCTTAAAGTATTGATGCTGTCTTGAATATAATAATCTTGAAATAATGAGATGAGATTTCAATGAGATATTTCAAAATGATTTCTAATTATTTTGAGTTAGTTGTATATCATTATTTTGGAATCTCATCATTTCAAAATAAAATTGTGCTTGAATAAAATAATTAAAGCTTTGTTTTGAAATACAACACCTAGAAACCAACTCAAATATAATATGATTTATGTTTTTATTTTAAATAGTATTTCAAATTGAGTTTGTATCTAAAGGTATCTTTTAAAATATCTCTACAGACAGTATATCTCGAAATATCTAGATGCCATCGTGTAATAACGAGACCTCTCCAAATGATGAGATGCTATCTAATTGAGCATTTTTTTCCCCCGAAATAACTTTTTTTGTTTGTTTTTTTGTTTTTCTTGATGTGGCAAAGCTTACTTCAGAATTCAGTAAGCTAGCAAGCATAATTTTGCCTTGTTTCCACAGCAACGTAGGGATAGGCCAAAATGTAAGGATGGAATTATGTGGAGTAAATCCCGTAATTACTTTTTCTGTTTGGATGAATGTTATGAAACAGCAAAGGCAATATACTAAATGATATTTTTAGTTGAGTCTCTGAGTTTTACTATATTCACCAAGACATGCATATTAAATCATCCCATACATTTTGCAATATGCATTTTATGGGCCGAAACATTCCTTGTAATGGAAACACGTTAACCTAAACAAGCTGTTTTGATTGCCTGGCATGAATTATTTATGTATTTATTTTTTATTTGCTCACTTTTTATTATTCCTGCATGCAATTTGATCCTCGCTTGCCGTTTAAAAAAAAAAAACATATCTCCCCTCTTCCAGAAAACAATTTATGAGGTAAACATTTTTATGGCTATGTTATTGACCCATTTAAACAAATTGAACTCTTGAAAAGCACTTTCATCCAGATTAAGCCAGACAGGTGTAGGTGAACGGCCATGATAACAGAGCAGGAACAAGAGCAGAAGTATGAGAGTGAGGCAGGCAGACAGACAGAAAGAAACGGAAGGGAGTGGGTTAGTTGCGCCAGCAACGTCATACTAAAGGGAGACACGGGAGCCTGTTGCTATGCCAACGCAGATGGGCCACCGCATTTCAATGCAGACGTCCGCAGCAGGCCTCTCCACGTCAGACAGCGCTGTGCAGGCAACGACGCCTTGCATTTGCATTCTCCGAAAATAAATGTTTACATGAAGCATAAGCTCCTTTTTAAAATACCAACACCTCAAGGCTACCGCTGCTCTGTCCGCTGTTCTGCTCAGTGGGTACGCAGCCGCTCTACCTGTTTCATATTAAAATGTGCATTGCTGGGAGGGAAGTGAGACTTCTCCACGAGCCATTACTGTCCGTCTTTGTATCTCATGGTTAAATTAGCTGAATAAATCGTTCCCTTTCACAAATTGGAGAGAGCGAGTGAAATTGACAGTTGTGGGAGACTGACTGCTCGTCGGTCCCAAGTGAAACGGCTGAATGAAAAATGCCTTAATGCAACGCAGTATAAAAGTGTGAGGCCAAAATCAATTAATATTTAATAATTATTTTTGACTGTGTGCTTGTTCCTTTTAGTTAAGGCTGTTGAGCAAGAAATCTGAATGTAAACACAGTGTAAATGCCTCCATTTCACAGTAGAGCGGCTCCGTAAGCTTTTTTTCACTGTGCCGACCGTTGTTTAAATATTTGTTAACAAGGTGTGTGTTGCTTTTTAATTCCCGGGTGGTTGTGTGCTCCCTTGCTATCTGTTGATGCAGTTGGCTTTTTCGCTCTACTCCATTACGTCCCAGTTTGTAGGTAATTTCATCTTCATTTTTCAAATTTGAGAAGTCACTGTGGCATAAACTGTTATACCAAACAGATGTGACAGCTGTGATGTGACTAGTGACGGATGGCACTTTCATAAGCTTTTGTGACTGAAATTAGAATGAATGAGGCAAAAGAACACCATTTCAGGTGGCAGAGAAAAACCGCTAAAACACACGCAGAAGAAACGTCTGGATATGGGCTCATTTATAAATAAAAGTTCTCTTTATGTGTCTAAAAGTGAGAGAGGCACATAAATGATGCATCATCTTCAAAGGTGATGCCTCTTAGTATATGGGCATCATAACACAAGGTGTCACCTCACCAGACCAGATAACTACTGCATGAGGAACGACTTGTTTGCGGTTTTTGATAGATGGATGGATGGATGGATGAATGAAAGAATAGATTAGACAGAAAAGATGGATGGTTAGATTTGCTTTGGCCAATGGTTTGCTTCATTGATGTTCATGTTTGAGGTTTATGAATGTCACTCATAACCTTTATTAAGTTAAATTTGTCTTATTGTTTTGAAAATGAATTCAGTTCCATTAATGAGCTCTGCATAGCTCCCAAAATGGCCCGCGTTTAAGTGCTTTTTTTTAAGGGGCCATGTATATTTTAACTGCTCGTCATCACCATTTCAAGTTTATAACCCTTTTTCCTTCACTGGCATTTCAAATGTTCCCTTTTTGAATGCCTCTGCGGTGTGACAAATTACTTTTTAAATGTACAAATAGTCCATGTGCCCTCTCCATTAATATAGAGTCATAAAAGCTGCATGAATAACAATTGCAATTATAAAAGAATTAGCAAAATGCTCTTTAAAATTGTTTTAGATGGACTATACAGCACGTCACACCACAGGACATATCAGCAAAAAAGTATTCATGCCTGCTAACCCTTTTCTGAAATTCTTTTTGAACTTTGCCATGATAAAACATAATTTTTTGAGCAGCTAGCTATAGCATGCAGTATTGCATACTGTAGGTACTAAAATATAATTTGCTATAATATATGATATTATAAATGATGAATGATTAATATAAATAATATAAACATAATATAATATAATAATTTTGAATAGTCATATATTTTAATATTTTAATAAAAAAGAGCAAAGGCAATATCCCAAGGCTTTTATTTGCTCTAAAACACATGTCCCAATGTAGTGTAATATGAGACATCACAATAATGAACATGCGTGGTATTGTTATTCTGGGCACTTCAAAATACCGTGAATAATTGTGTATTATAAATGATTTCGATTTTTAGAATGCATTTTAACCTTCCCATCAACCCGTTAAATTTCCTATGCTGCGTGAAAGGCTGCATTGCCATTTACATTTGGCATTAACATGCGACCTGTATCCGGATGTTGTCCACATACACATTGAAAAGACAAGTGTGAATGCGTATCTGAACGGAATGTTATCCGATCAGCGTGTCCTGGTCCAGAGGAAATAGTGGAAAATAATGGACGGACCCAGTTTTGACAAGAAATTAAACATATTTCACCTTGACAATCGCTTAAAACTGGTTATTTACACTTACATGGTATCCTCTGTGCCATCTTTCATTTTAATTGTGCAACAATATCTGAATGAGGTCAGCGCTGCCGGTGTAAATCAGTCGTGAGATCTAAATGAAGAGCTGCACGCTGCTCAAGTTAACGTTACTTGCTGCCAGAGGATTGGAATACACAATGAATTTTATTTTTAATGTTATATGTTTTTATTGCTTGATCAACTTTCTGTAATAAAAAGGTGATCAGATTCTGACGTTTTCTGCATGTTACACGTAGCCTACAGTAGCCTATAGTAGCCTATATAAATGTTTGCGCACTGTCGCATCGGAATTAAATTTTTTCTCTGTTTCATCATACAACATTAATGTTGGAAAACTTAAACTGGTAGATTAAGTACCCTATTTGAGATGTATATATTGAGTGTATATGAATAGGCTACATCACAAAAATCCTGTGCTATGGGCACTGCCTTTTGATAGAGGTTAAAGCAAAAGTTGTTTTACACTCTGTGATAAAGTCCTATTACGGACCTCATTTAAATATTTTGCGGGAAACAGAAATTGATTGGATCACTGTGATCGGATGTTAATGCCAAGTGTAAACCGTCAAAGAGGCATGAATTCACTGATGGCGGAACGAGTGAAGGAGGAAAATGCACACTCTCTGACAGTAGATGGCGATGATGGAACGGCTGCGCTACTTTCTTTTTCTGAACAGTATTTAAATGTTTCAAACAGCCATTCAGATTTTTGTATTCACCATGGTGTTCATCACAGCATCAAACTTAATACTTAAAGATTTAATAGAATATCTAATTTTTAGATTTTAAATTAGTTATCAACTAAAGTTTTTAATATTTCCATAAAAAAAAACACAATAATACTGTACTTTGTGTTAGAGTACCTTGATAGTAAATGACAAAAAAACGAATTAACGCTGCTGCAAATGGATTTTCCTAATACAATGGCTGAGGGAGTGATGGCAAATTTGACATCTTTATCTCTTCTAACCAATGATATTGACCTCTCCATATTTTTACATCTTTTGGAAAGCCGTGAAAATGTTATCGTTGATTTTTGCTATTAGAGAAAATGCAAATACAAAAATTATATTTGCTGTCGTCTCCCATTCACTGATATAGAAGTTTACCCAACTATGATGACTTTCTTTGAACTCTGGAAATGTGAATTCATGAATACATGAAAAATACTTCTAACGCACGTATTAATCTTAATTCCTGCTAATTTTAACATTTACTAAAACTTTTTCAAAAACAATGTTGTATCTGTTTATATTATTTAATGGACCTGAGTTGGATGAACTAAAAATGAATAGCTGTATTGTTATTAACTAACATAAACAAAGAATCATAACTACTGCAACAAAAAAAAAAGCTCAATGAGCCATTGCTTCTTGTTAGATAATGTGGTAACACTTTACAATAAGGTTTCATAAGCTAACATTAGTTAACTACTTTAGTAAACATGAACTAAGAATAAAAAAATACTTCTACAGCATTTATACATTTTTATTTTACTAATGCATTATTAAAATCAAATATTGTATTTGTTAACATGAGTTAATGCACTGTGAACTAACACGAACAAAAAAATTAACAGCTGGATTTTTATTAACTAACATTAATAAAGATCAATAAATACTGCAACAAATATATTATTGCTCATTGTTAGTTCATGTTAGTTTAGTTAGAACATTAACTAATGTTAACAAATGAGACCTTATTGTAAAGTGTTAGCGATAATGTTAACGAATGAATTAACGTTGACTTAATGGGACCTTATTGCGTTACCTGTACATTTTGTTCTTTATAGTCCGTTTGAAACATTTGTATTGTTTTATTCTATTTAAATGTTTATAGATCATAAGAAAAAAGCTGTTAACAATAAGAATTAAACCTGTTAACACTTTTGTAACTTAATTCAATAGTGTGATTTGATACATGTATTCTGTATAAAAGCTTCAGCAATTGTCAGTATATGGAAATTTGATACCGTCACATGCCTAATGGATACTAATATAATGTGCTAATAAATTACTTTGAATAATATTTAAATATTTAATTGAGCATTATGTAATATTGCAATATATTCTCTAACGTATAACATTTATATTATATATTTGAATATTTAAATGGGTGGTTATTTATTGTCATAAATTAATAGAATGACTTTGAATAGTCGTATCATATATTTGGATTTTTAAATGAGCAAAGGCAATATCAAAATATATAACTTTGCTTATCTAAATATTATTTATAAAAAAAATTTAAATGAATATTCAAAGACAATAACCCCCTGCACTTGCATTAGTCTTGCACAGCGTTCAGATACCGCCATTGTGCTTTCCTTCGATATTGTCTTTGTATCATTGTTTACCGTATCCCTTGCGAGTTCACATATTGTAATTCTCCACGAGTTGCAGCTCTTGTTCTGTTCTCAAAAACCAAACCATCTTTTATCGTCTCACTCCCTTCATTTGTGATATTTTTTTTATGGAATTGGCTGCACAATGACTAGTAACTCCCAGTTACAATGATCTATTCTGCAGCCGTGTTATCTCCTTAATAGACTGCAGCATAGAAGTAGCAGGGCAAGCGAAAGTACCGTGGTAATTGTCAAGGAATCACACAGGAACATCAGAGAGAACAATGACGCTATAACTCTGCTTTCTATAATCATAATATTCCTTTGTTTCACAGAAATGAAACGCATAGGCGATGAGAGCTCCAAGCAGGCCCGGCCTCTTTAAATCCGGGTTTGTTTTTTCCATGTGGTTCCTTGGAGGTGCATTTGGAATTTGAAGGAAACATTCTCCCTTTTCAATTAAATATCGCCTTGAATGCGATTCAATTCACCAGAGAGCGTTCGCAGCTAATGTGTGGCATTCCTGAAGGTAATCATGTTCCTCACAACACGGAATAAGCGCGTAAATGGAGTTAATGTGGATTTTTCTGATCTTGTTGGTGTGCTTTTGCTTCCCAGTTTGTTTACTGCATTCGGTAGGAAATGCAACCTGATTGAAATCTCACCAGTTTCCTGTGCCTGACCCCACCATTTTGGTTGGCTCTCATCTGGATTTGCATAGCAATTCCTCCTGATTGTCTTGTGCTTTTCTGTACGACTCTCCATCACATTAGTCGGAGTAAACAGCAACTACTGCACCGTGATTACAGAACTCAAACTGCCGGATAATGGCTCCCGCATCGGTGTGTGTAATTGATTGGTATTGAGCTGTCAAGCTGCATACATTATTACAGCGCTGAAATCAACTTGCAGGCTTTTGTCTGTTAGTAAGACGATAGACCGTCTGGGACGGCTTGCCTCTGTGCGCTTGGGAGAATTTATCTTGGTCCCCGCTGCTTTTTATGAGACATTTCCCCACTGCTTTCTGATCTCTCTTTGCTATTTTATGAGACTGTGGCTTTCCAATGCAACATTTATGGGTGTAACTGCTATAGCATAGAAGCGTATGATCTAAGGAATGCTATCTGCCAAACACTAAATATGTGCTCCATTAGGAGAAAAAGCATTTTTTTTGTGAGCAAGTGCCTTTTTGGCACTTGTGCCAATTGAAATGCTTTTTTCCTTACCCTTTCCCCTCCCTCCCTTCTTCCTTTTCCCTCTTCAACACCTCTTATTACCCCCCTCCCCTGAAGAAGTGTGTGTTTATTTTACCTTCCTCCTTTTTTTTCCCTCCTCCCCTTTGGTTTCCTTCAAATTTGGCATCCGTGTTTGCCTCAGGATGTCTGTCACAAACTGCAGTCAAACGTTGTGACAATGCTTTTCGTTTCCGCCCGTGCCTTTTTTATGACCCTCTTATTTCTTTTTTCCTTTTTCCTGTTTTTTCCTTCAAGGTCTGGCGCACCTGACGTTAAAGAGCCAAGGTATGGGGCCTCTCCCATTTCTTTTTTTTTCCGTTTTTCCCAATTCCCCCTTTTTTGTACCTAACCCTTGCTTCCACAACTCATTTAATATACCTTTTTTCCTTCCATTTCTTTGTCCCGTTGGTTTCTGTGCCCTTTCATTCTCTGCTATCTGTGTGTTCTCCATGTGCGTCTCCTCACCCCTGTCCTGTCCACTGGCCCAGCCCCAGGAGCAGCTCCTCTGATGGCCACTCCTGCAGCAGGTAACGCTCTTACGCTCTCCCTCACATGTTTGTTTTGGTCCTGGTGTTGTGCGGTCACAAACCGTACCCAGAATGCACAGAGCCAGAGCTCTGCTGTCATTCTAGCTGTTTGGCTCTATTAAAAAAATATGAGTAGGTTTGATTTGAAAGCTGCAGATTGAATGCATTTGTTTTAATGTGTCCTAATTGTTTTTGCTTAATTTTCTTTCTTGAATATGGGTGTGCACTTAAAATGCAAATAATGTGCCCGTTTGAATGTTTCTTGCCTCTTCTTTCAGCTGAAGCGACTCATTGTGGTGCCTGATAACTGTCATTACACTATCTATTATACACTTCACATTCTTTTATCTGCATGTTCGCTGAATTGCAGTGTAGTCAGGCTAAGCTTTAAAACGGCAATTATTTTTTTATAAGTAGTCTACTGTGCTGCCGCTTGAAATGCAAGAACACTTCAGTCAGACATATTTATCTAACAAATTTAGACAGCACACTCCCTGTCTGCAGCAATAACAGAAGGCAGTTTGATTCCTTGATTCCTTCACTGACCTGTCAATCTTAATTACTTCAAGTGATTACAGGCCTATGTGAGATGAGCAGAGTTTGCTAATTGCGGAATTTGCTAATGATTGGTTCATGAAGCTCATATGAGGATGTATGTCTACATCAAAATATCAAAATACCCTATGTGACACACACTCACGTTCTTGAATATGTGGTTTACGAGGACTCTCCAAAGGCGTAATGGTTTTTAAACTCTACAAATGGTATATTCTACCCCCATACACTACACTGAAAGAAAACTTTTGGCTTTTTTTATTTATTTATTACAAAACAACATTTTAGTATGTTTTTTTTAAAGCCATTTGGTTTACAAGGACACAAGAAGTGTCCTCAAACC
Organism: Gobio gobio; assembly: GCF_949357685.1. Taxonomy (NCBI): domain Eukaryota; kingdom Metazoa; phylum Chordata; class Actinopteri; order Cypriniformes; family Gobionidae; genus Gobio; species Gobio gobio. Next base: position 24,714,309 of record NC_137107.1, read on the forward strand.
ATGTTTACGTTGTCTTTATACACCACATATATCATAAAACAAACTACATACACACACACACACACACACACACACACACACACACACACACACACACACACACACACACACACACACACACACACACACACACACACACACACACACACACACACAGAGAGACGTGCATAAAATATGTATTATTATTATATTTTAATGAATAATTTTTTAATTTGTGTTTTTAAAATATGTACAGTATAAGATTTTTTTTTTTTTAATCTAACTATCGTTCTGTCAAAAGTTTGGGGTCATTTAAGGATTTTTTGACTAAAAAAAGAAAACGAAAAATGAATCCTTTATTCAGCTCAGATCCTTTAAATTGATTTAAAAAAAAGCGCATGCCAAGACATTTATAATGTTACAAAAATTTCAATTTCAAATAAATTCTGTTCCTAACATTTTTATTCATCAAAGAATCCTGAAAAAACAAACAAACATGCGCAGCTCAACCATTTTCAGCTGTGATAGTTTCTTGAGCAGCAAATCAACATATTAGAATGATTTCTGAAGGATCATGTGACACTGAAGACTGCCGTAATGATGCTGGAAATTCATTTGGCATACAAATATTTAAATAGAGAGTGTAACACAATATTATAAAAGTATTTTGCTAAAATAAATGCAGCCTTGGTGAGCATTAAAAGACTTCTTTCAGAAACCGGTGCAAAATACTAGATTTAAATGGAAACATGATTTGGCAGATTTATAAGCCTTTTCAACTAGTTAGCACACATAAAATAGCCGTTTGACACAATCTTTCATTATAAGTGCCCCTCCGACGTGTACAAACACAAAGAAACACACACACTCACTCATACACACACAAGTTTAGGTTTTCCTCTTATTCCGCGGATGTCATATATTGAAAAACCTCAGCTGTCCCTGAATCAATATGTGACACGACGTGCTCCGTATTTTCATAGACAGAACTGTTGACTTCTCCCTCACTTACCGCATCTAGATTTCGGATGAGCTTTGCGGCTTCGCGGAACCAAATGTAGCATACATACATAACTCACACAGTTTCTGCCAGTCTCGTGTTAATCTTGAGTACCTATAGAGTAGTATTGCATCCTTCATATCTCTGAAGAGTCTTTATTTTTGTCATATTTATAAAAGACTGATCCGCTGTACTGATTCTTTCTGAAAATAGCCAAACTTGTGGAAGCGTGGAGTGGGCGTAGCTAAAGAGTCACGAGTACACACACCTATGACACACACAAAATACATCACGACAGTATCCCTGGATAATTTTCGATTCACTATACATTCATGTTGTCGACATTATATGCACTTGCGCGCCGATTGCCAACAAAACAGACATTTGATGCAGATTCACTCACCGCCTGCGGTTTCGACTCGTGACCGGGAACAAACAAACACACTTGCAGAACTCCAGGAAAAACAAACGTTATCCACAGTTTCCTTAACGCTGGGTTATTTGGGAAGCTGATCAAGGTTATCTTTCCCTCACAACAGAAACACACTTCTTTAGTGACATTGTTGATTTCGTGGTCTAAAAACAAAATGACAGCGCCGCCGATGGCTTCCATAACCCGAACAAAGCTCATTGATAGACTTGCTCTTGCTCTCACTCTGGTTGATGTGCGCACGCACTCATCCGGGAGAAGTGCCCATACAAGGAATTCCGCCCTTTATGAAGTCATACAGGGCCATGTTCTGAAAAAACTTTCCAAAACTTTTCAGAATCCTGAAGGAGTGTATTTAGCACAGAAATACTCCATTATACGTCTAACTCATTTTTTGAAATTCTGAGCATGTTTAGCATAAGATTCCAACTCTTTAACAGTGTAAATAAGTCAGGATGCATCAAATAGCATTAGACCCCCCTTTTAGATTTTTTATCGAAATTATTGGTAGGGACAAATCAGTGGTTACTGGATATTGGTAGGGACACGTCCCTAGCATCTCTCCTAAATACTATGCCTCTGATTTTCAGTATTTGAGTTTGTAATCTGGCAACTACAAAATACTAACATGCTGTAATTCATCGTGTTTGTTCATTAAATCTTGAAATTGGCTTTATTCCAAGACCTAGTGAGCTGCCTTGATGCCTAAAGCCTGCATAAACAGCTGCCTTACAAGACAGCATCCTAACCATAATGGATCCTCATAAGTGACTATCATTTGGAACTCTCTGCACATGCAGAAACTCAGCATGCCGCATAAATGAGACCGGAATCACAACTGATTCTAATAGAGTTTAGTTTTAGCTTGTTGCTAAGCTACTGCAAGCTACTCTAATAAGCAAAAAGTTCACACTTATTTTAATTTATAGCCTTTAAAATTTTTTTAAAAAAATAAAAATAAAAAAAATAAAAAATATATATATATATATATATATATATATATATATATATATATATATATATATATATATATATATATTATATATTAAGCTTTCTTTATTAATACGATAAAAGTATATTTTAATCAACATTTCTCTAGCCCTGTTCTCCATCATGGATTTATATCTCCACAATGCAGGCTGGGCTTTCTTTCTCTCCAAAGGATTCATGCTGTGCTGCCTTAGTATTTGACGAGTAAACAATCAGAATCATTATGCTGTCTAACTTTTGGAACACGGTGCCAATGATGAAGCTTTAAAATGCTGCCTACATAGGCATGTTAATATGTTTTGTAACAGAACGGTTGAATGGCAGTATGAGTGTCTCTCAAAACCACGCGCTCTGTCCACCTGAGTAATTTGACCTCAAGACAGTCAGGTCGTTTATATTATTCATATGATCTGAAGAGTTTCTTTTTGTCAAAGCATTAGAGAGTTTCCTAGGTTCCAGAGTCAGCTGAGGTCAAGACGAAAGACAGCAGAGAAAGAAGACTCTGCCCCTGTGGGCTCTGAAGTGTAATAGAGACTTTTAATTACAGTGTGGGTGGGGGGAATTCGACCCAGCTTGTTAATTATTAGGTACTAATGAGTGACCTTAATTACTAGCAAGGATGTGGGACAGTAGTCTTCAGTAGACTTTATTTACATTGCACCTTTAACCATTTAATGCAAAGAAAAAAAACCCCCATAACCCTATATAGAAGCCCATAAATCAGAAGAACGAGAGTAGCAGATGACCCAGCATGCCTTCTTTGCTTCCAGCCTTTGTCTTTTGAGCTGCAGCTCTACACAGAAAAACGAATGCAGCCTAGAACGCTGCTGAAAGGATAGGGGCTCATTTTTCTCTGCTCGGCCTCTGGCTGTGCTCGCAGATCAAACGTTCCGAGATTGATCAGTTGAAGAAAAAAGGGACTTTTTTTGGTCAACTTTGCTGTGGTCTCATATCGACTGCAAAACCGGAGGGAGTTTAGATGCCGGCCCTGATATGTTTTGCTATCACACAAAATATTTAGAACTACTGTAGCTGTTATCAACAAGAATTACAGAAAAAAAGCATCAACATTTAAGCATGGCCGTGCTGGAAAGCCCCGCATCCCCCGCTGTGCGTTGGGGCCCTGTCCCTATGGTGGACCACATCACAGATTCACCTATTTACAGTTACTAGTTACTAAAGAAGGGAAAATATCTAAGTGAAGCCCTGAGGATCGTAGAAAATAGTGTTCAATTACAGAAATGTAAGGCCCCGCAGGCCTTGACACATTGATGCAGACAAAAAATTTATTAAATACATTTTGCAGTTTGTTTTTAAATTATTAATTTTTTTTTTTTCTAATTTCGCCTTATCCCACTACCAGCACTGGTAGTAATGGTCAGCTCCTGGAATTAAGTTCTTATCAAAATCTTGAGTTAATTCTTTGTTCTTTCACTATACATTTTTACTGTGCAGACATGAATTTTGCTTAAAGGGATAGTTCACCCAAAAATTTAAATTCTGTCATTTATTACTTACCAGAACACAAACGAAGATATTTTTGATGAAATCCAAGAGCTCTCTGACCCCTCCATAGACAGCAATTTAATTAACACTTTCAAGATCCAGAAAGGTAGTGTAAACATCGTTAAAATAGTCTATGTTACTACAGTGGTTCAACTTTAATTTTATGAAGCGACGAGGATCCTTTTTGTGCGCAAAAACAAAAACAAACAAAAATAACGACTTTATTAAAAAATGTCATTCTAGCCTTTTTCAGTCTCCTACGCAGTTAGTTATAAATAGTGCAGCGTTTTCGAGTTCTACCGATGCTCTTCACGTGAGCACCACAACGCATTCGTGTGATGATGACGCAGGAGTTGCACTGTATTTATGTTTTTGGCCTTAATTCTGACGTTTAGAGGTTCTCTGATGGCATGTTTCGACATCTCGTGTCAGTAGCCGCGTTTCCATTACCCTTCAAATTGCGCAAATTGAAATTGCGAATTGAAATTGCGAATTGAAAATACGCCCAATGGAAACGCTTCAATTTTGCTCCCAAACTCCCATATATCGCAAAAAAAAAGTTCGAAAAGGAAATTTTCGCAAAACTGCAATGGAAACAGTTTTTTCGCATTTACAGGTCACCTGGTAGGCTACGGTCACACATTGCTCTCACATAGGGCCTACATATCATTTTTTTCCACTCAAGTATGTCTAATAACGATATATTATGTCGTTAAAACGACATATATTTTCTTCTAATAAGGAAAGTGGCATAACTTTATAATGCATATATCATTTATAAACACAAATATCATAACTATCTATAGGCCGACTGTAAATAAGACATATTCAAGAAATGTATTAAAACAGAAATACGCTATAGTTTCAGCCTTACTCAAAGGCCGCGGAAACAGGCCAGTTACTCACTTCAATCCATTCCCGACGATCTTGGTTTGCTTCTTATTTATTAAATATACAGCCAAATAGTTGATTAAACATTGATCAAAATTAAAATACAATTTATACAAAACGAAATTAATTTTAAAGAAAGAACTTTCTAGAAAACACAATTCACAAAATCCATGTCTCTAGTAGAGCCCGACCGATAAAGGATTTTTAAGGCAGATACCGATACAAATATTTGGTGATTTAAAAATCGGATATTCCGATATATCGGCCGATATATTATATTATATTATATTATATTATATTATATTATATTATATTATATTATATTATATTATATTAATTATATTATATTATATTATATTATATTATATTATATTATATTATATTATATTATATTATATTATATTAATTTTATATATATATATATCAGGGCTTAAAAACGGAAAAAAATATCAATCGGTTCACTCCGAGCAGAATCGATATTATAGCGTTTCCGTTTTTGCGTTCCTCAATAAAAATTACTGTTCCGAAAACGGTTTGATTTGAAAAAATACCGGTTAATAACGTTATTTTAATTTAGCCTATACTTTAAACAAATATGTATAAATTGACTTATTTTCACTCAATAATAATATAACGCATGGTAATTAAACTTGAATATTTATTTCATAACATTTTTAAAACCACAACAGAAATACATGCATTAATTACAAAGCATAAACAGCGGACCTGTTTTAATGGAGCGTTAGACAATCGAAAGTGGCCTCTTATGCCTAATTCTTTTCAGAAGAGTGATAACATTCTTTGTAACTTTACATAACTTTTTTTCAACACGACTTGTTTTAAAAAATGTATAAATAAAGAATAAATAAACTGGATAACCATTAATGCATCGTCAACTGGTAATTTCAAAGCAAACACTGCGCAACACGTCCTTGCATCACATAATCAAATTCAGTCAGCTAATAAAGCTTGATCATTTTTAATGCAATATAACATACCATTTAATACGAAGCATCAACCGTATAGAAAACATTGACCTGTATTGGCAATCTGAAAGACTATAGGAAAAATGTTTGATAGATGCTATTGCTATAGCCTACTTGGATAGGCTTAAACGGAATCCATAAACTAGCCTAAATCAGTCTATTTGAGCTTAAAGTCCGTACTGCTTATTTAAACGTTCGAAAAGAATGTCCTCCAATACCTGCGCTTTCATTGTAGACCTCAGCGGGGAAAGAAATGAACCTGAGGCATGAAAATGCGCGCTCTACACTGACGGTAGATTCATAGATGACTGGTGCACGGGCATTTCACTCACGCTTGATCCGTCAACGTCACATGCTGTACTACTCATTTCATGATTGGTCACTGCCAAATAAAATATCGTTAAAGAACGATAAAATAACGTTATTAACCGGTTAATGGTAATTTCAAATTAACGTTTCTGTTCAGAACGATTCAAATTGATTTTGATTTCGTTTTCGTTTTTGTTCCTCTTAAAATTTCGTTCGTTTCCGGTTTTCGTTTTCGTTCCTTGAACTGGTTCGGAGCCCTGATATATATATATATATATATATATAAGGGAAATCTGTTTACGTTTTTTACGTGTTTCTGTATATTATATATATATATATATATTTTTTTTTATCGACTTATATCGCAAAAGTTTTGCGCAAATCTGTAATGGAAACGCGGCTAGTGACTATTTCATGCACACAAATCAAGCGTAGCATTCTGGCGGGTCACGTTAGTCAAGCTCGCAGCAGCTGACTGTCAGCTGATCACGTCTACCTATAGGAAAACAATGTCTATCACTATAAGCTCCTTCAGTACTATCAGCAGCTATTGCGTTTCTTCGGAGCTAATTACCCTGCTCCATCCCCAGCTCCTCCTCTCATCCAGTCAGGATTTGGCATTCTGATTCCCCTTGTAGCAGACTAAATTCCTGAATTATTTTTGTACATTTAAATATTGAAATTAATGATTATCTGCAATACATTGTTGGTTCTGTTCTGTTTACCCTAAGGGGTACCTAAATCACTGTTCTTCCTGCTCTTATCCATGTTATGGTGCGTTCACACCAGACACGAATGAAGCGAATGAATCTGGTAAATTGTAAAAACGCACTTTACTCAATTTGAGCTATACATAGGGTGATATCAGGGTGATTGGGACACTTTTTCCAAGTAATCTCAATGGCAAAAAAGTGTCCCAATCACCCTGAATTCACCGTACTGAGACTACAAGCTAGTTAAAGCTGGCAAATTGAGCTAATTCGCCGTATTTTAAAACAATCCATGTCATCCATTTTGCAACGAGACGAGCCGGCTGGCAGAAGCCCCTCCCTTGACGCAAATTAGCGTCTTTTGTGTAGTGAATGTCACATGCGAATTAAGCAAATTTCACACGCGAATGAAGCGAGTGAACTCAAAATGTTCAAGCGTCCAACTACTCACGAATATCACGCTTTATTCGCTTTATTCGCGTCTGGTGTGAACGCACCATTAGGCTGCATGGATGTTCTTGCCCAGAACAGAACCATCCAAACTATACAACCCATTCTCACAAAATTTGAAGCATGATAAAGTGCCTTTCGCATCACATTAAAGACGTTAAAGGGACCCCTAGGCGTCACTATATCGACACGAAGGGTACTCCATAGATTTCAGTTGTTTGCCCAATGCGTCAGATCAAGACGCATTTAATTATTTGCATTTGCAACTAACCCAACTCCTACCCTAAACCTACCCACTTCTAAACAATGTAAAACACGTAACAGGCAAATAAAAGTTCAGTCACAGGTATTTATTGCAAAAAATGACCCAAACAGTATAAAAGTATTAACTCTTGTTGCATTCCAAGTCTTCTGAAGTTATACGAAATCTTCATGTAAAGAACAGAGTTGATCTTAATGTTTTAATAGCTGAAATGATGATCCAGCCGCTCCGTGAACACACTCATTCATATCTCATTCAAATGATACATACGACTCTTTGGCATGACGCAATTGGTCATGAGAGTTATGAGAGCCAATGCAATTTCACTATGAAATCTGACGTAACGTTTTCAAATTTGAATGTGTGATCTTTGGCTGATGGAGACGCTGATCGCTTTTGGGGATTTTCTTCACACAATGTATCTGTATCTGCCTGTTATATCCTGTATTTTATATCATATAATACACAAATGGGTAGGTTTAGGGATGGGGTTGGGTCACATGTTCAAACGTGTCTAAATAGTGTAAATAAATGTAAATAAAATTATGCTGGGTGATTAAATTGAGAATCACACTCCAACATGTCATAATGGCAAAATCATAACCCAATATATAATTTCATCATGACAATAACGTTCCCATGCCCAACTTGTCTGTGTATGATGGCAAAGTTTTCTCATTGAAATCAATAAAGCACCCTGCGCGTCAAAAAATGACGCCAGGGTACCTTTAGCGTCTTCATTGTGACGCGAAAGGCACTTGACCATGCTTCGGATTTTGACGCCTTGGGAGTGAGAATGGGTTGAACTATAATGCTTCTTGTCAATCATCTTTGACGATAGTGGTCCTGACAGAACGTGGTAAACTACAACAGGTAAACTAGTGTTGGATTGACAATATCGATTTCTTGTATTTAATCGATAGTGCGGTTTTCTGTTGATGCCTGAACAAAACTTACTAAGATGTAGTAAACATCTTATTGTATAATCGCAATAAGTTTTATGTGTTGTTACTTTTAATATTAAACAAGCTCTCAGCTTTTAAATTCTGTGTATTTTAATCACAAAATTCAAACAATAAATGCTGCTTTGGCTCTCTTCGATTCTGTGTGACAGATCGCTGTAGCACCTCAGTTCAAGGATCAAGTGCACATGAACTGATCATCCCTTCCACTTTACAAATAGTTAAAGCACAAAATAACCATGAATGAACATCAGAAGATGCATACAATTTACTAAAATGTATCATGTCTCATGTAACTTCTCAATCAGTGTTTCAACCGGGGAAAGATGTCAATACAGTCACTTACCATTACATTTAGCCTATCAGAAGCTATTCAATTTCCATAGCTCGTTAAAAATATCTCTAAAGAAGAGCACTTTGCTAAATATATGCTTGCTCTACATATTCATTATGTTTTTACTTGACACATTTATTCATACATTAAATAATGAAGACATCACAAACAGGTTATGTAAAGTTTACATTGGATTGACAAATTTGTGTAGACCCATTCTATTAATAAAAATATATATTTATTTGATAACTGCTTTCTGTGCAATTTAAATGTTTGTACACCTCAGTTTTTTTTGTGTTTATTATTAAATACATTTCATTAATAATTTGATTTATTATAAACGTTATGTTTGTTTTCAGTTTTGGATTTTGGCAAAAAACAACAAAAATAACCCCATATATATAGGGGAGAGCGGGGCACAACCTAACGCTTTTTGACTTTCTCAGTTTGTGTAAATCCACTTGGGCTTCAGAGTATTTATTGTTTCCCACATTAATTGCACACATGTCTAGTACAATTATGTGGTTTTGTTTCATTAATACAGTGTATACTTTTTTCTTGATTTACCCCGAAAGAATGAAAGTGAAATGTGCCAACATGCCCCATAGGTGGGGTTCGTTGTAACGTGGTGGGGCACATTGTAACATGACCAAATACTATATATTACCTGATATAATGAAAAAAATATACAAGACAAACTAAAATATTTTGTCAACAAAATACAATTATTAACTTTTTAAAATATAATAATGGCATTTTTTAATCATTAAAAATATAAGCATTTTTAAATTTGACTACAAACACATCGCTAAATACAGCTATACAGCATCGTTCAAAACATAATAATAATGAATAATTTCTGAACATTAACTCTCAGTTATTATTCACCCTTTTCTCATGGTTTCTCAAAAGAATTCATAAAAGTATAGAATATAATGGCATATTTCTAATAGGGGCTCATTGTAACGCAGTGCTACAACGCACCTCATCTGCGCAACTGGGATTTAAACCCGTCTCGTGTCTTCTGCTGGTTAGATCAGCATTAAAGAACTATCTCAACTGTTAAATAACAGATATAAGATTAAAATAATATCGGATTTGTCTTATTTAAAAAAAACAAAAAACAGAGATGAAAACTAAACTTAAGTAAGAAATTTACTTTTGCTATGGTAAAATACATGTTCAGTGATATCTTCCAGAGATATTTTAATTTTGGCGCTATTTTTTCTCTAAATAATGTTGATATGGCAACTACGTCCCCTTGGAATTATAAGGTTCTATCTGCGTTATGAGCAGTTTTGAGATATTGAGCTTCAAAGTTTTTGCATTACATATAGGAAAATTTATATGGGGAACAAGTTTCTTTCAAACATGAAAATAACAGGGACCCTAAATGTATTCTAAATATACAATATCAAAATCCTCTCAAAATTGTAAATGGGGATTTTTGGAATGGGTCAAATGCAGATAGAACCTTCTAATTCTAAAAAAACACTTTTCGCTTAGAATTATAAGGTTCTATCTGCCAAAACATTATTTGAACATTAAATATAAAAATAATGTTGTAACAATGTCTCAACATGTGTTGGAAAGTAAAATGTTATCCTTTCTATGACATTTATTTAATATTTTTAGTACTTCCATGTATTTAGGACATTTCAAATTAAGCAAGGTAAGTCTAAATATTTTGTCCAGTGCAGATGTTAATTTTTAGTACCAATATGGTGGGTAATTAAAAAAATTAATTTTAAAAATTAATTAACAGAAATTGTTCATCTTTCTTTTGTTTAGACAGAAAGCAGCTACTGTAATACATCTGAGCAGGATTTTATTCCACCTAAAGTGGGCCAGGTAAAATGGCTTTCTCTCTAGACATCAGTATGGCTGAAATAACATGCTAACGTTTATTGTTGTAATTAAGACCCCATCAATTAAACTGTTGACTATTTGACCTTTTATGGCTTAATATTGTAAAAATTAAGACCTTTTAAGACTTTTAAAACTGCAAGAAAACAGACATGCTTCAGCAAATTAATTCATAAAGTTTAATAATCATTGAAAAATGATTCACTGACTATATGATGCCTGGAATTCGGGCTGCTGTCCTTGACAAGATCGTCAATAAAATTGTCGATCTTGAGGTTTCTTAAAAACTTTGCATTGTGTGCCATAATTCTCACAAATATTGTGTGTCTGCGATCTTTCCTGTCGAGTAAAAAGCCGGCGACACGACCTATAAAGTTGATCCTGATTGGTCCTCTTCTGTGTATTCGAAGTGCTGATTGGCTCACGCAGATAGAACCTTATAGAGCCAAGTCAGAGTTCGACTTTGTAGATAGAACCTTTTTGTTTTTCAATAAAAAGTCCCAAAATGTACACAACTTTAAAAAATAACATCCCATAATGTAAATAAGTTGTCACAGAATAAGAATATGTGAATAACTCATTTTTGACAAAAACGTCAGATAGAACCTTATAATTCCAAGGGGACGACTAGTAAATACACTGAGTTTCGTCATTCTGGCATGTGTGGAAAGGGTTAACACCGCGTTAGGTTGTGCTCCACACTCCCCTATATATGTATATATATATATATATATATATATATATATATATATATATATATATATATATATATATATATATATATATATATATATATATATATATATATATATATATATATATATATATATATATATATATATATATATATATATATATATATATATATATATAATCTCTATATCTCAAATTCTTAGTTTAGCCTAGCAGTAGCATTTAATTTCTTTTTAGTTTGTAGTGTTCCTTATGTTGGCCAGTGTCGAACTAAGATGTTGAGTTGGTTATTCTACCCATTACATTAACTTTTATTGACTGTTAAATAAAATGTAGAACTGGGTCCCAGATGCTTGTGGATTATTTCTGTCAAAGAAAACTCCTACTATTGCTATCAAATCGGATCAGCAGTACGTTTGCCTGCATGTTTATAAAATGTATTCCTGCCGGGATTTTAGTCTGACTAAATGGAACTATAGTATATAAGCTACATAGCCTATCAAAATCACTACACATAGTCTGTATAATGAGATCAAATGTATCAATACAATGATAATTCACTGCATGCAAAGATAACACATATTTTTACAGTTAAACCAATTACTGTATGCAAATGTTGGAGTCGGTATCAGTAGTTTTTTGCAGAAGGTGCACAACACATTTTCTACATGACATCACTGCTGATGGGAAGGGCCCCATCTCATCCTTTGCCAGGGGGCCTCACAGATGTTCCACCTCATTTAAGCAACATCACACTCGCAATTGTGCTGCTCAAAATAACAGGTAATCTGTTGTTTCTAACAACAGCAGGTGCTGCAGGGATGATGTTTTGAAGTTAATATTGTCTTGCATTTTAGACAAAATATAGCTAATTACTATATTTTTTTTATTTCTTTATTTTTGTGTGTGAGCCAAGTGACAAGTCTGAGACTAGCCCCATTCACACATGCAGTCTTTACTGGTAAATTACCATTCAGAGATCCTGTGTGAACAGGCCTTTAAAAAAAAAAAAAAAAAAGGTAAATAATTTCTGGCAAGAAGTTGCAACATTACCAGTAAATTACTTGTATGATATTATGTGCTAACAAACCTACAGATTAGGGCTGGGCGATATGGCCACATAAATTATCACAATAAAAATTTTCATATCAGTTGATATCGATAAATTAAACTCAAAATAATTTTTTTTTTTTTACCAGGCAGATTTTCTCTCATAAGTGACATTTGTAGAAACCAGATCGTTATTTGTGGTTTTAAACTACTCTAACATGACAAACACTTCACGTTTTTTAATTCTTTACACTTTTCCAGTCATTTTTTCCTGTCAAAATTAATTTCTTAGTTTCTGCATGTGCAAAAGGGTGATTATCGTTTCTAGTCATGAAGCAGGTTTGTGTTTCTTGACTTTGATGACGCGTATCTTCGGCACAGTTTACAGTGCAGGCTGCAATATTAATAATATGACATATTTTGTCTCTCATAGCAATGCAAATTTGACAGTAGCTTGAGTTAGTGTGCAGATGTAAATTTGTTGGTAACACTTTACAATAAGGTTTCATTAGTTAACATTAGTTCATTTATTAACTAACATGAACTAAACATGAGCAATACATTTGTTACTGTATTTGTTAATCTTTGTTAACATTAGTTAATATAAATCCAGCTGTTCATGGTTTGTTCATGTTAGTTTACAGTGCATGAACTAATGTTAACAGGATTTTAATAAAAAAGTATTAATAAATGTTGAAATTAACATTAACAAAGATAAATAAATAAATGCTTTATAAGTGCAGTTCATTATCCGTTCAAGTTAACTAATGTAGTTAACTAATGTTAACTAATGAACCTTATTGTAAAGTGTTACCAATTTGTTTATTAACAAAAGCATCTGTAAAAATTGTAACAACCACATTTTTATATGGTAAAATTTAAATAATCTGACTGTTTTAAATGTTATTAAAATTAACCATGGGTCTTCCATAGTAGTATACATTTAGATCATGATAACCATGGTTAAAACCACTTATATAGCACCTCACTACCATGGTAAAATGTAATTATATGGTTTCTATGGTATTTGTAAGAAAAACAGTAGCCTAAATACATTTAGTATAAATGCACAAATGCTACAGCTTAATCACAAAAAATACTGTAATATATATGCCATACTCCTTTTAATATGTCTACTTAATAATGTATCGATATGTATCTCTCACATTTCTGCCACAGTGCCACATAAATTTACGTGAGAAATTCACAAATTTCTCACGAGAAGGGGTCGTGAGAAAGTGATTACGCACCATCTGCACTGTGATTGGCTGGATTAGTTCCACCTTGTCGTTGCATTGCACACACTACAAGATCACATGGTGATAATATTAAACAGGTTTGAAAATGTCACCGTGTCTGTGACTGCTTGAGACAGGCTCAGATAAAAGTTGTTTAGTGAGCTTTCCTTAAGCTCCGCTTCTGACATCTGACTGTTGTGCTTTTTTTCATACTACAGCCTAGTAACTGCTGTACTATAGTAACTACACTATGCGTCTCATGTTTCATGTACAGTATGCATTGCATCTTTTAAGAGGAAAAACACGTTGTGTGTTATCATTCTCTCATGCCTTATACATTTTAAAGGTCATTTCCAATGACTAACATTACAGAGTTTACCTATACTTTACACAAGTATTGCTTGTGCGAAGCAGTGGTGGATGGTAACTCAGTATTTTTACTAGGGCTGGGTAAAAAATATTGATTTCTCGATTTTAATAGATTCTCATTTTTATGCACCGATATCAATTCTTAAATCCAAGAATCGATTATTTGATCCTGTTTTCAGTGGATGAATGAACGTAACTTTGTAGAGCACCTCCCATCCAATATTGCAACAATCTTTGTGCCTCGTTACTTTTGATAAGATACAAAGTCTCAGATGTCAAATTACATCCATTTTATTATGAAAAATAAAAATACAGTTTGTGGTGTGACAGATCACAGTAGCGCAGCTCAGCTCAAGAGAAGCGGCAGCGTGAAATAAACCTTAATGAACGTCTTACTCTGAAGGTATGTTTAAAGATGAAAATCGAAAATGAAGACTGAAATCCCTATCACGTCACATAGAACCGCTCAATCGGTGTTTAAATTGCGGAAAGACATCAATAAAACAGCTTGTGAGGAATATGTCACGTAATGTCACATTTCCATAAACTCATTAGTTAGCTAGAAAAATGAACTCTAGAGATCAGCACATTTTGATAAATATATGCACCACATTACATAGGTATTCATTATAATGTTTAATGTTCTTCAATATTAATGCATGTTTGAATAAATTCGTCAAGTTATGATTGCCACCATTTAAATTATTTCAAAAAACAAATTGGAATAAAGTTAGTAATATAACTTTATTACTATAAAAACATCCTTGAGTGTAATTCATGTCTGTATTTAAATCAGTTAAGGTTAACCTTCAATATTATAGTAATGTACCAACTGACTACCATGTATAGTTTACAGCAGTATAGAATTCAAGAAAATTTGCTATGTACTGTAGTATCTTTGACAAACTCGAAGTAATGTGCATACGTCCATCTCGTGAATGTACCGTCTTCTGCCATCTTCACCCATTAGTCGCTTTTCCACTGGCCAGCGCGAGCACAGAGGCCAAAATCATGCCTTGCAGCGCTCCTGTAAAACCTGCCCTAAACACAATACAAAGGTACACCAGCAATATCATTTAGTCTTGATTTACAAACTTGGACACCACACACGGCTATTGACTGACCACGAACAGGTAATGACTTACTAGCATTTTTCATCCGTTAATGTCTCGCGGTCTTGCTGTTTTTTTTCTTCTGTTGTCATTTTTTTTTTTTTTTACAATACAATTTTGGGCTAAAAGTGTGTTGTAACGCAAGCATTACTGAACATGTAGCGAGTAAAATATTACTGAAAATTGATTAGTAATGCCATACACTACTGCGTTACAGCAAAAAGTAATATGTTACTGTAAATGCATTACTTTTGTAACGCGTTACTCCCAACACTACCGATATATATCCACAATAATCAATATTGAATTGAAATGGTAATCGAATCGAAAGCTTGTGAATGGAAATCGAATTGAAAGCTTGTGAATGAAAATCGAATCGAAAGCTTGTGAATGGAAATCGAATTGAATCGAATCGTGAAATTTGTGTCAATACCCAGCCCTAATTTTTACTTTACTGGAGTATTTTTATTTTAAAGAAACTTTTACTTTTACTTCACTACATTATAAAGCATAATATTTTTACTCCTCCACAATTCCTAATTGTTTTGTTACTTTAAACTAAAAAAATCGTCTAGTGTGCCAAGACGCGACAACGGTGTCCGATTCGTGAACAAACTGATTATTTTCAATGAGCCTGTTAAATCGGTTCGCAAATAGCATCAAGCGATTAATTCATGAATTGGACTGATCCAATTGCAGCTGTTCTAGAGTCAACAACCGAATTATCCGTTCAGAGCGAGTCTGACTGAAAATTTACCAATATCCTCGGAACTTGAGTGCAAGCGCGACCGATGGCGTGAAAAGTTAAACATTTACAATAATTCGGTTGTTGACTCGAGAACAGCTGCAACTGGATCAGTCCAATGTGGGGTCATAGCCTGGAGCAGATCTTGAACGCTGATCAGGGGCTGGAGTCCCCTCTGGACTCAGGACTCTGGATGTGAGACGAAGTCCCCACTGGACTCTGGACGTGAGACGAAGTCCCCACTGGACTCTGGACGTGAGACGAAGTCCCCTCTGGACTCTGTACATGAGACGAAGTCCCCACTGGACTCTGGACGTGAGAGGAAGTCCCCTCTGGACTCTGGAAGTGAGAGGAAGTCCCCTCTGGACTCTGGACATGAGACGAAGTCCCCACTGGACTCTGGACATGAGAGGAAGTCCCCTCTGGACTCTGGAAGTGAGAGGAAGTCCCCTCTGGACTCTGGACGTGAGACGAAGTCCCCACTGGACTCTGGACGTGAGACGAAGTCCCCACTGGACTCTGGACGTGAGACGAAGTCCCCACTGGACTCTGGACGTGAGACGAAGTCCCAACTGGACTCTGGACGTGAGACGAAGTTCCCTCTGGACTCTGGACTTGAGATGAAGTCCCCTCTGGACTTGGGACAGGGACTGGAGAAAGTTCAAAGGAAAATATCGCTGCTGCCTCAGGAGAATCACGAAAGGTGTGTGCAGCCCAAACACACAAAATGGGAGCACATACCAGGGAGCACAGAAGATAAAGGAACAACCTCCAGGGCAGACCATGCTGAAGCTAGTGGGCTTCAGAGCGCAGAGGCTGCCCAAAAAAAGGCTGGCAGACTTGAGAGCATAGGACTGGGAATGTTGGCTGCTCGCGCCAACATCAGCGGTGGATCTGCAACGCTGGATACTAGTCTAGTCCACCCTGAGATGAATCTGGTGGCGGCCATGTTGGCTGAAGACCCAGGCATGGTTGCCATGATGATTGGAGACTCTGACGTGGTGGGTACAGAGTGAATGTCGCGTTCCTCCTCCACGACACCCACAGTAAATGCGGAGCCACTCACTTGCAATGCAAGATCAATATAATGTTCTAAAGTCCAATGAGACTCATGCAAGGGCATGAGCGAACTGAGCGGCTCAGATAATCCCCCCCACCCCCCCAAAAAATATAATAAGGCATACCGTGTCCATTGAAGTTAAGTGTGCCAGTTCAATAAACTCCATGGGATATTCCTCAATCGTCCGTTTCCCCTGACGGAGGTGCATGATCCGTGCGGCTGGATTCATAGTTGGCTTGTCGTTTTGTAACGAATTGCTGAGAGAAGAGGCAGAGAGAGAATCCACTTGCACGCACGCTTTTAATTACAACACTCCACATGAAAATACAGGAACATCTGACCTAGAACACGAACACGATCCACCACAGAAAATGGCATACAACGACTAGCAAAACATAAATGAAAACCAAGACCTTAAATACACAGAGCAATAGTAGATCATTACCTGCAGGTGACAGTGACCTGTAATATGTAATATGACAACAAGGAGAGACAGAAACAAAACGGGAAGAGAACATGGAAACAATGAAAATAGACAAGGCCATTCAACATAAAAGTCCATACAAAACAAAAGACACAGAACTGGGATTGTGACATCAATCTGGTAATTTTACGGTAATTTGCCAGGTTTAATGTGTGTGAGGGGCTATTATAAATGGTCATTAACCAAAAATACTTTTTCACTGACTGTGTATTATCCACTACTTATGACATTCTGTAATAAAATATTTTTCTTTCTTTTTAACAATATCAATTTGAGACAATATCAGACTGAGAGAACAAACCCCTGTTTTGTTCCTTAATAATGTTTTGTATTGGATGCATTAGTGCTTAACATAATTTTTCCCAAAATGAGTTATGTACTAATAAGATTGATGTCCTCAAATAACAAATAATTTGTCTTTGGGGTGTGGTAGGGAAGGGGGGAGTGGGGGTGGCTCTAACACTATCAAAGGTCTGTACAACAGAAACATGAACAGATGGAAAGTTTTTTTCACAGCTTTTCTTCCGTCACTTGTGAAACTTCCCTACGCGATACTGCCGTAACCTTATTCAATGTGTCTATTCATCCAAAACTAGAGTAATGAGCGCAAGCTGCTAATTGGAAAGAGTAATGTGTTATGGTTGCAACAACGTTTCAATGATGTTTACTTTTCCTGAATTCATTGCACTGTAATGGTGCCTTGATTCAACTCCAGACACTTGAGTCTCCATCTCTTCAATCAAAACATTTCTAATTCAGCACTGCAAAATGTCACCTTCAGCAAGAGCCTTGTGCTCACCCTCATGACAGGCAGCAGTGCGGAGAGCTTTTATTTGAAAATAAACACATTTGTCAGCTAGTGGTTATGTTTTTGCTCTTCTTTTACCTTTTTTTGGGCTAACTTTCTGTTGCCGACATTGACAAAAATGTCTCTTACAAATGTTCAGATGCTTCAATTGGTCTGAAAATGTAAAAGTAGGTTTTGCATTTACCATGTCAGAAGAGATGTATATCTTAACTGTACACTGAACATTCAGTGGGGAACAAAAGTCTAGAGAAAATGCTTCTCTTTGTTTTATTCAATATTCAGTTTTGTATCTTTAAAAATTATATTATCAGCATAAAGAGTGAAAACCTGAACTAAAATATTAATATTAATATTAACATGAATCATAATTTATTTAGTATGCGCCAGCAGCACCCAATTTGCATCAACTCCAGAAGTTTGACTATGTGAGTGATCCAAAGAGCTCTTGTGTTTCAGTGGAAGCGATAACAAAGGACTTGGGGGTCACAAATGTAATTATTTGTAAAGCATCCAGATATTAGGGCTGAGTATTATACACACACATTTGATTCAGATTTGTTTGGATATAAATCAGGTACAGTACAGGGCTTTTCACACTGCGCTTAACCCCGGGTTATTGTATACTTTTAACCCCCAGGTAACGGAATGTTTTGCACTTTTTAAAAGTGGATTTAGCGCCGCTTTTTACCAGGGTGTGCCCCCATTGGTTGCGGTGGTAACCCAGGTGTAAAAACTTGAACGTTCAATACTAGAGCCTTTATGTAAAAACATTGTGAGCAGCATTCCTCCAGTCAATGCACTAACATTGCAAATATACAACAACAAAAAATTATGTTAACCCAGGGTTTATGAATGCAGTGTGAAATGGCAGCCTATATACAGGATTAATTGTTAATCCCAGGTAAATTTATGAGCAGTGTGAAACATAAAACAAGATAACCCAGGATTTTATTTACTCTGGGTTTAGAATGACCCAAGGTCGTCAAATAAATTTCTGAATTAACTGTATAAGCAATACAGGGAACCCTGTCAGTTCATTACAATAAAAATGAAAGAATACAATTAACAACAGTTCAAATTCATTTACTATTTATTTTTAGATGTACTGATCAAACCTCAAAGAAAAACTGAGTTACAAATATGTAAATTGTGCAGTAGGTTAATGCATTTTAATTGCACATTTTTCTAACTACTGTATTGAGCTATGGACATTGATTCGCCTGAGGTAAATGTAACATTACATAAAAACGTTGTTTGCAGGCAATACGCCTTTCCGTGGTTAAAACACAGCGTTTGCATGAGATATGATTCACATTTGGCTAAAGATAAAATTGACAGAATTAGAAATCTGAGATTTTTTCATATCATAACAAAAAAGCAACAAGCTTAGTGAAGTTTTGTTCATGTTCATCAACAGAATATATATGTGTATATGTATGTGTATATAAGCGCACACTGCAGTGCGTGTTTGTTTACCTGGTTAATTTACATTTGCACATTTTTACATTCTGTTTTCTACCAAAACCTCTAAATGAATAAGGGTTCCTTAATGAGAAAAAAAACTAACAAACAATAAAGAAAAAATATTTTATATTTGTATAAAACATATTTGATGTATTTATGTAACACCCAGTGTACCCATGGGGAGAAAACAGATGGCCTCAATGAATAGTTCCACACCCATTAGTAGTAATAACTGCAACCAAACAAATCCCATCTGAATGTTGCAGAGGAATATTTGGACCTGCTCCTCCTTGCAGAACTGCTTAATGTGAATGACATTTGAAAAATACCCTTTCACACCTGAAGATTGCATAATTGAAACCTTGAACACCAAAGAAAAATAAAGGTGCACACTTTCTGTCCATTTTACCAGCAGACTCTATCCATATACTGCTGCAATCAACAACAAAATCAGATTTCATACAATGTTAAAAAAATGTGCACAGAAAAACTTCTGAATTTCAGACTATGGCAATAACTTTTTCACAGCACTATAAACATAAAAATAAATCTATTTTATTATTAATATTGACTACTACTACTACTACTACCAGGGCTTGACATTAACACCTGCAAACCCACCATGTGCGGGTGGATTTCAGCTGGGGTGTGTAACACAGTCACTCCCACTTGCCACTTTGGCGGGTTGAATTTTATTGTAGTCTTCTCAAAAGGCATCTGTTATAATCGCGTTACGCATTATAACCAATCACACATTCTGTTGAGCTCATGAATGCAATGTCTAATAATCAGAGGCTTCCGGATTAGTCATCGCTAAAATGCCTGTGTTTTGTTCAGAGCGCGCTCTCTCTCACTGAAATCTGCACTCTCATCATAAACTACAAAGCAGAGATGTACGTGCATGAATATAGGAGATTCATTCATCATACAGTAATTGACTGTTTTTGTTCTATTTCAACAGCGAAAATAGCTCAGAACCATAGCGCATCTGATGTGACTGACAGGAAGTTGGCTTGACGTTGGACGTTCGATATTCGCAAATTTTGGGACCATCTCTAAAGTTACATATGAAATTGGTATACATGTTTCTAACTTCAATAGCATTTGAAGAAAATGGCCATAAACTAACTGTAAAGTGTTCATCTAGGTGTCAGGTATAATGCACACTTTTTTATATTTAATAAAAGAAACTGTAAAATCACATGAAAATATGGATATGTATTTCACTAGGCTACTGTATGGGCTCATACACAAAATATGCTAGATTTAAATATGTCATAGCTGATAGAACACTGATGAGAAAAAAGCTTTTTTTTTTTTTTTTTCCAGACAAGCAACTGTTAGTGTTTCTCGGTCTATTAAGGAGCTTTACACACAACTAAATAGGCCTATTTGATGACCTGTCATGTTATACATTTATTGTAGACTTGATTACAGTGGTCATTTACATATAGCCAACAACAAATTTCCTAAAAACAACATTTTGGCTAGTAAAAATGCTGAATGGCTAATAACTTTGGAAAACCACTAGCCAAAGTGGCTGGTGAGCAAAGAAGTTAATGTCAAGCCCTGACTACTGACTAATACATTATTAGTATTAATGTTGTTGTTGTTTTTTTTTAGCTATTCCTGACTATATTGTATCTAATATATAATTTTATGTTGTTGTTGTTGTTGTTTTTTAGCTATTCATGACTATATTGTATCTTATATATCATTTTATATTGCTTATATATGGTCACTCCAAGTTTATAAAGACAGACATCCGAAAAACCGTTAAATAATAATGTATGATTCACGTGACAAATGTACTTGTTTAACCAACAAGACTGCTCTCTTTATGATAGCTAATCTTGGCAGCACTTTGCCTGTTGTTGCCAGCTGGACTTAAAGTGCATACATTCATCATTTTCCGTGACTCCAGCGGAGGCAGACACTCATATGGAGTAGGGAAAATGTGACATTTACTAAAAGCATGTTTGTAATTACATACGTTAACAACAGCTCAAAGCCATTACCGAGGCAGCTTTAACACATTAACTAAAGGCTATTTAATGTATATTTACATTGATCTTGGCAATTTGCACCCTTCATATATTACTGACTCCATCTCCCCTGTGAGAACTGTTCTAGCTCTAGCAATAGGTACATTAGATAAGCAGTCCTGAAGGGATAGTTTACTCAAATGTAAAATTGTCATCATTTAGTCACCCTCAAATTGTTCCAAACCTGTATGAAACCTGTATGTTACACAATAAAATATATTTTAAAGAATTTTAGTAACCAGACAGTTGACAGTAGCCATTGCCATCCAAAGTCTATCCCTTTAAGAATGTGACTTTGAAAACCCCTGCTCTAAAGTTGGGATGGTAAGATTCAGCGATGTGCAGCAGTGCATCGACATAAGGATGAAATGCATCGATTGAAAAAAGTGTGCATCGGATACAAGTTGGCATTTGTATCGCTATGCATCGTTTTTAATGTATTTGTATCAGTACAATTTATTTCCACAATTTATTTATATACAATTATAAGTAGATGCGCTATACTTTAGAAAGTGACTAATAATATGTGACCAACATTTCTCAAGCGCATTCTATCATCACTATCATCACCACTGCTTGCTACTTGAATGTTCATTACACAAACGAATAAACAATACAGTGGAATGCTAAAAACTTATAATCCATCCACTGTGCGCGCCTGTAATGACTGAAGCTGTACTCCTTTGGCCGTGAATGCAGAAAGACACGTTCAGTGCCTGTGCACGATCCAGTGGACTTTTGTTTTCAAGCGCTCAATTCACTCACACATGCGCTGTTGTACATAGAATATAGATTAACATGGCAGAGGTAGAGCTGCATCTTCCACCAAATAATATATTACAAATCCAATGTTTGGAAGCACACAAAGTCAGAAGGTGCTCAAGTTAATTTATGATTTGCTGTCTGTCTGAACCAAATAAATAAAAGCGAACTATCTGTACCATATTGAATTGCATAGCATCATATTTTTTTCCATTGCATCGTATTACATTGAATCGCATTGTGTCGAAAATCGGAGCGCACTGCATCGTAATATGGGTGTATCACATCACATCGGTAGCCGCTTCATATGTATCTTTAATGTTTTGTATCGTTGGCTATAAATCGAGATTCGTATCGTGACAGCAAGGGATGTGCATCTATAGAGCAGGGATGTGCATCTCCATAACTGAGATGCACATCCTTACTATATAGATGCACATCCCTATACACTATAGGTACATGATGCCCCCCCATTCCACACACACACACACACACACAAACAATTTCCATACCACAGCATTACTGATTGTTCACTGCTTTACTACAATAATTGCTTAAGACGACTCAAATGAATAAGTGCTTTAAGTTTTTCAGGCAGATCTAGTATTCAAGTAAAATACTTGAATTTATTAGGCTGCTGCCGACATAAGGCACAGATCTAATTTACACATCAGTTTTCTTTCCCAACTGTTTATATTCACACCAGGGGTGTCCAAACTTTTTTTAAAGGGGGCCGGATTCGATATTGTGGACATACCCGGGGGCCGGTCCCTTTTCTATTATATATATATATATATATATATATATATATATATATATATATATATATATATATATATATATATATATATATATATATATTGACATGTTTTGTTTCTTTGATACATGACAGATTTGACAAAAGCTTGAGCTGACAGTAGAGTAGCTTGAGATGGGACACATAAATGGTTCCCCTTCGAGGGAACTCGCACTGCGTCATCGTGTGATGACACTTTGGGAACGCCCTCAGCGTTACGCATCTGAAGTATGAATGAAATCAAGCCAATCTGATTGGTGGTGCGTCATGATGTAGTAGATGACGGCATACCCGGAAGATACAAAGGGACGCTGATGCAAACACACGGCAGCTTTTCGCTCTTCAGCTGAAGCGCTCTGTGTTTTTGTCTTCTGTCTATTTGGTGTTGTTTGTCTACCAACGTTGCAAAGCAGTGAGATGGCTCAGTTTAAGAGATGTGTGCATCCGTGTCCGCGTTTCATTTCGGGCACGGACACACATCTAATGTGTGTGCAATGCCTGGGCGTGCAGCACGCTAGAGCGGCTCTCGAGGGAGCCGCTTGTAGCGAGTGTGATCTGCTGCCTCTCAGGGTGTTGCGCTCACGGCTGGCACACGCACCCACTCAGGAGGAGCTAGTGGAGGTTTTGACCCGCGCTGTGGCCAAATTAAGCATTGAATGGCCACAGGAAGAGCCTGAAATCCAGCCACCCAGTAAGCTGGATGAAAGGTTCTTCAAGCGTGGGTCTCAGCCTCCACGCCGGGGCCTGCCATTTTTTCAGGATCTGCACAATGAGTTGTGTAGATCCTGGGAAAAACCCTACTCGGCCAGACTTTCCACCCCTCAAGCACTCGAATTTGGGAATGTGCTGGGGGCGGCCGAGCGGGGTTATGGGACGCTGCCTCGGGTGGAGGATGCTCTCGCGAGCTACCTCTCTCCCGAGGCCGATAAGTCCCTCAAGGCCCCGGTGCTACCCACCAAGCCATGCCGGGACACTTCGGCGCTGGTGGGTAGGGCTTACATGTCGGCTGGGCGTGCTGGTAGTTGTCTGCACACTATGGCGGTGTTGCAGGCCTATCAGGCCGACCTCCTCAAGGAGCTGGACGAGGGGGAGGGTCCGTCTCCGGACGACATCCTGGAGCTGCGGAAGGCCACCGATTTGTCTCTCCGGATCACCAAGGAGACGGCCCGCAACATCGGCCGCTCCATGGCTGGTCTGGTGGTCGCGGAGAGACATCTCTGGCTAAACCTGTCGGGGATGAGAGAGAGAGAGAAACATTTTCTCCTTGATTCCAGTGTTAATTTCGTTGACGAATAATTTTCGTCATAATTTTCGTCAACAACCTTTTTTCCCTGACGAAAACGAGACGATAACTAAATAAAAAATAGTGTTAGATGACTAAAACTATAACGAAAATCAACTCTCATTTTCGTCAACAAATAAAAACGAGACGAAAATGTTAGGGAGGGACGATTAGGGAAGAGATCCAGTCAGAACTGATGTCCGCGCACATTTGATTTGGACGTGCTGATCTAACCGCTGGAGAACACGGCGCTGTTGCACGTTCTACAGGCTCACGCAAGCATCCCCAATCCAGCGCTCCAGAGCGGCTCACAATCAATGAATAACACACATTTATGCCAGGCAATTGTTTATGAACTAATGCTGATGAATAAGGACAATGTTTACTTTACGATGTTTATATAGTAATGTGTTTTAGACGGTTGTAGCATATTTTATCGCCCTCATCTGAACTTGAATGAGCTCCTACAACTACAATAGAGGCTCAGACATTTCAAAATAAGAGTCCCGGTGTATTTCCAGCTGGTTTATAATTAAAAGTCACGCATTATATATTTGTTTTTGCTTACACAATAAACTGTATTTAGTTTCATTCCCATTTAATTCATAGTCAGGAGGAAAGACCAGTATTTAACACATATTCAATAAATTATCAGGGTTATAATAGTTCACTAAAACCATAAAAAAAATCTTTGTTACTTAAAATTAAATAAATGTTAACTGAAATTAAAAAAAATAAATAAAAAAAGTTATTTGAATCTTTAGCTTAACATGATATAGGCTACTAACTAAAACAGAAATACAAAATTTTTCTGTTTTAGATACAAACTATATAGATGTTTTTAAAAACAAACAAAAAAGTGAATTGAGCTCTCTTTTGTGAATTTTTAATGTTAAAAACAAAATTATGTCAAAATATCAGTTCAAGTGACAGTCGGTTATGTAATACTGTAATAAATGCTTAATGTATTACAATTTAACTAAACTCATTAGATTTTAGGAGACTACCTCTACTGTAGATTTAGTCGACTAAAAGCTTATGATATTTAGTCGACTAAAATCTTATGATATTTAGTCGACTAAAACTAGACTAAAACTAAAAACAATTCAGGTGACTAAAATATGACTAAAACTAAATGGCATTTTAGTCAAAAGACTATGACTAAAACTAAATCAAAATATGCTGTCAAAATTAACACTGCTTGATTCCCCGATTTCGCCTTCTGACCTCTTCGGCGGCGCGGTTAACACCGTTGTCGAGAGATTCCAGGAGGTGAAAAAGCAGGCGGCGGCCTTCCAGCAGTACCTCCCTCGCCGTTCTGGCTCCTCGGGGAAGGCTGTCCAGCAAGGGCAGCCTCAGCCGTCAGGTAGCTCCTCCTCGCACCGACAGGTGCAAAAGGAGAGCGTCGCTTCTCGCGCCCCTCCTGAGGGAGCTTGGCAAAAGAGGCGCTCTCGTGGTAAGCCTTCAGAGCCTAGGGTCGATCTGAGGACCGTCCTTCAGGCGAAGAAGGCTACCTCAAAGCGGTCCTAGCTGCGGCTGGACCACTGAGAGCTGTCCCCCCCGGGGTGGAGCGACCGAGGTCGTTTTCCCCCCGGAGCTCTCGGGAGATCAGTGTTGGGATCCTGCCGTCCATGACGCTTCAGGCCTCACTGGTTTCCCGCGCGCGCTCACTGCCTTCGTCGCCTCCGGAAGGACTTGCTTGGGGCTGAGTGGGTGCTTGGGGCTGAGACTCAACACGAAGAAGAGCGTGTTGACGCCCTCCCAGCGGACTACATTCCTGGGAGTCGTATGGGACTCCACGTCAATGCGGGCTCAGTTGTCCCCCGTGCGCGTGGAGTCCATACTGGCGATGGTCTCAAGAGTGAAGCCAGGCCGCAGCCTCACTGTGAGGCAGTTTCAGAGACTGCTGGGACTCATGGCAGCAGCAGCCAACGTGATACCTTTTGGCCTGCTGCACATGAGACCCCTACAGTGGTGGCTGAGGGCCAAGGGGTTTTCCCCGAGGGGAAATCTGTTTCGTATGATCAGGGTAACGCGCAAATGCCTTCGTTCCCTCGTCATATGGCGGAAACCTTGGTTCCTGTCCCAGGGGCCAGTGTTGGGAGCGTCATGTTGCCGGAGAGCCGTTTCAACAGACGCTTCCCTCACTGGCTGGGGCGCGGTCATGGACGGCCGCTTTGCGAGAGGTCTGTGGGAGACCCGGCATTCTTCATGGCACATCAACTGCCTGGAGATGCTGGCGGTCTTCAAAGCTCTCAGGAGCTTTTACCCGGACCTCCGCGGCCACCATGTCCTGATACGCTCGGACAACACTTCAGTTGTCGCGTATCTCAACCACCAGGGGGGTTTGAGGTCGCGCCCTCTTTGCAGACTGGCGCATCAAATCCTCCTGTGGTCCCAGGGGAAATTATCGTCTCTCAGAGCGATGTATATCCCCGGGGACCAGAATCAGGGAGCAGACGTCCTGTCGAGGCAGGGGCTGAGGCCCGGGGAATGGCGGCTCCACCCGGAGGTGGTGGAGACCATGTGTGAGAGATTTGGCCCAGTGGAAGTGGACCTGTTCGCGTCTCGAGAGACGTCCCACTGTCCACTGTGGTTCTCTCTCAAGGATCCGGCCCCGTTAGGGCTGGACGCCATGGTGCAGACGTGGCCGAGGCTCAGTCTGTACGCTTTTCCCCCGATCGCTCTGCTCCCGGGAGTTCTGGAGTGGGTCCGCCGGGAGGGCATCAGCCTGCTCTTAGTAGCACCCCGGTGGCCCACTCGAGCATGGTTCTCGGACATTATAGCTCTGCTAGACGGCTCTCCATGGCAGATCCCTCTGAGGATCTCTCTGCTCTCGCAGGCAGGGGGCACAATATTTCACCCCCGGCCGGAGTTATGGAGCCTCTGGGTCTGGCCCCTGAGGGGGCTCAGTATCTAGAGGCGGGCCTGTCAGCAGGGGTAGTAGAGACCTTGCTCAGCTCTAGAGCTCCCTCAACCAGGAGGCTGTACAACCTCAAGTGGAACATTTTTTCCACTTGTTGTAGAGAGCGTGAGGTGGACCCAGTTAACTGCCCAGTGGCTTCAGTGCTGGAGTTCCTCCAAGATCGCTTCTCTTATGGTCTTACCCCGTCCACCCTGAAGGTGTACGTGGCTGCCCTTGGGGCTTTCCACGCACCTCTAGGTGATGGACCCTTGGGGAAGCACCCTCTGGTTTTACAGTTCCTCCGTGGGGCCCGGAGGATGAGGCCGGCGGCTCATTCCAGGGTCCCGACCTGGGACCTGGCGGTGGTACTTGAAGGGCTGGCCGAGGCCCCCTTCGAGCCACTGGAGCAGGCTGAGCCGAAGAACCTGACCCTCAAGGTGGCCTTTCTCCTTGCCATTACCTCGCTCAAAAGGGTGGGAGATCTCCAGGCCTTGGCGGTTACGCCAACTTGCCTGGAGTTTGCCCCTTGGCGGGGTTAAGGCCATCTTGCACCCTAGACCGGGGTATATACCCAAGGTGCCATCGCAGGTGGTTCGGTCTTTGGTTCTTCAGGCTTTCCATCCTCCTCCCCACCTGACGGCGGAAGAGGGGAGACTTCACCTGCTCTGTCCCGTCAGAGCACTTAGGATCTACCTGGAGAAGTCTTCCCAATGGAGAAGGTCAGACCAATTGTTGGTGTGCTTTGGCTCACCCAAGAGAGGGCTGCCTGCGTCTACTCAGACGATCAGCAACTGGATCGTCCAGGCTATAGCCACAGCTTATAGGGTGCGCAATCTGCCTTCACCCATGGCTGTGAGGGCTCATTCCACCAGGAGCATGGCTTCCTCGGTGGCCCTCCTCTCTGGTGCCTCGCTTCAAGAGGTTTGCGAGGCGGCCAGGTGGGCCACTCCGCACACCTTCATTCGTTTTTATAGTCTGCACCTCCCGGCGACACCTGGTGCTAGAGTGCTTGCGTCTTAAGTGTGCCTGGTCTTCAGCTTCACACTAGGACGTAGGTGATGTCGGTGTGGCATAGTGGGTATTAACGTTCCCAAAGTGTCATCACACGATGACGCAGTGCGAGTTCCCTCGAAGGGGAACGTCTCGGGTTATGTATATAACCCTTGTTCCCCGAGAAGGGAACGAGACACTGCGTCTCGTCGCCACACCCATCACGGTCAGAGCGCTCGCTTCATCGCGGTAAAGCTGCCGTGTGTTTGCATCAGCGTCCCTTTGTATCTTCCGGGTATGCTGTCATCTACTACGTCATGACGCACCACCAATCAGATTGGCTTGATTTCATTCATACTTCAGATGCGTAACGCTGAGGGCGTTCCCAAAGTGTCATCACATGATGACGCAGTGTCTCGTTCCCTTCTCGGGGAACAAGGGTTATATACATAACCCGAGACGTTTTAATGGGTTAAATTTTAATATTATTACGGAGTTAGAATTCTATTCTTATTTAAATTTAATAAGTGCTCTATTTAGATCACCACAGGTAAAACCACACTACAAAACATGCTTTTCTGACTAGGTATTTCTGTCTTTTTTCCAGTCCAAATATCTAAAAATTCTTAAATCAAGATGCTTTTACTAAGGAAAACTGCAAGTTTATGACAAAAAAAATAGTCTGCAATTTGGCCTTTATATGGCCTTTATTTAATACATGTCTACATTACAAATTAAATCAAATTAGATATTAACCTACATTTCTGACAAATTACCACGGTTACAGGTAGTGTTACCACAGTAAATACATGATAAATTCAAAATGCGAATTGTTGTTTGAAAAGTATTTTGAATCGGCTCAGCTGATTTCCACGTTAGTGTTGTTGATTAATTCAGCGCTGTTTAACTGGATTTAAATTAAATCAAATCACAGAGAGATTCGCAGCTTGTACCGGAGAACTCTGCGCCGAACTCGAACACTTCTCACGGGCTGTTTAGTGGTCGTGTGATCGAGACACTCAGCAGGTAAACACATTTGTTCAGTCAGAGCTCGCGAGTTGCGCAGAGCACAAGCAACGCTGTTTCGTTCCTCTTTGGGGGCTGTTTCCCTGGCCTAAAGTCTAGTACTGCCACCTTGCGGTGACATCGTGAAACTGCATGATTTGTAAATGATCCGTGGCTGGCCACATATAATACATTTTAATAGACGCGCTGCGGGCTGTTTGAAATTCATCCCCGGGTCGCATTTGGCCCGCGGGCGGGACTTTGGACACCCCTGACATAAGACATAACGACTGTGTTAACATGAATACTCGCCAAGACGAGCATTTTGGCTTATAAGAATGTGTATTTGACCGTTCAAGCGCAATAAGCCACAGAACATAAAGTGCCCCTATTATGTTATTTTGAATATTCTCTTTCTTGCAGTGTGTATTATAGATATTTGTGAATGTAAAAGTTTTTCAAAGTTGTAAAATTGAAAGTGCACGATAACTAAAGTTATTGTCTCGCTAAATAAAGAATTGACCCACCCACCTATACGAGTCATTTGTGTTTAGAATCCTACTGCATTACGGTTCTACGTCACTAGAAAATACATTTGTATAATGCCTATGTTGTACGTTGTCCGCCCGTGAACAACTTGACCAGCCCTCAAATGTCATTTTACTGACGACTGCTTCTCAAATCTCTGAGTTCAACGCGGGATTCGCAAAACGCTTGCTCTTGAAAGATGGGTCAGTACTCAGTTTATTTGGACCAGCTTGCTCCTCAGAATCACAACCTTGAAGTATGAATCATTTTTGATGCATATATTTTCTACCAGGTGTTCACAATACATACTTTTGTGTTTTATATTGTGTAAGTTTCCAGCTAACCGGTTAACTCACATTATTACTGTCTTACTGAAATACTTCTTCTAATCAGCTGTGGGACACTATTACCCAAAACTGTGTCTATTAATGCAGATTGTCTGTCGTTCTTATAAAGATAAAGGATGGAGCAAGATTTGTTTTATAAACGTTTGTTACATCAGTCATTCGTGTTAGTGCTCGGCTAACATATGCACCGTTATTAATACAGTTAATACAGTTTCCGCATGTGCACCGCAATAAATTTGAAATATACACATAGTTTGTTGATAAACATACTCTTGTTAATGCTGATGGTGAGGAATTACAGTTGCAACATCTCATAATGTACCTCAAATTGAGTAGCGTATCACTGAGAAACGTCCTGCTCAAGTCATCCTTACGATGGAGGTTCTGGTTGAAAACTTGTTTCCCCAATGTTTCATCATCGGACTCACTCGGATTGATATGGTAAAATCGACGTCATCGTTTCTGTCTTTACAGTGTGTACAATTGCTAAGCTTAAGGAAACCTCCGGATGTGAAGTTCAGTTATGGTAATGGGCGTTTAGCTTCCAAAAAACACACTATAACATACTATACTATAATATATTATATTATAATGGTCAACATTAAGTCTGTTCATGATCATCAAATCAACTGTCATGAAATCATGGATCT
Organism: Gobio gobio; assembly: GCF_949357685.1. Classification (NCBI taxonomy): domain Eukaryota; kingdom Metazoa; phylum Chordata; class Actinopteri; order Cypriniformes; family Gobionidae; genus Gobio; species Gobio gobio. The sequence continues at coordinate 24,745,317 of NC_137107.1, forward strand.
TGTACGTTGGTGGAGAGATTGTGTATGCTAAACATGCCCTGTTGGGGAAAAGAAAACGTCTCGGTTACTACTGTAACCTTAGTTCCCTGAATAGGGAACGAGACGCTGCGTTACCGCTTTGGGAACGCCCCTGCGTGATTGCGTCGTGAAGCACGTATGTCATCAGTCCAATAGAGAGACGGAACATCATAGGCGGGTGACGTCATAGACCCGGAAACTATAAAGCACACCGGCAAACACACGCCGTTAGCTTCTGAAGAAGGCCTGAAAAGAGGCGCTTGCGGGCATGCGAGGAGCATGGCTGGGTGACGCAGCATCTCGTTCCCTATTCAGGGAACTAAGGTTACAGTCGTAACCGAGACGTTCCCTTTCAAGGGAACTCGCGCTGCGTCACCGCTTTGGGAACGAAAATACCCACGTCCCCTTGCGAGTCTGAATGCCCGCCTGTGGCACGAGTTAAGAGGCGAGCACCCGAGACCCCGGAGTAGCATTGACATCAAGTTCATAGAATCTGATGAACGTATGCGGCGAGGACCACCCCGCCGCATCACAAACTTCCTGCAGGGAGGCCCCTGCTAAAAGAGCTTGAGAGGCAGCCATACTCCTAGTGGAGTGGGACCGAACAGCTAGAGGGGAGGGCTGTCCGGCCGCCACATAAGCAAGTGAGATAGCCTCAACCACCCACTTGCTCATTCTCTGCTTTGAAACTGGACCTCCTCTCGAGGGAGGCCCGTAACAGACAAACAGTTGATCAGTTTTCCTCCACAGGGCAGCTCTGTGGACATAAGCGTCTAGTGCGCGAACAGGACAAAGCAGATTTAATTTTTCCTGGTCTGACGTCGTGAAGGGAGGAGGACAGAAGGCCTGGAGAACAATAGGTCTCACTGGGTTAGTGAGGACCTTAGGAATATACCCGGGCCTCGGAGAGAGAAAGGCCTTAGCCATGCCCGGGGAAAACTCCAAGCACGAGGGTGCGACAGAGAGGGCTTGCAAGTCCCCTATTCTTTTAAGGGAAGATATAGCAAGGAGAAATAAGGTTTTTAAAGTGAGAAACTTCTCAGGAACATCCTCGAGCAGCTCGAAGGGAGCCTCGGACAGGCCTTGAAGGACGATGGATAAGTCCCAGGCCGGCACCCTGGTGCGTGTCACAGGTCTCAGTCTCAAAGTTCCACGGAGGAAACGGGTTACTAGCGGGTGTCGCCCTAAAGAAACTCCACTCAAAGGAGTGTGGTAAGCTGCTATGGCCGCCACGTACACCTTCAGTGTGGAGGGAGCTAACCCAGCAGAGAATCTCTCCTGCAGGAACTCCAGCACCGCGCTCGCAGGGCAGTTAACTGGATCCCGCAGGCGATCTCGACACCATAAGGTGAAGAGTCTCCACTTTAGAAAGTAAAGTTTCCTCGTAGAGGGAGCTCTGGAGTGAAGAATGGTCTCAACAACCTCGGTTGAGAGACCGGAACTTATGAGCTGGGCCCCCTCAGAGGCCAAGCCCACAGTTTCCACAACTCCCGCCTGAGAGAGAAGGTCCCTCCTGATAGGAATCTCCAGGGGAGAGCCGTCGAGGAGAGACACTAGGTCCGAGAACCATACCCGGCCCGGCCAGAACGGGGCTATTAGCAGAAGACGGGCCCCGTCCCGACGCACTCTCTCTAGAACTCCCGGAAGCAGAGCAATCGGGGGAAAAGCGTACAGGGGCAGCCTCGGCCACTCCTGTACCATCGCGTCCAGTCCGAGAGGAGCTGGGGGCGACAGGGAGAACCACAGACGACAATGCGAATTGTCGTGAGTGGCGAACAGGTCCACTTGAGCCCTACCGAACTTCTCCTAAAGGAGCTCCACTACCTCTGTGTGAAGCCTCCACTCCCCGGGCCTCGGTCCCTGCCTCGACAGGGCGTCTGCTTCCACATTCAACCGCCCTGGAATGTACATTGCCCTGACTGACAGCAACTTTCCCTGGGCCCAGAGGAGAATAAGGCGCGCCAACTTGTATAAGCGGCGGGACATCAAACCCCCCTGATGGTTGATGTAGGAGACCACCGATGTGCTGTCTGTGCGAACAAGCACATGATGGCCCCTGAGATGTGGCAGGAAGTGTTTCAGGGCCTGAAACACCGCCAACATTTCCAGGCAATTTATGTGCCACGAACGCTGGTGTTCCTGCCACAGACCCTGGGCTGAACGACCACTCATGGTCGCCCCCCAGCCCGTCAGGGAGGCATCCGTGGTCAGAGACGCACGCTGACACGGTGCCCCCAGGGACGGGCCCAGGGTCAGGAACCAAGGGTCCTTCCACATAACCAAGGTGCGGAGACACTGCCGCGTTGCCTTGATTACACGAAAGGGGTTTCCCCCCGGGGAAAAGCCCCTGGTCTTGAGCCACCACTGTAACGGTCTCATGAACAGCAGGCCCGAAGGAATCACGTTGGACGCGGCTGCCATCAGACCTAACAGTCTCTGAAACTGTTTTGCAGTGAGCGGCTGGTCTAGCTTCACCCCTTTCACGGCTGAGAGGATCGACCCTACGCGAGGCTCTGACAGACGAGCCTGCATAGAGACCGAATCCCAACTCACACCGAGATAAGTGATCTTTTGCACAGGAGAAAGAACACTCTTCTTGGAGTTGAGCCTCAGCCCCAACCTCCTCATATGGGCGAGAACAACATCTCGATGCTGAACCGCGAGACGCGCTGACTGCGCCAGTATCAGCCAGTCGTAGTTGTAATTGAGAATGCGGATCCCCTGTAAGCGTAAGGGGACCAGAGCAGCGTCCACACACTTCGTGAACGTGCGGGGTGAAAGAGCTAGACCGAAAGGAAGCACCTGATATTGGTACGCTTCTACCCTGAAAGCGAACCTCAGGAACTTCCTGTGCTGCGGAAGGATGGATATATGAAAATATGCATCTTTGAGATCTATCGTGACAAACCACTCCTCGGACCTGATCTGAGACACAATCTGTTTGAGTGTAAGCATCCTGAACTTGAGTTTTGCCACGGCTCTGTTCAGGACGCGAAGATCCAAGATGGGGCGCAGCCCTCCATCCTTCTTTGGCACTATGAAGTACCGGCTGTAAAAGCCTGACTCCCTGTCTGGGGGGGGGACCCTCTCTATAGCGCCCTTTTGCAGCAGAGTCTGTACTTCCTGAGTCATCACCAGAGCCTGCTCGGGGTCCACCACAGTGGAGAGGACCCCGTTGAAGCTGGGGGACGGCATCTGAACTGGATAGCTTACCCCAATCTTACACATCGCAGGACCCAACGAGATATGTGAGGCAGATTCTCCCACTCTGACACAAAATCTACTAAGGGTACCAGCCTCGAGGCTGGCCTCTGATGTACTCTGCACCGCGAGTGCAGCGCCCTGAAGCGGCGAACCGGCAGGGAACGACTGACTCAACGGCATAGTTTCCCTCCAAAGAGGGTGCGGGCCATCCTCGGATGACCCGCGGGGTTTCTCCGCCGCCCCGGCACTCGGGCGGGGTTGGCGGATTGACCCCATGAGGGTACCGCGGACACACGGGTACCGTATACAGCGGTGAACACCGTGCGCCCGCGGAGGGGATCACCCTCACTGTCCTGGGCCCAGAGGCGTCAGGACTTCTTAGACGCAGCCTTCCTCGCCACGATGACTGTCCTCAGATCAGCCCTGGGCTTAGAAGGCTGCGCCTGTGAGCGCCGCGCACCCGACGACCCTTTCTGAGGGGGTGTACGAGTTGCGACACTCACTTTCTGCTGCGCCCTATGGGAGGAGCTCGTACTCGGGGTCTGCTGCTCCCGCCCAGCAGCAGACGAGACCTGGGGCTTACGGGGAAGGAACTGCTTGAGCGCTGCCGCTCTGTTTCTTTGCCTCCAGGAACCTGTCGGTAACAGTGGTGACAGCGTCACCGAACAGGCCTCCCGGAGACAGCGGCGCATCAAGCAAAAAGCTTTTATCACGTTCCTTAATCTCCGTAAGATTGAGCCACAAGTGCCTCTCCGTGGCCACCAGGGCTGCCATAGAACGGCCAACGCATCGGGCCGTCTCCTTGGTGGCACGGAGAGCGAGATCAGCTGTAGATCGGAGTTCATTGATGGTATCAACTCCGATCTCGTGGCTCTCACCCAGGTCTCGCAGCAGATCAGCCTGGTATGCCTGCACGATTGACATAGTGTGCAGACACGCAGCAGCCTGACCTGCTGCCGAGTACGCTTTGCCCACAAAAGATGATGTCACTTTTAACGGTTTTGTGGGCAAAGTCGGAGCCTTTATGGCAGACGCAGACTCGGGTGAGAGATGGCTCGCGAGCGTCTGCTCAACCCGGGGCATCTGACCATAACCGTGTCTTTTCAACCCCGCGATATTGCTGTACACGGAAGTGTGCGGGGTGAAAATGCGTGCAGACACGGGCCGCTTCCAAGACCTCGACACCTCGGTGTGGAGGTCCGGGAAAAACGGCAGACTCCTACGTGGAGGCTGAACAGAGCGCGCGGGGAGAAAGCGCTCGTCGAGTCTGCTTTTTACGGCAGCTCGCTCATGTTGTTCAGGTGGCCAGTCAATATGTAATCTGGCCACCGCTCTGCTCAGCACATCCATCAGCTCCTCACCAGCAGGGGAATGAAGTGGCGAGTCCTCACCCCCTGCGTCGATGCTACAGACATCGACCTCCTCGGAGGAAGATATCTGTAACACCGCGGCCGCTCCCCGGGCAGGAGAATCCGCAGAGCGGGCTCCCGAACCCAGAGAGGCGGCACTGGATCTGCCGGGTGAAGGATGAGATAGGGCGGGGCCCGTCTCCATCCCCTCCGACAGATCCTTTTGCGAACCCCACGACATAAGTCGTCGCTGAGCCTCAGCAGCAGCGGGACCCGTGCCGTGGGGAGCGCGAACCGGGACGCTCTCCTCGAAGAGCGCCCGGCGGGATCGCAGCACGCGAAGAGGCAGCGCCTCACAATGCTCGCAGCCGGCATCCTCGAGAGCCGACTGCGTGTGCTGCTCACCCAGACAAACAACACACATCAAGTGTGTATCCCCGCTCGTAATGTAGCGTGAGCAGGGAGGAACACACTGTCTGAACTGTTGTTCGCTCGCCATAGCTTTTTTTTTTCTCTCTACAAACGTGAGTGTGAGTGTGACTTGAAAACAAAAAGGTCTGAACTCAGACACAACACAGAATGACAGGGACAGAGTGACAGAGAGCGCTTGTTGAAGGCAACAGAAGCTAACGGCGTGTGTTTGCCGGTGTGCTTTATAGTTTCCGGGTCTATGACGTCACCCGCCTATGACGTTCTGTCTCTCTATTGGACTGATGACATACGTGCTTCACGACGCAATCACGCAGGGGCGTTCCCAAAGCGGTGACGCAGCGCGAGTTCCCTTGAAAGGGAAACTTGTTATCAATATAAAATTAGATGTAGGAGAGATGGGGGCTAGTGGTCACAATTTTTTACTCCCAGTTCACTGCATGTTACAGTATGTAATTTGGGTTTAGTTGTCACAATATAAAGATAATGATTTAAAAAGATTATCTATCTTTGACAGATAAAGTTAAATCTCAAGTCACCTTCCACATCATATCTTTATACTGTATGAAGGCCTGGTTTCACAGACAGGATTAGGTTCAATCAGAACATTTAAGTATAGCTTTTATAAATGTGCCTTAGATAAAATATTATTGGTGTGTATCTTGATACAAAACAATGGCACTGACATATTTTAAGATATGTGCAAGTTGCTTTCATTTAAAACAGCTCAAACATGCAGTTTAGTGTGGGACTAGCCTTAAACCTTGTCTGTGAAACCAGGGGAAATGTGTTGTCGAAACGATTACAAAGAACAAATCACGAGACAATAATAGGAAAAAAGTATTTGTCCGTTGAAATCTACCATCATTAACCCTCGTCTGAAATCTGAATGCATGTCAGTGTGGTTGTGATGTTCATTTGTTACCCAAATAGCCAAAAAAGTATGATATTGAGATTTTCATTTGAATAGATTTTGAAGATGACCTTGTGACATTTGAAACCAACATACAAAACCATTGCTGGAGAGAAAACACAGTAGTGCAATTAAACTTTAGACTCCACTTCTCTTGGTGTTCCAATTAAAACCAAATTTACTACATGCCATAAAATGTTGTAATGGGACCGATATTCATGTTTTGCTTTGACAAAATCAGACTTGCAACTATTTTTATGTTTTTGTAATTTTGTATGTTTCTTTTTGGCTGAATTCTTTTGACCTTCTGGTTGATATATGCACTAGAGGAGACATTATTTTAGGCAGACTTTTTCTCTGAATTTATAAAATATTGGTTATACATATGAAGTGTTTGATTAAGACATAAAGCAGATCGGTTTTCTTTTTTGTTGTTGTTGTTTTGTTTTGTTTTTACTCTGGGAGGTTTCCTGGAGCCGCCTGCACTCTCACTACTAGCACTCAGAATTTAACAAATTTTCTCAGTATTACAACTGCTTTGGCTGTCAGTGGAAATATAGTGCTTTTGTATGCATAGTTTGCAAACAGAGCAAAATGAATTCTTTCAACATGAGTAATGTGCTATGTAAATTAGTGATATTTCAGTGTTCACTAAAAGAACTTATACTGTAGGCATTCTGTCATTGAGCAAAACTCTGTAATATACTGTAAATGTATACGTTTTTCTTCATTTTTGGCGTGATGAATAGGACTTCATAATCCCTTATGATTTAATTTCCTTATTTTTTAACTCAACCCATTTATTTTCCTTTGTGCTCTCTCCGTAACAGTTCCGATGTTGTTCTCTCCTCGTTTTATGATGCCATTTTTCGTATATATTCTCGTACAAATCAGTATGCAAGCCAGTTCAAATAAGTCTCGATTGGATCAGTGTCTTGAGATATCAACGATTCACTTTCTGTAAGGACTAAAAATGTGACTAGATTAGAGAATGAGCTGAGCTTCTGTTTTATGTATCTATAATCTTTTAACCAAGTTCTGGAATGGTGCCTCTGACTTTGTACTTTTGACTTGTTTTCCACAGGTGAACTGGAATCAGGTAAGAATCCCTTTTTTCCTCTCAATTTTCATAATACATTCTCAACCCTCATCCCCTGAGAGAGCGCATGGCAGCTGAAAGCTTTTTGATATGCACATTCTCTCTTCATAGTTGCAGGGGCCTAGATGTGGTGTTAAGCATGTATCCGTTCAAGATACAAGCAATTTTAATTTGAGGCAGAAAGAAACATGTGGCTCGCCATTAACGTTTGGACTCACTTTTGTCTTTTCTTTTTAGCCGCAGCTGGTTTTAGTGGAAACGGGGACCGCTTGGTCGCTCACACGAATTGAATCGTAATGTCCCGAGCGCGGTTTGCCTTTATCTGTCTATTACATCAGACCAGACAGCTAGAGTGGCCAGGAAGCTTTGAAGTGATGTGAAAGCTTTTATAAATTTGAACGCTCTTACACGCGTTGCTCTTTAGACAACGGTGCAACATTTTTTTTTTATTTGAGGTGATTGACACACATGTCGGGTTTTCAAATATGTGCTTTTCCACGCTGAAATAACCACTTTTACCATCCCAGGCAACTATTCCAGTGAAATTTGTCATGCTGTATTTCAGGAGCTTAGTCATATTCCTGCACACAGCTCCTGTTTAATTAGAGAACTGTATCACACATCTGAACTCTCCATATCCTCCCCGCAAGGTGACTCAAGATGAAAGACGAACCACTTTATAAAATAGCATTTTCAGTGATTTGACAGACATTTTCCAAGGGATGCATTAGCCATTAGCCACAGCAGTTAAGCGCACACACTCTACTCTACACTATCAGCGCAAGCTTTGTTATTGAACCCCGTAGTTCAGTGCTCTGATCTGCTACATTTGAATTTGAGTAGATAATAAAAATAATAATAATAATAATAAATACTGCTGTTCAAGAGTTTGACGTCAGTAGGATTTTTTATTAAAAGAAATTAATACTTTTGTTAAGCAAGGATGCATTAAATAGATCAAAAGTGACAAAATACTTTATTTAGCTGCGAATCAGCATATCAGAAGGATTTCTGAAGGATCATGTGATAGTGAAGACTGGAGTAATTTGCCATCACCGGAGTAAATTACATTTTAAAATATATGAAAATAGCAAGCAGTTATTTTAAATTGTAATCATGCACTGCCCGGCCAAAAAGAAATCCCTGTTTAGATTTAAATGGGAAAATGCTTAATCTATGATTGAATCATTATTGCAGTGATTATTACGTTTCTAGCATGCTATATGTTTGGCAACGGTTCTTCTAACCCTAATTGATGTAGTGTGTAGCTTTTCATTTCTTAAACAACCATGTAGGAAGACACATCATGGCCATATTCCATTATGACAATGACCAGGATATTCCAGAATGGCTGGGAGGGAGCATGAAGGATCATTGTTACACATGATTTGGCACCTTAAATTCATTGAAAGTCTTTGGGATGAAATAAATGTTTTGATGTTATTTCCATCAAGAGGTGTATCAATCTTGGGTCAAGTTCTTATATTGACAATGAGGTTGAGTTTGAAGAAAACCATTTATTTCGTAATTTTATCAGAATTTTGAGTCTTAGATGGCCGCTACCGGTGTGGATACACTCATAGAAAACAATGTGCTTGAATTCTAAGACACTCCATGTGTTCGCCAGACCCTATTTAATAATCTCCATAACTCAAATATTGTAGTACAAGTAAAGTAAAACCGGTTTAGAAGTCAGTGGTTTGTTGTGTTCTGTTTATTGTGGGAGATTTTCTCCATTGCTATTCTTTGCCAGAAACTATTGTGAAATGCTTAGAAAACACTTTAAGATTAAGATGACAGTTAAGATGTTTGTTGCAATGCTCTTAGAGAAATCCCTTGCCTCAGGGATCCCCCCCTCTGGGATAGGCAAGGCAAGGCAAGGCAAGGCAAGGCAAGGCAAGGCAAGGCAAGGCAAGGCAAGGCAAGGCAAGGCAAGTTTATTTGTATAGCACATTTCATACACAGTGGCAATTCAAAGTGCTTTACATAGAAATTAAGTTAAAATAGTCATAAGTGAAAAAATAAAATAAAAATATATATAGTATAACAGTTATAATAGGAATTAAAAGGAAATAAAATATCCTAAAGTCAAACCACTTAAGGGTTTTCATGCAACCGGGCCCTGGTTCTTATTGGTAAAAATAATTTTCAATCAATTTTACCTCTCTGTCAGCACATTGTACTGAAAATGATACTCTGTCTGAGTTAGCACACAGTTCTCAGCTTTTTTTTTTAAATGTGTAGCCAACATGAAGGATATGGCGCACGTTTACACTTCACAACAGAAATTATTGTAATGTTAGTTGTATTAATTTAATAATCAGGATTTCAATATCAAGGGAAGTATTCATTGAGCAGGTGTTTTGTGTCATATTGGTGTTATATTGTCTATGTTAACATCCAGCACTGGAACTAAGTGTTTTATAAGTCATGTAATACTTCAGTATTTAACCAGTATGTTAAAACAACTGTAAAAAATTCCCCCTTAATTCAACTTGACTTAAGTTCAGTTGCTCTCTTAAAGGGGATGTATCTAATAATTTAACATAACAGCTTGTAATGAAACTTGTAAAAAAACGAGACCTTCCCCTACTTCCTTGTCCATAAAAGCTACTGATTTTTACGTGAAGGACTCAAATCAAAAGGATGTGACGATTATGCGCGCCGCGAGAGCCTCTCTTCCATTCTATGACATATACGATTAATTCAAACTAGTCTCACATAGCCAGATCTATATAGTATCAAATATACTTTATAATCAAACTATCATAAGTGTCATTTTAATGACCTCATCTATCGATGTGATGCCGGTGAATTGCAGAGCTTGTGCAAACATATCCACATCGCTATGATCAGATGCTCTTATAACATGTGTTTTCTCAACACTGTCATTTTTGTTGTTTATTTTGTTATTGAGAGGAAAGTGCACAGCACATACAGTATTTACATATACATCTAATCACATGAAATGTGATTACAAATCCGTTTCAAGCTACATTTGATATGTGGTTTGAAATCCTATTCAAATCACATTTCTGGAAATCTGTTTCAGCCTGACCGCTCTGATCGGATTTTGCGTGGTTTATGTGACTTTCTCACTCCACGTAAAGCATAAGACGTTGTTATAGGAAACTTGCTGAAAGACAATGAAAATGACAACATAACGGAGACATGTTTTGCACGGACAGCACGAAATAAAGTCTAATTTGCAGATTTATGAATCTGCAATAAACTAAATGAATCAAGGGTGTAGAGTTACATTCAAGATATTTTAAGGCATGCAGTTTTTTTTTTCTCACAGGAAAAAAAAAGTTTAAATGTCATTTTAAGGGATAAAATTGACTAGAGGGACTACAGGACTTTAAGTATAATCAAATTGGTTGTAAAAGTAATTTCAAGTCTTTTTTTTAATTTATTTTATTTTTATAAATCTTGCCTAGTTGAATCTTGTATGACTTGAAATTAAGCTATTGATCATATTTTTACAGTGATAGATAGATTTTTGTGTCCATCACAGATCACTTTTGAAGATTTTGTCTGTGTGTGTGGAAGCTGTTGTTTTACCTGTTCAGCTGCAGTGCACAGATTAGCTGTTGGGTCTCTGTAGCTTCCTCTCTGCCTCAAATAGGTGTATTTAGTATGTTTCTTCATCACTTGCAGTCTCTCAGTCTCTGTAAGAGAGAGAGAGAGAGACAGAGGTTGGGGCCCCAGCAGTAATATGTAATGGGGGAAGGGGGTCTTATCGTCTTTCAGTTGGAGTGGAATAATGAAAGAGAACTTTGTTTTTAATTAAAGCGGGACCTTTGGGCATGATTAAGGGGCTTGTGATAAATCACCTCTCTGGTCCACTGAAGAGGCTGTGCAGGTCGGGCCCGAAGCCTGTGAATGGGAATGTTTTACCCATAACCCTCCTGAGAGAAGCCGTGTTTAGATCGCGGCACATCAGGACACTTCGATTCCGCTTTACATACGGATATGAAACCGTATAATATTTTTAGAGTGGATTTCCACCATTGAAAGGTCAGCAGTGTAATATGAGAGTGTGTCGGATGCAGTCACTTGCGGCACCGGAGGTGGAAATGGTAATATATCATGTTGAGTTTAGTGGCAAAGCAGAACAGCTGACTTGATTTTTAACATCCATTTTTATGTTCAAGAGTAATATCTGCATTTGAAACGGTAAGATTGACCTGCCTATTGCAGATTTTCAATTATATATCTTAGCAATATTCGAGGGAATATTCTACTTTCAGTAAAAGCTCAAACGACAGCGTTTGTGGCATAATGTTGTTTGCTTCAATAATGTTCACACTTCCCTCCTTTTCTTAAAAACAAATGCAAGGTTACATTGAGGCACTTACAATGGAAGTGCAGTTTCTTAACATTAAAATACTTACCGTTTCAGTAGTATTCTTAAAAGATATAAATGTATTGACATGTATTAACATGAAAATATCACTTACTAAGCTTTTCTATGCGAAATTGTAATGTTTTTTTGTACTTTTTTTGCCATGACAAGCCTTAACATGATTTAAATAACAATTCAAAGGTGCTTTTATAAAATTATAAGGCTCACATTTCTGCTTTAAATCCTGAAAAGCAGGTCCATTTTACTTTCATTGTAAGTGCCTCATTATAAAAAAATGAGGGACAAGTTCTCTATTTTTTTTTGTTTGTTGTTGTTGTGGTAATCAACATTATGCCATAGATGCTCTAGATTGAGCTTAACTTGTATCGAACCCTGACTATTCATTTCAGGCCCACTAAAAAAAAAAAACATACATGCGTGCACGCACACACACACACACACACACACACACACACACACACACACACACACACACACACACACACACACACACACACACACACACACACACACACACACACACACACACACACACACACACACACACACACACACACACACACACACACACACACACACACACACACACACACACACACAGAAAAAAGATTCACTATCTCACTAATGACCCAGGCCCCAAACTAAGCCAATTCGTAATCCTAAATGTATAATGGCTTTGCAATGAGCTTAAATGAGCATATCATGTCCTTGACGTGGCCTTGGCATTCAGCAGAACAGGAAAAAGAGGAATAGAAGGAATCATGATTTTCATAAGTGCTTATTTCGCAGGCAGCTGCATTTCTCTTACATCTTGCTCTCATTTTGTCTCACTTTCTCTCTCTCTCTCTCTCTTTGTCCTTTCCTTCTCCTATTCGTACATTTGTCAACAACCAGCAAAAAACAGCGGTGCAAACATCCATGCTTATTTACCATAATCTGATTGTTAAATGGCGGGTATTTGAAGTATGCAGCTGCCCCCCTCTGTCGGCAAGATCTTATCACAGTAGTAAATATCACAAAGACACAATCCTTTTACCACTACACACTTATTCACCTGAGACTGTAGGCTCCTTGATTGTAAAGTCATGTGCTGCATACTAAACGCTAACTAACAAACGAATACGAGATCCCTCCGCCTTCACCACGGAGGTTCGGTACCCGCAGCTGTTGTTGCTCTGGCGAGTAAACCTGTCTGCATTTTTTAAGGTGAATTAATGCAAGTAAATCCCTGTGCCTCTTTCCTCCCTGAATCTCATCCGTGTAGAAATCCATGCCAAAGTTGCTGGCAAGGTCAGGGCTCAGAGCTAGTCCAAGACCTAATCTACAAAGCATACCCATTTCGGATGAGCCACACCGTTTCTCCATCCAAGGGATCCGAAGGGGGTAAAAAAAAAGATTCCTCTTTTTCGCATGACCTTGGAGGATTTTTTTTTTGCCTCTATTGTTATAATATTAACCCTCTGATTGCTGATGAAGCTTTTTTTTTTTTTTATTCGCTAGAGCAGCAGATGGTGGTAGTGACAGCGTTATTGGTCGACATTGTTTAGGATACCCTGTGTTTTTTCTCTGAGAGATCGCCTCCCGAAGAGGACATTAATCAATGCAGCCGTAACCAACCGCTCTGATCTTTGAAAAGGTCACCTGATTGGCTGCGTGCTTGGTGACAATCAGAGTGCCAGATCAGCCAAGGGCTCCTTTATTCACTGAGATAAGCGGGCCAATTGCACTGAAACTGTCAGGAAACACCCAGGCCGTGCTTCACTCCAAAATCAACAGAACAACAAATTATATGTTGCATAAAAAAGCAGCCTATTTTTATGACTTAAGAATTTTTTTTTTTTGCATGTGACATTTCATGACATTTAAGCATGGCATTAAATGACATTTTTTAGTACATTTACATTTATCTGTTGTTTTCAGGGTTTTGTTAATCATCTTTTTTTTTGCCAGATTGTATATATTTACATTTTTTTTAAATATTTGATTTGTTTAAAGAATGTTGAGAGAGTATAGGGACTTCCCTTTTGTTTATCTATTGTCCAACCCTTTGATTCATGAATTAAGTCTCACAGGAAAAATAGTGCTTGCCCTTCAAAACTAAAATATGTTTTCCTCCACTGAATAGTAACAAATTTGTCTACTGCTATAAAGATAATATATATATATATATATATATTTCTACTCTTGGTGCATCATCTCTTTTGGCATCCTTTTTGAATTTATTTTGTGATAACCCATTGACATATAAAGAGGTTAATCTGTGTCATTTACAATCGCCCATGGTTGTAGACGTTACCTCACACTCCGAAATGGCTGCTTAAGTCTGTCTGCGGTCGTAGACTCTTTGCACCACATGGTTAAAATGATCACCGCATAAAGGAGGAGGGGAATAACGTTTTCATAAAGAATGTTTTCATAAAGTTGTGAAATGTATTTCTTTAATGAATACGTGGATACCTATCTCGAGACTGTGAGGGAGTCATGATTCACTTCAGACGGGTTCATTGTGTTTATTATGTTGCCTATTGATTACTGTTAGTGTGGGCAGAGAGTACACTCAACGCACCCGGCCTCAATCAGGAGCAATATAGATAAATGCTTATTTCCTCTTTTATTTCACATTACAGAGGTTCATACTTATTTATTTTTGTATGTTGTTTTTACCCTAATGTTTTTTTTCTTTCTTTGTGGCCAGGGATGCACTGAAAATTCAGCTATTTTCTGTTTTGGGCTGAAATCAGTGACCGAAACAGACGTATAATTAGCATTCCTCCGATGACACGTTTGGTGTTCAGCATCAATTTGGTGCACACAACATGGATGCTACAACACTTAAACCATCATCTGCCAGTCAACCAACCATCAACCAGTCATCTGTGTGGATACTAGCTCTAGATTGACAATATTTTTTTTATTTTAATTAGTAATTAAATAATTTCTCAAAACTAAAGGCCGCTATTTTAACAATCTAAGTGCATGGTCTAAAGCGTAAGGCGCAAGTGCACTTAGGGCGTGTTTTTTTATGTTTATCTGCTTATTTTTGACTCCAACCGTTGCTGGGATATTTTAGAGTATGAGAGCAATGAGAGTAAAAACACATAGACATACAAATCCATATGAAACCATGTGGCTCGTGGCGACACATTGATGTCTTAAGACACGAAGCGATCGGTTTCTGCGAGAAACCGAACAGTATTTGTTCTTTTTTTTTTTACCTCTTATCAGACTAATTTCATCTAGTATTCCCAGCGCCATAACTTCCGGCGAATAAAGTCAAATTACTAGCCCGCTCAAAGATATGTATATATATATATATATATATATATATATATATATATATATATATATATATATATATATATATATATATATATATATATATATATATATACAGTCCCCTCCAAAAGTATTGGAACAGTGAGGACTATTCCTTTATTTTTTCTGTAGACTGAAAACATTTGGGTTTGACATCCAAAAATTTATATGAGACAAAAGATCAATCTTTCAGCTTTTATTTCCAGGCATTTACATCTGGATCTGATACACAACTTAGAAGATATAACCTTTTGTTTGAACCCACCCAATTCTCATGTGACCAAAAGTATTGGAACATGTGACTGACAGGTGTGTTTTGTTGCCCTGGTGTGTCCTATTTCATTGATTATTCAAACAATAAATAGCACTAAATGTCTGCACTCAGTTTCAGATTTGGGTTTTGCCTGTGCAGACTGCATTTATAGTTAGACGTGTAACCAACATGAAAACCAGAGAGCTGTCTATGGGTGAAAAACAAGCAATTGTGAAGCTGAGAGAAGATGGAAAATCAATCAGAGCCATTGCACAAACATTGACCATAGCAAGTACAACCATTTGGAATGTCCTGAAGAAGAAAGAAACCACTGGTGTACTAAGTAACAGACCTCGAATGGGTAGACCAAGAAAAACATCAGCTGTTGACGACAGAAACATTGTGAGAGCTGTAAAGAAAGACCCTAAAACAACTGTTAGTGACATCAGCAACAACCTCAAGAGGGCAGGAGTGAAGGTATCACAGTCTACTGTCCGCAGAAGACTTCATGAACAAAAGTACAGAGGCTACACCAGAAGATGCAAACCTCTCATTAGCAAGAAGAATAAGAAGGCCAGGCTGGAATTTGCCAAAAACTACAGAGACAAGCCTCAAACATTCTGGGGCAAAGTTTTATGGACTGATGAGACAAAGATTAACCTCTACCAAAGTGATGGAAAGGCTAAAGTTTGGAGAAAAAAAGGATCTGCTCATGACCCCAAACATACAAGCTCATCTGTGAAACACGGTGGAGGTAATGTCATGGCTTGGGCTTGCATGGCTTCTTCTGGGACGGGCTCATTGATCTTCATTGATGATGTAACACATGATGGCAGCAGCAAAATGAACTCTGAAGTGTACAGAAACATTTTGTCTGCCAATTTACAGAAAAATGCAACCAAACTGATTGGGAGATCCTTCATCATGCAGCAAGATAATGACCCAAAACACAGTGCCAAAGCAACAAAGGAGTTCATCAGGGGCAAAAAGTGGAAGGTTTTAGACTGGCCAAGTCAATCTCCAGACTTAAACCCTATAGAGCATGCATTTTACCTGCTAAAAAAGAGACCGAAGGGAGTAACCCCCCAAAACAAACAACAACTGAAAGAGGCTGCAGTGGAAGCCTGGAAAAGCATTACAAAAGAAGAATGCAAAAGTTTGGTGATGTCAATGGGTCATAGGCTTGATGCAGTTATTGCAAACAAAGGATTTTCAACTAAATATTAAGTCTTATTCACTTTAATCTATTTTAAGTTAATCTGTTCCAATACTTTTGGTCACATAAGAATTGGGTGGGTTCAAACAAAAGGTTATATCTTCTAAGTTGTGTATCAGATCCAGATGTAAATACCTGGAAATAAAAGCTGAAATGTTGATCTTTTGTCTCATATAAATTGTTTGATGTCAAACCCAAATGTTTTCAGTCTACAGAAAAAATAAAGGAATAGTCCTCACTGTTCCAATACTTTTGGAGGGGACTGTATATACTGTATATACGTAGATGCCTCATTCGACCGATCCGCGCAGGCACTAATGAGGAATCTATGTATATATCTATGATCGCGCCGGTATTAAGAATGTATTTTGACCTTATTCACTGGAAGTGATGGCGCGGGGACGGCTGAATGCAGAGCCATAGAAAAAAATGAAATATATTTTTAAATATGGATATTTTACATACACAAATGCATTGATTCGCTTCAGAAGGCCTATATTAACACCCCGGAGCCGCGTGGAGCACGATATTTGACGGACAGATGCATTTTTTTATGGACTTCAAAAACAGAGCAACTATTACTGTTATAATAATGCTTGGATTAGCCAGAACATTTTTAATATAACTCAGATTTTATTCGTCTGAAAGAAGAATGTCATATACACCTCGGATGACTTGAGGGTGAGTAAATCATGGACTAATTTTAATTTTTGGGTGAACTATCCCTTTAACGACTGAAAAAATGGTTGGCGTGCCGGTGCATGGTCTAAAAGGGTTGTCTCTATTCTCTTAATGAGTAATGGGTGTGTTATGGGTGTAACATGCAATAAACCAATCAGAGTCTCATCTCCCATTCCCTTTAAAAGCCAGTTGCGTTCGGTTAAAGACCATCTACTACCTATAGGCTAACATTTTACCTATACGCCTATTACTAATGCGCTCTTTAAATAACAAAAAAAAAACCTTGTCATTTTCAGTTGCCTCAAAATAGCAATGTGCCAACAATGCGCCACAATGAACACACCTTGTTTTCAGACTAACACGCCCATGGGCGCAAATGCATTTGCTATTTTAACAACGTGGCGCAGAACGTGAAAATTATAACTGCGTCAGGCTGAAACTAGCAAAAAAGACTTGCGTCGCACCTGGCGCCGCATTGCGGCATGTTGTATGATAGGGCCCATGTTTTAGTCTGTGCTGGTTTCTGTTGATGCGTGAACAAAACTTGTCTAAACATTTGTAGCGCGCCTGTCATCCAATAATTGCAAAAAGCTTTGTTACTTTTACCACGTTAGTCTCAATTTTTTAATGTTGATTTTACTACGGAATTCAAACCTGTTGTTTGAATAAATATGTCATGAAAACAAGTTATTACAGTTTATTGTTGTTTAAATGTTTATATTTAACCTACAAACTGGAGTAGAAACAAGTAGTGTAGTGAACTGCAAAATATGACTTGTGAAATTTTGGCTGATAATTCATACAAATAAATTGAATTAATCATGAATTGAGAAATCTTCCTTTTGACATATAAGAGGCCATTGTACGAACTCAAGACTTCCTTGAAACTGTCCAAAAACAGTTTTGAAAAAAAAAAAGTTTTTCTAATTGTTTTTTATCTAACCTTTGTGCTGTAATCCTGAATAAAAGCTTTAGTAAGCGAGATCTTCTGTTTTGTCATCAGTTGGACATTACAACATGTTTTGGTAACACATTATTTTACAGTGTCTTTGTTACATATGTTACATGTACTTACAATAAATTATGCATAATTACATGCATGCAACTAACCCTCAACCAAATCCTTATCCTACCCTTACCCTATAGTAAGTACATGTATGTAATTAATATTACTCAGTACTTAAATATATAATAACACTGTAACAATGACACCTTAAAATAGTTTAACCCACGTTTCATTTTATTTAATACGTTTTTCACTTTATCGAAAAAGATGAACGATGAATAGCATATGAGAACGACAGTGCAACAAACAATGCTACATTTATTCATAATTACGCTAACACAAAACACAAAAATTATTTGTCAACTGTAACTGTGATAACTCCAATTACTTTATTTGCCACAACCAAGACTAATAAAGCATATGTAATATGCATAAATGTTTCACATTGTTGGCAAAGGTTTTAACTATGTAACAAGATATTTTTCAACATCGGAAGTTTTCAAAACAATTCCACATGTGTAAATGGCGGAGATGTTAAAAATTATTTTAATATGCAAAACTGTTACCCAATCATACATTAGCAGTGGCCGTTTACTTCCAAGTCTTGAATGCAGAACTCCTTTCAAAACTCAGTGTTTGAAAGAGAGGGTCAAAAACTGGATAGAAAAAAGCTTATTACTTATAGATTAGGATGTTTTTTTGACGTAAAAATATTGATAACATTATGTAGACCTCAGGAAACATTATACAATTAAAACATGCAGTTCATGACCCCTTTAAGAGAGAGTTGCACTAGTAATGATTGGATGGATGGATAGATGGATTCTGTCTGTTATATTCTAGTACTATGATTTTTGTTGATATATCGAATATTCAAATAGTACTACAGAATAGTTATATTTCTCTGTTAAATTCTTTTCTTTTATAATTTTAATTTAAACTAAAGCTGCCTTTTCACCTAAAGCAAGACCTTTTTTTTGTTCTCATGTTTTTCATTATTTTACTGCTGAAGAAATGCAAATCTCCTCCTCTGTGTCACTGTCGTGAACCTTTTAATGGCCAAAAATATTTGCCATTTAAGCAAATTTGAAGATGAAGTGATCCTGGGGCGCTTTGCATTCACAGTGACACAATGGCTTGAACCACTGTAGACCATTTTTACTTCAAAGGTTCCACAGTTTAAGCCTGTGACTGAAATACACATACGCGGCTATCTCATTCACGATTAGATCACATCCTCGCGATCAGATGATTATGTACTAATCACAACAGCCTTTACTGCAAACAAGCTACGCCACTTACTCTGTAGAACCTTTTCCAAAGCCTCAGCAAGTCAACCTGCAATGACTTTATGTAACCGGCGCACAGGCGGTTGTGTCCCTGCTAATGACACAAGCCTGTGTGGATACTGGGAGGTCTGGAATCTCCCGGTTTCATCTCTCTGCTCTCATCTCTCCAGCACATCTGAGCCAGTCTACTGATGTTTGCTCCTGCGGTGGAGATGACATTTGTTTGAGAACTGCTTCCACCTTATCAGGCAGACGAGAGTGACTAACATGTTGCTCTGCATATTATCGAAGCTGTCAATATATTTGGTTTACTGACACGTGCTCTGTTCTAAAACCTGGTAAACTGCATGTGCAGCTAGCTCCTTTCTAAGGGAGCTCATGACAATCTCATAAGTGACTAATTTGGAATGCTCTACGTAGGTAGCAAATGAGTCATAATTTATTTCAATAGAGTTTGACGTTAGCATGTTGCTAAGCTAACAGAGTGATATTTTAATTAGCTTGAAATATGTAGTACACAAAGGTGGTAGCAGCAGTTTTTTTTCTGATGAGGTTCTAGATGGACAGTAGATGAAATTTTCTCAAGCTGTGTAAATGTTCATTTTGATGCTTAATATGAAATTCACACAGCAATTATGAAGTATTGATCGCGTGTTCAGTGGTTTGTCTTGGTAGTAATAATACACAACTTTGGAGCAGGAAGAGCAATGATTGCTCGAGCTTTGTTTGAGGCAGTTCTGTTGTCTCTCGGTTCACCACGTTTAGACTGCCATGATTAGAAATTCCATTTACCCTCCGACACTTCTGGAAACCTTGTTTTTTCCCCAGAGCGCCTCTGCCAGTCACGAAATCTCTTTAGCTTTCCACAGTGATGACAGGTTCAGAGGACAAAACCACAGCACCTGCCCCCTCCTTCACACACACACACACACACTCTAATATAGGAAAGCCTCGCCATGAGCATTGATTTTCAGTCTACAATCGTCACTGCCCTGATAGAAACATCTCCAAGCTGTTGTCGATATATGTATGTTAATATTACATGTTTGTTAGACGTCAAATTAAGTTATTGGTTTTCAGCATAATGATCAAACTCTGTATGCAGTTTTACTCATTGTGGTTGGGTTCGTGGTTGTCGTGTGTGTAAATGTGGGGAAGGAAGAAGGCGGGGTCGGCGTGGCTGGGACGGTCGCTTTATTACTCAGAACTTTTATAAACAACAGAACAGGCGCTCGGGAGCGCATCAAAGGCAACAATATACTCAGTTTCTCTCAACTTAATCACTCAATATTTCTCTGCTTCACTCTTGCAGGCAGGCACCCGCGGCATCCCAGTCCAAAGCTCTCTCTCCCGTCTGTCTCTCCACTGCAGCTTAAATGCCGTCTCTCCACGCCAATTAATGCAATCAGACACAGGTGTTACTCATCTGCAGTTGACCTACTTACTCACCGCTCTTCTCCGCCCTCTCTCTCCCGCTACAGACCTCGCAAAACCACGCCCCCTCCGCCACATACCCCCACCGCCCGACTCAGGCCGGGGAGCCATCCGGCCAGCAGCCCGCCTTTTGGTCTTGGGTCTTGGACAGGCCGCAACGGCTGCAGTCTTATCGATTTGGGGACGCACCTGTCCATGACCCAAGTGGAAGCCCAGATATCTTACTTCCACCCGCCCAATAGCACACTTCTTCGGGTTGGCTGTGAGCCCCGTCCTTCTCAGCGACTTCAGGACAGCTCGCAAGTGCTGCATATGACGCTGCCAGTCCCCGCTGTAGATGACGATGATATCATCTAGGTAGGCAGCGGCATATGCAGCATGCGGCCAGAGAATTCTGTCCATCAGATGCTGGAAGGTCGCAGGAGCCCCGAACAAGCCGAAAGGAAGGGTGACAAATTGGTGTAATCCAAACTGCGTGGTGAAAGCGTTTTTTTCTTTGGACATTGGAGATAAGGGGATCTGCCAATATCCCATTGTTTTTACACTGCTGCTTACATCTTGGTGCCAGATACCACAGCACACCTTCAGGGGTCTAGTGGAGTCCATGCCTCAACGGGTCAGGGCTGTTTTGGCAGCAAAAGGGGGACAAACACAATATTAGGTCATAATGTTATGCCTGATCGGTGTATATATATATATACAGAGCCGACCCAAGGCATAAGCAAACTAAAACTACTGGGCAAAAGGGGGTCCAAAGAGCACATGAAATTACTTTATGCTGCTTGTTATTTTATTTTATTTCTCTAATATATGCATGGATTGATTGTGACAGTACTGCACGAGCTCGCGGCGCCATCGGCCGGACACTATTCGCTTGTTTCACATACTCATCAGTTGCCCGGTAACCTTTTTTTGAATGGACGGATTTGAGAATGCGCCATGGTTTAGTGCGAATATCTTGTCTGACGTGCTGCATGTCTTGGAGTAGGCTAGCATAGCTTCCAGTTTCTCAGTAAATGTTTTTCTGCAAGTGCTATATCGTCCCTTTGGAATTGTAAGTTGTGTAGCCTACAGTTTGGAAGTTTTTATTTTGAAAATAAAAAGGTTCTTTCTACACAGTCGAATGGAATGCAAATTTTATTTTATTTTATTTCTGCCAAAATAAAAGCTCTGTTTAATGTTTGAAAGAAATCAATATTTCTTGTTTTTAAAAGAAGTCTCTTCTGCTCACCAAGGCATTTATTTGATCAAAAACAGCTATAGTAAAAACAGAAATATTGTGAAATATTATTATAATGTAAAACAGCTGTTTTCTATGTGAATTTATAGTAAAGCGGAATTTTTTCCTGTGATCAAAGCTGAATTTATCATCATTACTCCATTCTTCAGTGTCACATGATCCTTCAGAAATCATTCTAATATGATGATTTGATGCTCAACAAACATTTCTGATTATCAGTGTTGAAAACAGTTGTGTACAATGTTTTTAGGATTTTTTTTGAAAGCTTTCTATTTCAGAGAAACGCTGTTCTTTTGAACCTTCGATTCATCAAAGAATCCTGGGGAAAAGTGAGCATATTCAGCATAAGAGACTACTTAAAAATAACAAAAATATAAAAGTACATATCCTAGTCTGAACTGTAGTACTGTAAGGCTTTGAATATTGTCCCCTGACCACTCTTGTGGGTTTGCTACTGTTACAATTAAAAACCATATAAGGGTAAAAACATGACTGCCAGACATGATGTAAGCAACACAGCTACAACTACTAACATTGATACTGGGTGTGCGAATTATCAAGAATTGACAATAGTCAATCGTATTGGTGGCGCCGATGGGCCCCCAAATTAAATTCTGCTTAGGGCCCCCATAAGGGCTTGGGCCGGCCGGCCGTGTGTGTGTGTGTGTGTGTGTGTATATATATATATATATATATTTTTTTTTTTTAATGTTTAAAACTGATAAACAGCGAGTGGTACCAGTCCATTGGAACAAAAATAATTGCACAGGTTGTTCTCTTTCGACAGATAATGATCTTCCCTTGAGGCTGCGATTGTGAGAATCTTTTCTCTTCCCTGTGAAATATGCTCATGCGACGATAATGATGGTTTGTTGATTGAAGCTCCCCAAGAGAAAGCTGCATGATAGTGCTTGAATATTGCAGCAATGGAATATCGTTCTTGCCTGTGTTTTAAACACAACACCGTTGTAGAAAGAAAGAATCAAATGTTGCCAGAACAGCTTGTATTGTTTTGCAACTAGATTGCATCACTGCAAAATTGGCCTTTTGTTTTCTTTTTTTTCCTTATTAACTTTTATTTATGAGCGGCCCGTGCCCTGCGACAGGGATTATCTTTTTTTCGCACCAAGAGTCCAGATCAAGGGATAACCTATTTGCAAGTCTATATGCTGCATTACAGCGGGAGATGAATTGCTTTGGAGATATGGGGCTTTACCCAGGGTGCTGAGCAAGGCTGCGCATGGAACAAATATTGTGAATGTCTATTGACCGTGCAGGACAAAATGTGAGAGAGGGATTTGAATTTACGATTGGGACTTTTATTTATAGTGTTCAGAATAGTAGGTCCTCTGCAATTGAATATTTGTGATGGAAAATCTTTTCTTCTATTTTAGATTGTGGCTGGCTGATTATTTAACTGGCATTTAAAGATATACAAATTCCTGTGGTTGATCTCTGATACAGGGTTGGAAAAAAAAATCTAAATTTAAAGAATTAGCTTCCTTTCAGTTCATGCACTGGAATTTGATTCTAATTGGCCGCAGGCCACAGGATGTTAATTTGGAATGACATAAAGAGGTATTTATGGAATTGCAGTTCAAAGGAATTTTAAAGTCACGCAGTCACTATTGGTTAGACATGTTCTATAATGTAGTAATTCAAAACTGTTAAAAAAAAAACTGCCTGCAAACCCCTTTATATAAAATAAAATGAGAAATATTAAGGTAAGTAAATAAATAAATAAATAAATATTGACAAAATATAGCCTAGTGATTATATCTCAGATTCATTTGAAGGGTTTGGGGTAAAGAGTATTTTAGGAAATTAGATTATCCATGAAATGAAAATTAATTTAAATTTAGTATACATTTGTATTGATGATATTTTAAATATTAATGGCATTAATTTTTCTTGATGAAAATGTGATGTTTTGTAACATATATAATAACATGATTTACATGAATTTTAATGCTGAAATGAGAAGCAGTTATATTGCTTAATAAATTCTTATTTTTTAAATGCTTAAAATTAATAATCCTGTTTTTCAAATTTAGTTCAAGTTCAGAAATTGAATTTGAATTTGAAAAAGGCATTCTCAGTTCATTTCTGAATTAAATCGGTGTTTAAAATCACAGAGTTCATAAATTCCCTTCATTTTGTTGTTCATTATTGTATATTTCAAACAGTAAAATGTATGTGTTTTTAACAGTTATTGTAAGCCCTGTGATCTCAGATTGCTGGCAAAAGTCTTCATTATGGTGACATGCTGTTTGCATTGCAATGCCCCACTTTTTCCTCTAAGGACAGATTTTATCTGTGAAATCCAGCAGAGCAAAGCGGCCTGTGGGTGCTTTTAATATTTTAAAGATGAGGTTTAATGACTCCATAGGGCTGGGAAGGAGAAGACGTGTTCAGTAAAGACCAGTGAGACTCTGCTTTGAGCCTGTTGTCATCTTCCTCTGGGGAAACGTCTGTTAATTTATTTCTGCTCTATTTCTTACACAAATCAATTAAGTCCACATGCAATCCACGTTGAGCTAGTGCATATACACACCCGTAATATGAATCTAGATTATGTGTGCTGCATGTTTGTGTAGGCAGTGCCATTAGGTACACTGTAGAACATGATTTCAAGCTAAACCTCAAATAGTATAATCTAAAGCCGAAGGGACATGTGGATTTTTAATATATTTCATGCGTATAGACACACATACATGCATACATGCATACATACATGCATATGTATGTATGTGTGTATATCTACAGTATATGAATGTGTGTGTTTATGGGGCTGTCAAAATTAGTGCATTAACGCATGGAATTATTATTTTTTCAGTTTAACACATTATATTTTTTTAAACGCAATTAACACAGGATCTGTTTTTTCTGTCAGTTTGACTAGCGTTACATTATATGATCACACTCTTTTTCATGCAAATGCCTTTAAACCATTGAAGCACGACAAGACAAAAGAGAACGTGCTGTCTGTGAATGGCCTGTCTATGTGACACACACAACGCATAGAAAGACGTGCACCAGTATCATGCGCACAAACAGTGTGCCAGAATCGAGTTCTCTTTCGCGCTTGAACGAACAATGACACACACGATTATGCCAAAATGCCCGTTTTGTCGAGTATTCTCATAAGAGCCATCTTATATGAGTTAAATAACATCTTCAATGAACTTAAAGAGTTGTGAGAAAAGGAGATGTGCATGATGGCGCGTCAGACTCACTTCATGTTCAGCAGCGGCAGATCTTAAAGTCACAGCAGCCTATTAACTCTTTCCCCGCCAAACACAGAATTTTCCGTTATTTGTGAGAAAACGCTTCCCTGCCAAACATGGAATTTTCCAGGTTTCCGTGTTTTCACTGTAAGACGCTAGGGGGCGCTATTACACATCTTCTGAATGAGTACAGCATCTCCTGATCAAAACACAAACGAGGAAGACAGAAAAAAACAAGTGATCGTATGTAAGCAAATGCATATGTAAAATAACGTGATCATCAACATTAAACATATAAATCAAAACTGCATAATGTTACTGAATGAAATGTCGACCCAGGACGAGCTATAAGACTGTGCAAGTATTAGGGGTGTTGATGGACTCCATCTACTCCATCTGTGTTTGATCATTGTTCAGAATCTGATCTGAATGTACTCTTTGACAAAAACGTGATTGTTCAAAATGTTGCTTTTTTTAATGAAACTTACCTATATTAAAGTGTTAATAAAAAAAGGAATGCATGAAGTTAGAATAAAACGTTTTTTTTTTGTTTTTTTAAAGAAGCGGGTCTGCTCTTTCTTTTTATATATTGCATGCTCAGATATTCATACAACAACATATTCTATATGGGCCAAAAACACTGGCGGGGAAAGAGTTAAGGTCCTTGTGGCCTCTGGTTGCCTCGCTTCGAGATCTGTCGTTGTCAGCATTTTGTACTTTGTAAACCCCTAGATTTTGTAGTAAATTCCATTTATTATTTTATTTCAGTGTTGTGGCTGTCTCATCTTTGTTGCGGTCACGAGCGGGCCGTAACAACACTTAGTCCGAAACTTTCATATGCGTTTTTTTCATATTCGTCATCCTAAAAATTCCTCACGCACAGAAACCTTGCACACTGAACCCGATTAATTAATTAATCCTTTGCGAAAAAATTCGCAAAATACAAAATGGAGTCTTCAAGCAGTGAGGATGTTTTAGTTGTCCTCTCTCTTCTTAAAAAGAGAAAAAGAAAGAGGAAATAATGGGTCCATCCAATCCTGAGATTGCGTATGAGGAGGGAGAGTTCCCATTCAGTCGGTCACTCTCGACGCCACGTCGGAGTACCGACGAATAGGAATCTCGCTCGCGAGAGCCAATCTACTTTGAGTGTAACTAAACGAGCCAATGCACATTGGCATGCAATGATTGCACCAGGTGCTCATGCCACGCCGTGCGGGTATAAATGAGACACAGGTGATTGCATCAAATCAACCTTTTGCTTCGGAGCCGCGTGGTAGATGGTAACGCCAGATATCACTCACTACTTCGCAGTCCTGACTGAAGACGGAAGCCGCCTTTCGGAAGCGATCTCTTCAGTCGGTGTTGGTGTGACGGCACAGCAGCGGGTCGCGTGGTTTTCGGATCATCTCTCTGTGTTGTTTGTTAGAGCAATCACAAAGGCTGTTCTCACAGCTGGTTCGGTGCGCTAGGTGGAGAGTGCTGAAAAGCCGTTCTTACGGCTGGTAAGAGAGCGCCTTCGTGTGAGAGAGCGCACACGTCAGGCTGCACCCACCCCCTGACTGTGTCGCCGCGACCCCGCCCCCTGCATGCTTCAGCACCAAGGAGAGCGTCCTTCTGAAAGAACAAACACAGATAAAGCTATCTGATTCTATCTGTGTGTTTCTGGATGCGGTGGTTACCTGTCACAGAGGGATGGTCACCATCCGATGGTTCAGCACTCTGACATGACCATCTCGAAGTTGCGGTTTAGACTCCATCTCGCAAGGGGTGGAGTCCCCGTGCCTCTGCCTCGATCTCACCCTCCACAGAGCGTTACTTCAGGCAGTAGCGCAGGTGATTTGAGGGTTACGTGAGCGTGCTTCCCCCAGGGAACCAACCCCCGGGGAACCCTCATCCCTCTCGCACTCCGCAGCCAGTAGAGCTGCCGTTGGAACGCGGTGGGCCATCCACGAGGTGTGCACCATCCGTATCCTTCGGGGCTCCTCTGGAGGACCAGATGTCCATCGCTGCATCGGAGGGAGGGTCAGATATTTCGGGAGATGACGTGTCGGCGCAGGAGACTCCTTCGGGAAGATTCGGTGTGCCCAATACTGATCCAGAAATGATGGCCATGCTTTCCCGGGCCCCCGAGATAGTTGGGCTCGTGTGGAACCCGGCACCTTTTACTAACCAAAACCGGCCCAGTGGATCCTCCTCCCTCACCACCCTCGATGGCGGACCTGCAAAGGGATACACGCAGGTTCTTCCCGTGGAACGGGCCGTTGCTATGCAACTGTGCCCTAACTCCACATCCAGGGGGAACCCGTGTCTCCACTCCCGGGCCTGTAGGTACTTGTCCGATCTGATTGGAAAGGCCTACCAGGCTTGTGGAGAGGCAGGCTCCGCCTTACACGCTATGGCGTTGTTGCAGGTTCATCAGGCCCAGGCACTGAAGAACCTGCACGAGGGTGGTCACGATCCCGCAGTTCTCCAAGAACTGAGAACCGCAACGGACCTCGCGCTTCATGCGACAAAGGTTACGGCACGCAACCCGTTCGCTAGATTCTATAGCCTACGTGTAGAGCCGGTCTTCTCCTGTGTTCTCACCTCAAACGGGTAGAAGCACTGAGAGGCCCCAGCTCTTGTCGGCTTGCTGTGCTCCGGCGCTCTTATTCTCCCGAAGCAAACTCTTTGAGTCCTCTATCTCCCTCGGTGCCGGACGTGGCGGAACGTCTGGCATCAGGCCCCTTGCCGCTGAATCCTTGAGAACCGGTATTGGGCTCGGGTTATATGAGTGACCCTGCGGGGATCCCATATATCTTTCCACGGTCTCTCCTACGGGAGGCCCATGTCTTTCCCTTGGGAGAGCCTTCCCGTCAGTGGGACTGAGCCCCCTCCTCCGTTGCGGGCTACGGCTCAGCATTGTACTCCACATAACTCCTTCGGGGTACGATGTGGGCTCCGCAGCGTTCCCTTCTTTAGGGCACGCTTTCCCAGTGTTATCCAATCCAATAATCACTGAGTGGGTCATGCGGAACAGCAGTGATGGACTTCCCGGTGTGAGCCCCGTCTCATCAGGTAAGAGAGCTCAGGCGACACAGGGCACTGGATAGGGGCAGAGGCCATGATGCTTTGGTAGGGATTCCTATTCATCGGTACTCCGACATGGCGTCGAGAGTGACCGACTGAATGGGAACGTCGGTTACGTATGTAACCCTCGTTCCCTGAAGGAGGGAACGGAGACGCCACGTCCCGTCGTCATGTCCTCTGTACCCTGCTGGGGTGCCTGTCTACCTACTCGGCTCCTCAGCAATAGGCTGATTTGATGCAATCACCTGTGTCTCATTTATACCCGCACGGCGTGGCATGAGCACCTGGTGCAATCATTGCATGCCAATGTGCATTGGCTCGTTTAGTTACACTCGAAGTAGATTGGCTCTCATGAGCGAGATAAATTTAAATGGGTCCGATATGTTTTGTTGTATGCGCCGACTAGCGCATATGATCCGCGCTGCGCTCTCGTGTCTCTAGTCAACGGCTCTGGTGTTGACTGTGTGTGCTGCGGCGGTGCGTGTGAAACTAACGTGAAACCAGATTTAATTTGCCTCAACTGAAAGCATTACATGTCTGAATCATTTCCTATCGCATATATAGTGCACTATGTGCCTTTCACCATGTAGAAAATAGTAAATTTGTGAACAACTGACCGATTTCAGCCGCTGCTTCAGCGTCAATTTATAGTGTAAGGGGCGGGAGCTTCAGATTCTAGAGACCATTTGATTGGACAGAAGATGTGATGAGAAGATGAAGTCTGCAATGATGTCATCAAAATCTGTGATTCATTTTAATGGAAGTGAGAGACTGTAAGTTTTGAATGCTTATATCTCCTAAATGCGAATTTTGTCATTGTTTTGGAACACACCAGCTTATTTATACCCTTAAGGCTAACATAGTCATACTAAAAGCTAAAAAACTTCATTTTTGATTTCAGGGGGCCTTTAATAAGGATTCATCTATATTTAATTTATTATTTATGCAGTTAAGACTGTAAAGTTGATAACTTAGTAACGTTTAATTAAATTTCTGTACATTGATTATATATGAAGGCTAAAGGTAAATATGTAGGCTTTAAAAAAAATAACAACTTTTAATTTATTTGAACTTAAAACAATCTTCACATAAACCAATTATATTAAATGTTGAAATGTATATAGCTTTCAATTATACTGTAATGTTGAATGTGTATCATTAATGAAAAAAAAAATCAATTTCATAGAGACATCAATACCAGTATTAGTATCAATGATACTGGCCTTCATTCATAAAAAGATGCCATTACAACAAATATTTAAAATATGCTGTCTTTATTCTATTATTCTTTATTATATTATTAATATTATTATGTTTCTGCATTCATTTGGAGAGTAACTGTGAAATTATTTCAATAAAAAAATATTACAAGCGCCAATTAATTACAGAAATAATGTGTGATTAATAAATTTTTTTAATCGATTGACCACACTAATATATATAGAAATATATAAAATGTATAAACATATAAAATATAATAAATGTAATAATTATTACAGGTCCCCTTGTGTGTTTTAATGTATTTTTAATCTTTTTTTTTTTTTTTTGGTTGTTTTATCTTGCCCAGGGCGGGCGCCCCCACTGAAAACATAGGTGCTAGCTTTGTTGTTGTTGATTTAGTGCTCTGCGAATTCCAGTGTCCCTTGACACGCATTACTGTCATGGCCAGTCTCATCTTCTGTCAGCAGGCAGGGGAAAATAGCAGTTAACTCCAAAAGATATGCATTTCCCTGCTCCCCCCTCTCTCATAGCCATGTTTAATCTGCTAATGCAAATGGCTTCTGCTGCTGCAGGGCCTTGACTTAATCATCTGTTGATATTTCTCTCTCACTCTCCGCAAGCATCGGAGACAAACCAACCTGTCAGAAAAAGCGACACATAAACACACTGCCGCAGATGACATTAAAAATGAGTTCTCTGTCGTATTTGTCCCTGTTGTCTCGTCAGAAGCAGTGAGGTTGGAGCGTGTGTGTATCTTTAATTGGACATGTCTGCCTCAGATCCGCACTTTGAGCTCCGCCAGGCAGAGGGAGAGGTCGTGATGAGAGCTGGGAGAGAGCCTCAGATGCTGCATCCTCGTAAGAGGACACAGTTTGCTGGAATAATAACACTCTCAAGATTACATTTGGATTGCCATTACTTCCCACTGTGCAGCATTCAGTCGGTCTTTACAGTGTGGCCTGTGTCTTCTCTCCCATTGGCCACCTGCTTATTTTTGGGGACTTTATCATCATTGTTTTCAATTGCTTCAATTTTTGTTTTACTTGCTTTATTCTGTTCAACACCTACAATCCACATGCTACAAAAATGACCACCTGTTATTCGGAAGTGCGTGGTTTCGGCAGGAAAAAGGGTTTAAATTGTAATGTTTGATGGGAATTGTACCTTATTTGTTTCGATTTTCAAAGGAGTCGCAATTCAATTCCTGAAACAATCCTTGATACATTTAGATATAGACTTCTATTTTATTTTATTTTTAATTTTTTTTCAGAACTATAGATTTCATTGGCGGCCTTTTGGATGTAATAAAACGAAGTCGACCTGACTCTGAGATGATACTTTGAGTGAATTAAAAACATACAGCGTTAACTGCGTACAATTGATTCGTTTGATTCATCATGTGACTTTTCTCTTACCTCCTGTGTTATTATGGTGTTTATTAGTATAAGTAAAAAGTACAAAACAGATTTTAGTAGCAGCATGACCCTGCTAATTCAGCTGAAAAGGGCCGTTGAATTCGCCGGGTAAAAAAAAAAAAAACTTAATTATATAGATATATGTATATATGTATATGTATATGTATATGTATATTTATATGTATATGTATATGTATATGTATATGTGTAAATTACATGTTTAAATTGTAAAAACTTTACTGTTTTTCTGGCAACCACAGCTGACAGTTTTATTCTGTACAAACAATTTTTTGGGTTCTTTGACAACGGGTACAGTATCTAAAAATGCACTTTATGTCTGTACTATTTTATAGTGATTCAGTCATTTAGGCCACGTTTTGGATTAATGGCGGTTTTAAAAGACTGTGAACAGTCTGTGTATCGTGTAAACACACCTTTTTGTTTTTAAATTGGCTGAAAATCTTTTTTTTTTTTTATGTATTTATTTATTTAAAGTAAAAAAAATCTATAGTACTATGAATCGTTATGCATAATTGGAACTGGAATTCCGTTATTCATGATTCATAATTCTCATCCTTTATGTTAACCAGCAGCCAAAATAATTGCAAAATGAATATTAATTTTTTTCATTCAGATGTAGTCGGAGTCCATCCCCAGTTCTCAATGCCATTTTTGCAGCATTGCTCACTGAATGACACTCTTTATCTGAAATGTTTGTCCTTCAATTGCTTTTTCAATAAACAGAATTATTCATAATACATTTATAATTCTGATTATGAACATTTTGTATCTGTGAATGGATTTTTTTCTTTCCTCCCACCCCAGTTTGATCATAAGTCCCCGCAATCCATGTCATGTCCTCCCTCCCTGTCTCTCTCTAGCTCTTAACCTTGTTGCCTTTCTTTTCCTTCTCCCTGTCTGTCGCTGTTGATTTCACACCCCCTCTCATTTAGTGTTAGTGTTTTCATATCAGAGACATGAACATTAGTGCGTAATGACAGTAAGTCTTGACGCCTAAAGAACTGATTGCTCCAGTCCTGTCATATCAAAGACACAAAGGAGTCTTAAGTAAATAAATTTGGCTATTCTGCTCTAGCCTACACAGAGAGCACCCCGTCAGAGCGCTCTGAAGGTCTGGGGGTAAGCGCTGTTTATTTCTCTCATCTCTTTTGAAGTCAGAGATCGGAGGCTGGACATGAAGATTTAGACATCTCATCAGCAGCACCACATATCTGCAAATAGCTAAAGCTGGCTTTACAGGCTCTGTGTTAAGGGCTAACTCCAGTGCTTGTTGTTTTGGTTCGTTTTCCCCTGGCTTGGCCTAAAGGAGAGAGTCATGAATATTGGAGTTGTTTTTTCGCCTCTTTAAGCTGAACTTTCTTTTTTTCCAGACAAACTTTTTTCACTAGGAGCACAGTGGCCCCCAACTGAAAATTTTAGGGGCACAACCAGAAATTTTAGGGGCGCACACCGTAAATCAACATGCTAACCAAATCTACTAATTTCTACTGTATTACTAATAGGGATCTGTATCGTTAAGGTTTTAATGGTATTACTACTCTTACCGATACTGCTTATTGATCCGGTACTTTAACAGTATTCTTACCGGTTCTTTTTATTATACTTTTTTTTTTTTTTTTATAAAAAAAAAACATAATTAAGAACATAATTAACATGCCTTTATAATCTGAAAAGTAAAATATCTATAGCAAAAGAAACCGCAAAGTTTGAACAAAAATATGAAACATCTATTTGTAAATGGACCAGTGTGCAGGCATTCGGAAGGTCTGCTAACATTAATATTACAGTAAAGAACAAACCTACAAATAAATCTAATAAAGTAATGAAATGTAAAATAACACTGCATAGTTTTCACTGTATAAATTGATAGAGTAATGCTTATAAAAGCTAAAGTAATTAATTCAAGAGATGTGAATATTTTCTATTTGCCTTTTGTTCGATTCGAATTAATGGCTCAATCGTCAGCAGGTTTATTAGACGCTGCCCCTTTAAGACCGATCGAATGTAGAACTAATAATATCATATTCTCTTATTTCTCCAAACTATTTACGCCCATTTAAGATATAAACTGTTAAAATAACTACTCTCCAATCCGGTCATTTTGACACCGGCTATTTGTTGTTTATTTGATGGTTTAGACGCGCACACGAAGCCTAAAATATTAAGTGCAAGTCGGTCCATTTCGCAGCACACACACATAAGCCGCCTTGAAGTTGGAAACAGCATCTCTTGCGCGGATCATTGTGCATTTAATAGCTCTTTATTATCAAACACATTCCGCAGTTTAGCAACAGTAGAGACTGCAGTTTACAACAATCACTGAATCTGACGTTTAGTTTAGGTTTAGGGAGAAATGACAGAGCAAGGCTGTGAAGGGAAGGATGAGCTCGACGAACACGGCTATAGGAATAGTTTTACCTCATTCCATCTTTTTATAATTCTTGGAAGCCAAAATCGAAAATAAAATTAGATTAATATCACAGCACATCCCTAAAGTTTAAGCAGACTAAACTTTTGTTTAGTTCTTGGCCATCATCACTCATTAAGCTGACTGTGGTGTTGTGTTCGCTGTAGCTCCACGTGAGAGAGCGCTCGCTTTCTCTCTCTTCTGGACTGCGAATGGCAAAAATGCTTCACGGACAAATGGTTTAATATGATCTCATATAGAAACGGATGGCAAATATAGAATTTGCCAGACATAACGTCTATCAATTATAATTAGTAGGCTAAGTGTATTTTCTTAATTTCTCCAGTACCGACAGCAGGCAAATTTACTGGTCGCACATGTGCGACTGGATGTAAAATTCAGTCGCACACTCTCAAATTTTAGTCGCAAAATGCGACCATTTGGTCGCACTCTGGAGCCCTGGTTTATTACAAACATTACACCCCATCATGAGACAAAGTATCCTCTCACCTATTGACACCTATCATGTCGACCCAAACCCGTAAATTAAATAGCTGTCTACGGAGGGGTCCGAGAGCTCTCGGATTTCATAAAAAATATCTTCATTTGTGTTCTGAAGATGAACGAAGCTCTTACGGGTTTGGAACGACATGAGGGTGAGTAATAAATGACATAATTTTCATTTTTGGGTGAACTAACCCTTTAAAGACAACATGAAATCAAAACTTACCCTATTCTCTTTCTTAATAAATATCCCTTAGTGTTGTGCATGATCCATCATTGCATGTTATAATGTAATAACATTCTCTGGTTCTGCAATGTAGTTCATGTGTTCAATGACTTATAATATTGACCAGTAATATCATGTTCTAACCTGCCAACCAAGTTCTTGATATAATCAAGTCACAATATTAAATGCATAACTATGGATGTTCAATGTGTGTTGTATGCCATTCATGTTATCTTTGAGATACCATGTGAAAAAACCCATTCCATTCCCCACCCTAAAGATACATGTGTATAACATGTCAAAGTAACTTGTCACAAGTGGGATCAAACTATAATTCCTGCATGAGAAACTAACAACTGTCAACTGCTTATGAACCTGAATTTGCTGTTTGAACTCGAATGATCCACTTGTCACACTCTTAGCTTTCTGTTGCCCTTATAACGATTGACAGGCAGAAAGCTCCTCAAAGTCTTCTGTTTGG
This sequence comes from Gobio gobio, assembly GCF_949357685.1. Taxonomy (NCBI): domain Eukaryota; kingdom Metazoa; phylum Chordata; class Actinopteri; order Cypriniformes; family Gobionidae; genus Gobio; species Gobio gobio. Next base: position 24,779,703 of record NC_137107.1, read on the forward strand.
CTAAAGTACAAATCTGACTGTGGTATGATTTTTTTTTATTCCATAAAAGTTGCGAACTGCACATTTAATGCAAAAAAAGCTTTCTGTTAGCAAATCTATTTGAGTCACAATTCATTTGTCAGAAGCGTTGCTACTATCTGAGAACATTTGCTTCTTCAGCAGTAACATCTGAGGCGCTTTCAGACTGCACTTTTGAGAAGTTTAAAGCTATGGTATTGTCTTGTCTCATCATGTCACGTCGGTTTATTGTTAGAAACATTATCTTATACTTAGTCATAGCCCTGTGTTTTGTGGGTCACATTCTCTTTGCGTCACTCTATAGTCATTGAGAAATTGAAGAGAGAGAAAAAAAAACTTAAGCACACACGGCTCAGCGGGGGCTTCGTTTCTGTCATCCCTTAAAGAGTTCCTCACTACGTGGAAGGTCTGCTTGTTGTGGAACACGCTCTGGCTGTTTATTCTCCACTGAACCAAGTGGCACTATGATAAGATTCTGCCGCTGTAATTTTGCAAGGTCACATTTCCATGGTGAAGATGTCTGGTTGGTTGATTCGTGCCCAATCGTTTCTTTCCTAACTGATGGTCTGAGCCTTCTTGCTTGATGAAATATCACAAGTCTTCAAATTAATGTTATGCTCTGCTGGTTAAACCTGGAATGGAATATTTCATACTATTTTTAGCAGCCGCACAGGTTATGTATGCATATCTGAAGGACGAATATTGCTATACCGGTGCTGTAAAACATGATTGTCTGAGATGTGTCGGTGGAAACTTGATCGATTTGGGAGACTTGTATCAATTAGATGAAAAATGACTACATCCAGTGTCATAAACAGTTGGTTACTCCCGTTGAATCAAGTCTGCATAGGACCCCAGGGGGTTGTGTTTGTAATGCCTGATCGAAAGCAGTAAGAACTCATGTGGTTATGTGTAGGTTATACGCTAAGCTAGTATGCTATGCTAGTGGTGCTGTACGTTCCTTGTCGCACCGTTTGAATAATTGTTGTTGAAAAGTTATCATTTAAAAAAATTGTCATGAGAAGATCCTTTATTTGATCAGTATTTTGTCAAGTCATATTCATTCATATTAGTCAATTATACAGTACTAAAAAGCGCTTGGTTTTAGTTTGACAAAAAGTGACATTTTAGTTGAAAAGTGCAAATTGAAACCAAATATTTGTGTTATTCTTTATTTATCCCACAATTCTGAATAATTGTTTTTTTTTTAATTCCCATAAGTATTAAGCAGCAGAACTGTTTTCAACATTGATCAAATCAGTAAATCAGCATATTTTAATGATTTCTGAAGGATCATGTGACACTGCAGACTGGAGTAATGATGCTGAAATCTCCACTTTGCCATCACAGGACTAAATTTAGTTTTAAAATGTATGAAAATAGAAAACAGTTATTTGGATTTACTCCTTTTACTGTGTTTTTGTTCATGTAAATGCAGCCTTGGTGAGCTTCTTTCAAAAACATCCCACTTTCTACAGGATCTTACAAAGTGGGTGCATTTAAATGTTCTTTTAAATTTGAATCTCAATGAATCCAAGACTGAAATAATTTTATTTGGGCAAGCAGCCCTAAAAACCACATTGAAACCGATTAAACGAAATATGAGATCATGTTTTAAAAACTTGGGAATCCTAATAGATAATGAGCTTAGAATGGATAAATAAATTAACGCTGTTGTCCGGTCCTGCTTCTTTCATCTATGTCGAATCGTAAATGTTATGCAGTTTTTAAACTTTTTAGATACTCAAAAAATAATTCATGCTTTTATATCTTCCCGCTTAGACTACTACAACTCACTCTACCAGGGTATTAATACGTCAACTCTGGCTCGGCTGCATTTGGTGCAGAATTCTGCTGCTAGACTTTTGACCCGGACATGAAAATATGAACATATTACTCCCATTCTTGCCTCATTAGATTGGCTGCCTGTAAGATACAGAATCGAGTTCAAAATGCTTGTCTTGGTATTCAAGTCCATCAATAACCTCGCTCCATCTTATCTTGCAGATCTCCTTGTAAGTCATGCCCCCTCTAGATCACTTAAATCCAGTGATCTAACAGTGCCCAGAACTAGATCTAAATGCGAGGGTGATTGTGCATTTGCAGTGGCCGGTCCCAATTTGCGGAATATGTTGCCACTAGTTATTAGAATGGCGCTGACTTTGGCCACTTTAAGTGTAAGCTAAAAACGTATCTTTCTGTTTGGCATTTTAAAAACGACTCATGGCTTATGATTGTACGACTTGTTTTAAATCTTATCACTATGCTGATGTATTATCTTTTGTGTCTACTTTGTAAAGCACTTCGGTCAACTTAAGTTATTATAATTATACAGTGCTATATAAATGAAGAAACAGAAACATAAAAGATTGGTATCTTAAATTTTATAATCCTAACTTTTGAAGTATAGTGTATGTTGTGTCTTTATCTAATCATCATATATTATACAGTGTATGACATGTTTGGGTGATTAAATGAAAAGCGATTTACTGATGTTCATTCATTGTTTAGCTTTAGCTCAAGTGGATCAGTCCTTGACAGTCTATGACTTGGAATATTAAAAACAATATTCTTTCTACATTTGTGATTTAATATCTTGATTTAATATAAAAAATCTTTATTTTTATGTAATATTTTTGTCAACAATATGTTTGAACTTAAATTTTTTAATTATCACCATGATTTAACCGTGATGATATTAACACTGCCAGAGTTTTCTGCATGTTCCACTGCGCTCAGTCTAGCTGTTTTCAACACGTCTTATGTAAACACTCTGCCTTAAGAAACATGTCCAATTGGGGTCAGGCTAACCCGAAACTAGGCTAATTATACAGGGCTTCCCTTTACATCATGCAGGCAACCCACCAACTATTCGAGTTTGCAAATATGTCGAATTGCACATCCCAGTAGTTTAACAGGTGGCGTAGGCTGCACATAAGGCCAGAAAAAAAAGAGAGTAAAAAACGAACAGACTGTCTGTGATGGTGCTGATTTTTAATGACCTAAAATAACGAAGATGAGATATTTTGACAAGCTTCCTCCTCAGTTGCCTATTTTCTTAATGACTGTATTTTGAAACTCTCTACCTCGTTCATCAAAGCTTTCACATCTTACAGTGGCGTTCGCAAATCAAACCGTTATTTAAAAGTGCGGCTGTGTTTTATTTCAGATTATTCCTGACAGCCAGTTTTCAGCTCGTTTAATTGCGCACTCGCAGTTTAATTTAGGACGGAAAGCTTTACATGCATAAATGACCTTCACGATTAGCTGATGCGAACGGCGCTTGGGGAGATCGAGCTCATTTACATGTGTGACATCACTCACCTTTGCGGTTCACGTCTGCGGGAAGCATGAATAAGGAGGCATGCACGCTAATCCAGTGAGATTGTCTCATGTCACAGGCATGTACAATGATTCATGCTTGCAGCTGTCTTGTACTGTTAATTTCTGGTTCGTTTATGCTTCATTTAAGCCAGTGGCTTTAAACCTCTCATTAGCAAAAATCACATCAAGGCTCAAGTCCTGCCTGAACCTTTCTGGGTTGCAAAACACGCTATGAGTGTTTTAATTGCATTGCCATTTCATTAATTCTTTGTCTCCACTTGTTCATTCCCTAATGTTTGGTTGGTTATTGGAGAGTCCGTAAAAAACAGAGAATATTAAAGAGGAGTCATTTCTCATACCCTTGGTCCACATCCATCCCAGCTCTAATGACCTTCCCTTGCCTTTTTCTATCTCCCTTCAACAAGGCCAAGCGGAGTCAGTGGCCACATTCAAGGGTAATGAGTTCTTCAGCTACGACCTGTCCCAAAAGCCCATCCAGAGCAGCACCGATGAAATCACCCTGTCCTTCCGAACACTGCAGCGGAACGGCCTCCTGCTCCACACCGGCAAATCCGCCGACTACGTCAACCTGTCACTGAAAAGCGGTGCCGTGTGCCTGGTCATCAACCTGGGTTCCGGCGCCTTCGAGGCTCTGGTGGAGCCGTCTGACGGCAAGTTCAACGACAATGCCTGGCATGCTGTCCGCGTGTCCCGCAACCTGCGTCAGGTAACGTTCACCTTTGCACACCAGCTTCATTTGATCTTTCCAATTTTGATGACCGTACTTTAGTTAACTTGTGTTATTGTGTAGAGTAGATGTACAAATTCGGTGTTAAGTCTTTAAAACAGTTGTTAGCTATTTCCACTAGCTATAATAATAAAACTCTGCCTGTTTTTCAATTGGTTAACACGTGGAGGTGACAAGCAGATATTTTTTGATGTTCACTAAGACAGTTGTGATTCTCAGGACAACTATTTCTGTGATATCCTTTAGATCATTTTGTGTGGTAGAGTGAAAAATCTAAAGTCAATCTAAACATTTCATTGTAATAAAATGTGTGTTTTCTGAAATAACCTTTGTTCCACATATGATTTTAGCCTCAAATACTGTGATGCCAAGACCAAAAGAGTATATTGTTTGTTATAAAAGGTGATTTTTTTTTTTCTTTTTGCGCACTTTGAGAGGGGCCGCTACTTCTGGGTCGTTCCAAACAAAAGTGAGCAACCAAATTATTTTAGGAAAGACGCTTCTATGAGGCCGTTAGCAAAGGTAACTTCATGGAAGTCATTTTATTTTATTGTTTGCTGCTTAAATGTGATGTGTCACTTATATATTTAGACATCTTTATAATATTGCTCATTTGTTTTTACCAAATGCCAAAAGAAGAGATAATAGAGTGCAGCACCAATCCTAAATCCAGGAAATGAGTTAGCATTTTTGCACTTCCGGTTTCATAGTCCCAAAGTCAGTGTTCGTTTTTTTTTGGTTTTTTTTTGTAAAATGCCTTAAAGGCACAATATGTAAGATTTTTGGATTAAAATATATAAAAAACACTAGAACAATGTTATATATTTCGTTGAAAATACTTACATTCTCTCAAATGTTGTTTCCAAGATTATTTTTTAGAAACCATGGAAACAACAAAGACGCTTTAATATATTTTGTGTTTTGTTAGACAAGGGAACAACTGTTTGGATGGATCCATCGACAGAAAACTAATCATTGTTATATAGCTCAAAACAGTTAGTCTTATTGATTAAATCTGGTTTTCTTGATTTACCGCGAGTACCATGTTTTACCATGCCTAACATCGATCTAGCTCACTGCAGTGTGTCTCATAGTAGCCGCAGAGTAGCATTATAACATAACCTTCAAGAAAATCAAATATATCTAATATGATAAAACAGCACTGTGTTTCTCCACATAAGAATGACTGGAAGAAGCGGAAGCGGTCGTCTGCGGCATAATAAAAGCTCCGCGAAATCAAGGCGTCATCAAGCTACGCCTTTGTTTTGAATAAGTGACCTCTAGAGGCGAAAAATTACATATTGTGACTTTAAATAAGGTTTTCACATTTTACTCTGACATAAAATATATATCAGTAATACCCCACTTATTATTTTTCGAAAGCTTTTACATGTCTTGGAAAAGCTAACAAGCAACTAAATGGGGCTTCCTAGGTTTTCAGGGACATTAAACATCATCATGCCGTACAGGAAAACTCATTTACTCACTATGTTACAGCTTCATTGTGTTTGTCTTTTTTCTCTACCCTGCTGTCTTAACAGTTCTCAAGCTGATTTTTTCCATTATGCAGATAACATTCAGATTCAAAATAGAGTCACAGTGACGTATGAGTTTGTCTGGGGTGTCCCAAACGGGCACACGTGAGACGGTTATGCCCTACATCCTTCAGAGTACTCACTCCAAGAACGACAAATTAATGCTCACTTTTGAATGGAATTTACCCCAAGAACTGCACAAAGCCCTGATTTAATTAGAATCGGATGGTCTCACAGGTGCTTCAGTGGACCGAACAGTTGTTTCTACCTAACATTGATAGCCGCCAGAGACTTAACAAAGGTAAAATGAAACCCTGATTGTAAAATGCAGACTCATAAGCACTGATATCTGTTCATTTCTGTGATTTATTGAGTGCAAAATATTTCTGTTGTCGGACTCTTGGAGGGCTTTCAGGAATCTTCTTCACTGCAGGATTGAAGTACCATTTAAGCCACAGGCTCTTCCAGACATAGACGATGGTGATAATTACCTTCCAGTTGTTACTTACCAGTACGGATGTGTGTATGTGCGAGTCCCTGTTGAAGAGGAGTGTTTTGATTTGACTCCATTCAAGTCCAGACTGCACCGCTCTGTTTTGCCTGTGATTAAATCCATAATTGTGAATATGCTCCAGTTAAGCCAGCAAAACAATCTTTTTTACATTCAACAAGCTTCCCATCTTGTGGAAAAGTGGGAATGTTTACTATGAATCATTTAACCTAAGAGTAAAGGTGTCCCTCTACCACAGCCTTAAAGGCAGCGTTTATAGTCGAGGCACTGCCATTGCCCTGATTGTTTTCAATCCGTTATTGCTGAAATATTATTATATGATAGGGCACATTGTATAGACACACTTTGCCTGCTCGCTTCTGTCGCCGCTGCTGATTATTAATCCATTTGACTGCAGTAACCTTTAGCTCAAGTGTTGCTTACAGAATGAGCTGTATTTTTGTTCTGCCACGACAAATTATTGAAGTACCGAGTAGGCATAAACGAGCGCATAACAGGTGTTGACATTTTTTGTTTTTGTCATTCATTTACCTTAAATAATGAGTGAGTCGCTACTGCTGCTGTCATTCTTTACTCTAATGCTGCTGCCTCTGCAAGATCCCTCCTTCAAAACCCTCCCTGAACCATCTCGTTTGACAGATTAGTTGATCTCTCTCTTTTTTTCTAACACTGAAGCCTCTAAGTGGATTTGTCATTGTTTATCTTCTGCCTTTACCCCTTCAAATACTAACATGAAAACCTCCATGGAATGTGAGCCATCTGTTTGCCGTTGACAGTGTCCAAAGAAATTGGATCTAAAAGAACAGATTTTAACAGCTATTTTTTTTCCCTCATTCTTCCTGGGAAGATATAAATTCTAATGGAGGGCGGAGATATTAGTATCATTTTGTGGTATGGTTAAATTTGCTTTAAAATTGCTAGTAAATCATTTTTCAATCGTTTTAAAGCTTCTGTGGAGTTTATGGTATGTAATTTTACTCTCCCTCCCTTGTTTTTTTCTTTTTTTGAAGCGCGCAGGGGTTGGACTCCCTACGGTAAACAAACTGCATTATATGGTAGATATCACATTCTAATTTGTCTAGTTTGGTTTGGCCCTTTCTTTTTTATCTCTTTTTGCTTTTAATGTGCAGAAACGACTAAAGAAAAGTTTAAAAATGGCATCAATCCCCAGGTGCCATGCAAAAGTTCATTTTTTTGCCATTTGCAATTTTTTTTTTATATATATATACCACTCACAATCCTCCTCACCCATATCCTTATTAAAATGCTTTTTGTTGTATGAGTTCTACCATTAATAACACATCCTATTTGGCTGAGAGTCTCTACGGTGGGTATAAACGAAGCTGTAAGCTGCTGCTGGCACAAGACTTCAGTCTGAGCTACACTGGGTTTGTTTTCTCAGACAGAATATTTACTGACAAAAACATATTTTTATGCTTTAGTGTAAGTGCTAAAGCATTGCTCCAAAACCAAATCCTTGGATTTACACTTGGCAAGGCTGATATTTCAGCTAATGAACAGACAAACTTTGCAGCTGCATACAATTATAGGTCAATATAAAATATAAAGTGCCCAGTGTCAGTCAAATGTAAAAGGGCAAAGGGTGCTCTTTCAAAGCATTTCGTAATTTCTCAGATAAAAGACAAACATTTGACTGCAGCTCTTGCGCAGCGTTTCTGTCCACCTGCTCCATTTTCCCTTCATTCTCCCTCTTTGATGTATGCTTTTATTAAATGTTGCAGCATTTCATACAGAGATTTCGGTGCACTGTATGATGTAGCATTTAATACATCTGTTTTTTGCTTGGAAACGTCTCTTAATATGCAATGCTCTCAAACAGTGTATTCATATCTGACAATTTAATCAAGATCAACAGGAGAGAAGGGCAATGAAGGCTTATATTTGTACTGTAGATGCTACTCCATTTACTACATTTAAACGGTAAAGATAATTAGTGCTAGGTGGTATGACATAAAAATGTCTATAAATTCTTTTATACAGTTAATAATACAATACTGTATATCCCCTATAAACAAGAAGACTACTTCTTGAAGTCTACTCTTCAAACTTTGCTCAAGACAGATGATTCCAGTATGAAGCTTTGTTAATTATAATGGGAGCGATTTGATTTAGTTTTGACACGTTGTGTAGATAATGTGTTGCTGTAGGTTGCTTATGGTTACCAAGCAACGTCATAACTCCAATTGATAGAACTCAACTGATTCGATCACACATATCCACTGTTTTCCAGTGACTTTACACTTGACTAAAATGGTCATGTATAATGCATTATTCTTTTGAGTATTGTTTTTACCTGAAGTATCGCATAATGTGATGTTATCACTTATAAATATGAATGGTGATGTGAATGATCTTCCTTTTTGGTTTGCATCTGTCTTGTTGCAGTAAATAAGCAAATATATTATATTAAGGAAGAAAGATATGTTTAGATGTTCACGTTGTGTCAATGCTAAAATGTAAATCGCCATTGACAGTACTTTCTAATTTCCAGTTGCCTCACACTTTAATCTAAAAAGAATGACCTTGGGCAGACAAATGGAGGTGTTCTGCTCGAGCACAAACACTCACTGTTCATATGAATTGAAAGTGGAAAATGACAGAAGTGGATAAAAATGATTGCGGCTGCCACACAGCTGTTATTAACCCTCTGTCTAGGGAACAGAGAAAAGACTGACCTCCCCTTACCCTTCTCTTCCTGTGGCAAAATAGTACATCTTGTTTTCCACATGCACTTTTTTGTTGTGATTTTCGTCACTCATTTCTTTAAGTAGCCGATGACATGCAACACTTTTCATCCAGCATGTGCGACATGTTTTGCATATCACTGGACCGTTTTTTTATATAATACGCAGCTTATATGCCATCATGCACCTGAATAATTTGCTTCCACTGCATGTGTGGGTAACTATTTATCGTTGTTGTTGTTGTTGTTGTTGTTGTGTGGTGCTGTACATCGAAAAAAAAAATTATTTTTTTTTTTGGAGGGCTTTCTTTTCCCCTCCATGTCTTGCTTTCTCTGCTCTTTTTTCCCCCTCTTATAACGGTTCAGACAAATACTGGGTTTCAATTTCAGGACAATGCAAACCATCTACAATTTCCATCAAACAAGCTGCATTCTTTCCAGCTTTGCCTACTTGTCCACAGTAATAATAATGTTCTCCAATTTTGACAATATTAGAGATGGAATCTGAATCCTCTCTGTCTGTCGGCATGGAAACGCATCAACCCTGAGCATTTATTAAGGTGTAAGAAAACCACCTGTTTTGGATGTCTGCCAATGTTTCCACACTTCAGTATTAACATTTGCAATTGTTGTAAATATAACTCTGCTCTTGAGACATCATAAACGACTATTGAGTCTAACCACATTAAGTCCTGAAATTGTAGCCTAAGACGTCTTATCCATCATGCACGGCTTGTGTATTAACAAACTTAAAGCTATCGCTACCCAAACCCCTCCAAAGTATTTCTTTTCAAGACATCTCTTACAAAATGTGTGCAATTAATCCAGTAGTTGATCAGAACTGACCACCAACATAGATAAATGCAACCTCTGTTATACTAACAACCATTTTTGTGTCTGAATCCCCCCTTTTATACTAATCTTGCACAGTCACCCTTAACATCACTTGCTAACCCACTCAACATATAGTGATTCCTCTTAGTTCCTGAAGCCATACACCTCCCCTTCCTGTCTTTCCTCTCCAACACTGACTAGTGCACAGTCCAGCACACATGACAGCATTCTCTCATTCAGAAAGCAGCAATAGCAGACATAAAAATGGGTTGCCCCCTTTGCAAACGTATGCATACAGGAACCCCCACGTGAAACAGACTTGAGTTTTTTTAGTAGAGAAACTTGTTGAGGCCAACAAGGATTGCGGCTGTAGCTTAATCAAAAGATTTCCCACGTTCCCTCTCTCGTTTCTTTCCCCTCTCTCTATCTCTTTTCTATCCCTCCCTGGCTTTTATACAAACAGGTGACGATATCGGTGGACGGGCTGCTAACAACCACTGGCTACACCCAGGAGGACTACACCATGCTGGGATCAGATGATTTCTTCTACGTGGGCGGCAGTCCAAACACAGCGGATCTTCCCGGCTCCCCCGTGAGCAACAACTTCATGGGCTGCCTTAAAGATGTAAGTGCGCTTCTGAAGCGTTTTGTTCTTTCCTTTTGAATTTGGGTCGAGCTGGTTGAGACCTTCTCAAAGAGGACCTGGTTTCTCGAGATCTATTGATGTTCTCTTTGTTTGGCGAGCGTTCTGTCCTCTTTTACCACTTCCTTATCTGTCCTTTTCCTTTCTCCTTTCTCTTTTGCGTCCATTCGCACCCCTCGGAGCATGTCCCATAATTTATGTCATGTCTATACTGTTGAAGTTCCAGCTTTACTATCCTGACAGCCAAATTAAAAATTGATTTCCTCTATGGATCCCCATTCGACTGTCCCAGACTCTCCATCTCTGTCTCGTTGACCCCGGACTCTATTAATCACCACTCTCTACCTGCTCAACCGTACAGTTAGTATCAGTGGCCCTCTTCAGCAGGAACTTTATCGTGCCTCTGATAGAGACACGTACACGTCTACAGCGCTGTTACGCTTTTGGGAGTCTGTACTTTGTCTTGTTTTTGTCTCATCGCTTTTTCCTTTTCATTTGCTCTTTTTTTCTGCAGGTACTTTGTGTCATGGTTGTCGTTGGATGTTTTCTCCCATGTTGACTGCATCCACCTGTGTAGCATTTAATTAGGCTAGCTTGTCAGGGTATATATATACCCTCTCGAGTCATTTGTCAGGTCCTTGTTAGGCTGTAATGTTTGGTGAGCCTTGTATTTTGTTTCTTTGGGTTCTTGTATCTTGCCCTTTAAAATAAATATACATTTTGATCGTCCATTGAAACCATTGGTGGCACTTTACAGAAATAAGGTACACTTTGGTATCCTGTGATAATACCTGCACTTCCATCAAATTGGGCAAATTGAAATTGCGAATTGAAAATTGAGTGAAAACTCCCATATACCGTGAAGAAGATTTTACGCTCGCATGAGGTGGTTTTTCAGGCAATTCGAAAAAGGAATATTTCACAAAACTGCATTGATTTCATTCATTGATTTTTTGAATTTACAGGTCACCTGGCGTAGATCCCGTGGTATGTTTTGACAGAATATGAGAGTTCTTTATTAAACTCATAAAAGACAAGAGAATTACGGGAATACTGGTTTCTTAACAACAAAGCCAAAATTTATCAAGACGCAGATATGAGGGCTACGGGGCTTATCCTGGCTATTAATGCTTGGATAACACGGCTACGTCTCCTTCAATTAAAAATAATGGCTAGTGCGGTGGCTGCGATTTTATATGTAAACCTACCAACAGCCGTTGCCATGATTTATCGTTAGAGGGGAAAAAAATTTTTTAGTCGCATAACATGGGTTAAAGGATTAGTTCACTTTTAAATGAACTTTTGCTGATAATTTACTCACCCCCATATCATCCAAGATGTCCATGTCTTTCTTTCTGCAGTCGAAAAGAAATTAAGGTTTTGGATGAAAACAGTCCAGGGTTGTTCTCCATATAATGGACTTCAATGGGCTACAAACGGTTCAAGGTCCAAATGACAGTTTCAGTGCAGCTTCAAAGGGCTTTAAACGATACCAGACGATGAATAAGGGTCTTATCTAGCGAAACGATCAGTTTCTGCGTGAAACCGAGCAGTATTTATGCTATTATTTTACCTCTTAACAGAGGAACGCGATCGTCTCTGAGCTCTGCCATAACTTCCGGAGAGTGAGGTCAAATTAGATAGTAGATGCCTCATTCTACTGATCCGTGCAGTCGCTAATGAGGCATCTACGTATACATCTATGACCACGATCTAATTTGATAAAAGTAAAGTACCAATAAATAATGTAACCAGTACGCCGTGTGTTAACTGTGAAGGATTTGCATGAATTCTGTGCTAATCAGGAGCAGTCATATGATTCATTAACAATGTTGTGTATTTGCCCTGGTAACTGGTTTCCTTAACCCCAAAATGCCACTTTTTCACTGTTATTTTGTAAATAAATTTTAATTATTTTGTAAATTTTAATTAGTGTGGTGGCTCCTTTGTGTTACAAAAATACATTTGCTTGTTTTTTTTTTTACTAGTCTAACCTAGTCTACAGTGGAGGCATTTATTTCATTTTAGTTTACTCAAGTTTGCTAACTGCTCTAAAGAAAACATGAAGCCAATGTATAAATTTAATAAAGATAAAGTTAATAAGTAAAATTATTGTTGTTGTTATTATTAAGTTAAAAGTGAATCTAGAGCTATAATTGCTGGTGCCCTGCCATTGAAACCTGACCCACAGCAAACTGAACTGAACCGAACCATGGCTCCAAAACCGTGATGTGAACCGAACCGTGTCACTGGTGTATCGTTACACCCCTATATATTATAGTAGTAAAAATAATTTTGTTCAGTTAGAGAACAGATTAATTACAATTAAAAAAATGAACGTGCCGCATTAACCGAACGAGTCGCCGGCGCCGCACAAACTGCAGCAGGAGTTAGATCTCATTCATCATGAGAGTGAGAAGCTGAATGACAAGATGATCGTGGAAGATTTGGTTTCAAAGCGAAATGTAAAAGTGCCTATTTAAGGGAGTTTGTCATTGTACTATTTTGTTATTGTATTTTTCATTAAGAATAATAGGCTAATGAACACACAATTCAAGCAACCCACCCCCGAATTGGCAAACCCAAAGTAAACTGCGCACGGCTGCATTCGTTCACAGCCGCTCAGTGCACAAACACTGTAATGTGACGGTGAGGGAAAATTTTCTCACCGCCACATCCCTAACAGGTAAAAAGGCTAAAACGTTTTGATTCTATTATACAATTTTCCACAATGTCAAACCAACGCAGTTTAACCCAAAATGCAAGCTCAGACATGCGCTTCTTCCATATAAGCTTGTGCAGTTGTGCGCTCTGGACAGAGAAAACTCCGTTGCAGGGAACACTAAGAAGCAAATATATTTATTTAGTATAACGAGGTTGGGTTCCTATTCAACTGTCCATCATATTAAAAACGGCTAGGCTATAAAATAATTGTAAAACAAAGAGTATTGTATTTCACCACATTTTATAGTGTAAACATATGCTAGCGCGAATGAGAACCTCGTCAAGGGGGATGCCAGGTGTGCGCGAAAAAGAATATTCGAATCCCAAATTTGAAAATCTAATACCAGCCCATCGAAGGAATATTTGAATATTCTATTCCAGCCCTAGTACAAATCCCATGTTTTTTGTTGAGAACTATTTTATATATTTGGTTAAATATTTACATAAAATCAACCTAATTTTAAACAGTCCAAATGTCTTTGCAGTCCCAAGTCAGAGGTCTGAAATTCTCAACTGTATCCAACAATTAAAACATACAACAGTGTCATCAGTTGGTCAATTTATAACATACATTTTCAGTTCATTGTATTAATGATTAAATCATTTTAAAGGTCCCGTTTTTCGTGTTTTTTTGAAGCTTTGATTGTGTTTACAGTGTGCAATATAACATGTGTTCATGTTTCGCGTGTAAAAAAACAGTATTTTTCACACAATTTACTTATCTGTATACTGCTGTTTTCACTGTCCTCAAAACGACTCGAAAGCTTTCCCTGTTCTATGAAGTCCCTCCTTCAGAAACATGTAACGAGTTCTGATTGTGCCAGCGGTTCCCGTGTTGTGATTCGACAGCAGCTTAGCACACGCAGAGCGCACGTTACCGGAAAGGTCACGCCTCTCACCATAACGGGGATGCATGCGCTCAATGATCTCTAAGTACAGCGTCCCTGGGAAAGCCAAACAAAGGTGACTTGACTCCGGGATGAAAATAACAGCGTCTCGACAACATGGCGACAAACAAACTATACAAACGCAACCGAACGCAACACTTCCTCTTATCCACGCGGGAGCAACAAGACCACGCCCCCTTTTTCGCGTACTCTTGTGGGCGGAGGTTAGTCGACATACTGTTCTACTGACGTAATTAAAGCAGGATGTACCAGGATGTAGTCCCAACCGGCCGTTCGTTGTAGGCTTTGAAAGGGAACTTCTGTTAAATAAAATATCTCGCTTGGCATTGAACTTTGAGCTTTATAATTTTACAGGTATTATATATGCTCTAACAGCAACATTACACACTAACTAAAGTTTGAAAAATGGGATCACGAAGAACAGGACCTTTAATGACCAAAAGCATATTTAGTTGATCCACTTTTTGCATGCAAACCTGTTTTCCCTCATAAAATAAATTCATTTTCTTTAAAATTGACACCAAAGATTTTTTTTTTTAATCCAAATTGACCCATTGCATTCAAGGTATGTTTCTGCAGTTCATGCATTCCCTGACAAATGAACCTATGACATTGGAGCTGCTAGCACTATTTTCTACATGTTATCTGTGCAGTTTTTATGTTTATTGATTTTTTTATCACCAGAACATGTTCATTTAATCACTAATTACAAATGTAATTATAGTAGTAAAAAAATGGAGATTTAAAATGAATGTGAAATAAAACATTTACTTCCGGAGTTTGATATTTTCTGAAGGTTTAGCACCTTTTCTCACTGAATCTTTTGTCTGATAATTGAAAATAAAAAGACTTTCAGATCCTGTTTTGCACTATATTTTTGAAAAGTGCCTGTTCCAAGAAGATTTTCACATGTTCTGTAGAAAATGAGAGTGGTGCTTGTCTGTGAAAAAGTCTCCACGACAATGCTCCGCAAGTTTTTTTTATTTTAAGTGGTTGTTGAGGTGTTTTTAGTGCTTCATTATGCAGTTGCTAGGGTGTTGTGGGTGGTTTCCAAGGTGGCCCAAGTACAAAGATGGCCTCTGCAATGCAAGTATGTTTTTGGTTTAAAAAAAAAAAAAAAAAAAAAAAGAGCATTAGTAACAGTGACCTTTTAAATGTGAGGCAGGGAATACGTAATTAGAGACATGTTTTATAAAAGCAAAGGTAACACTTTATTTTGGGAACTAATTCTTATTAACTTGCGTATATGTCACAGTGAGGCTCTGTGACTAGAGACTTTTATTATGAAAATGATTATTTTGACACTGGACTGTTAACATGCATGCATACATTCACTTCTCATGGTAACATCATAACACAGGCTGAATCTGAAATCGCCCCCCTAAACCCTCAATCACTATTCACTACTTTAGTCCACTAATAGAGTTCACTTGAAGGAGTGAATGAAAACAAGTGAGCGAACTCGGACAGCCGCTGTGTGTACATCGGCTGTACACTCGTATTGCAGTGCAATGTGGGATAGAATGAGTGCACTCAATAACGTCAACTATGGTTTTGGACACCACTACAAATGGCTGTCCCCTCAAATAGTGCCTTATTTAAGGGTATAGGGGGCGATTTCGGATTCAGCCACACATTATCTGATTTGCTTAAATTTGAACTCTAGTTAACACTGATATGTTTGCATCACTGATCATGTGTATTGTTTGGTGTTGTTGTTCCTGTTAATTCTTGGTTGAGCACTGATTAATTAACTATGCACATAATTAATTATGTTTTGTTCCAAATGGTTATGTATTTTTTTTAATCCTGATAACAGTTTACCTCTTTGTTACAGTTAAACCACATTTATTTGTTTTTCTTAAATTTCTAAATGGTTTAGTCCAGTAGGAGGGGCTTGGCCTTTTAAAGATGGCCTCTCAGGGTTGTGTGGGAGCTCATAGAGAGAGTTGGAGTATAGTTGTGTTGCAAAATTGCTGTGTTTTGGGTCAATCATATGTAATGGACGTAGGCCAGTAAGAGGTGTGCATGTAAACCTCACTCCCCTGGCCTCAAGAGGCACACTAGCAACTGACACTAGCAGCTGCAGTTTTTAGCTAGTGCTGGGCGAGTCTTCGTGAAACACTTTAACAGTTGAAGCAAATGTGCGGTATTTTGTGGAGGCTTCGAAACAATCCTACACCCGTCAGTACAGTGACACCTAGTTGTTCAGAACAATGGAAAACAACAAAAACTCAGGACAAACATGCATAAAAACACCTTTTACAAACCCATTGCAAAATGTTTTATTGAAAGCAAAATCTATCAGATGCAATCAACCAGTCAACTAATAAGATTAAATATAAAGTATATGTGTAATGTGTGTTGTTTTATTAATTTGCAGGGCTTGTTTTGTTCGTTCCATTGATTGCTCAGCTAAACAGGCCAATAAGAGATTATTAACTACTATTATTCCTTTTAATCATACTAATGTCAAATTAAATCATGTACAAATGTATGAAACTGATCAGAGATCAGGTAAAAACCCATAGAACCACGATTCATGGGTTCACAGAGTTCGCTCACCAGAGGGGAACCATGTTTCAAAAATGTTTCGAAAACAATTATAACGCAACGAAGCCTCGTTTACTGAAATCACGTGACTATGGTTGTTTAATATACACTCCGAACACTGATAAAAAAAAAGTGGTTTTGAAGGCGACCGTCATTATCTTTAGCGTCCTTGTTAGCCCATGGCGGAGACCCTGGTTTAGGAGTAGGAATTATTATATTTGGTGCCGTGACCCGGATGGGAGTGAGGTTTAGGTGGGGTGAGTGTTATGAACGTAGGCCAGTAAGAGCTGTGCATGTAAACCTCATTCCCCTGGCCCCAAGAGGCTCGCTACCAACTGATTCTTGCGGTTGCAGTCTTAAGCGTGTCTTTGTTAGCGTGCCCCCCTCCCATGCTGGAGACCCCGGTTTGAATCCCACTTGGAGCGGGTCAGGCATGACCGGTTAGACATAGCTGAAAGTTTGTTTTAGTATAACTTTTGAACACGTTATTTTTTTTGTTTTTTTGTTATATATATATATATATATTATATATATATATATATATATGGACTTTCACTGTAAATCCCATTTGCACACAATTTTTGCACTTCTTGGAATAAACACTCTGGAATTTTTGACTTCATCATCACGACACTTCATTTTTACAGGTACATTTAGAGCAGTGATGCTGATACTATTCAAAACATGTCTGGGGCCTTTTGTTACAATACTACTAGGATATTTGCTGTTTTTACTACTTATAATGCGCATATTGATGCCTTATAATACATGACCATATTCTTCATCCCTTAATCCTCCTAAACATTACCACTAAAACAACTAACTTACTAATTATTAATTAGCAGTAAATTAGGAGTTTATTGAGGCAAAAGTCTTAGTTAATAGTGAATGTGTTCCCTAAACTAAAGTGTGATCGAAGCGAACGCTTAAAGACCCGTATCCTAATCTGATAGTGGAGCAGGAAGATTAAGATGCTTAGGCTGTACAGTCGGAGATGGTTTGAGACGTTGATAGATCCCTCAGATTTTCTTTTGTCTATGGTCTCTGGCAATAATTGCATTTTTCATGTTCCCTCGCTCAGAGCTGGCACCTCTTGTTTCGCCTCTACCTCTCCTTTTATTTTTCTGTCATGGGGGCTGGCGAGAAACATGGCCGTCTTGTGTTATTTTCAGAGACACTCAAGTTC
This sequence comes from Gobio gobio, assembly GCF_949357685.1. Classification (NCBI taxonomy): domain Eukaryota; kingdom Metazoa; phylum Chordata; class Actinopteri; order Cypriniformes; family Gobionidae; genus Gobio; species Gobio gobio. The sequence goes on from NC_137107.1 coordinate 24,797,391, forward strand.
ACACCCAGCAACAAAGCATCAGTCATCATCTTCGGACAGAGAAAAAGGCTGGTGTAAAAAAGAAAAGCATGTTTGCTGTGCTGGGCTGATTCGCCCATCTGGCCGTATAGACAGCACATGTGATGGAGATAAAAAAAAGAGAAAGAAATCTACCCCTGGGGACACATTCATAATGCATGTGTTTGTAGGACTGGTATTTTCAGAGCAGTTTTTCTTTGTGTTGTACTGTGGCACGTGTGGGCTAGACATCATATCATAGATCAAGATTTCTCAGTTGACGTCACTTAATGAATGCACTGTTTATGCGTGCGATTCAGAAAAGCACTTAGCTTTTGCATCGCAGAGCTAATGTTAGCGTAGGATGATTCATCATATTAATGAAAGAGAATATCGATTAGCCGAGGGTTTCTGTAGCGCTCTGGATGGGGTCGCTAGGTTTATGTGATCCACTCATGCTTCGAGTATTTAAAGAGACTGATGTGTTTACTGACTTGAAAACTGTGCCCCCGAGGTACAGCTCCAGTTTGTTTGTACCAGTGGGCAGCGTGCTACTCCATTCCACCCTGTTAGCATTCAACTACTTTTTTTTTTTCTCTCCTCTTCCCAGGTGGTCTACACTAATAATGAGTTCAGACTAGAGCTCTCCCACCTGGCTGAATTGCGTGACCCTAAGGTCAACCTCCACGGCGACCTGACCTTCCGCTGCGAGGATGTCGCCGCATTAGACCCGGTCAGTTTCGACGTGCCGACCGCTTACGTAACCCTTCCGCGCTGGAACACTAAGAAAACCGGCTCCGTGTCCTTTGACTTCCGCACCACCGAGCCCAATGGCCTCTTGCTGTTCAGCCACGGGCGGCCACAAGGTTCCAAAGACAGCAGACCGAAGGTGGATTTCTTCGCCATGGAGCTGCTAGACGGATTCCTCTACCTGCTCATGGACATGGGCTCCGGGAGCATCAAGATGAAGGTCGGGAACAAAAAGGTCAATGACGGAGAATGGTGCCACGTGGATTTCCAGAGAGAGGGCAGGAAAGGTCGGGATACTGCAAGATCAGCACACACATTATTCGCCTTGTTAAAACGGTGTTGTTAACCTACTCCCTTTGACTAAAGCACTTCCTCGTTCTGCCCGCTTAGGGTCCATCTGATATGCATACTTCACAAACTGCTAAATCACTGTACTCCATTTCTTCTACCTCTCATTACCTCTCATTACTGTAAGAGCTCAACTCAAATACACTCTTCACAGTTTTAAAGCAGCAAGCCCAGCATGGGATTTAGCAAATCCCGGGGGAAGAGGTTGAAGACCTTTCCACTAGCTGAGCACAGGAAAAAAAAGGAAGAATCATGGATTGTTAATGCTAAATTTATGAAACTTCACTTTAAAAAAAGGAAAAGAAAGAAACTTGTGACAGCTATTGTACAGCAGCTACACTGTTTCACAAGTTACTAAAATGATAGTCTTCAGGGATCAGTAGTAGCGGCATTAATTAAATTAGTTTTAGTTCATAATTAATTAGGGTTGTCAGTTTAACGTGCATTAACGGCTACTACAAGCAACCAGGGTTATGCAGTTTATGAGTGCAAATTTGAATTTGCCACACCCCACAGGAAGTTGAATTGAAATAACAGGAAGAGGAATTTAAAGATTAATAATCCAAATCAAATTCCATCCATCCGTCCGTCCGTCCGTCTTTTTTTAATTTTTATTTTTATGTCTGTCTATCTATCTATCTATCTACACTGTAAAAAAAATATTGTTGGTTTAACTTAAAAAAATAAGTAACCTGGTTGCCTTAAAATTGAGTTCAGTGAAATTAAAAATTTTAGTTAATACAATGAAGGAAATTGGTTTAATAAATATAAACTCAAAATATTATTGGATCTGAAGCACATCAATTACATTTTTTTGTGATAAATAGCACAATTTGGCATGCTTCACTGCATTATTACAAATAAAACACAATTATGCTATATGCTTACAAAATCTTTTAATAATATTTTAATAAAGGGTGGTGTTGATTCATAAAAATGTTCATCGTATTAACTCTTTAATTATCTATCTATCTATCTATCTATCTATCTATCTATCTATCTATCTATCTATCTATCTATCTATCTATCTATCTATCTATCTATCTATCTATCTATCTATCTATCTATCTATCTATCTATCTATCTATCTATCTATCTATCTATCTATCTATCTATCATTCTTTTTGTTCGATCCGTTTATTGTTACTACATTTTATTGTTAATATATTCCATCTACAGTTCTGTCTGACCTTCTGTGTGTCCTTCTCTGTCACATTATTTGCCACTCTATTGATCTGTCTATCTATCTATTGTTCTGTTTGTCATCATATATCTGTGGTTCTATTTACAGTATATGTTATTCTGTCTGTCGTTCTATCCATTGTTCTATCTATCTATTGTTTCTGTTGGTCATTCTGTCAATTGTTTATTCTTTCTACACATTGTTGTATTGTTCTCCCTGTCCATAAAACAACCAATCTTTTAAAAAAAAAGACTTCTTAAACAATTTTAAAGGTTTTATTAAACCAACATTTCAAAGTTTGTTGTGGCAAAATGTCCTTTTCTAATTGAATTGACTCATTTTATTTTAATGCCTCTACGTTACATCCAAATTCAAGATGTTTGCTTCCCCAATTCAAATTGAGGAATTGAATTGCACATGAAAGGCACTGTCAATTCAGTTCTAAATTATGCAAATTGTTGCAACATTCAGCAAATGATTGTGTGATAATTTACAGCTTAATCAACATATCATGTAACCATTTTTTCTAAATCAATTGACAGTCCTATTATTAAAAATTGGACCAAGATGTCTCTAAACGTTGATGTGTATAGGTTCACAGATAAGCACTGCTCTTTATTAAATCTTCATTTCCTGTCTCCTAGGCTCCATCTCCGTTAACGGCCGTAGCATGCCATTCTTCACCAATGAGGGCAGTGAGATCCTCGATCTCGATGGTGAAATGTATCTGGGGGGTCTGCCGGAGGACAGCGGCGGTCTTCCTCTCCCGCCAGAGGTGTGGACCGCCCGCCTCAGGCTGGGCTTTGTGGGTTGTGTGAGAGACCTCTTTATAGATGGGCGCAGCAAAGACCTGCGGCGGTTGGCGGAGCTTCAGAGCTCTCCGGGTGTCAGCAGCTTCTGTACGAGGGAGACACATCGGAGGTGCAGCTCCGAGCCCTGCGCCCACGGAGGCCGCTGCCGCGAGGGCTGGAATCGGCATGTTTGCGACTGCACTGGAACTGGATATCTGGGCCCCAACTGCGAGATGGGTGAGGAAAGTAGGGCTTAAAGCAGTAGGGAGGGAGGATTAAACATGGGATTACTTCTCACCGATGAGAGCTTTCTCATAAAGAAGTTCAAGGCTTCAGAGCTTCACTCATATACTTTTATACTAAGATACAGCTGCACTTCAGGTCTATTCAGCAGATACCACCTGCATAGACCTTTGTTTGCTGTTGCTGTGTCATTTCTAACTCTCTCCTGCCCTCTGCTGTTTGCAACTAAGAATAGCAATATGACCACCCAATGTCCACTACAGACATGTTACTGGTGACTCAGCAAGGGTGCACATACACTTGAAGCAATATTTTAGTAGTCATGAGCAGCAAATAACATAATTGTTATACTATATGAAAATTATTAGCATGTAGCATTGTTAGCTAATGACAGACCAAGTGAATTAACGAATTATGAATTAAAAATATAATTTTACTACAATATGACTTAATGAGACCTGTGTTTTCTGATGTACTGTTTTTTTCCTGCTCTCTCAGAGTCCGCAGTGCTGAGTTATGATGGGAGCATGTTTCTGAAGATCCTGATGCCTCACGCCGTTCACACTGAGGCTGAGGACGTGTCTCTGCGCTTCATGTCGCAGAGGGCTTATGGTCTGCTCATGGCCACCACCTCTAAAGAGTCCGCCGACACCCTGCGCCTGGAGCTAGACGGAGGAAGGGTCAGACTCACCGTCAACCTAGGTAACCTTTCACCGCTGTCCTCCGAATGTGAGGCACTCATAGAACAAGTCTGGGTTAGCTCCCAGATTGCATTTCACCCTCATTCCTCCATCTTTATCTCTTTCTTGACACTCTCTCTCTCTCTCTCTCTCTCTCTCTCTCTCTCTCTCCTACTCTCTCTCTCTCTCTCTCTCTCTCTCTCTCTCTCTCTCTCTCTCTCTCTCTCTCTCTCTCTCTCTTTCTTCCTCTCTCAGCTTTGCAGCCTTCAATGGCTATCTTTTCTGCAGCTTTCAGAGCAGACAGCCAGAGAGACCAACTCATGTAGTTTGTCTTTATAAGACACATTAAGACACACTAGGGGAGACAGAGGGGAAATTATATCTTTTTCAATTTCCTAGAGTTTTCTAACTGCCATCTTAAGGTACAATAAACCCATGAACACACACTCACACACACAGACACACACACACACACACACACACACACACACACACACACACACACACACATGTAGTGTTTTCATCTTTTATGGGGACTTTCCATAGGCGTAATGGTTTTTATACCGTACATACCGTATATTCTATCCCCCTACACTGCCCCTGCCCCTAAACCTAACCCTCACAGGAGACATTCTGCAATTTTACATTTTCAAAAAACATCACTTAGTCTGATTTATAAGATGTTTTCCTCATGGGGACCTAAAAATGTCCCCACAAGGATGAGGATTTCGGATATTGCTATCTTTGTGGGGACATTTTGTCCCCATAACGTGATGATTACCAGTCCACACACACACACACACACACACACACACACACACACACACACACACACACACACACACACACACACACACACACACACACACACACACACACACACACACACACACACACACACACACACACACACACACACACACACACACAGCTCTGGGAAAAATTTTGAGACCACTTAACATTAATTTCTCAATGTTAAGTGGTCTCTTAATTTTTTTTCCAGAACTGTATATATAACTAACTAATATTAACCACCATGTTTCAAAGAAGTGCACAACTCAAAGTAATATGATTACTTAAATACATATTCTAATTATTTAATAGGTTGCACCTTTATATGATATTAATTATTTTAGTTGTAAGGAATAGTATGCACTTAAAGTAAAAGTCTTAAATGGGAATTGTATTAATTAAAAAATGGTCTTAATAATTTTGATAACCTGATCAGACAAGAATTCCCTAATCGAACTAGATACTTTTTATGAAATAATTTCAAGATTATTACATTTCATTACATGTTAAAGATTCAGACTTTTAATTGTCATATAGTTTTTATTCCATACTATAACTAGTATAACGTTTGTCCATCCACCTCACAGCCATAATGAAATTGCATATCGGCTGTCATCTGATGTTAATATTAACTTAAAAAGTAAAATATATGTAGGCCTATATATGTATGTATATGTGTGTATTATAGTACATAGTATAGTTATAAATGATAAATGTAAGACAAACGGGGTTCATGAAATGTTTATACTTCTACATATAATTTGTATACTTCAAAATGAAAATATGAAAAGTAATACAATCACACTTCTTTTTGTTCAAGCAGAGAGAGATCGCTTGAATAAGTGTTAGCAGTCTAGCTTGTTTGTGATGGAAGAAATGTAATTGCCCCCTGATCTCCCCCCATAAGAACCATATTGTAATTCTTCTAAAGTCTCTCACTGTCCTCTCAGCTCAGGCTCCTTCTCTGACGGCAGACTGCGTCTGTTTGTACAGAAGATTACAGACAGTTCCAGTCCACAGGAGAGTCGAGTCTGAGCTAGTCTTTCTGTCTTATAGCAGTGTGACAGTGAGACAGGTCCCTGGCTGTCTGTGGTCACTCTTCTGTAGCGGTTGACAGCTTGAGAGTTCACCACAGCCAAGAGTGCTCACACTATTCAGTAGGATCAATTATTCTTTGTTATTGTCTCTTTAGTCATATTATCAGCCTGGACAATGTTTGCTGTTTGTTTTTGTTTTTTCTCCAATAGAAAGATTATTTGTAAATAATGAATCCGAACAATACCACTTAATATAACAAGCTTCAAATAATATTCTCAGAGAATCTTCTGTAAGACAACATTTTACAGAGATCAAGTCTAGGTGGGTTCACAATGATTTTAGTGGTGCTGTAAAATTAATATGAATGTTGTGATGATTTTTATGGGTTTTTTTGGCCCTTAAGTTTTCTAATGAATCTGCCATTAGAATAATTCTGCATTCTTCCTTGTTTCTTTACTTCATTTACACTTCAGATGCAAAAATGACTAATACAGTATATTCAATATGGCCATGATTCAGAAATGATAAAGAAAAGTATGGGAACAGGATTATAAATCTTAATGTTAAATTTAGCATTTACTAATTTTTTATTCTAAACATTTAATTTTTTTTATAGGGTAGAATTGAGGTTTAGGTTTTTCAGTAGTATTGTTTTTTATATAGTATTGTCTATCTACAATATCATTTGTATTGTTTGATTTGTGTTTTTTTTTTGACCCCCAAATCAGCATATTAGAATGATTTCTGAAGACTGGAAATCCAGCTTTGCCATCACAGGAATAAATCACATTTTAAAATATATATTACAATAGAAAACTATTTTAAATTCTAATTATATTTCACAATATTACTGTTTTTTATTCTATGTTTGATCAAAATAAATGGAGCCTTGGTGGGCTTAACATAAAAAATCAACTTTAAAAAATTGTACCAACCCCAAACTTTTGAACAGTAGTGTAACTTATGTATTGTTATATTGGTTCATGAAATTGAAAATGAATATCATTCATTTATTGAATCATTTGAAGTAGATTGTTAGCAAGTTTTTACCATATACAATAAAAAATAAAAAATAAAACATTTAAAGCCATTTCAGAGCAAGCATATTAAGATATGTATCAAAAGGCTGAAAAATATTACACTGTATATTTTTTTTATCTCTACCGGCCGCCCAGCCTTATAAACGAGCATGAGCTCTTGGTTGTTGGTGCAGACTGCCCTTGCCTACAGTCATACTGGCACCACCCACATACAGGAAGGAGACAAAGCACAGGCTAAATCCAATATTTTGTGTGTGTGTGTGTGTGTATACGGTATATATAAATTGCCAGGTTTCACAGATCTGGTCTTGTCATTACATAGATTCTCAGATGTGCTGTCTCTCGTCCTGTGATTGTGGGGTGTGTGCCCTTGTAGAGAGGGCCATTCTGACTCTCACCTTGTCCCCGGATGGTTGACTCTATGCAAAAATTGTTTGTATATCTGCAGATTGAACCTTGAAGGATGTGGTTTTGAATTTTAGTTTATTTTCCTTTAAATCTCACCATCTCACTCTCTTTCCCACCAGATTGTATCGGGATAGACTGTAACCTTAGTAAGTGATTCTTTTATCTGCAATGCTATTTTTGTCTCTTTCTCTCTCTCATGCTCAGCCCCGATTCATCCAAAGTTTCTTCTCCTCCCTCGTAATCCTGTCTTCCTGCACCGTTAACACAGATTTTCTTTTGAACATGTTCCCAGTTGGCATCTCTCTCTTTCTCTCTCACTCTTTCCCCAGCACCCCCCTCTCTCTCGCGTTCCCTCAATCTCAGTCTCTTTTGTTCCACAAAATATGCCGATTTGCTGCGGTGTTTGAAATTAAGCATAACCATCCCAACAGTTTCCATTTCAACACCATATGTTTCTCACTGCTCCTCCAATGCTCTAGTCTGTTTCATGTCCCTGTGGGACTCTGTTACATAAGGAAAATACGATAATAAACCATATAATAGAAGACGAAATCTTAATTTGCCAAATCAGGCGTGAGGTTGAACATTGCCTGTATTTGAGCAGTTACATCCATGTGTTGGGAAACCTTCAGTATTAGCAGTGCAGTGATTCTGAAGGTAAGTAGTGTGAGTGGGATGTATGAGACAAAAGCACTGTGTGTTTGTGTATGTGTATGTTTCGCTAGATTTGAAGCAATGCAAATCTGAAAACAATTCATCAAAAATAGTGTAAATCCAGTGCTTAGCAAATTTATTAGACCGCCTGTCATAATAAAGAGAAAACACAAATGTTTTAGGAATCTCTCACAAAAAAAAAAGTCATTTTATTAGGCATATAACAAACTGAAACAACTAAATAGTCTTTATTCACACATAACTTTTTTTTTGTATGACGTTCTTTGGCCGTGATAACAGCTTGCATTCTTGCTGGCATTGTTTTTATCTACTTTTCCACAGCCTCTGTTGTTATTTACTTCCAACACGGTTCCCACGGGTCCTTGAAATCCTTGAACGTTTGTGAATCTGTGAAAAAAATGTTTGAAAAGTTTTTAAAATAAACATACAGGTCCTTGAAAGTGCTTGAATTTAATTTGTGCAAGACGTTTTCTGGAAAAAAGTTCCCTCCGGTCTGCTAATGTGTTATTTCGCCAACACTTTGTGGCCTATGCATACTAACTTGCTTGATTTATGTTAGTTACGTGCATTTACACGTTACTTTAAGTTTTTCCCGTGTGAGGTACTTTGCCATGATGTTCACATGCGCACCAAACTACTTCGATGGGACCTCAACGTTTTCAGTGCTTAAACCGAACTCAAATATGTTCAGTCAGTGGCAGTATATTGTGTTCTCTTTTCAATAAAATCCATGCAAAAGTTAATATCAGATCATTTTAGAATACAGTATACAATGTACCGAATATTCTTCAGGTTTATGCAAAAACAGAAATACGACAAATAGAATATCAGATCTCGGTCATATGGACAAAAATAAATGCAAAAAAAAAAGAGTCTTTTTTGCATAGTTGTGTTTGACACATGAAAACTGTAACACGATGTAACCTTTCTCTCACTTAAAATTGAGGGTATTGGACCTGCAAAGTCCTTGAATTTGAAGTTAACCAAGCTGTGGGAACCCTGCAAATAATTTCTTGTTGTTTTCAAAGACGTGCTTTTGATGACATTTTGTGTGAAATGTGTTCAATAGGATTCAAGTCCGGACTTTGACTTGGCCAACTGTGACCTAAAGAGCTTACATATACTGGCTTAAACATTACAGAAGAATCTTGGTAATCACCAATATGGTAACACTTTACAATTAGATTTTACAATAAGTTAACATTAGTTACTGACTACTCACAATGAACTACTTCTACAGCATTTATAAATCTTAATGTTAAATTTAGCATTTACTAATTTTTTATTCTAAACATTTAATTTTTTTTATAGGGTAGAATTGAGGTTTAGGTTTTTCAGTAGTATTGTTTTTTATATAGTATTGTCTATCTACAATATCATTTGTATTGTTTGATTTGTGTTTAGTGATCCTACTTGCAGATTAGCTCACAGTTTCCCAAGGGGGTGGAACATCTAAATATACGCTACCATTCAAAGTTTGGTTTTGGTAAAAAAAAAAAAATGTATATGTTTTTGAAAGAAGTCTCTTAGGGTGTTTTCACACTTGGGTCCTCTTTAAAAGAACCGAACTCAGACTCCTTTAAGTGGACCAAAAGGTGGACCAAGTGAAAAAGGACCCAGTTCTCTTCATGTTCACACTGTCCCTGTATCCGAAAGAGGACTCGGATCCTTTTTTGGTCCACTTTAGTAGGAACGGGGAACATTGCTATAAATGAATTGAGTTGTTTATCTTTTTACACAAAAAATATATTTTTTGCAATACTACATATTCTTGCACTAGCTATATCACACATCCACCTTTGTAAATAACATTTTGAATTGTTTTCCTTAAATCATGTTTATTTTATTGCAGAAGGCAATGATAATATCAGCATACAAAAAATAAACAATACAATAAAATAATAAAAAAAAAGATGCAAATTAAATAAACTGCTTAAAAATTTCCAGGTAAAGTAGGTAGGCCTATGCCTTAAAACAGCATTCAAGTAAGAAATCGAAATGGAAAACTGCAAAGGCTAGTAATGCAGATGTTTACATTCACTTAAAACAAAACCACCTGTTTATGTGAAACTTGTGCGTTTTTGACACTTTAAAATAAATGCAATAGGACGCTAAAGATTCCGTTTAGTACACGCGCTGTGACAGCTGGCTTATGTGCACGCGCTGTAGGTGTGTGTGCTCGTAACACCATTTTAAACTGGCAAGGCGCGCAGCTTCTCTCTTACACAGTGCGTAAGCGGTTGAAATTGCAATAAACAAGTGTAAGTTGTGAACGAACAATTTGTAGAGAATTGCCAGAAGAAGCTGCCATGATGAACAACCGATTTGTACGGAGGCATCTGATGACCAAACTACACTGGAATTCGCGAACAGAAAAACCAAGTAAGCCCAGAGCGGTTTGTGTTCAGATTGCGTGTTTTTAGCGAACCGTGACATATGGTGAGATCGAACCAGATGTTCTCGGTTCGGTTCGCTTTAAAGGGGTCTGAGATCGTTTGAAATGTGTTCACATATGGGCCAAAATCACGCTAACCGCGCTCAGACCCCCTGAAAAGGACCAAGTGTGAAAACACCCTTATGCTCATCTAGGCTGGATTTATTTGTAAAAATACAGTAAAAAGTAATATTGTAATATATTATTGCAATTTATGTGAACTGTTTTCTATTTGAATATATTGTAAAACGCAATTTTTATTCCTGTGATGGTATCATTACTCCAGTCTTCAATGTCACATGATCCTTCCGAAATCATTCTAATATGCTGATTTGATGCACATTTCTTATCATTATCAATGTTGAAAACAGTTGTCCCACTTAATATTTTTAATGGAAACAGTGACTTTTATTTATGATTCTTTAATGAATAGGAAGTTGAAAAGAGATGCTCCTTTCAATTTAATCAAATTAAAATATTTTGTAAGGTTATAAATATATTTACTATTATACTTAAATATATTATAAAAGTTTTACTGACCCCAAATTTTAAATGGTTGTGTATTTAATTGGTAAGTAGCTTGGTAATAAGTAGGATAATAGTATAATGTCAGCTTATTGTGGTACATTTATTCCTTATACAGTATAATCAGTAGTATGTCCTCATTTTTAACGTGTGTGTCAAAATGTGTGTGTCACTGGATGTGTTTTGTTTTCGGTTTTGAGTGTAAAAAAAACAAAACAAAAACAAGGCTACAGTATGTGACTTAATCCTCTTTTTCCTTTGTTTGAAGATTAAAGCTTTTTCCATTTGCTTAAGAAATTCTAGACTATTAAAATATATGCCACATGCAGTATTTACATGTAAATTAGGCCTCTAATTGTGAGATTTGTCTCTCTAGTACTTCATTAGTCATGAGGTAGTAGGTGTTTGTGCTTCAGGACACGGTTTCCAAAAAAGCCATGAAAATCTTTTGCGTAATGGAAATTTTGACACGTTCACTATTCAAATGCATCATCAAAGATTGTTCATTCATCGGCGATAATGACTCAACAAATTTGGATTTGTGGAATGTTTTTCATTATAAATGTTAAAATAATTCCAATGAAAAACAGATATATGAGAGCATAATGCATCATTTGCTCTTTTAAATGAACTGTAGAGGCATTACGCACGACGTTTAACAGCAACTGCCCACGCAGAATATGCAATTGTGTTCCTAAAGATCTATACTTTCTGAGCTCCTTTTGTATTTGTGTATGAAATATCTGGATATTTGGGTTATGTTTTTAGGTATCAATTACACAATATTCAACACAGATTTCCCCAAGATGAACTATCCCTTTAAGCTCATTTGACAGTCCCTCCTTTGCTTTAAAAAAGCAAAAATCTGGGTTAAACTGGAGCGCTTACATTGGACATGAATGGGGAAAATTTGTAAACATTAAAATACTGTTTAATAGTGTAGCCACAAGACAACATGTTAACATGACAACGTTGTTGCCATGGCAACATAACGGCCAAAAGCAGAAAGCAATCATAAAATAATGATGTTACAACTCAAATAATACACAAGTTTAAAAAAAAGGTGCATGCTATTATAATATTATAAGCTTCATGTTTCTGCTTAAAAGTAAATCCTTCAAAAACTGGTACTTTTTGTTTTCATTATAAGTGCCTCAACCGAACCGTATATGAAAATAAAGGGTAAACAACAAATCTAAATGATATACTACTATATGTATTGTATTCTAGCATTGCTGAAGTGCTGTATTGACTGTGGAAGTGCTTTCCTTTTCTAATCAATAAAATATCATGAATTCATTCTCAGTTTCCACCACCAGGTGGCAACAAACACCATCTATTACAGGGTCAGATTTAGTCTCAAGCAAGTGCTTTTTGAAGGACAGAATCTACAAATCATCCCTTTTTAGGGAAGGTAGCATCCTTAACATCAAAGATGTTACAAACTACTGTAAACGCGTTTGATGACACATATTAAGTTTTATGGCACGCCCGCTATTTAGGACCAGATAAGCGATTTATCGCGCATAATGCACACGGCATGATGAATCTCTGCTTGGTCGTATGTGGATAAGTACATTCATAATCTGACGAGCATGACCATTTGATATGTTAACCTGTGAAAGTGTTTCACAGTCCCCTCTACGCTCTCAATATTAACTCGATGGGTATGTCAAACATATTTAGACTGATGGAAGTTTTAATGACAGTAAAATGTTAATTGACTTTTAAATAGACAGAAATGCTGGTAGTTAAAGTAAATTATACCCAATTAGGGCCCTCTGCCATCTGTTAGAAGTCTATTTTTTTCCCTCCTCACCATGATGTGCATTTTAAGCAGTTTAGCACAGAGTAGTCATGAATACAAAGCGGATTCAGGCGACGTTACCATGCAAAAATCACACATTCATGTTAAGTTAACATTAGGTTTTGATGAATAATTGACATTTTTTCCAACGCCTGGAGCCGTTCATCAAAGTTTGATATAGCATTTCTTGATATCTAGCACTGTATTTGCTTGCACGCACAGGTTGTATGCTCGAATCATCAATGCTGTCGCAGTTTCACCTGATGTGCTGAGTAATACGAGGCCGAGCCGAATCGACGCGTGCGCTCTTAGATTTAAAAGCAGGGATGGGCAACAATTTAAATTTAATTAACAAGCTGCCAGAAGGTGTAGAAAGACAACTCCCCCTCGCTCTGCCTCCTGCTCGCTTATTCTGTGTGTGTTTTTTTTTTCCAGAGCTGGAAGAGCTAATTAGAGGGATGATATGACACAGACACATTCCGATGCAAAGAATGTCACACATACCTGGTCGGTATGAGTTTTACCTACAGGTATGTAGAGTACTGTATCTACAGTACGGTGCAACTGCAAACAGCCTCCCAGATTAAAAGCAGATGTTTGGCTTATACGAAGTCATCCGTGGAAGGTTTATCTGATTCCGAGTGCTACAACACCCCTACAAATAGGCTGACGTTGTTCCTCGGAGGGTCTGTTGATTCCAACAGAGCCAATTAGAGTAGCCAGCAGTGCAGTCTGAGGGGCTTTGAACCGCCATGTCAGGCGGTAGCCGCTCCGCAAGATGAAGGTTGAGGCAGCTGCATCGGCCTGACCCATTTTTCCATGCACACCCCAGGCACCTCTGAGCCCACGCCAACCGGGGCCAACCTGGCAGCAGGCGCATCTCAAAACCGTTACTTTAGCATATTATCGGCGAACGTTCACTGCTGCTGATTGGTTTCGTGTCGGCGGTCGGACTCCTGAGGTCTGTGAGGGATTTGGTGCGTGTGTGTACTGTCACTTTAAACCTGTGTACCGAGGCACAGTGCTGTTTTGTTCCTCGGCCATAAAACTCCTGAGCCTGTAAGATGATTATACACATACCCAGGGCCAATTCAATTTCATTTCAATTCAGTTTAAGTATAATGCGTTTGTCTCATGTTACAGACAAATGCTCAGGCGTCACCAGTCTGTTACTCTGTTATAATGAGCGCCAGAACTGCTTTTCAATAGTTTTTTGAAGCAATGTTTAAAGACACTGAATTAATGTGGTTTGTATTTATAAGTGACAAGTGTAAAAGAGAAACAAAGAGCCTATTTATACAGTAGTTTAGTCATTAGCAGAGCTGAACTGGCAGTTGCAGATGAAAATAGCTTTTAACAATCACAATGGTTGGGATGTAATCAGTGTTGGGTGTAACTTATCACAAAGTAATTAATTACTGTAATTTAATTACTTTTCCCTTGAAAAAGTAAAGTAAGGGATTACTCTTCAATTTTCTATAATTTAATAAGTTACTTCTGATGTAATTGTATTAAAAACTGTACAATTCTATATAAATCAATAGTGGATTTAAATGGTTACTTCAGTGATTTAGCATTAAGCTTTGTATCAGTAGAAAACCCGTAGTATATTTGAATTATGGTACTTTCCCCCCTCATATCCCCCTGAGATTGGAGAATTACTCATTTTATTTCTGGAAAGAAAAAATCCTCAGATGATGCAAATATGGTCATTTTGCGTCATCTGAGGATTTTTTTGGCCAGAGGTTATAGACTACAGCCAGTAGAGGGAGCTGTTCCGCATGTTTTCCGCATGAGATCTCACACACAGAATGTAAATGTGCTCGGCTCGGCCTCGGGCATTAATAACGGAGCAGTGCGGAGCAAAGAGAGTGATTCAACTTTAATGAATTCCTAGGAAAGTTTAGCTTCCATATGCGATAAGAAAACGCGCCAGACTGGACACGCGCTGAGAATGACAGCCGCGCTTACCTCAGCTCTTACTTCCTCTCGTGCTGAATGAGATCTGACTCCTTCAGCTGCGTTTGTCAGCTCTCGAGACTTTCGTTCGGCTCACTCACACTTTATTGAAAAGACACGTTCAGTTTTTAATTGTATTGTTTATTCTCTAACTGAACAAAATTATTGTATTATTTTGAAGATCAAAACGATGCTGGGGGCCGTGTAGGGAGTGGCCTCAGCGAATCAAGTGCATTCTGGGAGTTGTTGTCTTTCATCCACATGAGACAAAAATACATTTTCTGTCTTTTCTCAGTCTAGAAGGCACCAAATTCAAAAATAATTTCACATTTCTACTACATAAATGACACAGTTTAAATACACATTCATCTTCCTAGCGCTGAAGTGCCCCTTTAACATCAAAATATAACGTCTAATGTTAAAATGTATGTTTTTAATGTAAACCTCTCCCTTTAAATACTTAATTGAATACTGGTCAGTTCAATAATAATTTATGCAATTTTATATTATTTATTTAAAAGAATTAAAAGAGCAGTTTCATGTTTATCCCTGTATTGTTCAACTGGCAGTGGTTGATATGAAATTTAGAAATGAATAAGTAATGCAATAATTTAGTACATAATAATAATAATAAAAATAATTAGTACAATAATCTAATTAAACTGGTGAAGATGTAATTCGAGTAACTTACCCAACATCACATTATAAAATAAGTGTTTTTCACGTTGGCCACAATTATTGGCAACCTTAGAAATCCTTATAAGTGAGATTTTCAAGAAGAAAAAAAAAAACCTCTGCTCTCATCCAAAAACAAACGCATGTTGTCAGACACGACTAGAACTTTAAAAAGGACCAGCTTCTGTGGTCAGATGAAACTTGAACAAAAGCTTTTTGGCAATCAGCTGGGTTTGGTGAAAACAAATAAAAAGTACCCTATGTCCACGGTTAAATATACTGCCGGATCTTTAATTTTTCTTCTGGAGGTCCTGGACTTCTTGTTCACATACATGGCATCATGGATTCTATTAAATACCAACAGTTAAAAAAATAAAAACCTAGCTGCCTATGCTAGAAATCTTATAATGGGCCGTGGTTCGATCTTCTATCAGGACTATGATCCAAAACAAACATCAAAATCAACACACAAATGTGCCACTGAGCACATAATGTCCTGAACCCTATAGAAAATGAGTCGGGTTAACTGAAGAGAAGCACCAACATGGACCTGGGGATCTGAAGGATCTGGAGATTCTGTATGAAGGAATGGTCTCTGCTGTCTTGTCAGGTGTTCTCCTAATTCATCAGGCATTATTGGAGAACACTCAGAGCTGCTATCATTTGTGATGACCCGAAGCTAATTCAAAAGATTAATACATTGCTGGGTCTTCATCATGTATTTGTGAAATGTTTGCACTTTGCAGAGTAAAGCATCTGCAGTTTACATTTTCATATTATTCTCAAATGGTAGAGCCACAGACCTTCGTATCTCCCAATAATAAGACCATCTCTGTTAGAAACTTCCAGGCAAATGTGTTGGATCTAAACTTTGCAGGTTGTTAGCCCCCTCTAGGAGCAGGATTGGACACCCCTGCCCTAAAGGCCCTGTCCCAAATGGGACACCCTAAATCCTCACGTCTTCCCCTCAGTCCGCACTTTCACGACGTAATGCCGCTTTGACTGCCGGGTAGAAGTCTGCTGCGTAGCTCGCAAACTTGCGGGGCGTCGAGGGCGCATAGCAGTCGCAACGGGAGCGCTCACGAGCACCCTTCTTTAAGCTTAAAGGGCGAATGGGACACCTACGGTCTTGTGGACTTAATGGAGACGGCCATGCAGCGGCCATTTGTCCACAAGACCGAAAGTGCACATGAAGTGTGCCATTTGGGAAAGGCCCAAAGTGTGCCGTGAGTTTGTTGTAATTGAGAATTAATGTGAAAAGTCATGTGAGATGAGGCTATTGTGCTGTTCACGCAATAAATTCCGCCTATAATTTTTGTGTGTTCAACATTCGCAAATCGGTCTGAATGAAAAAAATTATGGCATTAATATGAAGACAAAAAAGTAAGTAAGCTGTTCTTTTGAACTTTTGTATACAGTATTATGGTTTCCAGAAAAATATTAAGCAGCACAACTGTTTTCTAATGGATCATGTAACACTGAAAATACAGCTTTTTTATCGTTTTTATCAAATATGTATGTGTGTGTGTGTGTGTGTGTGTGTGTGTGTGTGTGTGTGTGTGTGTGTGTGTGTGTGTGTGTGTGTGTGTGCTTTTTAAGGCATATAATATACAATATATACTATATCTTTCAACATACCTTCTGATGTTCATTCATGTTTATTCCGTGCTGTGACTAGTAGTAAAGTGGAAGAGGTGATCAATTTGCGTGCCACTTGAACTGAGGGGGCTACAGCAACCGGTCACATTAAAGAGCGCCAAAATGGCTTTTAAAGTTTACATTTTTGTATTAAACTGAAGACTTTATTTCATATCTAAAGTAACAAAGCTAATTACGATTATTGGAAGGGAGGTGTGCTACAAATGATATTTAGTTAAGCTTTATTCAGCCATACCCCATTTTAGGACAAGTTACTGTGTGTGCATGTGTGTGGCACAAATTGACAGGCTATCGAATAGGAAAGGAGATGAGATTCTATGTTTGGTTGCTTTTTTCCAAATACCATAGAAAAGCAAATGTACACTGCATGATAATTTTCACACACGTGTAGCCTACCTCTGCAACTCTAATAGTTTGTATTGACCCGATTTTAAATACAGGTAGATAGCTCTTAAAGAATGCATTATATATACCCTATACAGGCTCACAGAAAGTATTAGAAGAACACCATATGTACGTGTCACGATTCTCCTTGAGAGTCTCAGTGTGTATGTTTTGTGTGGGCGCGTGATTGTGTGAAATGTAAATGCGTGTTTGCATGTGTAGGTATGCTCATGAGTGTCAGTATGCGTGTCTGCACTCTCTCTGGAAACGTTTGAGTTTGTAGATATGTCCTGTCAGTTCACTGCGAGTATGTGTCTGTATTTGTATGCCTGTGTGTGTGAGGGAGAGCACCAGGCCTGTGAGGTAGACTGTGCTGTATTGATAAGATAGGAAGCTTGTAGCGGTGTGTGACTTTGGCCCTCTCTCTTTGCAGGTAAAGGACCGGAGACTCTGTTCGCAGGGCATAAGCTGAATGACAATGAGTGGCACTCTGTGAAGGTGGTGCGCCGTGGGAAGAGCCTGCAGCTCTCTGTTGACAATGTGACCGTGGAAGGTGAGTGGAAGACCTCACACGCTCTGTATATGTACTGTATATTGACACATGGACAATTTATTACAGTTAGAATTGAGTCGAGATTCAATTTTAATCAATCTGGCCAAGTGTATACTACCATTTAAAAGTTTGGCGTCAGTAAGATTTTTTTTTTAAGGGAATTTATACTTTATGCATGCATTAAATTGATAAAATGTGACATTTAAAGACATTTGTATCATTTACAAATTATTTACATTTAAAACAAATGTTGGTGTTTTGAACTTTTTATTTAAAGAATTATGAAAATACATTAAATTGATCAAAAGTGACAGTACTTTAAATTGTTACAGAAAATTCTAGTAAATGCTGTTATTTTGAATTTTTTTATTATTCAAAGAATCAGAGCTTCCACAATATTACTAAGCAGCACAATAGTTCCCTTTCAGTCGGTCACTACGACGTACGTCGGTAATACCGACGAATTGGGATCACTTTAGAGAGCCCCTATCAGCTTCGAGATTTAGAGAACAGGCCAATGGGCCATTGGCGTGCGAGATTTGCATCTCGCGCTCCGCCCCGCGCCGCGGGTATAAACAGGAAGCGAGAGCATCGCACTGACGTCATTCACTTCGGAGCCGAACGGCGTTGATGAAGCAAGCCTGCTTTTCTAAAAGAAAGCCTATCTGCAAGAGAGATGCTCCAGAGAACGAGAAGGACGCTCTGTGTTGGCGAAAAGGCACAATCAGTGCGACCGCATGTTCACCGCTGCATCAGCATAACAAACTGCTGTTCTCACAGCAACTGTCGGTCTGGTGAGGGCGTTTGTTTCAGTGAGTGCACCACAGGACTGCACTTACCACCTGTGTGTTGCCGCGGTCTTCCCCTGGGTGCTTCAGCACTGTTTAAAGAGCGTTTCCTCACAAAAGAGCAACACGGGTGTGACACTGCGTCTTTTTCAAGACGTCATTCCACTCGTGCGTTTCTGGATGCGGTTGTTTCCTGTCCTGACGGCCACGATCCCTCTCGCATAAACATGTTGAGACTGTGTTCGTGGGTGATCCATGTTCTCTCAGGGGAACGGGATTACGTCGACGCGCTGGTCATCTTGCCTTCCGCGTGAGGGTTTGAGTGTTCAGCGCGCCGTGTGCCGTCTAGCTGCCGAGTGACAGCGCGGGTTGCCACGGCAGCTCAGCGCGTGTCACTCGGCGGCTACGCATGTTGAGACTGTGTTTGTGGGTGGTCTATGCTCTCTAATGAGAGCATAGCCACGTCGGCGCGCTGTTCGTCTTGCCTTTTTTCATAGGGGCTTGAGTGTTCAGCGCGCCGTGTGCCGTCTCACGGCCACGCCCACTGTCTCACATGTCTGCTGGTAGCTTACAGATGGGATTGCTGGTCCTAAAAAAAAAAGAAATAAAATAACAAAAAAAAAAAAAAAAGGACCTAGCGTTTCGTTTGGGGCTCTAGCAGACGACAGATGTCAATCGCTGCATCGGAGAGAGGGCTGTTATGTGTTGAAAATGAAGATGATGCTGAGATTCCCACTATAATAGTGGGCGATCGTGCTGAATCCGATTCATGCTCGACAGCCATGCTTTCCCGGGTGGCTGAGGCATAGTGCAACGCATAAATCGCCTTGCCTGCCCCTTGCCTTTCCCGGATGTGCGTTGGAAGGCTTTTGCATTATGGAACTATTGGTGCCAAAATATGGAACACCAATAGGGCCATAATCTGTATAAAGTTTTCCTCTCTCTCACTACCCTCATCGGTGGGGTGGCAGTGCCACTGGCAGGCCACCTCCGCCCTGCTTAGGGCATGAGGGTAGTTCTCAGCCGAGGTTGAGCTGCGCACAGCGCTGGCCCTTGGCTAGACGATGTCCAGAAACACCATTGACCCGGATTTGGTTCGGGACTGTTCTTCCCCCGGAGGAGGGCCGGGTAAAAACCATTAGTAATTCTGTTCCGCCACTGGGGTTAAAAACAGCCAGTGGTACCCAAATATATATATATATATTAAAAAAAAAAAAAAAAAAAAGAGAAGAACCGTTCCAATATCTCTGGGTCTCGGGAGTTCAGGAATGGCAGCGTGTGACGCTACAAGCCTCGCCGCCCTCATTCCCCTCCCCACAAGAGGGCGAGAATGGCAGTGTGTGACGCTACAAGCCTCGCCACTCTCATTCCCCTCTTCTCAGCGGTGTGTGGACGACAGTGCGCGACGCTATGCCTCGCCGCTCTTGTTCCCCGCTGAGGAAGGAGGTGAGGCAGACCGTGTGCAACGCCACAAAGCCTTGCCACGCTCAGCCCCTCCTTCATTTGGAGAGCGCGCTGGGCGGTGTACAACGCTCCCATGCCTTGTCAGCCTCTGGTGCCTCTCCAAATCGCCAGCAGGGGGTGCCGGCTGTGGGAACGCACTCAAGCGGCCTTCCCACACTTGCGCACCCCCTCAGCGGATGCAGGTCGTGTGTCAGACCCAGACCCCTACACGGACCACTCCCATGTCGTCCTGGGGTCCCTGCATTCCGCCTCGCTGCCCTGCTGCGGGTACGTCTGTGGTACCAATGACCCCGCTTGTTCGGTCTCTGGGGGCCTGGCTAGCGCTCCCCAGCCCGTCTCGCTGGGTCATCTGTACAATCAGACTCGGCTTGCGATTCAGTTCGCCCGGCGTCCGCCCAAGTTCGGGGGCGTTCACTTCACGTCTATTGCGTGGGTGGATGCCCCCGTGCTTCGGGCGGAGATCGCTGTCCTACTGGCGAAGGACGCGATAAAGCCGGTCCCTCCAGCCGATATGAGGTCCGGGTTCTACAGCCTGTACTTCATTGTACCCAAGAAAGGTGGCGGGTTACGACCGATCCTGGACCTGCGTTACCTGAACCGCTCCCTCCACAGGATGCCGTTCCGAATGTTAACCCAGAAACGCATCTTCAGATGCATCCGTCCCCAGGATTGGTTTGCAGCGATCGACCTGAAGGACGCGTACTTTCATGTCTCGATTCTCCCTCGACACAGACCGTTTCTATGCTTTGCTTTCGACGGACGGGCATACCAGTACAAAGTCCTGCCCTTCGGGCTGTCCCTGTCGCCCCGTGTCTTCACGAAAGTCGCGGAGGCGGCCATTGCTCCCATGAGAGAGCGTGGTGTTCGCATCCTCAACTATCTCGACGACTGGCTGATTCTTGCCCAGTCACGGGAGCAGTTGTGCGAACACAGGGACATGGTGCTCCGGCACCTCAGCCAGTTGGGTCTTCGGGTCAACTGGGAGAAGAGCAAACTCTGTCCCGTACAGAGGATCTCTTTTCTCGGGATGGAGATCGACTCGGTCGCCATGACTGCGCGCCTCACAGAGGAGTGCGTCCAGTCGGTGCTGAGCTGCTTGAGTACGCTCAAACGCAGTACAGCGGTTCCACTGAAACATTTTCAGAGGCTCCTGGGGCATATGGCAGCAGCAGCCGCAGTAACGCCGCTAGGGCTGCTCCATATGAGACCGCTTCAGCACTGGCTACACGACCGAGTCCCGAGATGGGCGTGGCACAGCGGGTCCCTCCGTGTCCAAGTGACGCCGAGATGCAGCCAAACCCTCACCCCGTGGTCGGACCCTTCATTTCTACGGGCAGGAGTGCCTCTAGAACAAGTGTCCAGGCATCATGTTGTCTCCACGGATGCCTCACCCACGGGTTGGGGGGCCACGTACAACGGGCTTGCAGTATCGGGTCTGTGGACGGGGCCCCAACTGCAATGGCATATCAATTGCCTAGAGTTGCTGGCAGTTCGTCTTGCTCTCAGCCGCCTCAAAGGGTCGCTCAAAGACAAGCACGTGCTGGTCCGGACGGACAGCACGACGGCCGTTGCGTACATTAACAAACAAGGTGGTCTACGCTCCCGCCGGTTTTCCCAACTCGCCCGCCATCTCCTCCTGTGGAGTCAGAAGCATCTGAGGTCCCTTCGTGCTATCCACATTCCGGGCCTGCTCAATCGTGCGGCCGACGAGCTGTCACGGTTGCCAGTGCTTCCCGGAGAGTGGCGACTCCACCCCCAGGTGGTCCAGCTGATTTGGAGTCGCTTTGGGGCCGCACAGATCGATCTGTTTGCCGCCCACGACACGACCCACTGCCAGTTGTTTTATTCCCTGTCCGAGGGGACCCTCGGCACGGATGCACTGGCACACAGCTGGCCCCGGGCTCTGCGCAAATATGCGTTTCCCCCAGTGAGCCTTCTTGCACAGACACTGTGCAAGGTCAGGGAGGACGAGGAGCATCTCCTCTTGGTAGCTCCGTACTGGCCCAACAGGACGTGGTTCCCGGAACTAGTGCTCCTCGCGACAGCACCTCCTTGGCCCATTCCTCTGAGGCAGGACCTTCTGTCTCAGAGACGGGGCACCCTATGGCACCCGCGTCCAGACCTCTGGAAACTCCATGTCTGGTCCCTGGACGGGACGCGGAGGTTCTAGGTGACCTACCGCAAGCGGTAGTCGACACCATCGCTTCCGCCAGAGCCCCCTCTACGAGACGGCTTTATGCGTTGAAGTGGAACCTGTTCGTCGACTGGTGCTCTTCTCGCCGAGAAGACCCCCGGAAGTGTTCGATCGGATCTGTGCTATCTTTTCTTCAAGACGGGTTGGAGCGAAGGCTGTCTCCCTCCACCCTCAAGGTATATGTTGCCGCCATCGCCGCAAGCCATGACCTCATTAATGGTGAGTCCTTAGGCAAGCATGATCTGATCGTCAGGTTCCTAAGGGGAGCGAGGAGACTAAATCCTCCTCGCCCTTCTTCTATACCCTCTTGGGACTTGTCTCTGGTGCTGACCGCACTGCAGAGGGCGCCCTTCGAGCCTTTACAGTCAGTAGAGCTTAAGATCTTGTCTCTAAAGACAATACTCCTGATTGCATTGGCCTCAGTTAAGAGGGTAGGGGACCTGCAGGCATTTTCGGTCGACGAATCGTGCCTGGAATTCGGGCCGGGTGATTCTCAGGTGACCCTGAGACCCCGGCCTGGATATGTGCCCAAGGTTCCCACTACTCCCTTCCGGGACCAAGTGGTGAGCCTGCAAGCGCTGCCTTCGGAGGAGGCAGACCCAGCCCTAGCTTTGCTCTGTCCCGTCCGTGCTCTCCGGACTTACGTGGACAGAACGCAAAGCTTCAGGACCTCAGAGCAGCTCTTCGTCTGTTACGGAGGACAGCAGAAGGGAAAGGCTGTCTCCAAGCAGAGGATGGCCCACTGGATAGTGGATGCCATCGTCTTGGCGTATGAATCCCAAGACGTGCCCTGCCCGCTCGGGGTTAGAGCTCACTCCACCTGGGGTGTAGCTTCTTCCTGGGCGCTGGCCCGTGGCACCTCGCTGACAGACATTTGTAGAACTGTGGGCTGGGCGACACCCAACACGTTCGCTAGGTTTTATAGCCTGCGTGTAGAGCTGGTGGCTTCTCGTGTGCTCGCTTCCCATAGTCAGCTTCACTGAAGTGCCCGTTCTAGTGTCGGCTTGCTGCGCCATTCCTTTCCCCTGGAACGGATACGTGCGCTTATTTTCTCCAGTCGAGTTCCCCAGGATTGGCGAACCCTGTTGAGTCCTCCGCACCCCTCGGCAGTCGGATGTTGCGGAGCGTCCGACGCCAGGTCTGGCACTCGTATGCATTGGTGGAACTTGTGTCAGGCTGGGTTCCGTATGTCGTGACTCCTACGGCGGTCCCATACGTGTATTCTCCACGGTACAGCTCCCTACGGCGAGCTCGTGTCTTTCCCTTGGCAGAATTCCTCTGCCGTCTCAGTACGGTGTCGTCCCCCGCCTGCATTAGGCCGGGGCCTCCCCTGGGACTTCGTATGTTGAGCTGCCCACGGCCAGCCCATACGTATTCTTTCCACATGGTAACTCCCTCTGGGCATGATGTGGCTCCCGCAGCGTCCTTCGGGCACGCTTTCCCAGCGCTATCCAATCAAGTCTGCTGAATGGGTCTTGCGGAACAGCAGTATGACTCTTCTGGCGTGAATCTTCCCGCCCGCTTCAGAACGGGGTCTGAGGGGCTCTCGCTGGGCGCTGGAAGTGGTAGTAACTGTGGCGTTTTCCATAGGGATCCCAATTCGTCTGTATTACCGACGTACTGACCGATCGTAGTGACCGACTGAAAGGGAACGTCTCGGTTACGTATGGTAACCCTCGTTCCCTGAAGGAGGGAACGGAGACGTACGTCCCGTCGCCACAGTTCCTTACCATCACTGCATGGCCGAGTCACTAGTTCGGCTCCTCAGTGAAAAACGTCAGTGCGATGCTCTCGCTTCCTGTTTATACCCGCGGCGCGGGGCGGAGCGCGAGATGCAAATCTCGCACGCCAATGGCCCATTGGCCTGTTCTCTAAATCTCGAAGCTGATAGGGGCTCTCTAAAGTGATCCCAATTCGTCGGTATTACCGACGTACGTCTCCGCTCCCTCCTTCAGGGAACGAGGGTTACCATACGTAACCGAGACGTTTTCAACATTGATAATAATAATAATAAATGTTTCTCTAATCATATTAGAATGATTTCTGAAGGATCATTTGATATTGAAGACAGCAGCAATGGCGGATGAAATTACATTTAAAATGTTATATTATAATAGTTATTTTTTGTGTGTGTGTAACATTTAAAAATATTGTTTTATTCTATTTTTGATTAAATACAGCCCTGGTGAGCATAATAAACTTCTTTCATAAACATTAAAAATCTCACCGACCCCAAACTTGTGTATACAATGACATTACATAAATTTTTTAAAAAGACAATGCTTTATTTTCTTTAGTCTAACTGTGAAACTATGAAATCTAATTGGTCTAAAATCATGCTCCTCATAGTTGAATTTACAATTTGTGTATGAATAATTCAGAATTCGTCTGTAAACCAAATAATCCAATCCATTGACAAAGAATAGTTTGTTCATAAATTTGCTACTCATTTAATGAACAATTCAATATTTTCTGTGAATAATGACTTAAAGGGTTAGTTCACCCAAAAATGAAAATTCTGTCATTTATGACCCTCATGACACCCGTAAGACCTTTGTTCATCTTCGGAACACAAATGAAGATATTTTACTTGAAATCCGATGACTCAGAATGGTCTCCATTGGCAGCAATGACATTACCTCTCTCAAGACCCATAAAAGGTACTAAAGACGTCGTTACAAAGTCCATCTCACTACAGTGGTTCTACAATAAATTTATGAAGCGATGAGAATAGTTTTTGTGCACCAAAAAAATTATCAAAATAAAGACTTTATTCAAGTAAAATAAAAAGTTGTTTACGTGCACTTATTTGTTTCTCGCGGTTCGGGCATCCAGGAAATGCTCGCTTGAGCACCATTTTGACCAGTACGCCAAGACCTAAAGCACAATCAATGTAGAATTCAACGTATACATATAGTATCTATGAGAACGCCGGCTCTACGTCATATTCTCGCGCATGAGTCGTAGTGCTTCGTGAGTTCACGTCAGAGGCCCACACGGAAGACAAAAACTTGTTGAATAAAGTAGTTATTTAGACTTTTTTTGCGCACAAAAACAATTCTCATCGTTTCATAAAATTATTGTAGAACCACTTTAGTGAGATGGACTTTGTAACGACGTCTTTAGTACCTTTAATGGGTCTTGAGAGAGGAAATGTCATTGCTGCCAATGGAGGCCTTTCTGAGCCATCGGATTTCAACAAAAATATCTTAATTTGCATTCCGAAGATGAACAAAGGTCTTACGGGTGTCGAACGACATAAGGGTAAGTAATTAAAATGACAGAATTTTCATTTTTGACCCTTTTAAAGGATTAGTTCACTTCAGAATGAAAATTTCCTGATAATTTACTCCCCCATGTCATCCAAGATGTTCATGTCTTTCTTTCTTCAGTCGAAAAGAAATTACGTTTTTTTGAGGAGAACATATAGTGGACTTCAATGGCAACCAAAGGGTGGACGGTCTAAATTGCAGTCTCAATGCAGCTTCAAAGGGCTACACACGATCCCAGCCGAGGAATAAGGGTCTTATCTAGCGAAACTATCGGTCACTTTAAATTTTTTTTTACTTTTGATATACTTTTTAACCACAAATGCTTGTCTTGCTCTGCGCCACGCATTACGTAATCTCGTTGGAAAGGTCACGCATGACTGGGTGGAAGTACTGACCCAATGCCGAAAAACTCTAATTTTCTCCTCTAACTTGTAAATCGTCCGACATCGCTGTTTTTCCTTTTTTTTTTGTAAAGGGTGTTTGACTTAGTCCTTGCATGTACGCTGTGTAAACACTGGGTCGGTACTTCCACGTACGTCACGTGTGACCTTTCCGACGTGATTGCGCAATGCATGGCGCAGAGCAAGACAAGAATTTGTGGTTAAAAATTATATAGTAGATTGTTTTCTTGTTTTTTTTTTTTAAATGACCGATCGTTTCACTAGATAAGACCCTCATTCCTTGGTTGGGATCATGTAGAGCCCTTTGAAGCTGCATTGACTGCAATTTGGACCTTCAACCCTTTGGTTGCCATTGAAGTCCACTATATGGAGAAAAATCCTGAAATGTTTTACTCAACAAACTTAATTTATTTTCGACTGAAGAAAGAAAGACATAAACATCTTGGATGACATGGGAATGTGGGTGAGTAAAATATCAGGAAATGTTCATTCTGATGTGAACTTATCCTTTACATTTCAGTATGTTTCTTATAGAAAGTTATCTTCACAGATTTTCACATTCAGTATACTGTACATAGACTTGCTTGACTTGCTGCATCGTACCTAGTTAGGGCAGCATGTTATACATTCATAGTGGTGGTTACAACTGAAAGATTATATATATAGAATAGTTTTTCAGGTTAAGATTCATCCTGCACATTGCAAGTTCAGCGTTACAGCACATCCAACTCTGAATTGAACATCAAAAGCTGTACTTGCCTTGGGATGGGCTCAGGCAGCACGCCATTCCCTCATATCATCAGCTCCCAGACCTGACTAATCGAGCGTGTTTGGTTCCGCCACAGGCCAGATGAGCGGAGCACACACGCAGCTGGAGTTCCACCACATAGAGACGGGCATCATGACCGAGCGGCGCTTTATCTCAGTCATGCCTTCCAACTTCATCGGCCACCTGCAGGGCCTCTCTTTCAATGGCATGCCGTACCTAGACCAGTGCAAGAATGGTGACATCTCCTACTGCGAGCTCAACGCCCGCTTCGGCATGCGCCGCATCGTAGCCGATCCGGTCAGCTTCCGAAATCGAGCCAGCTATGTGGCGCTGTCCACCCTGCAGGCTTACGCCACCATGCACCTCTTCTTCCAGTTCAAGACCACCAGCCCCGATGGTCTGATACTGTTCAACTTTGGAGACGGCAGTGACTTTATCGTGGTTGAGCTTGTGAAGGGGTGAGTGGGTTAAGAAAAAGAAGTTTGAATGACTTGCCCTATATTTTTAAAGTCCCTATTAAAATAATTTTTATTTTGTGGCTTTTGATATACATATTTAGACTTTGCAGCAGTGTTTTTTTAGTAGTGAATTATTAGAATATTTTTCTTCATATTTTAAAATAGCTTTTGTTTTTATATTTTCAGATTTCCATTTGATTTTAGTTTGTTTAAATTTTTTTAGCTTTATTCCAGTTTAAGCCTTAGCAATCTTAGTTCTTAAAATTATTTTGTTTCAGTTAGTTGCCAGTGCAAACAAATTTCTAGATTTCTAGATTATTTTTCAATCTAATATTTATATTTAATTTTATTTTAGCTTCATTTAATTTCATCTAATTTAACACTGTACAGTCTTTTTAGCACTGTAAAAATGTGCCAAAAATATTGACTCATCTTGCACTACACAGATTTTTGTCCACTCAAATGCGCTCAAGAGTGAAAAAGCCTCTCCTCCTACATTAGAATATATATAAATATATTCTGCCCAACTGTCCTGTTTCAAAAATAATTTTGATTAGGAAAGAAGATTATGATCATCAGTTGATTTCATGGGGACTTTGAATGGCAAAACTCTAGGATACAGGATTTGACTCCGCCCTCTGCTGTGTCAAACCAATCAGAGTAAAAGCTCATTGAATAAAATCTGTTCATTATTAAAGGGCTTTATGGCTTAGTCTGAGGAGCGCATCACTATTGGCCATACTCGTATTGCAAAAAAAAAAAAGCAGCATTAATCGTTAAAATCATATGAATAAAATCCATTTAATTAAACTATGAAGTTAAGACAGGAACTATAAAGAAGAGATGAGAATAGAAGATTTCTTAACATTACTGCACAAATAAGGAACTAGAAATTTCAGAAATGGGCAGGGTATTATGAAATGATAATAAAGCTGAGAACTAGCTGATTGAGAAGAGAGAGAGAGATGAAATTAGAGCGCAATATAAAGTTAAGCCTTATAAGAGCTATACGGGATGGAAAGCCTGAGGCCTGAGAGACCGCAAGAAAGAGAGCTTAGCTGAAAGCAAAGTTTCCTGAACTACTCTACTGCACTACAGCAAAGGAAATTATATTATTCTCTGAATTGTGAGCTTGCAGTCTCATTTGCATGTGATGAAAAAGACTGTGTATTGTGAAATAATGCTAAGACAACACTTCTTCATATTGTGTGATCTTTGTTGGCTGCGCTCAGAAACATACAGCATGACTAGGGTGGTCCAAATCAGGAACAAATGACTCGAAGTCGGCTTGTTTAATGATTTCCGTGCGGAGTGTTTCCTTAGAAGGCAGCTGTCTATGTAGACAGAATGCAGCAAAATGGTTCAATAGGTTTTGGAACAGAGCTTGAATCTGTCTGATGAATCCTTCACTGACTCACTTACTAAACTAATGCACTCAAAAAGTCTTGAGTTTAACTCAAATATGTTGTTCATATGACAATGTACAGATATACGCATTGGCATATATACACAGTGATAGACAAACATTTGGGACCCGTGCTGGCAAAGTGAGTCGCAATGAGAATGTTTAAAAATAGTTAGTTATTTTCACATTCTCTATTAAAACCTACAAAATGATGTATGATTTGTTGGAATCTGACAAAAAAATTACTGAGCTACACCTGTTTGAAATTTGAAAAAGTCAAGTTAAAGTTTTCTGAAAGTTTCCAAAACAAAATCACCTAGCAACCATACCTTAAATGGATAGTTCAGCAAAAAAAAAAAAAAAGATCCTATATTTTACTCACCCTCAAGCCATCCTAGATGTATGTGTCATTCTTCTTTCAGATGAATACAATCAGTTATATTAAAAATGTCCTGGCTAATCCAAGCTTTATAATGGCAGTGAATGACAGCCCACAATTTGAAGCCCCAAAAAGTGCATCCATCCATTATAAAAGTAATCCACATGGCTCCGGGGGGTTAATAAAGCCCATCTGAAGTGAGCCGATGGGTTTGTGTAAGAAAAATATCCATATTTAACATGTTATAAAGTAACATATCTAGTTTTTGACGGACCGCCTTCCGTATTCAACTTATGAAGAAAGTGTAACGCCTCTCGCAGTTCAAAACACTTAAAACATCGCTGCGACAGTTACGTTTTTTTCTAATATATATTCGACTTTTTTTCATCATGACACCACAATTGTTTGATTAACATTAATGAAATAGACAGCCTATATTAAGACTACTGTACCGCACGGATCTAAATGAATGTAACACATCAGAGGTTTTTCCACAACAGTTAACCGTACATTCACATAAGACATAAGAGATAATGTTTGCGTGAATACTCAGCATGATAGATATTTTGAAATACTGCAATTCTGTGTATGTATGTATGTATATCGAGATTGCTCACTGTCTGAGGCGTCTTAGATCATTTTCACGGACAAAGGAAAGGTACTCCTCTCAGAAAATGTACAAATAAAGATACTTTTAGATGTTTAATTACTATTTGGAGCTTTGGGATCGCTAGATGAGGGCACAATGAACTAATTTTTGTGAAAACCTCAAAATTGACCAAAATCATTTTTCACATGTAGCATGTAGCTAGAAATTATCTAGAAATTATTCTGTGCGCATTCTGGCTTCTTTAAAAAAATAAAATAAAAAAAACCCCTAATATTTACTAACACTTTAATTTAGGATCCAATTCTC
Organism: Gobio gobio; assembly: GCF_949357685.1. Classification (NCBI taxonomy): domain Eukaryota; kingdom Metazoa; phylum Chordata; class Actinopteri; order Cypriniformes; family Gobionidae; genus Gobio; species Gobio gobio. The sequence goes on from NC_137107.1 coordinate 24,827,378, forward strand.
ACTATTAACTAGTTGCTTATTAGCATTCATATTACTAGGCTATTGGCTGTTTATTAGTACTTACAAAGCACATATTAATGCCTTATTTTATGCATCCCTTAATCCTATCCAATACCTTACTTACTTAAAGCGATATTTCAACCCATAATGAAAATTCTGTCGTCATTTAATCACCCTCAAGTTGTTCCAAACCTGTATGAGTTACTTTCTTCTGCTGAACACAAAAGAAGATATTTTGAAGAATGTTGCTAACCGAAACAGCTAATAGAATTGACTTCCATACCACAGAAAAAATATTATGGAAGTCAATGGGGTCCATCAACTGTTTGGTTGGCAACATTCTTCAAAATATCTTCTTTTTGTGTTCAGCAGAACAAAGAAACTCATACAGGTTTGGAACAACTTGAGGGTGAGCAAATGATGCTAGGATTTTCATTGTTGGGTAAACTATCCCTTTAAAAACTACCTTACTAACTATTAATAAGCAGTAATTTTGAGTTTATTGAGGCAAAAGTCGTAGGTAAAAGTCATAGCTAGAATTGTGACCAAATATTTTAACATTATTTAGAATAATACAAATATTCATTCTTTAAAACATTGCAGTTTGTTACCAAATTAGCATTGGAATGTTTTAGTTCAATTATGGGTTTGAACTCTTTGGTGGGGTGGGTGTGATTCTATAGGAACCACTGACAGGAAGGAAAAAGCCCTTGAGGTGGTAAACAAGTCTTTTCTAATACTCTTCCACCCATGTGATATTATAAATAAGGATCCTGAGACATTCCCACTGAAAGTTCATCTTCAGTACATTACACAGATTGTTGGCGATATGATCCTTTAGCATACAAACATCAGTCCCAAAAGAGTTGAAGCTCAAAAGCCTTTTCCGACAAACCTAACGCACGCTTGTTTTTGTAGAACAGTGAGATGCAGATATTATTGCAGAAACTCCCAGAAGACACAGCAGATATTCGAGGGATCACATGTATGCAGCTAGTTTAACACATTTAGAATATGAGAGACATCCAGATGAAGTTAAGCCACCACGCTAAACAGCGCGTTTAAGTTTGCGATTAGTTAAGAGACATTACTTGGATGTGAATCATAGCCGTGGGAGGGTGAGTCAAGTCGCATTATGAGATTCGCACATTTGTCTCCTTGGCATTTAGTTAAAGGTACAAGGAGGAGGAGAATCGCTTGATGAATCATCACAGGATAGGGGCCATATTTAAATTTAAACAAATTCTGCATGAGTTGCTTTTGGTTATGCGTAAACGCTGATCAGTATCTGCTAGGAAGGGGTTATTCTTTGACGTTTAAGCATATGCCCTTGTGCCATTTGTGTCGGCTTGTCAGTCAAGAGCGATTTCAGGGGAACGATTGCTATTCTTAGCCTCGGATGCTGTAATCGGCTCACCAGAAAAGTGCAAATCCAGTTCAAAAAGATAAAGTAAGCACTGGTGATCTTGATGAAGAAAAGAGCAACATTTAATTACATGTAATGTAAGTGTTATTTGATTAACGGTATTTTATTTATTGGCAGGCAGCGCACTCTATTCCCAACCCACATGCCAAAGCCTTCACGTGGGAGATCCGCAGCCTCGGATCAGATATTTTCTCAGTTCAATCATACTGCTTATGCCAAACATAGCAGGTACCACAACCTGATTTGCTCTATACATTTTATTCCATTGGGCAAACATGACTAGTGAAAAAGGGGAAGGTGCCTCAGATGTTTAACTTCCTCAGCCGCAGTGGTCCAGAAAGCCAGTCATTCAGTAAGCAATTAGACAGCAGGTGGCCTTGCCTCTCACCGGAGTCTGCACAAGCATGTGAAATGAGAGCGCGCTAATGAGAGCGCTCTCTGTCTCTGCAGTATCCTGATGCATGGACTGAGAGCAACTTACTAGCATTTGCGAAATCTAATCTTTATAGTTTGAATAAATATTAGGAACGCACTGTATATCTCCTTGACCTTGTCAGTATCGACCAGTATTTTTTTTTTTTTTTGGGAATAGAGCGCAAAAGCGTCTTAGCTCTGCAAGTAGTTTTCACATTTAGGCATCCCAGACAGTAAAGAGTTCTGAGCCACACAAACAGAGATGAGATGAATCAATGTATTATAGCATTCAACTGGAAGCCAAAGATATATGAAAAGTGGAAAAAAGTGTAGTCTTATAAGGAATTCAACTACTGCTGCAGTCACTATTGAGCTCTGTTGCTGAAAGTCCCAATTTCATGATAAAAGATGATTTCTCATAAGGCATATTTCACTGCTCAACAACCCAACGCTTATATTAGGTCTTTCTTGAAAGATTTGGGGATTGTCAAACCCAGGCTCACTGATAAAACATGCCTGTGGCGACATTTATGCAAAATTCTATTACATTTTGCGACACTTTGAAAGTGAAATGTCCAGTGAGTGGCGTTCAGTTTTATTCAAAACAGATGATTGTGAAAATGTCCAAACTGCCATGTTATTTGGCCACAAAGTCTGTTAGTGGCACTAAAAATGAACGCTCTATTGCCTTTGCAAATAACGTAAACCTAACCAATAGTATCCATGCCATTGTAGCTTGCTTCTACAAGTATTTGAGCTCTTTTATCGTGACTCTTTTGATCGCAACTTCAACAATGTATCAGGTGAACTCCCAAGCAAGTTTACTATGGCTACGTCTACATTAATCCAGATACATTTGAAACATCATTTTCGTTGCAAAACGCTTTCTGTCCACACTAGCGTTTTCAAGCGATTTGCTGCGCATGTGTAAACCCTCATAAAAGCTCAATGAGATGATACAGTCGAACCAGACATTATAAAGTTTTCATGCTATTCTTCTGGCAGGAAATTTTTATTTAGCAAGATATCTCTCTTTCATCATTCACTGATTCGTCCAGGTGGCACTCACTCACCGTTATATGTTTGGTCTAAAACGCAACAGCTCTCATGTTTTGCCGCAGGACATCAAATGCGAGTACATTTTCATCTATGCAGGACGAGTGTGCAAAGTAACACATTTTAGCAACTGTGTGAAAGTGAATAGCAATACAATACTGGTACAAACGTGAATCTGTACAATATGTGTCATGACTAAATGACATATGTGTCATGTGTCAGTTTTCAAATACCAGTCCACACTACAGTGCAAAAACGGCGTTTTCAAATGTATCCACTTTAGAGAGCATTTTCAAAAAGAAAAAGTATTAGTGTGGAATTAGTGTATTAGTTTATAAATCATGCATTACGGTAAGTGTTTTGAGGTCATTATATAGCATTTTGCAATGAAACAAAAAAATCATTAATCAATAATCTGGCTCTTTTATTATAATTTGTATGTAAAGAAATAAAATCTGTTGCTATCGTGGTACTGCCACTAGTATTGCCACCGCAAATTTTTTTTTTTTTTCAATGAGCCTATGTTGCAATTTATTGATAAAGATCAGATTCTCTATGGAAAAAAGTAAAATACCGTTTTACTTCCAGAACACTTTTCTTTCTATTGGCTGATCACTGGTATGGTTGCAATATATTGTCCACGACTAATATTAGCGCATTTATCACTGACAAGTGTGTGTTTAAAATCTTTAAATTAAAGTAAATATGTGAAGTGAAATCTACACAAACAATTTCAAAGCATCAAATAATGTCTAAGTATGATATATGGAGCCACCGTGTATTTCATTTTAAGGGACACTTTGCTGAAGACTGTAAACTGTTTAGTGGGGCTGCGCACCGAGCATCTGACAGGATGGAAGTCTGTCTGTGCCAGTATTTCAAGCCTTATTACAGATATTGATTTGGAAGCAGAAAGGCAGTATTGTCATCCTAAAGAGGGTTGCCTGATTCCACTGGGCTGTGTGATTGACAGGGGAACTGATGTATTGCAGGTACATCCATTATGTTTTTGACTTGGGCAATGGGCCGTCGCTCATGAAGGGCAACTCCGACAAGCCTCTCAATGACAACCAGTGGCACAACGTGATGGTGTCCCGCGATGACAGCAACGTGCACATGCTCAAGATCGACTCCCGCACGGTCACGCAGCACTCCAATGGAGCCCGCAACCTGGACCTCAAAGGTATTTCCTTTCTATATCCACACTTTTCAGAATCCTTTACCATGTACCTTAGTTACTCAATGCATATTCATGTTTGATATGCCTTTTTTATTTTTTGACTTAAAATGATATGCACACAGGTATGTAATAGTGCGACTTAAATGGGTAGTTGACCCAAAAATGAATACTCTGTTATCATTTGCTCATTCAATGTCACTACAAACCTGTTTGACTTGCTTTCAGTGGGTTTTTTTGTAGTCCATACAATGAAAGTCAATGGAAACTGTAACAATTTGGTTGCCAACATTCTTTACAATATCTTCTTTTGTGTTCTGTTTGAGTTTACATACACATGAGGATGGGACAGACATTTCATTTTTGGGTGAACTATCCCTTTAAAAGCCCATTTGTATTTCACAGCCTCATTGTTGTTTGCAACCACCTAGCAACACCCTAACAACCAGTCAGAACACCAAACATTTAACAACGCATCACCGACCACCATGTTATAAATTGTATATGCCCATCAAGATATACAGTGGGGCAAAAAAGTACAACCCCAAATCAGAAAAAGTTGGGACAGTATGGAAAACGCAAAAAAAAAAGAAGTGATTTCTAAATTTACTTTGACTTGTATTTCATTGCAGACAATATGAACACAAAATATTTCATGTTTTGTCTGGTCAACTTCATGTCATTTGTAAATATGCATCCTTTCCTGTCATTCAGACCTGCAACACATTTAAAAAAAGTTGGGACAGGAGCAATTTAGGGCTAGTAATGAGGTAAAATGGTTAAATAATGATGTGATTTGAAACAGGTGATGTCAACAGGTGATTGTAATTATGATTTGGTACAAAAGCAGCATCCAAGAAAGGTCTAATCCTTTAGGAGCAAAGATGGGCCGAGGATCGCCAGTTTGCCAACAAATACGTGAGAAAATGATTGAAATTATTTAAAAACAATGTTCCTCAAAGAAAGATAGGAAGAGATTTGGATATTTCACATTCAACAGTGCATAACATAATTAAAAGATTCAAGGAATCTGGAGAAATTTCAGTGCGTAAAGGACAAGGGCACAAGCCTAAGCTGAACAACCGTGATCTCCGATCCCTCAGGCGGCACTGCATCAAGAATCGTCATTCATCTATAAGCGATATCACCACATGGGCTCAGGACTACTTTGGCAAACCTTTGTCAAGTACCACAATATGTAATTACATCCACAAATACCAGTTAAAACTGTACTGTGCCAAAAGGAAGCCCTATGTTAACAGTGTCCAGAAGCGCCGTCGACTTCTCTGGGCTCGGAGGCATCTGGGATGGACCATCACACAGTGGAAACGTGTACTGTGGTCAGATGAATCAGTATTTCAGGTATTTTTTGGGAGGAATGGACGCCGTGTGCTCCGGACCAAAGAAGAAAATGATCATCCAGACTGTTACCAGCAACAAGTCCAAAAGCCAGGGTCTGTCATGGTATGGGGTTGTGTCAGTGCCCTTGGCAAAGGTAACTTGCACTTCTGTGAAGGCACCATTAATGCTGAAAAGTACATAGAGATTTTGGAGCATAATATGCTGCCTTCAAAAAGACATCTTTTCCAGGGACGTCCATGCATATTTCAACAAGACAATGCAAAACCACATTCTGCACACATTACAAAGTCCTGGCTGCGGAGGAAGAGGGTACCGGTACTTGACTGGCCTGCCTGCAGTCCCGACCTGTCTCCAATAGAGAATGTGTGGCGCATTTTGAAGCGCAAAATGCGACAACGAAGACCCCGTACTGTTGCCAACCTTAAGACTTGTTTGCTGGAAGAATGGGACAAAATTACACCTGAAACACTTCATCACTTGGTGTCTTCAGTCCCTAAACGTCTTTTTAAGTGTTGTGAAAAGGAATGGCAACATTACAAAGTGGTAAATGCTTTACTTTCCCAACTTTTTTTTAAATGTGTTGCAGGTCTGAATGACAGGAAAGGATGCATATTTACAAATGACATGAAGTTGACCAGACAAAACATGAAATATTTTTTGTTCATATTGTCTGCAATGAAATGCAAGTCAAAGTAAATTTTGAAATCACTTCTTTTTGTTTTTATTTGCGTTTTCCATACTGTCCCAACTTTTTCTGATTTGGGGTTGTATTTAGTCAGCACCAATTGTGCAAGTTCTCCCACTTAAAAAGATGAGAGAGGCCTGTAATTTTCATCATAGGTACACTTCAACTATGAGAGACAGAATGAGGAAAAAAATCCAGAAAATCAAATTTTAGAAGCCCATTTGTATTTCACAGCCTCATTGTTGTTTGCAACCACCTAGCAACACCCTAACAACCAGTCAGAACACCAAACATTTAGCAACGCCTCACCGACCACCATTAACCATGTTATAAATGATATATGCCCATCCAGATATAGTAAACAACCTCTTATATATAAAAAAAAAAAAAAAAAATATATATATATATATATATATATATATATATATATATATATATATATATATATATATATATATATATATATATATATATATATATATATATATATATATATATATATATATATATATATTGAGCATTTTTATATTGGAGGGTTGGAAAAATGGTTTGCACAGGTGACTTCACTTTGTTCTCTAGGAAATATTCTCTAGTCTTCTGATTTTCATTATAACAATAATGAAATAATTTTTCTTCCATCATTACACTCACTTTGGTTGCTTAGGCTCAAGTCTTATGACTGTTGTCTCATTCTTAGGTACGCTTAGATACATATTTGCAGTTTTATACTCATCTTGGGTTTTGATTTCAAACTCTTGCATTCAACTTTAATGAGTATCTTTCCTGATGGGTATTTACACGACTCCCAGCTCACGTTGCTTCTGAAATCTACCTTCCAGTACTTCTCAGTTTTGCTATCGTTTTTCACTGTTTCGGCTGTAATTAGAAGAACAAAGAGCAGCGCCTACAGGGGAAAGAGAAAAAGCAACAACAACACGCCACTGACTTTGCATAATTTTTAGTGCTTCCAAAACCGCTTTTGCTATCTTAAGCAGGTGTTGCTTGACTCTGGGCACAAAAACAAACTTTTATTTCACATAAAATGTACGAATATGAATCTCATGTAAATTTACTTCTTTCCTTGTGTGTGTTGAAATGAAATATTTTGATTGAAAAGACATCAGCAGCTGTTGGCATAGCAGTAGTCTAGGCTAGGAGTTTTCACTGGCATCTTAGTAGAAATCTTGGCAGGCAGTCCTTAGTTTTGTGTCTTAGTCGACATTTGTAGAAAGCTGAGACGAGTTCAAAAAAAATAAATCAGAACCCACTTTGTTTGTCAAGACCACATAATCTAACCATGGAACAAGTAGATGTAAGGAGAATTTGTCAAGGTTGGGTTTTTTTTTTTTGTGCGCCGCTTGTCTAGTAATGTGGTAGATTGGGACCATTTCTTTACGAAATGAAATGGAATGTTTATGAAAGAAGTCTCTTATGCTTATCAAGGCTGTACTTATTTATTCCTGTGATGAATCTTCAGCATCATTACAACATCTTCAGTGTCACATGATCCTTCAGAAATAATTTTAATAAGCTGATTTGCTGCTCAAAAAACATGTATTATTATCAATGTTGAAAACCATTTTTTTCTACTTTTTGTGGAAAAAAATTATTAGACCATTTAAACATTAGTTGTAAGATAAAAAAAGATAAAATGTTTTTATTTATCAAGATTTATATTTAATAAATGCTTGAATAAATTTAATAAATACATTCAAGAAATGCAAATAAATGGTGTTCATTGAACTTTCTATTTATCAAAGTATCCAGAAAAAAGGTATCACCATTTTCACAAAAATATTAAGCAGCACAACTGTTCTCAACATTGATAATAATAAGGCATTTTTCTTAAAAATCAAATCAGCATTATAGAATGATTTCTGAAGGAGTAATGGAGTAATGATACTGAAAAATGCATCTTTATCATTACAGGAATACATACAATTTTTTATTTGAAAAAAATTAAAAATAAAACGGTTTGATTGATAATAACATTGATAAAAAATTAGCATATTAGAATATATTTTAAATTGTAATAATATTTCACAATATTGCTGATTTTTTTTCTGTATTTTTGATCACATAATGCAGGCTTGATGAGCAAAAGAGACTTCTTTCAAAAACATTAAAGGTGCAGTGTGTGAAATTTAGCGGGAGCTTGTGATAAGGGTGTGAATTGTAATCAATTCACTTCCCTTTCGAAGCACATAGAGAAGCTACGGGACAAAGGACAAAAAGGTTGTCGTCTAAGACAGCGGAGAGTGACTAGCGCTCTGTAGAGAAGTTTGTCCGTTTAGGTCTACTATAGAAACATGACGGTTCAAAATGGCGATTTCACTGTAAGGGTACATAATGTGTATGTAGATAGAAATGGCTCGCTCTAAGGTAATAAAAACATAATGGCTCATTATGTAAGCTCTTTACACACCACTGAAAACGTAGTTATGTATATTATACTATATTATAGTTATGTATGTATATTATATTTATGTCAATAGATCATAAATACTACACACTGCACCTTTACAGTAATGTTAGTAACATAGTAATGTTTCCAATTATATAATTTGTTTGTTTGTTTTATTGACTTGGAATCCAATCGCTTTCATGTTATATAAATATGTATGTATATATATATATGTAAACAACCATGAGTTTCTACACTATAAAATATCTTTTTTTCCCCCCTCAAGGTTCGTTAATCATGATGCTCGGATAAAGACAAGAAAGGTTTAAAGCTACAAAGTATCCAGCACAAAAAATCTAATTGTATGTCAACATGTTGTTTTAAGTACAAGAGTAATAATGGTCAAATCAAATAAGGCCATGAAGTGCAAACTCCTGAAGTCAGGCTCCAAGGTCTTTTTTTTATTTGGCTGCCCCAGAACAAGTCCTTTAAACATCAAAAGAGCAACTTCGCAGTACGTGTCAGTTGTAATTGTTCAAGCAATTATGCCGGAGAGAATGGAGAGTGGCGTAACAACCCCCAGGGTCCAGTGCTCTTCTGTGAAGTGTAAAATGAACATCCTCAGACGGGAAGGTGCTGAGATGTGGTGTTGTTTTCTGTGAGGGAGCCAGTGGAAAGTGACGCTTGACCTGCTATGTGTGTTGAAATGAGCATATGTGTAGCGCGCTCGTGACAAGCGAATTTCCACGCTGTCCGATAATTGAGTTTTTTTCTTCTTCCTCAAGGAACTGCCATCCAGCCCCTGTAAATGTTTTCTGAAAATTTGTTTTATTGACTTGGAATCCAATTGCTTTCCTGTTCCCCCTGGCGTGAGGAAAATCCAGGTGTTGCTATAAAATGTGAATGTCAATGAGTTTATTAATGAGCTGTTGGTGGCTAGTTCAGTCGAGGCAAAGATTTCCTAAGCACACACATTTTTATATCATGGTGAGAACCTGCCATTCTTTGTAAACACCGAACAAATTATACCTTAAATTGTGCAGCTTTTGTGAGGTGTGCTATTACTTTTCTAAGCAATTAGGCACCGTTTTCTCCTGGCAAGCTTGCATTGACTTATGTTTGAAGGAGAGATCCAAACCAAATCTAAAGACCTGAATATCAACGAGACTCAAATGGATAAGCAGGCAACCACCTGCACAAAACACAATACTGTAGCAAAAAAAAACGTTCTGGCAAACATCCTTGCATCATCTAGCCTAATGTTCCTATGCTCATTCTACAGTTAGAAAAATAATGGCACTCGCTCAATAACGCAATATCTTTTCAAAAAGTTGCATGCTTTGGGATATAATTCATCTCTGTAGCTTAAATGGTACAGAATTACTGTACTTCATACTTAATACAGCATACTTTAGATGTTCGTTACTAATAGTGCTAGTTTCCGTACCACACAACACTAATAATCACTTGCTACTGCTCTATATACTAGGAGTCATTATGATACTATAGTGGCACCTTCCCCTTGATCCCCAAAATGCTAAAGATGATGTTAAAGAACTTGGCATGATGGGAAAATTTTAGGCCTTAGCAGCACAGTTCATTATGAGAGCGTTTATTGGAGCTTTAATCCACTGGTCAGGCTTCTGGTCATGGAGCACAGCCAAAGGTGTTTCTTTTTCCCCCCTGTCTTCCATTTTTATCCAGCAGGGATATTGCTTCGTCATTACTCAACAGAGACGCATGACTGGAGATGTCATTTTTACAATCTCCCTGCAGTTCCTTCATATGAAAGCAATTGATTTTCCTCCCTCTCGTCCACAAAAGAAGCTCCGCTCTCCCGCTGCCCAGCCATCCATTGAATGACTAATGAAAAAAACTATTGGGTGTATAATTGAATATTGTGATTGAAGTCTGCTTAATAGTCTTTGCATAACACTGAGACATACAGAGCTAATAACCATGCATGGGCTATTCTGTGTGAAGCAGACTGAGCTTTTCTTCTGAGCGCGGTGTGGCGCTGGATTCTGTGCTGTGAGCTGGGATTTATTGTGAAGATGAGCTGGCACAGGCACAACATTTGTAAATTTAAGGGAAGGGAAGGTTTTTTTGTTGTTTTTTTTCTCTGGAGCCTTGCCCTATTGGTTAGCCCATGTGCTCCAGAGTCATTGAGCCTTGGTGCTCATGTTAGATACACAAGTTCAGATCCAGCCTGTGTTGCTGATGCCAATTTTTCTCTCCTTGAACATTTCCTTTCTGTTTTCTACTTTGGCGAAAAACACATATTATAAAATTATGTTTGTAATTTATTTATAGCACCTTCCATAAGTATTGGAGTCAAATAAAATCAATTAAAGGGTTAGTTCGCCCAAAAATGAAAATTATGTCATTAATTACTCACCCTCATGTCGTTCGACACCCGTAAGATCTGTTCATATTCGGAACACAAATGAAGATATTTTTGTTGAAAGCTGATGGGAGTGTAAATGTACTGAATGCCAATGGAGGCCTATCTGAAGCCTTTCTCAACCAAGACCCAGAAAAGGCACTTAAAACATCGTTACAAAGTCCATCTCACCACAGTGACTCTACAATAATTTTACAATGCAAAAAAAAAAAAAAAATCAAAATAACACATTGATCCAACTTGTTCTTGTCTTCTGTGTGTGCCTCCACGACGCATGCGCGAGAATATGACGCAGATCCGGCGTTCGGACACATGACCCAGAAGCGATTTGTTTACAAGCAGAGGAAGACGCGCGTATATAACATGTTGAATTCTACATTGATCGTGCTTTAGGTCTCTGCGTAGTTCTCAAAATGGGGTTAAAGTGTGCATTTCATGGATTCCCGAACCCCGGCACTACGTCATATTCTCGCGCATGCGTCGTGGAGGCACACACGGAAGACAAGAAGAGGTTGAATAAAGTCGTTATTTAGATTTTTTTTTGCGCACAAAAACTATTGCCGTCACATCGTAAAATTATTGTAGAGTCACTGTGGTGAGATGGACTTTGTAACGATGTTTTAAGTGCCTTTTATGGGTCTTGGGAGTGTAAATGTACTGAATGCCAATGGAGGCCTATCTGAAGTCTTTCTCAGCCATCAGCTTTCAACAAAAATATCTTCATTTGTGTTCCGAAGATGAACGGAGGTCTTACGGGTGTCGAACGACATGAGGGTGAGTAATTAATGACAGAATTTTCATTTTTGGGTGAACTAACCCTTTAAATTAAATGTATTTAATAAATGTGTAACCCATTGTTAGTAATACCACTATTGTTTACTTTATTTAAAATATCATAAAAAATCAAGGAGGTCTATTGTCCTTGTAGAAAACTCCCAATTAGCATTCCCATTCGTTTCAGTCCAACTCCATGATACAGTTTTGACGTTCCAAATTTTGGTAACAGGGTTTCAAAAATTGCAAATCTCATATAAAATGAATAAAATATGAATGAATATATTAAAATATCTCATATAATATTTAGTTTGACCTCTAGAGGTTGACTCGACTGTGAACATTTTCTGAAGGTTAAGCACCTCCAACCAATTGTCTCAGAAGGAGAAAAAAAGTCTTTATTTTTAAGAGTTTCTGGCCCTATTTTGTACCCTCTTCATGAAAAGTAATGCATGCAGTGCATCAATGTTTTAAAGTCTTGCTTAGGAGTTACAGTCTGGACTCACTGGAAGAATAATATTAATAGACATTTTATGAAAAATGATTTGATGTTTGTATGGTGCTGCAAGCACTTTGACATTCAGTGCTATTAGAAGCTCAATTGATATTCAGCCAGTAACACCTGTTGCACTGAATTGTAAAATGGGTATTATGTAATGAGTATCCTAAGGGGTGGAGCTATATCCAGACCGTTCATTCCATTGAAGAGGCACCGAGGACAATTACAGTAGTTAGTTGAAGAGAGTCAGGTTGAGGGGCTCTCAATGGAAAGTTAGAACGAAAGAATGCAACTTATCTGTAGTGAGGTGAGATAAAATTAAAGAGTACAGAGGTTTAGATGAAGGGGCTTTTAATGGCGGTCTAATTGGGCGTATTCAGTTGAAGTGGAAAAAGAGCATATTTCAGCAAACAATCAGAGAGAGAGAGAGAGAACACTCTTCGACCGTAGGACGAAAATTGCCATATGTGTTCTTGCTTGTCAGTTTTAACGCGTAATTGCCTGTCTTGCCTGCAGAGCTCAGTTGGAAATTGCATTTCACTGGCAAACAATGCCCTATAAACATGGTCTGCCTTGTGAATGTTTATCAAAAGGTCCCCGGACGTCCTTGATGTTTTCCACAATGTATATTTGCAGAATGAAAGAGCAGTGTGCACCTTCAAGAACAAGACCAAGACCAATAACATCAGCAGACTTATTTTATAACTGTGGGCCTATTTATAAGCGGTGATGTCATATTTTTCCTAACCACACAGCAATAAAGAATAATATTTCTTTAGGTTATTTTAATAGCAGTGTTAAATCCACAGAGTATTCACAGATTACATTGTTTTTAGTTTTTTTTTAGCTGTCATCACCTTTTGTGGTAATTTAATGTCCTATGACAATAATAATAATTGTAAATTCAAAAATTATATTACATTATTTAATTATGTAATAAATGTCAAACATTGTCAAAACTGGACAATATAGTATATAGCTATCGTTATTATTATTATCATTATTACTGTATGCCATTACTACTTGCTATTGCCCAGTTTTGTCAACAAGCATTTATTTAAAGTGATGTTTTAAAGTCTACATTTTCTGCATTTATGGCTTAATAAATATTTAAAAAATACTATTAAATAAAAATATAAATATTAGTTATAAATTCTATATTAAATGTTTTACTTAGTGTTCCACAGATTATACTACACTATGTTTATTCTAAACTGCATATAATTGACATAAAAGTGCACAATATTCAATCCAGAAATGTAGGTATATAAATAAATGTATATAATTGACTCCTCTGAATGGTGTTGCATCAGTCTGCTTTTAAGAACCAGACGCAGGGACATACTGTTCTGTGTTGAAGAGCCAAGTCATTTCAATTCTCCACCTCTCTTCTCCGTTCCCAAATCTCTGTCTGAGCCCAATCCTACCCAAACACCACAGATGAGCATTGTAACGGAGGCAATAGCGAGAGCGGTGTCTATATATCGCAATGGGGTTCCCGTCTCCTTCATCTTCTCATATGCTTATCCACATGTTCTCTTTCTCAGAGTTGCTCAAGGGCAACTTTGATGTTACATAATTATATGCCGTTTTATGACAACCCTGTTTTTCTTTTTGTTCTGCACATCAAAGGTTCATTGGTATCAGCCTTCATCAGCAGGGAATTAGTTGAAAAGAGAACCACACATATTCAGCTCATCATAGAGTACCACAGGATTACCCCACCTTAAGAAGCTTCCATTAACATGATGAACAATTCAAAATGCAACTCCATCATCATTTATTTCTGCCTTATTTTAAAGACAGACATCCTGCCCCAGTTGGAATAAACAGACTTAATCAGCTGATTTTCAGGGCAAATCTGATATTTGTGGATAACTATTATTTTCTCTGTGTGTCGTATAGGAGAGCTGTACATTGGAGGTGTGGGGAAGAGCATGTACAACAGTTTGCCCAAGCTTATAGCATCGCGGGATGGCTACCAGGGCTGCCTGGCATCAGTTGACCTGAATGGCAGACTTCCTGACCTGATTGCAGATGCTCTGCACCGCGTGGGCCAAGTGGGGCGAGGCTGTGAAGGTTAGTATACTGCTGCTCTGAGTCGTTCAGAACCAATCATAACATATGATCTTACCTAAAAATATTTTACTTGCACGTGCAGTTAAAAGTGGGGTAAGTGCTTTCTGGTAACCGATGTTGATATTTCAAATCACCAAAACAAACACGCCCCTATTTTGATAGCTCCGCCCCATACATATGTAACCCAGGCAACGACTATGGCAGAATCTGCTGTGCCAGCCGGCCGAGGGTATATGAAAGCAATGTGTGTTACTATGCAGTCCTTCCAGAAAAATTCGGCTTTTTTTGTGATTGTTGCGGGCAAAAATCCTTGATTATGCGGCACGTTTTCTTAAAACATGCGATGGAAAATGCAGGAAATTTATGTAATTTTATGCAATGAAATTGCGGGAACTTGCAAAAACTGCGGTTTGATGAAAAAGAGAAAAAAATCACAGAAAGTGCTGGGAATATTTAAGTTCGCATCTTATTTTATTGAAGACCTTAATAAACACATGGCTCAAATTTACAAAACATTGAGTCAAACAAGTTCTGTAGCTTTACAAAAGGAATATGCTACAACTTCTGAAAAAATGAATAAATAACTTCCTGTTTTACAGAGGTAGCATATACAAAACAGACATTTGAGTGCTTCCAATGCACAAAGTGCAATCTCTTAAAGGGTTAGTTCACCCAAAAATGTAAATTATGTCATTAATGACTTCCCCTCATGTCGTTGGACACCCGTAAGAAGAATGAAGATATTTTAGTTGAAATCCGATGGCTCAGAAAGGCCTCCATTGGCATAATGCACTGTGCACTCTCAAGACCCATAAAAGGTACTAAAGACGTTGTTACAAAGTCCATCTCACTACAGTGGTTCTACAATAACTTTATGAAGCGACGAGAATAGTTTTTGTGCGCAAAAAAAACCTAAATAACGACTTATATAGTGATGACCGATTGAAAAAAAACAGCATCATGAAGCTTCGAAGTGCTATGAATCAGCGAGTCGATTCATGATTCGGATCGTGTGTCAAACCGCCAAACTGCTGAAATACGTGACTTTGGCGATCCAAACCGCTGAATCGACTCACTGATTCATAACGCTTTGAAGCTTCATGATGCTGTTTTTTGAAATCGGTCAACACACCAGGAAACTGCTTTGCGCGGTCTTTTGCTGTTATTTTTGTTGGCAAATGGGAATTTGCGTGCTTCATCATGGTTTCACAGATATCTATGGTTTCACCACGGGGTTTGCAGCTTTTCGAAGACGTTCGCGTCGGGTAAGTACGTCACTTTAAAACATTCCCATGGCAATAGGGGGAAATGGCGGCTCTTGTGTGAAGTAAACAAACATTTTTCAACTTTCTGCTAATATATATGACTTTTTTGCAACGAAAATGCAGGGATTATGAAATCATGCTAGCCCCGCATATTTTGCATGCGGAAATAGGCAATTTACGCTGCGAAAGTGCGCCGTATTTGAAAAAACTTTGGCTGATTATGCATTAAATCATGCAATCGCATAATCGCGTTTTTCTGGAGGGACTGACTATGGTAATCCAGGTCGAATACTCAGTGAAAAAGTCATCCCTTACATCCCAAAAACACAAACACAGTTCTCATGAACAACTCAATAGTACGAGCATCACAGACCAACTAACGAACATATTACAATTATGACAAGATTAGAGGGTTATATCGATCACGAAAAGAGGAACCAAAGGAAACAAACATATTTTAGGAGTTTATTGTCTTACTTTTTTTACACACATTGCGAGCTGACGCTTGAAACAGACAGTGAGGATGTTTAGACACTCCAGGCTTATACGGTGTGGAAATGAATGGGTCTCTATCATCGCTGAAGTGAATGACGATATGATTGCAAATGGACATGCAAACATGACACACATATTCAAGCAAAAGCCAGCATATATTAGTTCTGTGAAACAAAACAAGACCAAATCGAGAAGAAATAAAGCAACCTCAGCCTTCGCTCCTTGAGTTCTCTCTAGCGCTGGAAAGCTGATACTTCTTTCCAGTTCTTTTGTTCCTTAGACATCTTCCACATTTGTTTTTTATCTGCCATCTCTCTCTTTCTGTCGTCGCTCGGCTAATGTCTGTCCTGTGTCGTGTATTTTAATAATGTTCTTCTCCCCATTATTAGTAGACACGCCCCTTACTGCTGATTGGCTACTAGTTTGTTTTGGTCCACGGCCCGAGACTCTTTTATAAAGCATTTTTGAAATAACACTTACCCCACCTTTAAAGCTTACATGGGACGCAAGTGCCACATCATGCCATCAGAACCATTGTTTGCACTTATTGTATGCATTTATTTAATCAAAAATACAGTAAAAACAGTAATATTGCGAAATATTATTACAAATGAAAAGAAATGCTTTCTATTTGGGCATATTTTAAATGTCATTTATTACTGTGATGCAAAGCTGAATTTTGAGCATCATTACTCCAGTCTTCAGCGTCACATGATCCTTCATAAATCATTCCTATATGATGTTTTTTTGTGGAAAAGATGACACTTTTTTTTCAGGATGCTTTGATGAATAGAAAGTTCATGTATTTGTATTTATTAAAGCATTTATTACATACAAATCTTTTGTAACATTATACATGTCTTCCCTGTCAATGTTGATCAATTTAATGCAACTTACCACATATGTTTGAATGGTATCATTGTTTCTACAGTATATACTGTATATTACATTTAACAATTTTATTAAATGAGTAGTGTTTTATAGATTTATTTTAGATGAGTTGACTGCAAATTTAATTTTAAAATAGTTCACCCTGAAATGAAAATAAAGTCATCTTTTACTCACCCTGCTGTTGTTCCAATGCCCTATGTCCTTCTATCTTTTTGGGACCTCAAAAGGAGAAATTTAAAAAAATGTCCTGCATTCGCTCCTCTGTATAATGGCAGTGAATGCCGACCAGGCTAAAACAAACAAAAAAAGATACAAAAGTATCACCTAATGATACAGTGAGACGTGTGCCATATATGGAAAGTGTTCAGGAGGCATACTATAAGGTTTTGCGGGAAAGAAACCTTATTATTCAGTCAAAATACTGAGCTCGGCCGTTACTCTGTGCTCGTTCCTGGTAGTGTATGAGCTGTCAGTCAGCAGCCGCTCACGCATTGTTGTCATAACAACCGGTACACAAAATTCACTTTAGGAGGTTTACCTAATTATTAGTATTATTGTGTTATTTCTTATTATTTACCTTATAGAAGAGATGAGAGTTGCGTTTTTTTCTATTGAGCCTGATTTCTCAAAATGGTGCGTGCGTGTGTGCTTATCCTGGGTGCCATGACAACAGTGCAAGTTATAGTAAGAGCGGCTGATGACGGCTCACGCACTCCCAGGAACTAGCACAGAGTAACGGCCGAGCTCAGTATTTTGACTGAGCTCGACAGGACATAGGGCATTGGAACAACAGCAGGGTAAGTAAAAGATGACTTTTCATTTCAGGGTGAACTATCCCTTTAATGTAAAAGGAGAGATGACCATATTGGCTGATATATATCCAACCAATATTGTTCATCCTTAATACAGATTGGACCCACTTTCTATTAGGTGGCTTTAACTACTACGTATTAACATTTTAATGAATCATTTGATACAATACACTTAATGTGTACATACATGTTTTACTTTTACATTGTATTTTTTAAATTACCTGCATGTAATTACATCTGTAATTAATTTCTGTAGTTACATTTATAATTACATTGTTGACCCTTCCCTTACACCAAACCCTACCCTTAAACGTACCTTACTTTACCTGTAGCACACCTCAATATCAGCAAAAGTGTTTTGCAATACAATATGAACACAATAAGTAAATTGTACTTATTTTTTTGATGTAAGTACATAGTAGTTAAGGCCACCTAATATAAAGTGGGGCCTATAGACTATAGCATCTAATTTCAGTTGCACCAACAAGGATTAATCTTAAATCTAGATTACATCAAGGTTTATCTAATATTTTTTTGCACCAAACTTTAAATCTTGTTTAAAAATAAGCAGGTTATTGCTCTCGATCAAGCGGAATGAGCGGCGATCAAACGGATAAGGCGGCCCTGTCAAGAGCAGAGATAGTCACTCACTGTCACTCAATGTCATAAATTACGCTGCCACAATATACTCCATTAATTGATACTATAAATATATTTCCAGGCTTATGAAATCCGCACGCACTGCCGCAATGTTTTTATTGCCTGCTTGATCAGTAACGGTCTCTCTACGTAGCGCTTTATAAAGACAGCTGACATTTTACAAGTTTATTTACTTTATCGGCAAGAGCGAGATTCTGGTGGTCAATAAAGAATTAAATTGAATATTAGTATTGTTGCTGTCAATGGCGAATCCATCATGGCGGCGAAAATTAATCGTAAATTGAGGTTTTAATCGCAGGTTAAATTCTAATCCCTGATTTGTTAATCTGGGTTTAAAATTAAGTGGTGCAACACAACTTGATTTAAAATAAAGCCTAGATCAACAAATCCTAGATTAGCTCTAAACTGATCTTAATTTAATCCTTGTTGGTGCAACCCACTTTAGCTATACATTATTATAATAAATTATGGCCTGGTTTCACAAACAGGGCTTAGATTAAGCCAGGATTAGGCCTTACTTCAATTAGGTCAAGTAGTAAATATAATCAAGTAGCTTTTAAAAACATTTGTATCTTGAGACAAAACAATGGCACTGACATATTTTAAGATATGTCAGTGCAAGTTGCTTTTAGTTAAAACAGCTCAAACATGCGGTTTAGTCTAGGACTAGATTTAAACAAGGGTATAAATCTGTTTTTAATCCTTAAATCTGTTTTAATGGGTTTCTGTTGATAAATATGGGGACCAAGTTCACCAATGTTCCTGTTGTGTCAATCATGCTGATGTTAGTGAACAGATTCTGTGCTTGGACACCTGTGTCAGTCTAGAAATTGTGATAATATTTGTGATTGTAACCACCTCCTATTCCCATTTCCTGTTTGTTTCAGCCGGCCCTGGCACTACCTGCACGGAGGACTCCTGCTCCAATCAGGGTGTGTGTCTGCAGCAGTGGGAGGGGTTTAGCTGTGACTGCACCATGACGACATACGGCGGTCCCCTCTGCAGTGACCGTGAGTACCGTTTTGCTCTTTAGTAGGGATTAAACAGCTTTATTAAAGAGGCTTGTTTGGCCACATTAATAAGCCGTTCAAGGCTTCTCCTTTGTTAATCTCTGAGCTAAGTGTTTGAAGTACTAAACGATGGTGCGCCGCAATGCAGTCTTTTTAATGTGCAGATAAGGCAGAACACTCTAATTAGTGAGGGCCACAAGATAATGTTCATAAAGATCTAGTAATGGTTCAAGTGACCCCTGAACTGAAGGCAGGAAGATATGCAATTTCAGTTGCATCTAAAATGTTTAATTACGCCAAAGCTCGGAGATGGAACCGTGGGTTTTTAATGTCTGTGATGCTGTACGTGCAATAAAAAATCTGACTGTGCTGTGCCTGCAAACAGACACTGGCCTCGCTCACAAGGCAGATTGTGTTTGATTTAATAACATCCACATATTATTTGACAATAATGCTCTGGAGAACGGCCTAATGAGCTAAATAAAGATAAATAGGGTTTCGCTACTCTAAGTATTAAAAAAAAGAGCGAGAAAATAAATGTGTTGGGGTGTTTTAAACAGATTTAAATAAGATGTGTATTGTAGTTAAATACATTTGCAATGTTTCTATTATGTACTTTTAGAAATGATTGTTGTCTTTATAAAAATACATGGAACAATAAAATTACACAAATACCTGTCTTTTTGATTAGATTATGCATTTGTGCTTATCAGTTCACAAGTATAGAATTTGTGTTATATACATTGATTCATCTGTACATTAGACCCATTAAAGATGCAGTATGTAATATTGGCAGCTAGTGGTTGAAATGGGTACTGCAGTCCAAATTCAATATAATGGAGTGGGTTGTTTCTCCCGCCCCCTCCTCCTCAGACTCAATGGTGACGCGAGTTGCCAGATTCAGAACACGCAACAGGAACGCGCGCAATTGACAATGGAAAGCGACAAGCCTTACTCTCCAGCTAATGCATACATTTGCAATGTTTTTGGCTTTTTAGGTCAGTTTGAATGTGTGATCTCTGACCCATTTCGTTTGCTGGCTTCCATGGCTGCCATAAGCTGTTGTCCGCCAATTGGCAACCCGGGGTGTCGAAATACACACAAACCAAACAAAACATTCTGAGACGGAACGTACATTTCAAAGTAGAATAACTAGCTCTAGCATTGCTTTTCAGAGAAGTATTTGAACTTAGTATTAACTTTAGTATAGTCAAAAAATACACCTAACTCTCTCATATTTCTCTTCGGTGGGACACCATATTGGGAACATGGTCCTAAATTAACACTCACCAAATACCAATGGCAAGTAAATAATATTGTTACTTCATTATATTATATTATTTAGGTACAGTTTCTCAATTCAGCCGCCATTGACTGGTGTGGCAAGCTAATTTTGAAATAAAGCTAATCATTTAAAGGTTTCATTTCTCTTGCTGCTTGTTTTATATCACTCTGTCTTGTCAGCCAACGACCGAGATGCTACTGTAAGAAGAATCAGTGTAAATAAGGCATCAAATATTTACTTTGCTTATTTATCAGTACAAGAATTAAAAGTGACCAGTATACAAGCTGCATGTGTAAACATTTGCGGAATTTATTATGCATGAACTATAACTGCGTGGAGTTTGTCGATGCAGCAGATCTGTGAGTACGAAACAACTTCTGCACCGCTAACCCAATTAACACTTCAGACAATAATTCCACAGCACCGCATACCTACAACACCGTAAAACATCTCAATCTGCTTTATGAAAGTGATAATGATCTTGTATCGGCTTGATGTTTATTCAAGTAGAGGAGGCAAGTAGAGGAATAAAAAATGAAAAAGTATTATTAGCTGATAATGTCATAGAAACAAGACTGTTCTACAGTCATACACTAGCAGAGATAGATTAATAAACATGCTTAATCATATTTATATAAAAAAAAAACTATAAACATCTGACAGAAAAGAAAGAGGAGGCCAGTGTTCAGCAGTGAAGGGATTTTGGAGCACTTAAATGTTGGTTTAGTCGATTGATTTAGTCAATCAGCTAATACTCGATTCACCTACATGGTCATAAATCAATAAAAACTATTATTCTTTCTTGAAAAGTGGTTTAAACTGACAAAACACAAGGGATGTCCTGATTTAAACAGTCTACAAAATCATTCATGTTCTTCGTTTCTTGTCATCAGATTGGATAGCCGTAGATGAATTTTCATGGAAGTGTTGGTGCTTTTTGGTGCATTGACAGACAATTTGAATTAACTAAGCTTCTTTTATAGCTAAAGCAGCAGTAGCACACCTGTTCATCCTCGTCCGCATGAAAGACTATGGAGAAGGCTGCAGGTGTGACGAGAAAAAAAACAATCCTTCAAAAGTCATTTTCACGCAATCAACACAAAATCTGGTGGGCAGCCACAGAGAGCTGGAGCAGCTTCACTAATGCATGACTCATTCCCTTCCTCAAATAGTGTGACAAAGGCGGTCAGTCATCTTTTTACCCCGTTCCTTACAACACACACACACACACATAAAAAAAAAAAATTCTCAGAGGGAGGTTTTTCCAGATAGCAGACATATGGGGAGAATAATTTTGGTTGACCTCGGTAATTAGAGTAGATTATTTAGGAATATCATTAGCACAAATTACGCCTGCTGCCTGTGTGACATCTCGCACATTTTCAACGACTTCCAAGCGCTTTTATTCGCACGCTTACTTTTAGTAACAAGAAATGTGAGAGCCGCAGACAGTCACCCGATCCTTCCCAGACTGTTTCTACATACGCATCGAATGTCACACAAGTCCCACCGGAATATCCTGGGTTGTATTGCATATGCCCTGTGTTGTAGAACAGCATATTCAAGTGGATGGATCTATGTTTCATACTTTGATTTCCTGTGAACGGTCACATCCATCACCCGAGGTCTAATTAAATGGCTTGTAATGTGTTACCCGTCCTGAGCCCTGTCCAAGGACACAGCAGGCCGGTCCCCGTGAGTCTTAAGGGATTGCTCTTTCCTACTTCCTTTGTTCATTCAGGATTCACTCCATCCCTCTGTACCTTACATCAGACCCTCCAGCAGTGGCCATTAAATTAAATAGATGCTGCACTTTCATGTCTGCTGTTTTGCCTCGCAGCCTTGGACTCTACTCTCACCTTTTTCTGCAAGCATCTGCTCAGCCAACCTTAGATTTTACATAGACTTTTCTGTCGTGCCCTGCACATAAAATGGGCCATATTTCCTTACAGGGGTAATTGTTTTTGTTGGGCAAAACTTTAAACAAAGATCTTTCTTGTTAAAGGTGCACTAAGTATTTGTTCTACTTTTACACTTAAAGGAAACTAGTGACTTGTTGAAAAGTTGTTTAGCAGTTATTTAAAAAAAAAAAACTTAGATCAGTAAGTTCATTCAATGGTTTTGACATGCCGTCAATATTAGTTTACTTGTGATTGATTACTCACTGCACTACTTTTATTTATTTATTGGTATTTTGTCTGTGTACTGTATTGTGTTACGTTGAAGCAGAAAAATTAACGGTTCTTGGTGTCACCTTACAAATGAATCCTTCGTGGTGACATTTTCTGAAAGCCAATAGGCTACCAGGGTCAATTGATCCATATAACCCTCATATTCCTGACGGAAGGTTCCTTGTATGTAATGTAGGTTTTTACCAATTGGACGTGCTCCAGTAGGGAACAGGATATGGAATTGACATATATGGGTCACCAAAAACGAGACCTGACCTGGGAAGTAAAATCCAATAAGCTTGTCAGCAGTGTTTCAAGCAGATGATTGACATGAACTATTTCTCTTGTTTAATATTGAATATGGTTTCATGAATGATGAACGTCTTTCTGACCTGTGCTTTGTGAGTTCATGCCGTGTAAGTATTTTGAACTGCTTATACCTGTGGATATGCAGTATGTTGAGCTGATGTGGAAGGAGGATGTCTTTAACCGGCGAGCTGATCTAGTTCTGCATTGACATCTGGAAACAAAGCCGTCTCACTAGCTTGGAAGATCGCTTTTCCAAGAAGCCTCTCTAAGCAGGAAAGTGAATGAAAACGCACAAAAAATAATAGTAACAATAAAATAGTTAAAGTATGTGACATGTCTGGGTGATCTGGTTCATTAGATCATCCATCTTGCTCTCTAGATCAACAGTATTCAGTATTGCCAACACATGTACTCTGTGTATTTACTGTAGGCCTTTACCATAGTCGCTATCAATGTGCGGGGTATTGAAATCCCTTTTAAATGCGTGCTCGCTTTTTCACTTTTTGCTTTCGAATTCGCAATCACGCATGCACTCTGTGTATAGGGAGCAGCGGCACTGACCGCACATTTTACATTTGACTCCTGCTGCACTGTGCTGTGATTCTGCTGCTCATGTTGTATATAGAGCAGAGCAGAAGCTCAGTTTATGTTTCTAAAAATAAAAAAAAATGACAGTGGGGCAGTGATGTGGTGGCCAAGTAATGTAGTTGCTGTACGGCTGAAGGCCGTGTAACACTGGTAACACCAACTACAACAGCAAGCTTAAACGGACTGTTTCACCCAAAAATGAAAATGACCCCATGATTTACTCACCATCAAGCCATCCAAGGTGTATATGACATTCTTCTTTCAGACGGATACAATCAGAGTTATATTAAAAAATGTCCTGGCTAATCCAAGCATTTGAATTACAGTAAATGGCAGGCCAAAATTTGATGCCCAAAAAAATGTATCTATTATAAAAGTAAGTAATTACAAGGCGAATCGATGGGGTTGTGGTCTGCTGGAAGCTAGATTAGGGTTGGGCGATGTCTCCTAAATTGGCAGTTGACGATGTTTACAGTAAAACATCGTGATGGACGATGATATTGTCATTTTTTTTTATTAATACAAAAATATAATTTACTATATCTGTATTTTACCATCTCTTTACATAAATACTATTTTCTACTTAAAACTATATAATGTGGAAGATAAAATTCGCTCTTCAGAACTTTTACAACAAGTGTTGCTTTGCAAGATCATGAGAAAACATGAAGACGAAGATATTTGAGAAGGTGTCTATCCAGCTCGTGTTTCATCTCGCGCAGAGCGGAGGGGACGCATCATTGAGGGGAAATGATTTTTTTTTTTTTTTTTATAATATTTAATTTTCTTATATTCTTTAGGTTACCATTATTTACTGATAATTGTTTAAATATTTAACAGGCTGTGGTGTGTTGTTTCACTGACGGAAGCGCTGAAAGAAACACGCATGCTTGAATGGATGTTTGAGCCTCGTTTATTATTTCAAAATGTAGGCTATATCTGGCATAGACTACAGTATTTAAAATAGAATATATGCATTAGTTATATTCTCAATTAAATTTTCAGGGCAATCCCTGCAAAGTTTTTAACTATAGAAAAAGATTTAGTGTGCTTCGCACTCACAACAAGACTCGCAATGGGGGGCGTGGCATGACGATGGTGGCAATCCATCAGCACAACCCTAAGCTAGATATCTTACATTTTAAAGTTTTAAATATGGATATTTTTCTTACAAAAACCCATCGATTAACTCCCCGAAGCCATATGGATTACTTTTATAATGGATGGATGCACTTTTTTGGGCTTCAAATTTTGGGCTGCCATTTACTGCCATTATAATGCTTGGATTAGCCATGCATTTTTTTTAATATAACTCTGATTGTATTCATCTGAAAGAAGAATGTCATATACACCTAGGATGGCTTGAGGGGGAGTAAATAATGGGGTCATTTTCATTTTTGGGTGAACTGTCCCTTTAAGCTTGCTGTTGTAGTTGGTGTTACCAGTGTTACACGGTATTCCGAACATGCACAACCTCGAGGCGATTCTGCCCGAGCAAGTACACCTGTATCGGCATCTTACCGGCACAGTTTGCACATCTAAATTTATTGCTTACAATTACAAGACAAGCCTACAATAGCAGAAAAGCTTTGTTTGTGTTTGTGTCCATGGTTAATAAAACATGTTCATGATACTAAATGAAATTGTTTAATGAAATTAGAAATGATTTAAGAGGTTGTTGTTTAATTTAGTTTTATACACATTCTCATATCCATATATTTTGTTCTAATGTAACAAGTAATAATCTCAAGGTTTACTAGGTTTTACACGATTCTTTGGTTCTTCTGTAGTGTGGGTTTGGTGGTGTATAGAAATTGAAACAAACATACCGGTAGTCATGTTTGTACCTTATTTCTCACCGCTGCTTTCTGATAGTTGAGAGGACAAATACTCAGAGTCGCCCCCTGTCGTTTCAAAGAATAGTACAACGGGGAGCGCATCAAGTATTAACGCCTCATCTATTTGGGGAGGAGCGCACGCAGTCAGCAGTGGTTGGTGGTGCAGAACAGGTAAAAGTAACAAGGCTTTAGTCTACATTATCTCCTGCCCCTATTTTCTCTCTGTGCAGCCCATTCTTCCACTGATGTCCAGACTTTAATAGCCACTTGCCTGCGGTACTGGCAACCACTCCCTCAATGTGACATCGTGGCAGGCCCCAAGGTGCTGGCTGCCGGTCCGACTCCTGATCGCTTCATTAGAGAGCAAACAAAGCGTGAATGTCTTGTAATTGTATAGCAGGTCCTGCCAGGCCTAAAAAAAGCAGAGACACCATATAATAAGATATTTAGAGGAGATTGAAAGGTCACCCCCTGTCCAGAAGGAGGAAGGGATGGAGTAATTGGAGGGGAGAAGGACGGTGTTCTGCGGTGAAATGTCAACACGAAAGAAGCTGAGGAGGATTCGTAATCAGCAGCCTCCGTCTCACGCTCTTCCACACTTAAGACAACCAGACTGAGACGTCACCCTGTTCTAGCTGCCGCTTTGGAGGATGTCTCTCAGTCGGTGACATGGGAGAGTAGAAGCTGACAGAATTAGGACAAATTTAAGGCGGGTTTCCAGCAGTTCATTGCGACTCATTCTCCTGCTTTTAGTTTGCTGGCATTGATTGAGATGCACTCACTGCAGGAAGGATGGAATCGAACCTGCATGTTCAGTTCATCCTGGTAGGATGTTTGCACACGTTTCAAACTTGGCCATCTTAAAGTACTTTTCCATCATCAGTTTGTGCAGTTCTGAACACAGTGAGCATTTAGACTTGAGAATGGTTTGGCATGATACAATTTCATCGATATTCAATAGATATTATGTCAATGTACTTGGCATGTCTGGGAACTTTTACCTTTCTGTATAATACGATCATCCTCCATATCTCCAATGTTTACTACAGTATCACGCCATCACCAACTATTGTGTCCTTGAGGTAACGTCCAGTCTGGACCACAGTTGTGCCAACTGACACTGAGCGCTGTAGTTTCGCAACAAGAACAATATTGGCCCCATTGTTGAAAAGAGACTTTAGTAACTAACCACATACAATTTAACCAGGTGTTAAATGCGCTGAAATTTCCTAATTGCTATTCTTTTTTGGGGCAAAGACACATCATTTCTCGGCAGTTTAGGATTATGTATTGTGCAGCTAATGTTGTGCTAATTACTGCCTGTGCAAATCATTTCCTTTACAAGAGATGTTGTGTACAATTTCTGTTGATCTTGGCAGCAGTAACTCATCAACTGATGGAAAAGTGAAACAACTCACTGCATATTCACACAGCCTATGTAGACAATTGCAGTTTTGGCATTTTAAAGGGCTGATTCAAGTGTCTGGATCACAGTGGTGGAGTGATTCTGCACAAGCCCAGTAAAGTTTGCCCGATCGCAGCTACCTTATTTGTGTAATTCCTTAAATGAAATGGGCGTACACAGCGTGTGCAAATAAACGGTATCAGAATTCAGGGAACGCTTATTCATAGTGATTTCTCAAAGGTTTTTTTGTTGTTAGTTTTGATCTGATACCATTTTACTTATTAGGAATCTAGAAAAGTTGTACATTTTGTGTGTGTGTGTGTGTGTGCAGTAGCGCCTAAAAAAATACAGGATGGCTTCAGGTGATATTTTATATTTTCAAAGTGACATGCGCAGTCACAATAAACAGGGTTTTTTTTTTGCTAAGGATTCTTTGTGTGTGTGTGTAGATGTGCGTATATTGAAAGACTGCTGAAGATCAGTCTGGGTCTGTCATGCTGCTCATTAAAGGCGAAAAAAAAAAACTGCCAGCAAACAAGAGCAATGATTACCCGGTTTGCAAAGGCAAGAAGCAAACTCAGTGACAATCAAATGAATAATATTTATATACAGAGCACTATAAGTCCAACTGTTTCCATTTTATTTATTTATTTCTTCGCAGCTCGTGCCAGGAGGCGAGTAATTACACTGAGCATCTGAAAACATCCAAAAGCCCCATAGTGAGCTGCCTTTCAGAACGCCTGATTTTCTGAAGGAGGATTGGCTTGTGTACAACATTAGATCTGTGGAAGAGAGTTCAGAGGTAGTATTGGAGCACTTATGTAGGCTGAAAAATTTATTATGTTTCTAATGCAAATACCAATGTCTATATAGATCTCGTCCGTCTGTCCGTGTAACAGATTGTGAAACAGTCAAAACAGGAAATACATTTTTCTATTTTTCATCAAACACTGTTTGTTTTGGCTTGCTGTGAAACCCTGTTCTCAAGGTTCATGTGTAAATTGCTTTATTTAACACAAGCACTCCCTCCTCGCCAATTATCAGATATGGCGTCTGCATTTGCCATGGCCTTTAGTGACCTTTGGGCGACCTGTTATGGGGGTTAGTTGTCTGATGTAGAGAGACGATTTCTCCCTCATTAAATCACACAGACCAGAATGTTCTGGAGGCACAACACCGCATCTGGGAATTTAGACTGTTGCATGTTCAAATATGTTGCTTCTCTGTGCAAAATGTGAGAACTGGGGTGTGGTGGATGGTTGCCAGGGCGTTGCTATACAGTTGAGTGCATTTATCACATTGCTATGCAGGTCTGGCTGTTTTCTTACTGGCCCAAGTCAACTGAGCCAGTTACCAAGTCTCTATAGAGCTTTTCACACTGCACTTAACCCTGGGTTATGTCTTTTTCGACCCTGGGCTAAAGTCGCTTTTAACCTTCAAAGCAATTTTTTACACTTGTAATTTTAAAAATGGTTTGCACCACTCCTAACCCTGGGTTTTAAAACTCAGCTCCAGAGAAACTGTTTACTGCATTAAATATTCATATGCTTTGTACAGAGACTTTCATGCGCTGTGTTTGGTGTCAGCAGCCTGAGAGAAAAATGAAAATGTTGGTGGCAGGAAAACACTTTAACTGTTAGGTCTCTCCTTCAATGTAAGTCTGTGGGATTTTTTTGCATGTTGCATCATCCTCCATGTGAAAATTGCAAGTCTGATAACTGTAGAAATGCTCTCCTCAACTAACATCCACTGATAGATGCTGTAACTATAACGTCTGAATCCAAAAGGCATCCCTCCATTGACGGCTATTCAAAAATGTTTGCATATAGTGACAAAATTTTGAAAGCAACATATAAATATTTCATTACATTACAGGAAATGTTTTTCAGAGGGCTTGTAAATGCTTTTAAATGGACTGTTTCTATGTTGCCATTAGTTGAGCAGCTGTCATTGAGATGAATGAGAATATTAAGGGATATCCTTTTCCAGGTGTTATAAACCTTCTATATGACCATTCAATGCTGGAAATGCCACACAGAGCCAACAGAAAAGTGTGCCATAGTATCGATCGTAGTTGTCTTTAGTTTTGAATAGTCCGCTGATGCGCAGGTCACCACAGTGAGGAGAAGAGGTGATGAACAGGCATTGGATGTAAAAACTGGCTTTCACACACTTTTTTTATGTGGTCTTCTGCCCTTTTTGCAGTTTTTCTCACCCTTGCGCTCCCATGTTTTTACTCTTTTTTGCTGTCTCTTCTTTCAGCAACTCTCTTATTCAGCCCATAGCCATATTTGTTCAGCGCTGGCACACCAGATAAATCAACTTCCACAGGCAAAACACACTATGAGTATGTGCTAGATTTTTTTTTTTCTAGATGTGCCCTCCCCTGCTGCTCAGTTTGGAGGTGTTAGAGCACCATACTTGGTTCACTCGTAGAATCACATGCACAATTTCTCACGAATTCACAGTAAGGACTTTTCATTCGCCCTCATGATTGAAACTTGTTAGCGGTAACCGTCTCTTTCCAAGGGAGTGAATTCCCCACTCTCTCTTTTTTCCCCACTCTCTTGCTCTCTTTATTCTGATATGCACACTAATGTGGTCATTTTTTTATATTCTGTCCCTTGGCTTAGAGTCTGTACTTTCTCATTAGCAATCCACCAGCTGTGTGTGTGTGTATTTTGATTTATTGATCTGGCTCAATCAAGAGAAGACAAATTCATTAAAACACATTTTGTAGGTCACTGCAAATTTAATTATTTTTGCTCGTGTTCAGAATTGCACTAGAACATTTAATAGACTTAGACTTTTGCGTCCATACATTGTGCTGCTAGGCCTCAAAAATAACTTGTATCTTTTCATTAAGTGTCCATTTTTACCAATATCACATGCAAATAATCCTTTTCCAATTTAGTTATTGTCAATTTTATGTTAATTTATCACAATTATGTACAATTTAGCATGTTTACTTTTCACACTGCTCCTGGTCGCCCCTGAAAACTGACAATATATTATTCAAATATTTCAATATATATTATTATCATTACAATTTAATGTAACTGTATGTAAATTTACCAGGATTTCTGCATAAATCAGTCATTTTGATCTGACCTTCAGCTAATTTATGATAATAGACACAGTCTGCTTAAACAAATAACATACAAGCAGGGCTTGACATGAACTTTTTTTGCTCACCAGCCACTGTGGCTAGAGGTTTTCCAAGGTTACTAGCCACTCAGCATTTTCACTGGCCAAAATGTTGTTGTTGGGAAATTTGTTGTTGGCTATATGTAAATGACCACTGTACCAGTGGTGGCGTTCCACAAAAACCATATGTCCTTCTGGCCATACAACAACGACATTCCCAAATAATCACATAATATCTAAATAAAATGTGGACAAAAATCCACTAAAAGAACTTAACAACAGACTTAACAACAATACAAAATCAATGCAAATACTGAAACAGCCCCAAGCCTTCACTGTGTCCTAACCACGTGAGAAAAATTATCTTTTCCATGTTAAGAGTTTTTTGTACTAACCAGCTGCAACGGCGATTCACGACGATTCTATTTTATAAACAGTTTTTATTGCCATAAATGCCACCCTTGCACTGTGCACACCCAAGTCTACATGAAATGCATAACATGACAGGTCATCAAATAGGCCTATTTAGCTCTGATAAGGTTGTGTGTGTGTAAAGCTCCTTAATCTAGACCAGTGTTTCCCAACCATGATCCTGGAGGCACACCAACACTGCACATGTTGCATGTCTCCTTTATCTGCCACGCCCATTTCAGGTCTTTGAGTCTCCACTAATAAGATAATCATTTGAATCAGGTGTGTTTGGATTAGGGACACATGCAAAATAATTTTTATATTTATTTATTTTTCTGTGGGTGGACATACAGTAGTTTAACCTAATTTATGTCCTATACAATGGCTATTTCAACAGCTGTGAATGATGAATGCGGAATCAAAATGAATTCAATTCATTTATTTTGAAAAACACAAAATGAATGCACTCAAATTATTAATAAAAACATAGGATGTACGGTGAAACATGAATGAAAGCTTTTAAGACGTGCTCAGCATCATTACTAGTACTACATAGATATTTCAGATGATTAAGGAAAGATACCATAATCACAAAGGTATAAATATTAACAAAAGTAATGCAAGTAGATTTGAAGCAGTTGTTGAACTTTTTTTTTTATAGCTAACTAACTAGAAACAGAGAAATGTCGACACGTCCTCTCCAGCAGCTTGAATGTTCCCCGTTGAAATGGCAACTCTCAACGGACACCAGGACTTATACAGTTTTATAAAAGCTATTTATTATTTGTCGTAAAGGTTAAGAATCACCTCAGAAAAATTAATTCTTCTGTCAGGCGCAGTTGAAGCCTAGGACAAACGCTGTCAAGATGAGATGGTGTAGCCAGGCTATGTCTGTGTCATTATTCCAACATCATGTTCATAACATGTTACGAAATAAAAAGTTTAATACCTCAGAAAAATGAACTTTCCTCTCTTGTCAGCATTAGCCTGGTGTGAGCGCGGCACACACTCTACAGTTGTGGAGGCGCGCGCTGTATATCACGTCACGTCACGTACACGTCACGTATGTACACTCACAGTAATTGGATCAGATCGTTTACATGGTGGATTTTTTCGTTTGATCGGTTCATGAAATGGTTTATCCCACCCCTCTCAAACCGATTACAATTTCATTCGGTTTGGCCATTTTTATTCCGATTGAGGTGTTTATATGGAGCATTTTCATTCGGATTGGACTTTTAAACCGATTACAGTGCTCCATGTAAACGCACCTAATGATCTAGACCGAGAAACACTAACAGTTGCTTGTCTAAAAAAATATATTTTTTGGTGAATAATTTATTCTCAAGCTTTATTCTCATCAGTGTTCTATCAGCTACGACATACAGTATTTAAATCTAGCATATTTTGTGCATGAGCCCATACAGTGGCCTAGTGAAATACATATCCATATTTTCATGTGATTTGACAGTTTCTTTTATTAAATACCAGCAATCTAAAAGGTGTGCATCATACCTTACACCTAGATGAACACATTGGTTTTATGACTGTAAGTCATCCTCTTCAAATGCTATTGAAGTTAGAAACGTGTATGTTAGAAACAATGTCGTATGTAAATTTACGAATATCGCACGTTCAACGTCAAGCCAGCTTCATGCCGGTCACATCAGATGTGCTATGGTTCTGAGCTATTTTCGCTGCTGAAATAAAACAAAAACAGTCAATCCTTTTATGATGAATGAATCTCCTACGTACATGCACATACATCTCTGCTTTGTTTATGATGAGAGTGCAGATTTCAGTGAGAGCGTGCTCTGAACAAAACTCTGATTTCAAAAGGATTGCATGTGATTGGTTATAATGCACAATGCAATTATAACAGATGCCTTTTAAGAAGACTACAATAAAATTGTGTTAATGTCAAGCCCTGCCCTGCATACAAGCAATATATTTATATATTTTATGTCTATACTGAACATGCTGTGTATTGTAAACAGTGCAATGTTGGGGGAAAAAAATATGAAAAACTATTGGACTCTGAGACTTTTAACTGAAAGGGTTTGTTGCAACTGACTGCTGACCTCAACCCAATTGAGATGCTATGGCATGAGCTCAGAGAGTGATTCGCACCATACACCCTAAAAATACTGCAGAACTGGAGCTGTACTGTTAAGAGTAACACTGCAAAATTCCTCAGATTTACAGGTAAATTGCCTGTAAATTACCATTAAGAGATCATGTGTTCAGGCAATTTACCTGAATGATAAGTTTTTAGCATTACCAGTAAATTACCGGTATAATAAATTACCGGTATAATGCTGTATGTGATCAAAGAACAGGATTACCAGTATGAGCATGTACGAGGTCAGAATGCGATGATGTAAGAAGTTTGCTTTGGGCAAATCATAAAGCTCTGCCTGAGCTGTTTACAGTAAGCTCTGCTGCTTTTAATTGTTTTTCTATGTCAATGTGTTAGAAGGACGTCTGACCTTTTAGCCGTGTCTTGCGCTCAAGACCCTGCCTTTTCCATTCATCAGCACTGTGGCATACTATAGTAACTGTAATACTATTAATAACTATTATGCGTCATGTTTTTATGACAGTGATGTTTTTTTGGTCTGACAGTGTAGATATGGCATGATATAGACAGCTTCTTTGATTGTAATTGCGAGCGAAAGTTATTTTGCATTGCAGTGCGCAGCTGGCTTGTCAAAACACATTTAACTGACACATAAACATGGACAGAGCGGTCCACGTTTAGAAATATGCGAGAATGCGCTTCCTGTACACACCGCTCACAGCACACGTGTGTAAGCGAGAGAAATGCGCTGTTTGTGATATTACAGGCTGAAAGAAATATTTCAAATGATTATTATTATTTCCCGCAGAGCTTACTGTAAAATTATGCACAATACGAGCTGAAATTCAGTCCCTGAAAATATCGATACTTGCTGTCCTTGTATTGATACGATATCCCCATACAAAATATTGTGATACTATGGTGTATCGTTTTTTTTTTCTTTTCTCTCCACCCCTAGTGAATGGTATCTTACCGGTAAATAGACTGGATTACTGTGTAAAAAGGGCTAATGTTGAAAAACATTGTTGTGCGGTTTAATATTTTTGTGGCCATTATAAATGTTTTTCAGGATTCTATGTTTAAATGGAAAGTTCAAAAGAATGTTTTAATTGAAAATATTTTATAACATTATAAATATCTTTACATTCTTGCTAATTTTGCTCACCTCAATGTTTAACCTTGTATTTACTTTACAAACCTTCCCATATTTCATTTTTAATGGATTTTGATTGCTTTTTTTTTTTTTGAAGTCCTGTCTTTGATGTCACCTTTAACCGTGACATTCGCCAGTCAGCCTCCAATGTCATCTGGCGAGCAGCAGTTCTAGAATGTGCTGCTCTGTTGGCTGCGCATCATTTCCTCCCACAAAAACATGATAATGAGGCACACGCGTGCCCGCTCTCGCATACACCTAACGACCCACTCCCTGTGCGAGTCACATTGACTACAGTGCTGCTGATGGCACGAAGTCAAACCTTTGGCAATGCGATAAAGCCTCCAAAACGGCACGTCAGCACAGCAGCGGATGCGTAGCGTCTGATGTTTGCCAAAGGGCTTTTATTGTGAGCACATGTTTACACCCCAAGAGCAAGAGGATTGTTCAGATTTCATGGAAATCTTTACACTTTCTTGCCCTTGCCCAGTTTTTAGAAGAAAAAAAAAATGTTTCAGTGAAATACCAAAGAAATGTTCCTGGAATGACATGAGGGTGAGTACATTACAGTTTCAATTTTTAGCTGAAGTATAGTCTTAGTCATAATGGTCCCGATCCCTCTTTCCCACAAACACTCAAGAAAAATTCAAGACCCCTAATTCAGTTCTCTTCCCCCGTGTACGAATTTTCCCGCTGGCTGTGTGAGCGAAAAAAGAGACCGCTCGCACGCGCCTCTCACCCGCAGAAGTTAATTTGCTGTAAAGCAGGTGCTTTATTGGTGTGAAAAAAACACAGACTGTGTGCAGACACTAGAAAAAGCTATAAAACTCGTTCTCTGGCTTTCGTTCATTCTTATCTCCACCCTCTGAAGTAGAGGCGAGCATAAACACGTCATTCGTTCTCTTTATATTAAATGTCACTATCATTAATAGCTATTGAAGGCTTCACACCCCCTCCCCCCTCCTTCAGGTCCCACCTCACCCCTCATGTAAAGGGTAAAGTGTTCACCAAATATTGAGATAAATATACTTCCTGTGTGGCCTTGTATACTTTTCTGCTATTGCAAATACAACTAATAAACTTCTTCTGCCACTAAACTTCCCCTTGCCATCGTGTTCCTTTGTTCATTTTCCTGCCACTCCTGTGTTCCCATGGTTATCCTCTTTAGTTAATTTGTCCCAGCTGTCTCTTGTTAATGTCATTCACCTGTGTCTAGTCAATCACCTTGTTAGCCCAGTGTATTTAGTCTTCAGTTCTCCCTCAGTGTTTGTTGGTCAACGTTCTCGTATATTTGAGTGTTTTGAGTTTATTGTTAATTAAAGTTCCTGTTCCAAGTTCTCCTTCGCCTTTGTGAATCTTGACTAACACTAAGTTTCTAACAGGTAGCTGTTTGTGAGAAATTTAAAGGGCTAGTACTACATAAAAAAAAAAAATGGTGCTATATCTAAAAGTGGTTATTGGCTCATAATTAAAAGGGGACCACTTTATCTTTATAAGGCTCTACAGCACCTTTGTCAAATGGTGCTATGTTGAACCCATAAGGTTTTTAAACCCTTTTATTTCTTCAACAAAAATGAGGATAAACAGCACTAACAATGGTTCTTTGGCTCGTAAAAAGAACCTTTAAAGGTGCTTAACAGGTTCTTTGTACTGCAGTGGTGCTATATAGCACCTTAACCACCCCAAAGAACCACTGAAGAACCACACTGGGCTTAACAGGTTCTGTATAAGGTAGCGGTGCTATATAGCACCTCAGTCATCCCAAAGAACCAGGGATGAACCACTGTTTGTGCGCTATACAGCACTTGGTTCCCATATTTTGAAAAATATCTTGCAATGAAATTCAATGGGGGGGTCCAAAGTTGTTTTGGACACAAACAGTGGAAATATTCTTTAAAATATATTTAGTTTTTCACAGGGTTGACTGATTAAATCACAGAATAATTACAGACTGTTCCTTAAAGAGTTGTCTATATGTTCGATTCCTCAGGGAATTTCTTAAGAGGGAATTCGTCTTAAAAGATTTGTGCATATTTGTGTGTTCTCTTAATATGGTTACAATTTATTGCTAATAATTAAATTTGGAAGCAAGTCAGCCTCTCAGGTCTGCGGTGTTTGTGAAAGTTATTAATAAATTGTGATTTACCTTGGTAACGTTGCTTCCCTTTGACTGTCGGGATGTTATATCACGGATGAACTCTGAGCTGCCTTCAGGACCTGCTGTTATTCCATGTTTGCATTGTGAAGGAACAGTGTGTAATTGTAAAAATTGGGCATGTTGTGATTAACCAAAAAACAATAATTTAGCAGTGAATTAATTTAAATGTTTTTGGGGGGTTTTGCAGCCAGAGGAGAATGAAAGGGCATTATCATTATTTTGACTGCGGCACTAGCAATGTTCATATTATGTTTTTGTGTAGTATATTATTGGCATCATTTGTTTGATGTAGCATAATTGGTTGTATTCATCCCTGTATTGCAGGGTTCAGAAGAAGGCATATGTCATCAACGTACTTGTAGAGGTTGTAAACAATGTCCAAACACAGCGTGAACAGGCAGTAAAATGTTGCATCAGCTCTGATATGCCATTGGCAGTTTCGTCCAGACACATCTCGGTTATGGTTATGTGCCATTTGCTCAGAGAGCCACGGGAAGAATTTAATTGATGTTTGTGTTTTCCAAATAAAATGCGACTCGCTGTAATGTAGGTGTACTTTATTTCCCTTCATTTTATGTCTGCTTTGTGATCATTTATCTCTATTGTTTTATAAATATGGATATAGATTGTTTATGAACAACAGAGGCTAATATGGGCGTCACCCTTTTTCCACATTAGAGATCACACGCTTGAATGAGCCAGTTGCGCACATTAAATTAATTTCCATCCATCTGCTTCATAGCAGAGTAGAGTTTCCATCTCCCTCATTTTAGATGCTCTCTCCTCTCTTTTTTCCCTGTTTGTTTTTGTGTTTTGACAAAACAATGTTTTTTTTTAATGTTATATTTATCATGTCATAGTCTTGACCATGGGCGACATTTGACTCTCGAGTTAGGTGGGGCAAGATTAGTTTTTTGTAGGCCTACCTGCATCAGCAAAATATTTGCAGAAATTAAAGGGTTAGTTCACCCAAAAATGAAAATTCTGTCATTAATTACTTACCCTCATGTCGTTCGACACCCGTAAGACCTCCGTTCATCTTCGGAACAGAAATGAAGATATTTTAGTTGAAATCTGATGGCTCTGAAAGGCCTCCATTGGCACAATGGCACGGTTCACTCTCAAGACCCTTAAAAGGTACTAAAGACGTCGTTATAAAGTCCATCTCACTACAGTGGTTCTAAAATAACTTTATAAATCGGCGAGAATAGTTTTTGTGCGCAAAAAAACCCTAAATAACGACTTGCATAGTGATGACGATTTCAAAACAAGGCATCATGAAGCTTCGAAGCGTTATGAATCAGCGAGTCGAATCAGCGGTTTGAATCGCCAAATTTCAGCAGTTTGGCGGTTTGACACGCGATCCGAATCATGATTCGGCTCATTGATTCATAACTGAAATGCATACTGAGTTACTAAAACAATCTTTGCCATAGAATATAATTGTTTGTTTACAGTTTTAACGTTCTTGTTTCCATTTGTTTAATATTTCAAGATCTGAGGGGAATTATCCGTTTTTGCTTATCTATTTATCACTAAATGATATTCAAAGTCACATAAACACTACCTGAGATTATCTTTGCCATGTTTTGTTTGTTGTTATCCCAGCCGCGACGTCGCAGAAATAGAAACCATTCCTAAAATAGAATCATCGATTGTCGCAGTCATGCCGGATTAGGACAAAAACTCTAACATGGAAAAGATACATTTTATCGCGTGTCGTGTCGCGTTGTATTTGTCATATCTCGTAATTTTCTAAATTATTCATGTAGTTAGGACACAGTGTTAAACAAGTTTTTTTAAATGAGGAGTTAAAATGAATCATAATTTAATATGCCTTGCGTGTCCGTCTGCTACTCCACTGTGAAGGGCTAAACGGCGTCCGCAGGCACGACATCAAGTGATCAATGTTTTATCCAAATCCACATGAATGGCCCATTCAATGTTTAGTAGCTTTTACTGCAATGTCCTAGTCTCTCCTGTCTCATGGTGTTTCTCGTTGTGTGTTTTCTGTCGGCACAAGCAAGAACAATTATTTTACATGATGTGGTGTTGATCGGCACAGTCAAGAACAACTTAAAGAGGTTGCTGTATACTAGACTGTGATGTGATGGTGAGGAAATTTTCCCACCGGTTAATCGACGTGTGCCAACATGTGTAACAAAAGAAGAGTAATATTTTACATAGGAAAAATATCAAAACTCTTTGGTCATTTTTTTGAGCGAGATGCTAATGGTCTAATCAGATTCAACGATCTATGCTAAGCTATGTTAAAAGTGCTACCGCCAGACACGGAGATTGGCTGAATGGGTTCGAAAACGGTAAAACTCAACTGTTTAACTGTAATGGTGCGTTCACACCGGACGCGATTTGCGCGAGTGATTTACATGTTAAGTCAATGCAGAGACGCGAAATGGCATTCTGCGGCGCGATTCGTGTGATTGAGGCGGCGAGATTCGCGCGATTGAGGCGGCGCGAGGGACACGAATTGAGCAAGTTGAAAAATCTGAACTTTGGCGGATATTTCGCGCCGCGTTAACCAATCAGGAGCTTGCTCTAGTAGTGACAACAATGAGGAGAAAATCTGTATATTAATATCTGGTTCAGACAATATGATTATCACTGTGATAACATTAAATGACATGAAACACAACCCAGTCTCTTTTTGTTAAATGCAAGTTTATGTATGATCAATAATACAAAAGTAAGTAATGTATAACAAGCTATACATGAAATAAAGCAAACAATGCAGTCAAACATTCAAAGTCAGTGCTAGTCGGCTAACTGCAACTGTAACTTACAACTGCAACGTACAGTTATAGCCTAAAAATATAAAGTAATGAAACTTATCTTTGCCCTCAGCCTAAACGATTTGCCAGGGAACAAATTATAGATCCATGAGACGAAAGATTGGCCGTTACAATACGAATTATAGCTCGAGACACACCACAGAGCCAGCGGCAGGCGGCAGAAGGACTGGCCGAGGAAAGGTTGCCCACGCCGACTTTGACGTGCGCTGAGCGCCGCTGTCCGCTGGAGCTCACAACTCCGACAACGGCAGATAAAATGTTAAAATAGGCACTCTTTATATAAAAAAAACACAGATTTGAGCTTTAAACAACTACATTATCGACTGAAAAGTCTTAAAACTACGTTTTGTCACACATTAACAGTAGATTTTAACAGAAAAAAGACATGTAAACACAGCCCATGTCAGCCATTTCTCAACGAGACGAGCTGCTGGCGGAAGCCCCGCCCATGACGCAAATTCGCGTCTGTTGTGCAGTGAATGTCACGCGCGATTCGCGCGAGTAAAATGTACACGCGTCCACCTTCGCGCGATTAGCGCGAATTGCGTCCGGTGTGAACGCCACATAAGGGAGTTGGAAAATGAGCCTATTTAAAACAAAAATCCTTTAAACTAACATAATGTTCTAACATTTTTTACATTTATAAACTTTTATTCAAATAAATGTATAAAGACAGCTAGAGGTGCACGATTCTCTAGAATCACTTTTTTTTATATAGAGAGATCACGATTCTCCCACGTTTCTGAATAGACAACAAAACAAAATACTAGACTAACAAAATATATATTCTGAAAAATTATTATTTGCTTTAAAATA
Organism: Gobio gobio; assembly: GCF_949357685.1. Classification (NCBI taxonomy): domain Eukaryota; kingdom Metazoa; phylum Chordata; class Actinopteri; order Cypriniformes; family Gobionidae; genus Gobio; species Gobio gobio. Next base: position 24,866,962 of record NC_137107.1, read on the forward strand.
ATTGTTTAAAAAAAATCTGTTTGAATGAATGGTTCAATGACTCACTCATAAACACTTCACTTGTTTCATTACTGGATGAATCTGCATTTTTGAACGAATCTCTTGAATGAATGGTTCAGTGAAAAATACTTTTTTTCAGTCGCCACCTACTGGTGTAACGATGTCATTGATACAATCTTTATCTGCAGCGTCAAGTTACTTTTAAAAGGTGATTTACTCTATTTTGATTTGCTACTGTAGACAGCAGTGTTTATATCTGAACTATAAGCTTGTATTCCAGTACTTCAGTGATAATATGAATTATTGTAAGACAGAAATAATGATCCTGTGTGGTTGAAAAGACTGTTTGTGAAGTCGTTTCATATCTATACATAACTGCTCTCTCGGTCAGCGGCAGTGCCATTGCATATTTGAATGAAAGTGTGTGATTGTACTTTTCAAAGGTTTATTAGATTTATCCGAATCGCTGTAATTTAGAAATAAGATTGCGTTGAAACAGCTCTCGAGTTTAAGTGTGTGTGTGTGTGTGTAAGTATAATTTATAGTGTGTATATAGTGGCTACGCTCACACTGTCAGTTTTTGGCGTAACGCTTTACAATAAGGTCTCTTTGTTAACTTTAGTTAATGCATTAACTAATATGTTACCAATACATTTGTTACAGCATTGTAATTTGTGGTTACACTTTATTTTAAGGTGTCATTGTTACAGTGTAATTATATATTTAAGTACTGATATTAATTAACTACATGTACTTACTATAGGATCAGGGTTTGGTTGAGGGTTAGTCGCAATTATGCATAATTTACTGTTATTATTATGGTAAGTACATGTAACGTGTAACAAAGACACTGTAAAATAAAGTGAATTTGTTAATAAAAATACAATCGTTGATTGTTTGTTCATGTTAGTTCACATTGCATTAACTTATATTAACAAATACAACTTTTGATTTTAATAATGTATTAGTAAATGTTGAGATTTACATGAACTAAGATTAAGAAATGCTGTAGAAGTATTGTTCGTTCTTAGTTCATGTTAACTAAAGTAACTAATGAAACCTAAAGTGTTACCGTTTTTGGAATTGACAACCGCATTTACCTACAGGTGTGAGTCTTGAAATATATAATTCAAACAGCAACTTACAGTAGCGTCTCGAATACTGTCTGTATGAATGTGCAGCGTCAGTCAAGCCCGTAATCTCTTATCAGTAACCATAGCAACAGTGACCATACACTAAAAAATCTTTTTCATGATTTATCACAAAAAAACTTCTTGTGTCAAATCAACTTAGAAAATGTATGTGGTTCAGATAACACAATGTTTTGAGTCTCCATTGTATTAACAAAATGTTTGAACTTAAAATTTTAAGGTTACCACTTCACTCTAAGTTAAAACCAACAATATTTTTTTTACAGTGAAGATGACGACTTCCATGAAAACTGAAAAGTCTAAATACTTGACATGACAAGAGTCATATTGAGCTGCGATTTCATCCGTCAAATTTTCACTAACTGACAGCAGCTATTATATTTGGGGTGGGGAGCAGAGCATTTGAATCTCACAGTGAAGACAAAACCGACAGGAGCAGCTCTGGTGGAGAACGGCGACTATATCTGTATCCGTAACCTTGACACACAGATGACACACAGCTCATATCTCCGTCGATGTAAGTTACCGAAAGCAGAACCACTCATGAAAACCTGCATCACACTGTAGACACGTGTTTGTGCAGCGCAGAGCGGCTCTCTCGCACTGTATGAAGCGACAGACAACTAGTTGTTGAGTTCCGTTCACAAAATGTACTACTGTGAATTTGGTCATAGAATGTGGTTGTCACTCCCGTAAATATCTGATAACAGAACAACAAAAGATGAATCTATATTTAAAGGGGAAATATCATGAAAATCTGACTTTTTCCATGTTTAAGTGCTATAATCGGGTCCCTGGTACATCTACCAACCAGAAAACGTGAAAAAGGACAACCCAGTTACTTTGTTTTGGTAAACCTTTTTCTACAAGCATGTGAAAAAAAGAGTCACTCAGATTTCTCTCCCCTTCTGATGTAGGAAGGGGATCTATTATAATACCCCTTATTCTGCACGTTCCTGACATGTTCTGTTGTTGTTGTTGCATGAGCGATTGAAGCTCCGCCCTCTTCTTGAAATAACAGATAGGGAGCACCATCTCATTTGCATTTAAAGGGACATACACAAAAACTCACTTTTTGCTCACCCCAAAAAAGTGGCAATTTTATGTGTGGTATTTTGAGCTAAAACTTCACATACACACTCAGAGACTTATTTTTCATCTTGTAAAAAGGGGCACAATATGTCCCCTTTAATTTATTCAGTGAATGCAGTGTTATTTTACATTTATTATTCCCTTTCTGGAATACTGTCACATCTTTTTTTTTATTTTATTTTTTAGCTTAGTTCTATTTATCTATACATGTTATTTGTTTATTTGTTCTTGTTATATTACTGACTGTTCACTTGTCTTTTAATGTTAGAACTTTTTTTTTAGTTACACTAGTAGGTAAGATTGCTTTTGCCTTGAGCCATTTTCGTCTTGCCCTGACATATAAAAAAAAGAAAAGAAGCTTGGTCAGCAAAAAAATGTGTCAGTATTTTTGCTAGCAAGGCTAATACTGCATCTGCCCTTACATGACGAGAAACACACATGCTTCACTAACCGAAACAATTACACTTAACTGCATCATCCATGAAACAAATTATCATCTCAAACCATCTCTAATCACATCACTGAACACACACGTACACATCCTGCTAAAAAACCTCAGGCCAAACTCAAGCGAAACAAACAGAGCTATAGAAGTGCTGCGTTTCTCTCCTAAACGATGCATTACGATTCACCGCCAGCCCATAGCACCTGCATCCTCTCTCTGCAACCTCCCCCCCACCCCCGCCTCTGGCCATGGGCGGCATTAAATTTAAATTTAAATGCCCTCACTCAAGCATCCATCCATCTCTCTGTGGCTCTGTGGTGGTGCCAGCTTCACTTGTTGAGCACTGACTATCTCTCTCTCGCTGCTGTCCGGGTTCAGTTCAGACGCTGACACTTTTCTGGCCGCCATGTGACTGATTGCCCTTAGTCTATTTTGGAGATGTACCAGCGGTTATGATGAAGGGCTATTTGTGTGCGTGTGCAAGCGCTTGCACCCGTTCCTGCGCCTGGCAGCGCGGATAAGAGCCGAACATGGGCGTTGTTGTCAGGTCCGAAACAATACCTCTTTTGCACACAAACAACAAGGCTGTTTGATAGCCGTTTGTCTTTGCTAGCTCAAGAACAGAGGTGCGCGGTAAACACACTCGCTGATTGCCTATATTTCACGGCTAGCGGGAAAACAACAACAGCAGTCTTTCATGGTTTCCCTCAGCAAGGTGCAACAGAACAGAAGCCATGTGCTCTAGGAGAGGGGAGCCTGGGCAGTCCCACCTCCTCTGCTTGTCTTGTGTGAATAGTGGGGACAGCAATCATTCCTCCAGGTCTCCTTCAGGCATTGACAGCCTGTCCAGGTTTGGGAGAGCGCTGGGACTTGGGCGGCACACGGGTTGCATGCTAAGCAGCTTTTCCACAGCCCTTTGTGTTCCGCCCTGTGCCCCTGCACTGTGTAATGACTCATTTTACACTCAGTTCCACCAGCCGAATAAGGGCTGGAAGCAACGCATTTGTCTCTCTCTCTCTCTCTCTCTCTCTCTCTCTCTCTCTCTCTCTCTCTCTCTCTCTCTCTCTCTCTCTCTCTCTCTCTCTCTCTCTCTCTCTCTCTCTCTCTCTCTCTCCCTTTCTTGTTGTCTACTGTAGGCTTTTAAGAATGTGTTTTTAAATGTATAAATCCATAAACATGGTATACACTCAATTATAATAAAGGGGTCATGAACTGGCTTCAGTTAAAAAAAATGTATACTGTTGTCTGAGGTCAACTTATGACATTCATGTGGTTTTTACATTCAAAAAATTCATAATGAATAAGTAATAGGCTATTTTCTACCCTGGTTTTGAGCCTCTCTCATGGAACGCTCTGTTTTTATGGGCGTGCCGCACTGAAGACTTGGAAGTAAACGCCCACTGCAGGGTTTTTCCTGGGTCAAAACTGGTCTTCGGTGGTGGCTGACAGACATGGTCATCCATACACACACGCACACGCACGCACGCACGCACGCACAGTAAAAAAGTTCCCTACCCACGTGATCTGCAAGTGTAATACTGACAAAACATTTTAAATAAATTCAAAGAAAATTTGTAATTTTTGCTTATCTTATTTTGATACCTTGATGTTTGTTTTTGTTCCTCATTTTTACACTATTTACTGATAGTTGTTTTGGTATATAATCATATCAATATTAAAAAGTAGTATTAAAAAATGAACAAATAGCCTAATTTTCTGCTATATACAATTTCATAAAATTATCAGCTAGCTAACCACAACTTTGTTCTGGGTTCACTCCAGTCTAAACTAAATGATTTTAGGCTATTTATTTTACTACACATTGTCCAAATAAATAAGCTGAAAGACTGTGGATGATTAAAGCTAATTCTTACTATCCACTCTTGCTAAAGTGGGTAAGCACACTTGTGTTCTCATTTCAAGTGTTCTGAGTAAATGATTCAACTGATTCATGAGTTCAGTGTTGGACTGATCCGTTCTAACCAGTCGTTAAAATGATTCGGTTCAAAGGAGTCATAATGTGGCGAATCGGACATTGGCTGACGCGCTGTGTGTGAATCCCGTCTGTTAGAACATCGCGAAAGATTTGTCAACACACAGAAAACACTTCATAACCGGATAGGATTTGTTTCAAGTTTATTGAAAGTATGCTTTATGTCAGCTGGTCAGAGAATCAGTCAATGTTTTTTGAGCGCATTTCACACCCAGCGGTAATTAAAGGAAAACATCGTCTGATAGCGCCACGTGCAACATGGATTCGGTCTTCCGACCTTTTGATTTTGATTAACGTAATATGTGAAATATTAGAAAGCTAAGAATGCCTATTTTGAAGACAGAGAGCGTGCGAGCGGGGGAGGAGCTCTCTGGTCGTTCTCTCTGACACTCAGTTAACGCAAGGGCAGCGGTCATCTATTCTACATCACTCATAAATCACAATAACTCATCAAATAAGGCTTTGGCGGGACAACAATTTGTTTTGGCGGCCGCCAAAAAATTTTCAATGTAGGAAAAACCCTGCACTGCTATGATTGGATAAGCTTTGCATATTATAATGAGCTTCGGCTCCCACGTGAGGAATTGTTTTGAAAGCGCGTGGGAAAACCAGAATGATTCGTCCCACAGTGCTCGCAAAATGTCTTTTATCAAACAAACACAATGATTTATGTCTCATCCACCCACAATTCATTGGAATGTTATTTTTTATTACTTGGCCCGCCCGATCGGTGGATATAACCGAAAACCGTGCATCACTAACACACGCACATACGAGCCTCAGTCAGACAAATCAGCATGATCTAAACTTCCACGATTGTATTTTTTGTAAGTTTGATTGTAAGTCAAGAGTGTGAACAACGCACATAGAGAAAGGAATGTTATTTCACTATTTAAAGGGTTAGTTCACCCAAAAAATGAAAATTATGTAATTACGTCGCTGTCCGATGAAAACCACGTATGTCCATTTTGCCGATTTTGAGATTTTTTGACGGATTGAATGTCCAGGTTCATTTCCGTATACAGTATGCTTCACATATCTAAATGGCCAATGAAAAGTTGTGAAATCATGTCATCTGATTTTCACGTGTATCCATTTGGTGTCAAAGCTGTCAATCACGCGCATATCTCCCGCCCTGTGGAAGCATCTCGCCGGTCTCACTGGTCTCGTGAAGTTGTTTCATCGAAGCTCAGCACTGGATAGCCGAAAGTACGAGATTGAAGCTCTCCACAGTTTAGTTCTAATCTAGTTCTTCACAGATTAGTTTGCTTGCTAGTATGTAAATAAACTCGGTCTCATTGATAAGATTCAGCCTTTTTTTTCTTAGTCAAACTGATCAAATTATAGCCTGTAATGCTACTGTCATGATTGTCACTAGAACATGCCTCACTCATACTGCTATCACCGCTTGCCAGAGGCTGAGAATGTCCAGCACGTATTCCTCTGTCAATATGAAACGCGACTTGGCCATTCTAATTAATGATCGGAAGAACGCGTATCGACCACCGTTACTGTAAAATATGCACGTATGTCCATTTAAACTCAATTTTGGTCAAATGTGGATTATATCATTACACTGGCAAGAATATGGTTACATGTAAAGATGCCGTACCAAGTATGACAACGCTACATTCAACTGCTTTTGAAATACAGTGTTTTTTTCACTTCCTGAAAAGTAACCGTTTTGGACATATGTGAGTTTCATCGGGCAGCGACGATTAATTACTTACCCTCATGTTGTTCGACACCCGTAAGACCTCCGTTCATCTTCGGAACAGAAATGAAGATATTTTAGTTGAAATCTGATGGCTCTGAAAGGCCTCCATTGGCACAATGGCACGGTTCACTCTCAAGACCCTTAAAAGACACTAAAGACGTCGTTACAAAGTCCATCTCACTACAGTGGTTCTAAAATAACTTTATAAATCGGCGAGAATAGTTTTTGTGCGCAAAAAACCCCTAAATAACGACTTACATAGTGATGACGATTTCAAAACAAGGCATCATGAAGCTTCGAAGCGTTATGAATCAATGAGCCGAATCATGATTCGGATCGCGTGTCAAACCGCCAAACTGCTGAAATTTGGCGATTCAAACTGCTGATTCGACTCACTGATTCATAACGTTTCGAAGCTTCATGATGCCTTGTTTTGAAATCGTCATCACTATGTAAGTCGTTATTTAGGTTTTTTTTGCGCACAAAAACTATTCTCGCCGATTTATAAAGTTATTTTAGAACCACTGTAGTGAAATGGACTTTGTAACGATGTCTTTAGTACCTTTTATGGGTCTTGAGAGTGAACCGTGCCATTGTGCCAATGGAGGCCTTTCAGAGCCATCAGATTTCAACTAAAATATCTTCATTTGTGTTCCGAAGATGAACGGAGGTCTTACGGGTGTCGAACGACATGAGGGTAAGTAATTAATGACAGAATTTTCATTTTTGGGTGAACTAACCCTTTAAATAGTACTGTGAAACTAAATAATACTATGAGAAAACATAGCAAACACGTGAACCAACAACGCCTCAAATGAAGTGTGTCAATCAATGTTTTCAGGGTTATAGATAATGTTATGTTCGTATTTATTATAATATATTAACTTCATTAGCTAAAATAACTTATTTTATGGACTATTGTGAAAGAATTCTTCATCTCCCAGAATGCTCTACTGTACTGCCAATGTCTTCACAATTATTAGTCAAAATGAACAATGCATTTATTAGTTTTGATAGTAATGGAATTAATTTACTGTAACATTTCAGTAAATTCCTGTTTGTCATTCCAGTTCAGCATCCTGTGGGGTAAGGCCAATTTGATCCAGATTCAAAGTCCTGAACTAAAGGAAGCCAGTTCTGAATTTTGCCCAACCCTGTTGTCTACAGTTTTTCTTCCCCCTTCATCATTTCCCTTTTTCTCACTCCCAATCTCCTCCCAAGAGACAACAGGACTCGCCTGCCAAAACCACAAGCCTTAACATGTCAATTACTAACACGTTTGTAATATGTTGCTGCAATTGACAGGCGCACGCACGCGCGTTTGCGCGTCATTATCGCACAAAAGAAATTCTTGCACCGTATGCCACGCATGCATGAACAATGAAAGCACACACCAACAGAGGTGATCATACTGACACCCACACATCTGCCGAGTCTGTTGTGCCTGCGCCTCTCACACGGAGTGTTTGTGTTAAGAGATCATTTGTTCCGCAAGAGCAGAGCTTGAAATATTCATACGCCTCAACCACATCACGCTGGATCCGTGGGCGCCGCTCACACCTGATCCAGTGCTCAGGGCTCTCAATCCTTGCCTAAGAGGAAGACGGCCCATCAGTGGCTATTTACTGCCTATGGGTCCATTGGTCAGGGAGAGAGATGCTAGTTGATATTTCCTCCAGTGGTTTGAGTGAGTTTACTGAAAGATGGCACCGCGTCAGCTCCGTCCCGAATAATGTAGCAGCTATTGGCAGGCACGAGTCGCACAGGAAATAACTACTACTGCAAACAAATACACCTTAAACGAAGGAGAATATCTGAGTTTTAATTACAGAGAGATATACGGAGGGTGTTTTGGATACCCAGGACTATTTTACATATTTGACTCACTCAAAGGATTACAGCTCTTTCTTTGAAAACGTATCAGTGCCTCAATTATGTTGATCAAATTAGATTTGTATTCCAGAAACATCAACAGGCTCTGGATAAAGCAATTCAATTAAAAGTAATAAATGAGCCGCATGTCGAAGGAATAACAATTAGTGCGGCTGTTTCATTTCTAAATCCATTTTCGCAACTTTCTTGTGTTTTTTTTCCCTCCCAGGTCTGATTAAATCATAGTTGTTCGATACTATCGAAGGTCGAGGCCGACAAGAGCCTTCTCGTCAGCTTCTGGGAACAGGGTTGACATCTACATAGATTAAATATCGGTCTGCTGTCAACCCTGACCTGTAGGTTAAATGTCCTCGATTACAATGTGTAGCTGACCTCTGACCCGTATTAAACTGTTAAACAATCTAAGCTTAACTAAACTCTTGAAGACTCTCTGTAACTCAGGTGACACTTTATGTTGATGGTCCACTTTAGACGTTCTACTATCTGTTAAGATTCTTTGTAACGGTCATCAGCTGGTAAGACGATAACACTTAATTTTGATCATTCCCCAACAGCTGACTATAAGTAAAAACTTTTACTTTTTCATAAACATCTCATTCCTCGTTACTTTGAAATGAAGAAATCGTCACCCACTCAGAGACATGATGGCGCTGTCTGATTCGTGAACAAGCTGATTCTTTTCAATCAACCTGTTAAATCAGTTCACAAATCGCACTGAATGATCAATTCGTGAATTGGACTGATTCGACTGAATCTGTTCTCGAGTCAACAACTCACTTATTCAATGAACTGGTCAGAGCAAGTCTCCAGTTAACAATTCACTGAATTCAAAAGTCTGAGACTTGAGTGTCACATTTAGGTCCCGACTGTTAGTTGTTTGTAAACTAAATCTGGTATGTTTGCATAAGTTCTATTTAAAATGTTAAAGGGATAGTTCACCCAAAAACAAATGTATGTTTATCTGTTTACCCCTAGGGCATCCAAGATGTAGGTGTCTTTTTTTCTTCAGTAAAACACAAATTAAGATTTTCAACAGTTGCAGTGTGATATTCGTATAATGCATGTCAATGGGGATATTTTAGAGTATGAGAGCTATGTGAGTAAAAACACAAACATATGAATCCATATTAAACCACACGGCTCGTGGCGACACATTGATGTCGTAAGATTTTCTGCGAGAAACCGAACAGTATTTTTTTTTTTTTTACCTCTTATCAGACGAATGTCATCAAGTATTCCCAGCGCCATAACTTTCGGCGAAAAAGGTCAAAATACTGGCGCTATCAAAGATATATATACGTAGATACCTCATTCGACCGATCCGCGCAGGCACTAATGACGAAATCTATGTATATATCTATGATCACGGCAGTATTTTGCATGTATTTTGACCTTATTTGCCGGAAGTGATGGCGCGGGGACGGCTGAATGCAGAGCCACAGAAAAAAATGAAATACATTTTTAAATATGGATATTTTTCGTACACAAACGCATCGATTCGCTTCAGAATGCCTTTATTAAGATGCCTTTAGACAGATGCATTTTTATGGACTTCAAAAACAGAGCAACTATTACTGTTATAATAATGCTTGGATTAGCCAGAACATTTTTAATATAACTCAGATTTTATTAGTCTGAAAGAGGAATGTCATATACACCTCGGATGACTTGAGGGTGAGTAAATCATGGACTAATTTTCATTTTTGGGTGATACATCCCTTTAACACATTAGCTATGTTTCCATAACCCTGTTTTATGCACATTTTGAAGTATTGCATCAGAAACAAGTGATGAAAATGCCAAATTTAATTACGAAAACGAATATTTTCTGACGTAGCAAACATTAACCCATGTGACTATTCGGGTGTTTCTGGTGATGAGGTTTTATTAACTGTTGGTTACTAGGTTACCAATACCACCATCTTCCCCTAAAAACAACTTGATGGAAACGCACCTAAATTGCATTTGTTAGGTTTTTTTTGTTTTTTAGCGAACTTTGAACAGATTCGCTTTGTTTGGATGGAAGCCCAGCTATTGTGACATTTTTATTTTGTATATTTATATTTGTCAACACACATTTGCACACATTTCTATATACTATATATGGTATATTTAGTTATTTTCACTTGTTTGCACACTTGAATTATCCGTAATTATAGTTATCAGTGTATGGTGATAAAATAAAATGATTTCTTACTTGCAGATCAATACATATTAAATGTCTGCATTATCTTCCTTATTGACTAGAGCTGGCTACTTACAATTTCATAAGTCATAATGATGTCTGACTGAGCTGTATCCAATTTAAGCTCTATCTGTGTGTCTAATACATTATACATTTTGAACAGTAAGATGGAGTATATATAAACATTCATCAGTCAGTAGTACATTTTACTTTTAATACTTAAGTTTATAAAAAATTTAGAACTTGTGTAGTTTTACTCAAGCAAAATTGAAAATGAATACTTAATACTTTTACTGGAGTCATAATTTACTAGGGTATCTTTAATTATACTCAAGTACTTGATTTGTGTACTTTGTCCAACCCTGCCCTAACCTAACAGTGTACTAACATACTTTTAATACTGTACTGAGAGTTAGTTGGCTTGTATTTGCAGTTTAACGTATAAGTTACTAACAGCAAGGACTCCAAACTGTTTTAGAAACCTCCATAGCACAGTAAATGCAATAGAGATAGTAACAGTAATAATAAAACAGCTGCAGTTTGGGTCTCAATTAAACATAAGATTACAGTATAAATTGGGTTAAAAAATTTACATTCTGGTCACTTGCACACAAAAATGAGCAAACGAAAATTATACAGGAAAAATACTTAAAGGCTTTTTTTGGGCTGCATTTTTTCCTTTTAGCTGGTGGGTAAAAATCCCATTTGGTTTCTCTATAGAAGTAGATTTTAGTGATATTGTATAAAGTAAAGCTGGCCAACTATGTGCTCTGAGGTTGTTAAGTGATGATATATGCTTCTGGAGAGGCTGCAAGTCACTGTGATATCAGTGTAAATTGTGTTTGTTTTTTATAAAAAATCATTTATTTTTATAAAAATCTTATTCTTTTTGCAGGTAGTAAAAAAATGTGTCTTATAGTGAAATAGATTTTTGCGATTAACCTCAGAGCTGATGGTTGGCCTGCCTTGAAAGCTTTATACATTAAGCCATGATACATGCTTCTGTACAGGATAAGTCAGTGGGATCCACCAATAAGAGAAGTCGTTACCATGAAATTGCCATTTGGCCTTCCACTCACATTGAGAATGATATATATTTGTTTTTGTCTGTATACACTACAGTTTAGAAGTTTGGGGTCAAAATTTAAAGCTCACCAAGTATGCTTTTATTTGATAAAAAAAAATATAGTTAAAAACATTAATACTGTGAAATATTATTACAATTCAATCAACATTTTAAAATTTAATTTAGTCCTGTGATGTCAAAGCTGTCTTCAGTGTCACATGATCCTTCGGAAATCATTCAAATGAGCTGATCTGGTGTTTAAGAAACATTTCTTATTGTTATCCATATTAAAAACAGTTGTGCTGCTTAATATGTTTGTGGAAACTATGATTTTCGGGATTCTTCGAGGAACAGAAAGTTAAAAAGAACAGCGTTTGTTTGAAATGGACATTTCTTTACTGTCACTTTTGATCAATTTAATTCATCCTTTTCTGAATTAAAGTATTCATGTTCTTCCTTATACTGACCAGCGGTAGTGTATATGTTCTATTCTATAATAATATTGCTATTTTTTATTTTTTATTCATAGATTTTTGTTTACTGTTCTGGAATTTTCATCTGAGATGAACCCAGATCCTTGGACCTCAGTTTCAGAAGTGCTGTTTTTGTTGACAGATAAATTGCTGCCTGAAGCTTTTGACGCATTCCGTTAACTGTGTTCATTTGCAAGTTATATCATGACACACAGCGTATTTGTTTGCAATGCATTGAGGGGAGTATAATGCAATATGTGCTGCTCCGTTTACCATCCCCAGCGATTCTGATCAGTTTTCTAGAAGCTTACTACAGTATATAACAAGACTTTTGAGAAGGCAAAATCTCTGTCTTTCCGTAGGCTTACATGTTTGCTGACAGTAGTTCACCAAGTGGATTAGCTGGTCTGTCATGACAGCCAGGCTACGTGACCTCAACACACAATGAATCCTCCAATACCTTAAAGTGGAGCATATTGCCCAAAAGCTCTGCTAGACCAAGATTCACAGCTGGATGCTGTTTAACCAACAAATATTTCCTTTTTCCATATGACTTGGTGTCTCGTCACTCTCTACAGCATTAGCGCCGCACAATCTGCTGTTTAGAAGGTCAACAGAAGTGATAAATCAACTGTAGTACAGAACAAACGAGTAAATGGATGTGAATAAACATTATTGCATTCGTGATAGAATATTATGCTTGTATCCAGCCATGCCAGCTTGTCAGAAGCGCTCTGAATCAGTAGTTTGTGGGAATTAGATTTATCTTACTTCGCTGGCTTTTCATGTAGAAGCTGAGTGCATCTTTCCCAGAAGTCAGCTCCACTCTTGTTTTCAATTAATAACCCTCTCACGTGTTGAGCCAAGTGGAAAACAACGTAGACATCATCTTTCAAAACAATGGGTGTCTAGGCCGACTCGCCATCAGCACAAAGGAGCTCAAAGGCTCACACAAACGCACACACACGCTCATGCTGGAGCTGAATAAGGTAGAAATGGTGACGCCCCACGCACAGTGATTGATGGTCGGCTTTGTTCGGCTGTGTTTATTCCCGCCACTGTAATTGGTTTTTGATCATTATTACAAATGAGAAATTAGAGCAGGGCATTAGTGGGCCTATACAAACAGAAAGAGGGAAAGATAAAGCAGCTCTTATCCACTGTGATGGTCAGAAAGTCGCTATTGACTGGAGACTTTCTGGAGTTGAACAGGAGAAGGGACGCTCTAATGCGCTGGCCTCTGAGTGCCTTAAAAACTGATGCCATCATTCAGACGGAGTCAGACATCTAAGCTGTGCCCGAAATCTTTCAACGGCTTCACAGGCAGAAATTCTGTACCTCCTAAGGAAATATAAAGCCTGTCATTTCAAATTGAAATTGCTTTAAAAAAAGAATTCTGTATTCGTTTCTGTATTCAAATGCATACAGTCAAAAATGTCAAGATAAAACCGAAAACTAAAACTTAAAATTCTGAATAAATTAATAAATAGGCTTATCTTTTCATGAAAAAGTAGTAAGTAGCATGACATAATCTATTCTTTTTTTATTATAAAACAAGTATTTTAACACTGCTAAACTTGTGAATGCTAAATCAAAGTCATGTGTAACCAACTTGCATATAACAAACAGGAAGTTATATCATAGAGAGGTCCCATGCTGACCCTTGTGACTGTGTGTCAAGGTCAGTGGTTTACTTAAAATATCAGGTTTTGTGACAAATGTAAAATTAGTTTATGAATAAATAAGAGTCAATGACATGACGTACATATGTTTGTGTCCAAGTGCATTAATTCATGACATGTATCTTTTTATTCAAAAAAACCTATTTAGTTTGAATTCATGTTTAGTACATTTATATAATATGTATTATTTTATGTTTTGTTACTCAAAATGTCAGGTGGTGCAACTGTCCGAACCAATGAACGGAACTATTTAAAATGGTGTCTTAATAATACAAATGAAAAACTAAAGACTATGGCGTCATTTTAGGTTTGAAACCTTTCATATAAACGCATTTTATAAATATCAGTAGTTTTAAAGCTGTTGAGATGATTGAACGACCTTTATCCAGAAATTTGAATGCCAGGGTGGCACAACTGCAAACATTACTCTTTTATTATGAATTGACAAGTTAATAACAATAAACATGATAATGGATCATCCAGAGGACCAGCTGATCCTTGAGGTAAAGAGAAAAGGTTTGTAGATATATCTCAAATACCGGTAAAAACTGCTCATTTCAAGTATGGGAAGGTTGGTACACTTTCCATGTCAGGTGGTACAACTACAGTATACAGTACATACAACTATTTGATTGTATCGTCTGACATAAAAAAAAAATTGTAAACACTGTTATTTGAAAATATATATATATTTTAAAACACCTTTGAAGCTTTATTTGTCAATGAGCCATGCATTCATGGTATTTGTTTAAAAAAATACCTTGAAGAATAAATGAATTCCTTGTGTAAGGAAAATATATTATTATTACTTATTACTTGATGGTTACACCATAAGACATTTTTTCAGCCTGTAAACTAAAACTTTTCTTTAAAACAGTATAAAAGTCTTTCATAAAAGGCATATGAAACTATATGAATAGTTCATTTCTAAAAACTTGGTACATAGTTTTTTTTTTTAACTTTTCTTTATCGTGGATACATTTTCTTTTTGTTGTTGAGCCTGTTGACTTTTATATGTCAGGATTTTGTGCCGAAATTGCATTGAAATGTGCCTATCTCCATACTGCTTTTAAAGATGGCGTATATCAGTTTTTGGACACGGCTAATGGTAATTTGCATCCTCTGACTTTAATAGAAGGTGGCTGAAGCGTCTCCGAGGCAGGGTCGGCGAGTGGTCCATTTCTCAGTCCACTCATCGAGCAAATACTGGCCCTCCGAAGAATTATGTGCTCCCATTAATACGGTCACAGCTGCGTATAAATATGTCAGAGGGGCACAATGAAACACACACAACGCCATTCCCAGGTGTCCGAACGAACAAAGTGCCTTCAAAGAAATCAATCTCATAAATGTATCTGTTATTATGGAATTGTTGAGCACCTCAGCATGCTGTCCAAAGATCTGCTGCAGAACGGTGTGGCTGAGAATATAGAGTGTGTTTGGTGTGTTTGTGTGTGCAAGATATACCTCTTTCAGTATGTTTGTCCCTATCTCATACTGCTGGTGTGCAGAGGCCTGCTGGTTTGGGCTTGTTTATGGTCGATTTCATCAGCCGGTCCCCCACTTGTCTGCACACACTGAGCCGGGTTTAGGGTGAGCTGCTTTATTGGAGAGCTGTAGGAACAGTCACACTTCTCTTTTCATCCATCTCAAGATGGTCAGAGCTCTTGCTGTGCTACCTTTCTATCTTATTCTTTCTCTTTCTCTGGTTCTTTCTCTCCATCTGAGTGGCTTATTTTTGCTCCATTGTCAGGATGTTGTTGCCGTGACTCCGGCCTTGTAATCGGCCTGTCTTCCTCTGTACTGTCCTCTCTTATCATCTGTCAAAGCTCAGGCAAGCAGGAAACAAAGTGCTAAACACTGACCTACGTGAAGAGCAGGATAGCTCGGCTTTCCAGATTTGAATTGCTAATTTTGCAATTGCACTTCAGTTATTTGCAACCAAGGCATTTAATGGACCTTCTAGACAAGAGCTCTGTTTCAAAACGTAGTGTGCCTACATAGGGAGATGCCTTCTAAGGTAGCACCCTAACTGTCATGGAACCTCATAAGTAACTGGTTTGGGCTGCGTTTAACTCCACTTTTAGACATGCACTAACGCACTTCCCCTCGGGGGAATCCCCACTGCCATTTTGAAGTGCGTTCAACTTCGTTAAGTGGACGGGGGAAGTTTATTTGGACGGACCCTCGACCCCTCGATATTTGACCAAGGTACGCTTAGACCACAATGCACCATGCATTTACCCTCACCACACACAACTCTAGTTTATGATATTGGCGTTATTTTGGCATTTAACCGCATTTAATACTTGTTGAATCTACCTTAACCTGACTGAACATAGTTATAGTTTTATTGTATTATCATTTGCGTTAGTGTATTTTTAATATTTTATATTTCATATAAATATATTAATATATTCATATTTTATATTTATTTATTTATATTTACTTAAACGCAACCTTGGAATACTTTATGTAGGTAGCAAGTCAATGCTCGACTTGCCACTGATTGTTATGCTATAAATGAGCTTAAACACACACATATACACTGATCAGGCATAACATTATATTATGTATTATACTAATATCGTGTTGGTCCCCCTTTTGCTGACAAAACATCCCTGACCCGTCGATACTGTGCTGTGGTATCTGGCACCAAGATGTTTGCAGCAGATCCTTTAAGTCCTGCAAGTTGGACTTGTTTCTTCAGCACATCCCACAGATGCTCGATTGGATTGAGATCTGGGGAATTTGGAGGCTAAGGCCCAATCCCAATTCTATTTTACACCCTTGCCCCTTGAAACAGAGTGGCAAGGCGTAGGGGTGAAAATATTCCCCTAAGAAATGGGATAACACTACTACACCATAACACGTCATCATACCCCGTTTCTTTTATTAGTGTCCTGTAAGTGCGCCAAACTGTTCACCTTGTTTGTTAACCGTTCCATTTCGTGCCGATCCGAGCCGGCGGTACGAATATGGTTTAGTTTTCTACTGTGGTGCTGCGATAACGGAGCTGTTTGCAATGTAGGCTAATACAACAATCAGTTGTTGCCTTGGAGACGCAAGAGTTTACAGACGATACGTGATATAAATATCGACTGCGTTTAAGGATGACCAGATATATATTTTTAAATGTATTATTAATTTATTAATTATTAGTTCACATCACTCAAATAATGGGTTTAACTGGCATCCAGACAGCACATAAGTAATCGATCCCAAGTGGCAACATCACTACACACATTCTAGCAGCACGGTAGTTGGTGTATGCAGGGAAATTCATCATACCCCTTCGTTCGTAGTGTGGTCCCAAAAAATCTTTGTTTGAAGGGCTATCTGGCCCTTACCCCTACCACTACAGCCAAAAGAGAATCGAGACACCCCTACCCCTTCACGTGAACGCGCAAAACGAAGGGGTAGAGGAAAAGGAAGGGCCAAGGGGTAGAAATGGGATTGGGCCTAAGTCAACACCTCAAACATTGTTGTGCTCCTCAAACCATTCCTGAACAATTTTTGCTTTGTGGCAGGGTTCATTATCCTCCTGAAAGAAGCCACCAGCTGATACTGTTTTCATGAAAGGGTGTACAGTACATGGTCTGCAAAAATGCTAAGGTAGGTGGTACGTGTCAAAATTAACATCCACATGGATGGCAGGACCCAAGGTGTCCCAGCAGAACATTGCCCAAAGCATCACACTGCCTCAGCCGGCTTGCCTTCTTCCCATAGTGCATCCAGGTGACATGTGTTCCCCAGATAAGTGACGCACACGCACCCGGCCATCCACGTGATGTAAAAGAAAACGTGATTCATCAGACCATCCACCTTCTTCCATTGCTCCGTGGTCCAGTTCTTATGCTGCGTTCACACCAAACGCGAATAGAGCGTCTGGAGCGAGTGATTTCCATGTTAAGTCAATGTTAAGACGCATTGATGCGCTTCTGAGATCCTGTGGCGCGATAAACGCGATTTCGCCTCATTCGCATGTCCAGTTCGCCCGAATGACCCGATAAGTGCAAGTGATTTTATTTGGTGCTTTTTGTGCATTCACGCAGTTGAAGCGAATTCGCGCCTGATGCCCGAGTTGAATAATCTGAACTTTGGCGTCTGTTGTTGCCGCGTTAACCAATCAGGAACCTGCTTGCTGCTGTCAAGTGGTGAAGTTACGTCATAAACGAATGGCAAGTCAATAGCGGATGAGAAACCCAGCGTAATTTAAAAATACGGACCCACTTTATATTAGGTGGCCTTAACTACTATGTACTAACATTTTAATTAATTATTTGATACAATGCACTTATTGTGTACATATATGTTTTTACATTGTACTTAAATTTTTTTAAATACCTGCATGTAATTACACCTGTAATTAATTTCTGTAGTTACATTTGTAATTACACTGTTGACACTTCCCTTACACCTAACCCTACCCTTAAACTTACCCATACCACCACACCTGTCCCTAACTTTACCCGTATCCCACCTCAATATCAGCAAAACGTGTTTTGCAATACAATATGAACACAATAAGTACATTGTACTTATTTTTTGATGTAAGTACATAGTAGTTAAGGCCACCAAATATAAAGTGGGGCCAAAAATACTACTGTTATTGTGTCACAAAATAGTTTCAAGACTTTTTCAGGCGAGAATATAGTTGTTTAAAGCTCAAATCTGTGGTTTATTTATAAAGAAAGCGCCTATTTGAACATTTTGATCTGGCGTATTCGGAGTTGTGAGATCCAGTCGATCAGCGGGTGCTCAGCGCTCGTTAACCCTGCCAAGAGCAGCCTTTCCTCGGCTTGTCCTTCTGACGTTTGCCGCTGGCTCTGATGTCTCTGTAGTGGTTAAACATGAGATATAATTTGTCTTGTGTAGATCTAATGGCCGATCTTTGGTCTCATGAATCTATAATTTGTTGCCTGCCAAATCGCTTTGACTGAGGGCAAATTGAAGTTTCATAACTTAATTTTTTTAGGCTATTTAACTTTACTGTTGTAACCTACTAGCGCCGACTTTGTTTGACTGAATTGTTTGCTTTATTTATTGTATAGCTTCTTATACCTTTTACTTATACTATTATAATGGCTATCATTGATCACACATAAACTGACATTTAACAAAAAGAGACTGGGTTGTGTTTTATGTCATATTTAATTTTATTACAGTGATAATCATATATATGCACACTTATTGTCTGAACCACATATGTGTTTAATGTTTTTTTTTTTATGTAAACGAAAAGAGGCATGGTTGTGTTTTATATTTTGTTTGTTATAAATATACATGCAGTGAAGATAATCAAGGTATGTGTTGCCTGAACCACATTTGTGTGGCTATTTATGGTTTAATATTTTTTTTTATGAAAATGAAAAGAGGCAGAGTGGTGTTTAATGACATATTTCGTTATATTGTAGCCTAAAATATACATACAGGAGTTAGAGCAAGCTGAGTGACGTTATCAAGAACGCTGCTGTTCCATTAGCAGAGTACCGGACTTGTGTTCTGAGTTCGTGCTCCCGAGTCGAACTTGGCAAGTCTGAACTTGGGCACGGGACAAGCGGAAGTACCGATGAAAGCTGTTGTCATCCAGAAGCAGCTCCTGGAGCGCCTTGAACGCGTGTCTATTTAGCTTCAAACGCGCGATTTATATGCGCGTCCAATTCGCTGTTGACGCACAAATTGATTCCAAATGTTCAAGCGTCCAACAAGACTCGAATTTGATGCTCTATTCGCATTCGGTGTGAACGCAGCATTATGCTCACATGCCGACTGTTGGCGCTTTAGGCGGTGGACAGGGGTCAGCATGGGCACCCTGACTGGTCTGCGGCTATGCAGCCCCATACGCAACAAACTGCGATGTATTGTGTATTCTGACTTTTTGAGCCAGCCTTTGCTCCCCCGCTGTAGACCGGGAACACCCCACAAGAGCTGCAGTTTTGGAGATTGCTCTGAACCAGTCGTCTGGCCATCACAATTTGGCCCTTGTCAAACTCACTCAAATCCTTACTCTTGCACAATTTTCCAACTTTTAGGACAAAATGTTCACTTGCTGCCTAATATATCCCACCCACTAATAATCAGATGCCAGATATAATCAGTGTTATTCACTTCATCTGTTATGCCTGATTGGTGTGTGTGTATGTGTGTGTGTGTGTGTATATATATATATATATATATATAATTTTTTTTTTTTTTTTTAATAATAATTATTATATATATATATATATATATATATATATATATATATATATATATATATATATATATATATATATATATATATATATGTATATATAATTATTATTAAATAAAAAATATATACATTATGATACATATAGATACATGATAAAACAGTGCAGACAATGCATGCACATAACCTTGGCAGTGTTTATTTGTAGTGAATGGCTTTAGTCAGTGGTTTTAGGTGAGTTTTGTTTGTTTTTTTAATAATGTTTTGTTGAAATGACTCCCTTAAAAGGATCATTAAAAGGCAATAATCCTCATCTACCTCAAACATATATCAAAGCCTGCCTCAGCGCCCGCACACAATGCATCAAAAAGTGCTTGCTCCTGTGCCCTTTGCATGCAGCTAATTGGAGAGGAGCTTAAACGACTGTGCCAGACCTGCCATGCAAAAGTCACCCAGCGATGAGAGTCCTATCTGGGGAATGAGGGATGACTGCTCTCCCTCGACTCTCTTATCTGCTGTCTCTCTGACTCACAGCCTTAATGTTCCTCATACCAGTGTTATAATCTCAGACCACTGCCCTCGGAAATAAGATGGCCAGATTAAGTGGGGCCATGGTGTGTGTGTGTGTGTGTGTGTTGTTTGTTTGCGCGTGTGTTTACGAGGCGTAGACATTACTGTGTGGGCTGGAAAATGTCAAGGCCCCTTATTTTGTCAAGCTAATGAGCACAGTAGCCAGTTAATGGTGCAATTGTGGAGCCTGCTGTAAACTGCAGTGCTGTGCGAAAAATACACTCTTAGTTAAGAGGCCTTGGAGCAGTGAACATTCCAGCATCACAGCACCATAGAATCACTCGAATGCAATGAAAAAAAATGAAAGAAATTTATCTAGATCCATTTAAAATAAGTACTGAAAGATTGACGTTGTACTGAAAACAGCATACCTCTATAAACAAATTTACATATAGAAAAGCTACAGTGTTGTTGGACCCGATTGTTTTCAGAGTTCATTTCAGTGTTATTCGCTGGTTTGATGATAATCACAAAATGTTTCCAACAGCTCACGTTCAGCACAGGGAAATGTGCTGAATAAATCAACAAAATGGAATATTACATTTATTCATTTAGACTGTTATCCAAAGTGACTTACTAATGAGAAATGCTACAACAGAACATATCGACTCTGTTCCAAAACCTAGTGAACTGCTTTGTTGCCTACTGCCTACATAGTTCGCTCCATGCTAAGGTTTCATTAAACCATCATAGGACTTCAAAATTCAAATGTCAAAATTGACTTCAATAGAGTTAATCATTCACTGGACATGGTGGTGTAAAAAATATGAGATGGGAGGAATAATACATTGTTATATCGAGATATCACGATATAAAAATGTGAC
The DNA here is from genome assembly GCF_949357685.1 of Gobio gobio. Classification (NCBI taxonomy): domain Eukaryota; kingdom Metazoa; phylum Chordata; class Actinopteri; order Cypriniformes; family Gobionidae; genus Gobio; species Gobio gobio. Next base: position 24,888,246 of record NC_137107.1, read on the forward strand.
GATATTGTGTATGTTCGATATGACTCGTGATACAGAGTTAGTTTTATCCAAGTCTCAGCTTACTGTATTTATAAAGTATAATTCACCCAAAGATGTCAATTCTGTCATCTTGTATTTATCTCGTTGTTTCAAATCTATAAGATTTTCGTTCAACTTTCGTTCAAACACAAATTAAGATTTTTTTTAATGAAATCTAAGAGATTTCTGTCCCTCCATTTAAAGTCAATTCCCCTAAAACTTAATAGATAAAAAAAGGTCATAAAGGCATCATAAAAATAATCAATCGAGTGGTATAATCCAAATCGAAGTCTTCCTATTATTCTGGTGTGACCATTGTTTTACTGCTTTACCTGTTCTCTCTTAGGTTTCAGCTATCCTAATTCTAGTTTCATGTTAAAATTCAGTTTTATTGTTCAGTGACACTCCTAGTCAATTGTTTATTGCATACTGTCAATAAGGATCAATAACATCTTGAAATATTGTAAATTCTTTATTAAGTTGTATGTACAACAAAGTTATCTGTTTGTTTTGGAATTTGTTATTTGAATTTCAGTTTCATTTTTTAAATTTTGATCCTGCAAAATGAGTTAGTGACCCAAATTTCAATTGAGATATTGGTATCAATGGGAAGAGGATACTATACGCTTTAAAATGATATCATACTCAAAGTCATATCTTGAATGGTTTTAAAGATATACCCATTTTAATTATGGTCATCTGCCCTCTTTTTCCAATTGAAAACCTGAGAAAATCGCTTTTAAAGTGTTTTGCCTATTTTTTGTTGATATCTTTCAAAATCCTTTGCATTTAAAGGAATAAACTATTTATTTTACAGCCTAATTTGACAAAATACATTTGTGTGTGTGTGTGTGTGTGTGTGTGTGTGTGTGTGTGTGTGTGTGTGTGTGTGTGTGTGTGTGTGTGTGTGTGTGTGTGTGTGTGTGTGTGTGTGTGTGTGTGTGTGTGTGTGTGTGTGTGTGTGTGTGTGTGTGTGTGTGTGTGTGTGTGTGTGTGTGTGTGTGTGTGTGTGTGTGTGTGTGTGTGTGTGTGTGTGTGTGTGTTAGGCTTGCTACGATAGTCGGTGTTGCCGGTGTTACCGGTGTCCAGACTCAACACCGGTTACATCACTTGCCCACCGTGGCACCGCCCACGTCTTTTTGATTTTTTATAGTAATAAAATAATTTAGTTCAGTTAGAGAACAGACAATACAAATAAAAACTGAACGTATCTGCTTAATAAAGCAGGATCCGACCGTGAGTCTCAGCAGCGGCAGGAGTCATTCATCAGATTTAAGAGTGACGAGCTGACTGAGATGATCGCGGAAGATTTGGTTTCAAAGCGAAACGTAAAAGCGCCTATTTAAGGGAGTTTGTCATTTGTTTTGTTGTTGTGTTTTTCATTAAAAATAATAGACTAATGAACCCATAATTCAAGCAACCCGCAGCCCAATTGGCGCTAATTCAAAACCGAAAGTTAAATGTGCACGGCCGCACAGAGCGCGCATTGTTTACTTTCGCCTGGCTCCGCTCCGCTACGCTGACTGCGCGCATTTCTTTTTGCCGCGCGCACCCTCGCGCTCGAGCGGGCGCGTCGAGTATAAACGAGGCTTTACGGACGAACTGTTATTCATTCATGGCGTGCATCTCAATCATAGACTGATCAATGCCCTGACTACTGAACTAGGGAACTGATTGAGACGCACCCATGGTCTCACAGAGCGCGCATTTACAGACGAGCTGTCATTCACGGTGTGTGAATACGCAACACTGGCGCGTTTTCAGTTCAGAGCGGTCGTGTGCATGTTACTTTCGGTTAGATAGAATTAGTGATTTAAAAGCCTCCGCCGGTGATACCGGTATTACCGGTGTTGTCACACATCAATTAACCGGTGGGAAAATTTCCTCACCGTCACATCCCTAGTGTGTGTGTGTGTGTGTGTGTGCGGTCTATTAAACCAGACTGAAGTTCAGTCAACTCAAATTATCCCTGGAATGTAGGGAAATGCTGACAAAAAGTGATGAAAGTTGAGAAAAGAAACTTTCAGCGAATTTAGTAAAACTTTGTCAACTTTAATAGTCATTTAAATACCTTTACTCAATTATCTGGACTACGAAACTTTGGGAGATTGTTTTTGAATGCCTGTTCTTTGAAATTAGCTTTAAAAAAAGACAAATTTATTTATTTTTCATTGTTTTTCCACATTATCGGCCCGTATCTTAAAATAGAACATTGCGACTTCTGACTCATTTCGCCAGAAAGGGTCACATTTTGTTCAAAATATCATATCGTATATCGTATCATGAACCCATAATCGTGATATGTATCGTATCATGTACCCAGAATCGTGATATGTATCGAATCGTGATCTGAGTGTATCGTTACACCCCTAATAATAAGTCAATGCTTTTGCGTTCTCTCAGAAATGTTTTGCGTTCCCCTAAGAAACTTTGGGTTCGCTCGCAAAACCTTTGTGTTCCCTCGCCAAAACTTTCTTGGTGGAACGCATGACATTTGTGAGAGAATGCAAAAGCATTGACAAATATTTTTTCCTCTCATCTCATATTTTTTTTCCCTTTACCATGTCCCATCAAGGGTTCCGTAATCATTAGCATGTTGGTAAGCTAATGGCAAATATTCCAATAAACATAAAATTACCTAGAAAGGAATAATCAATAATTAATTTTATATATAAAATTTATGATTAATTTTTTCTTTTTTTCTTCACTGATTTTGTCGCAATGCATTCTGGAATTGTCTTTTCTGTGAAAATACATGCAGTGCTCATTTAGAATTTTCTAGTAAAAATGATTTAAACAAATATTCAATACCAGTTAATCAATCAACAACATTTTTGTGTTGATTATCAAAAAAAGAAAATGTAGACATTCCTTCACTTTTGTCGTTTACGGTCAAACCTTAAAATGGAAGTGAATGAAACCAATTTTTGGAGGATTTACTGTACAAGCAAAATTTGTGAAGCTTATAATTTTATAACAGCACTAAAAAAATTTTGTTAAAGCTTGCTTATGTTATTTTAGATTTTTTACAGTCATCAAGGTTAGGCATTATGTTGTCATGCCAGTGAAGTTGATCTTTACACAGAAATGGTTAGTGAGTGATTTTTTTTTCACACTGAAATCACGTTAGCATGCACATTGTTTACATTTTTGTGACTATACTATTGAAACAGTATTTTAACATTTACAGATTAGCCTCATTCACTTCCATTGTAAGTGATTCGCTGTAAGTAAGATTTTTTTTTTAAGAAAAGAAGTCACAATCGCTATCAATTGAGTGTCAAATCAATGCCATTATTATCAGAAAACATACTGAGGTACTGAAAATATAACCGGACCAACAATTCTGAAACCCACATTAGTAACAGCTCTTTTCTCTTCATCATGTGGGTGTGGTGTTGATGCCATTTTTTGCACACCCCATGGAGGTGCACGATCGCCACCCCCTCAAATAATGGAGATTTTGCCAGAAGTTGTAACGCTCCATGTGTGTTTTCTCATTGTGTGCGTGTGTGTGATACATGCTGGGGCAGTGTAATGTATTCTGGGAGAGTTCAATTGGCCATGAAATCCTCAGTGGGGAGACTCATACAGAATGTGTGGTCGAGCATGCTGGAGATGAGTTGAAGACGGTGTGGCGGCTCAGGGCATATGTTCCTCAGCATGGCCAAAATAAGCAAACACGCATGCACCCTCAAGTCCTCCGGCCCCCTTGCAACCACAATAGCATGTGCTTAACAAACCGCAAAAGCAATAGGAGGAGAAAATTACAGCAACTAGAGCACTAAGAACATTGAGTGTTACTGAAAGAGTAGGAGAGTGTTATATCATGTTTTTTTTTTTCTTTCAAAATCGTTAAATGTTTTATATTCTTTCATAGAGACATCATCTATGGTCAACTCAGGTGGTTGTGTGCAGGTGATTCAACTTCTGTAGCTTATTTTTTTTAGGCAGCATCTAAATAGATGCTATTAACACTCATAGACTGTAAAAAAAAAAGATGGACGACGCGGCGTTACTTTCTTACGTTGACGTAACTGAAACCGCCATCTGACATCCTGGGTCTTGAGTCTGCGCAGTAGTGAGCGCTAGGGCTGTCAAAATGTCTGAAAAGCTAAATTCGAAATTCTTTCATAAATATTAGCAAAATTCGAATTATATTTGAATTCTAAAGGCAATATTTAAATGTTAGAGGGAAAAAGTACTGTATTGTCTCCTATGGCCACAAGAGGGCGCAAGCGAGCGCAACAAGCAAATGAAAACCAAATCAAGCATCGCATATTTTATTGAAATGAAATGACATTCACTTTTTACAGTTCATTAACTTTTTTTAAACAATTGTTATTAATTAAAATAAAATTTAATTAATGAGCATGTAAGGAAAATTAGGTAACAAAAGTGCATAAAACTACAAGTGCATCAGTAACCTGAGAAAACACGCTTCAACAGGCAACGTAATGTGGACACAAAATAGCAAACGGACATTCAGAAACAATGCATTTTCACTCACTAAACATCTACATATTGTTGGTGAAAAACACCAAACAGTCAACTTGACCTGCAGCGAGTGCTGAGCGTTTTTTGCTGAGGTATGATCAAGTATGTCTTTGCCAGCTGCGCAATATGTGGATACATATATACCGCATGATTTTTGCCACTAACTGAGAGGATTTTCGTCAACAGGTAGCGTATCTTCTTTCATTTATATCCATCTCGTGCTCCAAAGCCCTGATTGCCTTCTTCTGCACTGCTCTGTGTCTGCTCTGTGTCTGTGTATGCCGTTGGTTGCCCATTTTTTACGCCTTTTTACAGCCCCTACCAAAAATTCTAATGCACAGTTTTTGCATTCGAATGTGCATTTTTTGTGTAAATTCGACGAATATTCGAAATTAAAAAAAAATTTTGACAGCCCTAGTGAGCGTGAAGTTTTGCAGTGATATCAAGGGCCCACCCACATTCCTGCCTAATCAACAACTTTTTGTGAAATAAACAGTTATGGAGATATAAAAACAGCCTAAAATGACAGAAACTACCTTTGGAAAAAATGTGTTTGAAGTGTAATTTGATTGTTTAGTTTGTCTATGTCCCATTAGAATACATGGAGAGGGCGGGGTTTATGACCTATACTACTTCCAGTCACCTGGGGGCGATCGAGACACGTCAGCTTCAGTTTTCAGGGCTCGTGTTGCAGGCTTGTTTACACTAAGGGTGGGTTGCACCAACAAGGATTAATCTTAAATCTAGATTAAATCAAGGTTTATCTAATATTTCTTTTGCACCAAAATTGTTTAACCTTTTTTAAAAATAAGCAGGTTTTCATTTAAACCATCATTTTGATCCTGGATTTAAAATAGATATATCCTGTTGCTCCATAACTTTAAACTCAGATTTTAATTATGGATTAATTTTAAACTTACATGTGAGGAGGTTTAAATAAAATAAAGTGCACCTACAATTAAACTTTGCAGATGATTGAACAGAGATAGAAACAGTGGGTGTGTCGTCAGGTCTCAGAGAGGTGTTTATTACTAATAAAAATTGAGCCGTCAGAGTGTGAGAGTGTGGCGGCCCGTGAGTTTATGCCTGCTATCGAGTCCAGGATGCAGATCCGTCACTCATCTCGGTACACCTCTGTGCCGGACAAAGAAAAGAAGAGAGGAGTATATTTAGCATTTAACGGCAGTGGGGATGATGAGGTGAGCGACAGTAATCGCGGCCGCGCCTCGCGTTTCTCATGCCCGCTCTACTCGATCAAGCGGAATGGGCGGCGATCAAACGGACAAGGCGGCACTGTCAAGAGCGGAGATAGTCACTCCGCCAATCATGATAGGTGTTTTTTCATAAGTTACGTTGCCACAATATACTCCATTTATTGATACTATAAATATATTTCCAGGCATATGAAATCCGCGCGCTGCCGCAATGTTTTTATTGCCTACTTCTTATGTCAGAGAGAGAGTTTCTGGTGGTCAATAAAGAATTAAATTGTTGCTGTCAATGGCGAATCCATCATGGCGGCAAAAATTAATCGTAAAGGGAGGTTTTAATCTCGATTTAAAATAAAGCCTAGATCAACAAATCCTAATTTAAACTGAGTTTAATTTAATCCTTGTTGGTACAACCCACCCTAAGCGCAAATAGCGATAGATGCCATTTAGGCTACGCCAAGTGTAAATAGCAACTAGATTCTATTTACACGGTGAAAATAAAATTTTCTTAGCGATAGATGCAATTTACACTACGTGCAAATAGCTGTAGATGCTATTTACTAAGTGAAATAGCATACTAAGTGCGAATAGTGATATATTCTATTTACACCATGTAAAAGTAGCAGTTCTTTGCAATATGTGTAAATAGTAATTAGATGGTATTTATACTTTATTTTGACAGACACGTACTATTTGCACCTCAGTGTTGTTGTACATTAACAGGATGCAATAATTACATAGTGTAATTTATTATATTTATTAAAATTATTAAATGGATGCTGCCTTAATGGGACAATAAAAGCCCTCCCTACACCTACCCCTAACCCTACCCAATACATACTTTTATTATTATTAAACATTTCGATAGGCACTTTATTCCCACTGTTAGAAAGTTTAAAAAAAAATTATTTAAAGTAAATGCCTTTCTGATGTGATATGTGGGAAATGGGAGAAGAGTGAGCTCGGCAAAATGCAGATTCGAACCCGGGTCGATTCTTGAGCCTTACACTTTACTGAATACGCCACCTGAAGACGTTGGAATACGCGCATATTTTTTTATCTTGTTTGGCCCAACCAGGCATTGTTAGACGGAGCTAGGGCAAAAAGCACTTGCCAATAAGCTTGCACTTACTTGTATTTTATTGGTTTAGCTGATTGTGTTACAACTCACCCTGTGTTATGACACTCCCTGACCTTCCCTTTTATTATAATTGATAAACTATACACAGATTTACTGAGAACAAAATGCACTGCAGATTCTGCACTTGAGATTTTTTGTAGATGTGTTGAAGAAATGTTTACTGTGTGGTGCAGATAAAGATCAACATATTCCACGCTTCGTAGAAATACGTGCTGGAGGTCAGCTAGACTTGGAGTAGTTGATACGGATACAGAGTGAATCTTTCAACACTGCCCAGAAAACAACATGAGGAATCAACGATCTGCACTTATAATATAAATGCAGTGGAACTTTGTTAGCTAGTGAGTTAATGGCTGCCAAAAGATGCCATTCATACCTCTGTTAATGTGTTCCTCTAATACATTGTCCAATGCTAATGTAATCTGACTGAAATAACATACACTTAGATCTAGTATCTGCTCACCAAATATTTTTAAAAATAGTTTTCACCTCACGATGAGAAGCATCTACAGTACATAGCTTAAATAATGTTTTTCTTTTCTGTGAATGTGTCATTCAAGCACAGGAAATTCTTATTTCTAAAACCCAAGGCTACATCCTACAGGTCCACAATGACAAATGTGTGCCGTAGTAGATGAATGTATTGAGCTAAACAACAGGGATGACTAAAGAGTCTATCTGTTGTGACACTCTGAATCAGAAGCTTTTATTTAATAAAATGTATTTTAAAGGAGTGTCCGTGAAAATGCAGTGAAAGCCTTGAAGTGTTAACAAAAATGGGGCATGTTGAACTATTAGGGCCTGATTTACTAAACAGGGCAAAGTAATTCCAAAAAAGCGCAGATGAGAGAGGAAAGTTCTGTGTGTGATTTATTGACAATGCGCAAATGAAAGAACACTGACACAGCCGGTTTATTTCCATTTCCATTAATGACCTACGCAATCTAGCAAGAGCAGCGCTGTACCGAGTCTTTCCGAAAAAAAAAACGAGCGGCTGGAGGCATATTGTGTGGGTGGAGCTAAAGAGTCACGAGTGCACGCAGCTATTGCGTTGAGAGCGTCTGACATCCTTAAACGTGGAAAAAAACGTTATCCTAAATAAACCATGGAGATCAATCAGATTTAGCCATACATATGATCCAGAATCAGATCTAGAGGCTGCAATTAAACAGGAGAAGCAGCAACGACGACTACAGCAGGACGTCTCAATGGTATGTTCTGTAACTGTAACTTATATACTTGTCATGCGCTTGTCATGCGCAAGTTTTACAACATTTATGTGTTTACTCATGGTTTATGATGATATAATTTGGTTTATGGACTATTATATGTGATTTAATGTTAGCAGTAGCATGCAGAATGATTTTGCACGTCAGACTAAAGCTTGCTTGCGTAGAAAAACAATGGAATAGCATCGCATTTGAATGAGCGTGTCGATAGCTAACAACAGTTTTACTCACCGCCTGCTTCCAACACATGACTGTGAAACTTAATCGCTGGAACCACTCCATCTTTCAGCATTAGACAAGCTACACATCCGGCATCGAACTGGGCCTTGCTTATAAAACCATTGTCGCCGAAATGCAGGGAACAAACAAAACACTTGTACAACTCTGTTGCTGCTCCGGAAAAAACAAACTCCATCCACTGTCCCATTAATGCTGGGTTCATTGGAAAGCTGTACAGGGTTGTCTTGCCCTGACAACCAAAAACACACATCTTTGGTGACATTGTTGATGTCATGAAGTCCTGTGACTGCAGCGCAGACGAGCAAAGCGCTTTGAAGGGCGTACTGCTTTCGCTCTCTCGCTCTGGTCTACAGGTGCGTGCGCACCCTTCCGGGAGAAGTGCCCTTACCCCGGCTTCACACCGCACGCGCAAGCAGTGCGTTAGCAGGGCAGGAGCGGTGCGTATGGAAAGCGTGAGCCGCACGCCCCCGTTTTGCATTCACACTGGCAGCGTTTGTCTCGCGCAGCTGAACCGCGGCTCATATATTGCAAATACAGACGAATATTGTCCATTATGTCACATTTTCCGGTCTTCTCGTGCTTTGATTTGTGATGGGCAGCATATATCTGCTGCAAATGCGTCCCTGTTCCCCTCTGTCTCATACACACATGCATATAACATGTTGTATATAAGTAGTTCACATGATAAATGTAACATTAAAGTGAACATATGCTTCTAGTTTTAATAATTTAAACAGGCTTTTGAAGTTTGGGCAAAAACTTCTGGCAGTGTTGTGTTTTTTATTTTATTTTTTCACAGCGCTGGATGTCATATAGCGATTGTGAAACAGTTTTGATCAAGAACAATCCACTGTGGCTTTAATTCAGCGTGAGCAGCGCGGCAAAAATAGACTCGGCGCCGAAACGATCGTGGCACTGCTGCTTCTGCTCTGCTACACGCTGCCGCTTTAATCTGTTAACATGGGCGCCGAAAAAAATGTGCGCTGCTTACGCCCTGCTGACGCGTGCAGTGTGAAACCGGCCTTAGGACCCGTATAAGGAAATTACGCCCCATTTGACGTCACATAGGCCCATACTCGGAAAAAACCTTCCGAAACCTGAATGAGTATTTTTGGCACAAAAATGGGCAATCAATTTGCCAGTGCAAACCTTCTTTTGGCGTTAAAAAAAATTACTGCCAGGATGTACTAAAGACACGCAGTGAAAAATTTGTGCTGAAAAGGCGTGGACAGGGTTATTTTTGAAGCTGATATTTTTCAATATGCATTTGTAGGAGTTTCCCTTTCAGACGCAAAAAAATGGGAGGAGAGTATTTATATGAATCATGCAAGGTGATTTACTAAAGTTTGTGATCGTCAATTTACTGGTGTTTGAGCCATCATTTAATGGGGGGTGAAATGCTGTTTCATGCATACTGATTGTTCTTGAGTATTTTTGGCACAAAAATACTCCATCAAACGTCCAACTTAATTTTTGAAACTTTGTCCATGTTTAGCATGGGAATCCAAGTCTTTAACAGTGTAAAAAACTCAGTATGCATGAAACAGTATTTCACCCCCCATTAAATGATGGCTCAAACACCAGTAAATTGACGATCACAAACCCTGTCCACGCCTTTTCAGCACAAATTTTTCACTGCGTGTCTTTAGTAAATCCTGGCAGTAATTTTTTTAACGCCAAAAGAAGGTTTGCACTGGCAAATCTGGCCCTTAGATTCTTATCTAAGATCCACAGGAAAGGGTTTAATAAAGATTGATAATAAAGAGTACATGCAATTAAATAAATTGCATATGGATAAATTCCAGGTGATTAAGAATTAACGGTACCAATAAACAGTAATATATTATCTGATTTTCTCTAAAATACCATTTTATTTATTTGTTCTACTTTTTTATGTGACTGAATCCACCAGAAAGCTCTGAAATCGCCTGATTCATAATTCACAAAGAAAAAAAATGCTGTGTGTGTGTATATATATATATATAATTATTATTGTGTATTTTTTTTGCACATTTTATGAATTTTTTTATGAATTTATATTCATACAGTACTTTTATATTTTCATTTGTAATCGATTGCCCATTACTATGTATGTATGTATGTATGTATGTATGTATGTATACATATATATATATATATATGTATGTATGTATGTATGTATGTATGTATATATTCATGTTCTGGGCAATCCATTAATCGCATCCAAAATAAAAGTTTGTGTTTACATAATATATGTGTGTCTAGTGTACATTATAATTATGTATATATAAATACACACACATGCATGTATATATTCGTATATATGTATATATTTATTAACATATATATGTGTCCCCTTACAGAGAAAATTTGCAATAATAGATTGTAATTATAATTCATACAGAAATCATCAAGACAATACTTACATGTGACAGTTCCATCCACTAGCCACAAACTCTCTCACACTTACCCGGGCCTTTATTGTTTCATGTTAAAATATCATTCTGAATAAAACAACAAGAAAGAATTGAATATCCCCACAACCAAGCATTGGTGTACCTGCCTTTCAGTCATATTAATTTACTCATAGAGTGGCTTTCAGGGTTGATGAACCACTTGTGCTAATAAACCCATTTGCACAGATGCACAATCTGGCAAGATGTGCTTTTATTGCCCAGTCCTTAGAAAATTGCATGTGTTTTGCATGTGCTATCAAGTTTTTATTCATGCGAACCTCTAATAAATCTGGGCCTTGATGCACAAACGCTCTTGGAACCAGGTGGGTGTCCGTAATGGTGGGATTATGTCAGTGGTGACAAGGTGAAATGAATGGCAGGTGGACTTACAGGCAGTGCTTTTTCATATTGCCCCATCTACTCTGCAGTAGGAAAGCGGGGCTTTTCAGAAACAATATACAGTATGCTCATTCATATGTTTGTGTTTGTTTGTGCGCGAGTCTATTTATAAACCACCATCTCCTCGTGCAGCAGTGCTCTCATTATGGATTCTTTGAGGAGTTGAGTGGGGAAATGTGCTCTCTATCTAATAGGGAGGGCTCAAGCTGGTGGAGCCACATTTGGAAGGGAGCAGGACAAGTGGAGTCATGCATAGTGGTACTACTGGTGCAACATTCGGTATTGTTTCCTTTCACCTCTGCCAAGCCATCCTGCTAAATCACTTTAACAGCAGAGTTTTTCTCTGAATGGACTCATAACAGCATAATAAGCCACAGGCTGCGGCAGCCGAGGGGAGAAATCCTTTCAGCCCAGCGTCGGGATTCAGGGGAACAGGAAATGGTCCAGTTCTGAGCTGTTAATTTATTACCGGCACTGCTGGCGAATATGAGATGGAGAGCAGCAGAAGTAAATGCAGCGTTTGTGGAGGCTGACCACCCATGAGGCTGATCGTCTGTTAGTGTGTGGTGGGGGTGCATTTTAAAGGTGTACCTAACCGTAGCACCGTTCACCATGTATAATTGTCATGAAAGCAGTCATTTTTTTCCTTTTTTTTTCTGAAATTTTCCGCTTGATTTCTAATGTGTCATCATAAAACATCACATGATGGTAATTTCTGCCAAACAGGCTCACGGTAGTGTAAATCATTGGGGAAATGGGTGAAAATATTGTCCGCTCAATGTGACGTTGATGTATACACATACATTCTGGAACCTGCAACATAAGCAGATTAATGTAATTCTATCCAATGGATGTTTAATGTACATGTCTGCTAATGATAAAAAATAGCAGCTGTACCTCAAAAGAAAACCGTGATAGTAATCAGCATATTTCTTTTCTGTAGTGGCAATGTGTCTCATATATCTTGTTCTTGTTGTGGTTAGTGGGGTTTTTTTTTTTTCAACCTCTGCAGCTTATGTTGTATTTATTGTCCGATAACATGCAATCATCAATTAACATTTTTGTTATTCTTCTGCGTACTGTCCTAACAAGTTTTCTCCATCAAAATCAGCTCACATTATCTTTAAACTCATAGGTTTCCTTTTTATTTTATAATTTAATTTATTTATTTTTTATGCCACATAAGTTACTACACATCCAAAGCAAGTCTAATGATTTAAAATCTTCTATTTTAACATTTTTTACATTTATTATAAATTAAATTAAATGCATTACTGTGATGGCAAAGCTGAATTTTTAGCATCATTACTCCATATTTCAATGTCATATGATCCTTCAGAAATCATTCTAATATTCTAGTTTTCTGCTCAAGAAACATTTCTTATCAATGTTGAAAACAGTTGTGCTGCTCAATAGTTTTGTGGAATCTGATTTTTGTATCAAAGTTAACAAAGACAAAGTTTAAAAATAGAAAACCTTTCTGTTTTTTTTAAATACATGTCGTTATTGTCACTTTTGATAAATTTAATGCACATTTTCTAAATAAAATTATCAATACGTTTCAAACTGAATGGCAGTATATTTTTCTTTCACATTCATTTGAATTTGTATTTGATTTTTTTTTTTTTTTAAACAGGGTTGTGACATTGTGATTGACTGCTGAGATTGACAGCTTCTCTGAGTTAAGTAGTCACTGAGGCACCAACGGACATTTTTCGGGAACTTCGGGAGGAGATTGAAGCTTTAACTTTAATCTCTACATTATTTCACAAAAGTTGTTGGTTAGGCAGGAGTGTGGGCGGGACCTTGATATCGCAGCTCCACTTCGCGCTCACTACTGCGCAGACTTTGGCTCCAAGATGTCAGCGCCCTTTTTGGACACTGGCGGCTAAAACCAGAGATAATTCTCAATCCTAAAGTCCTCAACTGCTACCCCTCCCTTTGAGAACAGCCAGCACCTTAGTTTCATTCATTAACATATGAAAGGTCTTCACACCTAACAGTCATCAGTCCTAGCATGCAAAGCAGTGTTTCAGCTGTATATGTCCATGAAATTTCACGGATTCCTGTATATGTCCGCGTATGTGAGGTTTCCGGGTTTGTCTGGAAATATACTGTTCCGTGTTACTTTGATTCGCTTTTTCCCACATACATCCGGTAAACATCAAATTACACAGGAGTTTACCATCCCTGGATATTGCCTGATTTCAGTCTTTTCATGCAGTGTACTTCGATGGAAGAGAGTGATGGTGCGTCATCCATCTTTTTTTTTACAGTCTATGGGTGTGTCTCAATCAGTTCCTTCGCTCCCGAGCTCATGAATCAGTACATCATGTACATGAATTCGGGAACTGGTAAGGACGATAAACGACACTGGCTCACTACACATTGGGACACTGATGAATCTATTTTTGGCGATGTGAAAACAATACTCATTGTACAACATCATTACTGGTATTCATGAACAACAGCAGAGCTGATATCTTTGACATTACATTATGTTATTTAAAGTCATTATGATAAATACTTTGCTTGTTACATACACATGAAACATTTCAGATGTAAGTAAATTATAAATGTTGGCTAGATTGTGTTCATTTACCTGCATGTCTAACAATGTATGTTTATCCTGAAATATAATAAAATAATGCTTTCTATTAGGGATGCCACAATTCTCAATATAATATTGAACCGTTCGGTACGGCATTCACGGTTCAATACACGCTTGTGAATTGCTTTTTTTCCGGTTTTGCATTTAATTAATAATTTTTCTACAAATTCTATCATTTGCCTCCATCCCAATATACTTAACAATGCGACATACATTCACATCACACACTAGTGGTAGAGTTATACTGACGGAACACTAGTTATTCACAATCACGAAAGCTCGTTATTTGCATGCCTTTTAAAACCTTGCACGGTTTTAACATGCGCTTTTCCGAGCGCGCACACTAAACGCATGTCAAACACGTGATTATTGGACTAAGTAGTCTTACTGCGCTAATACTGTCAAATACACACAAGGTTAACATAAACACAGTCGGTTATGTCTAAAAAAGTCAAATCGCCATGTGTCTGTAAATTAGATGCACGCAGGTCAAATTGACAGCAGCGCAGCCTAGTGAACATGCTGTCCTTAAAGGGACAGTTCACTCTAAAATAATGTCATTATTTACTCACTCTAATATTGTTCCAAACCTGTATTAATTTCTCGTTGACAGAATTTTCATTTTTGAGTGAACTATCCCTTTAATGGTAATACAACAACAAAAGACAAAGAGAAAATCACTCACTGCTCTTGACTGAAAAACTAATACATAGCTTTAATAAGAATCAATGTATATTTTATAGTGAAGTCTATATAGGGTTTTATTTTTACATTTATTCATTCAATTTCATACTTAAATGCTGCTGTACTGCTCTGAGCTGCCAGTGTAAATCTTTATATACTTAAAATAATATATATATATATATATATATATAATATTATTTTAAGTACAATAAAAAAAGAGTATTGCAATAAAAAAAAAAAAAATTCGCCTTAACCTCTTGCTGTTCTTGTCGCCTAAGAATAGAATAGCAAAAAACTGATGTGACAAGCCATCAGAACCGAACCGAACCAAAAACTGTGGTTAAAAACCGCGGTATGTATTGAACCGTGGACTAACTGTATTGTTGCATCCCTACTTTCTAAAAAAACATATATTGTGTGTCGTTATTGGTCGTTATGTGTAGTGAGTTGGCTCACGTGATTTAGAACTTCTGTTAAGTGAACATAGTGAGCATTGGTGCACCCTGGGTTTTGCGGTGCATTGTGGGACTTTTTAGGGAGCGAACGTTTCAGTGCACTGGAAGGAATCTGCAATTTAGACAGCCCTTAACATGGCCAACTTCCTGTTCAGTGCCCTGACTACTGAACAAGGGAGCTGATTGAGACGCACCCCATGTGCCACATAGTGGGGCAGGGGTGTACACTTTAATAATAAAAAAATAACAATAGTTGCTGTTTGCGCATCTTAATAGTATGCACATGCCAGAGCAGCAGATCGGTTCCCTGGAATGACCTCAGTCAATGTTACTGGCTTTCCTTGCACAGCTTCCACTGGCTGGCCTTTCTCTCTGTACAGCACAAACCTGTCCGCCTCTCCTGTAGACACACATACAGGTCATTATGCGTAAACAGGCCTCTTGGCCACTTACTCAGCAAAAATAGGAAAAACTTCTTCACACGATAGCTTTTATGGATCACCCCAGTAGCGCACTTACTCAATCCAATGAATAATAAAAATGATTCCTGTTTGGAGGCCGTAGTGAATAACGCCGATGCTCACTGCGGTATATTTCATTTCAGATGAAGTTATAATCAAGGTAATGGTATATTCATAGCATTCGTTGTCTCATACAAATGACTGCAACAGATGAATTATGCATAAAGGCGTTGCATCAAGCCTGTCATCTGACCTTAACTTACAGCATAAGAGGAAAGTGCTGCAATTCCATTTATAAATACATTTGTTGTTACCTCAGGTCATTCCTGTACTTATGCTCCTTTAGCAAGTTTCAAATGAGTCATAATTATTTTAAGTGTAAAATTATAAGGTGTTGGAATATAATGTCACATTCTTTTAAGACGCGTAGTGTGTGTGCACATATTCCTCAGACGGTCAGCTTTTTTAATTCCAAATTAATTTTAGTTTCAAGATCCTCATTAGCATATTTGATGTCATCTACTTTGTCAGAGCAGAGTGTATGCTTTGTGATCAAACTGAGCCCTAGGGATTTCACGTTCTACCTTTATGGACGCGTCTTTGGCATCAGCCTAATGTGTGTGTACAGCCATCCCATTGGATGAGCAACTGTTAATGCATGATTATTTAATTTACTTTCAATGTGGTCCGATCTAATTTGGGAGCATAATAATTACCTGGCAATCAGACTCTTAATAGACTGTGACGAGGTGTTGATTCAAAACCCAAGTGAAGGCTGCTTGCCCTTTAGCTACTGGATTTCCAGGACTAATGTAATGCTCTGGAGAGCAGGGGAAGGGAAACGTCACGGCGTTTTAGTGGTATTTATATGTTTTGCTGCATGAAAGCACACCCTGCTTCATAAGTAGGGTGTATCACATTTACCGTTCCACAATATACAGTATGTGGACACAGATCCATGAACAGCCACTACTGCTACATTGTGTAGCTATTCAAGTACATAATGGCAGGTAACTCCGAATTGTTTGACTGGAGCAGCTGGGGATTTGTGTCCATTTACATTATGAGCGGCAGTAAGGACCTTTAGAATTGTTCCTATTTTCGATTTCCATCTCAAATAAATGTTTTTGAACTTTCTGTCCATCAAAGAATCCTGTGGAAAAAAAATGTATCATGATTTCCGCAAAAAATATATATATATTTTTTTATCCTTTTGATCTATCATTCAAAAAAAAAAAAAAGCAAAAACCTTTCATTGAAGTAAAAGAATGGAAAATTATGAAATAAATGTGTTTCTCCAAAACACGCTGGTGAAAATTATTGGCACCCCTAGAATTTTTGGAGTAAAATATCTCAGAAGTATATTCCCATTAATATTTACGACAACAACAAAAAATTAGCACACCGGGATGACTAGGAACATGAAATTGTCTAGCTATGATTAGCTATAAATAAGAGTAAACACATTCACAAATTCCCTTTATCATTCATCACAATGAGTAAAACCTAAAGAATATAGTTCTGATGTGTGGCAAAAGATTGTTGAGCTTCACAAAATAGATAGTGGCTATAGGACAATAGCTAAAGCATTGAAAATTCCCATTTCCACCATCAGGGCAATAATTAAAAAGTTCCAATCAACTAAAGATGTTACAAATCTGTCTGGAAGAGGACGTGTGTCTATATCATCCTAATGCACGGCGAAGAGGAGAGATTGAGTGGCCAAAAACTCTCCAAGGATCACAGATGGAGAATTGCAGAGATTAGTTGAGTCTTGGGGTCAGAAAGCCTAAAAAAATTAAAATAAAGTTGTTAGGGAGGGATTCAAGAAAAATCATTCTTGCTGATCTAGAAACAAACTACAGCATATTCAGTTGTCAGACATGACTGAAAATTCAAAAGAGACCTGGTTCTATGGTCAGATGAAACTATAGAAAGAGCTTTTTGGCAGCAAACCCACCAGATGGGTTTGGTGCAAAACAGGGATAAAAAGTACCCCATGTCCACGGTTAAAAATACAGCTGGATCTTTAATGTTGTGGGCCTATTTTTTTGCTGGAGGTCCTGGACATCTTGTTCAGAAACATGGTATCATGGATTCTAGCAAATAAAACCAGCAGATAAAAAAATCTAAACCTGACCACTTCTGCTAGAAATCTTATAATGGGCCGTGGTTGGATCTTCCATCAGAACAATGATCCAAAACAAACCTCAAAATCAACACACAAATGTATCACTGAGCACAAAATGAAGCTTCTGCCATGACCATCCCAGTTCCCTGACCTGAACCGTATAGAAAATGAGTGGGCTGAACTGAAGAGAGGAAGCACCAACATGGAGCTGGGAATCTGGAGAGATTCTGTATGGAGGAATGGTCTCTGATCTCTTGTCAGGTGTTCTCCAAACTTCAGGCATTATAGAACAAGACTCGGAGTTGTTCTCTTGGGAAAAGGAGGTTGCAAAAAGTGCTTAATAAAAGGATGCCAATAATTATGGCCAATGTGTTTTGGAGAAAAGCATTTATTTCATAGTGTGATTCACCCCCCACTTTCAATTGTTTTACTTCAATGAAAGGTTAGATTTTTGTGAATTTATGGAATAAAAGATCAAAAGGATAAACATTGCAGATTTATTTTTTGCAGCCCTATTTAATCATATTTGCCAATATTTCTGACCACAACTGTAAATTCCATTACTTTCTTTTGAGATGTTTTTATTGCTAGGTTAGCATTACTTAAAAGAGTCATCATGATTAATCATATTCACATATAATGGACTGATATAACTGACTGTTGAACGCATGACTGCCACAGATTTGCATGTCAGTGACGTCTGTTTGGTGTTCACAAACTTGTCTCACCCAGTCGCAGTGAGGTAATATGGAGAGAATATGACAGATGCTGTTATTCGTAACAGCAGAAGAATTAATAATGTGTGAAATGGCTGTCAAACATTGAGCTTTTCCTGGTCATGTGTAGCGCTTGGTGCCCTGCCCATCCTTTGAAGAATCATAACATTAGAATCTGAGCATCTGAAGATTTGTCTGGTCATAAAAAAAAAAATGTTGTTGTTTTTTTGTAAAAACATTGCTGTTAAGCATGGATTTACAGTATAAATATATTTCTGTCATGACAACTCTCTGAGTGTTTTGGCATTAGTAATGCATATGACAATGTTGATATATTTGGTTTTGGCGGAATAGATCTGCTCCGCAGTTGCTGTTGATTTATTGTTTCTGCTGCTGCTGCAGAACAAGTACGGGACTTGCCACTGCCAATAGATACACGGCACACTGCTGTGAGCAAGTAAGACATGCTGCTGCTGTACAATATAGCGTACATGAATTACCCGTAGCAGATCTATACAGGTGGAGCTGGGGAGGGTGGATGGTTTCTGAAAGTGTGCTGCACTGCTATAGCAAAGGCTGACCAGCATTTAAAGGTTGAGCAGCGAGCTCATTTGCTGCTGATACAGCAGGAACCAATCAGCTGCGCCCTATAGAGAATGAAGTGATTGCAAAAGGGTTCCCGCGGGGTCTTAAAAAGTCTTAACTCTAAAATTTCAAAACCAAAATTTAAGGCCTTAAAAAGTTTTAAATATGCTTAAGTATTGAGTTCTAGGTCTTAAATCATATTTAGGTCTTCATTTTCCTACGTCCATGTACAGCATATACTACAGCCAGTTAAACATTTAAATAGATATCAGTAGATAATGGTAATATAAATAAAATAAAAAAGTTAAATATTACTTAAAAAAATATTTGTTTTATATTTCCCCACACAAGCAGGAAAGAGAACATCACTTTTGTGTGATTATGGGGTGTGTTTCAACCGAACCAGGAAAGACCTCAATTGGATAGACCTACAACCAATCAGAGCAACGGAGTGACACATAACGTTAGTTGTCAACAGAACTCAACTGCACGCACGCTGGAAGAAGTAGAATAAGATGAGTGTAAACGATCTTTGCCGGTATTGTAAAAAAGAATCGGATCAAAACAGGTTCTAAAACATTAAAGATAATTAGCAAATATGACTGTGTCCAGGTGGAAATGGTCAAAACGGCAATCCCTCAGAAAAACACATGCATCATTTTCAATGTCAACAGTAAGAATAAGCCAATTTAAGTGCAAAAAGTGCCCAATATAAGAGATCGGAAGAAGCAATGTAAATAACAGGCATTCACACACGGAGTACTTACCAACATGATCATCATTTTTGAGAGAAATAGTAAAGGTGAATGCATATACGAACAAGTTCTCCATTTAGGATTAAAACAAATTCAACCAACCCAAGAGCTCTTTGTTTATCATAAAGCCCGCCCTGACAATTGCATTGGTCCGAACAGCTCTTGTTCGGGCATAGTTGCTCCACAACGGATCAAGTCCAGACCGAATTTCCCGAACTCAAATGTTGTGGGCGGGGCTAAATTCGGCTGGCATCCAGGCTATCACTTTTCTAATATCTTCATGTTTTCTCCTGATGTTCCAAAACTGACACTTGTAGTAAAAGTGTGAAGAGCAAATGTATCTACCGCAGGGTCAAGAACTTTAGGCTTTGTTTGATTATGCGCTGCGAGAGAAAGAGAAACTAAAAATCTCCGGCGTGTATGAAATGTGCTATACACATAAACTTGACGCACTAGAAGTCTAATAACAAGCACAAACTGTGTTAAATAGAATTTGAAGTAAAATATATCTGTCCTACATCGTTTTCTACTTTACCACAATAAATGATGCGAATATAGGCTACTTCTAATTAAAAGCAAACAAATGAAGAAACGTTTATAATCCCGTGTGAGAGACTTAAATTAAGATTTGGGAAAATAAATAAGACCTTGTCCAGTAGAATAAAATAGAGTAAGCCTATTGTTAAATTTGTGGAAAGTCTGGTGACCAGATCGCAAAACGCAAAGCTTAAATTTGGCTCACCTCACTAAGCCTAACTCTCTCGTTCGGCATGAATCCATATGTTTTGTTTCCATGGCTGCGATGTAACATTTAATCGTGAACCTATTATTTATTTTGTAAATAAAGCTTTGTGCTTCACTCGTGTCATAATATTCACTTAAAACAGCATTCACATACAAAAAAAGGGTTTTGGCCCACCACCGCTGGTGCTACTCAGCCACCGCGGTGGTGCGGTTGTCATGTTTACCGGCACAGCCCTATCCGGCATACTGCCTCCCGTATTCAACTTATGAAGAAAGTGTAGTGCCTTACGCAGTTCAAAAAACTTGCACTACATCCGACGTCATTGTCGCGCCAGTTACACTTTTTTTCGTAAGTTGAATATGAAAGGTGGTCCTCCGGAATTTAGGGCTGCCATTTACTGCCCTTACAATGCTTGGAAGAGCCAGTATATTTTTTTTATATAACTCTGATTGTATTCGTCTGAAAGAAGAATGTCATATACACCTAGGATGGCTTGAGGGTGAGTAAATCATGGGGTAATTTTCATTTTTGGGTGAACTATCCCTTTAAGGACCTATCAGCCTGCACCATCTAGAGTTTCATGACAGAACTTTGTATATATATTTTTTCCATTTTTAGTAAATAAGGCCCATTGCATTTTTTTATCTATAAATAAAGTTTAACTGGATTGTTATTCAAATTATATATAAAAGGAAACGGCAGGATATCATGCCTTGAAAGAGACATACAATGTTGGTAACACTTTACAACGAGATCTCATTTGTTAACATTAGTTAACAACTTCAAAAACTCAAAGTATGAAAAGGTTATGAAAGTTTAAATGTACTGTAAATCAAATATACTGTTCTAAATATTTTATATAAAATATAAAAAATATATGTTACAAAATAATTTGTACTCTAAAATTACTATCAAATTAAAGCCAAATGTCTAACCAATTTTTGTTCCAAATTTGAAGTTGATATCACAAAAATTGAAGTTCCCATGAGATTTTGTTTAGGTGCTGTACAACAAATAGCCACCGGGTGTCATCGAAATTCCATAGATGTTTTTTATGCAATCTCCTGTAACAAATGTATATATTTTTGTCAAAATATCACAAAACAGTTGGCAGATATAGAACCGTGAGACTCAGACCTTTCCGACTATATGTGTTTTGTCAAGATTAGAAAAAGTTTTTATTATAAAGTTTTTAAAATAAATGTTGTAATATGAAACATGACGACATCCACTAGGGGAGGAGCCGCTAGAAGAATTTAGAGTACCGTTTCCTTGGTAACGCAAATAAATAATGTAATGGTAATTCACAGGATAAATCTTGAGTTCGTAAGCTTTCAAATGATATAAAGTCTTGTCAACATTAGATCAGGATAAATATAGGATATAATTGTTTTAAACATGCAGTGGCAAATGGGCCCACTGGTGGGCCAGTGACAGTTAACAGGTTTAATGCATTAACTAACATGAACTAACAATGAGTAAAATATTTTACATGTTAGTTCACAGTGCATTAACTAATACAAAATTTGATTTAAAAAATGTATTAGAAAATGTTGAGATTAGCATGATTAATTATAACATATTAATAAATGCTGTAGAAGTATGGTTAATAGTTATTTCATGTTAACTAATGTACTGTTAACAAATGAAAGCTTAATGTAAAATGTCATCAGAATGTTTTAGTCTGATGCACACATCATAGATCTAGGAGATGCTGTTCCTTGACGGCGACCTAAAAATATCCCAGCATGAGATAGATCTACGTCTCCGATGGCTTTTTGATGGAGTGTTTCAGAGGAGCAACCATCAACTCTGCCCCACTCCGAACAAGCAGCAACGAGGACACCTGCCCAGTGGGTCTTGTTCTGTCCCCATCCCCCCCCTCCATTTATAGTGGTATCTTAACTTCAGTCGTCCTCTGTTCGGCCTCTGACTGGTTCCTTCCTGCTGTCCCCTTCGCTTCCTCTCACGTCAAAAACCTTGGGATGAGATTGGCCCAACTTTGCGCCCAGCGTGATGAGGAGAACCTGGTTGGCTCTAATTGGAAAGCTAATGTGTTTGTGTGCACCGCTAGGTGACATGACTCACCGTGCCTGCTAGCGAGAAGTCTAGCCAGGGCTGTTTACAGCAAAGCCAAAGACAGCAGCAGCCCAAAGCCCTCACCTCCTCCCACTCGCGCATTTCAAACCCACCATCAGCACTATGGAGATGCTTTGTGGGCAAATAATCGTATGCATGACTGTAACCTCACACAATAGCCTGGCGAGCTTCAATTCGCTTTGCGGTGTCCTTTCCCTGCAGCCTCGCTCTCGCGGTTACATGGTCACAGACCGGTGACCCTCATTGTTCTTGACAGCCTTGCCAATAGTTTGCAAGAAAGCGACGTGTTGAGTGGTCTCCATCAGAGAGAGGAGTGTGATTGATGGACGCTGGGTAATGATCGGCCAATCAGGGATGAGGTTTAAGCCAGGGAGGGCACTGGGAGGAAATGAAAGGAGCAAAGAAAGCTGACACTGCAGAAGCACAGCACAATTCGGCGTGAGGTGGGGGTGGGAAGCACCTGGGAATTGTGGGAGCTGCTCTGTGTTCAGCCACCTACATGATAAGGCAGTGTGTACCGCTGACTTGATGTGTTTTTTAATAAATGTTACTTGGTTGTGTGGGAGTGGAGACACTTTTTTTTTCTTGAAATTTTGTTAAAGTAATAATTACTAACCGGGAGTATGTGTACCCCCCACGGGTACTTAATTAGGTTCAAGGGAGTACTTGGAGAGGTTTCGGTTTTGTTAAAACCGTAACAGAAATTCTGCCTTAAAATATTAGAATTGATTATAATGTAGAACAATATTATATGTTAAAGTCCCCCTGTGTGTGAAAATCAAGGTTTTAATGTTGTTTATATGTCTGTGGTGTTTTTAATATGCGTTAAGACAAACCATGAGCAAATTCATAAGTCAAAATCATTGCTGAGTATTTTCTCCTTTAATACTGCAGTGAACCAAAGACTCTCACAAACGCTGGTCACAAATCGCTGGTGTTTCTGACGTAACAAACTGACTTGTCACGTCAATGAGTGGATCTCTGAGCTGGTGTGAGTGAGTGGAGGTGGGGCTAATTTGCATATTCATAGAACTGCGTATACTAAATGAGGCAAGGGTGTAGTTAGATTCAATCTATTTTAAGGCATGAAGTTATTGTTTTTTAAGTGTAATTTTGGTGATCAAAGATGAGTTTTATAGGAAAAAATGATTGGCTACAAGGGGACTTTAATAGTGTTATGCTAATTACATTGTTATAAACATATAATACATGTTATTTATATTATTAATATGTTTAAAATAATATTTTCATTTTTTATTATCTTAATATATACATAAATATATACACTACATTTCAAAAGTTTTCTCCATAGCTCGCCAATTCTGCATTTATTTGATTAAACCTACAGTAAAAACAGTAATATTCTGAAATATTTTTGCAATTTAAAGTGACTATTACTATTTTAATATATTTTAAATTGTAATTTGTTCCTGTGATGGCAAAGCTGGATTTTCAGCATCCTTACTCCAGTCTTCAGTGTAAAATGATCCTTCAGAAATCATTCTAACATCCTGATTTGATGCTCAAGAAACATTTCTTATTTTTCTCAATATTGAAAACAGTTGTGCTGTTTAATATTTTTGTGGAAACCATGATATGTTTGTTTAATATTCTTTAATGAATAGAAAGTTCAAAAGAACAGTGACATTTAAATATTTTCTAACGCTACAAATTCATTTCTTTCAATAAAATAAACAAATCAAAACATTTAAAATCTCTGTCTCTATAAAAATTATTTTACACAGCTCAAAAAAGCACAGGTTTACTTCTCGCACGTTTTTAGTTCTTTTGCTGAAATAACATCTGTCATAATCTCCTTATTACCTGACTGTGAATGTGTGTATGACACGTTTCTGAACGTTGGAATATATGTTATGTAAGTGTGGGCACACATGTTCATGTGATAGAAGTACAGAACAGGCCATTTTGCAGATTAGTTTCAATCTTTTTTCCACTAATGCGGAGGTGTGTATGACATTCAATTTTCCTAAAATTTTTAAATTGGACATGAAAATTGGCCCTCTCAAGTCATATTTACCACAAAGTGTGGGTATAATA
The DNA here is from genome assembly GCF_949357685.1 of Gobio gobio. Classification (NCBI taxonomy): domain Eukaryota; kingdom Metazoa; phylum Chordata; class Actinopteri; order Cypriniformes; family Gobionidae; genus Gobio; species Gobio gobio. The sequence goes on from NC_137107.1 coordinate 24,912,717, forward strand.
TTGATTCTTGGGAACTTTAAACATGGCGGAGGGGAGAACCATCCAATCCATCCATATAATTTTTTAAATATCATTTTCTTTTTTAGTAAATGTGCTTTACTCATCCATAAAGTTGCTCTCCGATTTCCCCGAACTGTCCAAACCTGTGAAAGACAAACAAGCGATGTGTCACATTAAGTTCAGAAGTAGAAGACCTGATGAATCTGCTTTTCACCCACACTCACATTGTTGGTTTAAAGTGAATATTATTATTAAAAAATATTATTATTATTACTGATAATGTTATGTAATATTAACTGATGATGAACGGGTACTTTAGCCTTACTAATTGGGCTTTGGGAGTTCCCTAAAGAAAATGTTTTGGCAACACTGTAATAAGTGTGTTCATATTCGACGACTCGGCCACGTTTAAGCCATTCCCTCGCACAGCTTACGTTCTGTTAGCCGTGGGCTGTGTGTGGTTGCTGTGGAGTGGGAACAGCATATCTAGTGCATCCATCATGCACACCCCCACAGTCCGGGCCTGGGAGGAATGGTATTTTAGTATCAGTATCAGACCCACTGCAGGTGCCTGATGAATGAACCCTCTGTGACGCTGGCTCTCCTCATCCCTCTTCCGGCACTCTTAGCATTAGCAGTGATCTGCTCAGACTGATTATGAATGGGTCTGCCCTGGCACTTAGCAATTGCTGTTCCCAACGTGAGATGGATAGAATGTCTTCCACAGGTCAATGGCAAGATGTTGCCTCCGTTGGCGGAGAAACCCGGCCATGTTAAGGAAAAGACAGGCATCATTTTTCTCCTCAGGCACTAGCTGCACTGCAGTGCAGTTATGTCTTAGTTAGTTTAGCTAGCGAGCGCGTGGGCCACTGTGGACAAGGCCATTACGGGGATGATTGCGGTTGTTTGGGCCTGGTTGTGTTTGTCACCTCGCCGCAATGTCAGTGGGCTGGATGATGTCCGGAGGGCGGCAGTGGAGACAGGTTGTCCAATCTGCTGCTCCTCAGCCGGCCTGAACTGGACTTCTGCCGGTCCAAAGCTGGCCCTCAGCTACACCTTCACCTGATTTACACATCACTGGACTCCACTGCAGGCTGAACCCTGCTGACAGACCCACCGCACGCAGCCCTCGGCCATCCACCCCCTCCTTCCACTTACATAAACACACAAACATAAATGTGTGAATCAGGTGCAGGCTGCTTTCCCAGCGGTAAATACTCACCTATACGCTCACATAGAGTCATATGGACTGCTGGCAGGCTTTACTGGACCATCCATAGATTCAGACCTCAAATATGACTACATCAGATTTGAATCATCCAGATGTGAGAGATTATAAATCGGACACACAGCTGAACATAAAAATAAGCCATTTTGCAAACGTTCTCAGAGGAGTGGAAGCTGTTATGGAAGACCATCTCCATATTAATGTGCATAGGTTGTGAATTGAAAATGGAAATTTTTAAAATGCTGAAAGGCTCAAAATTATTCTGATGTCCACTGGGGCATTTAATTTAAAATGAAATGCCCCAGTGGACATCACTAGGGCATTTGCATTTAAAGATAATCTAACATTCTTTGTGTAAGTGGCCCCACTTTATATAAGTTGGCCTTAACTACTATGTACTTACATCTAAAAAAATAAGTACAATGTACTTATTGTGTTCATATTGTATCGCAAAACACTTTTTGCTGATATTGAGGTGGGATACAGGTAAAGTTAGGGACAGGTGTGGTGGTATGGGCAAGTTTAAGGGTAGGGTTAGGTGTAAGGGAAGGGTCAGCAGTGTAACTACAGAAATTAATTAGAGATGTAATTACATGCAGGTATTTTTTTTAAATGTAAGAACAATGTAAAAACATGTACACAATAAAGGCATTGTATCAAATGATTAATTAAAATGTTAGTACGTGGTAGTAGTTAAGGCCACCTAACATAAAGTGGGTCCATGTAAGTTGCTGTTTAAGCATGAAGGTCTGCAAAGTTACAAAGCACAAAGTCCACTGCAAAGTTAATCATTCTCTACATCAGTTAAATCTGTTTCTGAACTCCCTGAAATGCCTCAATTGCAGTCTTGAGTTTACATATCACATTCATCATATTGCTCATACACACACACACGTCATATTCCTCATTTAAATAATTCCCGCCCAAGGCATACGCAAAATAAAGGGACAAGGCTTGGTTGAGATACAATAGTAGTTTGTTGAAAATCACAATTATGGTAAGGGTCGTGACATTTCCCAAACACGCTCAAAGTGGTTGACCAATCACAACACACTGATCCGGCCGACCAATCAGATCACAATGTGCTTTTCGGAAGGTGGGGCTTTAAAGAGACAGGAAATAAACAGAGCGTTACTGACAGACTGGGAAGAGATGTGCTGCAACAATGAAAAATTTGTGGGAAATAATGCTGTTGTTTGTTTTTACTTTCAAGCATGAAAACCTATTCTAGGTGACCCAAAACAACTTCAAGACTTTGTAAAGGGGCATAATGTGGCCTCTTTAAAATAAAAGCGCATCCAGAGGTTGTCAGCACTAATTCAATTTTGTCTGTGATAAATTAAGTACTATAAGCACTATAATATTAGACAAATTTTTTCATAAGTCATGCCAAAGATCTTGGTAATTTTCTATTGCAAATAATTTATCTTCCCCTCTGTGACTTCTTGAAGTGATTTTATATATATATATATATATATACCAGTCAGGCATAACATTACGACCACCTTCCTAATTTTGTGTTGTTCCCCCTTTTGCTGCCAAAACAGCCCTGACCCGTTGAGGCATGGACTCCACTATACCCCTGAAGGTGTGCTGTGGTATCTGGCACCAATATGTTAGCAGCAGATCCTTTAAATCTTGTAAGTTGCGAGGAACCAGTACCAGCATTAACTTCTTGAGCAATCTGAGCTACAGTAGCTCAGACCACACGGGCCAGCCTTTGCTCCCCACATGCATCAATGAGCCTTGGCTGCCCATTACCCTGTCGCCGGTTCACCACTGTTTCTTCCTTTGACTGCTTTTGATAGATACTGACCACTTCAGACCAGGAACACCCCACAAGACCTGAAATTTTGTTGTCTAGCCATCACAATTTGGCCCTTGTCAAACTCGCTTAAATCCTTACACTTGCCCATTTTTCCTGCTTCTAACACATCAACTTTGAGGACAAAAGGTTCACTTGCTGCCTAATATATCCCACCCTCTAACAGATGCCGTGATGATGAGAGAATCAGTCTTATTCACTTTACCTAGTCATAATGTTATGCCTGATCTGTGTATATCGGATATCCTCCGACTCTTTGAAGAAGTTTTGGTCTACAGAAGGAGCATGAATCAATGGACTTTATCTGACAGCCCGATCATCTTTCTGTGCAGCAGTACGATGTGCTCTTGTAAACAGCGCGGAGAGTTTAAGAGTGAGTCTGGCTCTATCTTTGCTCAGCACCTGCCTTTGGCTGGTTTCAGATGCCTTCTTGAATTACTGAATGTTCCACATGAAAAGATTTAATCTCTCACCTCTAAGCGGATTCATTTAAGTAATTTGCTTATTAGATAATTCCAAGGGCTTTTCAGCCGTATTTGTGATCCACAGCAGCAAATTCAAATGATCAAGGAAGAGAAAATTTCAATTCACTGCCAATTGACTGGAACCTGCAGCTACTCTGTAAACATGCCTCTTCAAATTCTGGCATGGCTTATGACATAATAACTCAATTGAAAATTAGTCACATACATGTTTCATATCAAGAAGTATATTCAGAAATCACAGTTTTGCCTTTCTTTTTGAAAGCCAAAATAATTCAGGTGATGTAACACCATCTCATCAATACTAGATGGTTCCATTACCACACCTACGGACGAGTCCATGCACCCACCATAGACCTTCCTTCTTAAATGCAACTTTCACAACAGCAATAGGACTGATCCTCGCTATATCCATAAAATTGGCTCGGTTATTTCAAGCTTAATCACATCAAGGGGTAAACGATGAGACGCAACTTTATAGTATACAAACCTCCTCCCCCCTCAACCTAAGAGGATTATACAGCATCTGATAAGGCCGATGATGACAGTACTACCCTGGGTTATGAGCACAGGATGTGACTGGCATAAGCAAAGGATGTTTAGGGCTCTGGGGATTCAGGCTATTTTTTCTAATTTATAGAAATTACTTTTCTTTTGATGTTTCTCTTGTCTGGCTTAATGTTGTTACAGTCAGGAAGCTTAGTATTTGTGTATGTTTTTGATAGTCATGTTATGATGTGGCATTCAGCATTGTTCAGTTTATTTAAACAAAAACCGTACAAATATGAACCGTTCATATTTAGACATTTCATTTGACATGCCCTACTGTTCAAAAGGTTGTGGTCTGTAAGATTTGCAAGAAATCTCTTATGCTCACCAAAGCCCTATTTGGACAGGACTAGTTTTCTAAACTATGTGAGTTAAATCAGAGAATGTCTGTGATTTCGTGTACCGATTTGGGCGGGACTAACATCTCTGTGCTTATTACAGAGGTGGGAGAGTGGGTCACATATGACGTATATGTCTTAATGAAATGCATGCATTTATATAATTTGAATTTGTTATAAAACATATAATAACAATAAACTCACACAAGTTTATAGAAATGGCTTCTTATTATAAACCTAAAAGTGAGCAGACAAGTATCTGACACTGAAAATGGCCAGTTGTAGCAGTTTCCTCGATTTAGCTCTCCTTAAAGCGATAGTTCACCCAAAAATGAAAATTCTGTCATCATTTACTCACCCTCAGGTTGTTGCAAACCTGTATGAGTTTCTTTCTTTTGTTGAACACAAAAGAACATATTTTGAAGAATGTTTGTAACCAAGCAAAAAATATTACGGTAGTCATTGGTTGCTCTATCTGCTTGGTTACAAACATTCAAAATATTTTATTTTGTGTTGAGCAGAACAAAGAAACTCATACAGGTTTGGAACAACTTGAGGGTGAGTAAATGATGACAAAATTTTATTTTTCGGGTGAACTATTCCTTTTAATAATTGTATTATTTTATTTTTCTGTCGGATACCACCCATATTGAAAGGTGCACCAGGCAGAAGATTGGTGCGCGAACGATAGCTCAGGTAGTTCAAAAACACATTAGGATAGCATTAGGATAATACAATATCAGCAATTAACGACAGTTTGCCAAAAAACAGTGGGTAATTTGCTCTGGAATTTTTGGTTGTGTGAGAAAAACACAGACTTGGCAGATTTGGCCGGGATAAAATATCAAAGTACGTCCGTTAACGAATTCCTCTAACGTCCCCCTGAAAACTAGTCCCGTTTGAATAGGGCTCATGGCTGCATCTATTGCAAAAATACAGTATAAATACATTACAATTTAAATTAACTGTTTTCTTTTTAAATATATTTTAGCAGCCATTTCTCCAGTCTTCAGTGGCACATGGTCCTTCAGAAATCATTTTAATATGCAGATTTGGTTTTCAAGTACAGTTTCCTATTATTATCAATGTTGAAAACTGCAGAAAACGGCTTAATATTTGTTATGAAAACAGTGATCCATTTTTTTCCAGTATCCTTTAAAAGAACAGCATTTATTTGAATGGATTTAATCAATTTAATGTGTCCTTGTTGAATAAAAGCAAATATCTTACTAAAGAAAATTTTATTGAACTTTTTAAATGGTAAATGAAAGTGTGTCTGGGTATTGATTTATGTTTTTTTTTCTCCCAATAACAGCTTTTGAATAATTGAATATCAGTAAAAATAAATTAGATGAAAGAAATTCAAATGAGACTAATGAAACGAACGAAATAAATAAAAAAATGTATGTAATCACTGACATGTAAAATGTATGCTGATTTTATTATTACATGTAGTGGTCATTTGCTAATTAATCAGAAATCAGTATTTTTCCTAGTCTTGGTTATTTTACATTGCAAAATCCTACAAAATCCTGTCAGCCTACGTCTTTATGGTTTAATTGAGCTGCCGAATCTTATGTAAATCTTCAGTGAAAAAAAAAATACATCGTTTTCATTCGTGTCAAATTAAATATTGAATCTATTGAGTTCCTTCTCCAAAATTCTAAGAAATGCTGTGATTGGTGTGTCGCTCTTTAAATGCATCAGCGGATATGGTCCTTTAACTCTGTGCCCTCAGATGGATCTGTCCAATGTTGGCACTGGGAACAAGTGTTAGCTGTCCTAATTGAAATGAAAGCCTACTGCTCCTGGAGTGGATCCCACCCTGCCAAAGTGCTGGCTTTTGCACAGGTGGGCCTTTACAGTTCACATAATGGGAAGAAGTATTTCTGTCACAGATGGTTGGGTTCATTTCTAGTGGCACCTGGCTCCCAGACACACACACACACACACACACACACAATCCCACCTACCTAGGTGCGTGCACATGCTCGTACAGTCTCTATGCCCTTCTTGTGCCACCCACTATGAATGATGAGGCTCCTGGTGCACTGACACCATGTGGGCAGGCCTGCAGAACACATGGACAGCAGCATGCTTCTTCTCACACACTCACTGTATGCTCCACAAGCAGATGAGGAACCGATCAGTGCCGATGGTTTCTTGTGCTACTGCCCTGTTTTGCAGTGCTGGGCTCACATAGGAAGCTGTCTGTTATGTATGAGCAGTTTCTTCAGACCATTACCCGCTCAGGTTAATATTTGCCAGAGTTGCTAAGTTTAAAAAAAAAAGATAAAAAAAAGAAGAAAATTGTCCAAAACCTACATAGGCAGCATCCCAACCATAATAGAACCCCATTATTTGGAACGTCTACATTGGCAGTAAGTCCATGTGCAACATAAATAGCACTCCATTCCAGGAGACACAAATCACAATTGATTTCAGTAATGGGATGTCAGTATTTTGCTAAGCCAACAGTGTGAAACTAATAAAAATACACACAAACATCGTTTAACTACAATCAACTATTCTATTGATGTCTGTCAGTATTGAATGGAAGTTTTTAGTTTAAAAGAACGCGGCGACTTTTTGGGACTTTAGCTTATTCACCGTATCCCCCAGAGTTAGATAAGTCCATACATACCATTCTCATCTGTGTGCATGCAGCGTGCCATAACTCTGTCTGACGCACCCACCGCTAGCCTAGCTTAGCACAAAGACTGGAGGTAAACGGCTCCAGCTAGCCTACTGCTCAATAAGTGACAAAATAACACCAACATTTTCCTATTTACATGTTGTGATGTGTATAGTTACATCGTGTACTAAGACCGACGGAAAATGAAAAGTTGTGATTTTTATAGACCGATATGGCTAGGAACTATACTATCATTCCTGTGTAATGATCAAGGAACTTTGAGCTGTACCTTGAGTGCAGGCGCAATGATATTATGCAGCACCTGAAAATAGTCCCCAGCACGTGCAAGCAGATTGTCACGTTGTGTAGCGGACCCCGTCCGAATGATGGCCAGACTTTACTGATGTTTCATGGAGTTTATTGAAACCGTTTGATCTCCAGAAAATCACCGTAAGAGCTGAACAAATAAAGCAAAGAAGAGCGCATTAACAACTCGTACACAAACTCTCTCTCTTCATAGCATTATCATTAACATACAGCGAAATACACAAAATACTCATTACAAATGACAGTAAACAAGCACATACACACCTTATGCCTTTTTGGGGGGTGCTTAACAAACTGAAAACTTTAACTCTGCCTAACCACTCCAATGAACTGTGAGCTCTCACTATCTTTCCGTAGACTACAACATCCGTCAAAATAAAAGTCCCTACTTATTAAGACAGATAATGCAGACCTTAAACATATTTAAACACACAGAAATGTCGAAAATGTACACAAAAACAAATTATAAGATAAATCACAATGAAGTCTGTTACACGTTGGTTATGCTGACGGAACCTATTTTCATTGCGCCTGCTGCACCCATGGTATGGCAGTAAAATTCCTTGATCATTACGCAGGAATGATAGTATAGTTCCTAGTCATATCGGTCTAGAAAATCACAACTTTTAATTTTCCGTCGGTCTTAGTACACGATGTAACTATACACATCACAACATGTAAATAGGAAAATGTTGGCATTATTTAGTCACTTATTGAGCAGTAGGCTAGCTGGAGCCGTTTACCTCCAGTCTTTGTGCTAAGCTAGGCTAGCGGTGGGTGCGTCAGACAGAGTTATGGCACGCACGGAGATGAGAAAGGTATGTATGGACTTATCTAACTCTGGGGGATACGATGAATAAGCTAAAGTCCCAAAAGGTTGGCGTGTTCCTTTAACGTTAGTATGTTGATTTGTATTGTCTTTAAAAGAAGTCTCTTATGCTCATCTAGGCTGCACTTATTTGATCAGACATACAGTAAAGTAATAATATGTAGCCTAACTTTACCCATATACACATCAATATCAGCAACGTGTTTTGCAATACAATATGAACACAATAAGTACATTGTACTTATTTTTTGTGAGACATAGTAGTTAAGGCCACCTAATATAAAGTGGGACCATTTTATTTTTATGAAAAGGACTTATTTGAAATAGAAATAATTTACTCACTCTCAAGTTGTTCCAAACCTGTATGAATTTCTTTCTTCTACTGAATACAAAATAAGTTATTTTGAAGTATATGGGTAACCAAACAGCTGATGGGCCCCATTGACTTCCATAGTATGGAAAAACAAATACTATGGAAGTCAATGAGGCCCATCAGCTGTTTGGTTACTGACATTCTTCAAAAGATCTTTTGTGTTCAGCAGAAGAAAGAATATCATACAGATTTAGAACCATTTGAGGGTGAGTAAATGATGATAGAATTTACCTTTTTGGTTGAACCATCCTTTTAATGTCACTTTAAATGAATTTAAAAGTATTAATTTCTTAAAATCGTACTCACCCCAAACTTTTGAACAGTAGTGTACATATGCACACGCGCATTTTCAGCAGAGACTGAAATGTTTACTTGTAATATTTTTTTTTCTCATCTCATCCACCATCTTAGATTTACTTCTTCACAGAGTGTGTTGCAGTGCATTTTGGGATTGGCTGCTCTGTAAAGGATTCGTCATACAGCCTTAATTTAGCCAAAACAAGGTATCTTAGGAAGCAGCAAACATAATCTCTATTCTATTTTATATTACCTTAAGGGAGAATTTCATATGCTTTGGATCTCACATCTTTTATACCATATAGTTGCGCTCTAAGGTCCTAGGATCCAGATCCTATTGGTTTAATATTGTTTGCTTTAATATACTCTCAGCGGACAAGAGCAGAACTGGCTCAGGCAAAATTTGTTCTGATAAGGGAGAATCCACTCGTAGATGGCACTCGTGCCATTTCCGGAGTTCTTAATACCTTCCCCTTATCTTTTGTGCCGCAGACAAAAGAAAAATATAGTCTGTGTTTTCATAAATCAAGACACAATATCTGATTTTTGAATGGAAGTCCTTTGAAATGGCAGAAATCTCAAACACAAGCTTACCATGGCCAGATTAAAAGGCAATGCAATCATCTTAACCTGTCAAACGATCTTTGCACCGCAGTGGTTTTGGATGAGTGCGCTTAGGTGCAGCGAGGCGTGTATTCACACTGGGCTTCCTCCCTTCCCCTAAAGAGCAATGCGAGGTGCTGTCTCTTTAAGTTGAATTAAATCCAGCAGATATCTCAACCGCGGGCCATTAGTTCCAGAGGAGGCAGGCATTATGAGTAATTATACCAAAACTGCCATTATTAATCCGGCCTCGTCTTCCCTGGGGGCTACTGCACAAATGTCTTGGGTGGAAATGCTCAGGATGCAGGAAAGTGCAGATGATGTCTCTCTTCCTGTTGTTTATCCCCACACACTCATTACACTGTTGGTTTTATCCTGAATTACACAATATTAAGGAATAAACGAGGCTCTTCAATAGCGTCTGAGATCGATTCTCCAGACCAACAGGGAATGTTACAATAAGCTAGTCATTAGCGTGTCAGCATAAACAAAAAAAAGCTGTGCTAATGTGGGCGACAGCATTTAAAGGTGAAGTGA